>NC_137834.1:30006634-31456008 GCF_948465745.1 Chenopodium album
TTTTTGTTGAGTTTTTTTTGGTTTTGAATGCATAATAGATTACATTAATAACAAGAAAGTCCAATAGTATCATGGAATCATGGATTCTTTGAAAAAAAAATAAAAAATCTAATATATAATTTCAGAGTCGTTTTCACGACAAGCCTCCAAATCCCATTCCTCAAATCTCATGCTTTTTTTTTTTTTTTGTAATAACTACTTATCCCACAACTAATTTTTTTTTAATCATTCAAAAAAAAAAAACCTACCCATCCAATACCTTCTTTCTGTTTTTCTTTTTGTTTTTTTTTCAAGGAACTACTACTAACATTTCACTTTTTTTTTCTTATTTTATTATTATTTTTTTTTTTTTTTTTTGGATACGTAGTATAATTTATGACAAGCATTATCACCAGTATACAATTCCTTCATCAACTATTCACTATAGCACTCAAAACTCCCAACATTTCACCTTTTTTAAACAATATGTACCAACATTTCACTTTGTTTTACGAGTATTTTTTGATACATAGTATAATATATGTCATGCATTAGCATGAATATATAGTTCTTTTATCAATAATTCACTAAAGTACTCTAAATCCCCGACCCTTCAATTATATGCATTTTTTTAGGGACTACCCTCTAAATAATTTTTACTACCCTGATCATCAAAAAAAAAAAAAATGTACAACACATTTTTGCGCAACTGACCTCACCGAATAACTATTTGCAGCAGATTAAAGTATATAACTCCTAGAGCAAGACACTAACCCATATGAAACTAACTGAGCAACCCGAGTAACCCCTATAACACTAAACGAATAACCTCTATAACTTTGACAAAGTAAACCCCATAATAGCTAGCTACATTGCGTGGCCACCGACATAAAAGAGTAAGACCCTGTTTCTTGAGCTTCTAAGCAAAGCAGGGAATATTATATGCAGAGCAGGTGTCAGAACGACAAAACAAGTGGCAGCACATTATTAATACGATTATTAATACTCACTAGCGCAAAGTTGAGCAGGGTTCAACAGAGTCGACCAGTCAAAAACCGACCATTACAGCCCAAGTATAAGTTACAACATCAAGATCAACATTCCATATTTTAAATATATTTTTTTTACACTACAAGAAAAATCACTTTTCGTAGCGATTATTTCGTAGCGATTGTTCATTCGCTACAATATGCAAGTATGTTTGTGAAATAATTAAGGATGTCGTATCATTTTTACAATCGCCATGGTTTTCCCATATAAAATCGATACGGAAAGCATAATAATATATATCCACACTATTTTTACACATTTATATAATTTTGAGAAATCGTATCATTTACAATCGCCACTAAATCCTAAAAATCGATACGAAAAGCCTTTTCAACACTAGATATATAAATATTGTTTGACAAAGAATACATAAAATATGTCATAGCTTATTGGTGAAACATTTAATATAAGAGTTTGATGTTGCATGTTCGAATCTTGTAAAGATCATACGCATGTTTTTATTTTTTTGAAGAAAATGAGTTGAACATTTATAGCGATTGTAATCGCTACAATAATCACCACGATTAGATGTAGTTTTTCGTATCGATTATTGAGGCCAACCCCAGCGATATTGAAAACCACTACTAAAGGCTAAGGCAACGGGGGATATTGTATCGAATGACCATTCGTTGGGAAAGCTTTTTGTTGCAATTACAATCGATACTAAAGGTTAAAATAATCGCTACGAAAAGGTTATTTTCTTGTAGTGTTATATATCCCGTGCATTTTGCACGTGTACACTCTAGTAAAATAAAATAATAATCTTACCTTTGTCAATTTTGCTTAAAATAATCTTAGCTTGTTAAAATCTAAAAACAATCTCATCTTTTGACACTGTCTTCTCAAAACAGGCCTTTAAGCGAATAATTAAATTGGTAACCTACTAACCTATTAGAGAAAGTTACTAGCCACGTGTCACCTTTTGATTGAATTTTTTTTCAATTTTAATTAATTAATAAAAGTTAAAAAAAATAACAATTAGCAATCCAACCCCTCTTTCACCAATCCACTCCAAAGTAACACCAATCAAAGCAACACTCTCCACTGCTAGAGCAACCCTCCTTCCCGCCGAACAACAATCCCCCTTCACTGCCTCCGTCAACCAACTAATAACAGTTATGGTCGTTTAGATGTGGGGTTGGGTTTTTCATTTTTTTGGGATTTTGTAACTTTCTAATGAGATGTCGTATGTATTTTTGTGAGGATATTTTTTGGCAAACATTATCTATTATATTTTAGTTAACTACCTAGGATTCTAGCATATCTTTTGATTTTATTGTTAGGAGGTGTGACTATTATATATTTGACATTACGATCAATGAAAACTCAAGTCATTCTATTCTATTTTCTATAGAATTTTTCATGGTTTCAAGAGCAGGTTGATTTTTTTTTCCTTAATAAACAGCCATGGCCGGTGATAATACACCATCACCATTGCCACCAGAAAAACACGAACATCAACCTCCATGTAAGATGGATTTGGCCGGTTTTATGGGTAATACAAAAGTTCTCGAAAATCGGCTAAATGGTGACTTTGATGTACTTGTTGGATTATCAATACCGGAACTACTCACCATGTATCCGGAAATACATCTTGGTTTTTTGACACTTACTCCATTGAATGTCTTGTTGGCTTTCCCAATGGTGCAATGTGCTCGCAACTTTGGCTGACTCGGTTTACTTGTTCAATAAAATTACTATCTGTGGCCTTCTTTATGTCCCAAATTTGAATTGCAATTTAATTTCCGTCTCTCAACTCAGTGATCATTTAAAAGTTGTTATACAATTTAACTCACATATATGTGCCATACAGGACCTAATGAAGGAGTTGATTGGAACATGACTTCGATGCGACAGACTCTATTGTCTTAGCAAACCGGATGTGGTGCAACGTGTGTAGGTGATAGAAGCGTCATCTGATTTGGATCTTTAGCATAGAAGAATAGGGCATCCCTCGGAGAAGGTAGTTAAAATGTTTCCTCATATTAGCAATAATAAAAGAAGTTTAGCAAAACGATGTGAAGTTTGTTTTCGCGCTCAACATCCTAGAGACAAATTTCCTCTTAGTGATAATAAAGCTTCTAAAATTTTTAAAAAATTCGTTCTGATTTACGGGTTCCATATCGACATGTTTCATCGTGTAGGGCTCGTTATTTTTTTAACTATTGTTGATTATTATTCTCGAGCTGTTTGGATTTATGCTTGATAAAAGTGAAGTTTTTCGGATGTTTATGGCGTTTGTTGCTATGATTGATAAACATTTTAATCAAGCAATTAATATTGTGCAAAGTAACAATGGAACCGAATCTAATTGTTTGCATGATTACTTTGTCACCACTAGAATTCTTTTTTCAAACCTCGTGTGTTGGAACCCCTCAACAAAATGGGAGAGTAGAGAGAAAACACAAACATATTCTTAATGTTGGGAGAGCCTTGAGATTTCAAGCACGACTACCAATTTATTTTTGAGGGGGAGTGTGTTTTAGCTGTAGCTCATTTGTGTAACACCCCAATAATTCTCTCTTAAAACCTGTGAGTAACCTGAACAATATTCAAGAGAATTACTGGCGTGCTACCGCCACGTGTTCAAACGTTAAGGCTATATCAAAAATTAGCAGCGAAAAAACTAAATCAGTTATAAATAAGTTTCAAAACCAATAACCAAAACCAAATTAAATCTTACAACTTGGAACCATTAAGGCCCTTATTCAAAACTCAAACCAATAGAAGTAGTATGAAAGAAAAATTGAGTTTAGGTAACTTCAAAAGTAAATAACAATAAAAATAATAAAAGCAACCAACACTCCACTCAAGATCCCACCACCTAGATACGGATACTGCATGTGTAAGAACCTGTGGTTAATCTACTCTCCAATATTACAAGTGTAAATTAAAAATTGGATCGTCACAGGGTCATTGAAAGGCGAAGGCCATGATCAAAGAAAGACACACACAAATCACGCAATTAGCAAAGCTGAGTACATACAAGCTGCGAAACATAATAAGAAATCCCTAGCATGCTACTAATACTCAATCATCACACATCATTACTTTGTAGACTCCACACATGACTCAACTATCAAGTTACTAAAACTCCACTAGCTAAAAGTAGTTAATTCATCATTTTTATTCATTGGATTAAGCAATAGACAAGGTTGTCCAACCCTTGCTCCATTTGGAACATGAATAAAAGAAAACCCCATGCCTCCTTTCGGAAACAGCAAAAAAACATCCAACGACAACAGGCGCGACTCCGTGATCGTAGCTAGTATGAGATCTCATCTAACTCCTAGTTTTTAAAAAGTATTTGAAATAAGAGACTCGTAGATCAGACGACCTCGAGAAAAGTGCACGGCTAATACCCCGTGTACCCCAACCTCTAATTTTCATTACTCCCTATGTGCACCAATCCAGAGTTTTATTGCTCATCCATCTTGCACTTTTATGTGATTTACAAGTTTAGACTTGGTAATGACTCACATGCAAGCAATACAGTCAATCCAATATCCATTCAATCAAGTACACTGAATTTCCAATTCAATTCTTGATTTATTAGTCACAAGCAATGTTTATGATTGATTTCTTTAACTACCTCGGTGTATAAACACCTTGAGTGCATAAGGCACCCCAAAACCGGCCTTAACCTCATCTTATAAGACTTAAATTCTTCCTTTTCTCATTCTATTTCAATAATCATGAACGAGTAATAAATAAATCATTCCACTAAATCACATACCTTTGCCTCTAAGTGCATCTTGCAAAATTAATGCATAAATAATACTTGCAAAGTAAAATAGTGCACAACATACAGAAATCATAATGTATAACCAAACAATTTTGCTCAGTCTTCTCTATATATGATACTAAGTTCTCGATAAAACATCCCTATACATGCTTCTAAAGGCAAGGTTTTGTAACTAGTACGTACCTTGAGTAAACGAATTGATATGCCACTTTACATACTAGAAATCACCTTATATAAACTCCTCTCCTAAACCAGACAATAAAACTTCAATCAATACCCAAACAATCAAATTTACAACAATATTAACTTACTTTAAGACCTTTAAAATCCAATTAATAAACAACATTAAACCTTCCCTTTAATTAAAATCAAAAGTTCATATATAGTTCTTAAATTTTCTTTCATGACAAACCTTAAAATACACTTTTTTTCATGGAATTACAGCAAGTTTAAAACTTTATAAAAACCTGATAATTATTTTAAAACCCTTAATTAATCTCTCTTTTAATAGGTAATCAAACCCCTTTTCATTAAAATCCCAACACTATTTCTTTAAATAAAATTCCAGCAATATAAATATGATTAAAACTCCTTAAAACTTCCTTTAAAACATGTTTTTATGCTTAATTGAATAGGAACATCAGCCCCAAATTAATTGATCATAAGAACCCTAAAATCCCAAATTAAAAAATTAAAACCCTAGGTTTATATTTATAAAATCTGAAAAATTAACAACAATTATAAATATGAAATTATAATCTTTATACTATCAAAATATAAATTTTCATACTAATTTAATCAATTTCAAACAATTAAAACCAAAACCCAAAACAATTAGATTAAATATTAAGTAAAATAAAAGAAAACAAAGGAGGAGGAAGAAGAGGGGGCAACCACGGTGGGCCTTGGCTGGTCCTGGTGGGTCGGCAAGGTCGCCAGCGGTCTGGAGGCGACAGCGGTAGGTGGTGCGCCGGAGGTGGCTGGGCGGCAGTGAGCTTTGCTCACGTAGGAAGGAGGAAAAAGGAAAGACAGAAAAATAAAGGAAAAAAAAAAGAAAAAGAAGAAAAAAAAAAGAAAAAAAAAAGAAAAAGAAGAAAAAAAAGAAAAAAAATAAATAAATATAATAAAAGAAAGAAAATAAAGGAGAAAGAAAATAATACTAACCTTTTGTGTGGGGGAAATTTTGGGGATTAATGGGGTATTTATTGGAGAGAATGTTGTAGGGTAAGTAAGAAGATTGGGCCTCATAAAATTAATGAGCCAGTAAGGTAAATGAAATGGTAAGCTTTGTTTCTATGATCATGAATTGTAGAATATAGGTTCATAAAATAGTTTTTGCTAAAATTATTTTCGACCTATAATAATAATTTGAAATTTTTGAAATTAAATTCCGGAAAAGTACAATTAAATATTATAAATAAAATAAATTTTCATTTATAAAATATTTAAAAGTACGAGGGATTACAATTTGATTAACCGAACTCCTACTCCTCTTCTCCAAAATAAAACACCGTTCGAACTTTGAAATTCTCTTCAATAAACTTCCTTCTTTTAGTGATATCTGTTGGTAAAATAACCGTTGAAATCAATAACAAACAAAAGAATTAGAAATTTCCTGGATTGAAGATCCCAAACTCACAATCGCGCCGTGCAACAATAATCCCCTGCCTTAGAAGCGAAATACGCCACTACCGGTACAAGTTTCCTAGTGACGCACGCCCCCCAAGTTTAACGCAACTCTCTCCGTAATCCGTGCACCCGAACCCGAAGAGTGGAATTGCTCAAGACCTGTTCAGATCTCAAAGGGTAGGATTGTGTTTTCGGTTTGAAAGTGAATGAATCAAGATAGAGAGGAAATGCTCATATTTATATGAGTCCTGAAAATCAGAGACAAATAAAATAAACCGACCTAGGAAAAAAGGCGGGCCCGATCGGGTAAACAACCGCCCGATCGAGTGCAAGATAAAGTTTTCCAGACCTGGTGTCGCGCCCGGTGGGGCGAACCACCGCCCGGTCGGGCGATCTAGAAAACCCACCTCGGGCGAGTAATCGGACAAGAGAATCCGTTCGCATTACCATTTCCAACAATCCCCCACTAATGGGAGCGGATCTTCAACATGAAATCTGAAAAGTAAATGAAAGTCTTAGTACTTAAATGCTAGTATCCAAAGGTTTGAACTAACACATTAGTGTACAAGGTTTTCAACACTTCTCTAGTGAGTATCCTAAGATTTGAACTCCTAGGAGCGAGGAAGGGACCTTGAATACACATACCTTGACTTTAGAGCTTAAGCAACTCCGCCAATCTTGGCCAACACTTGGGCTCTCATGAGTACTTCAGGAAAACTATACTCTAGTTTTCCCTTGAAGGAGGCCACCCCTTGTACTCACGTAGGTGTTCAACCTATGTGTTATACACACACTTTCCCAGCAAATTCAAAGTTCTTTCCTTGCAAGCTTAAACACATTTAAGCACCTTGCAAACCAGAGAATTACATGCAATGGAATTAGAACATTAAGAACATAAGTTCAACCCTTAACTTTCGGTGTCATTATCAATCATGTTTCAAGATCCACTGGGATAAAGGTCTTAACTCACTTAAGAACCTCCATCAATCCCTGCTTAGAAAACAACTGGACTAATGACATTAAGAGACAGGCTCATCCTAGCAGAATCTAACTGGTAAAACTTACCACACTTATAGAGTAATAGATTCAAACACATGATACATAACTAACAAATCCAATGATTCATGCCAATGAAACAAATAAACCAAAACAGGTTTCAGATTTATTAAAACCAAAGTATCATGTCACATAGCTTGAATAGCTACAACTTCAAGTCATTACAACATAGATCCTAAACCCATACCAGTTGATGACTCCACCACCAGTCTACGACTTAATCCCTTAGTAAAGGGATCTGCCAAGTTCTTCTCTATCCGAACATAGTCCAACGAAATAACCCCATTCACAATAAACTGCCTCACAGACTCGTGTTTGACTCTTATGTGTCTTTTCTTACCATTGTAAACGTTTTTTTTAGCAACACATATAGCAGCTTGTGAATCATAACGCATAGCCACAGCTCGTGTTGGCTTCCCCCACAAGGGAATATCAATAAGCAAATTCCTTAACCAATCTGCCTCTTGAGTAGCAAGATCCAATGCGATGAACTCAACTTCCATTGTCGATCGAGCTATACACGTCTGCTTTCCAGACTTCATGAAACTGCACCCCCACTAAGGCTAAAAACATAGCCACTTGTAGAACTTGTTTCATCGCTGTCCGTTACCCAATTGGCATCACAATACCCTTCAAGAACCAAAGGATAACCAACAAAATTCAATCCCCAAGTCATGGTTCCACACAGATATCTAAGCACACGCCTCAAAGCAACCCAATGTTGCTCACTAGGACAATGAGTATACCGACTAAGTCTACTAACTGCGAAAGCAATATCAGGGCGAGTGCAGTTCATTAAAAACATCAGACTACCAAGCACCTTAGCATATTCAGTTTGAGACACACTGTCTCCCACATTTTTCACCAAAGTTCCAGAAGGATCAAAGGGCGTTCTCAATGGAGGCAAATCAAAACAATTAAAGTTCTTCAGAATTTTCTCCACATAATGAGACTGGGACAGAAAATACCCTTTCTTGGTCTTAGTAACTTTAACACCAAGGATCACATCTACCTCTCCCAAATCCTTCATCTCAAACTTTGAATTCAAATATTTCTTAGTTTCATTTATGACATACATATTTGTGCCAAACAGGAGCATGTCGTCAACATACAGGCATAATATCACATATCGCACACCGAACATCTTAGAGTACACACATGCATCACTACCATTGACGACAAAACCAAAACTAAGAATAGTTTATGAAATTTTTCATATCATTGCTTCGGAGCTTGTTTCAAACCATATAAGAATTTCTTTAGTATGCACACCTTATTCTCCATGCCAGGAACTACAAAACCCGAAGGTTGCTCCATGTAGATCTCCTCCTCCAAATCGCCATTCAGAAAAGTTGTCTTAACATCCATCTGATGCACAATCAATTTGTAGTATGTAGCTAAGGCAAACAAAACACGAATAGTTGCAATTTTAGTCGCAGGAGAATAAGTATAAAAATAATCAAGGCCAAATTTTTGAGTGAATCCTCTTATCACCAATCCAGCTTTGAACCTTTCCACGGTGCCGTCGGTTCTCATTTTTCTCTTGAAAATCCACTTGCACCCAATAGCCCTACTCCCTTTTGGCAAGTCCACAAGCTCCCAGGTCTCATTAGACATGATTGAATCAAGCTCACTGTTCACAGCTTCCTTCCAGAAGGTTGCATCTACTGAACTCATAGCTTCTTCGAACGCTTTCGGATCTTCATCCACAACCTGTAGACACAGCATGACCTCATCTAGATCATCCTCGAATTTACCCAGATTTCCACACTCTGCTATAAAGGCTGTTAGGAAATCCGGCCCAAAGCTTGTCTCCACTCTGTGCCTTTTACTTCTCCTAGGTTGAATCTCACTTTCAATCCTAGGGGAAGCATTTTCTGGCTCTATAGATGAAGAAACTGAAGAAACATCGTTAGTAACTAAGCTTTTCTTCAACGGAAATACCAGTTCAAAGAACTCTGCATCACGGGATTCAGATATAGAGCGATCTTCCAGACTCATAAACCTGTATGCGGCACTATTCTTAGCATAACCAATGAACACTGTATCATAGGTCCTAGAACCTATAGTAGAGCGCTTGAACGATGGATACTCCACCTTAGCTAGACACCACCACACTTTCATGTGATTTAAGTTTGGAGCATAACCCTTCCATATTTCATATGGAGTCTTGTATAACTTCTTGTGAGTTACTCTGTTCTGTACATAATTTGCTGATAGAACCGCTTCACCCCACAAATTGTCTGGCAACCCGGAACTTAGAAGCATTGCATTCATCATTTCCTTCAAGGTCCCATTTTTCCTTTCTGCCACACCATTTTGCTGTGGAGTATACGGGGCAGATACTTCATGAATGATTCCCTCACTTTCACATAGATCTTTGAGGAAATCGGAGCCATACTCTCCACCCCTATCTGAGCGAACTCTCTTTATTTTCCGCTCCAACTGATTTTCTACTTCTGCCTTATACATAAGAAACTTGGATTCAGCTTCATCCTTTGTCCTCAAAAGATACACTTTGCTATATCTCGAACAATCATTAACGAAAGTGATGTAGTAGCGTTTCCCGCCTCTACTTTCCAAGTTCTTAAAGTCTGCTAAATTTGAATGAATTAGCTCAAGTGGTGTGGTCTCTCTCTTTGTGACACAATTGTAGGGTTTCTTCACAAATTTAGACTCCGCACACACTTCACATTTTTCAAGTCCATCTAATGACATGTTTGGGAGCAAATTTAAACTCTTCATTTGTTTCAATTTTGTTGCACCAACATGACCCAATCTACTATGCCATAATTCAAAGGACTCAACAATATAAGCAGAAGTAGAAATCTTATTCATTGAAGAAACAGTTACAATCTCAGAACAAATAGGCCCCCACTAAGGTAACCTTTTCCAACATACTCCCCATTACGGGTTAACACAAGTTTATTAGCATCAAAAACTAACTTAACTCCTAATTTGTTCAATAAAGCACCAGAAATTAAATTTTTTTACGAAGAGAAGGAACATACAACACATTGTGTAGAGCCAAGGTCTTCCCTGAAGTCAGCTTCAGAACCACTTTGCCCTTCCCAAGTACCTTAAGCTGCTTGAATTTCCCATGTAGACTTGTTCACCTTCCTTTGCCTCTTCCATACTGACAAACAGGTCCTTGTTAGCACAGAAGTGTCTAGATGCACCAGCGTCTACAATCCATTCAGTGTTGTTCTCAACCAAGTTGACTTCAGAGACAACTTCAGCGATGACATCTTCATCCTCATTCTCAACCAGATGAGCCTGACCCTTGTTCCCTCCACTCGACTTCAGATTTTTCTTCTTTTTATTTTTGCACAGTGAAGCAAAGTGCCCCACTTCACCACATGACCAACACTTGACAATTTTCTTCTTCCCAATCTTGCCCTTAGCTTAGAGATTTCCCTTCTTCTCAGAGTTCCCCTTCTTGGCACGATTGTCACCTGATTTCTTGTCAGAGTCAGCACTAGATTCAACAAGGTTAGCTTTGATTGATAACACATTCTTTGGCTTAGAGGAAACATCCTTAAGCCTATTGGCTTCCTCAATCTTCACGTGGCTCACAAGTTCTTCTAGGGTTAAATCCCTCTTTTTATGCTTGAGGTGATTTTGATAATCAGACCAGGAATCTGGTAATTTTTCAATTAAAACATTGGCCTGAAGGATTTCACACATCTTCATACCTTGAGCAAGAATCTCAGCAACATAATTTTCATACACATGGACCTGGTCCATGATAGGCTTTGTATCAACCAATTTGAAGTTCAACCAATTTCCAGTCACATACTTCTTTTTCCCAGCATCATTAGCACCATATTTCTTTTCTAAAGATTCCCACATCTCCTTAGCAGATTTCATATTAACATACAAATCACATATTTTGTTTTTCATGCTGTTCAAAAGATGACCTCTAACAAACTTATTAACATGATCAAATTTCCTGATTTCAGATTCATTAACAATGACAGTAGTGGTCCTTTGACTAGTACCAGATTCTTTATTCCCTGGAAAAGAAGTACTAGGAATTTCAATCATAGCATTGGTTTGTTCAATAGGTTTTGGGGCATCCCTAAACAAAACATAATCAACCTCTACTTGTTCAAAAGTAACCAACGTCCTTTATGACCATCTCTTAGAATTAATTCCATCAAGAGATTCAACCTTAGACAGATCTAGGTATAAACGAGTGTGAGAATTGCTAGTCATGATATCAACACAAGAAATAAAAATTATTTCGCTTCTAAATTGTTGGTAAAATCACTGTAGAAATCAATAACAAACAAAAAATTTAGAACTTTCCTAGATTGAAGATCCCAAACTCACAGTCGCGTCGTGGAACAATAATCCACTGCCTTAGAAGCAAAATACGCCACCATCGGTACAAGTTTCCTAGTGATGCACGCCCCCCAAGTTTAACGCAAGTCTCTCCGTAATCCGTGCACTCGAACCCGAAGGGTGGAATTGCTCAAGACCTGTTCAGATCTCAAAGGGTAGGATTGTGTTTTCGGTTTGAAAGTGAATGAATCAAGATAGAGAGGCAATGCTCATATTTATATGAGTCCCGAAAATCGGAGACAAAAAAATTAAATCGACCTAGGAAAAAAGGCGGGCCCGATCGGGCAAACAGCCGCCCGATCGGGCGCGAGATAAAGTTTTCCAGACCTGGTGTCGCGCCCGGTCGGGCGAACCACCGCCCGGTCGGGAGATCTAGAAAACCCACCTCAGGCGAACAATCGGGCCAGAGCCGCCCGATCGGGCTCGTCAAAACTCGACTTCGTCGCCCGGTCAAGCGAGAGCCGCTCGATCGGGCGCGAGAGCCCTCCCATTTTCCTTAGCCAACTCCGCCCGGTCGGGCGAACCACCGCCTGATCGGGCGCGAGAATCCGTTTGCATTACCATTTCCAACAATATCCGTACTTTTGGTTGTTTGTGTTTCGCACATAATCAAAAGAGGGGGGATAAGTTTGCTAGTAGGAGTCGTAATACTCGTAAATGTGTCTTTATGGGGTATCCATTTGGTAAAACAAGATGAATGCTATTTGATCTCGAAACAAAGGAATTTTTTGTCTCTTGTGATGTGAAATTTGTGGAATATGTGTTTCATTTTTGTTGTCCAGAAGCTAATAATGTTGATCTAAATTTTGGTGAGACGAGAGATGGTGTTTATGTTGATTTTGTTGGTTATATTGTGAGTGATGATGATTTGATTGCTTATAATGCTGAAATTGAGCATGAAATAATTAATAAGGAAGGAAATGATTCACCTCAAGTAGATACGGAGAAAGTCCATTCCACAGGCACTCTGCGACAAAGAGATTATTCCTGCAAGGAGGCTGTGGAGTACACTGCCCTTGCTAGGCAGACCGCACAATAGCAGGTCACGGCACAACAGCACGATGAGGTTGCTGCTACTGCCAGCCCCAACCTGCCCATGTTAGGCACTCTACACAGCAGCATGATGAGGCTGCTACTGCCCAGCCGCAACACATCGAGCAACTCGCAGTTCCACAACCACCTGTGTCCGAGCCCATACAATGACACAATTCCAGCCGGGGTTCGCATAATAATGATGAGATGTGCCGTGGTTTTTGAGAAAAATATCCTTTAGTTTTACTTCAGGATTTTGTTACACAACGGTTTTGCTAAGAGTTTGTCTCGTTCTTCCAATCAAACTCTAGCTACTTCGTGTCCCCTAGTGCATTACATAAATTGTAACACCCACTACTACAAAAACACCCTACGGAGTCGCCCTTTTGGAGTCACCTCAAATTAATAGGTGACGCGTAAGGTTTTAGAGTCATCTCTTACAAATCATGTGAAACATAAAGCTTGATAAAAGAAATCTAAAAATAAATTAAAAGGCATAGGCGTCTTGTAACACTCCGTCCTTTTAGAACTGGAAGTGTTAGTGGAAAAACGCTTAAATGAGAGGCTACTTAACTTCGATTGGCAAAGTCAAGCTTTACCTAGGTCTAAAAGTTGAATTTAAGTCATTCAAACATCAAAATTAAGTTATTCAACTTAAGCGCGAACTAAGTGATGAAATCGAAATAAATAAAAGAACATAAACATAGACAAATCATTTACATTTAAAAGCTAAGGGCAGAACAACCCTTATCGACCAAATTGAAATCCATCAAATTAAAACCGATTTCAAAGTACTTAAACAATCAACTAACAACAAAGGCACACAAGTCCAAAGGTTGGTTTCTAAACTCTCAATTCCCAACCCATCGTCATATAGATCAAATAAATAAATAGAACATGCAAATAATAACAACGTTCCACAATTAGTGGTGAGCAACTAGCAGTTCTCCCTCAAATCAGAAATAAAAGATTTTAGACTTAAATTAATAGAAAGAAACCACAATCACAAACAACTTGTAAACACAAATGAAATCACTTAAAACCATCAAACCATAAAACTATAAAATATTTCGCAATAAACTTAAGATAAGAATTTGACATTAAAACACTTAATTTCATTCTTAATTTATATAAGCTTCAAAATAAGTAATAATTTCATATTTTCAATATTTCAAATTCAAAACATTCAAAACATCAAAACTGGCATGGAGGGAACGCTAGTGGCCTCGAAATCCACTTCCTAAGGTTTGTTAGGACGAACCCCCCGGTCGTCTCGCAGAAACTGTGTCTAAGATTGACCAACTCCCGGTTATGGGTAGATGCCTATAAGGTCTTACACACCCCCTGACGACAACAATTAACCCAGGTTGAGCTACCTAAGACTCGCAATCCAGGTAGTTAGCATGTTCATTAACCATCGGGAAGCAACTCGGCCTCACACCCGACTATGGCCCCACACACAATTCAAAAATCAATTCAAACTACATATGAAAATCATATTTCTTAAATTCAATTGAAACCCCGTTTCAAAACACACTTCAACATAATAAATCACAAAAGGTATCGTCTGAGTTTGGGAATATAATTAATTATCAGAATACAACAATTAAGTCCATTCAAAACTCTTGGCGAAGTAATGGTAAAGACAATGTTATTCTTCTCTACAGCATTATGACGTCGACAATACAGTTACAACTCACACTTATTCAAACACACATCAAAATATTTCTCTGTAGGGGTTCATAATACCCAAAGATTCCCACATCACTTAATTAAAATTACAATTTCAGCTAATATATAATAATTATAAAAATTCCATAAATTCATTTGATAAAACCAAAAATCCAAACTACAATTTCATAAAACAACCAAGACAGGGCAGCAAGATACGAGTCCAAAAATCATCATAAAAACCCAATCAAACATACTTCAAATGCAAATAAAATAAAAATTAGGGCACATACATATACTCAATAAGCACCATATATAACCATTTTGGACTTAAATTTCTAGAGTTAACATGCTTAAATAAAATCATAAACACAACAGCTCCAATAGGAGTACCATTCACACTAAACACCCCCAAAACCAACCTTATTCATGAAACTAAGCCACTAGTAGAAAAAAAAGGAGATTGGTGTAGACACCTAAAAATGTCTCCCTGAAACCAAACCCGATGATGAACAATCTTTCACGCCATTATTGGTCGGGTTCAATATTTAATCCCGAGAGTGGTTAAAAAAATCGTATTTCATTAAATTCAGTTTTTAATAGTCCATGGATCAATTTTGATGTTTAGTCAAAGCATAGTTTATTTTTAATTTTGGCCCAAACATTTTATTTTATTTATTATTTTGGCCCAATTAATAAATAATAAATCAGAAATGACCTGAAATTATCAATCGACACTTAAAAATGCTGAACGAAATTAGGGCAAAAATGTATTTAGACGGAAAAATGAACACAAAGTCTGCCGCGTCACGGGGCTCACTGCCGCACCACGGTGTGATTTCACGTGACACGGTGCCAGTGCTGTGACACAAGGTAGCTCCGTGTCCTTTTCGCGTTAACCCTTCACGCGTTTTATCTCCCGTAACCTAATTATTCCCTGCGTCATACAATTTTCCCCCGAGTCACAGGATTTTCTGTCGTGTCGCGGCAAACCCTGCCGTGTCGCGACATTATTTTTTAAGGTTTTTATCTTTTTAAGGTTCTGTGTGTTCCCTATATTCATTTTCCCTATAAATACCCCCTCATTTATGATGTACGGGGCATCAATTAACTCTCTTTTTCTCTCTTCTATGCTCTAGCCTAAACACTAGCCTACCCTTCTTATTTCAAAATTCCCCCTCTTTAAGCACTCCAAGGAATCCATACTTTACTCGAGGTTCTGTCCTTAAACCATGGCGTGAAAGGTAGAACTATTTGAGGGTTTGGCCCCAAATCAACTCAATTTAATTTAATTTAATTATTGTTTTATTAATTTTCCTTGAAGTTACTAACTCGTTTATTATTTTATAGTTGCAAGCAAACAAAATCAAAGTAAGAATTATGTTCCTTTTATTTCTATTATTTTTCTAACAATTTTATATTGTTGGATTTATTGTTAAATTGCTTCCAATATTAATGTTAATTTTATTATATTTATTGATCACTATATTGCATGTTAAAGGGAATATGTAATTGAAAATCATGCCTAATAAGATAATTTGGACAACCGGTTTAGGTTCCTTTTTAATGTTGTTATTAATCGAAGTGATCACTAATATTTTAGAATAATGTGTTGCATTAATATTTAACCAATTTAGCTTAATAATAGTTTGGAGCAAATTGAATATTTTGTTTGTATGCCTTTGAGATCGCAGGAATCACTTTTCACTATACGAATCGAGTAGAGGCCAATAAGGGCGAATGTGACTCCAAGACTCACTTCATTCCATCATCCCCGATCCTCCTTTCGTGGTTCCGAACCATATGGAGTTAGTAATCTCATGGATTATGAATGGGGTGTAACCTTCACGGGTTAATCGTTGTTGCCTTTTATGATCCGTGAATGGTTTACAAGTTCCTTAATCATGGTTGCCTTTTATGATCCGTGAATGGTTTACAAGTTCCTTAAAAACTTGTTGGCGGCTCTCTACTTTGTTTGTCCCTAATCGTATACGTCAATTCACACTTCCTATGAGTGCCAAGCATATTCACCACATGCTTTAACGTAGGCGCACTTCAAACGACGCCTACAGTACTGACTTTCTCCCGAAAAAGAAAGACGCGAAAAAAGAAAGAAGCGAAGTTTTTGATAGTGCATGTTGAATGAGCTCAATCCGTTAACGTTGTCTCTCACAGTACAAGTATTGTAAAATCTTAGACTATCCTAGTTGAATTGATAATGAAAGTATTTAGGTGACTTAGGCGCGGAGGCTA
The DNA here is from genome assembly GCF_948465745.1 of Chenopodium album. NCBI lineage: Eukaryota > Viridiplantae > Streptophyta > Magnoliopsida > Caryophyllales > Amaranthaceae > Chenopodium > Chenopodium album. Next base: position 30,023,397 of record NC_137834.1, read on the forward strand.
AGTACTTCATACTTTGTGATGCAATGATGATTGATGTTGATATGACAAGACATGCTTCAGTGTCGTGTTAAGATTTCATGACAAAGGGTTCCTAAAGGTAGGATTATTTGGTCATGTATCTGTGATGTGTGTGAAAGTCACACTAAAGCTAGGCCGCAAGGGCTAAGTGTGCAGAAAAATATATTGAAAAGAGTCAAATGGTGGTGAGTCTTAGGTTGGGTAGGCTAATAATGTAAGATCAAACCCCCAAGTCTAGCTCTAAATGAATAGGGATGAACATTGGAGATTCATAGATATGATCAATTTTGAACGTAAATATGAATGCATTTTTTACTACGGGTTGCCTACGTATCCGTTAGGAATCAGGCCGAACGTAGCTCTAGCTGAACCTCGCACAAGTGTGTGTATACCTCTAAGAGGTCTTTTAAGGGTTGTAACGTTGTTAGGCTAAAGGTTGAAGAAGAAAGGGATAAAAGCTCAAGACCCTAGATAAGCCCCCAAGGTGTGCAACCTTGCTTATGAATCTTTGTATTATTATGCTTGAGGTATCTCACGTTTGAGCTCTTCCTTTTTTTTTTGCTCTTTTTTTTTTAATAAGTGTGGGCAATCACGATCATGCGGTCTTCAAGCGTGCCATTTATGGCACTTTTAGGCTAGGTTTTTTTTTTTTCATATTTTTATGCTCGTTTTTAGTCGTTTATGTCGTGTTTTTAGGGAATAATGCTTGATTTTCGTGTTTGTGAGTTAGTTTAGAGAAATACATGCTTTTAATGGTTTTCTTATTATTTTATTCATTTCTCGGCTATTTCTCTCGCTTCTCTGTTTCTTTGTCTTGTTTTGTAGGTATGTCGAGTTCCCCGGAATCAAGGAGGGAGCTCAAGTGCATTCAAGGAATTTAACGGAGCCAAGTTAGGGAAGCCAAGCACGCAAGTCAAGTGTAGACACCCATTTGTGTCTCCCCAAAACCAAACCCAGTGATGAGTACCTTTCACGTCGAATCATAATCGAATGAAGTGAAAGTGTGGAAAGTTTCGTGTTGCGGATAGTTTTAATTCTTTTCTCTTTTTTCTATTTTTGAAAACTTATTTTAAGAAAATAGTCAATCCAGTTTGGTTGGTCCATGATAAGGATCCAATAATGGTGTAGTTGGATGGGGTTTGAAAAGACTTTTCCAACGATATATTATAAGCCCAATTCCGATGAATATCGAGGAAGTTATGGCCAAAATACTAAACTGGACCCGATTTGGTTTTTATATGCGGCCCAATGATCTAGAGGAGGGCCTATTATTAATTATAATTCCTAAAGCTATTAGGATTGATTATAGTCTTTTAGAATACTCTAGAAGGTTCTTTTAAATCCTAATGGAGTTAGGATTGATAATTATGTTTTAAAGAGTTTGAAATTGAATAAAACTACTCCTTTTAAGAATCCTTGTTTTGTACGAAGTGGAATATATTAAGATTTTATTTTCGTGCCTCATAATATTTATCCAAATTTTATATGGTTGGATAGATCTTGAAATTATCTTTCCAATGATATATTATAATATTAAATCCGAGTTATAACGAAAAAGATATGAATGAGACATGAAACTCTATCCAAAACTAACACCCTTCCACTATTTTGGCCATATATTTTTATCTACAAAACATTTTAATCTGATTTTAATTGGGTTGTAAAGTAGACTTTAAGAGATTTTTAAAAACATATTATATGCCTTATTTGGTCTTCCGGATCAAAAGATATGATAAAAACAAAAACGCATGAATTTCTGAAATCAGCGCCAAACGCCAGCCATTGGCGCCTGGTGCTAGCCATTGGCGCCTGGCACCAATAGCCTGTTGCTGGCGCCAGCTCTGTTTTGCGTGCGCCAATCCCGTTTTGCGTGCGCTAAGTGCTCTGTTTTGATACTTTATCTTTTTGGATGATTTCTCTATAAATAACGTATTAAAAACTTCATTTTCATTCACCTACAATCAGTTTTCATTCGCAATCATTAATTCTCTAATTCTCTCTTAATCATTCACCAACTCTCATCAAGATTTTCTTGATTATTCTCTCTCTCTCTCTCTCTCTTTTTCTAAACTAGCTTTTTACATACAAAATTCCGCATTCGCAAGACTTAGAAGCACCTCGCCATATTCGAAGTTGCCTTCGCTCTAGACGTGAAAGGTTTAATTTCTGAGGGTTTGGTCCCAAATCTCTCTTTCAATTATTTAATTTAATTGTTTTGTTTATTATTTTCCTTGAAGTTACTAACGTGTGTATTTTGTTATTAGAAAGAGGTACGAAGTATCAAAGTAAGTGCTTTAATGGTTTTAATTGATATTATGATGTAGAAATCATGTTTAAATTGTTATTACGATATTCCTAGTATAATGTCTAGGGTATTTTTAATATTAAATATGATTGTTGCAATGCTTCCTATGTTCTTTCTAATATTTATTCATGTTAGTATCATGTTAGGGTTAATATGATTATAATTCAAGTGATCGCCAATAATAGTTTATTTGTGCATTAAATTCAACCAACATAGATAAACAGGTTTAGGGTTAATCCTAATGATTGCATGTTAATTAAAAAGCGCACATGAATACGATCAGAATAAAGTAGAGGCCTATTATTAGGACAGGTTCAATCTCTTTTAGGTTGGATTTATACTTTCATCCCCGAACCCTTATTTGGTTCTAGACCTTATGGAGTTGACGATCTCTTGGATCGTTAAGGGGTGTAACCTTCATCCTATGAACGGTTTACAAGTTCCTAAAACTTGTTGGCGACTCTTTTGATCTATCTTCTTCCCTTTTGGACGCCACCGTACTTTAGTGTATGATCACAGTGGGGTTCAAGCTAGGGATTTAACGCTTGAAATTTATTCCCTACAGTTTTTGGCGACTCCACTGGGGAGGATTTCTATTTTAATTCCTGAATTTGTTTCGGCAATGATTTAGAATGAGTGGATGAGACTCAAAACGTTCTAAGTATTTCATGTGCGTAATTTTGATTAACATTATTGTCATATGCATGAAAAATATCTCATTGGAAAGACCATCCGTAATAAGTTAAAAACATAGGATTTTACACGTAGGAAATTTGAGAAATATGTTTCACAACTAGGACCGAAATAACATCGCGCGAAACTGGAAAATTTTATCGAGCACGGAAAGCTTGGCGTCAGCATTTTAGCCGTAGCGCCAGACGCCAGTATTGGCGCCAGGCGCTACAGTTAAAAGCTGGCGCCAGTCTCTGATTGCTGGCGCAAATTTCCCCCAATACCGAGCAAGAAATATGCGTTCTAATTTCGACCAGTTTTTCGTATTGTTTGCTCGATCCTACTTCCTGATTGAATTTTTTCTCACTTTTCTGAAACCCATATGTGTTCTACATATGGACATAACCCTCTGGGAATTCATGCTCCATCTACCCGATTGAACGCTCTGTGCAACAAAGGGTACATCCGAGAATGTTGAATTCACCAAACCATGGAAGCGAGTTTTTCTAAAGCTCGCGGTGTCCCATCCACTCGCGCCAACCCTTCACGGTTAGGCTTCCGTGCGGTGCATCCAAACAATTAACCATGGACCCTATATTGACTAAACCATATCCCGAACTTTAGAGAACTAGAGCCATGGTTAGGTTGCAAACTCATTGCATCATATTGTGCCTACTTGACTAATTGTGAATTATTTGTTGTGCATACTCTATGTGATTTTTCCTAACCGTTTGTTTGACTTTTGTTAAGACCAAATAAACTAATTAATGACTAAAGGACTTTTTTTAATTAATTAATTAATTTTAGCTAAAAAAAAAATAAACTTAAAATCGAGTCATAGTCCCTTTAAGTCAACCTGGATTTTTATTCCCGTATACTGCACAAACGTCAACTTGTTTTGGTCATAGCCAGAGTTCTAGGAAGAACTACGAGTCGTACAGCCTCTGGATCTGTAGCCCCGAGTTTTATCTTTAATTTGGCGTTGGTTTCATCCCAATCAGAGACACAGATCAAAAGTTATGACTAAAATACCACAGTCTGTCCAGTTTAATGCATATACGCGAGGTCTTAATTTAGTCTTTGCTTGAGTCTAGTCACGTAGTCTAGCCACATGGTCATGAAGCAAGTCTTAACATGTCACATACACTCACTAGTCATAGCACACACTTTTTATATGTCACCGTGACCATGTACTAGGTTCATGCATGAGTCGGTCTTTTCCGTCATTTGAGTTGGGGGGTACATTCTATTCCTAATTCTTCATATCCCTCCATCTAAATCTTATTTCACATTACATTCCAATTTTTCTTCACTTCCTCCATCCATTGCATGTTGAATAAAGTGTGAGTCAAATAATTAACAATAAATATCCCCAATTTCCTTTTCCAAATACTTGGTCGAGGAGAGAAGGGCGATTAATCAAGGACAACCTCTTTATTCAGGTCTCGCTTTTTGATAAACCGATTCGTCAAAAGAGGAAGGCTAAGAAGATAATGGCAACACAAGAAGAATTCAATGAACTTAGGAACCAACTAGTTACCATGACTGAAACACTGAAGCTCCTCACACTTAAGGTCGATGATCCCGTGAAACAACAACAAATGAACCTCACGCAAGAGAGTCTAAGCAAGCTATCTAGCGATTATAAATTTCAGGGCATGAGTTCACAAGGGGTCTCGCTGGACAAGGAACTTCTTCCGCATAAGTTCAACGCCACTGACATCCCTAAATTCAAGGCAAAAGATAACCCTTACTTCCATTTAAGAGCTTTTGAAACTATAATGAGCATTAAGGGTATCGATAAGAAGGTTTTCCCCTCTCTGTTCCCACTATCTCTCGAAACCGTTTGTCAACAATGGTTCTTTTCTCTCGAGAAAGAAAAAATCTCTTCTTGGGAGTCGATAACAAACGCTTTCATAGATAGATATAAGTGCAACATCCAAGACAAAACAGACCACAGACAACTTGAGATGTTAAAATAAAAGGAAAACGAAGGGTTCACTTCTCTCTTTAATAAATGGAGGGAAACTTCCGCTAATATGGTCAAGGCTCCTACTGAAAAAGAATCTATGAGGATGTTTATCAAGAATCTCCAAGGGAAGTATTCAAACCACTTAAAGTACCAACACAATTTAGATACTTTCAAAGCTGTCTATAATATAGGCATTAACATTGAAGATGACCTTCTGAAAGATAATGGTGCGAGAGGAAAGAAGAACGACCATCCTTCTTCTTCCTCTCCCATTAATGAAGTACATGCCATGAACGCCTCTAAACCACGAATCCAAAGATCAAAAAGAGTGTTCACTCCACTTGGTATGAGTTATGAAACGGCTTTCAAGAAGCTACATCACAAAGGACTAGTCATGCCATAGGGTCCATCAAAGATCCAGTTCCAGAAGCCAGGCCACCTAAGTGGGACCCTAATAAGCACTGCAAATATCATCAAGGAAAGGGTCACGACACTAAAGAGTGTTGGAAACTCAAAGAAGCTATTCAAGATCTGATCGATAACAATGAAACTTCCGAGATTCTAGCCATCGAAGATGACCAAGCATCCTTTGATCCATCACTTCTTATCACACCTGTAGGAGAGCCCATGATCGAGACAGCTTATATGACCTCTCTCGATGACGTGGCCATAATTGAGGAGGATGAAAGTCTTTTCTTAGATAATACCAAGGAAGACTCGTCAAGTCTAAAAGAGGACATTCGAAAACTGCAAGATGTCATTGCCATGCTCTTGAATGTGGTAGAAGGATTAGCAAATCGGGTGATGGCCATTGAACAAAATTCTCGCCAAGGGTTTAGTGAAGAACTCAATGCTCCTAAGCCACAGGCAAAACGGACCATTGAAGAATACACACCAATAGGAACAACTTACAATGAAGCTTTTGATTGTCTACATGATCAAGGTCATATTCACTCCATTGGTCCCAGTCAAGACCCTCCACCTGAAAAACGTTTTCCCAATTGGGATCCAAATTCCTATTGTCGATACCATAAAGGTCGCGGTCACACTACTGAAAAGTGTCTCGCCCTCAAGGATCGTGTTCAAGACTTCATTGATTCAAATCTCCTTCATGTTCCTCCGCGCGACAAGAAGGTCAAGATTAGTAACAATGGTAACAGTGGCTGTAAAGGGAAGAAGAACGACTATCCTTCTTCTTCCGAAAACACCTAATCTAGTAATAGTGTTGGTATTTCGACCTTAGTGTGATCCTAGCCATGGGTAATCGAAAGAAACCGAAAAGGGAATATACCCCTATTGGAATTAGCTACGATGATGCTTTCGATCGACGCCATGCCAAGGGAATCATTACTCCCATTGAACCTATTCAAGATCCCCCACTTAAGAAAAGATTGCCTAGTTGGAATCCAAACGAACACTGCAAATACCACCAAGGTAGGGGTCATGCTACTGAGAGCTGTTGGAAGCTAAAGGAGGATATCCAACATTTGATTGATAATAACAAGCTTCCCATACCTCCAGTTTACAAGAAGAGCGAGTGATGATAAAGGAAACAACACAAGACAAGAGGCGAGCTTCAACGACAAGATTTCATGACCTCTTTTTCTATTTCTTTTTTATTTAATCCTTCCCCAATAAGTCTAGCATAGGCACCTTTTCTTTTCCCTTAGATTAATTTTGTAGATTCTCTCTTTTCTTTCTTTTTTTTTTTTTTAATAAAATGAGCATTTATTTCCTTATATATGATCATTTTATTGCATTGCATTAAACAAAAAAAAAAAACAAATAAAATAATAAATATAAATAAATAAATAAATCCATGTCGAATTAAGGACAAGGTTTACCAATGATTTAAGTCACCCCTTGTAGCCACGTCATATCTCCTTTCACCCTTCAATTATATATCCTTTCTTCATAAACCACTTTGAGCCTCGTCTAATGATAGACCCTTCTTTTTTCAACCCATATCTACCTAACCTTGGGATGGGATGGTGTGTAACTTATGCAATTCTAAAAAGGCTTGAGTGATTTCAAAAGATTAAAATAAAAATAAAAGCAAAATAATCATAAAAGTGTACAAAAGGGTAAGTGTTCCAATGTCTTTGATATGAACATGTCTTTGATAAGAACACGTCTCAAATTGCGTCTCTTATCGAGTGCTCGGTACCGTGCCCGAGAAACATGAATGTCAAGTGAGTGATAGACCGCATGATCGGGATTGCCCACACTTCCAAAATTAAAATAAATACTAAAGCAAAAAAAGAGCTAAAAAAGAATTAAAATCCTCAAGCATAAAAATACAAAGATTCAAAAGCGAGGTTGCACACCTTGGGGGCTTATCTAGGGTCTTGAGCCTTTATCCCCTTATTCTATAACCTTTAGCCTAACCACGTTACAACCCTTAAAAAGACCTTTTTGAGGTATACATACAGTTGTGCGAGGTTCGGCTAGAGCTACGTTCGGCCTGATTCCTAACGGATACGTAGGCAACCTCACATCGAGGTGCGGCCGTAATAAACATGCATTCATATTCACATTCACACACTTGCACCATGATCATATCAAGGGATTTCCTATGCTCATCCCTATTCACTTAGAGCTAGACTTGGGGGCTTGATCCTTATATCATTAGCTTACCTAGCCTAAGAGTCACCACCATTTGACTCTTTTCAATAATATTTTCTCCACACACTTAGCTCTTGCGGCCTAACTTTAGTGTCACTTTCACACACCGCACAGATACATGACCAAATATACTTCCCTTAGGAACCCTTTGTCATGAAATCTTAACATAACGATGAAGCATGCCTTGTCACATCACTCATCACTCATAATTGTCATTACATAGAAGTATGAAGTGCTTAGCCTCCGTGTCTAAGTTACCCAAATACTTTCATCATTGAGTCAACCATTGAGATAGCCTAGGATGGATTAATCCTTGCACCTTGAGAGACAGTATCAAACAACATCTGACTAAGCTCATTCAACATGCATCATCAAACTTCGCTTCTTCTTTTTCGCGTCTTTCTTTTTCGGGAGAAAGTCGGTACCCTCCACAAAAATGACGGAAAATTTTTGCTTTTTTGCATTTCCGAGTCGCACAATCATAATACAATGCACACACGGGTCATGAGTCACACGTGTCTTTTCACTTCGAGTCGAGTCAGTCAATCACAGCGAGTCAAGTTTATACTTTGAGTTGTGTCAAGTCAATGAGTCAAGCAATGCTAAGCCTTAGGTCAACCCTAAGATGGTTAAAAAGATTAGTAAAGTTCTATAGTCAAAATAAATACAGGTGCAGCTGAATAGGGAAGACCCTATCACAGCGTTCGGCGACAGAGTCAATTCTTGGCGCCAGAGATATTCCAGTAGCGACAGAGCTCGAAGCCTATCAGAAAGGTGATTTCGACCTCATACAACAATTTTAGGTTCCTTGGTACGCCAGTTAGCCCCTATAAGCAATTTGACATGATTAAGTAGCCAGTTTGATTACAATTGCAATAAGTGATCGACCTGATGAAAGATCGTCTTACTTAGCTTAAAGCGCCTAATCACGGAGACACCGACATACTGGTTTTAGCGGAAATAAAGTTCAGGCGAGCTTTAGAGATCGACAAACGTTGGTCTTCGGAAATTTTTTTCTTCAAGACATTATCGCAACAAACGTTCAAGTACCGAAGCTCTATTGTTCAGAGACGCGTGAACATTTCCATCAAGCTCTTTTGCTCCAGAGACGCGTGGGCATATCATTCAAAAGCTCTTTTGCTCCAGAGACGCGTGGGCATATCATCAAAGCTCTTTTGTTCAGAGACGCGTGGACATTTCATTCAAGCTCTATTATCCAAAGACGCGTGGGCATTCTATTATCAAGCTCTTTGTTCAGAGACGCGTGAACATATCAAAAAGAAGCTCTTTGTTCAGAGACGAGTGAACATCGAAACAGCAAGGTGGCGTTCCCTGGATTATGGAGAGTTGTCACAAACAATTGAGGATTGTTTCAAGAGAAGCAATCTTCGATAGTATTCCCTTGGATGTGGAATATTATCAATGCGGATGAGGATTGTTTCAAGAGAAGCAATCTTCGATAGTATTCCCTTGGATGTGGAATATTATCAAAGCAGAAGAGGATCGTTTCAGGCGAATCAGTCTTCTATATTGGAAGCGGTTACAGGCGTAGCAGTTTTCAAGCGGGATGGCATTCCCTAGCTTGCAGGAGGTCATCAAAACAATCAATTACTTTCAGAGACGTGTGCTTGACGGTGCAAGATACGTGTTTCTTAACTCTTTTATTTGTTTAACTAACGCTAGTTTTGCAGGTATCGGCGTTACAAGAGTGGTTTAGGATCGCAGAACGTTCTGAATCATTCTCCGTCCCTATCGCTACTTTGACTTTCGTTTTTTGAAACTTGCGTTTCTCCAAACTCAATCAAAGTTGGGGCTTCTGTAGACACCCATTTGTATCTCCCCAAAACCAAACCCAGTGATGAGTACCTTTCACGTCGAATCATAATCGAATGAAGTGAAAGTGTGGAAAGTTTAGTGTTGCGGATAGTTTTAATTCTTTTCTCTTCTCTCTATTTTTGAAAACTTATTTTAAAAAAATAGTCAATCCAGTTTAGTTGGTCCATGATAAGGATCCAATAATGGTGTAGTTGGATGGGGTTTGAAAAGACTTTTCCAATGATATATTATAAGCCCAATTCCGATGAATATCGAGGAAGTTATGGCCAAAATACTAAACTAGGCCCGATTTGGTTTTTATATGCGACCCAATGATCTACAGGAGGGCCTATTATTAATTATCATTCCTAAAGCTATTAGGATTGATTATAGTCTTTTAGAATACTCTAGAAGGTTCTTTTAAATCCTAATGGAGTTAGGATTGATAATTATGTTTTAAAGAGTTTGAAATTGAATAAAACTACTCCTTTTAAGAATCCTTGTTTTGTACGAAGTGGAATATATTAAGATTTTATTTTCGTGCCTCATAATATTTGTCCAAATTTTATATGGTTGGATAGATCTTGAAATTATCTTTCCAATGATATATTATAATATTAAATCCGAGTTATAACGAAAAAGATATGAATGAGACATAAAACTCTATCCAAAACTGACACCCTTCCACTATTTTGGCCATATATTTTTATCTACAAAACATTTTAATCTGACTTTAATTCGGTTGTAAAGTAGACTTTAAGAGATTTCCAACAACATATAATATGCCTTATTTGGACTTTCGGATCAAAAGATATGATAAAAACAAAAACGCATGAATTTCTAAAATCAGCGCCAAACGCCAGCCATTGGCGCCTGGTGCTAGCCATTGGCGCCTGGCACCAATAGCCTGTTGCTGGCGCCAGCTCTGTTTTGCGTGGGCCAATCCCGTTTTGCGTGCGCTAAGTGCTCTGTTTTGATACTTTATCTTTTTGGATGATTTCTCTATAAATAACGTATTAAAAACTTCGTTTTCATTCACCTACAATCAGTTTTCATTCGCAATCATTAATTCTCTAATTCTCTCTTAATCATTCACCAACTCTCATCAAGATTTTCTTGATTATTCTCTCTCTCTCTCTCTTTTTCTAAACTAGCTTTTTACACGCAAAATTCCGCATTCGCAAGACTTAGAAACACCTCGCCATATTCGAAGTTGCCTTCGCTCTAGACGTGAAAGGTTTAATTTCTGAGGGTTTGGTCCAAAATCTCTCTTTCAATTATTTAATTTAATTGTTTTGTTTATTATTTTCCTTGAAGTTACTAACGTGTGTATTTTGTTATTAGAAAGAGGTACGAAGTATCAAAGTAAGTGCTTTAATGGTTTTAATTGATATTATGATGTAGAAATCATGTTTAAATTGTTATTATGATATTCCTAGTATAATGTCTAGGGTATTTTTAATATTAAATATGATTGTTGCAATGCTTCCTATGTTCTTTCTAATATTTATTCATGTTAGTATCATGTTAGGGTTAATATGATTATAATTCAAGTGATCGCCAATAATAGTTTATTTGTGCATTAAATTCAACCAACATAGATAAACAGGTTTAGGGTTAATCCTAATGATTGCCTGTTAATTAAAAAGCGCACATGAATACGATCAGAATAAAGTAGAGGCCTATTATTAGGGCAGGTTCAATCTCTTTTAGGTTGGATTTGTACTTTCATCCCCGAACCCTTATTTGGTTCTAGACCTTATGGAGTTGACGATCTCTTGGATCGTTAAGGGGTGTAACCTTCATCCTATGAACGGTTTACAAGTTCCTAAAACTTGTTGGCGACTCTTTTGATCTATCTTCTTCCCTTTTGGACGCCACCGTACTTTAGTGTATGATCACAGTGGGGTTCAAGCTAGGGATTTAACGCTTGAAATTTATTCCCTACATCAAGCCAATCCGAGCAAACTCACAAGCACGAGTTCCAAGGTGGAAATCCCGAGCATCAAGGAAGCGAGCCAAAGCTCCTAGCCGCAGCAGCCCGAACATTCTTGCTCGCAGCACGAGCAACCACGCTCCCTGCAGCTCGGTCGCGCACACAGCAGCGCAGTAGCACAACCTCGGGCTAGCTGCGGGCGCAGGCCTTGCTGCCGTGGGTGCGGGGTCTGCAGCCGCGGGCGCGGGGTTGCTACAACATCAAAACAACCGTTTTCGACAAGGAACATGGAGAGGGCAGGCCGCGGGCATCCTAAGGGCGCAGCTCTAGCCCCGCGGGCGCGGGTTCCAGCCGCGGGTGCGGGCTTGGGGGTTTTCTCCTCCGCAGGCGCGGCCGATTTCTCCGCGGGCGCGGGTTTTCGGGTTTTACTTGCGATTTCATTTATTTTCTCCTTTTGAATATATATTAAATAGATTTTTTTATTATTGATATATGAAATTCTTTATATTAGAATAGTTTCGCTCTCCTTTAAGGAGGATTAGCTTAGATTAGGAGTTCCTCTCTCTAGATTAGGAGTAGTTTTAGAGAGAAAAAGTGAAGGATTTCAATGGTGATTGAGAGATTGAAGATACAAGGTTGACAATTGTGTTAAAGATCTTTTCTATTATCAATGAGCATTCTTAACTCTATCTCACCTTATTGCTTTGTTTAATTTCATGTTTGTTTGGTTTAATTTTGATGTTTGATGCTTGATTAGTATAGTTGTTCTTGATATACTGTTGATTCTTGTTTCTTTAGTTGTTAGTTGATAGATGATGATAGTTGAGTAGTTGTTTGGCTAGGAATTGGGTGAAACTTGTATGATTGAATTGTGATTAGTTTAGGAATGATGTTGATTGACTGTTGAGGTTAAAGTGATTAGTGATGGTTTGCATGTGTGTAATTCGATTAGGCCATGAGAATTATGCTAGATTGAATTGTAATTGCTAATGACATGAACAATTGATTTAGGAATTGCAATTATCGATTGCTTTTGATTATGATACTCTTGGTTTGTTATTCATAGTGAACCCTAACTTAACAATTAGGAGATAGCTCTTTGATTCAATTGATTTCTCTTATCATTAGTCTTCACAACCTTTGATTGGCTTGCTCTTCCCAAGTTGTTGCAATTGACATGATTACTTGTTGATCCCCCGTTCATAGTGTTTTATTTCCTTGGTTACTTGTTTCTTTAGTCGTTAGTATTCTCTCTTACCTTTGTCTTCGACCTAGCTTAGGCGCATAATTGAAAGTGCTTGAACATTATCGTTCCTTTGGGTTTGACCCTTGACTTGCCTCTATGCTCGTATTTTGGTTTGTTAAGTGTTTATAAATTTAGTTTGATCGAGGGAAGATTTTATAACTACCTAGTTTTCCCCTTGTCAAGTCTATCACTCACTTGGCATTCGTGTTTCTCAGGCACGGTACCGAGCACTCGATAAGAGATGCAATCTGAGACTTGTTCTTATCAAAGACATGTTCATATCAATGACATTGGAACACTTGCCCTTTTGCATACTTTTATTGCTATTTGCTATTTTAATCTTTTGATTCACTCAAGATTTTGTTCTTTGAAAATTGCATAAGTTACATACATCCCATCCCAAGGTTAGGTATATATGGGTTTAAGAATGAAAGGTCTATCGTTAGACAAGGCTCAAAGTGGTTTATCAAGAAAGGATTGTATATTTGAAGGGTGAAAGGTATAACATGGCTACAAGAGGTGCCTCTAATCATGGGTATACCTTGTGCTTAGTTCGAAATGGTTTTTTTTAATGCAAAACGTACAATTTGATAATCATATGCGAGAAAATAAATGCTCATTTTATTAAAAGGGAAAAAAGGAAAAACCTATAAAGTAAATCTAAATAAAATGTAGGGTGCCTATGCTAGACTTATTGGGGAAAGGAAGAATGAAAAAGAAATAGAAAAATAGGTCATGGAATCTTATCGTTGAAGCCCGCCTTGTGTCTAGTGCTTATCATCACCCGGTCTTCTTGCTAGCTAGAGGCAATGAGATCTTATTTGCTTCTATGAGATCTTGAATGGATTTTGGAATCTGTAGCATTCATCGATGGTATGACCATTTCCTTGATGTTACTTGCAAAACGAATTGGGTCCCATCTTGAAGATTGCTTTTCTGGCATTGGATCCTCAGTAGGGCCAATAGGTCTGATTAATCCTCGATCATAGAGACGATCGAAAGCAACATCATAGGTCATTCCAATGGCTGTGAACTCTCTTTTGGGCTTCTTTTTAGATCCTTGATTATCCATGGCTAAGACTTCATTGAGATCAAAGGTACTAACATTGTTACTAGAGTGGGCGTTTTTGGAAGAAGAAGGATTGTCGTTCTTCTTTCCTTTCCAGCCACTGTTGTTACTATTGTTAGTAGCTTTTTGTTTTGCAAGGTCATCTTCGATTTCGATACCGATTTCATAGACGGCCTTGAAAGTATTAAAATTATGTTGATATTTTAAATGCTTCGAATACTTCTCTTGGAGATTCTTGATAAACATCCTTACGGATTCTTTTTCTGTGGGCACCTCAATCATCTTAGCGGAAGTTTCCCTCCACTTATTAAAGAAAGAAGTAAAGCCTTCATTCTCTTTTTGTCTTAGCATCTCAAGTTGTCTATAGTTGATTTTCACTTGAATGTTACATTTATATATATCAATGAAAGCGTTTACAATAGCATCCCAAGGTTTTCTCTTTATCAAGGGAAAAGAACCATTGTTGACAAACAGTTTCATGAGATAAGGAAAACAAGGAATGAAAGACTTTCCTTTTAGTCCCCTTAATGTTCATTATGGTCTCGATAGCTCTTAAGTGGAAATAAGGATTGTCTATTGCCTTGAACCTAGGGATGTCGTTGGCATTGAACTTCTGTGGAAGAAGCTGCTTGTCCACCGAGACCCCTTGCGAGCTAATGCCATGGAATCTATAGTCATTGGATATTTTGCTCAAGCTTTCTTGCATGAGCTCCATTTGTTGTTGTTACACAGGGTCATTGATTTGAAAGGTTAAAGCCTTCAACACCTCAGTCATGTTAGCCATTTCCTTCTTAAGCTCATTGACTTCTTCTTGACTCGCAATTATCTTCTTAGCGTTTTTCTTTTGATGAACCGGTTTATCAAAAAGTTGTACTTGAATAAAGGTGTTGAACTTGATTAATAGCCCTTCTCTCCTTGACCAAGTACTGTGGAAAGGTAAATTAGGGATAAGTTTTTTATTATTTATTTTGACTCAATTAAGCTCTATTAAACATGGAATAGAATGGGAATAGATTGGACCCCTCCACTCGAATGACGGAAAACGACTCATGCATGAACCTAAGACATGGTCATGATGTACATACATATTAGTGTGTGCTTTATTAGAGAGTCCAAGTGACATGCTTTGACTCTTGTGTATGACCATGGAACTAAGTGCTTAGACTCGAACAAAGACTAAGTTAAGACCTCATGTATGTGCACTAAACTGGGCAGGTTGTAGTATTTTAGTCATAACTTTTTATCTGTGAATCTGATTGGGACGAAACCAACGCCAAATTAAAATAAAACTCGGAGCTACAGATCCATAGGTTGTATGGCTTGTAACTCTTTCTAGAACTCCGGTTATGACCAAAACAAGTTGACGTTTGTGCAGTATACAGGAATAAAAATCCGGGTTGACTCAAAGGAACTATGACTCGATTTTAGACATATTTATTATTAGTCAAATTAATTAATCAATTAATTAAGCAAATTCCTTTAGTCCTTGGTTAGTTTATTTAAGCATATTCATGATTACAAGTCAAACCAAACGGTTAGTTTTATCACATGTAAGTATGCACAAGCAAATAATGCACAAGTAGTAAAATACTCACAACATGATGCAATGAGTTTGCAACCTAACCATGGCTCTAGTTCTCTTAAGTTCAAGGATATGGGTTAGTCAAAGAGGGTCCATGGTTATGAGTCCGGATGCACCGCGCGGAAGCCTTACCTTTGGAAGGGTTGGCGCGTGTGGATGAGACCCTGGTGTTGGGGTTTGGTGAGTCCTACTCACCGCGGAAAAAACCCGAGCCAAGGATCACGCTCGCAATAATTAATATCACTAATGCATAAAATAAACATAAAAGGGAAAAATAGGAAATATACCTTTATCGTGTGCTTCGCCCGACCGATTGGGCTCTTACTTGAAAGCAAGCCCCGAAAACACGAAGGCCTCTAACGGAAATCCACCCGCAAAATGACTACCGACTTTAAGGTCCGTTGTCCCGGAGTTAGCGAGGCCCGACCAAAGCTTGAGTATTATATGAGTTAAAGGGTTTTTGCAATGGCAATTCCCTATTAAACTCATACTCAAGCAAAGAATTCTCAAGCCATGCTTTGGCTATTTATAAGGAAGGATAACTTGTGAATTCCACTCATCTTTCAATGTGGGACTTTTTCACAAAAAGATCCCACATGGAAAGATTGATGAATTCAACCCTTAGTTAAATAAACCAAGGAACAAGTAACAAGTGTCACATGGTTAGGTGAGGACCACCTTCCCACTTGGTCCCCAAGGCAACTCACATGCATTGTGAGCTAACCATGTGTCACCCAACCTTGAGCCCCAAGTTGGGTTTGATTGGGCCACTTTCTTTTGTTTAGGGTTAATTCAATTATAATTCAACCCTTAGTTAAATAAACCAAAGAACATCTTCTTTATTGTCGCCATTAAGGCAACAATATTCTCAACATATATTTTAGTAGAATTCATGATGATGCTTTGCTTGGGTTTCACTCCAAATGACTCACAATGATTTGGGATACCCTAATCACTTGTGATCATGGAAATTTTCCTTAAATTCCTGCACATTACACATGGATGCACGTCCATGTTACCATTCTCAAGCCACGATTTATTGTTAGCTCGTGCTTATAAACCGCTTCCTTGTTAAGGATCTATTCCTTGTTAAGGTTTGTGCTTGCAACATCAATTCTCAAATTGTATTTGTTTCCACAAGTCAAGAACTCATCCCGTTACTTATCCAAGTACTTTGGATGTTCTTGGCCACAATCTAACGATCTATTACATAGATTCAGGTTGATTGGTACTACATACATACTTCACATGCTCTAAGCAAGTAAGTCGTGCGACGATTCCATATCATAGCGCACATGATGGATTAAATTGCAGAGTAATTCTCAATCTTATTCCATCCATGTGACATTTTAGCTCATTCAGTATCACTGAGTCTTGCTTAAACTGTTTGCTGTGTGATATGGTTGAAAGTCTCTATTAGAGTCTTTCATGTTTGACTTAGTATTTAGCCTAGCTTATACTTAGTTCAAACATTTACTTAGTTTTATACATACAGGTCGAAAGTCTTTCAAAGTCCTTCAGTTCATGTTTAACACGGTAAAATCCTTTACACGTTCAAACATTTTATTAAGTCTATACAATAGATCTTATGTAACACCCCGTATTTTTGAATCATTATTTTATGTGTGTTTCAACCTATAAATTCTACATTCTAATTTAAATATCAATTTCTAAATTGAAATGTTAATTTAATTATTAAAATCGTTATTTGATTTAAGGGCCATCCCAAGCTTTTGAAATCCTTATTAAAACGTTTTAACAAACGATTGAAAGTTATTTAAAAGGTTTATGTTTGAGTTTTAACCATTTCAACTGTATTTGACTTGTATGAATTGATGTTAGCCTTAAAGGGTGATTCCTTAAGCTTAAGCATTAATTCAGTAAGTGTTACTAAATTATATATAATTTTGATATTTAACCTATTGCTATTGATACGGGTCATCATGGGTGATTCCTTGACTGAAGTACCAATCTAATAGGTATAAAAATGGTTTTTGGAATTTTAAAAACATTTTACGTGCTATCGTATCAATAACGATAAATAAAGTTGTATTGGGTGATCCCGTCAACTCATTTATCAAATTGGTATTGTTTATAATGTGTTCTTTAATTCTTTTATTTATAAAACTCATTATAATGTCCTTTTATTAATTAGGTCATTATAAATGAATAATATTACTGGTTTTGCTTTTCGTCTTTTATATCGCTTTTCGGTACATATGAACTTTATATATAATTTTGTATTGTAATTTAAATTATTATTTTCATGATTATTATTGATATTATTATTGAGATATCAATAATACAATCTATATTATCGTTTTTGAACGCGTTTTTAAAATGCCTCCCATTACATTCCTTTCCTAGTCTAGTTTTGGGCCAACTAGCATTTATCTATGGGTCAGGTTTTTCCTCAAAGATTTCGTGACTAATTATATTAAGATAGACTTGTTTATTAGATTTCTTAAACCCATTCTTAAGCTAAAGTAATCATTTAATCAAGCCCTAAAGAAAAGCCTTGAACCTAGGTATTATGGGGCTTGTTTATGCGCTTCATTTAAGCCCAATTTAGGCTGATTTACACAGCAGCTTTGAGGGATTAATGGCTGATTATTTTACCCTAAGTAACCTCCTCTAATAAATGGTAATAACACCTAATCATGGCTGCCCAACTCCTCCCCTTCTCCTTCTCTTATAACGTACAAATCATGGCTAGCTTTCATCAGTTTTCTTCACCAAAGAAACGCTGCACATACTCTCTTCTCTCTTGGTCTTTTCGTGAGTTTCAAAGGCCAATAAAGGGGGAAATAAAAGCCTAAATTTCTGCTTAAACCTACCCCAATTCGTGCCCAACATCCTCCTCTTTTGAAGTATCAAAACCGAAGAACTTTGGGGGTTGCTTGAACGTGTCTGGTGCGTAGGCTTTGGGGCCGAATTCATGGCTTTAATCACCTCTTTCTAGTCTATAATTTGGTCACCCGCTTCCTTTACTCAAGAAATCATGGTTGGGTTAAGATAAGATTAGATGCAATTAGGATTAGTTTGTTTGAATTTTCAGTTGCGGTTTCGATTAAACTTGCAGTCTGTTTTGATGAAGTGATTTGCTTGAGTTACAGAAGTTGTAGATCACGTATTTTCTTCTTTATTATCATGATAATATGTTTATATTGTTGTTTGATCATGTTCAATTACAAATGAAATTTTGGTTAAAACCCGTGACTTGTTCTTGTTTTGTTTTGGTAAGCATGAATAATGGATGAAATTTGATGTTAATGTGTGCTGTCATTTTGGTTTATGCGTGGGTTACTAGACACTTTCTTTTATAAGATAAATTTCATGGCCTTGTTGACTTGTTAATATTCTAAAAGCAAGTAAATTAGTTTGTTGTATACTTACATTAATTTGGTCTAAGATTTATTTCTCATGTCATATTATTGTTGCTACTGTAAGTCTAAGTGTATTATCATGATTATTTTTATGCGTAGTACTCATGTTAAGACTGTTAGTTTTGTCATTAGCCAATAGTATAATCATGGGTAAATTTTGATTGAGCAAAAATAATGATGGTTCTGCATGATTGGTGTTGGGCACATATTATTGGTACTACTCTAAGTTGTTTAAAGAAATATTCATGCTTAGTTAGTTGAGTGAGGTGTATAAACTGTACCTTGAATAATTTAATTTAAATTAGTTTTATCTATTATTGATAAAGTTGTGGTAATTTCTATCTATTTTCATGAATTAGTACAGTGATACTATGAACAGGTAGCAAATGTTAATTTAGATTGTGAGTGTTTATAGAGTTTTTAAAAAATGGTTTTAAAGTGTCAAGTAAGTTGTCAACGTCGTTGTGCTTTAAAGAAGAATAACACTGTTTTTAGAACCGCTTCGCCAAGGGTTGTGTACGGAGTGTATTGTGATATTTTGTTATAATTAGCTTCGTACCCAAATCCAGACAATAAGAGTGACACCTTGTTATGATATATGAGCTATTTTGTACATTTTGATAAATTTTGCAGTTAAACTCTTTTGAAGGATTTTTGTTGAAATTTGGTCTTAGAAGTAAAGACTTGCAGTATTTTAAATTAGGGTTGATGATCCTTAAAATGTATTTGGATGATTTTGAAGAAGTATTTTTACTATTTTATATGATAGTGTAAGACAACCATTGGGCTGCGGAATTCAATGGTTGGAACATGCCAACACCTTGGGCTGCGGAATTCGAGATGTAATTTTCTAGGTTAATTGTTGTCGTCCGGAACTACTCGGGCTGCGGAATTTGAGTAGGAAAACTGGGAGTTTGGCCATTCTCTAACGCAGACGGCTGCGGAATCGTCTGTAGGTTCGCCCTGACAAACCTTTGATGGTGGGCTGTGGATTTCACCGGCGTTCTTATTCTATATGCTTGCCTCACTATGGATTAGTTTTCGAAAAGATTAATTTCTCTATTTTAAAATTATTACTACTTTGAGAAAGTCTTCTTAAGTCAAGTCATGAATTTTTCTTAATCTCTAAAGAATCTTTAAAGGTGTTAATTAATATTTATATGAGTTTATCGCGTCTATTTTGGGTGCTATTATTCTTAATGCTGTTATCTGGTGATAATATTTGTACTTTGTTCAATATACGTGTTTGTCTTGTATTGTAGTCATGTTTCAATGTTTTATTTATACTTTAAGTTCATTATGTTATTCTTGATTGAGGTAATGTTCCTTCTTATTGTTATGTTTTATGCTTGTATCTAACCTTTTCTTTACTTAGCTTTGTGTTTCTACAAGTACTGGGAGAACTGCTAGTTACTCCCCACTGATTGTGGAACCTAAATGTTATTTTTAGGTGAAGAGTAGTTCCTATTGAGTTGGGGCTTAGAGCAGAGTGTTAGTTTGTTCTTCGAAATTTTATAGACATTCTTTTGTTATCTTTTAATTTACTCTTTTTAGGATAGTCGGTTTGAGGTTGTTTTGCCTCGTTTAAAGTTTTCTTTGAGAAATTTATTTATTTATTTTGTTATTTATTTATTTATTTCCTTTAATTTTTAGTAACCTTTAGAGTGACATCACCGTCTCAACGTTATTTTTGCTAACGTCTTGCCTTCTGTTTTAGACGGGGTGTTACATCTTAATACCAATGTGTACTAAGTATCGTCTTTTGCTTGGTCCATTGTCGAAAATACTTTCAAATCTAAGCATTTAGCATTTGATAGTTATTTCACAATAGAGTTCATAAACTTTTCGTTGGACCTTTATATAATTTACTTTTGCTCCCACTAAACTTCTTATTCATAAGAATTTCTATGTTTCTCCATAAGTCAATCCTCTTATTAAATTCATGAGAAAACATGTTCAAATTCCTATATGCAATGCTTCCATTAATCCCATGACGGATTCCTTGAGCTTGCTTTTAAATCTAGCCTTTATTTAGATTTTCAAAACCCTTAGACTATTTTCATAGTCATTTCCAAAATCCTATTTTTGGAAGGCGGTTTTGGTATCTATTTTGCCATATTTCATATGAGCAATTTCACTAAAACAATCACGAAAAGAGTTTAGCATTCCGATTGGTGAATAGGTTTTTATTAAAATCAACTCCGTGAATTTAATTGTATCCTTTTCAACCAATCTAGTTATGTATGCATATACATTTCCACATTTGTTAGTTTTCTCCTTGAAAACTTATTTGCAATCGATGAGTCTTTCACCCTTTATGCAAATTAATCAAGTTTCAAACATGGAGTCTATCTCGGATTTTTTATGGCCTCTAACCATTATTCGGAATTTGGATTTAGCTATCTTACAAGGCATTATTCCTTTACTATCTAATAGTAAATAGTATGCTTGTAAGTTTTAGTTTTCTTTCTAACTTAATAGAAAATTTATAGGATTCAACCCAAGCCTTTGGTGAATTCTATACCTATATGGGGTTATTGCATCAAACAATGAGTTTCAAGGCGCTTCCAAAGCCCTTTGATTTTCTTGATCTTACTCCAAATTTTCAAAAGTTTTGTGAGAAATTAATTCTCTTTTAAGGCACTTATAAAGTCCTTTTGAGTATTCTTGATCAAGTATTCTCACGAACCCCTTTTAAGTTCTTCTGAGATTCTCAGTTCTAGTTTGTTGCTAAGCTCGCTTGTCATCGAGTTCATTTTCCTCCCACTTGTCGTTTTGGAAATGTGTTACTTTCCAAAAAGACACCACTTAGAGCAACAAACAGTATGTTCCCAATTAGGTTGTGGAGGTAATGCCCGTGATATGCTTACAAAGAGACATGTATATTGTCTTTGGGTAAAAGTTCGTTGTAAAACAAACAGTTAGCTCCCACTTGAGCCATCTTAGCCTTTAATGAGCCATTAAGCTCCCACTCAAACACCTAGCTCTTGCTAAGTCGGGAGGTCCCACTGAGTCACTTAGCTCTCACTGAGCCAGTGAACTCCCACTGTGGCTAAGAGTTTTAGACATATACTTGAAAAGACATTTAGAAGATAATTCTATCCAAAACTGAATATGGCGTCCTTTCTTAGCTTCAACATTTTGTTTAGTGTAACATTACTCCTTCGCCAAATCTTAAGAACTTTATAGAAAGCGATGTGATTCGTCATTGTTTGAGTCATTTTTAAATGGCATTGAGGTCTCCGTGAAGACACACTATGTTCTTTGGGGAGTTATTTATGAAAATTTCAATTTCATAACTTTGTGATGGTCACGCTTGGCTCAAGCAAAAATCGCTCTATCTGATCTAGACGTTTTGAGATCTTGCCAAGCCGATTTTGTACTTCACTAAAACTCTTGAACTATTCAAGGTCAAGTTTGTTCACATTTGATGAATATAGCCATATTCTTTCAAATTCTTTGTGAAACGTTGAAGTAAATGAATTGATATGTCTATTTTATATAGTATTTTACCCCCGTCCCTTGGTCATAATTAGTAGTGTTTTTGGCCCTTTAGGGCCACTTTTATTACTAATATGTGTTTTCTAGTGTTTTCGTAGTTTTGGTTAAGTTTTGCAGGGAATTGCACCTTTGGAGCATTTTCCCGGGATTTTTATGAAGCGACTACGAGCATTGGAGGAACACGACCATTTTTGAAGCCCAAGACCGGCTAGAGCCATCGAGCCGGTGATTAAAGGCTCGGTTAGTTGGATCACGAGGTAATTGGACCACGTATTCGAGACCCGAGAGGAAATATGGATTGGGCCGAGAAATCTAGCCCAAATCGAAGTCCAAACCTTGAAGATGAAGCCGGGCCCGATCGGGCAAGCTTACGCCCGATCGGGCGAGCTGCGCGCATGCCAGCTGCCAAGGAGAGGCGCGCCCGATCGGGTGAGCGTAGGCTCGATCGGGCGCGGCAAAATAGTCTGGGCATAGGAAAAAAGGCGGGCCCGATCGGGCGCCCCCTTCGCCCGATCGGGCGCGTGTTTTGTTAGAACCTGACTAAGCTTTGTTTAATTCGTGTTTTAGGAGAGATATATATTCGTTTTGTACGGATAATTAATTACTTTTTTCTCTTAGACTTTCTCTCTCTACTTAGTATTTTTCTCTCTCTAGAATTCTCTCTAAACTCTTGTACTTAATTCCTTCATTAATTTCAGATTTGTTTTGGTACAATTTCTTCCCTTTCTAATTTCAGCTATTTTAATTGTTTTCTTGTTTATGTTTTTAATCGTTTATTTAATTGGATTAGTTATGATGATTAGTGAGTAGTTTAATTCTAGGGTTTATGGGGATCCATAATTAATATGAAGGGATAGTTTGTTAATATTGATTATTGATATTGCATGATAATTTCTTATTGAATTGTTTTAATTCTTTGCAATTAGATTATGAATCGAGCAGATGTAACTTGATTGTAAATGTTTAGCAATATTGAATTGATGAATCGAGCAAATGTTGATTTAATATTAAAGGCTATTTTTAATAGGAACTTAGGTCTAATAAATTGCGAGAGCCTGTTAGATCCATGTTGGTTAATAAATTGCGAGAGCCTGTTAATCATGTTATTAATGCATTGTTAATTATTAATTGCTTCGTTCTATCCCGGAATATTAATTATTGGTGAACCTGTGACCCTAGGTTTCCTTATTATTGATTCTTTTCTCCCTAAACTCATCCTTCGTAGTATAGAATTCATATTTAAAATATTGGTTACTTAGATAATTTAGATTATAACAATTAATTAGAATTAAAAAGACTTGTTTCCCTATGGAGTTCGACCCTACTTCCCTATCTACTATAGTTAGTGATTTAGGTAATTATTTTTGATTAGGGGATACGACTTTACCCTGTCAAAATTTGGCGTCGTTGCCGGGGAAACGGTTTTATTTTTTATTTTTTAATTTTATTTTTGTAGTCTAGATTATCCCCCCTTTTTGCCACAGAGAACATTAGTTTTTTGAGGCAAATCTCATATTTGTCTCTAGTTCTTTGTTTATGCCCAGGTGTTCTAGATCAGGTGATATCCCTTTTGATCCTGAGATCGAGCGTTCTTTTCATAGGCAAAGGAGACTCTATAGACAAATTCTGGCGGGTTCTGAGGAGGATAACGATCGAAGAGATTCTCCCCCTGATTCTAGTGATACAAATATTCCTTCAGATTCAGAATCAGAGATGACGACCCAGAAGAAACTCAGTGATTATTCGCAACCGAAGCTCACAGATTTCCCGCACCTTACTCCTACTCCGGCTGTAGATGGAGTTCAATTTGAGATCAAGCCCCAATTTATCACTATGATAGAGAGGAAGCAGTTCAGCGGAGCTAAGGGTGAAGATCCTAATCTTCACATCGCAGATTTCTGCCAATATTGTAACACCATTAGACAAGCCGGGGTTACGCAGGACCAAATCAGGGAGATTCTTTTTCCCTTTTCATTATGTGGCAAAGCAAAATTATGGTTTAATGGTTTGAATAGAATTGCACTTGGTATTACTGATCGGGAAACTCTCTCTTTGAATTTCTATAATAAATATTATCCTGCAGAGAGAATAGCGGTGCTAAGAAGTGCTATTCAGAACTTCGCTCAAGAGGCCGATGAATCATTATATGAGGCTTGGGAGAGGTTCAAGGATCTACAGAGAGAGTGCCCCCACCACAATCTAGCACAATGGCAATTGATCCAAGCATTCTATAATGGACTTGGAAATTCTTCTAGATCAGTACTAGATTCGGCAGCTAGTGGGAGGTTTATGAATTTAAATGTGGATGATGCAGGACAGGTTATCGAAGACATGGCAATACACAATTCCCAATATAGGAATCCGAGGGGGTTTGCAAATAAGGGAAAACATAATGTCGATTCCGTATCCTTTTTGCAAGCTCAATTAACATCTATTTTCCAAAAATTAGATAATCTTACTGCTGCTCCTAACTCTGTAGCTAATGTTTCTGCTGTTGCTAACCACGAAGCTTTTTGTGAAAATTGTGGAATTGTAGGTCATTGGGAGCAAGATTGTAGGAGCTCTATGGAACAAGTTAATGCCTTCCAAACCTATAGGCAAAATAACCCCTATTCCGATTCCTACAATGCCGGTTATAAAAACCATCCTTATCTTTCATACCGGAGTACCAATGTACAAAACCCTCCACCTCCACAACAACCACAACAGCAACCCCCACCACAGCAAAAATATTACCATCCTAATGCCGGCCAGAAAAGCCAAGCATCACCCTCATCATCTTCCGACCCTGCCATGACAGAAATTAGAGCAATGCTAGCTAATATGCAAAAGCACATGAAGAGTAGGGATGCGCAAATTGATTCTATTCTAGCTCATAATAAAATCATGGACAATCAAATTGCACAACTTTCATCTACCCTACAATCCCGTCAGCAGGGGGCTCTACCATCACAACCTATCCATCCTATAGACCATGCTAATGCAATCACTCTAAGGAGTGGTTCACATTATGATGGACCTCCTATGCCACAGGAAGATGGACCAGTTTCTAATCTAGATTCCTCTATACCAAACGGTAATCCTGCTAGTCCTGCAGGGCTACAAAAAGATACTAACCCTACTAATGTTTCTGTGCAGGGTAAATTGCAGGATAAGGGAGGAGTTGTGCAGAGCCCAGTTATCAAGCTTCCATTCCCTAATAGACAACTGAAGAGTAAGCTTGATAAACAATTCGGTAAGTTTTTAGAGGTGGTGAAAAACCTGCAGGTAACAGTTCCTTTCACTGATTTAATCACTCAAGTACCTGCTTATGCTAAATTCATGAAAGACATTCTGACTAGGAAAAGGGCCTTTAATGAAGTAGAAACTGTAGCTTTCACAGAGGAGTGTAGCGCTTATTTGCAAAATAAATCCCCTCCTAAATTAAAGGATCCCGGTAGTTTTTCTATCCCTTGTCACATTGGGAATGTTTTTTATTGATAAAGCTTTATGTGATCTGGGTGCTAGTGTCAGTGTCATGCCATCATCTATATGTGCTAAATTAAATATGGGGGAATTAAAAATTACTAATATAACTTTGCAAATGGCAGATCGTTCGGTAAAATACCCTTTGGGTATTTTAGAGGACGTACCTGTCAGAGTTGGTAAATTTTTTATTCCTGTCGATTTTGTTGTTTTAGATATGGCAGAGGACACACAAATACCCATTATATTAGGTAGGCCTTTCCTCCACACTGCAGGGGCTATTATTGATGTGAAAAATGGTAAACCGACCCTCTCTGTAGGTGACGATAATGTTACTTTTAATTTAGGGAAGGTTTTGAAAGGGCCTATGTTGGAGGAAAATTGTTGTTATATTGATACAATTGATATAATGGACAATATTTGTGTTGATAGCTTGCCACAGGTTCTTGCGAAGGATCCCTTGGAGGAAGTTCTCTGCGGGAATTTATCTAACGATAATGCAAGCATTTGGGGTAATGAGGTCCAAAGTATTGAAAAAGCTCTTTCCTTAGAAGAGTTAAGCCCCAAGGAGACAATGAAGGTAGTAAATTTAGTTCAGGAATCAAAACCTGAGCTAAAACCTCTCTCTTCTCATTTAAAATATGTTTTTCTAGATGAGCAGGAACTACACCCCGTGATCATCAGTACTGCACTCACTGACCTACAATCTTCCCAACTTCTAGGGGTCCTAAAAACCCATAAGAAGGCTATAGGATACAGTATTGATGATCTCAAGGGTATTAGCCCTGATTTTTGCATGCACGGGATTCATCTAGAGGAAAATTACAAGCCCTGCATTCAACCCCAAAGAATATTAAATCCAAACATGCAGGAAGTAGTCAAGAAAGAGGTGATGAAATTACTCGATGCAGGTATCATCTATCCTATTTCTGACTCCAAGTGGGTAAGTCCTGTGCAGGTAGTACCGAAGAAGGGTGGGATGACTGTGATAACCAATGATAAAAATGAATTAATTCCCACCAGAACTGTAACAGGGTGGCGTATGTGCATAGACTATCGTAGACTTAATATCGCCACTAAAAAAGATCACTTCCCTCTCCCCTTTATTGACCAAATGCTTGAGAGGTTAGCTAATCACAAATTCTTTTTCTATTTGGACGGGTATTCGGGATTTTTCCAAATTTCGATTCACCCTGAAGATCAGGAAAAGACCACCTTTACATGCCCTTATGGCACTTTTGCATATCGTAGAATGCCCTTTGGTTTATGTAATGCCCCTGCTACCTTTCAACGTTGCATGATGAGCATTTTTTCTGATTTCATAGAGTCTATTATGGAGGTCTTTATGGATGATTTTAGCGTATATGGTTCTTCATTCGATTCATGCTTAATTAATCTCGCTAAAATTTTGAAAAGATATGAGGAGTGCAACTTAGTGCTTAATTGGGAGAAATGTCACTTTATGGTGAAAGAGGGAGTAGTCCTTGGTCATATTATATCTGATAAGGGCATACAGGTAGACAAAGCTAAAATATCAGTGATTGAGCAATTACCTCCCCCAGTCAATGTCAAGGGAGTTTGAAGCTTCTTGGGTCATGTGGGGTTTTATCGCCGCTTTATCAAAGATTTTTCAAAAATTGCTAAACCACTGACACAACTTTTGCTCAAGGATGCCCCATTTATTTTTACTGACGAGTCTCTTGAGGCTTTTCACAGGATTAAGCAGGCTTTGATATCGGCACCCATCATATGTGCTCCCGATTGGAACCTCCCTTTCGAGATCATGTGTGATGCAAGTGACTTTGCACTAGGAGCCGTGCTCGGACAGAGGAAGGATAAGGTTTTGCATGCTATTTATTATGCTAGCAAAACCTTAGATGAAGCCCAAGTCAATTATGCCACCACAGAAAAGGAGTTTCTTGCTGTTATTTATGCTTTAGAAAAATTTAGATCATATCTAGTTGGTTCTAAAGTTATTGTTTTTACTGATCATGCAGCATTGAAATACTTGATAGCTAAGGCGGAATCAAAGCCGAGGCTACTCCGTTGGGTTCTCTTGCTCCAAGATTTCAACATCGAAATAAAAGATAAAAAGGGAGCAGAGAACGTGGTGGCAGACCACTTGTCACGTATCAGGTATGATGAGGGTAAGGATTCTTTACCTATAGATGATTCTTTCCCTGATGATAACCTGTATGCAGTTGTAGAGCATCACCCTTGGTACGCCGATTTTGCTAATTATCTAGTGGGTGGTACTCTCCCTCCTGACTTGTCCTACCAACAGAAAAAGAAATTCCTTTATGATGTTAAACATTATTTTTGGGATGACCCTTTTTTGTTTCGTGAGTGTGCAGATGGATTATTTCGCAGGTGTATTCCCGAATGGGAGGTTCACGGCGTCCTTACTAGTTGTCATACTTCACCCTATGGTGGACATCATGGCCCCACTAAAACGGTGGCCAAGATTAATGAGTCAGGTTTCTTTTGGCCTAATATGTTTAAAGATGCTAACACTTTTGTGCAGGCTTGTGACTCTTGCCGGAGGACTGGCAACATTTCGCGGAGGCATGAGATGCCCCAAACTGGGATTCTAGAAGTTGAAATATTCCATGTTTGGGGTATCGATTATATGGGGCCGTTCCCATCTTCCAATGGGAATTGTTACATACTTGTAGCCGTCGATTATGTGTCCAAGTGGGTTGAAGCCATAGCTTCACCAACAAATGATTCCAAGGTAGTCATTAAGCTCTTCAAGAAGATCATATTTCCCAGGTTTGGTGTTCCACGAGCTATTATTAGTGATGGAGGTACCCACTTCCATGATAGACAATTGGATAACCTCCTCAAGAAGTATGGCGTATATCACAGAATAGGGCTTAGTTACCACCCTCAAACTAGTGGTCAAGTTGAGGTCTCTAATAGGGAAATCAAGGCGATCCTAGAAAAGGTAGTAGCTAAGTCAAGAAAAGATTGGAGCATGAAGCTTGATGACACACTTTGGGCATACCGGACTGCATTTAAAACACCGATCGGTACTTCACCTTATAGATTGGTTTATGGTAAGGCATGTCATCTTCCTGTAGAATTGGAGTACAAAGCTTTTTGGGCGATCAAAGAGCTTAACATGGATTCTAAGGCTGCGGGTAAGAAGAGACTCCTTCAACTCAATGAGTTGGATGAGTTTAGATTGTCGGCATATGATAGTGCGCGGATCTACAAGGAGAGGACCAAGAAGTGGCACGACAAGAAGATCCTACCAAGAGAGTTTGCACCGGGCGATAAGGTTCTTCTCTTTAATTCTAGATTGAAGATTTTCCCAGGAAAGTTGAAGTCTAGGTGGTCTGGTCCCTTCACTGTCACAAAGGTAAACAAATTTGGTTCGGTAGAGTTGGTGAATGACAAAGGTGAAGAATTCAAGGTGAATGGCCAAAGGTTGAAAGTGTATCATGAAGGTGCTACCATGAGAGATGTGGAGGAGACTCTCCTAACTCCACTTCCAACATGAGTTTCAAGATGGTGAGAAGGTCGTGCGGGACCTAGATAAACCAGCGCTTTGCGGGAGGCAACTCGTATTTCATGCTTTATAGACTAGTTTTCCTTTTCCTTAATTTTCCTTATTTTATTTTTATTGTTTTTTTTTTTTTTTTTTTTGAGAGAGGCGAGGAGAGTGATATTTCACCGGTTTTAAGTGTTGTTGTACAGGTATGAAGTTGACAGGGTATAAAGACTTAGAGAAATTTTGAAGAAGAAACGGAATCGGAGGAAAAAGGCTCTCTCGGGCCCGATCGGGCGCGCAAGTGAGCCAGAATTCAGGGCCAATTTCGCCCGACTGGGCGACATTGCCCGATCGGGCGCGTAAGTGCGCCAAAAATCGAAGCAAATTTCGCCCGATCGGGCGAAACAGCCCGATCGGGCGCGCAAGCTCAGTGGATCAAGGGGTTATTTTCGCCCGATCGGGCAAAATTTTTGGAAAATCGAGTAAAAGAAAAAGAAATGTCGGGCGAAGCTCGCCCGATCGGGAGACAAAAAGGGCGAAAAAGCGTTCGCGTTCGCGCCCGATCGGGTGGAGCTCGCCCGATCGGGCGCGCAACTTGAATTTTGGAGAATCGCACCTTCGCCCGATCGGGCGAGGCTCGCCCGATCGGGCGCGCCATCAGGACGACCCCCCGTTTATTTTCTTTTCTCTTCTTTCTTCCCTCATTTCCTCCTTATTTCTTCTTCTTCATTCACTTTCTCTCTCTAAAACCTCCATTTTCAAACCTTAAACTTTCACTTCAATCTAAGATCTCCTCCAATTCCTCCATCCAAAATCAAAATTTTTTACATATTTCATCTCCCCTCACCTTCCTCTACACTCTATACTAATTTTCCCCAATTTTCTCTCAACTTTTCTCAAACCCTAAGAGAGAGAAACCTCAAATTTCCTACTATTTTCAAAGCTAATGGCCTCAAAGCGTTCAAGAAATCAAAGGGGTGAGAGCTCTAGTGCGCCACAACCAACAATCAACCCGGACCTTCAAATTCCGGGGTGGGAGGAAGTTGCAATCACTTCGGAGGAGCAACGGGTTCGGATGATCAACCTCATCGATCGTCAGGTAATTTTTACCCGTTTCATACATCATCCTACTTTAGCTAGGTTAGGTCTTGACAAATATGTAGAAAAATTGTTTAAGGGCATAGGCATGAGTGGTTTTTTTCAAATGTGCCACGATACTTATGATTATTTAACATTGGAATTTATATCAAGTTTTAATGTTATCAAAATGAATGCACTTATCACTCACGTCCAATTTCGATTGTTAAACAATAATGTGAGATTAACTTTAAAAGAATTTGGTAAATTGTTTGACTTGAAATCGGACAAGCCTATTGAACCCTCTCAAGACCACACCGCCGTGGTCTACAAGAGGTTAACAGGGGAGGATTTGGTGAACCTCCAACATGCCAAAGGGACGTGGATTCAACATCCCGTCCCCAAACTTTGGCAAAGATTTTCCGGCCTCACTATTTTTGGGAGGCATGAACCGGCAAATGTTCGGAGGGATGAATTGGAATTGTTGGCTTCCTATATAATTCCTAATGCTGAAAAATTAAATATACCCCATAGGATAGCCAACCATTTTCAAAGGGCGGCCAATGCGGCCGAAGCTAGTAGGTCTAGAGCGCCTATTTACTTTGGAGGGTTAGTGACCCATATAGCTAGGAAGCATTTAGGTTAGAACCCCGATGGCCATAGAAAATTTGTGGGATCGAACCTAATGGACCTACCTTATTTTGGGAGTTTGAATTGGGTACAACCGGTGGGGAGTGACACTTGGTGGATGGTCCACCGACAATCGGGTAGGAGGGACCAAGCCTTTACCTTACCCAACCCCGCCTTGACCAAATTTGAGAGGGGGAAGCCCTCTTATACCTTCGAGTTAGATGGTCAGGGTGAGGTTCAACCACCTCACCCCTCACCACAATCTCACCAATCCCCCATTCACCACTCACCCCACTACACACCACCCCCACCTTTCCTACGGCATGCCTACAATGCCTACTTCCTCGGTCGATTACAATGTCGACCCAAATGCCCCATATGACTTTTCGGCTTTTAGGAGCCAACTAGACCGCATTGAGACAGGGCAAGGGAGGGTTGAGGGCATGATGCAAAACCTAGATTCTAGGTTAAGCACCCTAGATGGCCGGGTAGGTCTTATTGAGAGGAACCTAGGGAGGGGCCTTTACCCTATGTATGATGATTACGCCCGTCGGGGGGCTATTCCTCCCGATTCCCTTCCTCCCGATTGGTTCCAATACCCCCAAGGCGGGTATTCTCACCCCGGTGCTTATGGTACGTATGTGGACTACTCTTCGGTCCACGGATATAGGGGTATGGGTGGGAATGTAGACCCTAACTACTATGCCGGTGGTTTGGGGTATGGTGGTGGTGGCTCTAGCCATGGAGGGGCCGGCTCTAGCCACGGTGGGGGGTACTCTAGGATGGATGAGGATGAGGAGTAGGCTACTCTCCCAAGTCAATGAGGGCATTGCTTGATTTGGCTTGGGGGGGCGTTCTTTCACCTTGGAAATTCTCTTCCTTCTCTCTCTTTATTTGTTTTCTAGTATAGTTTTTAATTGCTTTCCTAGTGTAGTTTTTATTGCTTTCTTATATATGAAAAATACAAAAAAATTTTGAAAAAATAAAAATTCAAAAATACGTTCCAATGAATTGTAAATCATGCTTCCCTGTGCCCCATACTTGAAAAAATTGTTTTGATTCTTGGTATTTGATGATGAATATTGTGGACGAAGGCGTTCATTCCTTAGGTAGCCTTCAGAGATATTTAGATACATTTGTTCCCTTCTTGTCACCCATGTTGTTTCTTGTGCCCTTTTATTGTTTATAGCCACATTACAAGCCTTAATTGCCCTATTGGTTACTAGTCCCAAGCTTGGCTTGGGGGAGCTATTAGTGAGTGAGGTGAGGGAGTTTGTAGTGTGCACATTATTTGCACAAATTGGGTGGGTTTTGAGAAGTAATTTGTTCTTGATCATATTTTTGTTTTTATGAGTTTGAAAGTTGTATATATTTGAAAAAAAATAAAAGTGTGATGAAAAAAAGAAGTTCAAGAAAAAAAAGAGAAATATGAAAAAAAAAAAAAGTGAACTTCTAAGAAAAAAAAAAAGAGAAAAATTGTTTGATGTTCGAAGGTTCTAAGTGAAGGTTAATCAAAAGAAAAGAAAAAAAAAAAGTTGAGTTTCAATGTAAATATTTCAAGTTATTAGTTCAAAGTTTGTTATTCACTCTTGTTCTACATTATCATATTTTTATGAGTGAATTTGTGAGTGTTGGGATTGTTTTATTGTTTGGAGTATATTTGGTTGATGTTGGAGTTGGTTATGTTGGAGATGTGTATGATCATTACTTTTGATCATAGGTTTATTAGGATTTGGCTCCCTTGATGCATAGCTTTTCTCTCACATAATCCCAAATTTATCCTACCCTTACCCTAGCCTTACATTACAAGCTTAAAAGACCTTCTGACCTTGTGCATAGAAGTTATGTAAATGTGAAAGTGTTGTCTTTCAATGCAAGTTATGACTTGACATATTTCGAGTCAACTAGTAGATTGAGCATTAAATGTTTTTATACACACGAGAGTGTGAGTTGGGAGGGCATTGTTCACATTAAAGGGGTTGGGTGGAGAGCGATCGAGTACATTCTTTACTCGCCACATAAATGAGAGTCGAGTGTGTGAGCACTAGTCTTGAATTCTATATGCTCTTGTGGTTTGCTCTACTTGACAATTGTTGGGGAAGAAGGGTGATTAGATGAATAAGATTGATTGACGTTGAAGCATGTTTGTTTAATTTTACCTTGAATCGTTGGCTTTTGATTTGTTGATTGGGGTGAAGTATGTTTTATATGTTCATTGATGAGCTCTTTGCTTAGGGACAAGCAAAGGTTTGGCTTGGGGGAGTTTGATATGTCTATTTTATATAGTATTTTACCCCCGTCCCTTGGTCATAATTAGTAGTGTTTTTGGCCCTTTAGGGCCACTTTTATTACTAATATGTGTTTTCTAGTGTTTTCGTAGTTTTGGTTAAGTTTTGCAGGGAATTGCACCTTTGGAGCATTTTCCCGGGAATTTTATGAAGCGACTACGAGCATTGGAGGAACACAACCATTTTTGAAGCCCAAGACCAGCTAGAGCCATCGAGCCGGTGATTAAGGGCTTGGTAAGTTGGATCACGAGGTAATTGGACCACGTATTCGAGACCCGAGAGGAAATATGGATTGGGCCGAGAAATCTAGCCCAAATCGAAGTCCAAACCTTGAAGATGAAGCCGGGCCCGATCGGGCAAGCTTACGCCCGATCGGGCGAGCTGCGCGCATGCCAGCTGCCAAGGAGAGGCGCGCTCGATCGGGTGAGCGTAGGCTCGATCGGGCGCGGCAAAATAGTCTGGGCATAGGAAAAAAGGCGGGCCCGATCGGGCGCCCCCTTCGCCCGATCGGGCGCGTGTTTTGTTAGAACCTGACTAAGCTTTGTTTAATTCGTGTTTTAGGAGAGATATATATTCGTTTTGTACGGATAATTAATTACTTTTTTCTCTTAGACTTTCTCTCTCTACTTAGTATTTTTCTCTCTCTAGAATTCTCTCTAAACTCTTGTACTTAATTCCTTCATTAATTCCAGATTTGTTTTGGTACAATTTCTTCCCTTTCTAATTTCAGCTATTTTAATTGTTTTCTTGTTTATGTTTTTAATCGTTTATTTAATTGGATTAGTTATGATGATTAGTGAGTAGTTTAATTCTAGGGTTTATGGGGATCCATAATTAATATGAAGGGATAGTTTGTTAATATTGATTATTGATATTGCATGATAATTTCTTATTGAATTGTTTTAATTCTTTGCAATTAGATTATGAATCGAGCAGATGTAACTTGATTGTAAATGTTTAGCAATATTGAATTGATGAATCGAGAAGATGTTGATTTAATATTAAAGGCTATTTTTAATAGGAACTTAGGTCTAATAAATTGCGAGAGCTTGTTAGATCCATGTTGGTTAATAAATTGCGAGAGCCTGTTAATCATGTTATTGATGCATTGTTAATTATTAATTGCTTCGTTCTATCCCGGAATATTAATTATTGGTGAACCTGTGACCCTAGGTTTCCTTATTATTGATTCTTTTCTCCCTAAACTCATCCTTCGTAGTATAGAATTCATATTTAAAATATTGGTTACTTAGATAATTTAGATTATAACAATTAATTAGAATTAAAAAGACTTGTTTCCTTGTGGAGTTCGACCCTACTTCCCTATCTACTGTAGTTAGTGATTTAGGTAATTATTTTTGATTAGGGGATATGACTTTACCCTGTCATGAATCCTATTAGCTTTCGGAGTCAATTGTCTATACCAAGAACAATAGCTGTTTACTTTGTCGGTTTCAACAAGTAAGACTTTCTTGTCTTAGAAGGATTCCGAAATGATCAATTATCAAGAGCCTATATAATAGAGCCTTGAGTACATTCTTGTCAATGTGACATTGCTAAATATGTTCGGAATGCAAATCATGCCCATGACTTTGAGCTTTTTCCAGTTTATCATGTTAAGAAAATGTTTGTCTATAATCAAGCATTCTTGACTCATGGTTTAGATAACCATGTCATTCAAATAAATTTGCAACTATTGCTCATTGCTTTGAATGTGAGTCTTTCCGTGTGTAAACGGATCAATTGCTGATTAGGGAACACAATAACCATTTATTTGTTCCAGCCTTAGCTTAAAGTTCTTTAAATAAAGCATACGACCCTACAATTGATGTAGCACCACTTGATTCATTTTAATCTTGTAAGTCGATAACTTAGCTTATCTTCAATAGTTTTAGGTCACTTTTTAAAGTGCAATACTCAAGCAGTATCAGATACTTTCTGAAGATAATGAGTTGCTAAGGTAACTTAAATAACATGAATTCTTTAGTAAAATGGAATCTCATTCCTTTTCTTTGTTCCTCGTTTCCTATATTTCTTATCATACTTTATCTCATAATCTTTAAGAACCATTTCTTTAAGAGTCTTTGACTTTTACACTCTGTTACGCATAATTAAGCATCTAATGCGTCGTAATACAAAGTTCCATCTTTTCCTTTAATTCACGCTCGAATTACTACATCAATGTGTCCTACTCATCTATGTATTAAGCGAAAAGATATGTTGGTTGTCAATATTGACAATTTGAGTTTGCAACTCAATACTTCATATTTTATCAAAACAACTTGTATTTTGAATTCATGATGTCCAACCGTCCTTAAAAGTCATTTATGAGAATTGTATTTTAGAAATGATTTGCTTTTCTTTGAGAACCATTCTCAAAGGTTTCCTTTACCAATCATGGAAAACAATACAGTTTGATTTGGAATTCTACAAATATAAGTGCAAAGTATAACCATTTTAGAGCTGATCAAGTCTAGCCCGGCCCGACTCGGCCCGAAATTTGACCGGGTTTGGGCAGCAAGATTAGGCCCGAATTCCGGGTTAAGGCAAAGGAATGGAGGCCCGATTTGTTTCTGGACGGGTCTGGGCAGCAGGTCTGGCCCGCGGGCTGGCCCGGCCCGGCCCGAATTTGCTACATGTTCACATTTTCACATACCTGTTAACTTATGAACTATCAAGTATTAAAAAAAATCCCCTACTTCTTTCTTTTCTTACTCTAGCAGCCGTCACCCTTCTTCTCCATCTTCTTACTTTCTTTTTCATTTCCTCTTTCCTCCTAATCAACTATCAAGGAAAATACATCAACTAATCATAAAAAAAACGTCAACAATTGTTGTGGATCTATACCAGGTAATTACATTGCTTACAATTTCGTTTTTTTTTTCTTAATTTTCGAACACTTGCTCTGTTAATTTGGTTATTTTCGAAATCTTGCTGCTGTTTTTTTTTTTTTTTTTTTTTTTTTTTTTTTTTTTTTTTGGTACAATTAGTGTTATAATGTTATTTAATTGTTATTTCATTTTGTACTTTTTTTTGTTGCTACTATTTTTATAATTTTCCACGGCAAGTAATTAGTAATACATTACTTACAATTTTCATTTTGTACAATGTCGTTTTTTTTTTTTTTTTTTTTTTTTTTTTTTACAATTAGTGTTATAAGTGTTATAATTT
Organism: Chenopodium album; assembly: GCF_948465745.1. Classification (NCBI taxonomy): domain Eukaryota; kingdom Viridiplantae; phylum Streptophyta; class Magnoliopsida; order Caryophyllales; family Amaranthaceae; genus Chenopodium; species Chenopodium album. The sequence continues at coordinate 30,059,651 of NC_137834.1, forward strand.
TCAATTATGCTTACTGCTTAGTTGTAGATTTTTTTTTCTTTTTGTTGCTACTTTTTTTTTTATAATTTTATTTGATGTTTTTATCATATTTAAAGTTTCTGTTTGTTTCTTTTCTTTAGTGTGTTTGGCAGATTGTATTTTACAATTACGGTTAAGTCCACGACAAGTAAAAAACGAGCAATTGATGATGATGATGTTGGAGTTAAAGAAGAGGAAGATGCTAGTGTGCGTGATGGTCGATCGGCAGTTTGGAATGATATGGAGAAGCTTGAAACTTCAGGCAAGAATGAAACCAAAGCTAAATGTAAGCATTGTAAACAAATTTTTACTGCCAAATCTACCAATGGAACCTCCCATTTAAGAATACATCTTAATAAATGTGTTGCAAAAAATAATGCTTCTGTTACAAATTTTTTGCTTGGTGCTGATTGTAGTTCAGGAGGTCAAACCATGTCTTTAAAACATCCTAAAATTGATCCCGATGAACTTAGAAAAGCCATTTGTATGTTTATTGTTGCTGGAGCTTATTCGTTTGCAACTATTGAAGAACCTGGTTTTAAACACATGCTTTCTGTTGCTTATCCTAGCTATAAAGTATTGAGTAGACACACATTAATAAGAGATGCATTAAGGTATTATGAAGAGGAAAGATAACTTGTTGAATGTGATTTGAAAAATGCTTGTGGTAGAATTTGTTTTACTTCGGATAATTGGAGAAATGATAGTACACAAGATGAGTATATTTGCATAACCGCCCATTGGATTGATGTTAATTGGAAGTTGCAAAAAAGAATTATTAGATTTGGTGCATTAACACCTCCTTTTGATGGGATTAGTATAGCCAAGGATGTTTCTCTTTGTTTGGCTAAATGGAAAATTGATGGAAAAGTAGGGTCATTTACGTTGGATAATGCATCCTACAATAACACTATGGCTAATCAAATTAAGAGACAACTTGTGAGGAATGGAAAGGAGCTTTTATTTTTTTGTGAATATTTCCAAATTCGTTGTTGTTTTCATATCATAAACTTGATTGTGCAAGATGGTCTTAAGCTCATTGATAGTGTGGTGGATAAGACTAGAGAAATTGGTAAGCATTTTAGGTACTCCATTCCAAAGAAGAAAAAGTTTTATGAAATTGCACAACAAACTTATCATTTGGATCCTAAAAAAAGAATTCCAGGTGATTGTTGTGTTAGGTGGAATTCAATTTACTTGATGCTTGATCTTGCTCTTTATTTTAGGGCGGCAATTGATCATGTAGTAGAAAAGGATAGTGAGATAAAAATGTATCTTCTTGATGATGATGAATGGAATAAAGTGTCGGTGATTCATGACTTTTTGATGCTTTTTTTATGATGTCACAAATGAATTCTCTTCTTATAAAACCCCAACTACAAACATTTATTTCAAGGGGGTTTGGGATATTCAATGCATGTTACTTGAAGCTGCAAATGGGCCACATTCATTTTTAAATGACATGGTGAAAGCAATGCAAAAGAAATTTGACAAGTATTGGTCAGATTATCATACTTTGTTGTCTTGTGCATGTGTTTTGGATCCTCGTTACAAGTTGAAATTTGTTGAATATTCTTTCATTACTATTTATGGAGAATTGCTTGCTAGAGACAAAGTGAAGGAGGTGAAAGGTATGTTATGCAATTTACTTAAGGAGTATAGAGATGTTAATGGTGGGGGTGTTGGTGAAAGTGGTGAGGTTAGTCATGGTAATAGAGCGCCACGTGCTTCTTTTCCTTTTAGTAATGATAGGATGGCTAATTTTGGTTCTTGGATGAGTAGTCAACAACATCACATGGAGGATAAAACTCAACTTGATCTCTATTAGGAAGAAAAGAATGTTGATTTTAATTCCAAAATTGATGTGTTGGGTTGGTGGAAAAATAATGGGGCACATCGATATCCACAACTTGCGGCATTGGCTTGTGATATATTAGCCATTCCTATTTCTTCCGTTCCTTCTGAGTCGTCTTTTAGTATGGGTAAGAAGCTAATTAATCCATGGAGAGCTTCACTAACTTCCATGACAATTGAATCTCTTGCTTGCTATGAGGATTGGCTTCGTGCAAAAGGTTTCTCTTTAGGTGATGTTTTGTTTCATTTTAATGTTATTGTATTTTTCTTATTATTGAACATTCAACTAACCTTTATATATTTTTTTTCTATTTTGTCAAGTTGGGTCAAATATTTTCTCAACTCAAGATGCTAATTATGAAGATGAAGAAGATGAAGATGAGGCACACAAAGTTCAAATTGACACAATTCAAATTGACTAGTTTTATAATTAAATTTTAGTGTAGTATAATTTTCAATATTGTTTGTTTGGACATTTGTTATTTTCTTTGTAAACTACTAAACTTAAACTTTGTTGGATATTAGATTGAATCGTTGTAGTATTGTACTCATTGTTTATTTTTATTAGTTTAGTTGAAATGGCCTGGTTTAGTTTTAATGTTTTATGCAAAAAATAAACTCTAAATACTAAAAAGTAATAAATTTTGGAGTTTATATAGGCAGGCCCGAAATGGCCTGATTGGCCCGACTAATAAGGGTTTGGGCAGCAATGTACTGGCCCGGCCCAACCCAGCCCGACAATATGGGCAGAAAACATATGCTCTGGCCCGGCCCTACATTTGATCAGCTCTAAACCATTTATCAAGTAAATAACATAATAAGTTTGAAAATTAAAAAGTATTCATGCAAATTTATCAATCTTATTAATTGTCTTATCCACGCATTAAATTTGTCCCCATTTGGCAAGAATAAGTCGATTCCAAGATCCAAAGAAACAAAGAGTGGTTAAGCACGCTTTGGCTTGTCTTAACACTCAATCTCCTAAGGTAAGCAATGCTTTGCTAATGGCTCTAAGCCACTCTTGGTTGAATAAATCGTCGCATCTAATGCTCTCTCAACAATTTATTCACTTTTCTAGGACATGTTAGGACTCCATCACTCATATCGTTGAGTACAACCAAAACCAACATGCACACATGTAGACACCTAAAAATGTCTCCCCAAAACCAAAACCGATGATGAACAACCTTTCACCGCCATTATTAGTCCGATTCAGTATTAATCTTGGAGTGTTTGAATCCATATTTTCATTTCATAAACCAACCCAAATCCTATACCATTTCCCCAAACCATAACTTATTTTCCTCTTTTCGTGCTTTTAAACCCAAAATAATTCATTTCGTGTCCTTTAGAATCATTCATTTCATGTCCTTTTTATAAAAACGTTTAATCCACTTGATTTTGGTCCATAATCTGGGTCCAACGATTGAATATTTAAATGGGGGTTTAAAAGAGCTTTCCAACGATATATTATAAGCCCAAATTCGAGTTATAACGAATAAGTTATGTCCAAAATATTAAACTGAGCCCAAACCGAACCTAAGCCCCACCTTACCTACGACCCAATGATCATGTGGAGGGTCCAAATGATTTAATACAATTCCTAAACCAATTAGGATTAATTAGAAACTTCTATCCATTTATAAAAGATCCTAATTGTCTTTTTTGAAAAGATAAGATTAAAGAGTTTGAAATTGAATAAAACTCCTTTTTTTAAAAGTCCTAATTTTATTCAAATTAAAAGACATTCAATGATAGACAGATATTATTTTCGTGCCTCATAGTTTTTATCCAAATTTTTTATGGCCGGATATCCCTTGAAATTATCTTTCCAATGATATATTATAATATCAATTCCGAGCTATAATGGAAAACATATGAATAAAATATCAAACTCTATCCAAAACTGACACCGTCTCACTATTTCGGCCATATCTTTTATTATGTAAAATATTTTAATCTGATTCTAATTGTGTTAGAAAGTAGACTTCAATAGCTTTCCAATGATATCTTATTCATCTTATTCCTATTTCTGGATCAAAAGATATAATAAAAACAAAAACCGCAAAAACTTCTGTCTATCGCAAGAGTTTTATCCGATTCGAATTCTTATCTTTTCTTGATTCTTCGACCCCTCTTTTTTCCTTATAAATAGAGGTCATATCACCCCCTTTTCAATCATCAATAATCTTGATCAAAAATTCATTCTCTTCTCCCTATTTAGCCTAAATTCTAGCCTCCCCTTTCTTACATCATTCCTTTCTTTAAGCACTCCAAGGAGTCCATACGATACCAAAAGTTCTATACTTTAACCAAGGCGTGAAAGGTACAATTGACTGAGGGTTTGGACCAAATCAACTCTACTTTTAATTTAATTTAATTTTGATTTGATTTATATTTTTTATTGAAGTTACTAACAATTTATTCATGATGTAGCAATTTAAAGGAACGTGCGGAATGTGAGTAATTAATTAATTTAATTACTTATCTTATTATTATTCTTGTTGCTAGTATCATGATTAGGGTTATTATTGTTATTTGATTTGACTAACATTATTATTGTTAAATTGCTTCAAATATTAATGTATATTCTATTATTATTATGATCACCATATTGCATGTTTAAAGGGAATATGTAATTGAAAATCACGCCTAATAAGATAATTTGGACAACCGGTTTAGGTTCCTTTTTAATCTTGTTATTTAATTCAAGTGATCACAAATATTTTAGAATTATGTGTTGCATTAATATTTAACCAATTTAGCCAAATAATAGTTTGGAGCAAATTGAATATTTTGTTTGCATGCCTTTGAGATCGCAGGAATCACTTTTCATTATAAGAATCGAGTAGAGGCCAATACGGGCGAATGTGACTCCGTGACTCACTTCGTACCATCATCCCCGATCCTCCTTTCGTGATTCCGAACCATACAGAGTTAGTAATCTCATGGATTATGAATGGGGTGTAACCTTCACGGATCAATCGTTGTTGCCTATCGTTGTCCTTTATTGTGGTTGCCTTTTTTATGATCTGTAAACGGTTTACAAATTCATTAAAAACTTGTTGGCGGCTCCCTAATTTCTTTGTCCCTAATCGTATACGTCAATCCCCACTTCCTATGAGTGCCAAGCATATTCACACATGCTTTTACGTAGGCGCACTTCGAGCGACACCTACAATCTGGCGACTCCGCTGAGGAGGATTCTTGGTTATTTATCGATTTGAGTGATCGATATTTAATTAAGTTGAGTGGATGAGACTTTAAAGATTCTTGAATTGTATTCCTGCGATTTAATTGGCATTGTCACATAGGCATATGCCTTTTAGGTTACCTATTTTGCCACAATAGTACGTGTTCTATATGTGTGGCTAGCCCGGGGGATTTAAGCTCTATCAACCCGAAAACGCTCATGGCAATAAGGGTTTATCAGAGTTTTTAAATCCACCCAAACCATGAATTCGAGTTCAATTTCATCACGAACTCGCGGAGCCTCCCGTTGGCATACACCCTCAAGAGAGGCTGCCTTGCTAACACGTCCAAACTCTTAACCATGGTACCCTTTGTCACCCAAATAAACTTGACCATAGTTGAACATAGAACTTGACTTTAGGTTGCAAACTTCATTGCATCATGCGTGACAATCTGCTTATGTGTGCATTTCTTTTTAATTTTAATTTATTTATTTATATTTTTCTCATATCAAAACCCTTTTTTTTTATTAGAGTCGAGCCATGGATTTTTTATTTTTTATTTTTGAGTCACCCGGATTTTTATTCCCGTATACTGCACAAGAGTCAACTTGTTTTGGTCATATCCGGAGTTCTAAAAAGATTTACGTGTCGTGCTACCTTTGGATCTGTAGCCCTAAGTTTTATCTTTCATTTGGAGTTGGTTTCGTCCCAATAAAAGTCACAGATAAAAAGTTATAACCGATATACTACAGCCTGTCCAGTTTAGGTGTCTTTTTAGCGTTACCTTTTTTATTTTATTTTTTTAAAAAAAAAAATCGTGTCAAGCTAGTATTAGCCAAGTCCTTTAATCCGTGTCAACTAATATAACATAGGATTATAGATTTTTATTTTTATTCATTTATTTTTTTTATACCCTCGAGTCCTAATTCTTCTAGAATTCTAGTCCTCTCCCTAGTTTCTTGTGATTTTTTGTGCTAACCTTAACATGTGTTCTTTGTCTTTTATTGTGGTTGATCTTATTTATGACTAATGATTGCCAATGGACCGTTTGCACCTAGTAAATAGCATAAACATTAAAATTGGACAAAATTAATCAAGCTAGTTTGTCTTTTAGTCTTCAGTGCTATTTGGTCATTGGGTCCTTTGTTTTTCACAACGTCCTCATGTCTAGCCATGCGATCATACCATGAGTCTTAATATACTCACCTAATCGCACATGTTGAGTCATTGCACACACTTTGTCTTCGAGTAATGCACTATATTGTTATGATCGTATACTAGGACCATGCATGCATCGTTTTTCGTCGTAATAGGAATGAGTGGAGTATTTCCCATCAGTTTTAAAAATCGTTTCATACACTCTTCCTTTTCAATCTGAGTATTGAGTGAATGCATTAAGTGAGTTCTTCCTTACACGGTACTTGAGTCTAAAATCAATAGGCAATAGTTGGAAGAATAAGGGGAACATCATTCCTTCCTTCTTTCCTTCTAATTAAAGCATCAACAACAAAAAACTTTTTTCCTCAGCAGGCGGTAAGAAATAACTCATAAACAGCCATGAAGACAAAGCACGATGCAAGCTTCTCACCAAGATTTCATGTTTTCTTCTTCTTTTGTTTCAAACCCTTCCCCCTAAAAAGTCTAGCATAGGTTCTCCTTATCCATGTGTCTATGTGTCACATTTCTTATCTTCTTCATAAATGAGCATCTCTTTCTTACATTCGATCATGTGATTAGCAAAAAAAAAATTCAATTACCGAACTAAACACAAGGTACACCAATGACTTGAGGCACCTTTGCAACCCTGTCATTCCCTGTTAACCGTTCAATCACATTCCATTTCTTCATCCACCACTTTGAGCCTCGTCTAACGATTAACCTTAGTTATTCAACCCACATTCACTTAACCCTAGGATGGGAAGATGTGTAATTGTAAAACATTCAAAACGCAAGTAAAAAAACAAAAGCAGCAAAGCAACAATAAAACAATGTCTAAAGGCAAGTGTTCCAACATCTTTGATATGAACACGTCTCAAATTGCGTCTCACATCGAGTGCATGGTACCGTGCCTGAGAAACATGAATGCTAAGTGAGTGATGGAACGCATGATCTGAGATTGCCTACATTGATTCAAAAGAAAAAAAAGAAAAGAAATTCAAAACAAAAAATATATATGAAAAATAATACTTGCAAAATTCAAAATTTTCAAATTCACAATTACACGTCTTAGGGATTCTCTCGGGTCTTGAGCCTTTTACCCTTTTCTTCTTTAAAACATCAAATTAACAACATTACAACCCTTGAAAGACCTCTTAGAGGAGTACATACACTTGAGCAAAGTTCGGCTAGAGCTACGTTGGCCTGATTCCTAACGGATACGTAGGCAACCTCACATCGAGGTGCGGCCACATTCATATTCACGTTTATATTCATATCCATGCTTGATCGAGTCAAATAATATCCAATGCTTACCCCTATCCATCTAGAGCTAGACTTGGGGGCTTGAACCCACATCATTTAGCCTACCGAGCCTAAAGAGTCATCATCTTTGACTCTTCTCACATATATTTCCATCACCATAACCTTTGCAACCAGCCTTAGTATCACATTCACACACTTCACTCGCACATCCATATCGATCATTCTTCACTTTAAGAACCCTTTATCATGAAATCTTGTTCTAACACTGTGCATGCTTCATCATTTTCAAGACAACATTCGTTGTATACTTACTTAGCTTCCTGACCTGAGCAATGTTCATTGTTTCATGCATCGCATAATATGCTGAGCAACATTTATCAATGATTTTTAATCATACAAAGCATATCGTTATTAGCTCCTTGACCTAAGCAACGTTCATTATGCAATAATCACTTCATCTATATACGTGCTTAGCTGCAAGATCTAAGTGACGTTAAAGATCGTTTCTTTACACCATATATGATGCTTAGCTCCATGACCTAAGTTTATTCATCTATCGTGTCACATTATGTAATTGTCCTTAGCCTCCTGGCCTAAGGACATGCATCATGCATACATTACTTTCAAGAAAAGCAATTCAATTTATGCGATTCATTTTGTCTTGCTCAACAAGGAAGTTCAAAACTTCTTTCCTTTTTTCGCGTCTTTTCTTTTGGGGAAGTTCAAAACAACTTTTTCAAAATTTTCTCATCGAGGGAAGTTCGAAAATAAAAGTTCAGTTTTCACATCTTTCTTTTTCAGGAGAAAGTCGGTACCCTCCACTCATGACAAAAATTGACGGAATTTTTTTTTTTTTTTGAAGTTTTTGATTTTTTTTTTTTTTTTTGAATTTTTTTCTTACTTTAACAAAGCAATAGTCCTTGCCTTTTTATTTGGGAAGGCATTTACTTAGTCATTTGCCATTATTTTCCAAATATAAACAACTCAACCTTGTTCACCAATTCGAACCCAAATCAAAACTTATACACCACAATCTTCCAACATTGACCATTGCTTCACAAAAACCAAGAGAAAATGAAAATGAAACAAAAGGCTCAAGAATTCTAAATATGTGGCTTGAAAAGAAGGGAAAAAAAAGTTCAAAGGGCTAGCAAGTAGGCAAATGTATCCCAAACCCAAAAGTAAAAATAAGGAAACTATCCTATAAAAAGGAAAAATACCTCCCCGAAAAGATTCCTTTGTCGTCCCTAGGTGTTTCGGTCTAGGTCTTAGGAATCATACGTTAAGATTCAAGATTAAGTTTGCGAAAGTCAAGGATCCATGCCGCTCATGCTAGAATATGATGAAAGCTTGAAAAAGTATGAATCTCACATGGTTGTAGCAAAAACTCACTAAGGTTGTCAAATCGAAGATAGGGAGCAACTACCAACATGCCACAAACAAGTAGAATCCGGCTTCATGATCCCCCTAATTCTAGACAACTACCCTAGCATGCTTTATCCTAGAATCAACCAAACGTATTCTCAAACTGTGCATACCATGACCACCTAGTAAGGTTATTATCCAAAAGAAAGAGTCCATTGTTTACAAATCCAAGTCGAAAAAGAATGAAAGAGTGAAAAATAAAGCCTCAAAAAGCTATGTACAAAACCAAGAACAAAAAGAAGAGAAAAGAAAATAAAATATGGAAAACCAAGATAAAGGAAAAGTAGGAGAACAAAGAAAAGGACAAAGATGCAATCATAACACGTATTTCCCAATCGACAAACAAGCGGTCAAATGGCCACATCGCCAAAGACCCCAAACACACTAGGTGTTATAATCATACATCCTCGAATCGCTCAACTCTCCTAAAACTAATCCTAATCTAAGCAACCAAGAAAATTAAAGGAAGAAAAGTAAAGAGATAAAACAAGAAAGGCCTCACCAAGCCTCCAAGCTATGCTGCAATAATAAAGGAGCAAGATCGACCTCCTCTAAGAAGCTTCGAAGACCAAAGCAGTGGCTGTGAGCAAGGTGAGAAAAAGAAAAGAAAAGGACTATATACAAAATGAAATTGTTAGTAACTTCCAAAATCCAAACAAAAGCAAACAAAAGTAAACTTACACGAAAACTATGTACAAAGAACCAGAGAAACCATCATCATCATAATCAATAGAAGGGACCACAAAACAGCATCATAAAAACCAAAACAACAAGATAAACAACATACCAACGAGACTACCAAGAGCGAAGCAAAAGAAATCCATCAAAGCCCTTTCAAACACATCCCCAAGAGTCCAAGGTGCCTCCCCAAAAACCTACCCTAAAACATCCTATTTGATTCCCCCCGTACAAAATGAGGGCATCGACCGCGATGCTTAAAAACATGCAAAGCTAAAAGGGAGGAAACAAAAAGGGAATCAAACAACCAAGGGGGAAACTATTGGCCACTAGGGCCAGCACCACCATCATCCACATCCCAACCTCCGGCATAACCGGGAGGGAACCCATAGCGACCCTTAAAAAGGTCAAGATGAGATGTGGACAACTGGTCAAAAGGGTCCGGTTGCATACAGAGCTCGGGGTGAGTGGGGTGAACATAGTAATAGTCGGGGTCACCCCGATAATCACTCCCCCCCGAGACCCGGTAGTCATAATGACCGGACTCATCTGGGAAGTCATGCCTTAGCTCATCGAGGTTCGCAACCTCGGGTCAATATGGGTACGTGGGGAGGTTGTCACCACCCCAAGATGGCACCGGCCCTTGTTGGGGCGGCACATAAGGGTAGTTCACCGGAGGAGTGACCTCCCCCCTACGCACACTAGCGTCATATAGGGCGCTAGTTTGAAAAGACAAAGTTTGATGGTTCGAATACATACCTTGCATGCTCAACTGCATGCGCTCCATATGCTCACGCATAGCCTCCATCTCACAGAGATATGCATCTCCTTGGTTGTCTTGTTGGTGATGTTGTTGTCTTCTTCTTCCTCTTTGTTGCGGTTGTTGTTGTTGTTCATGCTGAAATTGCCATTGTTGTTGTTCTTCTTCATCTTCCTCTTCTTCACCACCTTCTCCTTCACTACCTTCACCATCATGCCCATCATCGTCCTCCTCACCATCATCCTCCTCCATAACATTCTCAACCCTCCCGTCATCCTCGGGAATCCTCCAAACAATCCTAGCCTCTCGAGTGATTTAGGTGGCAACTGGGTTTGGGAGCATACAATGGTGCACATTTCGCACTATCCAAGAGTACCCACCGCTTCCCTTAGTCTTAGAAATGAAGCGCAAGGTGTTAAGTTGCTTCATATCCAAATACATGTCTTCACTCTTTCCTATCGGAGTGCAAGACCTTAAGAAACGCTCTTGCTTGAAATAATGCACCAATCTAGTAATCATACCACCACAATGAATCTCACCCGTCTTCTTCCCAGTGGCGATCCACTTACAACAATTCATGAAAAGATACCCAAAATTCAACCTTGGCCCCAAATCCGGCCTTGTAGCCATCCAAAGCACCAAGATCTCCTCCCTCGAAAGCTTCCCAAGATCTTGCTTACTAAACACTGTATACCCAAGAATCCGATGGAGAATACAAAGAGCCGGGTGAATGATCTCGCTAGCAAGCAATTTCTTAGAGTCAAACGACTTCTTCCTAGATATGGCCCTCCACCAAGCAACCTCATTGTATTCGGTCTTGTGAAGGGCAACCAAGGGCTCAAAGATGTCGGTATTTGGGTTAAAACCAAGGGCTTTGTTGAATTCCGCAAGGTTCATGGTATGCTTGGAATTGAAAACTTGAAAAGAGATGATATAGTCGGTATCCCCCGTCATATTTAACTCAAAGGTGGAGAAAAATTCAATGCATGGTTCCAAATAAGTTCGGGGGGATGACTTTACAAACTCATCCAAACCAAGATTACGGAGCAAAATGTTAAGATCGGCATCAATACCCAATTTTTCCATATCCTCGGCAAAATAGTTGCGGGACGGTCTAAATTTCCGGGATTTCATTTTATTATAGATAGGGGTGTGTTTAGCCCGGTTATGAAATTTGAGAGCGGGTAAAGGAGGAGGTGGGGCATCATCTTGAGTAGTTTGGTTTTGAGAGGGTTCGGTGTTTGAAGGTTGACCACGAGAGGATTGGCCGGGGGATTGGTTTGAACTTCTCTTGCTACTCTTAACTCTCCTCAACAAATCCATAGTTTCAAGCTCAACCAACACGATGAATCACAAAAAACACCCAAATTCAACACTACCACCAACGTGAACAAACCTCTGTTCACAAGACCACCCAAAACCACCACAAACTACAAAGTACCTGTTACAAGCAACAAACAACCAAAAATCCAACAACAACCAACAATATTAACAATCTATCACAAAAAAGAAGCACAAAAACATCCAAAATAATTCCAAAACCACCATACAAACAACCAAAAACATCATACTCAAGCTTAATCAAGGCCACTCACAACCAATGCATAAAAATCAATTGAAGTTGACAAAAATAAAACAAAGGTGAGAAGTATACCAAGATTGAAGACTCAAAGCAAGCACAAAACCGAGTAGACTCGAAATTCCCGAAGAAAACCACGAGAAAGAAGAGCAAACTTGATGAAAATGCAGTATGAAGGAAGTTTGGATGGAAATTTAAGAGAAAATAAGGGTGAATTTGAGTAAAATTGAGTGAAAGAGATGATTTGGGGGTTAGGGTTTGAGAGGAGGAAGAGAGAGAATGGGGAAAATTAAGAGTGAAAGGGAAAATAAGAGAGGAGAGAGAAAGAGAGAGGAAACGGGCTAATTAAAACCTAGATCCCCGCGCCCTCTCTCGACAAAGCCGCGCCCGCTCCAATATTACCGCACCCGCGGAGAGACCGCGGGGCAACCGTGGAAAGTTTCTGGAAAATCCAGAAATTTCATACCTGTCCAGGTGCCGCGCCCTCTCTAAATCTCCCGCGCCCGCGGAGAGACTGCGGAGTGTTCCTGATCCAAATTTTAGAAAATTAGCCGCGCCCTCTCTGAATTTCCCCCGCGCTCTCTCTAAGGCACCCGCGCCCGCGGAGAGACCGCAGAGAGCTATTAATCCGATTTCCACTATTGAAAGCAAGGGCACCCGAGGCCTCTCCAAGCCCGCGGGGTGCCCTCTCCCCTGCACTCTAAAACCTCTTATCACCCTCAACAAACACATTTAGTCCATATATGATGAATGAAGGCACCCTACAAAAAAAACCAAAAACACAAGGAAGGGTAAGAGCAAAAATCAACAAAAAACCAAAAATAAAAGAAATAAAGGAAAAGAGAGTAAAGGTGAGAATCCGGGTTGCCTCCCGTAAGCGCTTTTGTTTAACGTCGTTAGCTCGACGTTTACCACCACACTCAAGGTGGTTTGAAAAGAATCATTTTATGAATAAGACCAATAAACACTCCATCAAAATATTTCTTAAGCCGATGACCGTTAACTTTGAAAGAAGAAAAGGAATCCAAAGGAGAAATCTCCACGGTGCCATTAGCAAAAACATCTTTCACCAAGAAAGGACCACTCCATTTTGACATGAGCTTTCCGGGAAATAACTTCATTCTCGAGTGGTAGAGGAGGACTTTATCACCCACACAAAACTCCTTCTTCTCAATAAGCTTATCATGAGATTCTTTGGAACGAGCTTTGTAGGTGCTAGCACAGTCATAAGCATCAAGTCTAAGCTCCTCTAGCTCATGAAGATCCAACCACCTTTTCTCCCCCGCACTTTCTAAATCAAAGTTTATCTTTTTGATTGCCCATAAAGCACGGTGTTCAAGCTCCACCGGGAGATGGCAAGACTTTCCATAGACAAGGCGATATGGAGTGGTACCAATAGGCGTCTTGAAAGCCGTCCTATAAGCCCAAAGAGCATCATCTAACTTGTCCGAACAATCCTTTATATTCCTTGCAACCGTCTTCTCAAGAATGAGCTTTATTTGACGATTGGAGACCTCGACTTGGCAACTCGATTGAGGATGATATGGAAGGCCGAACCGTTAATGAACTCCATGTTTCCTCAACATCTTTGTGAAGGCGTTGTGAACAAAATGAGATCCGTTATCGCTTATCACAACCTTAGGCACGCCAAACCTTGGGAAGATGATTTTGTTGAACAACTTCAACACTAATTTGTGGTCATTAGTAGGGGAGGCAATGACCTCAACCCATTTAGAAACGTAGTCCACAGCCACAAGTATGAATTGATTACCATATGAAGATGGGAATGGTCCCATGAAGTCAATCCCCAAAACATCGAACACCTCTAACTCAAGAATAGGCTGTTGAGGCATCTCATTCCTCTTGGAGATATTCCCAACCCTTTGACATCGGTCGCATGACTTTACAAAGCCCCACGAATCTTTGAAGAGATGCGGCCACCACAAACCACATTGAAGAACCTTAGTGGCGGTTTTTGAAACGCCCATATGACCACCACTTGGATCCGAATGGCACATCTTTAGAACACTTGGCACCTCTTCATTCGGGACACAACGCCGAAGCAAGCCATCCACCCCGTGTTTATACAAGATTGGTTCATCCCACAAGTAATGTCTTGCCTCCCTCTTGAGCTTCATCTTTTGGTTCTTAGAGAAAGAAGGTGGAAACTCCCCACATGCTAGAAAGTTCACCAAGTCGGCATACCATGGGAGATCCTTAACCTTAATGGCATACAAGACATCATCAAGCATTCTATCTTCAATTGGTAGACCATCATCATGAATTTGATCACCCTCAAGGCGAGAAAGATGGTCCGCCACAACATTTTCTGCACCCTTCTTATCCCTAATCTCTATTTCAAAAGTTTGTAATTCAAGGACCCAACGAATCAACCTTGGCTTGGACTCTTTCTTGGCAAAGAGATATTTGAGAGCCGCATGATCCGTGAAGACAATGGTCTTGGAACCCAACAAATAACACCGGAATTTCTCGAAAGAGTGAACAATGGCTAAGAATTCTTTTTCCGTTGTTGTGTAATTATTTTGGGCCCCATTTAGTTTCTTGGACATATAGTAAATGACATAAAGCTTCTTGTCCACACGTTGTCCCAAAACACCTCCAATTGCCCAATCACTAGCATCACACATCAATTCAAAGGGTAGATCCCATCTTGGGGCTTGAACAATGGGGGTAGATATTAGGGCTTTCTTCAATCTATTAAATGCTTCCAAGCATTTATCATCAAAAACGAACTCAACATCTTTTTGAAGAAGATCATTAAGGGGCTTGGTAATGAGTGAGAAATCCTTGATGAATCTTCTATAGAAATCCGCATGACCCAAAAATGATCTCACTCCCTTGACATTCACCGGAGGTGGAAGCTTCTCAATAACCTCAATTTTGGCCTTATCCACCTCTATTCCTTTATGAGAGATCTTATGCCCAAGCACTATCCCTTCCTCCACCATGAAATGACATTTCTCCCAATTCAAGACAAGATTAACCTTTACACACCGAGAAAACATTTCTCAAGATTAACTAGGCACTCTTCAAATGAACCCCACCTATGGAGAAATCATCCATAAATACCTCCATTTCATCCTCCAACATGTCTCCAAAAATGCTCATCATGCACCTTTGGAAAGTTGCGGGGGCATTACAAAGGCCAAAGGGAATTCTCCTATAGGCAAAGGTCCCATAGGGGCATGTAAATGTTGTCTTCTCTTGATCTTTGGGGTGGATTGGAATTTGGAAAAATCCCGAATAGCCATCAAGGAAGCAATAGAACTTGTGCCTTGTTAGTCTCTCTAACATTTGATCAATGAATGGAAGGGGAAAGTTATCCTTTTTGGTGGATGTATTTAGACGTCTATAGTCTATACACATCCTCCAATCGGTGACCGTCCTAGTTGGAATGAGCTCACCACTCTCATTCTTGACTACGGTCATACCCCCTTTCTTAGGAACGACATAAACGGGAGAAACCCACCTAGATCTTGAGATGGGGAATATGATTCCCGTATCCAAGAGCTTGGTGATCTCTTTTTTCACCACCTCTCCCATTTTAGGGTGTAGCTTTCTTTGTCGTTCAATAGAAGGAAGGGTGCCTTCCTCAAGCGTTATGTGGTGCGTACACAAAGCGGGGCTTATACCTGTAAATCATCGATAGTATAGCCCAAAGCACCTTGGTGCTTTCTTAAGACACAACATAACGCTTGAGCTTGGCTCTCGCTCAAGGATGCACTAACAATTACGGGGTAAGTGGAATTTGGGCCTAAGAATTCATACCTAAGGTGTGATGGTAGAGGTTTGAGCTCTACCATAGGCACACCTTTACCTTCTTTTGTTGCGGCCGCTTGCAAAGCTTCATGGATTGAGATCTTCAAGCACAATTGTTCATCTACTTCCTCCATGCTTCCATTAAGAAATTCCTCATACAATGATACCTCCTTGCATGGTACACCTAGCTTGACTTTGTTCAACAAAACATTCTCAAGAGCATCGTTAGAGGTGAGAAAGTGCTCATGCATGGAAGACACAACATGATCAAGAGAGTCAATCATCATGCAATTTTCAAGAGAAGAACTTGGATATTTCATGCTTTCATTCAAATCGAATTCTATGACTCATCTCCTACCTTAAGGGAAATCTTTGCACACTTTACATCTATCATAGCACCCGAGGTAGCAAGAAAGGGTCTACCTAGAATAATTTGAATGGTAGCATCTTCATCCATTTCTAAGACTACAAAATCCACCGGGAACACAAACTTCCCAACCCCCAATGGAACATCTTCCACTTTACCTTTTGGAAACTTGATTGACCTATCGGCTAGTTGCAAGGTAATGTTAGAAGGTAAGAGTTCCCCTAGATCGAGTCTTTGATAAACCGAATATGGTATTAAGCTTACACTAGCTCCTAAGTCACATAAGGCATTATCAAATTGCATCTTGTTAATAGCACAAGGGATGGAAAAGTTTCCGGGGTCTTTCAACTTGGTTGGCATTTTGTTCATGATGATCGCACTACAATTTTTAGTCAAATTAATTGTCTCCATTACATCACAAGTCCTCTTTCCGCTCAAAATGTTTTTGAGGAATTTGGCATAATTAGGCATTTGGTTAATCACATCGGTGAAAGGTAGAGAAAGGTGAAGTTGTTTGAGCATATTAATAAATCTCCCAAATTGCTCATCCAATTTGTGTCTCATGAATTTTTGGGGATAAGGGAGCTTAGGTTTCACAATCTCTTTATCTACTCTCACCTCTCTTGGTGTCTCAACCACAACCTCATCTAAAGATGCTCTACTTCCCTCATTCTCAACCAAAACTTCCTTGGGGACCTCCTTGTTATCACTCCTCCTTGGAAATCTCTCCTCAAGAACCTTACCACTCCTTGTAACAATAGCATTCACGGGTTTCTTGGGATCTAGGCCTTGGGAAGGTAAAGAAGAAGGGCTTGCTTGGTCTTTCAAAGCACTAGCAAGTTGAGAAATTTGGTTTTCGAGCATTTTGTTGTGGGTCATCATTTCATTGAACTTCTTGTCACTAACGACCATATATGTGTTCAACAACTTGGTTTGATTTTCAATTATTTCCTCCAAATTGGTCCTAGAAGAAGAAGATTGTGAATAGGAATTTTCACCTTGAGTCTTTGGAACAAATCCGGGTGGGGGACCTCTTTGAGAATTATTTTGAAAATTGCTCCTACCTTGATTGTTCCAATTACCCCTATTTTGATTTTGACCATAATCTTGATTATGGTTTCCACTACCTTGGTTATGATTTACATAACTTTTGTTTTGATTACCATAATTTTGGTTTTGATTTTGACTACTATAACCTTGATTGTTATAGTTGTCACGAGAACTTTGGTTCCCTTGGTTCCTATAACCACCACCTTGGTTATAGTTGTCAAAATTTCCTTGGTTTTGGTAATTCTTATTCCATTGACCTCTTTGATTATCAAACCTTTGCACATTATTATTTGACACATAATTCACATTCTCACTCTCACTATTATCAAAATCATCACCACATTCCGGAGAAGCATGAGGGCAATTACAAGAGTCATGATCATAAGATCCACATGCATTACAAAACAAGCAACCACTAGGCATATTATTTGAAGAGGGAGGGGGTTGAGAGTTAGAAAAGGTACCTCTCCCCTTAAATTGGGAGGCAGAATTCGAAGCTTGAGAAGAAAAGGAACCTTCCAACTTGGCCTTGATTGCGGTCATTTCTTTCCCCAAGTTTGTCATTTGTGAGGATAAGTTGTTGATCGCATTTAGATGGTCTATAGAGTACACCGAAGAGCCACTCTTGCTAGTTGAATCCCTCTCACCATCTTACCAATCTCTATAGTACTTAACCCCGTCCTCTATAATGTCCACCACTTCCTCTTCCGTCCGATTCATTATGAGACCTTCGGCACCCCCATCGAGGCATGATTTTCCTTGAGGACTTAGGCCACCATAGAAAATTTGAATGACTTGATAAGTTGGAATTCCGTGGTGGGGACATTCCCTTTGATACTCTTTATACCTCTCCCATGCTTCGTAGAGGCTTTCATTAGGTCTTTGCTTGAACCCTTGAATCAAAGCTCTAGCCTCCGCCGTTTTCTTTTGTGGGTAGAATCGGGACAAGAATTCCTTGGTGACTTCGTCCCATGTTCAAAGGGAATTTGGCTTTACCTCCTTATCCAACCACTCCAAGGCTCGGCCTATGAGAGAAAATGGAAACAACTTTAGCTGGATGAATTCTTGAGAAACTCCGTTCACTTTGATAGTGTTGCAATACTTTTCGAACTCCTTGAGATGGTTCAACGGACTCTCATTCTTAGCTCCGCTATATTGTCTCCTTTCGATCAAAGCGATCATAGACGGCCTAATTTTGAAGTAATTTGCCGGTGTTGTAGGTGGAGCAATTCCACTCTCAAACTTGTACGCACCGGGAATTCCCAATTCTTTCAAAGTAACTCTTGGTTGATCTCCCATGCCTAGTTCCTCTTCAAATCCTTCTTCGCTTGAAGAACTAAATTCAAAGGATCGACTAGAAATTCTTCTCCTTTAAAGAGTCCTTTTGATTTCCGAGTCAAAAGGCACAATGGATCGATCACGAGCTCTATGCATGCAAAACTCAATGAAAATATTAGTAGCACGGCTAAAAATGTAGCCTTAAGAAACAAAATCTTTTTGTATTTTTTTTTTCAATTAAAATGAAATAGACTCAACAACTAAAGCTAAGCACCAATTTCACTCCCCGGCAACGGCGCCATTTTGATAGAGGAATAAACTAGTCGTTAATTGCCTATCCCAAAATCAAACACTATTTATAAAATCCTAAACCAACCTAAAACAAGTATAGGTAAGCATAGGGTCGAACCCAAAGGAGTTAGTTGGTGTTATCTTTAGCCTAAATCAAGCTATTTCGGAGATTGAAGTGAGAAAATGGTTGGTGTTATGATAGCAAAATTAGACTAATCAAGTAATTCAATAAGCTAAATGCTAGGGATATTGGTTCCACATGTTAATTCAATAATCGTGCTAATCGACAATTTCTTCGTTTGATTCAAGCATTGCAAAGGACAAACAATAGTAGCAATCAAGAGAGTTCAATAGCTATTTCCTAGAGGCCAAACTAGGGGTCACTATGAATGGCTAATCAAGGAAATTCACAATCAAACTCAATCAATTAAAGCAATTCTCAAATTGATGGGTCATGTCATTAAGAAATGCAATGCAATCTATATTAATCTTATAGGTTAATCATTCCTAATCTAATTAATCACATGCAAAAATATGTCAACCAATTTAATTGCAACAATTCAATCAATCAAAGATCATCAACTAGCACAAATTATCAATCAAGCATGCTTCCCCTTCTCCCTAGCAACTAATCTACTCACTAATCATGGTGTAACTCAAGAACAAATCACTAGAATTAGCATTGATCATCATTCTAAATCAAAATCAAGAGAAAGCAATATCAACGACAATATCCAATTCAAATCCAAGCAATACAAACAATCAAGGATGAAACTAAATCAATCAAGTAAGAGATGAACTAGAAGAAGAAAATCTTACTAACATTAATGATTGAAAATGAAGAAATCCAAGCACAGTTGATCCAATGTTGAAATACAAATCCAATACCAAGAACTTCTCTCTAACTTCTCTTTCAAAAATTAAGCTAATGAAAATTATCTAAAAGTTATCTTCAAAAAGGAATTACAAGTGTATTTATAGGCAAAGAAGAAAAACGGGATTCCGGCGCCCTCTCCAATAAACCCCGCGCCCGCGGAAAAATGGGTACGAAACCCATTAAAAACTCCGCGGGCTTTCTGGGCAACATCCGCGCCCGCGGGTCTTCTAGCCCGCACCCATGGCAAAAGCACCCGCGCCCGCGGCAAAAGCGCGGCGAATCCCCTGCTCCAAAAGGATGATCAGAGGGCCGCGGTCTCTCTGGTACGAGCGGGCTCTCTAAACTACCCGCGCCCGCGGCCAGACCGCGGAGAGTTCCTGGTCAAAATCTGCCAATTTTGTGCATATGAGCCCGCGCCCGCGATCTTCAGTACCCGCGCCCGCGGCAGACTGGCAGGGCTTAATGCCCTCTCCATGCCCTCTCTGAGCCCTCTCCAAGCCGATTATTTCCTCCTTGCTAAGTCAATATAGCCCATCTTGATTCCTTTGCAAAGACAAATCCTAGATACCTACAAGAACAAACAACGAAAAGGAATAAAAGGGAAAAAGAACCAAATAAAAGGAAAACACGAAGATAACACGAAAAACACAAGGAAAGAAAGAAAGAAAGGAATTAAAGGAAAAAGGACCGAAAATAAGATAACAAAGCATAAAAAGGAAGATGAAATCATCCTAAAAGGCTACCCTATGAGTTCCATAAATGACACTCATCACGACCGCATAAAAAACGGTCGCAAATTTCATAATTTGCGACCGTTTTCCAGACGGTCGTAGAAAAACGTTCGTAATATAACAATCAATCATAATGGATTTAGGACTCAAAACAACCTTTTAAATCATTCTAGAAGCTTGTAATAAATCCTAATGAATAATTTAGGAATGAGGTTAAGGTTAATGGACCATCCACATGATCATTAGGTCCGTAGGCAAGACTCGATCCGCGCCCGGTTTAGAATTTTGGTTATAATTTTGTCGTTATAACTCGGAGTTGGGATTATAATATATCGTTGAAAAGCTCTTTTCAAACCTCACCCAACTACACAATTATTGGACCCAGATTATGGACCAAATCAACTAGTTTGGACAATTTTATAAAAATAACACAAAATAAATGATTTTAAGAACACGAAATTAATTATTTTGTTTTAAAAACATTTAAAGAAAGGTTAGAAAAGGGAAAATTAACAACACTCTTAAACTCTTCAACTAAATTAATAATCAAAGACGTGAAAAAGAACTCATCACTAGTTTTGGTTTTTGGGGAGACACAATCAGGTGTCTACAGTTTTACTACTATAATAAAATACTGAAAAAGGAAAGATAACGCAGCGGTAATATGAGCTGCGGAAAGCACGAACTAAACACCTACAAATGAAATAGTCATCATCACAACTCCAAATCAACCGCCCTCATCAACCATAACTTGAAAAAGGCGAAGAGAAACAGCAAAAAAAAAAAGAGAAAAGATAATAGGCCTTGTCAGCGACAGCTAAGAGAAGAAACGCCGGTCGCCAAGGAAAAAACGGGGAAGGGAGAAGGCGGTAGAGAGTAAGACGGGAAGGGTTTCTAGAGAGAGAGTCGCTAAGGCTTGTTAGCTTTCTAATTTTAACTTGAGCTCTATTGTTCTCTTTGTTAGGCTACTATAGTTTATTTGTGATAATGTCAAGCACTATCTATCTTTCTAACCATCCGGTTCAACACAACCGCACCAAACATTTGGAGATGGATATTAATTTTATTTGTTCAAGAAAAGGTTGTTTTGGGTCATAATCAAGTTCTACATGTTCCTAGCTACTAGATATCCGTTTGCAGACATTTTCACAAATGGCCTTCCACGAGAATTTTTTCTAGATTTGTGATCCACTCTTAGCGTACAACCTCTTCTCGTTATGATTGCGGGGGGGGGGGTGATATATATTATATATGATAATGTTATTTTAGAAGAATACTACAAGAGGGGGGGTGAATTGTAGTTTGTGAGAATTTAGCTAACTTTTTGCGGAATTGATATAACTAAACTACAAGAACTCAAAGTAAACACAGAGATATTTTACGTGGAAAACCTCTTGGCCCTAACAAGAGGAAAAACAACGACCACTTGGGATTTTAGGAAAGACTCTTCACTATAACAGGGCAAACAACCTATTACAAACTAAAGAATCAATCTTCAAGTTCCTCTATGAACTTGAAGTTCCCAGCAGCAAGTCCCTCTACTTGCCACTCTTCTCTTCTCTATTCTCTTCTCTCTCTTTCTCTACTTAATTCTCTTAGAGTTCACTTAAACTCCCAATTCCCAAAATACAACTCGAATACAAAACTCTAGTGAAAGTAATTAAGAAAAACACTTAAATGGAATACGATTCTTGACTCTTTTAATAACAAGAAAGAAAGATAAAAGTATTTGAGCAAGGTGAATTTATCCAGAAAATAACTTCGATATTTATAAGAAAACATTGCTTGGTGAAAACGCCACACCTCCCACTACTTACGCTACCACTGCTGCATATCAACGCCACTACTCTCCATCACTTCCAAATATGTCAATCATGTCCTAAAAACTAGGACACGTTGAGCCTCAAGGAAGCAGTGTATTCGTAAGTGGTGAAGGCTGAATCAACAGTCAGTTGCGCATAGGAAGTTAGTTTTTTCAAAGATATTTTTCTGAAAATAAAAATATCAACTTTAAAAGATAAAATCAGAAAAGATATTTTTCCAAACAAACTATCCTATTCTTTAGCAAGCCAATGATACTTATCTTTTTAAACGCATTCCACTAAACATTAATCCCTAATTAATTTTCACTTACATAAAACCTAAAATAGAAAATATTTCAGACTTTATTTTCTCTAAGAAGTCTCTGCTCCGAGTTTTCTTTCCTTAGCTTCTGCTCCGAAGCTTTAGTTCCTTCATAAGAACTCTGCAACTGATCTCTTTTATCTTTAGCTCCTCGTGTTCCTTTGCCTTGAGTGTTTCCTGCAACTTATAAATAAACCACAAGACTCATAGAAATCATTAGTCCACTTATTTGACTTGTGTTATCATCAAAATATCAAGGGCAACAATATTCCCCCTTTTTGATGATGACAAACAAGGCAAAACATGTTAGAGCAAAAATAAGTTAAGAGATCAATAAACCACTGTAAAACAAAATTAAAACATGAAAAGAATTTTACAGAACTAGTTTTATACCTGACAATCAGAGAGACACCAGACTTTGAAGTGGAGATTGATGATAAGTGTACAAGTAGTTTGCCTGTATACTTTCCCCCTTTTGGCATTATAAAAAACACAATGTATATAGCAAATTATCTCAAGAACAACACCATAATCATGGTTGAATGAGAAGGCATCGAGCATAAAAACAATCCAAGCAGAAAATATGCACAAGAAAATAATAAAACATCCATCCAAAACCAATGTTAAACATCGGCCAAAAGTGCATCAAATCCACAAGAAAAAAACAGATAATCCCTGTCTTAGTAACAGACCCAAAAGAAAATATTGTTCAGTAATATCAAAAGAAAAGCAAAAGCAACATCATCATAGGCTGAAGGAACGGGAACAGGATCAGATTTCTTCTGCAGTGAGGTCATCAAGCTTGGCTGCAATCTTCTCCACCACCTGCTTGATTGCTTCATCCCTCGCCTGAGCAACCTGGAGAAGTAATTACTTTGCATCAGTAGCACAGCTTGATACAGCTCTCTCTAGAGCATTCACTCTGCCTGTATTGCTCTTAAGTTCTGAGATGACCTCTTTGAGCATGTTTTTCAATTCCTGCAGCTCAATTGAAACTGCGTCATTGAGCATAGCTGGAGAACTGATCTCTTCAAACCTTGTTTCCTTTGGTGCAGGCTTAGGAGATTCTAGAGGAGTAGGAACCAGAGCTTCCTTCATATTGTCCTGTTCCCCAAGATCAATGAGAACAGGCTCAAGTTCTTTTTCTTTCTTCTTTGACAACCATAGGCTCTTCCTCTTCCTTCCCCCTGTCTCCAATACATCCTCTTCTTGAACTTCAACCTCTAACCCTTTCTCCCTCTCTCTCTTTTTCTCTTTTGGTTTTCCCCCTTCAACAACTTTTGCTCCAGATACTTCCCCCTCAACTTTTGTTTCCTCTTCTCCTTCTGAGACAGCAGGCATTACCTCCAAAACACCAGAAACTACATGCAATCCTCTGTTTTCAAAGAAAGTTCTTTGAACATATTCATTGTTCTTTAGGAGCAAGGGTTCACATGCAAATAGGTTAATGTCAAAGCTTTCAAAGACTGTAGTTAGAAGGTTACCATAGCCTATTTTCCAATTGCGGGGTACACAATGGTCAAGATGTTGGATCATAACGGATGGGAAGTTGATGGGTATTTTATGTTCAAGACAATACATGAATATACAGTCAAGTTTGTTGGCTGAATCTCTTTTCTGGGTTCTGGGAACAATGTCATTGTGGACAATTTCAAAGAGCAATTGATGGAGAGGGGTAAAGTTGTTAAGATTGACATATGTGGCTTTAGGGTTTCCTTGGTAGTGTTCTACGATTGACTCAATTGAGGTGTTAGGAAGAGGTTTTTGTACAGTTCCTTTAAAATACAGTTCATAACCAGCATTAGGAATATCAAATAATTCCCCCAAATACTCAGCATCAAAATCAACAGATTTCCCTAAAACTACGCATGCAATTTTCCCTTTCTCACAAGAAAAGGAAGTATGAAAATCTCTCAAAGCATCAGCAAATAACGGCTTATTAAAGCATTCACTCAACAGATAAGTCCAATTTTAAAATTCAATCAACTCAAGAAATTCATTGAACTTACTAGCTTTACACCATGGAAGATTTAAACTCAGACCAGACACAAAATGCCTTGCATTATCCTCAAGATGCTTCATCGCTGCTGTCTTGTGCTTGAAAGAAACCCCCATTTCCTTGATCTTTTCTTCTTTGGGCTGTTCTGGTTCCTCTTCCATTTTGGTAGCGTTTGGAGATTGAAGATACTCAAAAAGGAGTTGTTTGAGAGTTTATGAGGTTTCATCGGTGGTGGTCTCTTGGATTTTCACAGCAGAGGATTGTTCTGGGGATAGGGTTTGGCCTTTTGGTGAGATGTCCATGGGTGAGTATGAGTGAGGTTCTTTGTAAGGGAGAGGTATAATTGATTTAAGTGGTGTGAAAATTCTGGAATTACCCATCGCTTTTTATACTGGAGTAAATGTGAGGTGTCGCTTCAGGGTAGAGGTTAGGTGAGGTGAATTATGATGATGCGTCACTTGCATTTATAGCTTTGAGAAAGTAAAAAGATAATTCTAGAGAGTGAAATGTATTTTGCATGTAAAGGGATTATTTCAACAAGGGAGGATGAATATTGAATTTATTCATCAGATAAACTGTGTTTGATATGATAAAAATTAAAAAATAAAGAAAGGTATCAAAATGATTTATTTAGTTGAAAAGATAGACTTGTGAATTTACAAATTAATGCACAGAACAAGTCAACATAGCTCATGCCATTAGTCAAGGATTTCAAGAATTATCATTTCTTTTATGCACCAGATTGGACATATAAGTTTAAAGCTCTTTCCCAAATCTATGTAATTAAACATATCATATTTGTGTGAGATAAAATGTACATTAGTTTAGAGATTTTACCTGAGGGAACATCAAGGCTTTTCCTTAACACAACTTAATCATTCCAAGCTCCATCCTCATCATCTCATGTCTTTCTCTGTTTAAAGGCTTAGTCAAAATATCAACAATTTGATTAGTTGTTTCACAGAATTCTAATTTAATTAAGCCTTTCTCAGCATTATCCTTTAAGAAATGATGTCTAATATGAGTATGCTTAACACGAGAGTGATGCACTGGATCTTTAGAGATACAGATGGCACTTGTGTTATCACAGAAAATGGGAATACACTCAAATTTCATACCAAAGTCTCTGAGTTGTTGTTTTATCCACAACACTTGAGAGCAGCAGGCATCAGCAACTACATATTCTGCTTCAGCAGTAGATAAAGCTACAGTGTTCTGTTTCTTAGAACCCCATGAGACTAAGCATGGCCCTAGGAACTGGACCATACCTGATGTATTTTTTTTATTGACTAGATCTCCTGCATAGTCTGCATCTGCATAACCTTTTAGTTCAAAATAATCACTTCTAGGATAGAAGATACATAACTCATCAATTCCTTTCAAGTATCTAAGTATTCTCTTTACAGCAGTTAGGTGAGATTCCTTCGGATTCGACTGAAACTTGGCACATAATCTAACACTGAATGCAATGTGTAGACACCCATTTGTGTCTCCCCAAAACAAAACCCAGTGATGAGTACCTTTCACGTTGAATCATAATCGAATGAAACGAAAGTGTGGAAAGGTCTAGTGTTGCGGAAAGTTTTATTTTTTTTCTTTTCTCTTCTCCCTGTTTTTGAAAACTTTATTTTTAAGAAAACAGCCAATTAAGTTTGGTTGGTCCATAATATGGGTCCAATAGTGGTGTAGTTGGATGGGGCTTGCAAAGACCTTTCCAACGATATATTATAAGCCCAATTCCGATGAACATTGAGGAATTTATGGCCAATTTACTAAACTGGGCCCGGTTTGAGTTTTAAGTACGGCCCAATGATCTAGGGGAGGGCCTAATATGATTTATCATTCCTAATGTAATTAGGAATGGTTTTGATCTTCTAGAACATTCTAGAAGGTTTTATCATTTTTAATTCAATTAAGATTCTTTAGAGTTTTAATTAGATCAAATAGCATTTTCGACCGAAATTATATTATTTTATCTTCCAGTACGGTAAAATTATCAGATTTTCGAAAACGCGTTAAAATCCGGTTTGGCGTCCAACCCCAGGCCTTGGCGCCTGGAATCAAGATTAGCGCCAGACGCCAGAATTGGCGCCTGGCGCTAGCCACAGTTCCTGGCGCCAATGAGCCAGGTCTGGCGCCAAGGTGGATTTGTGGTCTTCATACTCTGTTTTGATAAATTATCTTTTTTGGATGATTTTCTCTATAAATATCGTATCAAAAACTCCGTTTTGATTGACGAATTCTCCTTATTCTTAAGTCTTCATCAACTATCTTCATCATCTACATCTATCATTCACCAATTCTCTCTATTCTTAAGTCTTCATCAACTCTCAATCATTCATCAAATTCTTTGAATTCATTCATCTCTTCATTCATTCTTTCTTTTCTAAACTTTGGTTTTCATACAAAATTCCACATTCATTAGATCTAGAAACACCTAGCCATATTCGAAGTTGCCTTCGCCCTAGACGTGAAAGGTTTTAATTTCTGAGGGTTTGGTCCCAAATCTCTATTTCAATTATTTAATTTAATTGTTTTGTTTATTATTTTCCTTGAAGTTACTAACGTGTGTATTTTGTTATTAGAAAGAGGTACGAGGCATCCAAGTAAGTACTTTAATTGATCTTATTGATATTATGATGTAGAAATCATGTTTATATCGTTATTATGATATTCCTAGTATCATGTCTAGGGTAACTTTAATATTAAATATGATTCCTGCGATGCTTCCTATTCTCTTCCTAATATTTATTCATGTTAGTATCATGTTAGGGTTAAAGATTTGATTTTTATTGCTTAGTGACATGCTAGGGTTTGTTATTAATCTTGTTATTATCATGCCTAGGATCTTGCTATTTTTTATGCTTTAATATTAACATGAACATGATTATGATTATAATTGTTATTATTATTATTATTATTATTATTATTATTATTATTATTATTATTATTATTATTATTATTATTATTATTATAATTATTCATGATATTGATTATTTATTATGTTGCTTGATATTTATTTATTGCTTGATCACCTTTATTGCATGTTCAAGGGAATTGGTATTTGCAATCACGCTTAATAAGATAATTAATAATCTTGTTTAGGGTTTATTGGGATTATAATTTCAAGTGATCGCCAATAATAGATTTGTTTGTGCATTAATGTTCAACCAACATAGATTAAACAGGTTTAGGGTTAACCTATTGATTGCATGTTAATCAGAAAGCGGACATGAATACGAGCAGAATAAAGTAGAGGCCTATTATTAGGGCAGTTTCAATCTCTTTTAGGTTGGATTTGTACCATCATCCCCGAACCCTTATTTGGTTCATGACCTTATGGAGTTGACGATCTCTTGGATCGTTAAGGGGTGTAACCTTCACCTCGTGAACGGTTTACAAGTTCCTTAAAAACTTGTTGGCGACTCTTTTGCTCTATCTTCTTCCCTTTTGGACGCCACCGTACTTTAGTGTATGATCACAGTGGGGTTCAAGCTAGTGGGATTTTTAAGGCTTGAAATTATTCCCTACACAATGTCAGGTCTACTAGCTGTTAAGTATAATAAGGAACCTATCATACCTCTGTACATCTTTTGATCCACACTAGTTCCTGTTGGATCATCATCCAGTCTTGTGCCTGTTCCTATGGGTGTGAGATTTGTTTTTGCTTGATCAAGGTTGTACTTTTTCAGTAGTTCCTTGATATACTTTTGTTGATGAATTGAGATTCCTTTCTCTGTCTGCTTGATTTGTAGACCAAGGAAGAAGTTCAATTCTCCCATCATGCCCATTTCAAATTCACCACTCATGAGATCAAAGAAGTAATTGCGTAAGACATCGTTAGTTGCACCAAAGATAATATCATCCACATAGATTTGTACAACTAAAAGATTAGTTCCTTTTTATTTTAAAAAAAAAGTTTTATCAACTTTTCCTCTCTTAAAATCATTTTGCAAAAGGAACTTAGAGAGTCTTTCATACCAGGCTCTTGGGGCTTGCTTAAGACCATAAAGGGCTTTGTCTAGCTTAAACACATGATTTGGAAATTTTGGATTTTCAAAACCCGGAGGTTGTTCTACATACACATCCTCCATCAAGTACCCATTGAGAAAAGTACATTTCACATCCATTTGGTAAAGTTTAAAACCCATGTAAGAAGCAAGAGCAATAAGTATTCTAATAGCTTCTAATCTAGCTACAGGAGCAAAGGTTTCTTCGAAATCAATACCTTCATGTTGGTTCTAGCCTTTTACAACTAAACAAGCTTTGTTCCTCGCAATTGTTCCATATTCATCTAGCTTGT
Source organism: Chenopodium album (assembly GCF_948465745.1). Lineage (NCBI taxonomy): Eukaryota > Viridiplantae > Streptophyta > Magnoliopsida > Caryophyllales > Amaranthaceae > Chenopodium > Chenopodium album. The sequence goes on from NC_137834.1 coordinate 30,088,380, forward strand.
TCCTGAATACCCATTTGAGACCAATTATCTTCTTTTCCTTGGGTTTGACTTCAAGATGCAAGACTTTGTTTCTTTCAAACTCGTTCGGTTCCTCTTGCATGGCTACAATCCAATCAGCATCTTCTAAGGCTTCCTGATGATTTCGAAGTTCTAGTATGGAGAGAAATGCATTGAATGCGCAGAAGTTCCTCATCTGTGATCTTGTCTGAGTTCCTCTGCCTATATCACTGATTATTAGATCGATGCGATAAGATCCTTGATATTTGAAGGGCTTAGGCTGGAATTCTCTTGCCAGAATTCCAATTTGAGGTGTTTCTTGTTCTATATTTCCACCTTCTTCTTCTGCTTCATGACCCTTGAGGATTTGCTCTTCATTGATCTGCTCTTCATTTGCTTGATCTTCTTGATTGTTTTCTTGAGGATTTTCCGCAATCTCTTCATTTGGATCTCTTTGCTCTTCTTTGGTTTTCTTATGAATTTCTTCTTCTTCATCCCTGTTTCTGATCAATCCAATTTCAAAATCATTGTTATCATGTTCCTGCACATTCATAAAAGAGTTAGATTCATCAAATATGATATGAATGTTTTCTTCAACACACAAAGAGTTCTTATTGTAAACTCTATAAGCTTTGCTGTTTGAGGCATAACCAAGGAATATAGCCTCTTCACTTCTCTCATCGAACTTTCCCAAGTTCCTCTTTCCATTATTGTGAACAAAACACTTGCATCCAAAGGCTTTGAGATGAGAGATATTTGGCTTCCTCCCTTTGAACAGTTCATAGGGAGTCTTGTTAGTTATGGCTCTGATGGTTACTCTGTTAATTATGTAGCATGTTGTGTTGATAGCTTCAGCCCAGAAGTTCCTTGGCAGTGAGCTTGCTATCAACATTGTTCTTGCCCATATCCTCCAGCGTTCGATTCTTCCTTTCAACCACTCCATTCTGTTGAGGAGTTCTAGGTGCAGAGAAGTTATGATTCATGCCTTGTTCCCTACAAAACTCATCAAATTTTGAATTTTCAAACTCTGTACCATGGTCAGATCTTAGATGGATTATTGAGAATCCACTTGTTTTCTGCACATGTTTGGCAAATGCTACAAATTCATCAAAGGTCCCATCTTTACTTGTTATAAAAATCACCCAAGTAAATCTAGAGTAATCATCAACTATAACTAACACATATTTCTTGCAACTTCTACTTTAGACTCTCATGGGACCACATAAATCCATGTGAATTAATTCTAATGGCTTAGTGGTACTGACTATCTTTTTGGATATAAATGATCTTCGGCCATGCTTTCCTTTTACACAGGCATCACAGATTTTATCATTCAGGAACTTGATAGAGGGTAGTCCTACAACGAATTCCTTTGACCTGATTTTATCAATTAAAGCATAGCTAGCATGTCCAAAACGTTTGTGCCAAAGTAGAGAGTCATCTTCAATAACACTCAAGCATGTAAGGCTACTCTTTGAGATTGAGTCAAGGTCAACTACATAGGTATTTCCTCTTCTCGTTCCTTTTAGAATAGCCTTCCCTGATCTGTTATTGAAGATATGGCATTCATCAGAAGTAAAGCTTACCGAGTTTCCTCTATCACAAAATTGTGATATGCTAAGTAGATTGTGCATCAAACCCTCGACCAGGAACACATTTTCTATTGCATGGGGGGTTGACTTTCCAATTTTTCCTTTGGCAATGATTTCTCCTTTCTTGTTATCTCCGAAAGTCACTGTTCCTCCTGGATAGGTTTCTAGTGAAAGGAATTTTGATTTATCTCCTGTCATATGCTTTGAACAACCACTGTTGAGGTACCATAGGTTGTTTGCCCTCACTATAACCTACAAGAAAACTTAAGTGTCAGTTTCAGGAACCCCGGGATCCTTGGGTTCCTTTGATGTTGAGGCAATATCAGTTTTCTTTACCCAAACTTGCTTAATATTTCTTTTATCATGTTCTATCTTCTTTTTACAATCATAGTGTAAATGTCCATTTTTTCCACAGAATGTACAAACTTTGTTATTTGGTAGATCCACATATTTTTTCTGTTTACCTTTCCTTTTGGATTCATACCCAAGTCCTTCAATTCTCTTGACTTGCGCATCCTTAATCCATTTAGGAGTTACAATAGGATCAATACTTCTATTCTTTCTATTTTGCAGTTCCTTTTCTAGCCTATCTTTTTGAGACTTTAAATTGTCAAGATCAAGCTTGAGTTTTTCAAAATCAGCATTAAATTTTAGCATAGAATCATTAAAGGAACTGCTAGAACCAATATTAGTATTTATCAGTTTGTATTGTGAAAGTTCTACATTTAAGATGACATTTTCCTTTTTTATTCTTTCAAGCACCTCAGTCATAAGATGGTATTTATCATGTAGTTCCCCAAATCTGGTTTGGATATCATTTCGTGCGGTTTCTAGCCAAGCACTGTGATTTTTCCTGTTTTGTAGAATCTTTTGACATTCATTTCTTTGCATGCATTCATCATTCAAATTAATTTCCAATTCAACAATCAAGTCAATTTAAGCATCCTTGGATAAAGATTTGAGTTTAGTATTATCAAAGCTACTTTCACTTACCTCCTTTTCCAGTTCCTTGAGGTATGCACGCCTGTCATCTTAATGGACCATCCACATGATCATTAGGTCCGTAGGCAAGACTCGATTCGGGCTCGGTTTAGAATTTTGATCATAATTTTGTCGTTATAACTCGGAGTTGGGATAATAATATATCGTTGAAAAGCTCTTTTCAAACCTCACCCGACTACACAATTATTGGACCCAGATTATGGACCAAATCAACTAGTTTGGACAATTTTATAAAAAAAGACACAGAATAAATGATTTTAAGGACACGAAATTAATTATTTTGTTTTTAAAACATTTAAAGAAAGGTAAGAAAAGGGAAAATTAACAAAACTCTTCAACTCTTCAACTAAATTAATAATCAAAGACGTGAAAAAGTATTCATCACTAGTTTTGGTTTTTGGGGAGACACAATCAGGTGTCTACAGTTTTACTACTATAATAAATTACTGAAAAAGGAAAGATAACGTAGCGGTAATATGAGCTGCGGAAAGCAGGAACTAAACACCTACAAATGAAGTAGTCATCATCACAACTCCAAATCAACCGCCCTCATCAACCATAAATTGAAAAAGGCAAAGAGAAACAACAAAAAAAAAAAAGAAAAGATAATGGGCCTTGTCAGCGACAACTTAGAGAAGAAACGCCGGTCGCCAAGGAAAAAACGGGGAAGGGAGAAGGCGGTAGAGAGTGAGACGGGGAGGGTTTCTAGAGAGAGTCGCTAAGGCTTGTTAGCTTTCTAATTTTAACTTGAGCTCTATTGTTCTCTCTGTTAGGCTACTATAGTTTATTTGTGATAATGTCAAGCACTATCTATCTTTCTAACAATCCGGTTCAACACAACCGCACCAAAAATTTGGAGATGGATATTCATTTTATTTGTTCAAGAAAAGGTTGTTTTGGGTCATATTCAAGTTCTACATGTTCCTAGCTACTAGATATCCATTTGCAGACATTTTCACAAATGGCCTTCCACTAGAATTTTTCCTAGATTTGTGATCCACTCTTAGCGTACAACCTCTTCTCGTTATGATTGCGGGGGGGGGGGGGGGGATGATAGATATTATATTATAATAATGTTATTTTAGAAGAATACTACAAGAGGGAGGTGAATTGTAGTTTGTGAGAATTGAGCTAAATTTTTGCGGAATTGATATAACTAAGCTACAGGAACTCAAAGTAAACACAGAGAGATTTTACGTGGAAAACCTCTTGGCCCTAACAAGAGGAAAAACCACGACCACTTGGGATTTTAGGAAAGATTCTTCACTATAACAGGGCAAACGATCTATTACAAACTAAAGAATCAATCTTCAAGTTCCTCTATGAACTTGAAGTTCCCAGCAGCAAGTCCCTCTACTTGCCACTCTTCTCTTCTCTATTCTCTTCTCTCTCTTTCTCTACTGAATTCTCTTAGAGTTCACTCAAACTCCCAATTCCCAAAATACAACTCGAATACAAAACTCTAGTGAAAGTAATTAAGAAAAACACTTAAATGGAATACGATTCTTGACTCTTTTACAAACAAGAAAGAAAGATAAAAGTATTTGAGCAAGGTGAAGTTATCCAAAAAATAACTTCAATATTTATAAGAAAACATTGCTTGGTAAAAACGCCACACCTCCCACTACTTACGCTACCACTACTGCATATCAACGCCACTACTCTCCATCACTTCCAAATATTTCAATCATGTCCTAAAAACTAGGACACGTTGAGCCTCAAGGAAGCAGTGTATTTGTATGTGGTGAAGACTGAATCAACAGTCAGTTGCGCAAGTTTAGGAAGTTAGTTTTTTCAAAGATATTTTTCTGAAAATAAAATATCAACTTTAAAAGATAAACTCAGAAAAGATATTTTTCCAAACAAACTATTCTATTCTTTAGCAAGCCAATGATACTTATCTTTTTAAACGCATTCCACTAAACATTAATCCCTAATTAATTTTCACTTACATAAAACATAAAATAGAAAATATTTCAGACTTTATTTTCTCTAAGAAGTCTCTACTCCGAGTCTTCTTTCCTAATTAGCTTCTGCTCCGAAGCTTTAGTTCCTTTATAGGAACTCTGCAATTGATCTCTTTTATTTTTAGCTCCTCGTGTTCCATTGCCTTGAGTGTTTCCTGCAACTTATAAATAAACCACAAGACTCACAGAAATCATTAGTCCACTTATTTGACTTGTGTTATCATCAAAACATCAAGGGCAATAGATAAAATCTGTCAAGATTTAGGATATATTTTGCATCCTTATCGTATTAGGTTTCCTAAAGTAATTAGGGCTAGTCTTTTAAACACTATATATAATGATCAATGGTTCACATCTCATATTGAGGAGTTTTCCAAAAATTTAACATTTAGATCAAATAAGTTAAAAAACAGTTTAGTTTCAAATAAATTTTTCGGGTGGAATAAATTTTTAAAATCCCTAATAACATTGATTATGTAACAAGTGACAAACTTGTAATTAAATGATGTCCATTTTTGAGTTTTTACCCTTCTAACATTTGTGATGAACTGATGACTAATGATGAGAAACGCCATGACATGAGTAAATACTTGTCAAAACTCAACGTGGAGGCTTGGTACAAGACTTAGCAATTAGCAAAGTGAAAAAAAAAATGTCAATTTGGGGATTATTCAACTTAGATAAAACACACACGCCCTATGACACCGACGCAGTCGGTTGGAGCTATGCACACCTTTGTTGAAGCATTCAAACCATTTTCCCTCAACTTCTCAAGTAGTTGAGATACCTACCTCCATGACAACTTTGTATTATTGGTTTATCTTGTAATAAAAACTTATTTTATACTTTATTATCTTTAATTTGCGTACCTAAATATTATTACTCTGTCAAACAGCAAAGCTTTTCTCTGTATTTTTTATTACGTTTAATTATTTCAAATATAAATACTACTTCAACTAGATTGGATGTTTTTCTCCCATGTGGGAATAAGAGATAACTAGCCTTAGTCAAATTCTTAATAATATAATCAAACTGTATTTGTCAAATTAGTATTCCACGTTAAGAGTTGCTTTCTTGTCATGTATTGATTAATAGGAAGTAGGTTTTAATTATTTTTATTATTTTTATTATTATTTTTTTATCATAAATAATAATAATTTATTTTAAAAAAGGTACGGAAAATAAAATCTGACCTTACGTAAGCATTACTCCGTGCATTTTATTTTTCGAAATGAAACCTTTATATTTTAGGTATAGACTAGAATAAACCCGGTATACAATAACTTATTGTAGACCCAACCTTCTAGTATACCATATCAACGTGATTATATCATACGAAATGTGATTATATTACTACAAAAGTGATTATATCATTCTGAAACTGTTATGTAAATGTATCACTTAAAAAGTAATTTTTTTTTTTGACAAGACTTAAAAAGTAAATTTATCATTATAAAAAGTATCAAATAGTGAATTACATCATTCAAAAGATGATTTTTAAATTTTATCATCCTAAAGATAATTATATAATCTCATTAAATGGTTTAATATGAGATTATATAATTCAAACTATGACTCACAAAAAGATAATTATATCGTCTAAAAAAGTGATTATATCATCCAGAATGTGATTATATTATTTGAAACTGTTAAATTTTGGGTCTACAATAATTTATTGTAGACCGGGTCCATACAAGACCAATGCATTAATCGTCCTTTTTTTTTAACAGTGACGGCTTCACCTCAAATATTTTGTAAAATGTCTAAAAATATGAGTTGTAAAGAGAAAGAATGAAAGAGTACTCGTAGAAATTTTTGGATAAAAAATGATATTACTACAATTAGAAATTTACTAAGTTTCTATTAAATCATAGATTGTATTGTTTTGGATGAAGTTTTGTATTAAGGTCATCATTGATTGAATGTACGATGTAACTAGTTCTAAGGTGATTTGTATTTGTTTTGGAATTTTAGATATTTTAAGAATTGTTTGTAAGTGTCATTTGATTATCTTTAATTAATAAACTAGATTATCCCCGTGCGACGCACGGTTTTAATAAAAACAATTATAGTATAGATATCGTATATACAATAAATCTTTTCAATTTTGTCATAAATTAATTGGAAGGAGATTTGTAAAAAAAAATATGTATAATTTGAATATTTCATATCAGAAAGTTTTCGCATATTTGAATATTACTCCGTAGTGTTAAAGAATTGAGAAGAGGAAATAATAGATCTTTAAATCAAAAGAAAGGAATACAGTAGCAATTCAATTTACTATACTTTGATTTTCTAGATAAAAATTGTTGAAAGAACTTACTTAGCTTGTTTCGAAGTATCACAAAAAAAAATAATAATAAAAAAAACAAATACAAAAAAATGACATCATCAATGGTATTAGGCGCGAAAAATGTTCATAAGAAAGCGACACGTATACAATTTTGAAGAGAAATAATGTCAGCAATGTTTTGTTTTAGTAATAATTAATAGATTTTTTTTCCATACCAAAAAAAAAAAAATTACTAAGTTTTCATATGGGTGTAATATTATTATTTTTTTTTTTTAAAATGTGTGTAATCTTTTTTGTACAAGTTACAAGTGATGACCAAAATGGAGTTTAGGAATAATCCCAAATTTTAAAATATTAATATCTTTCGTTAACGTAATTAAGTATCTATTTCAGAAAATTATGAAAAATGACTTTTTAAGTGATCGACTTTTTGAAAAAGAAACTTTTAAGTGAAAACTTGTAAAAAAGGACCTTTTAAGTTGCATTTTGTTTGTATGGGGTACTTGGGTAAGTTGCGTGGTGGTCAATGTCGGAGCTCTAGCGTTGATTATCACGTGTTAGTCACGTGACTTATTTATTATTATTTTTTTTTTAAAAATCTCCAAATTTCGTTCCTTTCTCGATTTAACCCTTTCATCGATTAGGTCGGGAAAGGATGGAAATTTGGGATTTTTTTTTTTTTTAAACGAGTCACGTGATAGTCAATGTTAGACAGCATTAACCACCACCAAGCTCACCCAAATACCCCATACAAACAAAATACAATTTAAAAGATCCATTTTCACAAGTTTTCGCTTAAAAGATCCTTTTTAAAAAGTTGACTAGAAGTGCGAATTTTGAATTCAATGAGGTCTTTTATTTGTCCCATCCGTTCTTATTGTTCAACCCACCTTTTATTAATTCCACAATAATTACACCCTTATTTAATGCGGAGTATTTTCTTAAATTGCAAATGTGTAGTAATCGAATAGAATATACGTAGTATATAAATAAACGATCATGGGATGTATTTTTTTAATAAGTTGTATAAATAATACAAGTTTTATTTTAGAGATAATATGAAGGTGTTTGACCTCAGCAACTTGACTACCATTTCATAGAATTTTTTAATTCCTAGTTGGTCGAAGGAAGGAGTATGTAACCTTAGAAGAAGTCATAAACAACTTAGTTGAATTGCACTGTTTTGAGGGAGAAGAGTTCTTACATATTATTGTTTCAAAGTGATGAATGAAATTTCTTAGTTTTTTCTTTTTCTTAAACTCAACATATTATTTGTTTGTTTCATTAAAAATTCTTTGATTTTTTTTTTTTATTTCAATTTTTGAAGTGGTTTATTGCAAGAATTTCTGGTAAATAATTTTTTTAAAAAAATGAGAGTTTTGGGTTATGAAATGATGGGTTTAAGAGTTGTGTTGATTCTTGCCTTCGTTTGCATCAGAATTTTTGATATTGAAGCACAAACAAACACTCAAGATGGTAAGCTTCTGTGATGTGTCTATCCTACAAAATGCTGTATTTTGTTAGTTGTTTATATTATGTTGAATTATTTTCAATCTTCTAGTTTTAATTTCTGCGTATAATTATTTCTTTTTGATGTGAATTTATATAGATGGTTCAGAATCTTTAGTAGGTTGTTTCCAGAAGTATTTCTGTAACTTGGTTTATCATAACCTTGTTGTCTAAGTATCTCGAATATAGGAAAGCAATTATGTCTCTCGGTTTATCTCCAGCTTCTAAATATGTATGTGTTCAACGTGATTAATTGACCGCTTTTTTTCTCAGGCACGAGGTGCCAAGATTGGAAGTGTTGATAGAAACTTGTATTCATTTCTTCTAGTGTAAACAATAATCTATTTCGGGTCTTGACTAATGTGATGTTTGGGAAGATTCATATATCTATCATAATATTGTTTTGTATGTGATTTATGATACATTAATACTTTAGTGTGAGATATACAATCTATTGTAGAACACCATTAAAAAGAAGATTTGATTTTATTATTCATAGCATCAAGAATCTTATGTGTTGGGAGGACTTGTCAGTTCTTGAGGCTTAGCCTTAGTTATGTGGCAATGCAGGTTGTGCCAAGTGCAATGATTTCCTGTGCATACAGACAACCGCTTGTATGATGCATTTAGTATTCTAATTTTATGTGATTGATCACTGACATGGAACAAATGGTATGCATCCTGCTGATTTCATCTAGTATATACTAGTATGAACCTTGAACTAGAACGTTATTATTATTTTGGAAGATCGTGGAGCTAGTATTCCTTTTTTGTAGACTTTTCGATATTCTTATCCAAACACTAATCAATCGGAATGTGATTTTAGATCAAGTGCTATATGATGAAAAAATTTATTGCTTATCAAGTATTCAATTCAGTATATGTGCACATCATTAACATTGTGTGCAAAAATACATAGATATTTACTTATCTAAATATCTTGTTTTTCAATATCTAAAATCTTTGAATGTTCGTGTAGCTGTTGCTTTGCAATCTCTCACAGAAGACTGGGAAAATTTACCTCCAAATTGGTCTGGTCAAGATCCTTGTGGCAGTCAATGGGACGGAATTAGCTGTACTAATTCTCGTATTACTGAAATGTAAGTTGCAGTCTTTACAAACTGAGTCTGCAGACCACTTTTTTCTACTGTAGATGACCTTGAACATGGTCTTTGTTTGTTTTAGAACATTGGCGAATATGGACTTGAAGGGTCAACTGACGGGAGATATTGCATCTTTATCAGCACTCCGAATTCTGTAGGTTTTCACAATCCACTTACCTCGAAAACATAGATATTATATGCCTTGGCAAGAGATGCTTTCATTGTAGCTTATATGCATATTAGAAGATTGGATTATTGTAACTATGGATATAGAGTAAAATATCTGTCTTCCTGATTATGCATATATGTATATCAGTAAAATTTTATTTTTGCTAGTTTTTCATTCATTTGTTCAACTTATTCAGGGATCTATCATATAACAAAAGGCTTACAGGTCCTCTTCCTTCAAGTATTGGGCAACTGAAGGCGCTTACAAACTTGTGAGAAATATTCATAATTCTTTGAGGATCTTAACTTTCATAAAATGTATACTGTACTATTGTTTCTTAATTACTAACTTGTGAACCTTTCCATTGAATGTGTAAGAATCCTTCTCGGCTGTGGTTTTAATGGAAGAATTCCTGACTCAGTGGGTTCTCTAGAGCAGCTTGTATACCTGTAAGAATCTAACTGTTTCAGATGTTCAGCTTTTTAGATTAAGCTTGTCTTCTTCATTCTTATTTTTTTTTTTGTGAAATTCTGAACAATTAAACATGGAATCTTTGTGCCTTGCAGATCTCTGAATGAAAACAAATTTACTGGTGAAATCCCAGCTTCTATTGGAAATTTGAAACATCTTTATTGGCTGGATCTTGCTGATAACCATCTCACTGGAGGTATTCCCGTTTCCAATGGGAGCACACCTGGACTCGATCTTTTAGTTAAAACAAAGCACTTGTATGTAATATAACTCCTCTATACCAGTCAGAATTTTAGCATTCATTTGTTGTTGAACAATATCAAACTAGTTTTAACATTTAACCTTTTTCAGTCATTTTGGAATGAATCGACTCTCAGGCACAATCCCGGCTAAACTTTTTAACTCCAGCATGATACTGATACATGTGTAAGTGTTATATAAGTTCCTACATCACTTTCATTTTTTAAGTGCTTTATAACTCCAACTTGGGTAGATACTTTGTTAAATTGCTGGATTTTCACATTTTCTGCTTTGCATTCATGTTAATGTTTGAGATAATTAGTAATGGCTATTCCCTAGGTACATGAAATATGAACTTGAGATAAACAATTGGACCTTTTCGATTTTCCACTATATGCTGCAGATATGGTAACCAATGCAGGAAACTAGTTGACCAGAACCATATACACAGACTTAATATTCTGTTTGGATGTCTTTACATGATGTAGGGGATGGCGTCAAGTTATGCTTACAATATTGTCCCAGATTCCCAGCTTTTAATTTTAATTCCCCCTCCTGAAACGATGAATATTGATGTTCAAGAGGAATTAATTTCTCTATTTTTAATAGCTAGTCTGTTGGGAATCATGCTGGACGAAAACATCAATTTAACACTTCCATGATGTGAAGACTAGTTTGTATTCTGACCAAAAAACAAAGGCTTGTTTTTATGCAATTTGTACATAATGATGCTGAAAAGTTAGATAAATGTTCTAGTCAATTACTGCCTCTTTCACTTTTAATGTTTTGTTTCAAAGCATAGCTTTTCACTAATACTAAACATTTAACAATGTCAGGCTTTTTGACAACAATGATCTCACTGGAAGCATTCCTTCATCATTAGGTCTTGTGAGCACATTGGAGGCTGTGTAAGTGCTAAACCAGGCAGAGTTGTTTTAACTCTCTGATACTTCATTTTGCTAATAGTCTACTACACTTTCTGTACCAGGCGTTTTGATAGAAATTCATTGAGCGGTGATCTTCCAGCCAGTATTGGCAACCTAACAAATGTTAATGAGCTGTAAGAAAATGATGAAAACATGCCTGATCCTTCAATAACTTCTTTAACCAATCTTCATCCTCCTATAGCATTTTTTAACAGATCTTTGGTTTTGCTATTTCAGGGTCCTTTCCCACAATGCACTGACTGGTCCCATCCCTGATCTGTCTCGTATGCAAACTCTAAGTTTACTGTAAGTGTGAACTGAATAACATAATTGGTCAGTTGTATGGGTTGAGAACAAATAGTGTTATTAAAATATTAAGTTCTCATGCTTCTAGATCTTTACATTGTCTTTTCTCATATCTTGCCTTGTTTTAGGGTTGGTTTGGCATTGGCTTAGCTCTTAAAATTGTTACTACGAGCAATATACAGAGCCTGCTTGGCATTTTTAGCCTGCATTATCCCATTGTAATGCTATCGCAGTCTTTTACATCAAGTGTCAAATGTCATAAGGCTTATGTGGGTAGATACTTCAATTCTTTGTAGTAGAGTTGTGATGTTATGGTCATAATAGACATAGGCTCATATGTGTTGGTTCAGTGTCTATGATTTTTTCCCTTATCAGTTGCCAGTTATCATATGTGATTGCTTGGTAATTCTTATGATGGTGAATCACCAAATTGGCTTCTAGTTATCACATTATATGTACTTCTTAGTCTTTGTAGTGCAGATTTACCTTTTTTCTTGTAACTCCTCATTTTATTATTCATGATTTTTTGTAGCATAGTAGATTTTTATTTCAAAGAATTTGTTGCTCTATTAGCTGGTGATCCACGAACCGTTAAAGCTAGTTTTTGCAAATGAAAATGAAAATAGGCAGTTTAAATTACTAGCTTTCATAATGATATGATGTCTTTTTTCTGTTTATACTTCCAAAAGGCAACAATATTTTAGCAAATTTATGATTTTTTGTTGATTTTTCCGATTTACAGGGACTTGAGCAATAACTCTTTTGATGCTGCAGAAGTTCCACAATGGATTTCTTCCTTACAGTCTCTGACAACACTGTATGTTCTTTGCCTTCCTCTCTGTTTCTTAACTTGACATATCAGGCTTACTCTAGAATGTAAGGGTAGAATAAAGATATTAAAGTTTTGTCCTATCGAGTCTTCATAAAAGTATTTGTGAAGAAAGCATTCCTTTGATTAGATTCATGCAATTTGATTAGGTTGTCACATAATACATATTTTTATATCTGCTGACGGGTATAAAGTATAGTTTTTAGTATTATTATTATTATTATTATTATTTGTTTTTAAGGATTTGACTGTACCATACAGCTGACCATCTCAGTCATCATATGTCCTGTGATAGTGTTATTGCGGAGAGTATAGTCAAACTTTGATACAACAAAACTTATACTCCCTTCGTTGGTGACAGTCTATTGATAGTAATTATGAATTTTAATCCTGACTCTAAGTCTAGACATATGTAAATGAAGATGTCACTATTATTTTGTTCAGCCAAATTGAAGTATGGCTTGCTCAGCCTAAACCTAACCCATTGGTCATCTCTAATCATAATCTATTTATAACCTGATTTAATATGTATGGTAATCTTAATGCTATGAGCATATGTTGACTCTGCATGTGAAGACATTTTGCTAAAATTTTACTGGCAGAATGATGGAAGGAGCAAAACTTGAAGGACCGCTTCCAGAAGAAATATTCAGCATCCCTCAGTTACAGACTGTGTGAGTGTTACTCTGAATCATTTAAAATAATTTGGTGTTATTAAGGGATAGTGATTCTATTTTTACTTTTTTCACAGGAATATGAGGAACAACCAAATTAATGGCACTTTTGAAATTGGTGGCAACTACAGCAGAGAATTGCAGCTCATTGATCTGCAAAACAATTCCATAGAGGCAGTCACAGTGGTACCTCAACACAATTTCACATTGACGTAAGCTTTCTGAAACTATAAAATTCCAAGGAAAATTTCGAATTTTCAAAATAGGGAAATACATCTAGACAACTTATGCTCACCTCTTTACAAAGCAGAGGAAGTTGGAAAGTTTGAAACCAAACCGACCCACAAACTGCAATAAACAATTTTAGCATGGATCCCTGATATTTTCTGTTTAGCATTCTGATTACTGTACTATCTTCTTGCAGACTAGTTGATAATCCTTTTTGTCAGGGTGATGGAGGGCAATTCGTTTACTGCAGAAGTGAGCAGGATACTGGATCTAGATATACAAGTCCAGCATCTTGTATTGTTCGCACTTGTCCTTCTGAGAAAACTTTCAGCCCTGCCTGCAAATGTGCATATCCATTCACTGGAACTTTAAGATTTAGGGCTCCATCTTCCTTCGGAAACACAGATTATTTCAATGCTCTTCACAAAAATTTATTGGACACACTTGGTAAATATAGGCTACCTGTAGAGTCTGTCGCACTTCAGGATGAAGGTGTTGATGTATTTGGTTACCTAAATGTGAAGATGCAAGTATTTCCACTTGGACAAGATTATTTCAATAGAACAGGAATTATCTCAATTGCATTTGTGTTCAGCAACCAGACTTATAAGCCACTTGACACGTACGGTCCCTATGTCTTTGCAGCTGATATCTACACACATTTTGATGGTGAAGAACCTAACATAAATCTTTGTTTTCTATTTTGATTTGTCATTGGTATCACCCTTTACACATCAATTGATTTCCTCTGACTTGAGACTTGCTACATCTGCAGGAAAATCAGGAAACAATAATCATACAGGGATTATTGTTGGTGCAGCTGTAGGAGCTTCCGTTCTATTGTTGCTATTGATATGCGCAGGAGGCTATGCATTTAATCAAAAGAAAAGAGCAAAGAAGGCAAAGCAGCAATCAGATCCATTTGGTAGTTATCAGTTTTATCTATATATATGTGATTGTAAATTGAATTATATGTAGCTTTCTGATGGGATGTTTTTCGTTACAGTATCTTGGGACACACATGGAGCTGGTGGTGATGTTCCTCAGCTAAAAGGAGCCAGGTTTTTCACATTTGAAGAACTGCAGAAATGTACTCACAATTTCTCTGAAGCCAACAACATTGGTTCCGGAGGTTATGGAAAGGTTGTCTTTCACACTATTGTTAAACTGAATCATAGTTTACTTTCTCTACCATGATATCTTATGTTGTTTTGCTGCTAATGTCATGAATTTTTGTAAACCTTTTTAGTCTTCAACGAGATGTTTCATTTTTAAAATAGTTGAAGGTTAAAATAGAATTTTATGCAAACTAAATCTTATTAGTCTTGAAACAAGTGATGTCCTGTAATTAACCAATTAGTTTAAATTCTGCAGGTTTACAAAGGAATTCTTCCTGATGGCCAAATGATTGCTATCAAAAGATCTCAGCTAGGATCTATGCAAGGTAGTCGAGAGTTCAAAAATGAGGTAGAGCTTTTATCAAGGGTTCATCATAAGAATCTTGTGAAACTTGTTGGATTCTGCTTTGACAAAGGAGAACAGACATTGGTTTATGAATTCATTCCAAACGGTACACTTATGGAAAGTCTTTCAGGTACCTATCTTACCCTTTAAACTTCATGCAAGGTACTATGATAACTACTCTAGTGCCACTTCTCCATGTCATGAGTTTAGATGTGCATGGAATTTTATTTGATGTATCCCTATCCCTACCTTATCCTCCCTACCTTATAAAAAGTTTAAGAAAGCTCTTATGAATAGTGCTTAAATTTATATCCCTAAAAATGTTCATTTACATATTTGCCCCCATTGAATTAAAAAACCTTAAAATTGTCTCTTGAATTTCTTAAGTAACTTAATTATTTATGTTTATTTCAATATTTAAAGAATCTTTTAGTCCCTCAATATATTTTGTTTCAGATTATATAATTGTATGATTAAAGTTGTCTATTAAATTCCCTGAATAGATTAATCATATGTGTTTATTTCAATATTAAAAGCATCATTTAGTCTCTCCACTTTTTTTTTTTTTTTTTTTTTGAGCATATAATTGTATGATGACTTATTTAATAGGGATTTGCAAATAAATATAATAAAATATGCAAATATTTATAAAACACAATGACCATTAGTAATAATTCTCCTTGGGCTAGCCACTGCGTGCATCATACACGTAAGAATCCCTAGTCACTCTAAAATTGTCATCGACCAATGATAATAGTTTGTAAATTTTATCATATTATCATTTGGTGCTCATTATATGTATGTAGTTATCTCTCATGATACAAGAATTGTTTGCACAGGAAAGTCTGGTATTCAAATGGATTGGATAAGAAGGTTGATGGTAACCCTTGGCTCTGCTAGGGGTTTGCAATATCTGCACGAGCTTGCTGATCCACCAATTATACACAGGGATATTAAGTCAAACAACATCCTACTTGATGAACGCTTGACTGCAAAAGTTGCTGACTTTGGTCTCTCCAAGCTGTTTGGTGACACTGATCAGAAGGGCTATGTTACTACCCAAGTCAAAGGAACAATGGTCAGTTTTGAATCCTCTTATTCTTCTTTCTTATGAAATTTTTTTACAGCGGCCTTCCTATATACTAAGTACTTTCTACAATGTCTATAAGCATGCATAATTGGTGTTCATAAACTTCAGACATTAGATGGCATTAACAATTAGGATCTCATCCCACTTTGGTCTTACCACCTAGCAAGGGTCCAAATGAAATTTGACATTATGGCTAGTTTTTGTGAAATTGTTTTGCCTTGAACCGCAGTTGAATGTTGCGCGTGCAACATTATGACTGCTGGCAGCTTATGAAGTGTTTCTATCTCTAATGCCAGCTCTATTATATGTCATTCATATCAAAAGTTAGTCAATCAGAGTGTTTTGCTAGTGTATAGCCATGGGCCTTAGTGCTTCACCATCTAACCAACTATAACCATCTAACCAACTATAACCATCATCCACACACCAGTATACTATGTGTTTGAAATACATATTTATGTTATGCAAATCCAATTATTGCAACAAATGACATGGGTATCTATCTTCATGCAGGGATATTTGGATCCTGAATATTTCATGACTAACCAGTTGACTGAGAAAAGCGATATATTTAGCTTTGGGGTGGTTATGTTGGAAATGGTAACAGCAAGACAACCAATACACGATGGAAAATACATAGTGAGAGAGGTCAAAGAAGCAATGGACAGGAGTAAAGATTTATACAACCTTCATAAAGTAATGGACCCATTGCTTCTTACAAATACAACCACATTGGTTGGTTTGGAGAAATTTGTGGATTTGGCATTGAAGTGTGTACAAGATGAAGGAACTAATAGGCCTACTATGGGTGAGGTTGTAAAAGAAATCGAGCATATTGTGAAGCTATCAGGTATGAACCCGAATGCTGAATCTGCACCATCTTCACAGACTTACGATGGAGTCAATGGAGGGAACTTTGGTCATCCTTACTCTGATAACTCACTCTTTCACTATAGTGGAAGCATTCCACTGACAAGGGCTGAGTGAGCTTATATGACAAAGAAGTGTCGTGCTATTTTGACGGGTAACTATGAATTCCAGTGATGGAATAGAGTGTTGTATACAATGTAAATGCCTTAATTTATCAACACCCAATTTTTGTTATTTTTTTCCTATTCATGTTGTAATACTTAGTTATTGTAGGCTCAATTTATTGTGTAAGAGATTGGTTTTTTAGATTATTTTGGTGATGAATATTGAATGACAATCAGATGAAAATATTGAATTGTTTGCGTATTGGAAACAACATTGTAACTTGTGGAACCCTCAACTTCCTAGTAGAACGAATCCAACATAAGATTCTCTCATGGAAGTTCTAGAACCTCTCCCAAGCTGGCAAACTTGTCCTCACAAATTCAATCCTAGACTCCTAGTTGCCATTCTTTCTCACATCCTATCCATCTACTTACTCCCGAAGAAGATTGAGTCTAAACTGACATCTACTTGTCTACATTTCTTCTGGGGATCCTCTATGGAGAAGAGGCCGATATATATTGGAGAAAGAAGGAGGTGTTGGAGCTAAGGAAAGATCAAGGAGGTTTAGCACTGAGAAACATACCCATGCTAAATACTGCCTTGCTCTACAAACAAGAATGGAGAATACATAAGGTGGAGAACTCCCTAGTTAGTTGACAGAGTAAAGTCGTATCCCCTAATCAAAAATAATTGCCTAAATCACTAACTAAGGTAGATAGGGAAGTAGGGTCGATCTCCACAGGGAAACAAGTCTTTTTATTCCTAATTAATTATTATAATCTAAATTATTTAAGTAACCACTATTTATAATTAAGTATGAGACTAAACTACAAAGAATAAGAGTAGGGAGAAAACGATATATAAAGGGATCTAGGGCATAGGTTCACCAATAAATAATACTCCAAAGTAAAACATAGTAATCAATCATTGACATTGCATAAATAACATGATTAACAGGCTCTCGCAATTTACTAGATCTAAGTCCTTATTGAAAATAGCCTTTAATATCAAATTAACATCTGCTCGATTCATCAATTTAATATTGTTATACTTTTACAAGCCGCAATTATAAAACATTAAAACAATCCAATAAGAAATCATCATGCAATACCAACAATCAATAGTAGCCAATCATCAATGCATCAATTAACCGGATTGTAAAGGGCTCTCGCTACGTATTACAATCACATAATTAATTTACCGGTATTAAATCTCATCTCTCGAATCTTGACTTAACCATTTATAAATTAACTTGCCTATTGAAACTAGACCTAAACATTAATTCTCATCTCTCGATTCTTGAATCAATATTGTCAAACTCATGCATAAAAGATAGGCCTAATCTAGTCACAGAGCATTAAATCAATCAATAGAAAATTAATCTAGCATTGATAATCAACAATAATAATTTACCCCTTCATATTATTTATTAGATCCCCATAAACCCTAGAAATTAAACTACTCACACATATTAAAAACTAAACTAATCAAAGTAATAAAATAAATCATGGTGAAAGAAATAAAATAAATAACTAAGATTAAGGGAAGAGAAACCGTTACCAAAATAAATCTGAAATTAATGAAAGAATTAAGAACAAAGGTTTAGAGAGAGATAACTAAGTAGAGAGAGAAAGTCTAAGAAAGAGGGTAAGTAATTATTCCGTACAAAACATATATATACTTCTCCTAAAACAAGAATTAAACTAAGCTTAATCAGACTCTAGGAAAAACACGCGCCCGATCGGGCGAAGAGCCGCCCGATCAGGCCCGCCTTTTTTACAATGCCCATTCTAATGTGCCGCGCCCGATCGAGCCTACGCTCACCCGATCGGGCGCGCCTCATCCTTGAGAGTGCCTTGCGCGCATCCGCCCGATCGGGCGCGGTCTTCTTCTTCAAGGCTTGGACTTCGATTGGGCTAGATTTCTCGGCCCAATCCATATTTCCTCTCGGATCTCGAATACATGGTCCAAATGCCTCGTGATCCAAATTACCGAGCCCTTAGTCACCGGCTCTCACCGATCTTGGGCTCCAAAAGTGGTCGTGTCCTTCTAGCTTCCGTAGTCGATCCAATAAGGCCCGGGAAAATGCTCCAAGAGTGCAATTTCCTGTAAAATATAACTAAAACTACGAAAACACTAGAACACACAAATTAGTAATAAAAGTGGCCCGAAAGGGCCAAAAACACTACTAATAATGACCACAGGACGGGGGTAAAATACTATATAAAATAGACATATCAAACTCCCCCAAACCAAACCTTTGCTTGTCCCTAAGCAAAGAGCTCATCAATGAACATATAAAACATACTTCACCCTAATAAACATATCAAAAGCCAACGATTCAAGGTAAAATTAAATGAACATGCTTCAACATCAATCAATCTTATTCATCTAATCACCCTTCCTCCCCAACAATTGTCAAATAAAACAAACCACAAGAGCATATAAAATTCAAGACTAGTGCTCACACACTCAACTCTCATTTATGTGGCGAGTAAAGAATGTACTCGATCTCTCTCCACCCAACCCCTTTAATGTGAACAATGCCCTCCCAACTCACACTCTTGTGTGTATAAAAAACATTGAACGCTCATCCTACTAGTCGACTCGAAATATGCCAAGTCATAACTTGCATTGAAAAACAACACTTTCATATTTACATAACTTCTATGCACAAGGTCGGAAGGTCTTTTAAGCTTGTAATGTAAGGCTAGGGTAAAGGTAGGATAAATTCGAGATTATGTGAGAGAAAAGCTATGCTAAAAGGGAGTCAAATCCTAATAAACCCATGATAAAAAATAATGATCATACACATCTCCAACATAACCAACTCCAACAACAATCCATCAAATATACTCCAAACAAAATAAACCATCCCAACACTTACAATTTCACTCATAAAAATATGATAGTGTAGAACTTTGAGTGAAAAACAAACTTTGAACTCATTCTTTTTTTCTTTCTTTTTTTTATTTTTTATTAACCTTCACTTAGAACATTTGAACATCAAACATTTTTCTTTTGCTCTTTTTTTTTCTTTTCAACTCATATTGGAAATTTCAACTTTGAAACACAACATCAATATTTTCCAATCAAATATCAAAGAACAATAACTCTTCTTTTATTCCCACATTGTGCAAATAATATGCACACCACAACTCCCTCACCTCACCAACTAATAGCTCCCCCAAGCCAAGCTTGGGACTAGTAACCAATGGGGCTCATATAGGCTTGTAATGTAGCTAAATAAACAATAAAAGGGCACAAGCAACAACATGGGTAACAAGAAGGGAACAAATGTATCTAATACTCTGAAGGCTACCTAAAAGAATGAACACCTTCGTCCTCCTCATGTGCATAATAATAAGTCATGAAACACTACTCATAGTTGCAAATCAATACTCAAATTCATTAACATACCAGGAATTATGGAACTATCACACATTTCCTAACCAAATCAACTAGTCAAGCACTATATTCACAAGTAGTTGGGCAAAATTGACGTATGTTTAGGAATCCAAACAATTAAACTTCAAATCATGACCAACAAATCCACAATGCTCATCATCAAATACCAATAATCAAAATAAATTTTTCTCAAGTATGGGGCACAGGGAAGTATGATTTACAATTCATTGGAACGTATTTTTGAATTTTTTTTTTTTTTTTGAATTTTTTTTTTGTATTTTTCATATATAAGAAAGCAATAAAAACCTACACTAGGAAAGCAAATAAAAACTATACTAGAAAGCAAATAAAGAGAGAAAAGGAAGAGAATTTCCAAGTGAAAGAACACCCCCCCAAGCCAAATCAAGCAATGCCCTCATTGACTTGGGAGAGTAGCCTACTCCTCATCCTCATCCATCCTAGAATAACCCCCGCTGTGGCTAGAACCGGCTCCTCCATGGCTAGAGCCACCACCACCATACCCCGAACCACCGGCATAGTAGTTAGGGTCTACATTCCCACCCATACCCCCATATCCGTGGACCGAAGAGTAGTCCACGTAAGTATCATATGCACCGGGGTGAGAATACCCTCCTTGGGGGTATTGGAACCAATCGGGAGTAAGTGAATCGGGAGGAATAGCCCCCCGACGGGCATAATCATCATACATGGGGTAAAGGCCCCTCCCTAGGTTCCTCTCTATAAGACCAACCCGCCCATCTAGGGTGCTTAACCTAGAGTCTAGGTTTTGCATCATACCCTCAACCCTCCCTTGCCCCGTCTCAATGCGGTCTAATTGGCTCCTAAAAGCCGAAAAGTCATATGGGGCATTGGGGTCGACATTGTAATCGACCGAGGAAGTGGGCATGCCATAGGTGAAGGGTGGGGGTGGTTGGTAGTGTGGTGAGTGGTGAATGGGGGATTGGTGGGGTTGTGGTGAGGGGTGAGGTGGTTGAACCTCACCTTGACCATTTATCTCGAAAGTATAAGAGGGCTTCCCCCTCTCAAATTTGGTCAAGGGGGGGTTGGGTAAGGTAAAGGCTTGGTCCCTCCTACCCGATTGTCGGTGGACAATCCACCAAGTATCACTCCCCACCGGTTGTACCCAGTTCAAACTCCCTAAATAGGGTAGGTCCATTAGGTTCGATCCCACAACTTTCCCATGGCCATCGGGGTTCCAACCTAAGTGTTTCCTGGCAATATGGGTCACTAACCCCCCAAAGTAAATAGGTGCTCTAGACCTACTAGCCTCGGCCGCATTGGCCGCCCTTTGGAAATGGTTGGCTATCCTATGGGGTACGTTCAATTTTTCAGCATTAGGAATTATATAGGATGCCAATAGTTCCAATTCATCTCTCCAAACATTTGCCGGTTCATGCCTCCCAAAAATAGTGAGGCCGACAAATCTTTGCCAAAGCTTTGGGACGGGATGTTGAATCCACGTCCCTTTGGCATGTTGGAGGTTCACTAAATCCTCACCAGTTAACCTCTTATAGACCACGGCGGTGTGGTCTTGAGAGGGCTCAATAGGTTTATCCGATTTTAAATCAAACAACTTTCCAAATTGTTTTAGAGTTAGTCTCACATCGTTGTTTAATAATCGGAATTGTACATGAGTGATTAGTGCATTCATTTTAATAACATTAAAACTTGAGATAAATTCCAATGTTAAATAATCATAAGTATCATGGCACATTTGAAAAAAACCACTCATGCCTATGCCCTTGAACAATTTTTCCACGTATTTATCGAGACCTAGCCTAACTAATGTTGGATGATGAATGAAACGGGTAGAAATTACCTGACGATCAATGAGGTTGACCATCCTAACCCGTTGCTCCTCCGAGGTGATTACAACCTCCTCCCATCCCGGAATTTGAAGGTCCGGGTTGATTGTTGGTTGTGGTGCACTTGAGCTCTCACCCCTTTGATTCCTTGAACGCTTGGAGGCCATTTTCTTGTAAAAATAGTGGAAAATTGAGGTTTCTCTCTCTTAGGGTTTGAGAAAAGTTGAGAGAAAATTGGGGAAAATTAGTATATATTGTAGAGGAGGATGAGGGGAGATGGAATATGTAAGAATTTTTGAATTTGGATGGAAGAATTGGAGGAGATCTTGGATTGAAGTGTAAGTTGAAGGTTTGAAAATGGAGGTTTTAGAGAGAGAAAGTGAAATGAAGAAGATGAAATAAGGAGAAAGTGAGGAAAGAAAGAAGAGAAAAGAAAATAAAGGGGGGACGGGCTATAGGCGCGCCCGATCGGGCGAAGGTTTGAAATTCCAGAACTCAAGTTACGCGCCCGATCGGGCGAGCTCCACCCGATCGGGCGCGAACGCGAACAAAATTTTCACCCTTTGCTCGCCCGATCGGGCGAGCTTCGCCCGACATATCTTTTCCTTTTACTCGATTTTCCAAAAAAAAAAATGCCCGATCGGGCGAAAATAATCCCTGAATTCAACATTGCTTGCGCGCCCGATCGGGCGAAAATGGTTCTGAATTCTAGCTCGCTTAAGCGCCCGATCGGGCTGCGTCGCCCGATCGGGCGAAAATGCTGCTGAATTCTGGGTAGCTTGCGCGCCCGATCGGGCCCGAGAGACCCTTTTTCTCCGATTTCTTTTCTTCTTCAAAATTTTTTTCTAAGTCTTATTACCTGTCAAATTCATACCTGTACAACAACACTTAAAACTGGTGAAATATCACTCTCCTCGCCTCTCTAAAAAAAAATAAAAATAAGGAAAAAGGAAAAACTAGTCTAGAAAGCATGAAATACGGGTTGTCTCCCGCAAAGCGCTGGTTTATCTAGGTCCCGCACGACCTTCTTACCAAGTACAATTCCTAGGACCCTTGGCCTAATGCTTGATCGGGTGGTTTCTCACCCGGTCTAGCGATGTTTAGGCTGCGATGCGGCTTCCTGACATAACCTGTGGGACGCCAAGTCGCCTTATCTGGTGGATCCTCCTTGACTTGGAGTGGGGGATCTTCAATGCTACGCACTAAAAACCCTTCTTCGATCGAATGTTGCTTCAAATTGTCATTGCGTTCAGCACTTGCAACTCGATCTGGCGGAACACTTACCGTAGGCTCGATTCGCACAACTTGCTCGATCGGTTCCACTTGTTCGTCCTCGAAACCAAGACCAACATTGTAGAGTGCTCTTTCTATTGCATCGACTTCCTTCTGCCATTTTTCTACCTCATCTGAAAAGGATGCAACACAAGATACCGCCTCCAAGGGATCTTTTTCAAGAGCTTGGGGCTTGTTAGAATAATTTACAACCACATTAACACTGAAACATTTCTCCTCAGTCATGGAGCTTTTGGGGGCATTATTCAGATTAAAAACCACTTTATCGTCCCCTACTGATAGTGTTAGCTTACCACTTCTTACATCTATGACTGCTCCTGCAGTGTTAAGGAATGGTCTACCCAAAATAATTAGGGTTTGCATATCCTCAGTCATATCAAGAACAACAAAATCCACAGGTATATAAAATTTACCTACTCTAACGGGGACATCCTCTAAAACACCTAAGGGGTATTTGAAAGAACGGTCGGCCATTTGTAGAGTTATATTGGTAGCTTTTAACTTACCCATATTCAACTTAAAACATACAGATAATGGCATGACGCTAACACTAGCACCCAAATCACATAATGCATTATCAATCAAGAGATTGCCAATATGACAAGGGATAGAAAAACTACCCGGATCTTTTAATTTAGGTGGAGACTTATTTTGAAGTACGGCACTGCACTCTGCAGTGAAAGCTACTGTCTCTACCTCACTAATAGACCTTTTTCTCGTCAAAATTTCTTTCATAAATTTTGCATATGAGGGGATTTGTGTGATCAATTCAGTAAAGGGAACTGTTACCTTCAAATCTTTAACCACCTCCAGGAACTTACCAAACTGCTTATCCAAGTTTGTCTTCAATTGACGATTGGGGAAAGGAAGTTTGATGATTGGCTTTTGAGCATTCTTATCTTTGTCTAGAGTAGCCACCTTCTCTGGAGTTTTACCCTGCAATGTAGAATTAGATATGTTAGTATTATCCTTTAGCCCTGCAGGGCTATCAACTACATTGTTTGGTTTAATGGAATCAAGATTAACATTATTTAATAAAACAGGTTCATCAACTCTGGGCGTAGAGGACCCTTCATAGTTTGAACCACTCCGTAGAGTAATTGCAAATGCTTGATCCGTAGGCCTAGTCGGCTGTGCCGGCAGGGCTCCCTGTTGGCGAGCTTGTAGAGTAGCAGAGAGTTGCGCAATTTGATTATCCACAATTTTATTATGCGCTAGAATTTGATCAATTGTCGCATCTCTGCTCTCCATGTGCTTTTGCATATTGACCAACATTGCTCTAATTTCCGCCAAAGAAGGGTCGGAAGATGAGGGGAGTTGTTGTGGTTGATTCTTCTGGCTAGCGTTGGGATGATAGTATTTCTGCTGCTGTTGCTGTGGCACCTGTGGTTCTTGTGGTGGTGGATTTTGAACATTAGTGCTCCGGTAGGAAAGGTATGGATGATTCCGATACCCAGGATTGTAAGTGTTGGAGTATGGGTTATTCTGCCTATAAGCTTGAAAGGCATTAACTTGCTCCACGGAACTCCTGCAATCCTGCTCCCAATGACCTACAATACCACAATTTTCACAGAAAGCCTCATTAGAATTATTATTAATTGCAGAAACATTGGCTACATTGGCAGTGCTCAGATTATCTAGTTTTTGGCAAATAGAGGTCAGTTGAGCTTGCAAAAAGGATACAGAGTCGACACTATGTTTCCCCTTGTTAGCAAATCCTCTGGGATTCCCATATTGGGAATTGTGTATCGCCATATCTTCAATAACCTGACCTGCATCATCAACATTAAGATTCATAAATCCCCCACTAGCTGCAGAGTCTAAAATTATTCTAGAAGAATTTCCAATGCCGTTATAAAAGGCTTGGATTAACTGCCATTGTGCTAAATTATGGTGAGGGCATTCTCTTTGTAAGTCCTTGAACCTCTCCCAAGCCTCATATAAAGACTCATTGGCTTCTTGGGCAAAGTTCTGAATCGTACTCCGTAGTACTGCTATTCTCTCTGCAGGATAATACTTGTTATAGAAATTCTAAACAAGAGTTTCCCAGTCAGTTATACCAAGTGTAGTTCTATTTAAGCCATTAAACCACAATTTAGCTTTTCCAGTTAAAGAGAAGGGAAAGAGAATCTCCCTAATTTGGTCTTGAGTGACCCCGGCTTGCCTGATGGTGTTACAATATTGACAATAGTCGGCAATGTGAAGATTCGGGTCTTCGCCCTTTGCTCCACTGAATTTCTTCCTCTCTATCATCGTTATAAATTGAGGTTTAATTTCAAATTGAACCCCATCAAGAGCCGGAGTAGGGGTGAGATGTGGAAAATCCGTAAGCTTTGGTTGTGAATAATCACTAAGCTTCTTTGGGGCCGCCATCTCTGATTCTCTGTCTGATGATGTCTCTGAATTGCTTGAATCAGTTGGAGGATTGCGGTGATTATTGTTAGTATCACCAGAATCCGCCAGGATTTGCTTGTAGAAGTTTTTCTGTCTATAGAAGGAACGTGCGATCTCAGGATCGAAAGGGATGTAACCTGATCTGGAACACCTGGGCATAAACAAAAACTAGAAGCAAATATGAGATTTGTCTCAGAGAACTAATGCTCTCTGAGACAAAAGAGAAATAATCTAGACTACAAAAACAATCAGAAATAAAAATAAAACCGTTTCCCCGGCAACGGCGCCAAATTTTGACAGGGTAAAGTCGTATCCCCTAATCAAAAATAATTGCCTAAATCACTAACTAAGGTAGATAGGGAAGTAGGGTCGATCTCCACAGGGAAACAAGTCTTTTTATTCCTAATTAATTATTATAATCTAAATTATTTAAGTAACCAATATTTATAATTAAGTATGAGACTAAACTACAAAGAATAAGAGTAGGGAGAAAACGATATATAAAGGGATCTAGGGCATAGGTTCACCAATAAATAATACTCCAGGGTAAAACATAGTAATTAATCATTGACATTGCATAAATAACATGATTAACAGGCACTCGCAATTTATTAATCAACATAGATCTAATAGACTCTCGCAATTTACTAGATCTAAGTCCTTATTGAAAATAGCCTTTAATATCAAATTAACATCTGCTCGATTCATCAATTTAATATTGCTATACTTTTACAAGCCGCAATTGTAAAACATTAAAACAATCCAATAAGAAATCATCATGCAATACCAACAATCAATAGTAGCCAATCATCAATGCATCAATTAACCGGATTGTAAAGGGCTCTCGCTACGTATTACAATCACACAATTAATTTACCGGTATTAAATCTCATCTCTCGAATCTTGACTTAACCATTTATAAATTAACTTGCCTATTGAAACTAGACCTAAACATTAATTCTCATCTCTCGATTCTTGAATCAATATTGTCAAACTCATGCATAAAAGATAGGCCTAATCTAGTCACAGAGCATTAAATCAATCAATAGGAAAACAATCTAGCATTGATAATCAACAACAATAATTTACCCCTTCATATTATTTATTAGATCCCCATAAACCCTAGAAATTAAACTACTCACACATATTAAAAACTAAACTAATCAAAGTAATAAAATAAATCATGGTGAAAGAAATAAAATAAATAACTAAGATTAAGGGAAGAGAAACCGTTACCAAAATAAATCTGGAATTAATGAAAGAATTAAGAACAAAGGTTTAGAGAGAGATAACTAAGTAGAGAGAGAAAGTCTAAGAAAGAGGGTAAGTAATTATTCCGTACAAAACGTATATATACTTCTCCTAAAACAAGAATTAAACTAAGCTTAATCAGACTCTAGGAAAAACACGCGCCCGATCGGGCGAAGAGCCGCCCGATCGGGCCCGCCTTTTTTACAATGCCCATTCTAATGTGTCGCGCCCGATCGAGCCTACGCTCACCCGATCGGGCGCGCCTCATCCTTGAGAGTGCCTTGCGCGCATCCGCCCGATCGGGCGCGGTCTTCTTCTTCAAGGCTTGGACTTCGATTGGGCTAGATTTCTCGGCCCAATCCATATTTCCTCTCGGATCTCGAATACATGGTCCAAATGCCTCGTGATCCAAATTACCGAGCCCTTAGTCACCGGCTCTCACCGATCTTGGGCTCCAAAAGTGGTCGTGTCCTTCTAGATTCCGTAGTCGATCCAATAAGGCCCGGGAAAATGCTCCAAGAGTGCAATTTCCTGTAAAATATAACTAAAACTACGAAAACACTAGAACACACAAATTAGTAATAAAAGTGGCCCAAAATGGCCAAAAACACTACTAATAATGACCATTGAACGGGGGTAAAACACTATATATAATAGACATATCATTAGTAAAGTACTAAGGGGGAAATACCAATGCTCACCGATCGAGTTTGCAAAAAAGAACAAAATCCCGTGAAGGGCTTCATGGGCTTTCAGAAGCATGACAAAGGCTGCGTTTCAGATGAAGGGGGGATTGGGGAAATGCATTTCTAATGGCAAAGACACGAGCATCCTAGATGATAGTTGGCAGAAAAGAGGTAGGATCACGTTCAAGGAGCCTATGCGGGTCGAAGACTCGCTGAGGTATAAGAAGGTATGCCACCTAATGAATGAAGCGGGGAGTGGAACTTTGGTTTGATATGGTGTCCGTTCGACTTTAAAATGACGAGGGACATTCTTAGTACCGTAACTAGCTCGAATCAGGGGGAGGATGACGACGTTTGAAGGATGACACTTTAGGATACTACACTAATAGGTCGGGGTATGCCTGGCTAATGAGTAATAGTCCAATCCATAAGGGGAAGAGTTGTAGTATATAGAAGAGGCTGTGGAAACTTGACATCCTGGAGTGATGGAAAATGCTACTTCGGAAAATTCTTCAGGGTTGCACGAGTTCTCAGGGTAATCTACGAAAGAAAGGAATTGAAGTCAGCGGATTGTATGAGGTGTGTGGTAGCTTGTCTGAATCAGCTGAACATCTATTTAGGGACTGTTCGGTCATAAAATGAGTGGCTTGTGGCCCATTGGGAATCCAAATAGGTGGGTATGACCCAACATTAGACGTTTGGACACGAAATATTCTTCACTACTTGTTCAAGGCAGCAAAAATAGAACAAGTCAAGCACTTTGCATCTTTGATGTGGGAAATTTGGCTGCATAGAAATGAGGTGACTTTTGGAAGGAATACTTTGAATCCGAGGTGTATCATGGCACTACTGGAGGAGTTAGTGGCAAGATTGAAAGGCAGTAAGGTTGGGATTGAGAGTAAGGGAAGGATCTTAGCAATTCAAGAACTTTTCTAGTACGTAGGAAGATGTGAAGGGGAGTCCCTATTGACTATCTTCACTGATGGGGCGTGGAAGAAGGATAAAAAGGGCGTGTAGTAGAGGCATAGACTAGGTAATCAAGAAAGGTCAAGTTGAAATGGTGAGGGGTGGGGAATTCATAATAGCACTATCACCACTATAGACTGAGCTTAATGCTATAAAGCAAGGTATCATGCAGGGAAGTCAAATAAGTCAATCAATTGAGATATGGACGGATAGCGCAGTGGCGGTGAAGATCATTTAGCTGCGCCATGGAAAGTTCGAAGACTTGCCCAAGAGATCCTGACTATGAGTAGTATGTTAGATTATTTCTATTGTAATAAAGTCTCTAGGGGTATAGTGTCCACGACCCACGCCTTAGCTCATGCAGCAAGGAAACAATAGTGGGTCTAGACATTACCTCTTATTTTGTTTCCCCATTGTATATATATATAAAAAAAAAACCATTGTAACTTGTAAAGAACACTTTGAAGTTTAGAATCATGGTTCGAAAATGCGGTTTAGGTCACAATCGCGGTAACGGTTTCAGCATCATGGGAATGGAAATGATTCATTTGTCGCGGACCAGGTCGCGGCTGTCGCGACAGGATTTTGATTTTAAAGGGGTTTTAGTGATTTTTTTTTAGTTATTGACCCAAATCTATGTAGTAAATGATGCAATTACTGTTCCATTGGTTACTGTTTCATTCGTAAATGATGAGCTGAGTGTAAACAATGTTGAATCAGCTACAGAGTCAAGCAAAATGACAAGGGTTCATAATGTAAGGAAGATTGCTGAAGAAGGAATGACAGCTCAGGAAGAGCAGGAGAATGATCAAGTGAATAATCCAGCAAGCCGTTAGGAAGAGTACTATGATAGGCTGTCATTGTATCTACTCTTTTGTCTTATTTCAATTAGTAGTGAGTCACCTTTGTTATGAAGGATATTTAAGCCAAACAATGATGTAATAGCTGTTATTATGTGATTTTAATGAAATTTCCTTTTAATCTTATTTCTATTCTCTCTCTAAAATCTCATTGCATTTATTTGTTATTCTCAATTGCTTCCTCAAATTGCCCTGCTTTCTTCCTGGCTAGATTTCTTGGGTAATTGAACCAGCCTCTATTTGGAATCCCAGAATCAGGTATGGATAATTTATTAGATTGTAACATTGGTATCAGAGCAGTGCCTTCCTCGGCCTGTCGCTCACCATGCCTAAAACAAGGTCATCATCATACTCCTCTTAATTGGGAAATACTGAGATGAAAAAGCTGGAGCATACTATGAAGACTCTACTGCAAAAGCAGGGTAAGAAGTTTGATAATTCCTGTAAAACCAACAGTTTGAATTTTGATAAAAACTTTAAATCTATTTTTGAGCTAGCTAAATGATCTGCTATTAGGATTATCTGTGATAACAACAAATAACTAAGCTAACTGAGAAGACTATGTTAGGAATATCACAACTCGATTTGGAGATCTATATGATTATCTAATTGCTGATCTTAAATCCCTTAAGCAGAGTGGAAGTGTTCAAAAGTGATGCTTTTGATGCTCTTGCTAGCAGGCTTAATCTATCTGAGCCATACTTGCTAAGTTGTTATTTAGCTGGGTTGGAGGAGGATCTCAGCTCTCGGTAAGAATGTTCAACCCCATCAATTTATAGCAAGCTTTATGCTTAGCCAAACTACAAGAAGCTACCAACAAAGCAAAGAAACCCAAACAACCTATTAAACAGCCACCCTACTACCCACACCATAACCAACTCAACAAATCACCCCCTATAAGCCCACCTTTCTTACAAATAACCCAACACAACCTGTAAAAACCCCAAACAATAACAGAAGAACCCTAACCCCAGCTGAATTTTATGAGAAAAGGACCAAGAACCAATGCTTCTGGTGTGATGAGAATTTAAACCCTAGTTGTACCATATTGAGGTTGAGGAGTCAGAAGATGAAGAGGATGACGTGCCAGAAGTGGTGGAACAGGACAACTCTTAATGTGCTCATATATCTTTGCAAGCCATGGATGGGGTGACATCCTTCTAGACCATGAGAGTAGAGGGTCACCATGGAAAGAAAAAGCTACAACTGTTACTGGACATTGGCAGTACTAACAATTTAGTTGATGCAAACAAGGCATTGAATTTTGATTGCAAGGTTGAAGAGATAACACCTCTATGGGTGAAGGTGGCTGATGGGAATGAGGTCAACTTCAAACAAGTCAGCAAGGGGTTTACTTGCAAGATGTAAGGCACTGAATTCAAGGCATATGAATTCTTACTGCCTATAAGTGGCAGTGATCTGGTTCTAGCGATACAATGGTTCTCTCAACTTGGTCCAGTTTTGTGGGATTTCAGCAATCTCACTTTGGAATTCAAGTATGATGGAAAGAAAATTAAGCTGAGAGGAGTTAAGCCAAAGAAATGGAAGGTGGTTCAACCTAAGAAACTCCAGGGAATCTTGAATAGTGAGGGAACCTTATCTATGATGCAACTCATGCCATGTGATACTCAGTTCTCACCTCAACCCATCTCTTAGGGCAATATCAACTCCCACCCCAGTCTAAATGCACTGCTGGATAACTAAGAGGATGCCTTTTCACTATCTCTAGATGTACCTCCAGATAAGGAGGGTTTTGACCATTTTATACCCCTCAATGAAGGCACCAGTGCTATTAATATAAGAGCTTACATGTACCCTACTCTGTTGAAAAACGTGATAGAAGAGATGGTTTTTAAATTGCTAGATTAGGGTGTAATCAGGCCAAGCAATAGCCCTTTTACATCAATGATAGTGTTGGTCAAGAAGAAGGATTGTAGTTGAAGGATGTGTGTCGACTATAGGAGTCAAAACAAGGCAATAATCAAGGATAGATTCCTTATACCTCTTATTGAAATTCTTATAGATGAGTTGTTGGGCACCCAGTTCTTCCCTAAGATAGACCTGAAGTCAGGCTATCATTAGAGCAGAATGCACCTTTCAGGCATTCAGAAGACATCCCTTAAAACTCACTTTGGCCATTTCGAATACCTAGTCATGCCATTTGGGCTTACCAATGCCCCCATCCACCTTTCAAGCTCTTATGAACTCCATTTTTTAACCCCTACTCAAAAGGTGTGTCCTGGTATTTTTTAATGATATTTTGGTATATAGCCCCACTTGGGAAGCTCACTTGAGAAGCTCACTTGAGAGACCTCAATTCCACTTAGGAATCGTGCAAAAAAACCAACTCCATGCTAACCTCAAAAAGTGCTCATTTGGTCCCAAGGAAATACACTACTTATAATTTCACAACAAGGAGTAGCTACTGACCCAGAGAAGGTGAAAGCTATGTTAGATTGGCCAAGACCTAAGAACCTCAAGCAATTAAGGGAATTTCTATGCTTAATATGTTACTATAGAAGGTTCATAAAAGATTATGGGAAGATCTACAATTCTCTCACTATTTTGCTGGGCAAGAATAGGTTTGTTTGGACTGTTGAAGCTGAGGATGCCTTCATTCAGCTAAAACAGGTCATAACCACCCCACCTGTATTAGATCGATATGCCAAACTTTGATGAGCCTATTATCATAGAAATAGATGCCTTAGGGAAGGGAATTGGGGTTGTGCTTATGCAGGGTAGTGACAAGAGGAAAATGTAGGTCGTTATCTAGCTCTCCCTAGAGCCAAAAATAATTTGTAAACACTTGACCAACCTAATACAAGTATATGGTAAGTCAAGGGTCGAACCCAAGGGAATGAGTAGGTGCGAGCTATAGCCTATGTCAAGCTAATTCGAAGAATATAAATGGTTGTGGTTGGTAACTAAAGTATCAAGAAGATAGACAAATCGTGGAATTCATTATGCTAAACACTAGAGATATAGGTTCCACATGCAAGCTCAATGATTATGCTAATTAATAGATCACTCAATCGATTCAACATCACAAGGGACAAACAAAAGTTGCAATAAAAGGAATCCAAAAACTATCTCCTATAAGCCAAGCTAGGGTTCACTATGAATGGCTAACAAGGAAAATCACAATCAAATTCAATTAATTAAAGCAATTCTCAAATCAAGGGTTCATGTCATTGAAATTTGCAATGCAATCTTGATTAACCTTATAGGTTGATCACTCCTAGTCTAATTAATCACATTCACAACTATGTCAACCAATTTAATTGCAACAATTCAATCAATTTAGTATCATCAACAAGCAAAAATCATCAATCAAGCATGCTTCCCCTTCTCTCTAGCAACTAATCTACTTACTAATCATGGTGAAATGAAGAAACAAAACAAATTCAATCAAATTCATATTCATTTAAAGCTTAATAAAAAAGAAAATCAATCAATCAACAAATTCTAGAGCAAGGAATATAATCTCAATCAAAATTCAAGAAACTAGAAAGAATTACATTAAAAGTAAATCAAAGGAAAGAAATCTTACAAACTTTTATTGAATTGAAGAAGGAATTTCAAGATCCAATTGAATTCTAAGATCAAATTCAAGTACAAACAATTAAATCTTAAGCTTCTCTCTCTACTCTCTCTCTACTATTTTTGGAAAATTATATCTCAAGTACAAAAGTTAAGTTGTCCTAAAAAACAAAAGTCAAAAGCTATAAATAGAAAAATCGAGAGAAGGGGGCTGCACAGGGTCGTGCGCATGCACCCACCAGCCGCGCGCACGCACAACTAGGTCTGCGCGCACGCACCCCTGTGTCGCGCGCGCGCACCCCTGTGCGGTGCACGAGGCCTTGGCTCCTTCGCTTGCTTGATAAAAATCCGCGCTCCCGAGCATCCCCATCATCAGTGCACTCGAGATGACGCCCGCGAGCAAGGTAGTCCCAAAATGAGCAAACTAACTTGATTATTCACCTACAAAGCACAAATAAAACTAAGAGAGAAAGCATAACAAAATAAAACTAAAACTAAAACTATGAATTATCATCTAAAAATATGAAAAACTCGTAAAAACTAATCGAGAACCAAAATGAATTATAAAAATAGAAAACCAAATAAAACTAAGAAAATTACATGAAAATGATGAAACAAAATAAAGAAAATGAACCTAAATCTTATTCTTTTGAGCGCCATAAATGACGCTCATCAAATTCCCCCAAGCTAAACTTTTGCTCGTCCTCGAGCAAAACTAAATCAAACCCAAAGGAAAATGATGACATTATTCAAGCAAAGAAAGAAACAAGAAAAATAGAGAAGATGGGAAATACACTAACTCACTTTTGTAGGAATCACGGTCAATTTTAGCAACTAAAGTCAAGCCATTTAAACCCCTAGATCACCCTAGAGGACGAGTAATGCTCTCGTAAATTTTTCAAAGAGGTTAACCTATAACTCTTTTTATTAAAATGGAGGCAAAGCATAAGAAAATAAAAGAGAAAGTTTAAAACCTTGAAAAGAAAAGAAATGCTTACACAATGGACTTTTTCACATGATCAAAACACGAAAGGATATCAAACTTTCTAAAACAACAATGGTAAGCACGTTCTAAGATATCAAGGGTTGATTGAAACATAGGGCATGCTAAGCATAGAGTACTAATGAGGCACAATCCACTTTCATCCCAACCAATCTAACCGCGTTCTCCCAATGGCTTCAAATCTTCCCTTAGTAAGCGTCTCTATGGTTCCTCGAAGGAACCGGAAAAGAATAGAATTTGAGGGTTCTCGATATATTGACCTTGCATCCCTTCTCCTTAGGCTTTAACTCATAATGCCCTCCCTCGGTATATGACTCAACCACTAGGTCGAAAGGACTTTCCCAAAGGTTGTAACGTAAGGGCAAAAGGGTTAGGGGTAGGCCTAAAATTTAGAATTTGGTGGTACACCTAGGTTATGAAGCAAAGATCGGCCAAACCTCGACACCAAAACCAAGAAGTCACCAAACAAAAACAAACTAATACCCCCAAGCTTATTCAAAGCTATATCCACAAGCATATATAAAAAAAGCATAAACACTTCTCCCCCAAGCTAAAAGGAAGCATTGTCCTCAATGCTTGAAAAGGGAAAAGAATCACATCAAAATATTTTTGAATTTTCTCATTTTCACTTTTTTTATTTTTTGTTGTAATTTTCATTTTTTCAAAACAATGTCCTCACCTCTTTTAACTTTGGACGACTTTTTCAATGTTGCATTTATTATGTCCTTGCCTTTTTCAACTTTGGACGGCCTATTCATTTATTCACTTGCCATTATTCACAATATATACAAAAGACGAGCTTGCTTACAAATAAAACCAATATCCAACCTTTTAGACCACAGACTCCAAAAACATGACCATTTGCTTCACAAAAACCAAAAATAGAACAAAAAGAAACAAAAGGATCAAAGTTCTAAACATGTGGCTTAAAAAGAAGGGTAAAGGCTCAAATGGTTAGCAAGAAGGAAAATGTAAACCCAATGAACTAAAAAGAAAGAAGAAAATCCTAAAAATGAAAAATTACCACCCCCAAAAGTTGCCTTTGTCCTTCCTAGTTGGTTCGGTCTCGTGTTTGAGAATTATGAGTCAAGATTCAAGATTAGGTATGCAAAGGTCAAGGATCCACGCCGCACAATCAAAATATGATGAAGGCTTGAAAAAGAAAAATCCTCACACGGTTGTAGCAAAAACTTACTAAAGTTGTCAAAACCACTAAAGGAAGCAACTCCGTCTTACCACAAACCAAAAAAATCCGGCTTCAAGGCCCCAAAAGGTCTAAACTGCTACCTTAGCATACCCTATCCTAGAGTCAACCAAAGATACTCTTAAACCGTGCAAACCATTGTTTTTAGGAAGAAAAATAGCCAATGTGCAAGTTCAAGTGGTACTAAGTCCAAAGTAAAAGCAAAAAGATGAAGAAAGAAAAGCAATGCCTCAAAAACATTTTATTTATATTTACAAAAACAAGTTTTTTTTTTTTTTTTTTTTTTTTTTTTTTTTTAAAGGAAAGAAAAGGACTAAAAATCAAAATCAAAAGTAAGAAAAGGAGAAATGGAAAACAAGAAGGAAGAAGAAAATCAAAAAAAAAAAGAAAAAAAAAAGAAAGGGAAATGAAATGGAAAATGGAAAATTAAAGGAGAAGTAGAAAGCAACAAGGAAGTAATGCTAACACACATAAATCCCAATCAACAAACAAGTGAACATTCGGCCACAACGCCAATGTTCCCAAACACACTAGGGTGTTAAAAAGAAAACGACCTCGAACCATTCAATTTCTCCTAGAACTAATCATAGACTAAGCAACCAAGAAAAGAAAAAGAAGAGAAATAGAAAGATCTCATTGGGTGCCAAAGCTTTGCTACATTAAACAAGGCGAAAGAGAACCTTTACGAATCGTCGAAATCCAAATCATAAGCAATAAAGCAAGGTGAGAAATAAAAGAACTATATACAAACAAAATTTTTAGTAACTTCAATACAAAAGAAAAGAAAAAGAAGAGAAAATAAAATGTAAGTAAATAAAGAAAAAGCAAGTAATAATAGCAACAGGATTAGGATCAAATGAGAATAGGAGGCAGAATCATCAGAATGAAGCAGTATCAGGAGACAAGATATCAAACAATCATCATCAGGAATCATCATAACAGAGACACAAAGAAACACAGTAGACAGCGATCAGCGAAACAAACAACAAAACCAATAACCGGGCAGAGAAATCAACAAAAGTACAACATCATCATCATAAAACCAAAAGACACAGAGATCAATACCAGAAGCATATGAGACCAGGAATGAACTAAAAAAGAAAGGGAGGAAACAGTGAGGCACAGCAACAAACGACATAAAGTACCCCCAAACTTGTAATGGATTACCCCCCTAACTCTAAAACTAAAGACATATAGGCAACAAAGAAAGATCATATAAAGCATCTAAGAAGGGGGTAGCCATGGTAGTATCACTCCGCACTATGGTAAGGGGTAGAATGAGAACTCCCCTCACTGGTCTCTATCATATGACTAGAGCTAGCCATCTCGCTCACCTCCATGGGAGCCTTACCCCTTAACCTACCTTTCCTCCTAGCTCTATCAACCTCAAAATAATGAGACCAATCATCTAAGACCGGCTCACCCGACCTACCCCACCTACCAAAAGTCTCGGGGTCCGGAAAGGGCAAAGGATTAGCTGGATCATATGTATAATCACAACCACCGGGCCGCCTGTAGTCGTAAGTGGTCGGGGTGGTGCCTATGATAGAACTAGTGTGAACATGAGGGCCCTCTCAATAAGGTATCAAGGCCTAGGACCAATGGAAGGATCAAAAGGCTCTCATTAAGGGATAGGTCCTTGTTGGACCAGGAGATATGGGTAATTTAGATAGGGCTCGATCTCCCCCTCTGAGCATGTAAATCATACAATTGATTTGCATGATAGTCATAACCAGGATAAGGGTTTTGCATCAAAGGCATAGAGTATAACACATTAGCAATAGAATCAAGCCTAGAATGAATGGTTGACAAATCAAAAGTAGAAGGAGTAGGAGAGGGGGAAGGAATAGGCATACCTCCCACTTCGACCGGGAGAAGAGTTTGAACATTTGTTGAGAAGGCATTGGTTAAGCGGCCTCTTAAATGGTTCGTCCTTCGTCGAATAGAAGGATCAATATCTCGCACCAGAGGCCTCCAAGACAAGGAATCTATCTCTTTTGGACGGGTAGTTGCCTCTTTGCATAGGATTAGGAACCATTCCTTAATCTGGGAAACTTTTCAAATGAAAACATCATCCTTTCTAGTATGATCGAGGAACTTTTGGTTCACAAGGGCGGAGATGTTGAGGAAATGAGAAGAAGATTTTTCTCGAGGATCGATAATTGGGGGAAGCTCATTTAACAAAGTCTTATAGTCGTCATTGATGCAAAGAACTAGGATAGAAATTATCCCTCCCAATTGGATGCTCCCCGATAGGCTAACTCCATCACGGATATCCAAAAATTGATTGATCAAATGCTCCGTGAAATACACTAGCTCAATCTCAAAGTAGTTTTGTTCGGCTATCCACAACCAAAAAAGCTCCTCTCGGGAGATAGCACCCAAAGATTCCTTAGAGAAAAGAGCGTAAGTGAGGATACGATTGAAATACCGCACAGCCGAATGAATCATGGAAGCGGTCTTGGAATTTTGAGGCTCATACTTTC
Source organism: Chenopodium album (assembly GCF_948465745.1). NCBI lineage: Eukaryota > Viridiplantae > Streptophyta > Magnoliopsida > Caryophyllales > Amaranthaceae > Chenopodium > Chenopodium album. The sequence continues at coordinate 30,126,132 of NC_137834.1, forward strand.
CTTCCTCCGAGATACTTCTCCACCAACGTTGCTCATTATATCCATGGTCACTTGCCATTCTACTATGTGCCGGATAGATACAATGATCCGCATCCGCGGCCCATGGAAACTTGAATTATGAACATAGTTGAGAATCTGTCAATGTCTGATCATTATTGAAAAGTTGGAAAGTCAAAATCCTTGAGGAATTTTCACCCGGTTCTCAGACTAATTCAAGAGAAGAAAGAAATTCATAGGTCACCCTAGCATAAGTAGGGGCGCTCAAATCCAAAAACTCTAAGAGATCAAGGCCCTTTGCAAGAAGGCGAACGTCCTCATCTATTCCGAGAAACTTGGTTGTTGCTTGATCGTAAAATCTTGTTGGTCTTAGCTTCCTCTTGGATAGACGCTTGAAACGATCCCAATGTGATTCTTTAGAAAATTCAATGTCGTATGTTTCTTCTACCTCGGGTGGAGGTGGAACAACATGCCTAGGTTTGCTTGAACTTGATCTTGCCCGCTTCTTTTGACGGATTGGAGCCATCTCATGTAATCTTGAAGTAACACCAAAATTGTTGGAAATTTTCTTTGATCCAATCTCATGGTACCTAAAATCAAGATAACAAACAAAAATAAAGAGAAATAAGAAAAGTTCTCAAAGATAAAAGAAAGATAGAAAATTGTAAAATCAAAAGAAAAAAGTTAGAAAACCGGGTTGCCTCCCGAGTAGCGCTTGTTTAACGTCATAGCTCGACGCCCTTCACCAATTAAGGTGGTTGTCGGAGAAGCAATGAGTGAAAAAGGCCTACAAAAGCACCGTCGAAATACTTCTTGAGACGATGGCCATTGACCTTAAATGGAGAAGAAGAATCCATCATTGAGACCTGTACAACACCACTTAGAAAAACATTCTTAACCAAATAGGGACCGCTCCATCTTGACATGAGCTTTCCGGGAAACAACTTCATTTTTTAATTGTAGAGAAGAACTTTATCGCCAACACAAAAATCTTTCTTCTCAATAAGCTTGTCATGTGTTTCCTTGGAACGAGCTTTGTACAGAGTAGCACAATCATAAGCACCAAGAAGAAGCTCCTCTAGATCATGAAGATCTAACCACCTTTTCTCCCCCGCACTTGCCAAGTCAAAATTTATCTTCTTGATTGCCCACAAAGCACGGTGTTCAATTTCAACCGGGAGATGGCATGACTTGCCATAGACTAGGCGGTATGGAGTGGTACCTATGGGGGTCTTGAAATCAGTTCGATAGGCCCAAAGAGCATCATCCAACTTTTTCGACCAATCCTTTCGATTTCTCGCAACAGTCTTTTCAAGGGTGAGCTTGATTTGACGATTAGAGACTTCCACTTGACCGATCAATTGGGGATGATATGGGAGGCCAAATCTTTGATGGACTCCATGCTTCCTCAACATTTTTTGAAAGGCATGGTGAATAAAATGAGACCGTTGTCTCTTATCACCGCCTTTGTTACTCCAAATCTCGGAAAGATTATATTCTTAAACAACTTCATAACCACCTTGTGGTCGTTAGTTGGGGAGGCAATGGCCTCGACCCACTTAGACACGTAGTCAACTGCCACAAGGATATATTGCTTTCCGAAAGATGAGGGAAATGGCCCCATAAACTCAATACCCCATACATCAAACACCTCCAACTCGAGTATGGGTTGTTGCGGCATTTCATTTCTCTTGGAGATTTTCCCAAATCTTTGACATCGGTCACACATCTTTACAAAGCCCCATGAGTCCTTAAAGAGATGTGGCCACCATAGACCGCTTTGAAGGACCTTAGTGGCGGTCTTAAAGACACCTATATGGCCCCCGCTTGGATCCAAATGGCACATTTTCAAAACATTAGGCACCTCTTCGTTTGGCACACAACGTCTAAGTAAGCCATCGACCCCTCGCTTGTATAATATGGGATCATCCCAAACATAATGTCTTGCCTCTCTCTTGAGATTCTTTCTTTGGTTCTTAGAAAAGGAAGGAGGAAACTCCCCACATGCAAGAAAGTTCACTAAATCGGCAAACCATGGGAGCTCCTTTGCTTCAATGGCATACAAGAAGTCATCAAGCATCCTTTTATATAGTAAACAATTTACCTTTATATGTCTATGATTGTAGGGAATAATTTCAAGCGTTAACCCCCTAGCTTGAACCCCATTGTGATCATACACCAAAGTACGGTGGCGTCCAAAAGGGAAAGAAGATAGAGCAAAAGAGTCGCCACAAGTTTTAGGAACTTGTAAACCATTCACAGGGTGAAGGTTACACCCCTTAACGATCCAAGAGATCGTCAACTCCGATCCATAAGGTCTTGAACCAAATAAGGGTTCGAAGATGAAGGTACAAATCCAACCTAAAAGAGATTGAACCTGCCCTAATAATAGGCCTTTACTTTATTATGACCGTATTCATGTGCGCTTTTTGACTAACATGCAATCAATAGGATTACCCCTAAACCTGTTTATCTATGTTGGTTGAATTTAATGCACAAATAAATCTATTATTGGCGATCACTTGAATTATAATCATATTAACCCGAAACAAGATTATTAATTATTTTATTAAGCGTGATTACAAGTACAAATTCCCTTTAAACATGCATAAAAGGCATGATCAAGCAATAAAAATAAATATCAAGCAACATAATAATAATAATAAAAATAATAATAATCATGAATCGTGTTAAAGCATAATAATAGCAAGATCCTAGGCATGACACTAACAAGATTAATAACAAACCCTAGCATGTCACTAAGCAATAAAAATCAAAGCTTTAACCCTAACATGATACTAACAATCATAAATATTAGGAAGAACATAAAAGGCATCGTACTTTTAATCATACTTGATATTAAAATTACCCTAGACATGATACTAGGAATATCATAATAACAATCTAAGCATGATTTCTACATCAATATCAATAAAAACCATTAAAGTACTTACTTTGATGCCTCGTACCTCTTTCTAATAACAAAATACACACATTAGTAACTTCAAGGAAAATAATAATCAAAACAATTAAATTAAATAATTGAAATAGAGATTTGGGACCAAACCCTCAGAAATTAAACCTTTCACGTCTAGGGCGAAGGCAACTTCGAATATGGCTAGGTGTTTCTAGATCTAATGAATGCGGAATTTTTATATTTGAGAGTAGCTAGTTTAGAAGAGAGAGAGAGAGAGAGAGAGAGAGAGGGGGAGAGAGTAATCAAGAGAATCTTGATGAGAGTTGGTTAATAAGAATTAATGATTATAGGTGAAAACTGGGTATCGAAAACGGAGTTTTTACGACGTTATTTATAGAGAAAATCAGCCAAAAAGATAAAATATCAAAACAGAGTCTGGCGCACATAAAACTCGATCAGCGCCAACGCTGGCTATACAGCTGGCGTTTGGCGCTGATTCAGAAAATCACGCGTTTTCTTAAAATCAGATAAAAATTGCCGTATAGGAGGATTAAATCGTATTTCCCTAAAACATGCTCTTTGATTTAAATTAAAACTCTGAAAAGTTAACAAAAGTCAATTTATCAATTCTAATTGAATTAGGAATGAAAAGAACCTTCTAGAAGAATCTAGAAAACTAAAACCATTCCTAATTGCATTAGGAATGATAAATCCATATTAGGCCCTCCCCTAGATCATTGGGCCGCATATAAGGCTCAAACCGCGCCCAGTTTAGTAAATAGGCCATAACTTCCTCAATATTCATCGGAATTGGGCTCATAATATATCGTTGGAAAGCTCTTGTCAAGCCCATCCAACTACACTACTATCGAACCCATATCATGGACCAACAAAACTGGATTGGCTGTTTTCTTAAAATAAGTTTTCAAAAATAGAGAGAATAGAAAAGAAATTAAAACTATCCGCAACACTAAACTTTCTACACTTTCACTTCATTCAATTATGATTCAACGCGAAAGGTACTCATCACTGGGTTTGGCTTTGGGGAGACACAAATGGGTGTCTACAATGATGTCAATATAAATATTATGATGCATAATAATACATAATTGATTATGAAAGTAACTGATAAGTTTAATAAAGTTAATAAAAATGCTCATAAAGTAAATATATATGTTTTGAAAGTTATTTAACGTGTTTTATATGCTGTGAAGTAGGTTTTATCCTTTTCTTTGTTCCTATAAAGTAAATTATTGATTCTATAAAGTAAATAGAAACTGTTATAAAGTAAACTATTTACCTTTATATGTCTATGATGTCAATATAAATATTATGATGCATAATAATACATGATTGATCATAAAAGTAACTAATAAGTTCAATAAAGTTAATTAAAATGCTTATAAAGTAAATATATATGTTTTGAAAGTTATTTAACATGTTTTATATGTTGTGAAGTAGATTGTTTGTTCTTGAGTATTATATTTTAAGAGTATATGTTTTAATTTCTTATACTTTAACAAATTATAGAAACAAAGAGAAGGATAAAATCTGAAGTTAAAGATAGAAATTATAACCTAGAAGAAGATCCAAATGAGGATTATGATGAATCATCAGAACAAGACAGAAAAAAGGGAAAAGCTCATTTAAAGAAGAAAATGAAACTTGACATTTCTGATAAGGAAGTACATGAAGTTATTGATGTTTAAGAAGGAAGTGATGATGGTCATGGTAACCTGGAAATCAAGAAAATACACGCAAACCCAATGTAGTTTTTTTTTTTATCAAAGATTTCAGTGAGAAACAAAAATCAAATGTAATAAGTGTTGGTTTTGGAGGGTTGCTTGAACTAAATTTGATAAGAATTTCAACAAAGATGCTTCCATGTCTTTGTCATCATTTTAATGAAAACAACTGTATGTTCAAGATTGACATGATGAAGGAGTTTTCTGTTAGTTTCTATAATGTTGAAGATATTTTCTTGCTTACACATGTAACTGAGAACAAGGTGACTTTTTAGTTAAGGAATCAACCTATAGCGAACATGTTGATTCAAAAGGAATGGAAGAAGAAACTAGGAATTCCAGAAGGTGATGACATCTTTGTAAATAATTTGGAGAACAAAATAAAGACTCTGAAGGAAGGAGGGGAGGATTTTAAAAGATTCTTTGTAATGTATATTTGTAGCACATTCTTGGCCCCTGTTGCAAACAAAGTGATTGATTACAAGATAATAAGCTATGCAGACAATGTGAAAGAGATAGGAATTGGTGTGTTTATGTTCTGAAAAACCTGTGCAAAGCAGTGGGGAGCTTAAAAAACAACAAACAAACAGAATCAAGAATAGGAATCAGTGGATGTGTTCTGATTCTTCAACTTGTTTACTTTCATCATGTTGCGTTCAGAGGGTAGCCTGAACTAACAACACTGCAATTGATAAAGCATTAGTTAGATGAGAGATTCAAAGAAAGAATTGCAAATGAAGCAAAGGTATCTTTTGGTCAAGGAGAACTCTAAAAGGATGTCTATCTAGTTTGTAGAAGAGTAGGTTAGCAAGCATTCTTGGGACATGTAATTGAGAATGCTTATAGAAACTTTGCTGACAGAGAGAGAATATTAGTGTCATTCAACTTACCATAAGGTGTCATGACATATAGTGAAATACATGATGCTATAAATAATGTGAGCAATTTTTTATAACTTATATTGATTTCTTGCGTTTACTTTAAAATGAAATATCTTTACTTTTATATCACGTGTGTTTACTTTTATTGTAAATCATAAACATAAAGTAAATAATGTACACTTAAGAGTAAACAAATTAACTTAAAAATTAAATAGTATTTATGTTAAAAAATAATGAAATAATAAAATTTTGTTATTCATTTTGAAGGAAATTGAAGAGGAACTGCATTTGTTGGCTAGAGATTCAACACTCTTTGCAATGTTACATGCTGAGCGTATAACTTGCATAACAAATAAGATGAAAAAGCAACAAATGGATGTGTCTAAATTAAAATCTCAACTGGTTTCAGAAACACAAAGGCTAATGGAAGATCCTAAAGTACAAAGGGCTATGGATGAAATAGTCAGGATTTATGATGATTTAAGAGATGTATCTAGTGTGTTTCTGTCAACATGGGAGGATCAACATAAAAATTCTGAAATTGATCCTGAAACTAATCAAGAGGATGCAAGTGATCCTAAAACTATCAATCTTGATGATGAAAATGAAGATTTACAGAGGGATCTGGATTATGAAAATAAATATTCTGACAAAGAGGAGGATGACAACAAAGGGAATGATGAAAAAGAGGAGAATGAAAACAAAGAGGAGGAGGAGGAAGAAAAGGAGGAGGAGGAGGAGGAGGAGGAGGAAGAGGAGGAGGAGTAGGAGGAGGAAGAGGAGGAGGATAAAGAAAATGAGGAAAAGGAGGAGGAAGACAACAAAGAGGAGGAGGAAAAGGTGAATGAACCAGAGAAGGAACAAGAGAAAAAGGAAGATGAAAAACAGAAAGAGAAACAAGAGGAGGCTGATAACCAGGCAATTGATGTTGATCTTAGTAATGTAATAAGCTCAGTCACTGAGAGTATCCTAAAGCATACTCCTGATGAAGAAAACCATCCAACACTTACAGAGAAAGCAACAGAAAAAACAATTGAAAGTAAGTTTTTAACTTAAGTAAATATTAATCAATCCACAGTGGATAATTAATGATTCTTTTGATACTAAATCTGCTATTTTATTTCAGGTGATGCTGATAAACAACTTATGCCAAAAACAAACATTGTGTTTAAGGACATTCACCAAGATATAGTTTCAAAAGTTAAAATCAATTTAGATTGTGGAGAAAAATATGTTGAAATTAATTTTGTTTCAAAGACAATGAAAGGCAACAAATCAAGAATAAATGAAATGCCAAAGCTGTACCAAGTAGTGGCTGATTACTGCTTTGTGAAGTACAGTCCATTCAAGCAGTAATTTATGATTTTTTTTTTCTAATGTAAAAAATACTCTATCTACTTTAGTTAATATTTAATATACTTTAAATAATATTTTATTTACTATAAATATTTAAATGTGCACAATGAAAATATTTGATGTTTGTAGATTTTCTCATGGTAACAAGAGATGACACAACATCCCTAGCTCCAACAGTCCCCTCCTCAAATGATAAAATCCAATGTAGTTCAATGTTGGTAATTTCCTATGAATGATTCTCGATTGAAAGAAGATTCATCATGCTTTTTCTTTAGTATTTACAACAGTGTAAGAGTTAAATTAAATGTATAGCTAAATTCATAATTAAGTAATATATTTTATGTAACACCTTAGAAATTCCTTTCTTTTGAAATACCTATTTTGCCCTGTATAAAAATTTAAATATGAATATCTAAGACATTACCGCCGCCATGATAACGGATAAGGCAATTATCAAAGACACACAGCGGAAGACTAAATTTCAAAACCCTTCAAAACAAGTCAACTTGAATAAGTCAATCAATGAAAGTAAAGTCAAACCAAAGTCAAACGAAGTAAAATAAAATCAACCTACAACTTGGAACCATTATAGGCCCTTATTAAAACCAAACCAAACTCAAAACCCTTTTCGTTAGTCACGCATAGTAATATTATCATAAATAGTTAAAGCGATAAACACATCATATACTCATGGAAACTAGCATAATACGCTCTTCACTCATGCCCATTCATGAATATGCTTCAACACCTGAAAAGCTTATATCTACCTATTTCCACTACTTTCCATTAAAAATGGGTCATCATAGGGCCAAGATAAAGACAAGGCCAACAAACACACAAAACACTCAATCAGCAAAGCTGAGTACATAAGCGCAATTAATACACTAGCATACAATTCTCTATCAACACACTACTTACCTTGTTGCACCTGTTTTTCAAGCATACCAAATTCAATAAAAATTCTCTCTAGACACTAAATAATTTATTTAGCGTTGATTACGCATCGAACGGGTTTCCCACTAACCTCCCCCAATAAATTGAGGTTACTGACACGGGAGTTAACCGTGCCAGCATAAAAAACCACACATAGGTGGCGGAATTTCTGCGCATAATAATAATAAAAGGAATGTACAACGTCCTGTACTCCAGTAGAAGTTATGGTTAAATATAAAACCCCATAACTCCCCCCATATGTTCATACTCGAGGTATATACGTTCCAAGAGTTTTGGTGCGCAATCTCTTTCACTTTACGTTATTTACAGATTATTAAACTCTGTGATGACCCTCAAACCATAGTCATTCAATCAACAATAATTATTCAAACAATCAAACACACCAATTTAATTCTTGAATAATAAGTGACCACATAATATTTAATGTTTAATCCTTTTTAATTCTACCTTGGTGCCAATGACACCTTAAACGCATAAAGCACCACAACTCCTATCCCTCGGTGTTAAAAACACCTTAAGTGCACTAAGACACCAACATACAATTTATTCCTCGTGTACATAGACACATATATAGCTCTTTCCTCATGCTTATAGCATCAATAAAATTTTATGAACCATAATAAAATTCCTTTTCAATATTCCAAACCAAATTAAACATTTAGTTTAATAAAACATGCTCTCTATCATGCCATAAATAAATCTGTGGCTCATAAATAATATTCCAAGCTATTATTTTCCATTCAATAATCCATCACAGATAAATCATGCTTCATAATCCAATCACCAATAACATCCGAATCATAATTTCCAAACAAAACCTAGCATGATACTACTTGTAATCAATCAAACACATTTAGCATGCTATTACATCAACATAATTATGCTAAGTACGCGAACGTACCTTGAATACGATCTTAATATCGCCACAACTAATAGAAATCACTCACTTCAAAGTCTCTTACAGTTTAAAATCATAATAGAATATTAAAATCCACTCTACACAAATTTCTAGCAATATATACTATTATAAAACCCCTCATAATTTATTTAAAATAAGCTGAAATTATATTTAAAACATCATAATGCAATCCCAATTAATGGATAATTAAAATTCCTTAAAGAAACTTGATTTTTAAATGCTTTACCAAAAATTCTAGCACTATATTTTAATTAAATCTTTCTGTAATTTAGTCTTAAAACACTTTAATAAAAGGTTTACACCATTATATATCATAATCCTTCAATAATTTATAAATCAAGAACCTAGGGTTTCAAAAATTGGGACTTTTTAATTAAAAACATAATTTGAAAATTAATTAACATAATACTTATAATCAAACATCAAAAATCAAATCACAAAACCCATAATTAATATTTAGATCTAGGATTAAATTGATTTTTAAAACAAAGATTATTTTTTTTTAAATTTGAAAAAGAGGGAGGAAGGGCAGCGACAGCCACCACGCCGGCTGCCAGCGCCGTGGCCGCCTGCTGCCGGCGGCTAACGCTGCTGGCGGCGGCAGCCACCTGTTGCCGGTGGCTGGCAGTGGTGGTGGTGGTGGGCAGCCGAAAAAAATGAAGGGGAAGGGGAAGAAGGAGAAAGAAAAAAAAGAAAGAAAATAAGGAAAAAGGAGAGAGAAGTTTACCTTGGGTTTTCTCCACTCTGGGAAAAGTTTGATTTGCCTCATATGTGGGATATTTATACCCCTTCTCTAAAACCCTTCTCCCTAAACTTTCCCTTTTTAATTTTCCTAATCCCATCCCTAATAAAACTTCACTAAAATAAACTTTCCTAAATTAAACCCCAACTTAATTAAAATAACTAATTAAATAAACTTTCATTTTATAAAATATTCCCGACTTATTAAAATAAATAACTAAAATACTTTAAATAAGACATTTCAATTCAATTAAATACTTCTCAAAATACTTATTTTAAATAAAATACGTATAAAAATACGAGATATTACATTTTATGTCGTCATTAATACATAGAAACCTCAAGAGTTGTCTCTCATGTCACAAGATGCTTCCCAGATAACAAATAAAAAATACCAGAAGTCTCCTTCAGTACACACAGCAGAATTGAATCAAGCATGGTATGATTGGATATGCCTCTGTAATGCACAAGAGAAACTTATGACAGCCCAGTTGGTATGTTTTATTATTCATGTCAATTAAACTACATTATAGGGCATTGTGATTTTGAATTTGTATACTAATAAGTGTAATTTTATTGATAGATCTTTGTACCAATCTATTTGAGTAACCAGTATAGTTTGATAGTGGTTACCTTTTTGAAAGAGTCCATTCAATACTTCGATAAGAAAGAGTATGATGAGGAGGATAAGTCTTTCTACAGAATTCTTGGATCTATTGTGGTAAGATTTTTTTGATATACAAAAAGTAAATTATGAAAGTAAATAACACTGCTATTAAAGTAAATAAATATGTATTAAAAGTATACATTACTACCTCTTTTAATGGTTATCTGCAACTTTGTTGTATTATTTGTGAGATATAAAAAATTCCAAAGTTGCAGATAACCATTAACGGAGGTAGTATAATGCTTGTAAAAAAATAAGTTAAAATATAAAGTAAAAGATCTAAAATTAAAGTAAATCATATGTCTATTAAAGTAAATGAATATGTATTAAAAGTATACAGTATAAATCCTGTTAAAAAATAAGACAAAATATAAAGTAAAAGATATTCTGATTAAAGTAAATCATATATTTATTAAAGTAATCTATACTATAAATTTGTTTTACTTATATATTGCTTTACAAATGTTATAGGTGGAGGAAATGTCAAACAATCTGAAGAGAATTAATCATGAAAAAGCCGATGAAATACTAGAATATGAGTTTGATGAAATTAACTTCAAGTGGAAGACACCAAGATATACTCTTGATTGTGGTGTCTTTGCAATGATCCATATGCTCTATTTTTCTAGAGACACCTTTGATTCTGACCTTGAATTAGCAAATAAGAGAAAGGTGTATTGTGCAGAAATCTATGCTACTATTGCTTTGGCAGATATAAATACCAAAAGAAGACAACTTGTGCAAAAAGTTTCAAGGTTCATGGTAGTTAGGAAACTTGAGAAGGAGAAAGGGGTGGAAGATATGATATGTGTTTCTGATTTCTTGAAGAAACACAAGGAAGTAATGGAAAACATGAGCTTGAAAATGTCAACAAGTGATTGACTAATTAGAAATTAATGATGATGAAAACTTTCCAAACACGAGGTATGTTTTATACTTACAAAAAAATAAATATTCCTATTGCATTATAAAAAAATTTGATTGGCATAAGTTTAACTTTTAAATATAATTCAACATTACAACGAAGTAGTAGGCTGGTTTATAGATTCAATTGAAATAGTAAGGGAAGATTGTAACGCTTTGCTCAATGAATGGAAAGTTTCAAGTAATATGATCACTGCTTGGGGAAACCACCTCAATAACAATGAAATGCAAAGAGACAGGGCTGAAAATGACTTGGTCAGATCCTTCTTTGGATTTGACTTCATGGTAAGTTTTTTACATTACTTTTATAATATAAAATTATGCATTGAATAAATATTTGAAATAATATAGGATTTTTTTTTTTAACAGTATGCATAAACTGTGTGTTTGAATGCTCATGGGAAAAAGGGAGTAACAAGTCGTTTGCAAAAACTATGGATTGATTGGAACAGTTCACAATCATTGGACATGGATGCAGCTTAATGTGTAAGGCATAGAATAAATATTTAAAGTAGAACAATATATGTTTAAAGTAATAAAAAAAAACTTTAAAGTATGCAACTCAATGTGTAAGACATAGAATAAACATTTAAAGTAAAACAATATATGTTTAAAGTAATATAAAACAACTTCAAAGTAAATATGTGTAAAAAAAATATGTGTGCAAGAAGGAAGATCATTATTTTCTTGCTGTCATAAACTTCAAAGATGAAAAAAATTGATCATCTGGACAACACTTTATACGAGACTAATGAACAATATGAGCCTATATAGAGTTTTATCTTGAAAACGGTAAAGCATCAATAGATTAAAAGAGTGTATTTAAATTCATTTTTCAATGTCTCATATTACATTAATATTCATTGCATTGAAGGTCATACAAGTACAGAAGTTGTTTTAAAAAAGAAAGCATCCACGGGCAAATGATATAATATCCTACAAGCTGAGAATAATTGAATTACCATTCCAAAAAGAAAAAGAAGAAAATTTCTCAGCAAGCTATCTACTGCTGCATATGAAGGTGTATGATGGTATTATTGGGATAGGATTGGGAACAATAAAAGAGGTAAGTTACCATACTTATTTTTAAAGTCCTTAAATTCTATAACTTATCTGGATTACTTAGAATATAATTTTATTAAACTAAGGTTAACCTTTTATTTTTTTTACAGGAATTTCAAAGATTGACACACCATCATATAAGAACAGTACTTGACCTACTTCTCAATGATAACAATCTAATGCAACAGAAAATGCTAACAAATGTTGAGGATTGGGAAGAAAAGAAACCATCTGAAGAATTGTAAATATTTTCAATAGATTTGAATATATCATAGACATTAGAGTAATTTAAACTATGTAGTATTAATGCAAAACATTTGTTTGAAGTTTTAAGTAGTATGTTTGTATGAAGAATACATATTATATCTCTGAGTTGAATTAGTAGAATTATTCTGTGTGAAAAATGGTGTTAGATATAAAATTAGAAGAAATCAATCAAAAGATAAATGAAAACAGTGTTAAAGTAAATAACACTATGTTAATGGTAAAAGAAAAAAGTTTTGAAAAATTAATTCTTTCTGACATATGGTGTTCGATTTTATAGTAAAGAAAAATGCTGTTAAATGCTTGAGAGACTAACAGTATTATCTTCAATTTTGTAAATAAGTACATTACATAAATCAAACAATTCATATGATATAAAATATCATAAAAGTAAATGAATTATTTCATAAAGTTAATGTATAATAGCTAAAAGTAAATAAACTGAACTTTAAGTAGTACAATTACTTAGAGTAAATGTAAAAATATTACAATAATAAAAAAAAAATTATTTGTTCATTAAATCTTGATCTTGATCTTCCATAACATCTTCAAATTTCCCAGTATTATAATAACTGCACAAAAATAAACATCATAAATCAGTGACAAATTAAAGTAAATAAATTACAACTTAAAGTAAATAGGAAAAGTACAAAGGTAAAATACCAAAAAAAAAAAAGGTACCAAGTATAATAATACCTGCACAAAAATAAAAAAATAAATCAAGTTAAATGTTAAAGTAAATAAATAAAAGATTAAAGTAAATGGAACACATATAAAAGTAAAATACCTAAAGAACTACTTCTTTGGACAGTTTCTACTGTCATGTGAAAGACCAGATTGCCCACAAGCTCTACAGGTTCTGCCATTTTTTGATTTTTCTTCAGAAGCTATTCTTTTGCACTCTTCAACCGCTTTGAACTTCTAGCAGAATCTTTATTAAGACACTGATTTGGAGGCAAGATGTTTAAATCTACTTCATTTGACCCAACCAAAACCTGAATATCAGCATCTTTCACCTCTTTTGAACTAGCTGCATTTTCAGGATTATTCTTTGTCATCATCTGCTCCTCAAATGAAGATAATGTCCTAATAAGCTCGGATAAATCATCCTCGGATTGGTCAGATATCCTCACACATCTGAAGATCTTGGACCATACATCACTAACCATTTGCTTCTTCATATCATACTTAGAAGCATCATCTTGAACATCATTTATGGCAGAAGCTATCTTCAACACATCTTTTCTCCAACGATTCAAGATATAAAAATCAAGAATTTCACTTATACTCTTGCCTTTCATAATAAACAAAATGAGTCTAAATAAGACACCTTGACTCTCAAACATTTTACAAGTACAACTTGACTCATATGTGGCCAAGTCAAAAGTTACATCAAAATTTTTCCTTTTCTCATGATCAACAATAACAGAAAACTCCAGATCATCTCCATAAAGAGAACTACAACTTTCAACACCACATGAGAAACAGGCTCCCTAGCATTCTTCTTAAAAATCATAAAATATGGCACGAGTGTAAACAACAGCAGCGTGCTTTTCCAAATGTAAATAATTAACCAATTGAGGCTTAGATTTATTAAGCCTATTCAACTCATCCTGTTCATGCCTTTAAGCATCAAGAGTTGTTTCATAACGGATAGAGAATTCAACACAGGTCACATGGGGGTTTGTAAAATTACAGAAGAAACCGTTTTCACCTTCAGACTTAGAAGTAGAACACAATAAGCCACCCATAAATATGTCCATGAAATATGCAGGGATCCAAAGATGTTTAATCTTGAACATGTATGCAAACCAATCATAATTAACAAGGCCAAATTCCTCCATAACACTGTTCCAGCCATCAACAAATACACGGGGATCAATTTTTCTATCCCAAACTACTGCACTTAGCTTTTTCAAGCAGTCGGTTTCATTACAAAAAAGAGTTCCAACCTTTTCAGGTACCTTCCTCATTATTTGCCACATACATAACCTGTGTTTAGTCTTGGTAAAAACCTTGTGTATGGCAATACCCATTGCAGGGTCTTGATAAGTGATTATACAAGAGAGTTCTCTTCCTATACACTTCAAAAAAGTTTGAAATAGCCACACAAAAGATTTTATATCTTCTTTAGATAATAAAGCAGCACAAAATGTAACACATCTCTTATGATTATCATCTCCAGTAAAAGGACAAAAAACCAATGAATATTTATTTGTATCATATGTAGAATCAAAAGATAGTGAATTCCCAAATAATTGATAATTTCTTCAATCAATAGCATCTGCCCAAAAAAACACTAGTCAAGTGCCTGCTTTTATCAACACAGTAATCAAAATAATAATCCCCTTTACTAGTTTTCACTTTTTGTTCAAGGTTTTGAACAAAAATTGCACCATCAGCATTAGAGATGTAAACTTTCAAGTCCCTAGAAAAATTTTTGAAATTATTTTTATTGCCCTTGACATTTTGAAACCCACCACAAAGTTCTTTCATGATCCTATAAGACATAACAGCCCCTATATTTAACTTTGAGTTGTCAAAAATAAACTTCTTAAGAGCAAAATTTAAACCAACTTCATGTTTATTAATCTGCCTAGTAATAGGTGTAGAAAAAGGGTGCGAATGAGACTCATAAAAACAATAAACCATATACTTCCCACCAGTACAAAACCTAAATTTTATCTTAGCAGGAATCCAACTCTCTTCACAGTCTTTCTTTTTAAACATACACCTTCAACTTATTTACCAACTTTTTTGTTATTTGTCACATACCCTTCTTTGGTACATAATAAATATTTAATTATAGTAACTCCTTTACCAGTAGGATCATCCTTATTCTTTTGTACTTTAGTAGTACTAGAATGGACAGTAAATCCACACTCATTAACATATTTGTAATAAAAGGCAATATCGTATTCAAGAGTATCAAATATCATTCCAACAAAAGGTATGTTTTCCAAAGAAAAACAAGGCATATACTCTTTATCACCTCCAGAATTATAATATATATTAGGACAATAGTAACAACAACAGACAATGCTCTACACTTTTAGTCATGCTCCTGAAAAGTAAATGAATCAAAGAAAAAAGTAAATAAACTATAACAAAAAGTAAACAAAATTTAAAAAAATACTAATAAAAACTATAAGAGGTATACTAAAAATTAAATGACTTAGAGCAAAAAGTAAAAAAAAAATGAAAAAATTAAACAAACTAACAAACATGAAGTTATAAGGATTAAGTAAAACTAATAATGAAAAGTTAATGACTCAATGCAAGAAGTAAATTTAAGACAACAACAAGTTATACTACTTGATTAATACCAGCAAGCCATATAGCAACTATATGCACAAAATCTACCATGAATTCCATAACTGTAAAACCATAAAATGGAAATTAAAAACCTAAATCGTAAAAATAAAACCCTAAATCAAACACTAAATTGTAAATAATAATTCAAAGAACAATTAATAAGTAAAAATTGATAAAAATTACAATAAAAAACCCAAAATCGGAAAACTCATAATAAGATAAACTATGAAATCAAAATAAACAACGAAAATACAAATATAATATGAAAATTACCTCAATGAATGAAAAAATCAAAGAATAAGAAATAATTGCAGATCAAAATGGCAGAAGCGAAGAATGAAGATCGAAAAAAATCGCAGCGAGAGAATAATACGAATGTAGAGAGAGAAAATTCGAAAGCGAAGAGAGAGAAAAACAAGGGAGGTCATTCAAAGTGGCAAAATTACCAAAATGCCATTACTTAAATGATTAACGTGGGTGAAGCATGGGTCGTTGGATTGAGAGTGATCAACGCTCCAGATTAATTCTTAGTTCCTATTTATATTATAGACTTAGGTTCCCACATGATCTCATTTCTATATATATAGATTAAATTTTTCTGATATCAAAGGATAATATTTTATATTTAATTAATTTAAATTGGGAAATATCATTCGCTAATCTTTCTATGTATCATTTAATTCTAAAAGAATTAATAATCTCATATTTAATTGCCCACCACTAAATTTTTTTATCCTACATGGCGCGCTGAAAAAATTAAATTCTACTTGGCTCTTTAAAAACTCATGAAAAAACTCCCCTTTATATATATATATATATATATATATATATATATATATATATATATATATATATATATAAGATTGTTCTTAGCCTGATATAAATTAATACTTGGTAGTATCTTACGTCAAAATATCCTAAATTACAAGGGATTATGTGTCCTATAAAACATGAGTTATAAAAATATTAAGTTTAATAGTTGGTACTTAGGACAAAAAATTTATCTAAAAATTTAATTAAACCATCCGAGCATTACCTAAGACACAAAATTATTCATATACGGTTTCATGAATTGGATAGGATAAATCATCCAACAATAAGAATGATACATTGTAGACACCCATTTGTGTCTCCCCAAAACCAAACCCGGTGATGAGTACCTTTCGCGTCGAATCATAATCGAATGAAGCGAAAGTGTGGAAAGTCTAGTGTTGCGGAAAGTTTTAATTTCTTTTCTCTTCTCTCTGTTTTTGAAAACTTATTTTAAGAAAATAGTCAATCCAGTTTGGTTGGTCCATGATATGGGTCCAATAGTAGTGTAGTTGGATGGGGCTTGACAAGAGCTTTCCAACGATATATTATAAGCCCAATTTCGATAAATATTGAGGAAGTTATGGCCAATTTACCAAACTGGGCCCGATTTGAGCCTTATATGCGGCCCAATGATCTAGAGGAGGGCCTATTATTAATTATCATTCCTAAAGCTATTAGGATTGATTATAGTCTTTTAGAATAATCTAGAAGGTTCTTTTAAATCCTAATGGAGTTAGGATTGATAATTATTTTTTAAAGAGTTTGAAATTGAATAAAACTACTCCTTTTAAGAATCCTTGTTTTGTACGAAGTGGAATATATTCAGATTTTATTTTCATGCCTCATAATATTTAGCCAAATTTTATATGGTTGGATAGATCTTGAAATTATCTTTCCAATGATAAATTATAACATTAAATCCGAGTTATAATGAAAAAGATATGAATGAGACATGAAACTTTATCCAAAACGGACACCCTTCCACTATTTTGGCCATATCTTTTTATCTACAAATTATTTTAATCTGATTCTAATTGGTTTGGAAAGTATACTTTAAGAACTTTCCAACGACATATTATACGCCTTATTTGAACTTCCAGATCAAAAGATATGATAACAACAAAAACGCGTAAATCAGCGCCTGGAACCAGGCCTGGCGCTAGCCATTGGCGCTTGGTTCTACCCATTGGCGCCTAGCGCCAATTAGCTGGTGCTGGCGCCAGCTCTGTTTTAGGTGCGCCAACCTCGTTTTGCGTGCGCCAAGTGCTCTGTTTTGATATTTTATCTTTTTGGTTGATTTTCTCTATAAATAACGTATTAAAAACTCTGTTTTCATTCACCTACAATCAGTTTTCATTCGCAATCATTAATTCTCTAATTCTCTCTTAATCATTCACCAACTCTCATCAAGATTTTCTTGATTATTCTCTCTCTCTCCCTTTTTCTAAAACTAGCCTTTTCACAAATAAATAATTCCGCATTCACAAGATCTAGAAACACCTAGCCATATTCGAAGTTGCCTTCGCCCTAGACGTGAAAGGTTTTAATTTTTGAGGGTTTGGTCCCAAATCTCTCTTTCAATTATTTAATTTAATTTTTTTGATTATTATTTCCTTGAAGTTATTAACGTGTGTATTTTGTTATTAGAAAGAGATACGAAGCATCAAAGTAAGTGCTTTAATGGTTTTAATTGATATTATGATGTAGAAATCATGTTTATATTGTTATTATGATATTCCTAGTATCATGTCTAGGGTAATTTTAATATTAAATATGATTGTTACGATGCTTCCTATGTTCTTCCTAATATTTATTCATGTTAGTATCATGTTAGGATTAAAGATTTGATTTTTATTGCTTAGTGACATGCTAGGGTTTTGTTATTAATATTGTTAGTATCATGCCTAGGATCTTGCTATTTTTATTATGCTTTAATATTAACATGAACATGATTATGATTATAATTGTTATAATTTATGATGATTATGAATATTATTATTTTTATGATGATTATTTTATTTATGATGATTATTATTATGATTATAATTTTATTGTCATGATATTCATTATTTATTATGTTGCTTGATATTTACATTTATTGCTTGATCACACCTTATTTGCATGTTTAAAGGGAATTTGTACTTGTAATCACGCTTAATAAGATAATTAATAATCTTGTTAGGGTTAATTTGTTTATAATTCAAGTGATCGCCAATAATAGTTTATTTGTGCATTAAATTCAACCAACATAGATAAACAGGTTTAGGGTTAATCCTAATGATTGCATGTTAATTGGAAAGCGCACATGAATACGATCAGAATAAAGTAGAGGCCTATTATTAGGGCAGGTTCAATCTCTTTTAGGTTGGATTTGTACCTTCATCCCCGAACCCTTATTTGGTTCTAGACCTTATGGAGTTGACGATCTCTTGGATCGTTAAGGGGTGTAACCTTCATCCTATGAACGGTTTACAAGTTCCTAAAAACTTGTTGGCGACTCTTTTGCTCTATCTTCTTCCCTTTTGGACGCCACCGTACTTTAGTGTATGATCATAGTGGGGTTCAAGCTAGTGGGATTTCAAGCTTGAAATTATTCCTTACAGTTTTTGGCGACTCCACTGGGGAGGATTTCTTTTTTAATTCCTGAATTTGTTTCGGCAATGATTTAGAATGAGTGGATGAGACTCGAAACGTTCTAAGTATTTCATGTGTGTAATTTTGATTAACACTATTGTCATATGCATAAAAAATATCTCATTGGAAAGACCATCCGTAATGAGTTAAAAACATAGGATTTTACACGTAGGAAATTTGAGAAATATCTTTCACAACTAGGACCGAAATAACACCGCGCGAAACTGGAAAATTTTATCGAGCACAGAAAGCTGCTGAGGCATGTGGGAAGTAGCGTCAGGAGCCAGAGCTTGGCGCCAGCATTTTAGTCGTAGCGCCAGACGCTAGTATTGGCGCCAGGCGCTACAGTTAAAAGCTGGCGCCAATCTCTGTTTGCTGGCGCCAATTTCCCCCAATACCGAGCCAGAAATATGCGTTCTAATTTCGACTGGTTTTTCGTATTGTTTGCTCGATCCTACTTCCTGATTGAATTTTTTCCTTACTTTTCTGAAACCCATATGTGTTCTACATATGGACATAACCATCTGGGAATTCATGCTCCATCTACCCGATTGAACGCTCCGTGCAACAAAGGGTACATCCGAGATGTTGAATTCACCAAACCATGGAAGCGAGTTTTTTTTTTTTTTTCTCTAAAACTTGCGGTGTCCCATCCACTCGCGCCAACCCTTCACGGTTAGGCTTCCGCGCGGTGCATCCGGACAATTAACCATGGACCCTCTATTGACTAAACCATATCCCGAACTTTAGAGAACTAGAGCTATGGTTAGGTTGCAAACTCATTGCATCATATTGTGCCTACTTGACTAATTGTGCATTATTTGTTGTGCATACTCTATGTGATTTTTCCTAACCATTTGTTGACTTGTGTTAAGACTAAATAAACTGATTAATGACTAAAGGACTTTGTTTAATTAATTAATTAATTAATTAATTTGAGCTAATAAATAAATATAAAATCGAGTCATAATTCCTTTAAGTCAACCCGGATTTTTTTATTCTCGTAAACTGCACAAACGTCAACTTGTTTTGGTCATATCCGGAGTTCTAGGAAGAACTACGAGTCGTAAAACCTATGGATCTGTAGCCCCCAGTTTTATCTTTAATTTGGCGTTGGTTTCATCCAAATCAGAGTCAGAGATAAAAAGTTATGACTAAAATACCACAGTTTGTCCAGTTTAATGCATGTACGCGAGGTCTAGTTTAGTCTTTGCTTGAGTCTAGTCACGTGGTCTAGCCACATGGTCATGACACAAGTTTTAACATGTCACATACACTCACTAGTCATAGAACACACTTTTTATATGTCACAATGACCATGTCTTAGGTTCATGCATGAGTCGGTCTTTTTCGTCGTTTAAGTTGGGGGTACATTTTATTCCTAATTCTTCATATCCCTCCATCTAAATCTTCTTTCACATTCTATTCCAATTTTTCTTCACTTCCTCCATCCATTGCATTTTGAATAAAGCTTGAGTCAAATAATTAACAATAAATATCCCCAAATTCCTTTTCCACAGTACTTGGTCGAGGAAAGAAGGGCGATTAATCAAGGACAACCTCTTTATTCAAAGTCTCGCTTTTTGATAAACCGATTCGTCAAAAGAGGAAGGCTAAAAATATAATGGCAAGTCAAGAAGAAGTCAATGAGCTTAGGAACCAATTGGTTACCATGACTGAGACACTGAAACTTCTCGCACTTAGGGTCAATGACCCCGTGAAGCAACAACAGATGAACCTCATGTAAGAGAGTCTAAGCAAGCTATCTAGTGACTATAAATTTCAGGGCATGAGTTCACAAGGGGTCTCGCTGGACAAGGAACTTCTTCCGCATAAGTTCAACGCCACTGACATCCTTAAATTCAAGGCAACCGATAACCCTTACTTCCATCTAAGAGCTTTCGAAACTATAATGAACATTAAGGGTATCGATAAGAAGGTTTTCCCCTCTCTGTTCCCACTATCTCTTGAAACCGTTTGCCAACAATGGTTCTTCTCCCTTGACAAGGAGAAAAGCTCTACCTGGGAATCGATAGTAAACGCTTTTGTTGATAGGTACAAGTGCAATATCCAAGTTGAAACCGACCATAGACAACTTGAGATGCTAAGACAGAAAGAGAATGAAGGCTTTACTTCTTTCTTTAATAAATGGAAGGAAACTTCCGCCAAGATGATTGAGGTCCCCACCGAAAAGGAGTCTGTGAGGATGTTTATCAAGAATCTCCAAGAAAAGTATTCAAAGCACTTAAAATATCAACACAACTTGAATACTTTCAAGGCCGTTTATGACATCGGAATTGAAATCGAAGACGACCTCAGAAAGCAAAAAGCTACTGACAATAGTAACCACGGTGGCTGGAAAGGAAAGAAGAACGACAATCCTTCTTCTTCCGAAAACGCCCATTCTAGTAATAATGTTAGTACCTTTGACCATAATGGTGTCTTAGCCATGGACAATCAAGGATCTAAAAGGAAACCCAGGCGAGAGTTAACACCCATTGGAACGACCTACGATGCTGCTTTCGATCGTCTCTATGATCGAGGATTAATCAAACCTATTGGCCCTACCGAGGATCCAACACCAGAAAATCGATCTTCGAGATGGAATCCAAACTCCTATTGCAAGTACCGTCGAGGGCGCGGTCATACTACTGATGAATGCTACAGGTTTCAAAACCTCATTCAAGATCTCATAGAGGCAAATAAGATCCCATTGCCTCTAGCTAGCGAGAAAACTGGATGATGTCGGAGCAAACAACATAAGACAAAGGCGAGCTTCAACGACAAGATTTCATGACCTCTTTTTCTATTTCTTTTTCATTTTTTCCTTTCCTCGATAAGTCTAGCATAGGCAAATTTTCTCTTCCTTTAGATTAATTTTGGTAGTTTTTTTTTTTTAATAAAATGAGCATTTATTTCCTTATATATGATCATTTCATTATATTGCATTAATAAAATAAAAAAAAAAATCCATGTCGAATTAAGCACAAGGTATACCAATGATTTAAGGCACCCCTTTTAGCCACATCATATTACATTTCACCCTCTAAATTTATAATTCTTTCTTCATAAACCACTTTGAGCCTCGTCTAACGATAGACCTTTCTTTTTTTCAACCTACATTTACCTAACCTTGGGATGGGATGGTGTGTAACTTATGCAATTCTAAAAGGCTTGAGTGATTCAAAAAATTAAAATAGCAGAAATAAGCAAAAGCAAAAAATAAATAAAAGTGTACAAAAGGGCAAGTGTTCCAATGTCTTTGATATGAAAATATCTTTGATAAGAACACGTCTCAGATTGCGTCTCTTATCGAGTGCTCGGTACCGTGCCTGAGAAACATGAATGCCAAATGAGTGATAAACCGCATGATCGGGATTGCCCACACTTACAAAAATAAAATAAATGCTAAAGCAAAAGATAAAAAAAAAAAAGAGCTGAAAAAGAGTAGAAACTCAAGCATAAATACAAATATTCAAAAGCAAGGTTGCACATCTTGGGGGCTTGTCTAGGGTCTTGAGCCTTTATCCCCTTCTTCTTCAAACCTTTAGCCTAACCACGTTACAACCCTTAAAAAGACCTTTTTGAGGTATACACACTTGTGCGAGGTTCGGCTAGAGCTACGTTCGGCCTGATTCATAAAGGATACGTAGGCAACCTCACATCGAGGTGCGGCCGTAATAAACATGCATTCATATTCACATTCACACACTTGCACTATGATCATATCAAGGGATCTCCAATGCTCATCCCTATTCATGTAGAGCTAGACTTGGGGGCTTGATCCCTACATCATAGCTTACCTAGCCTAAGAGTCACCACCATTTGACTCTTTTAACAAATAACATCTTTCCACACACTTAGCTCTTGCGGCCTAACTTTAGTGTCACTTTCACACACCGCACAGATACATGACCAAATACTTCCCCAAGGAACCCTTTGTCATGAAATCACAACGTTGAAGCATGCTTTGTCATATCAACATCACTCATCAATCATAATTGTCATTACATAGAAGTATGAAGCGCTTAGCCTCCGTGCCTAAGGTACCTAAATGCTTTCATCATTAAGTCAACAGTTGAGATAGCCTAGGATGGATTAATCCTTGCACCTTGAGAGATAGTATCAAACGAAATTTGACTAAGCTCATTCAACACGCATCTTCAAACTTCGATTCTTTTTCGCGTCTTTCTTTTTCGGGAGAAAGTCGGTACCCTCCACAAAAATGACGGAAAATTTTTGCTTTTTTGCATTTTCAAGTTGCACAATCAAAACACTATGCACACACGAGTCGTGTACACATTGAGTCATGTCATGTCATATCACTTTGATTTGAGTCTAACACACGTGTCATTTTACTTTGAGTCGAGTCAACCTCGAGTCAGTCAATCATATCGAGTCAAGTTTATGCCTTGAGTCGTGTTAAGTCAATGATTCAAGCAATGCTAAACCTTAGGTCAACCCTAAGATAATTAAAAAGATTGGCAAAATTCTATAGTCAAAATAAATACAGATTCAGCAGAACAGGGAAGACCCTATCACAGCGTTCGGCGACAGAGTCAATTCTTGGCACCAGAGATATTTCAGCAGCGACAGAGCTCGAAGCCTCTCTAAAAGGTGATTTCGACTTCATACAGCGATTTCGGGTTCCTTGGTACGCTAGTTAGCCCCTATGAGCAATTTGACATGATTAAGTAGTCGGTTTGATTACAACAGCAAATAAGTGATCGACCTGATGAAAGATCATCTCACTTAGCTTAAAGCGCCTAAGCATTGGCTCAAAAGCAGAAAAGGCACCGACGTATAGGTACAAAGCAACGAAAGCACTGACGTACAGGCATAGCGGAAGCAAAGTTCAAGCGAGCTTTATAGATCGACAAGTGTTGGTCTTTGCTAATTTTCTTCGGAATATTATCGCAACAACTGAGGATGACTTCAAGTAAAGTTTTTTTCGACAGCGTTCGCTAAGATTGTGGAGGTTGTCACTAAAGATTTGAGAAGATAGCACGAGATGGGCGGTCTTCGACGGCATTCGCTAAGATTGTTGAGGTTGTCACCCGAGAGTTGAGAAGATAGCACGAGATGGGCGGTCTTCGACGACGTTTGCTAAGATTGTGGAGGTTGTCACCAAGATTTGAGAAAATAGCATGAGATGGGCAGTCTTCGACGACTTTTGCTATGATTGGAAAGGTTGTCACTATGATTCAAGAAAAGGCTCGAGATGTAGCAACGTTGATTGACGGCGTTCCCTAGATTGCGAAAGATCGTCAAAACAAGCAGCAAGATGGCATTCCCTACATTGTGGAGAGTTGTCACAAACAACTGAGGATTGTTTCAAGAGAAGCAATCTTCGATAGTATTCCCTTGGATGTGGAATATTATCAATGCGGATGAGAATTGTTTCAAGAGAAATAATCTTCGATAGTATTCCCTTGGACGTGGAATATTATCAACGCGGATGAGGATTTGTTTCAAGAGAAGCAATCTTCGATGATATTCCCTTGGACGTGGAATATTATCAATGCGGAGGAGGATCGTTTCAGGCGAAGCAATCTTCTAAATTGGAAGCAGTTACGGGCGTAGCGGTTTTCAAGCGGGATGGAATTCTCTAGCTTGTAGAAGGTCATCAAAACAACAGTAAAGCGGCACCAAATCGGTTACTTTTAGAGACGTGTGCTCGACGGTGCAAGATACGCGTTTCTTAACTCTTTTATCTGTTTAACTAACGCTAGTTTTGCAGGTATCGACATTACAAGAGTGATTTAGGATCGCAGAACGTTCTGAGTCATTCTCCGTCCCTATCGATACTTTGACTTTTGTTTTCGAAACTTACGTTTCTCCAAACTCAGTCAAAGTGGGGGCTTCTGTAGACACCCATTTGTGTCTCCCCAAAACCAAACCCGGTGATGAGTACCTTTCACGTCAAATCATAATCGAATGAAGCGAAAGTGTGGAAAGTCTAGTGTTGTGGAAAGTTTTAATTTCTTTTCTCTTCTCTCTGTTTTTGAAAAGTTATTTTAAGAAAACATCCAATCCAGTTTGGTTGGTCCATGATATGGGTCCAATATTAGTGTAGTTGGATGGGGCTTGACTAGAGCTTTCCAACGATATATTATAAGCCCAATTTCGATGAATATTGAGGAAGTTATGGCCAATTTACCAAACTGGGCCCGGTTTGAGCCTTATATGCGGCCCAATGATCTAGAGGAGGGCCTATTATTAATTATCATTCCTAAAGCTATTAGGATTGATTATAGTCTTTTAGAATACTCTAGAAGGTTCTTTTAAATCCTAATGGAGTTAGGATTGATAATTATGTTTTAAAGAGTTTAGAATTGAATAAAACTACTCCTTTTAAGAATCCTTGTTTTGTACGAAGTGGAATATATTCAGATTTTATTTTCGTGTCTCATAATATTTATCCAAATTTTATATGGTTGGATAGATATTGAAATTATCTTTCCAATGATATATTATAAAATTAAATCCGAGTTATAATGAAAAATATATGAATGAGACATGAAACTTTATCCAAAACGGACACCCTTCCACTAT
The DNA here is from genome assembly GCF_948465745.1 of Chenopodium album. Lineage (NCBI taxonomy): Eukaryota > Viridiplantae > Streptophyta > Magnoliopsida > Caryophyllales > Amaranthaceae > Chenopodium > Chenopodium album. The sequence goes on from NC_137834.1 coordinate 30,151,876, forward strand.
TTTGGCCATATATTTTTATCTACAAATTATTTTTATCTGATTCTAATTGGTTTGGAAAGTAGACTTTAATAGATTTCCAACGACATATTATATGCCTTATTTGGACTTCTAGATCAAAAGATATGATAACAACAAAAATGCGTAAATCAGCGCCTGGAACCAGGCCTGGCGCCTGGCGCTAGCCATTGGCGCTTGGCGCCAATTAGCTGGTGCGGGCGCCAGCTCTGTGTTAGGTGCGCCAACCTCATTTTGCATGCGCCAAGTGCTCTGTTTTGATATTTTATATTTTTGGCTGATTTTCTCTATAAATAACGTATTAAAAACTCTGTTTTCATTCACCTACAATCAGTTTTCATTCGCAATCATTAATTCTCTAATTCTCTCTTAATCATTCACCAACTCTCACCAAGATTTTCTTGATTATTCTCTCTCTCTCTCTCTTTTTCTAAAACTAGCCTTTTCTCAAATAAATAATTCCGCATTCACAAGATCTAAAAACACCTAACCATATTCGAAGTTGCCTTCGCCCTAGACGTGAAAGGTTTTAATTTCTGAGGGTTTGGTCCCAAATCTCACTTTCAATTATTTAATTTAATTTTTTTGATTATTATTTCCTTGAAGTTATTAACGTGTGTATTTTGTTATTAGAAAGAGATACAAAGCATCAAAGTAAGTGCTTTAATGGTTTTAATTGATATTATGATGTAGAAATCATGTTTATATTGTTATTATGATATTCCTAGTATCATGTCTAGGGTAATTTTAATATTAAATATGATTGTTACGATGCTTCCTATGTTCTTCCTAATATTTATTCATGTTAGTATCATGTTAGGGTTAAAGATTTGATTTTTATTGCTTAGTGACATGCTAGGGTTTTGTTATTAATCTTGTTAGTATCATGCCTAGGATCTTGCTATTTTTATTATGCTTTAATATTAACATGAACATGATTATGATTATAATTGTTATAGTTTATGATGATTATGAATATTATTATTTTGATGATGATTATTTTATTTATGATGATTATTATTATGATTATAATTTTATTGTCATGATATTGATTATTTATTATGTTGCTTGATATTTACATTTATTGCTTGATCACACCTTATTTGCATGTTTAAAGGGAATTTGTACTTGTAATCACGCTTAATAAGATAATTTATAATCTTGTTAGGGTTAATTTGATTATAATTCAAGTGATCGCCAATAATAGTTTATTTGTGCATTAAATTCAACCAACATAGATAAACAGGTTTAGGGTTAATCCTAATGATTGCATGTTAATTGAAAAGCGCACATGAATACGATCAGAATAAAGTAGAGGCCTATTATTAGGGCAGGTTCAATCTCTTTTAGGTTGGATTTGTACCTTCATCCCCGAACCCTTATTTGGTTCTAGACCTTATGGAGTTGACGATCTCTTGAATCGTTAAGGGGTGTAACCTTCATCCTATGAACGGTTTACAAGTCCCTAAAAACTTGTTGGCGACTCTTTTGCTCTATCTTCTTCCCTTTTGGACGCCATCGTACTTTAGTTTATGATCATAGTGGGGTTCAAGCTAGTGGGATTTAAAGCTTGAAATTATTCCCTACATACATAATTATTCTTGAATGGATTAAAGTAATGAAACAAAAAAATCTCAAGTTGGGTTTTTTTTTTTCTTTTTTTTTTTAAAGAGTCACTAAACATATTCACCAATTTCATTAAGCTTTTATACTAAAACTAAAAAAAATGTGTCATAATATTTTTCCAACAAACCAAATTAACCTTATGATGAAAAATCTTGACAATTAATATTTGCAAACATATATATAATAAGATATATAAAAGGTTGATATATTGAAAATATACCTAAAAATTAATTTTAGGAATAGTCTAAAAAGCGTGAAGACTCTGCAAATTAAAACGAAGGTTATATATACATACATACATATATATATATATACATACATACATACATATATACATACATACATACATACATACATACATACATACATACATACATACATACATACATACATACATACATATATATATATATATATATATATATATATATATATATATATATATATATATATATATATATATATATATATAAAAGTTTAACCAGGGGAATCGCTCGGGGCACACACTAGTTACTAATATATGAAGTCTTTCTCGCAGGCAGACCATGAGACAGCGACACGTGACAGTCCACTTTTTCTCTAAGTGTTATGCCACGCAGGTAACAAATAGTTATTATTGTGACACATATGATGATAAATAAGCGAAGTTTGGCTAGATTTTCAAAGACAAAAATGTTGTATAGAATTTTATTTTCGATATACTTCTAATATTTCATATATACAAAATTAATCATAACTTTAAATAAATATTTTATAACTCAATACTTCCCATCATAAAATTTGTTTTATGAATTCTTTAAAATAAGATCAATTTATAATATACTAGTTTGGTACCCTGTGCAATGCCCGGGTTATTTATTGAATTTTAAGATTTTATCTATGTACCAAGTTTTAAAATTTATCATTGATACAAAATTAGTTAGGAATTAATGTGATTTTATGACGATTTAAATTATGTATGTAGTGGACATGTAATGACTAATAATAATATTGGTGAAAATGTTCAATTTAAAAAATCTTAAAAAAAAAATAAAAAGTGAAATATTAGAAAATTTTAAAATTAGCCAAAATGAAATTAAACAAAATATTTTCCTAAGACTCTTAGTTTAGACTTTAAACTAGATAAGACCTATGCGGTGTTGGGATTGAAAAAATTATTAGGATGCAATAAATTGCTTCTATTATTTTCCCATTCATACTTATAAATTAGGTTGTAAAAACATAGCTTTCATCATAAATTATTTTGTAGCAAAATATAAAAATGAAATCCAATATGATATAATCAAACCATATGCATACGAATTATATAGTTCGAAATACAAATTAAAATACATGTTACTTAAATAAATTGAAGCGATATAATATAATAAATAAATTAATTAATTAAAGCTCCTTGGAAATACTGCGAAACAATAGTAACATTTAACAATATGTTATGAAATATATAAATATGGATGACTATTATCCCATGTACAATCTAGAACATTCTAGAGTTGGGTATTTGATCTTATCCGATGATGGAATCATAGATGATATACATGTATATATACCCCGTACTAGATGGAATAATATATAGAACGTACAAATATTTCTCTATCTCTCTATATTTCTCTTCCATATTTAACACGTTATCAGCACCACGCTCTAGCCAAACTGATCTAATGGAATACTCTAAGGTTAGTATTCTTATAATTTCTTCCTAGTAAAATCTAAGTAACTATTTCTTTGTGTCGATCTTAAATTATTCATAACTGAGAGTTTAAATTATTTGACGATGACGAACTGTAATCTTCTCGTATATTAATTGATTAGTAAATTAATGGGTTCGATAACTTGATTGTTCATGATATAATAAATTTGTTCAACCTCTTCAATCTTTTTATGATGGAAGTGGATTATTTTGTTTTAAGTGCATGATTAGGATGAAACTATTAACCTTGATCCAACACGTTTACATAGAATTGACATGCATTGTGATGACCAAGCTTATGCGAGTAATAATGATTATGTGTATAATTATCTTTTAATTTCCAGTTTAAACTATGTGTTTGTTGTTTATGTGGGCTGCTTGGTGTTTACCTTCATCAAATTTTCTTGTAATCCATATGAGTATATAGTATTTCATGCAAGCATATATATAGTATCACTACAAGAAATAGATCAAAGAGGGCAATTTTATTCTGACAAAGAGGACGACTTTAATTTTGCCTTCTTAAACACCATCAAATAGGACATATAGAACTCGTCCTATTATATTGTTATCAAAAAGGGCAAAAATTTGGTCGTTGCCTTATAGCTGATCAATAAGGGCGACTAAATAAAATTCGCCCTCTTTGATCAAACAATAAGGGCGACTTAAACAATCGCCCTCTTTGATAAACAATAAGGGGGCAAATTAATAGTAGTTGTCGTCCTTGCTTGCAAAAATAAACAAATACTTCTACCGTACTCCGTAAAACAAACCCCAAAATCAAAAATTGTAAAACCCTTTTTTATCAGTGATGATGCTTTGAGTAATCTCTTAATTGCCTTTGTGGATTCTGAAGGTGCCAATGAACATAATTAACTTATATATACTACGCATTTGATTAAGAATAAGCTTGCTTTATGTGCATATTGTCAATGCTATAAAAGAAAATTGTGGACAGATTACTTGTATGAAATGATTTTTGACAGAAGAGTTGCAATCCACTTATGCCTATCTTTCGTAACAATTACGGAGTATGAGTACATGAAAGCATATTTATCTTGATGTTTTCGACAGTCTTGTAATTGTCGTTCTGTATTTTAATTGTGTCCACATGTATGTAATTGATCATGGTAGATTTTTAAAACCATAGAGCTTACTCATTAATGTATGTTTGAAGTGTCTCATTGGCTTATTAGAAGATAAACATGTGATCTATGTAGGACCTTGTTTTTTAACACTAGTGTGTGACAATCTAGAACATATATACTGAAAATTACAAGAACCCCTATTAGAAATTCAACTAAGAAAAATCGAAAAATCAAATTAAATATTCAGAAGAGATCCTCTCAATCAAGATTTTTTGTCATTTGATTATGTAGTGAGTGGCATAAAATTATAACCCATGTTTGCGTTCCCTGGTTGTCCGTTGAGGCACCTGTTTCAGGGTATACTTCCGTATTGCTCGATTATCGAGTAGGTTGGGACATCTTACGACATACTCCCCTTAAAAAGTTAAAAAGAAACTCTTTGGCCATATGAAATCTGATGATAGTGTGCACATCATGAATGGTTAGGCACTGCGTTTACTTTAAGGCATGTTATATAGATTATCTGATTTGGGATTAGCTTGAGACTAATTAACTTTAATGTAATTATGAATTATGATGCTTATGCTGAGAATTGTAGTGTTTAGTTACATTCCTGAAGCATATTGTAGTCAGTCCTTGATTTCTCCCAGAAAGCTTGGTTGCACTTTCCTGTTAGTCCTTGAGTTTAAATGTTTTTGGTGCCAATAATTGCATTATCTAGTATTTTACATTGCAAATTAGATCTACATATTATGTTACTGTTTATAGTTTTGTTTCTATCTTCTATTTTTTTTTCCTTCATTTTGTAGGGAAAAGAACAATGAATGAGCCTGAAGGGTCTACCTCTCAAGAGTCTCAACAACTTAAAAAAAGAAAAGGTAAATATGTTATGATTGCTTTATTTATGAATAGGTGCTAGAGCTGAGTTTTTGGGCTTTTCCTATTGCCGAATATTGGTGAGCCAATACGGTTGCTTCACCTTATGCTAATAGAATTTCATATATTCTTCATAGACATGGCCATTGTTGCTATAGGCTAGCCACAGATAGCTACTTTAATTTTTCCCAGTTTGATCAAATAATGATTGCAACACAAACTCCTGATTGTCCTTAATTATTCATCCTAGTTGTGCACTGAATTTATAACCTTCTTGTTTCTCGTAGCCTGAAGAGAGTTCTTTATATCTTTTTTTTTTTTTGAGGGATGAGTTCTTTATATCTTTTATTCCTTTTATCTTCAGTTTAAATTTCATATACAGCTACGTTTATCTTTTCTAATGGAAATCCTTCTGTTGTTTTTTTATCTTCCTGGTAATATGTATGCGTGTGATTTTCTAGGAATAACTACAAAATTAAAATAATATGATGCGAGCTAAATTGGAAGTTTCTAAGAAGAAACAAGATAACCTAGAACAAAAGCTTCGGTTAGTCGTGGAGAAGATTGGCCTTGATGCTTGATAGAGGTAATATTTTCTAGCTTACTCTTTACATCAAATTGTCATGTGGATGCATTTTCATGCCATGGTTATGTTAGCTTATTATGTTAGAGGAATCTTGGACAGGTTCTACATGCTGTTATTTTGGCAGTAGTCCATCAGTCCATCAAACATTCCATTCTAGTATCTTATTCTTGAACTTGACTTTTGTGAATTGTAACTTTACCTTTCTTCTTGAAGAGGATTAACAGTCACATTAAAACCTGCAGGACTCGAAACTGTTTCTTACCAGAATCTGTCAAGTTTGCATTCAGGGGATCAAGTCAATGTGCTGATGTTTTGGGGATGGACACCAAAAGGCGGGTTGCATTACAGATGGAAAAAAAGGGGATGCTAGAAGCTACAAGAATGAGAAGATTGCTTGATAGTTCATGTCCTAGAAAAAACATTATTAAATTTTAGTACTCTTTGGCTTAGCTATTTGCTATTTTTAAATACTTGATTAATACTTTTGTTTATATGCCTATTAAGACTTTTTTTTTTCCTAAATGTACCCTCCTAGAATTCTTTTTTTTTAAAACTAAAAAATGAACAAAGAGGGCGACTTTAATTTTGCCCTTAGATTTTTATAAAAGAGGGCGAAAATTTTTGTCCTCTTAGATTGTGATCAAAGAGGGCTAAAATTTTTATCCTCTTAGATTTTGATCAAAGAGGGCGAAAAGCTTTGTCCTCCTTGATTTTGATCAAAGAGGGCGAAATTTTTTGCCTTCTTTGATCTTTAACAAAGAAGGCAAAATTTTTTGCCTTCTTTGATCTTTAACAAAGAGGGCGAAAGATTATAGTTGCCCTTTGAAGCTAATAGGACGAAGCTAAAAGGGCAACTTAGGGGTGATTTTAAAATCGCCCTCTTTGCCTAATAGGGCGAAATTGTAACCTAAGAGGGCAATTTAAATCGCCCTCTTTGATCTTATTTGTTGTAGTGTATATTGAGTACTCCGTATAAAACTAATTAGATCATCTAGAATTTAATGATTATAACGATTAAAATTTATTAGCTAGATAATACTTCACGTAACGTCACTTTGTCACGATTAATAAATTTTGGGGTATAATATAGTCGTGTAACCATTTAATACGTTGTTTGTTGATGCACCAATTTTATGTCGACAAATCATGACAAATTTCATGATTATTATCTTATACGAGTACATATATGTGATTGATTAAATAACTTACTTTTTTTGTACATATAATTCCATGATTATAATACTTGAATACTTATACTATATTATATTAATGCTTAATTAATAATTATCATTGATACTCTTTTATAATAAATCACTAGTGTGTCACCCGGGCAATGCCACGGGTTACTGCTTTGAATGTTTTTTTTAGCGTGCAAATGGTTTGTCCATCATGGTGTTATGTATTTCAAATTTGTTACAGCTTATGTTCTGTCGAAGAGTGTTGGAAGGCAATAGCAATTGTTTTTATTAAGTAGTTTTAAAAAGCTTCTGTCTACCAGCATTCTTATTTTTGTTTTTGAAATTTGCTAAAGATTATGTTTGGAACACAGAGTATTGGAAAACAATATGTAATGCTCCATTCCTTGAAAGTTGTTGATTTGGTTTCCTCCAAATTTTCTTCCATTCTGCGCTTGTTGTTTCTCTAGTTTGTTCATCGCATTTACATGTTCCATTCACTGTTCAGCTGCTACAACTGTTTGGGTTGTTGATGCTCCATCTTCTTTCTCGTTCTTCCTGTATTTCAAAGATTTCGTTTTTATTGTTATTGTGGGTTATTTTTAGTAACTGATGTTCATTGTGTTGAGATGTTTGACTTACATCTCATCTCGATTCCTTTTTTTTTTGGAGTTATTTGGGTTTTAGTAATTCCCGTGTTGTCATCCTCAAGATGTTCTAGTTGGTGTGTGATGGCTTCCTGCAAATTGCAGTTAATTTATTAGTGTGAAAATATTAAATTAGGGAAGTCTCATTTGTATTTGTGGTTTAACAAACCTGGTTATGTTGTTGTTGCTCTTGGCAAGCCTTTTCTAATTTGTAGTTGATGTCATATGTCTTTTGGCAAATGAGTTCAGTTTTGTTACTTGTTGTACTTAGCTTGACCTTGAAAACGAATTGTTTGCCAACGCAATGCTCCAATCGCTGCAGCACCTTTTCTTTGTCGTTTTCCTACATTTTGTATATGGTCCTTTTAGTTTAAAGGCATTACATTGTATTTGTCGTTAGTAAGCTGTAAGAGTCGTACCTTTTTCTCGACTTCCATTAATTTGTGGACCGGACTTCCAACAATTTTTTCAACCTCCTTGTCGAACATAGCCATTGGAATACATGCACTTCCGTCGTCTATGTTAGTAGTTAAGAGGTACCTGCGAGTTTGTTGGTAGTAAAAATGCAAGGATTTTTTTTTCTTTTTTTTCCTTATTATTTAGTGTGAGTTGGTATTCTGGTGTACCTTGTTGTTTGATATTTAACTATATCATCGGAGTTTGAGCAGTAAAAAGTCTCATCTATCTTTTTCTTACATGCAGCACAAGAGTTGTAATGCCATTTTTTGTCAGCGTGAATGCTTGTTACTGTTGCATTGCAAGTAAACATCTCTTGCAATAAAATTGTTGATAAACATACATGCAAAGTCAACATTGTATTTTTGCTGCAAAACTGTCATGCCTTGAATTGAGATGTGTGACGATTTTTTTTAACATGTTTGCAAGAAATAAAGTTGGATTATAATATGCTTCATAACATACCTACAAGAAAATTAGTGGTTATTTGGAAATGTTCGATTCGTGTGAAATAGATGTATGGGAAAATCAGTGATTGACGCTTACCTTTGCTTGTGGATAAAATTGTAGTATATCTTCAATCTTTTTTTTTTGTTTTTAAACATGGCTTCCTCTACTAGTTCATGTGGTTTCGCCTCTAATTGTTTTATGGTATTTTTGGCTCTACCATATTAGGCCTGTAATTTGATATTCTGTGTTTAGATCTCTGGTTTGTTGAATTTGCTATATTTATATCACTGTGAAAGTTGCTTACCCTTGCTTGAAACTTTCCACTTTAAGAATTGGCAAGTTAATGTGTATCTTGGTAGCATGGGTTGAGCTCAACTAGTAGTTTCCTACATGGTGCATGTTAGATATGATGTTATTGTGGTATAGCAGTAGGAATGTTTTATTCAAAGAGTAGATCTTGGACTTGTATATTTGTTTTTTGTCGTGTTCTTACCTTGGTACATGGTGACTTCTGTAGAGGTGATGAGGAGTACTTTACAGACATCTTGATCTTCTGTTATCTCAGTGCTTATTAAGTCAGCTTTGGCTCCCCATAAAGTGACCACGACCTTTACATTGCTGCATGGTTTTAATTTGGGCGTGAAGTTTATTAGACTGACATACATATATATAATTGATTTTCTAAGTATTGTCATTTCTTACCATTGGTCTTCAATGTGTATCCTTCTTACTGGAGTTTTTTGTTTGCCAACATTGACCCATGTCTTCTCTTCCACTCCAATTAGCACTCTGTAATTTTTTTTTTTATTTTTAAAAACACAGAGTGAGATGATTACAGGAAAATATTATCCAATGATTAATAGTAGGAAATTTTTTTATTGTAGATGTTGTATGGCATGTCTTTGAATGTAAGTTTAGTCCACTAAATGTAAGGTAGCCTACCTATGGCGTAGTCTGTCTTTTTATTTCGTTCTTGTAAGCGATCAAGAGGGTGTATAGGGTGTATTTGAAAGCTGTTCATCGAAATTTCAGCTGCACTTTCTTCTTCTTGTACCAAAACAGTGAAAGGTGTAAATCTTATGAGCTGGTCCTTTTTAATTGGGCAGTGAAGCTTGTTGTTCTTAGCTACTTTGAAATTATTGAAGGTGTGTATTTTTCCTTCTATAATTTCGTCCTTGTAAGATTTCAGCAAGTCCTTCCTTATAGTGGCCTCAATAAGTCCTCCCTACATTTTTGTAGATATTTGGTTTTTTTATATATAGTTAATGTAGCTGACATTTTAAACTATTTTTTTTATCCTCTTTGTCCAAGAGGAGCATATCCAAAGAAGTGGGCTGGTCATTGAATTTGTAAACTATATCCCACATCCTTATGACTCGAGCTAGCAAGGAGCTAGCCTTTTAATGTGTTCTTTAGTCCAGCAATGTTTTGCGCTGTTGCCATTTTTGCATAGAGTACATGTACATAAATTTGTTAGAAACAACATTTGTATGATTGAATAAAAAAAGTTGACTTGCTTTTAGCATGGAAAGAAACATGTAATATATTATAAAGTTTTGAATAATATTAAATAGGAACTAAATTTTTTGGAATGTGTAGAATTTTATTAACGGTTGATAAGTCAAGGCTTACTGTTAAACCTATGTCTAACAGATACATTTTTTTTGAAGCTAAAGATCATTAAAAATTTCTTTGTACACGACATTTTTTGTTTTTCCAATGTGGCCCTCATCCCATTTTGTGTTGGGGATGCATATTTTTTAGTCCCTTTCTTGTGGTGACTCTTGAGACAGCCACGTAAAGTTGCCCATGGCTGAAGACTAGTTCTGGTTAGTATATTCCAACGTGATCGAAAGTTTGCCCTTGGCTTTTGTTGATTGTCATTGCAAAGCAAACCTTTACTGGGAACTGCCGACGCTTTAGGATGAATGGCCATTTTGTATGTGATTGAGACATTTCCACACGTGGTATGCATACCAGGTCTCCTGCATTTGTTCCAGTTACAATTCGTGCTTCAATCACTCTATTTTGTAATCTGGTTACAATAAGGCGTGTACCATTATATAAGCCATCTGTTTGGCTGATGTTCCTCAATAACAGTATTGGGCACCCTACCTTAAGATGTATTTCATGGTGTGGTACGCCCGGGAACTGCAAGGTGTTTAGGAATTCTGTAGTGTACAATGACTCCACATTTCTCCCACCTCTAGTAGTTAGGCATATTTTGTCTGCACTCTTTTAGATCCTCTCTTCTCCTTGAATAATTTGTAAGATATGTCCATTTATCTTGTCGACTGTTTCATTTTTTGTAGCTAGTATAGCCCGTTGTTGGAGATATCTCGGGTCCCTGTGCTTATCAAGGATTTTAGGGTACACTTCCTCCACCAATGTTACTATTGGATCAGCTCCTTCATTTATTAATAAGCCACTTGAAATATCTATCCACATTAGTTCATCCTCACCTTCTTATACTTTTGTTGTTGTTTGGCCATCTCCCATGTCTAATACCCATTTGCTGAAAACTGCCAAGTCATGTATGTTGTTTAACTGACGTAGCCGCATATTTGTCTTCAGTGTGTGTATAGTACAGTGTGGCCAAATGGTGTTTGATTTGTTAACAGATGCATCTACAATGTCTACTCGTCCCCCTTTTGGAACAACATGAAGTATTCGTCGGAAATCGCCTCCTGATACAACAGTTTTTCCACCAAAAACTTTATCCTTTGTTGTTTGGTCAGATAGTTGCATTATACCTCTTAAGGTGTGGTCTAGTGCTTCAAATGCATGTCTACAGACCATAGGTGCCTCATCCCATATTATGAGATTAGTTTTGTAGATTAATTCAGCAAGCTCAGACTCCTGTTCAATGCTACAACAAGAATTCTCATTTAAATTAATAGGGATCTTGAACCTAGAATGTGCAATTCTCCCTGAAGGAAGAAGTAGTGCTGCTATTCCTGACGAGGACTATGTGTTATTTTGACCAAAGCTTCGATATTAAATCTTTCCATAAATAAGTCTTTCCAGTCCCTCCACAACAATCAACAAAGAAGAGTTTCCCTGTGTTATGGTACACCGCTTCAAGGATGTTATCATAAACATTTCTTTGTTCAGCATTCAATCCATGCTCTAAGTCACATGCATTGCGAGCAAACAATTAGGTGTCGTAGTTTTGCTCTTCTAATAACATTCGGTTTCTAGAGTCTTTGTAGTAAAGCTGCATTTGGTAGCGGTATTCCGTGGTAATCAATGAGGCTTCTATTCTCTCTATTTAAGAGTTTTTCCATCTCATATAGAGCATAGTTTTGAAGTTGCTCTTCAATAAGACTCAGATTTGAATTACCTACTCTTTGGCGTTGTCTTTGAATTATATCATCTAACAAGGCCTCCCAATGCTTTTCCCACAAGTCTTTTGGGTCTGAAACCTCATAAAACAGCAGTATTGTAACAAAGATGTTCCGTAATTGTGTGCTAGTAGCCCATACAACAGCTTCATTTAAACAATCATGCCATTCATTATCTTCGGTTAGAAGTTCAAGTGCATGGCATGCTGCCTTGTATGTTGGATGTATAATTTCACCAACTGTCCTAATGTCTTCGAAGCATGTCGCACCTTTAACAATATTAAGCAACAACCTTAAATAATACTTCTCACCAGACACTGGATGGGCAAAGTAAATCCCTCCAATGCTCGTCCCTATCTTCCTTTTTTGCCATTTTTTCTCATCACTAAACCACCTCCACTCTGTAGGGAAGTCTACATATGTCAGGTCACATGCTTCCGCGTACAACTTATTAGCAGTCATCCACTTTGTCAATGTTGTTTTCTTCTGCACTACTCTTTCCAGGACATCATCTAGGTGCTCATGGTCTTCAAAAAGCACCTGTAATTGATTTTCTAGGTGGAACGTGAGTCTTTGTGCTGGGGATCCTTGTATTAGATGATAAATGCAAATATTCGCCAGCAAGCTTCAGAGGCATACACATATCTACATTTTAGATAATTATCTATCTCATCTACTACTTTATCCCCTCCTGTTTGAGTGTGAGACCCTTCATTTTCCCCTTTAGTCTGCTCAATTCTTGCAAGAGCCATGTCTGGACCTTTGTTCATGTATTTGAAAAGGTATTTCAGTGACCTATCTTTGTTGTAGTATTCAAAATTTATGTGGGCTTGATATTTGACCACCAGGTCGATGTTGTAAGGTATGACAAATCTATTATCCAATGTCTGTCCAATTTTCGTTGCTGTTCTGCCATTATCTCGTCTTCTGTAAATAGGGTAGCCCTCATCATTTATCACTATTGCTCCTTCAAAATCCTTTAGATAGTGTTTTGAGCACTTTCCATCTTGCATGCATGGAGAGCTTTGAGTCATTGCCCCATGGGGTCCATACATCATCAATTGGACAGCAATTTCGTAACCAATCAAGTCATGATCCTTGTCCGGGAGTTCTGCAGAAATAATTCTGTCTATATCTTCTAGACTGTGTGGCTTATCATCCGGTTGCAAGAATAGTAGGATGTGCGCATGTGGTAGTCCCCTTTTCTGAAATTCAATGGTATATACCACTGCATAGGTAAAACAAAATGTTAGCTTTCATATTTTTTTGTGTAATATTTTTTTATTTGGAATTAAGGTTCAGGTACTACCTGCTATTGTCCGCCCAAAATTTTCTCTTGTAGTTATATCACGTTTTAATTCATCTAGCTTGAGTTTAAATACGCGAACCACAACATCTGGTCGGTCTTCTGAACCTTGACCAGGTATGTCTGCTAAGAATTCGGTAATTTCTGGCCACTTTGGATTGCAAGTGAACGTTATGAATAGATCTGGTGGTCCAGCCCATCTGCAAATGGCCATTGCATCATGGTAGTTCTCCACCATGTATCTAGGCCCAGCAGTGAAGGAGAACGGAAGGAAAACTCTTGTTCTATTGAAGCGGGAGATGTGTCCCCTTGAGAAACAGCATAAGACAATCCACACAACACTTTTTTTTTCTAATTGTTTGCTGGTCAAGACGAACATAATCTAACCTCACTTCTTGCATGCATGAGAATGCATCCACAATGATTTGTTGGCGCAAACGCCTGCAAAGAATGAGAGTGCGAGCCTCATTTAATCTTTCCATCAAGCGGAAAGCATAATATTCGCGCATTGTGACTGTTTTTTTCTTCTTACGCATTGTTGACTCTGCATCTCGGTGTGGGATGTCAATTCTATATCCATCTTCTCCATATGGAAATAAAAGTGGATATTGTAAAGCCATGAAAATGGGGTGGTTTTCATATATCCTTCGAAGTCCACGACGCTTAGCTTTTCTTCAACTATGACATCCCGTTGACCTCCTTCACTTTCTCCATTTCACACAATCAAAGCTGCAAGTTCATTACTGGACGGTAAATTGTATTGTGTACCATCCTTTGAACTTGATCCAAGAAGGCGAAATGAAACCGGGTGCATTTCAATATTTGATAATCGCTCCCTGGCCATTTTGAGCACTTTACAAGTTGATTGTTCTCGTATAACATTTTTGAAAGTCCATTTACTATTTCAGGGTCAAGATCGGTTGCTGCTAGTGAGTTTATTCTATTCTGAACTTCATTGCCAGTTTCATGCACATAGAGTTGGATGAATCTAGGTTGCTTCCCATCAGGTGGTAACAAAGATCCAATCTTGTGGTAATTTTGACCATGGATTCTGAATACATAAGGACCTCTTCCTCTATGAATAGTGTTGTCCACTTTGCCTCCCATTGACGTGAATGCAAATATAGAAATGTAAGTTCTAATGCATTCCTTGAACCTTGTTGAGCGTGACCCATTATTAGGATTGAGAAGTGACTTTAAGTAGTCTGGTGGTTCTGTAAGCAGTGGGAGTATGACCTTCCCTTTTTGACAGCTTATGCTATATTTTGGGTAGTCAAGTTTTTTTTCTCTTTTAACTCTTTCCTCTATCCAAACCTTCGCATCGCAATCCTTCGACACATTTTTTTTTGCCACCAAAGTTCCATGGTTTTGTGAATTTTTTTTCCTTTTAAGAAGTCATATAGGAGTGAATTAGTTAGGTTGAAAGTGTTTTATTGTATGTTTTTATATGAAAGAGCTATATAAACTTACTTTGATGAAGTATAAGTGGTGTTGAAGGTGCCCTTTGGTCGGCATTAATTGAGTTATTGCTGACCACTGTCATTGAAAACATTGTTGAATATACATATAAAACAATTATTGGTTTAATATTTTGTAAAATTAGAGTATATAAAATTATAGTACCTCTTGTTAAGTTGGGTTGGGGTTGTATGTAGTTAGATTCTCCATTTTCAATGGTAAGCCTTAATGGCGATAGTGAATTCATTATGTGCGTAGATGTGGGTGAGGGTTGTATGTCTTCTATTCTTGTACGTCGTCTTGAAGCACTACCAGATATATATATGTGTACTGGTTGGTGTACTTGTTTCTCCTTTAATTGTGATTTTTAAAAAGGTAAGCAACAGTCATAATTCCTTAAAATATCATTTTTTTTTTTAAAAAAAATGGGTGTTACCAACCTCTAGTTGTTCGTGGTTGGTGTGCTCTTTGTACTGCATTCATCATTGAGGTAAATGTATATTGTGGCCAAACAACTGTTATACATTGTGGTTGGGAAAATCTAGCATTTCTACAGGATTGGTTGTTGTTTCCAGCCTTGTTTCTCCTTTGTGTAAGGATGAATCTTCGCATTAGCCTTCTACACCTTGCTTGATCTTGTTTTTCCATATGTTTCTCCTTATAGCAAAAAGAGTTTGTTGAAACTTTAAATTTATCAAGGTATATTTTAAAATGTTATGATACAATAACTATTAAAATATATTGAAAGAAGTAATTCAAAACATGTTTATTTTACAACATATAAATTACTTTGCAAGATATATTTTTGAATATTATCATACAATAATAATTATTAAAATATTGAAAGAAGTAATTCAAGATATGTTTATTTAATTCCCTGGGTTATCAAATCGCCTAATTTTTTGGCTTTTCCTAGCTCTTCTTTTAGGGCTTTATTCTCCCAACACACATCCATATAATTGTGCTTCAACGAAATTCATTTCCTCTTTAACTCGGTTGATGTCTGCTATGCGTCGTTTTTTCCTTTCTCTTCGAATGCCTTCTAAGTTGAAATACGCTATTTCAAAGTTATAACACTCCTTTAATTTGTATATAGCTGATTGTGCTGCGTGCTCTGTTGCAGTTTGCAAATCTTTTGAACTATTGCTTCGGATTCTTGTTGTTGTGCCACCGCTACTTGTTAGCTTTAAAATCACGACATATTGCTGTCTTCGTTTCTTATAGTTTTGTTTATATAGCGCTGGTGGCAAACCATACCAGCTTATGATGTTGGATAGCAGAGAGCAAAAACTTATACTGAATATTGTAGTAGAATTATTCATTTAGCAGGTACTTTAAGATTTCATAGTAGTTAGATTTTATTGGAATATTTTAAAATAATGCTTTCATGTATTATAATGGCTTCTATATTAAGCATAAAGCACATTTTATACAAAGTAAGGTATTCATGTACTATCAAAGACAAACTTTTCAGCTATTGATGTTAATCATGTCATACTTAAGTTTCAGTACATACATCATAAAACACAAAGGGCAAACCGAGTGAATCAATTAAAAAAAAAACCATACATCATAAAACATAGGTCTGATATATGTAATTTTCTATGAATATTTTAGATTTCTATATAAAAATGTAGTTTGTGTTTTATATGAATAATCACTATTGTCCTTTTTTTTAAAACTGCACATATACATTGAGTGATAGATAGATGTAGCCACAAAGGATAACAGAGAAAACTTATACTTCTAATAATGATCTATATAGATTAAACAGATGACAAGAATTGGGTATATAAGCATCTACCTTTAAGATGAGCGATACAAGTCCAAGTTCCTCTTCTGCTCAATATGTGACCAGAGTGCCTACAATGCAAAAAGGGAAACATATTCATTATTTTTGGGAGATAACAGAGTGCCTACACAAACTCATTCTTTTAGGGAGATAACAGAGTCCCTATACAAATTCATTTCAATTGGAGTTTAAAGAAATTGCACATTGTCATGTGATGTTGAACCAAATTAGAATGGGTCAAAGGGATACACATTCTATTCTATCTGCCCATGTAATTAAAGAACTTAAACCTTAATGACTGCACTATTTTCGAGCTTTCACGATAAAGTTTGAACATATGTCTACAAAACCTTGTCCTCTCATATCATAATTCAGAAGTAAATCAAAGTAGAACTTGCAATTGACCAAGACATTCATGGAATAATTGGCGTATTTTACATAAATTCAGAGTAGTCAATGCGACTACATTAACCACGACTGTAGGGAAAATAAATCTCAGATCAAAATCACAATTTTCAGAAAAAATAAAAACCTCAAGACGCATAGATCAATACTCAACATTGTAATACATCAAAGGTTAATCATAGGAGGCCTATTCACATCACAGGAAGAAGTTTAGCTTTGGAATAGAAGATAAAATAAATGATTCATCTATGAAGTAATCTATTCTTCTATCTTAGTACTCCATTACTTAACAAATATATTGCTAAAAAATAGACACCTACAATTATAAGTCTTGAAGACTCAAAACTGCTATTCACAAATAAATTAACTTACCAATAATCTTTCCTGACTTCAACAATGGCTATAAGAACCTAGGCTCAATTCTTCACCAATACACCAAAAAAAAAAAATATTACATAGATAAACCAATTAGATATTGAATATTAAAAAAACTGATTAAATTGAGCAATCAAAATATAAATGGGAAAACATAAAGGAACAATAATAAGCTAATAACCTTTCTTTTGAGGGAAATAACCAAGCCTTATGAAAATTGCAAGAAATAGATCATACATATATATATTCGGAACTTCAAATCAAAAATAAATTGCAAGAAATAGATCATACATATATATATTCGGAACTTCAAATCAAAAATAATTGTATAATGTACGCATCAGTTACAAACACTACATTTTATTTACTTGGATTTTAATTAATTGTGAATTAATGACACCAAATGAAAAAAGGAATCTGAAATAATTACAATTAATTAGTTGGAAATAATTGCATACTCAATTGCACTATATTTGGGGAGAATTAAGGGGTCTTTATAATCGCCTACCTTTAGACACCAATTTGTGTCTCCCCAAAACCAAACCCAGTGATGAATACCTTTCACGTCGAATCATAATCGAATGAAACGAAAGTGTGGAAGGTCTAGTATTGCGGAAAGTTTTTATTTCTTTTCTCTTCTCTCTGTTTTTGAAAACTTTATTTTAAAGAAAAAAGCCAATCCAGTTTGGTTGGTCCATGATATGGGTCCAATAATAGTGTAGTTGGATGGGGCTTGCAAAGACCTTTCCAACGATATATTATAAGCCAATTCCGATGAATATTAAGGAAGTTATGACCAATTTACTAAACTGGGCCCGATTTGAGCTTTATGTGCGGCCCAATGATCTAGGGGAGGGCCTAATATGATTTATCATTCCTAATGCAATTAGGAATGGTTTTAGTCTTCTAGAATCTTCTAGAAGGTTCTTTTCATTCCTAATTCAATTAGCATTGATAAGTTGACTTTGTTGACTTTTCAGAGTTTTAATCAAAACCAAATAGCATTTTCGAAGAAATTATATTATTTTATCCTCCAGTACGGGAAATTTATCAGATTTTCAAAAACGTGTTGAAATCCAGTTTGGCGTCCAACCCTAGGCCTTGGCGCCTGGAACCAGGTTTGGCGCCAACCTTGGTTTGCGTGCGTCAGACTGTGTTTTGTTAAATTATCTTTTTTGGCTGATTTTCTCTATAAATATCGTATTAAAAACTCTGTTTTCATTCACGAATTCTCATCAACAATTAGTTTTAATTAGCTTTCATCAACAATCATTAATTCTTTAGCATTCTTAAATTCTTCAATTCTTTCTTACTTTGTTTTCATAAATAATTCCGCATTCACAAGATCTAGAAACACCTAGCCATATTCGAAGTTGCCTTCGCCCTAGACGTGAAAGGTTTAATTTCTGAGGGTTTGGTCCCAAATCTCTCTTTCAATTATTTAATTTAATTGTTTGATTATTATTTTCCTTGAAGTTACTAACGTGTGTATTTTGTTATTAGAAAGAGGTACGAGGCATCAAAGTAAGTACTTTAATGGTTTTAATTGATATTATGATGTAGAAATCATGTTTATATTGTTATTATGATGTTCCTAGTATCATGTTTAGGGAAAAGGTTATAATATCAAATATATTAAATATGATTGTTATGATGCTTCCTATGTTCTTCCTAATATTAATGATTGTTAGTATCATGTTAGGGTTAAAGATTTGATTTTTATTGTTTAGTGACATGCTAGGGTTTGTTATTAATCTTGTTAGTATCATGCCTAGGATCTTGCAATTATTATGCTTTAATATTAACATGAACATGATTATGATTATAATCGTTATAATTTATGATTATGAATATTATTATTATTATTATTATTATTATTATTATTATTATTATTATTATTATTATTATTATTATTATTATTATTATTATTATTATTATTATTATTATTATTTTGATGATAATTATTTTATTTATGATGATATTATTATTATTATAATTATTATTCATGATATTGATTACTTATTGTGTTGCTTGATTATTTATATTTATTGCTTGATCACGCCTTTTATGCATGATTAAAGGGAATTTGGTACTTGTAATCACGCTTAATAAGATAATTAATAATCTTGTTTAGGGTTAATGTGATTATAATTCAAGAGATCGCCAATAATAGTTTATTTGTGCATTAATATTCAACCAACATAGATAAACAGGTTTAGGGTTAATCCTATTGATTGCATGTTAATCAGAAAGCGCACATGAATACGATCAGAATAAAGTAGAGGCCTATTATTAGGGCAGATTCAATCTCTTTTAGGTTGGATTTGTACCTTCATCCTATGAACGGTTTACAAGTTCCTTAAAAACTTGTTGGCGACTCTTTTGCTCTATCTTCTTCCCTTTTGGACGCCACTGTACTTTAGTGTACGATCACAGTGGGGTTCAAGCTAGTGGGATTTTAAAGGCTTGAAATTATTCCCTACACTACCTCAACGGAAAATTTATGACGGTGTGCCGTCATGGTGGCGGTAATTAAATTGGTGATTTTTAACCACCAATCAGAAATCAAACTTCTTCCGAATCTTATTGTAACTTCAATTTCCATCATCATATATTTATGATAATTGATTGCATGTTGCTTTATCCGTCACCATGTCCGTTTCATCATCCCTTTGAAGCTGAGAACATGCAATTTTATGATTCACAATTTCCTTTCTTTCAATTTTTTGGTAAGATTATAATGAATAAATATTTGGACAGGTGTAATAAAATCTTAAGTACAATGACTACATGGCCCACATTGCTTTAATTTGTTGATTTTTTTATCATTTTATTTGAAGTTATAAATCTATTTATCTAAATGGGTTTTTCACCATATGCCCCTGAGTTTTTTGTTTATTCACCATATACCCCTGAACTTTTTAAAATTCATCATATACTTCCGAGTTTTCACAAAAATACACCATATACCCTTGACGAGTAATGATTGTTAGTTTTGTCAATCATTAGAGTTAATTATGAACCGAAACCACTCTAAATACATTCCCCAACTCTCGTAACCACCTACATTCCTTTTGCCACCCCTAAAACCACTCTAAATTTCCTTTTCTCATCCTCAAAATCAATCATACGGATATGACTTTAGAGATTTAGAGTGATTTCGAGGGCTGGAAAAAGAAGATGAGTGGTTTTGTGATAGGGGGAGAGATCTAAGGTGATTTCGAGGTATAATTAATCAAATTCCACTCATCTTATTATTTTTAGGGGTATGCAGTGAATTTCTATAACAACTTAGGGGTATATAGTGAATTTGAAAATTTTCATGGGTATATGGTGAATAAACAAAAAACTCAGGGGTATGTGGTGAAAAAAACCGTTATCTAAATACATGTTACCAAATGAGTGTTGGCTACAATGGTTAGAAGTTTTGGCTTTGATCCTCAAGATACAGTGTTCGATTCCCAGCATTTTTTTTAATAATAGTGGAACAATTTATTAAGTGGTGATGTGGCCCATGCTAGTTGAGTATTGTAGACACCTAAAAATGTCTCCCCAAAACCAAACCCGATGATGAACAATCTTTCACTGCCATTATTGGTCGGTTTCAGTATTAATCCAAAGAGTGCTTAAAAAATTGTATTTAATTAAAATCAATTTTTAATAATCCATGGATCAGTCTTGATGTTTAGTCAAAGCATAGTTTATTTTTAATTTTAGCCCAAACCTTTTTTATTTTATTTATTATTTTGGCCCAAACCTTTTTTTTATTTTATTATTTTGGCCCAATTAATAAAAAAAAATCACAAATGGCCCGAAATTATCAATCGGCACTTAAAAAGGCTGAACGAAATTAAGGAAATAAATGAATTTAGATGGAAAAATGGACTATAGATTCCCGCGTCACGGTAGTAAGCACCGTGTCACGGGGTACAATGCCGCGCCACAGTGTGCATCCCCGTGACACGGTGCCAGTGCTGTGACACGGGGACACTCTATGTCCTTTCCGCGTAAACCCTTCACGCGTTTTATCTCTCGAAACCTAGTTAATTCCCGCGTCACACTGTTTTCCACCGTGTCACCGGATTTTTCCTCGACTGACGGTGCTTGGCACCGTGTCAAGGTGTGTTCTGCCGTGTCGCGGTGTTATTTTTTAGAGTATTTATCTGTTTAGGGTTCCGTGTGTTCCCTATACTCATTTTTTCTATAAATACCCCCTCATTTCTGATGTACGGGGCATGAATTAACTCTTTTTTTCTCTTTTCTATTCTCTAGCCTAAACACTAGCCTACCCTTTTTCTTTTAAAATTCCCCCTTCAAGCACTCCAAGGAGTTCATACTTTATTCGTGGCTCTGTCCTTAAGCCAAGGGGTGAAAGGTAGAATTGTTTGAGGGTTTAGCCCCAAATAAACTCTATTTAATTTAATTTAATTTAATTATTTCTTTATTATTTTTCTTTGAAGTTACTAACTCGTTTATTATATTTTTAGTTGCAAGCAAACAGAATCAAATTAAGAATTATGTTCCTTTTGTTTCTATTATTTTTCTAACAATTTCATATTGTTGGATTTATTGTTAAATTGCTTCCAATATTAATGTTTATTCTACTTTTATTATGATCACCATATTTCATGTTTAAAGGGAATATGTAATTGAAAATCACGCCTAATAAGATAATTTGGACAAGCAGTTTAGGTTCCTTTTTAATCTTCTTGTTTAATCAAGTGATCACTAATATTTTAGAATTATGTGGTGCATTAATATTAAACCAATATAGCCTAATAATAGTTTGGAGCAAATTGAATCTTTGTTTGTATGCATTTGAGATCGCAGGAATCACTTTTCACTATAAGAATCTAGTAGAGGCCAATACGGGCGAATGTGACTCCTTGACTCACTTCATACCATCTTCACCTTCACGGGTCAATCGTTGTTGCCTATTGTTGTCCCTTTTCGTGGTTGCCTTATAATGATCCGTGAACGGTTTACAAGTTCCTTAAAAACTTATTGGCGGTTCCCTACTTTCCTTGTCCCTAATCGTATATGTCAATTCCCACCTTCTATCACTGCCAAGCATATTCACCACACGCTTTAACGTAGACGCACTTCGAACGACACCTACAATTTGGCGACTCCACTGGGGAGGATTCTTGGTTATTTATTGATTTGAGTGATCGGTATTTAATTAAGATGAGCGGATGAGACTTGAAAGATTATTGAAAAATATTCCTGTGATTAATTTGGCATTTTTGCATAAGCATAGACGTTTTAACGTCACTGTTGGTTTGTCCCGTAGGAAAAATTGAATAACTTGGTTGCGTACGAAGGAAAACAGGGCACTTGTCAGATTTCCTGACTGCCGCGCCACGGCAGATTCTGCCATGTCACGGTGCAGTACACCATCACGCGGTGTGCAGGATCGTGACACGGTGCTCTCTGCCGTGTCACGGGAGTTCTTAAATCAGTCCGGTGGCTTATTTTCTCTTCTCACAATCAACTTCCTTCGATTTTTCTGAAAAAATGGGTGTGTTCTACATACGTCTTAGCCTCGGGGGATTTAAGCTCTATCAACCCAAAAACGCTCATGGCAATAAGGGTTCATCCGAGTTATTAAATCCACCCCAACCATGGAGTCGAGTTCGATTTCATCACGAACTCGCGGAGCCGCCCGTTGACATACACCCTCAAGGGAGGCTGTCTTGCTAACGCGGCCAAACTCTTAACCATGGTATCCTTTTGACACCCAAAGTTTGACCAATAGTTGAATATAGATCTTCACTTTAGGTTGCGAACTCTTTTTACATCATCGTGACTAAATGCTACGTGGTTTATTTGGTGCTAACCCACATGTGTTTGCTCATTTTGTTTAACCTATGACCGAGGGTTTTTTTTTTCCACATAGTAATTAGTACGGACTTAAAATTGATCAAAACCTGGAAATTACGCAAAATTTTGGCCTGGAATTATGCACTGTGTCACTGCAGATCTGCTGCGCCACGGTGTTCAATGCCCTGACACAGTGCAGTTTGACGGTGCACTGTACCGTGTCACGACAGTCAGCACCGTGACACGGTGCCCAGGATTTTGTCCAGTCAGTCTTTTTTTGGTCTTTGTGCGTGCTTCTGTGGTCCGTATGTCTGGTTTGATGTCATGTCTAGCTGTACGGTCATAACATGTTTCCGTAACCTCACTTAATAACTCACATGTCGTTTTAAGTTCACACACTTTTCCGTTAGCCGTGCACCATTTCATGACCATACTTTAGGGTGGTCTTGTGTCGTCTTTTTTTTTTGTTTCATTTTTTTCCGGAGTAAGTTGGATGGTATCCTCCCATACATATTTTTAGAAAATAAAGCAAATTTTGAAAAAAAAAATTTATTATTTTTTTTTCTCTTCCGAATGGGTCAAGGTTAAGTCTAGTCATTAAAGGTGTGTTTGTTTCAATGTCACAGCACTTGGTCAAGAATCATGGGTAGGTTGTTACAGTTTGAGTCAATACCTCAACAACCTCTTATACCAAAGACGCGTACAAGGAAACCACCACAATCATCTCCATAAAGTCCGTCTCCAGTCTACTTTGAACCAATGGCTACAAAGGAGGAGATTGAGAACATCAACAGGACCATTGAGATGTTGTCTAACATGATGCAAACACTCACCACCAGGGTCAACATGGTAGAGCAAGATAATCAAAACAATGTCACTATCGCTGCAATGGACAAGATCAAAGAATAGATGAGTAAGATCTCTGAAGAGTTCACTTATGTGGAGCAACCTGTCACCTCTTCGTCCATAAGGGACAAACTTCCTGAAAAGTTTTCCACTGCTCACATTCCCAAGTTTAAGCCTACTGATAATCCGCTGTTCCACTTGAAGACTTTTTCTGCGACCATGGCTCTTAAGGGATTAGATGTGATAATCTTCCCTACGGTGTTCCCTCTTTCCTTGGAGCATGCCTGTCAACAGTGGTTCCACTCTCTAGAATCCAAACATGTTGCGACCTGGGAGGATGTTACTGAAAGCTTCATGAACCGCTACAAGTGTAACATCCAAGCCAAGACTTCTGAACGTGAACTCTCTTCTCATAAAAAAGGAGAATGAAGGCTTCACTACTGATCTAAGCAGATGGAGAGAGACAGCTGCACTTTTGGTGGATCCTCCCAAAGAAAAAGAGATGGTTTGCTTGTTTATTGCAAATCTGACTCATAAGTACGAGCAACACTTTATGTTTCTCCCTTTGAATAACTTCAAAGCTGTGTACGATATTGGGATCAATATCGAAGATAAACTGATGAAGACTGCTGGTAGCAACAATAATAACAACAACACTTGGAAAAACATGAAGAACGACACTCCTTCTTCGTCTTCCAAGCCCGATAATGCTACTAACAATGTCAATGTCAATTATGTGCTAGCTCTTAATGCTCCCACTTAGATATTCCAAAGGCAAAAGAGGGTTTACACGCCTTTGGGAATGACTTATGATGCTGCTTTTGATCGCTTGCATAGTCAATGACTGATTATGCCAATTGGACCTTTTCCAGAACCTCGAGTAGAGAACAGAACTGCTAGCTATGACCCCAATGCTCATTGCAAGTTTCATCAAGGCAAAGGTCATACAAATGAGAAGTGTTGGTGTAGACACCTAAAAATGTCTCCCCAAAACCAAACCCGATGATGAATAACTTTCACCGCCACTATTAGTCGGGTTCAGTATTTGATCCCGAGAATTCTTAAAAAATCGTATTTAATTAAATTCAATTTCTGAATAGTCCATTGATCAGTCTTAATGTTTGGTCAAAGCATAGTTTTAATTTCAGCCCAAACTTATTTTACTGTTTTATTATTTAATTTTAGCCCTAACCTTTTTTATTTTATTGTTTTATTATTTATTTTGGCCCTAACTTTTTATTTATTTTTATTTACTTATTTTCTTATTTTGGCCCAAATAATAATAAATCAGAAATGGCCCGAAATTATCAATCGACACTTAAAATACTGAACGAAATTAGGGTTAAAAATGAATTTAGACGGAAAAATGGACTGAAAACTCCCGAGTCATGGCAACAGTTCACTGTGTCACGGGAAATCGTCCCGTCTGACGGTGGGGTTCCCCGTGACACAGAACACCTGCTGTGACATGGGGGGTTTTCGTGTCCTTTCGCATAAACCCTTAACGTGTTTTCTTCCCCGTTCAACATATATTTCCCGCGTCACACAAAAGTACACCGTGTCACGGGAATGTTTCCCGTCTGACGGTGGGATTTCCCGTGTCATGGTACACTTTGCCGTGGCGCGGTATACTTTTTTAGGGTTCCGTGTGTTCCCTCAGCAGATTTTTTCTATAAATACCCCCTCATTTCTGATGTACGGGGCATCAATTAATTCTCTATTTTTCTCTCTTCTATGATCTAGCCTAAACATTAGCCTACCCTTATTCTTTCAAAATTCCTTCTTCAAGAACTCCCAGGAGTCCATACTTTATTCGTGGTTCTGTCCTTAAGCCAAGACGTGAAAGATAGAACAGTTTGAGGGTTTGGCCCCAAATCAATTCTATTTTAATTTAATTTAATTATTGTTTTATTATTATTTCCTTGAAGTTACTAACTCGTTTATTATTTTGTAGTTGCAAGCAAACAGAATCAAAGTAAGAATTATGTTCCTTTTATTTCTATTATTTTTCTAACGATTTTATATTGTTGGAATTATTGTTAATTTGCTTCCAATGTTAATGTTTATTCTACTATTTTTATGATCACCATATTGCATGTTAAAGGGAATATGTAATTGAAAATCACGCCCAATAAGATAATTTGGACAACCAGTTTAGGTTCCTTTTTAATCTTGTTATTAATTCAAGTGATCACCATATTTTAGAATTACATGTTACATTAATATTAAACTAATTTAGCTTAATAATATTTTAGAGCAAATTGAATATTTTGTTTGTATGCCTTTGAGATCGCAGGAATCACTTTTCACTATAAGAATCGAGTAGAGGCCAATACGGGCAAATGTGACTCCATGACTCACTTTGTACCATCATCCCCGATCCTCCTTTTGTGGTTCCGAACCATATGGAGTTAGTAATTGATGCAAGTCTAAGCATGGAGGACTTCGTAGATTTGCTTATCATGCATCAAGATAGTTTATCCCTAAACATTGATTCAAGCCAAGCATTGCATGGACACATTCTTGGATATCAAAGCAAAGCCACGGTTTGCTTAGTGGTTTTTCTTAGAGTCTAGTTCACTTTCTTGAACTTTCTTGAATTTTCTTTACTTAGATTTTGCTTACAAGTTTTTACCTTTCACTTGAAAGGGTTTTTCTTGGTTCAAGAATTACGATCTTTAATCTTTATTTAGTTCTTTAATTTTTATTTATTTATTTAGTTGCTTTAAAAATCAGTTAGTTAGGAAAATAAATCAGTTTGGTGTATGCTTGTGCGCCAAGGTGCTTGCTCTTCAAGCAAGTTAGAATTCTAGTTTAATTAGGATTGAATTAGGGACTTGTCCTAATCTTCCTAGGTAAACTAAGTCTTATAAATAGGGCTGTAAACACACGAATAAATATACATAGATTAATATTCAGATTTATTTCTTAAGTTGCATACTTCAGTTTTGGTTGATTGCGATCAATTGCTGTTTTGCTTGTTTTAGTTAAAACATTCGTTTGGATTGATTAATTAGGTGGATTCTTAATTGATTAATCTTAGTTTTTGTTTAATTCTTGGTGGATTTCCTGTATAGAATTAAACTTAAATATATCCCTTGTGTTTTGTTGATTTTTGGATCAATAATTCACATCATCTTTGGTATCAGAGCAGGTTTGCGCAACTTCGGCAAACATTAAACTGGGAACAATTGGCTGGTAATTTTTGCGTGATTCTTTTTGAATTGAACTCTAAAAACGTCCAGCTATCACCATATAAAATTTCATAATTTTTGGTTGAGTAACGCGTTCTACACAGCCTCAAACGTTTGGTGTTTGTGCACTGATTTGCGGTTGAGAGTCCGGTTTTTGTGTTGCCTAGTTTTCCTTCAAGATTCGATCTTTTAATCAAGATTTTTGCATAAAAATGACTTGGTTTGTGTAGGAATCATGAGTGACGAGGAGGTTCCACAAGTTCCAAGGGGATTAACCTTAGAACAGGCTCAAAATCTTAGAAGAGACAGGCAAATTGACGAGTTGGCAGCAAGGATGGATGAGATATTAAAAAGGCTTGATACTCTTGCTGGAGATTCTTCAAGGAAAGGGAATTCTAACCCTAATTCTGGTTCAAGTGAGGAAGAACAACCAAGGAGGAACCCAAGGAGGCCACGAAATAATTATTCCTCAAGTGATGAATCACCAAGGCATAGGAGGAGAGATCGACCAAAGGATGATGATAGGAACCTTAGATTAGATCTTCCCGAATTCAATGGGAGTATGAATGAACCTGAAAAATACTTTGAGTGGATTAGAAGGGCCGAGACACTCTTTGATTACAAGGAGTATGATGAAAGGAAAAGATGCAAATTGGCTGAATTAAAACTGACCGGTTATGCTAGTCTTTGGTGTGATAATCTAAAGAAGAAGAGGCATAAGGAGGGGCGTGCAAGAATCTCAACTTGGGAACAACTCAAGAAGCACATGAAAAAAAGGTTCGTACCTAGTGATTATATTCAAGATGTTTATCTTGAGATGCAACTTTTTAAACAAAATTCTATGAATGTTGAGAATTATATTGGTGAATTTGAAAAGTTATGCATGCTATGTGGCTTAGAAGAGATTGTTGAGCATAAGATTGCTAGATTTATTTCGGGGTTGAATGATAATATTGCTGAAAAAGTTGAATTGCAACAATATTGGTCCTTTGAGGATGTTTGTAAGGTAGCTTTGAAAGTTGAAAAACAGGTAAAGGGGAAGAAAGGGACGTACACTAAGCCCTTTGTAAAAGGTTTCACTAAACCTTTTGAGAAGAACAGCTTGGAGAAAAGTGGTTCTAGTTCGAACTACAAGGAGACTAAATCAAAATTTGAAGCTCCTAAAAAGCTTGTTGAAGATAGGAAGTGCTTCAAGTGTGGTAGTGTTGGTCACATTGCAACTAATTGTCCATCAAAAAGAGTAATGACTGCTCAAGAGTGGGAACAAGAACAAGCTAAGTGTGAGCAGGGTAGTGACTATGAAGAAAAGAACGAAGAGGAAAACTTTGAAGAAGAGGAGGGGCATATTGACGAAATTGATCCCGAGACTCATGGTCAAAGTTTGGTTCTAAGAAGGGCGCTACACTCTAAAACCGTACCTATGGAAAATAATCAAAGGGAGAAAATCTTTCTTACAAGGTGCAAGGTAGAAGATAGGTTGTGTGACATGATCATAGACACGGGGAGTTGCACTAATGTGGTATCTACTACTTTGGTAGACAAATTGAAGTGGCCAACTACTGAACATCCAAGCCCTTATAAGCTTCATTGGCTTAATAATTCGAGTGATGTTAAGGTAACTAAACAAGCCTTAATCTCCTTTTCAATTGGTAAATTTCATGATAAAGTTTTGTGTGATGTTTGTCCTATGGATGCTTGTCATATACTATTAGGCTGTCCTTGGCAATATGATAGATTTGTGAAGTTTGATGGAAGGACTAATGTGTATGTTGTGAGAAAAGGAGAAAAAGAGAGACCCGTTGCTTTAAAACCTTTGATAAGCAACAAGTCTTCTAATGTTACCTCTAATTCGAAGAGTTCTTATTTGACTAGTGAGAGGGAATTAGAAAAAGAGATTTGCAGCAACAATGTGGTATATATACTTGTTTCTAATGAGATTCGAATTGATCAAGATAAACAAGCAAAGAGGTCGTATGAATTGGAATCTGTTTTAGAAGAATTCAAGGATGTCTTTCCTAAGGAATTACCTCCGGGACTACCTCCTATTCGTGGGATAGAGCATCAAATTGACTTGATTCCGGGAGCACCATTACCTAATAAGGCAGCCTATAGAAGTAATCCGGAAGAAACAAAGGAGATGCAAAGGCAAATTGAAGAGCTTATGACTAGAGGATACGTGAGGGAAAGTATGAGCCCTTGTGCCGTGCATACTTTACTTGTCCCAAAGAAAGATGGGAGTTGGCGCATGTGTATTGATAGTAGGAGTGTGAATAACATCACTATCAAATACCGATTTCCTATTCCAAGATTAGATGATCTACTTGATGAACTACATGGTTCAAAGTTGTTTTCTATGGATTTTATTGTGGGATTGCCGAGAACACAACGGGGGAAAGACTCTATTATGGTTGTTGTGGATAGGTTCTCTAAGATGGCTCATTTTGTTCCTTGTCACAAAGTGGATGATGCTATGAAAGTGGCGGAATTATACTTCAAGGAGATTGTTAGATTGCATGGAATTCCGAAAACTATTGTGAGTGATCGAGATACAAAGTTCATGAGTTTCTTTTGGAAGTCTCTATGGAAGCTTGTGGGAACTAAATTGCTCTTTAGTACATATTACCATCCACAAACTGATGGACAAACCGAGGTTACTAATCGTTCTCTTGGTGCGCTTTTGCGTGGGTTAGTGAGTAAGACACAAAAGGATTGGGACATCAAGTTAGCTCATGCGGAGTTTGCTTATAATAGATCACCTACATATGCTACCAAACATAGTACTTTTGAGGTAGTCTATGGAGTCAATCCGAAACTTCCAATTGATCTTGTTCCATTGCCTAAGGGTGAGTTAATTCACAAAGATGCCGAGTCTAAGTTGAAGAGTATGCTGAAATTACATGCTCAAGTTCGAACAAGAATAGAGAAAGTAAATGACATGTACAAAGCTAGAGAAAACAAGCATAGAAGGAAACAAAGTTACACTGTGGGAGACTTGGTATGGTTACATTTGAGAAAGGAAAGATTTCCAGGAAAACGCAAGAATAAGTTGATGCCTAGAAGTGAAGGTCCTTTCAAGATTGTTGAGAAGATCAATGACAATGCTTATAAGTTAGAACTTCCGGGAGAATATGGAGTTTGTGCTACATTCAATGTTGGCAATTTGGCTAAGTATATTCCTGATGAAGAACTTCGAGATTTGAGGACAAATTCTTTCGAAGAAGAGGAGGATGATGCAAGTCTAAGCATGGAGGACTTCGAAGATTTGCTTATCATGCATCAAGATAGTTTATCCCTAAACATTGATTCAAGCCAAGCATTGCATGGACACTTTCTTGGATATCAAAGCAAAGCCACGGTTTGCTTAGTGGTTTTTCTTGGAGTCTAGTTCACTTTCTTGAACTTTCTTGAATTTTCTTTACTTAGATTTTGCTTACAAGTTTTTACCTTTCACTTGAAAGGGTTTTTCTTGGTTCAAGCATTAGGATCTTTAATCTTTATTTAGTTCTTTAATTTTTATTTATTTATTTAGTTGCTTTAAAAATCAGTTAGTTAGCAAAATAAATCAGTTTGGTGTATGCTTGTGCGCCAAGGTGCTTGCTCTTCAAGCAAGTTAGAATTCTAGTTTAATTAGGATTGAATTAGGGACATGTCCTAATCTTCCTAGGTAAACTAAGTCTTATAAATAGGGCTGTAAACACACGAATAAATATACATAGATTAATATTTAGATTTATTTCTTAAGTTGTATACTTCAGTTTTGGTTGATTGCGATCAATTGCTGTTTTGCTTGTTTTAGTTAAAACATTCGTTTGGATTGATTAATTAGGTGGATTCTTAATTGATTAATCTTAGTTTTTGTTTAATTCTTGGTGGATTTCCTGTATAGAATTAGACTTAAACATATCCCTTGTGTTTTGTTGATTTTTGGATCAATAATTCACATCAGTAATCTCATGGATTATGAATGGGGTGTAACCTTCACGGGTCAATCGTTGTCCCTTTATCGTGGTTGCCTTTTATGATCCGTGAACGGTTTACAAGTTCCTTAAAAACTTGTTGGCGGCTCCCTACTTTCCTTGTCCCTAATCGTATTATGTCAATTCCCACTTCCTATGAGTGCGAAGAATATTCACAACATGCTTTTAACGTAGGCGCACTTCAAGCGACGCCTACAATTTGGCGACTCCACTGGGGAGGATTCTTGGTTATTTATTGATTTGAGTGATCGGTATTTAATTAAGATGAGTGTATTAGACTTGAAAGATTCTTAAAAAAATATTCCTATGATTAATTTGGCATTTTTGCATAAGCATAGACGTTTTAACATCGCATTTAGGTATGTCCCGTAGGAGAAATTGAATAACTTGATTGCGTGCGAAGGAAAACAGGGCACTTGTCAGATTTTCTGACTGCCAGGCCACGGCAGAATCTGCCGTGTCATGGTACAGTACACCGTCTGACGGTGTGCAATACCGTGGCACGGGAATCTCTGCCGTGTCACGGCAGTCCTAAAATCAGTCCAGTGGCTTGTTTTATCTTCACACTGTAAACTTCCTTCAATTTTTCTGAAAAAACGTGTGTGTTCTACATGCGTCTTAGGCCCGGGGGATTTAAGCTTTATCAACCCAAAAACTCTCATGGAAATTAGGGTTCATCCGAGTTATTAAATCCACCCAAACCATGGAGTCGAGTTCGATTTCATCACGAACTCGCGGAGCCGCCTGTTGGCATACACCCTCAAGGGAGGCTGCCTTGCTAATGCGTCCAAACTCTTAACCATGGTACCCTTTTGACACCCAAAGCTTGACCAATAGTGGAACATAGATCTTGACCCTAGGTTGCGAACTTTTTTTACATCATCGTGACTAAATTCTACATGGTTTGTTTGGTACTAACCCTCATGTGTTTACTCTTTTTGTTTAACCCATGACCGAGGGTTTTTTTTCCACATAGTAATTAGTACGGACCTAAAATCGACTAAAATTTGGAAAAACTCACAAAAATGACCTCGAGCTGAGCACCGTGTCACGACAAGTCCCACCGCACCACGGTGAAAAGTGCCGTGACACGGCGCTTAATACTATCTTACGGTAGACTGAACCGTGTCACGACAGTCAGCACCGTGACACGGTGCCCAGAAAAAGGTCCCGTTAGTCTTTTTTTTTTTGTTTTTGTGCGTACGTATGTGGTTTATGTGTCCAGTTTGGTGTCATGTCTAGTTGTACGGTCATAACACGCATCCATAACCTCACTTAATCACTCACATGTCGTGTTCACACCCTTTTTCGTTTGTTGTGCACCATTTCATAACCGTATTTTAGGGTAGTCTTTTGTCGTTTTGTTTTTTGTGTTGTTTTTTTTTCGGGGTAAGTTGGATGGTATCCTCCCTTATATTTTGTTGTTTTTTTTAAAAATAAATAAATAGAATTTCAAAATTCAATTTTTTTTTATTTTTTTCCGAATGGGTTAAGGTTAAGTTTGGTCATTAAAGGTGTGTTTGTTTCGGTGTCACAGCACTTGGTAAAGAGTTGGGGTAGATTGTTACGGTTCGAGTCAATACCTCAACAACATCTTATGCCAAAGGGCGTACAAGGAAACCACCACAATCATCTCCACAAGATCCACCTCCAGTCTACTTTCAACCAATGGCTAATAAGGAAGATATCGAGAACATCAACAGGACAATTGAAATGTTGTCTAACATGATGCAAACACTCACCACTAGAGACAACACGTTAGAGCAAGACAATCAGAACAATGTCACTGCCGCTGCAATGTACAAGATTAAGGAACAGATGAGTAAGATTTCTAAACAATTCACTTATGTGGAGCAACCTGTCGCCTCTTCGTCCATAAGGGACAAGCTTCCTGAGAAGTTTTCCACTGCTCACATTCCCAAGTTCAAGCCTACTGATAATCTGCTTTTCCATTTGAAGGCTTTTTCTGCAACCATGGCTCTTAAGGGAGTAGATGTGACACTCTTCCCTACGATGTTCCCTCTTTCCTTAGAGCACGCCTGTCAACAATGGTTCTACTCTTTGGAATCCAAACATGTTGCGACCTGGGAGGATGTTGCTGAAAGCTTCATGAATCGTTACAAGTGTAACATTCAGGCCAAGACTTCTGAACATGAACTCTCCATTCTCAAACAGAAAGAGAATGAAGGCTTCACCACTTACTTAAGCAGGTGGATGGAAACAGCTGCGCTCTTGGTGGATCCCCCCAAGGAAAAAGAGATGTGTCGCTTGTTCATTGCCAATTTGACTCATAAGTACAAGCAACACTTGAAGTTTCTGCCTCTGAGTACCTTTGAAGCTGTATACGATATTGGAATCAATATCGAGGATGAACTGATGAAGGCTGATGGTAGCAACAATAATAACAGCACTTGGAAAAATAAGAAGAACGACACTCCTTCTTCGTCTTCCAAGCCCAATAATGCTACCAACAATATCAATATCAATGATGTGCTGGCCCTTAATGCTCCTCCTCAAAGATTCCAAAGGCAAAGGAGGGTTTACACGCCTTTGGGAATGACTTATGATGTTGCTTTTGACCGTTTACATGGTCAAGGACTGATTATGCAAATTGGACCATTTCCAGAACCTCGACCAGAGAATAGATTCGCTAGCTATGACCCCAATGCTTATTGCAAGTTTCATCAATGCAAGGGTCATAATACTGAGAAGTGTTGGAAGTTTAAGGATGCGATCCAAGACCTAATTTATGCTAATCAACTTCCTGTCCCTCCAGGGGGCAAGAAGCCTAACATTCAAATAGGTCCTCTTTCTGATGCTTTGGCTATCATGGGAGATAAAGTCTCCTTTGATCCGTCAATACTCATTCAACCTGTGAATGAACCTTTGCCGGAAGTGGTGTTTGTCTCGAGCTATAAAGAAGTGATGGAATTTGGGATAGTGACGATGAAGACGTTTATCTCAAGGATATATCCTGTTCGTCTCTTGGCACAAGTGAAGATGTTTGGGGAGACCTTGAGGTCAAGGTTCTCACCAGAAGTGGACGGTTGCAACAACCTAGTCCACCTCCACCTCCACCGCAATGACAACCAATAGTTAATCCCATCGATCTTGTGAACAACGATGTGGTCAAACAATTACAAAAGATCAAGGTGGAAATGAATGTATGGAAGATTTTGGCCACCTCTCACGAGCATCGAAAGGCTGTGATGAATGCACTGGTGAAAATAGGAGTTGATGATGATATGACTCCTTAAGGACTGGTCAACTTTCTCACTACTGAATTGCCAAGTACTAGCAATTTGCTTTCTTTTTCTGACAAGGATCTGCCCCCGGAAGGAGACAAACATAACAAGGCCTTATACCTAACTATGGTGTGTAGGCAGATGAATGTTCCTATGAGCCTGGTTGATAATGGCTCTTCAATCAATGTATGCCCACTCCACACTGCAATGAAGTTGGGCATAAAGAATGAAGAGTTGACTCCCTCTACTCAAGGGATTCGCGCTTATGATAATACTCGCCGTCAAGCTGTGAGTACTATCATACTAAACATAACTATTGGGGCCATTGAACGTCACACCAAGTTTCAGGCTGAGAACATTAAGGCCTCTTTCTATCTGTTGTTATGACGTCCTTTGCTTCATGAGCTAAAGGCGATCCCATCGTAGTTGCACCAGAAAGTGAAGGCCATAGTTGGAGGGGTTCCAATTACCATTGATGTCTCTCCCATGCGCATTCAAGTTATCGACACTCCTATCGTCCATGTCGAACATGACGAAGAAGATGAAGATCTTTGGGGGTTTTCACTCGATGATGTTCTCATGATCGAAGAAGAGGAGGAGCATCATCTCGACTTCGATCCCTATTCAAACACCAACATTAATGCCATTATGAAGAAGCAAGGGCATTTCCCTGGAATGAACCCTTGGACTCAAAAAGAAAATGGCCAAGGATCCATATCCATTCACCCTCGATGGCCAATACATCAAAAAAGGGGAAGACTTCCCATGCTTTGAATTCCCTGAGCCTTTCGTCCACGATGGGAAGCGTGAACCAGGATTCGAGATGTTCCTCGATTGTGACTTTGTTGAGGAAGGCGAAGAACTCTTCACAAATGAGAAACCAGCTAGTCCAAGCTCTGATGATCTAAACATTAACCTTCTTTTTGGACTAGAAAAGAATGAATCCAAGTTTACCTGCAATGATGATTCCGAGCTCATTCAAGCTGTTATATCAAACAAGGATTTTGACCCCTCCGAGTTAATCGTCCAGGCTGATGATATTTCAAAGGGATGGCGCAAGACATTGAGGATCACTACACCAAGCGAAGAGAAGTTGGAAATTACCGCTGGCGAAGGTCCTATGTTTGATGAGTCTGAGTTGTCTGGGTCCGAGTCCGAGTCTGAGTCTAAGTCTGTAGACGAGTCCTTAGGGTCTGAGGCCGACCCTCTTTTTGCTATATAGTCCAATCCTGGGTCTCTTGTTGAGTGTTCTCTTTCTATCCCAAATAGTTCCGGTGAGGTCGCAGCTGACCTTGCCCCTCTTGATGTATTCACCGTTGAATTCAATAAAATGAGTACCTTTGCTTACGTTGCGTGTCATTCCCCTAACCCTGATCAATATTGCTTTGCTAATGATAAAAATGAAAAAGAAATAATAAAAGCAATGGAAGAACACGAAAATAAAACGGCAATTAACGAAGATACAGAAACAGTTAATATTTCCAATTATACGACTATTAAAGAAGTAAAAATTGCATTAACACTAAGTCAAGATGAACGCAAAGAACTAATTAACTTTCTTAGTGAATTTGTTGATGTATTTGCTTGGTCATACCAAGATATGCCAGGAATTGACAGGGATATAGCTCAGCATACGATACCACTCATTCCAGGTATGAAGCCTGTCAAACAAAAGCTGCGCCGTATGAAACCGAATGTGGCTCTCAAAATCAAAGAAGAAATCAGAAAGCAATTGGCCACAGGTTTCATTAGTATCCAAGTATCCAGAGTGGATAGCAAATGTGGTTCCAGTTCCAAAGAAGGATGGAAGGGTCAGAATGTGTGTTGATTACAGGGACCTCAATAAGGCAAGCCCGAAAGATGGGTTCCCTCTACCTCACATAAACATACTGGTCGATAACATAGCAAACCATGCACTCCTATCATTCATGGACGGCTACGCCGGATACAATCAAGTATTAATGGCCGAGGAAGATATGGAGAAAACCACATTCATCACGCAATGGGGTACATATTGCTATACGGTAATGTCATTCGGGTTGAAAAACGTGGGTGCCACCTACCAAAGAGCAGCCACAGCATTGTTACATGATGTGATGCACAAAGAGGTAGAGGTCTATGTCGATGATATGATCGTTAAGTCAAAAGATCGCCCAGGCCACATCGTTGCACTTCGTAAATTCTTTGAAAGACTTCGTAAATACAACATGAGATTAAATCCAGCAAAGTGTGCATTCAGAGTCACGTCAGGAAAATTACTTGGATATGTGATCAGTTCTCGAGGGATTGAAATAGATCCCACAAAAGTCAAAGCGATAATGGCCAAGCCACCGCCCAAGAATGATAAGGAAATTCGAGGTTTCATTGGAAGGCTGCAGTATATAAGTAGGTTCATATCAAAACTCTCAGCGATATGTGAACCTATATTCAAGAAGCTTAAGAAAAATGTCCAAGTCACATGGGAAAAAGATTGCCAAAAAGCTTTTGACAAAATCAAAGAGTACCCGGAAAACCCACCCGTGCTAGCGCCAGCAATACCTGACTTTCCTCTTCGACTCCACCTTACGGTCACAAGAGAAACGATGGGGGCAATGTTAGCACAAGAGATCGAAAGTAAGGAGAATGCAATTTACTACTTGAGTAAGAAGCTTCAAGGATACGAGACACGATACACACCACTTGAAAAGTTGTGTATCGCACTTGTGTGGGCCGCACAGAAACTAAGACATTACATGCTTACTCATATAGTGCATGTCGTGTCCAAGATGGATCCTCTCAAATACTTGTTCGAAAAAGCAACACTAAATGGTAGATTATCAAGGTGGATAGTAAGTCTTGCTCAGTTTGACTTGAAATTTGTACCACTAAAAGCCATCAAAGGTTCTGCGGTTTCTGATTTCTTAGCAGACTTTTTGCTAGAAGAAGATGAGTACGATTTCCCTGACGAAGATTTACTCATGACCGAAGATGATAGTTGGACGCTCTATTTCGATGGAGTTTCAAACCATAAAGGTTGTGGTGTAGGAGTCTTGCTTGTATCACCCAATGAAGAGCATATCCCAATTTCCATGAAACTCGACTTTGATGTCACCAACAATGCCGCAGAATATGAAGCATGTATATTGGGATTAGAAACAGCTGTCTCCTTGGGAATTAAGAATCTTAGAATCTACGTTGACTCTTCACTAATCATTAACCAAATCTCCAAGAGATGGAAGGGGAGGAGTGAAAGTCTCGCTACGTATCAAGCTTATTTGGAAACTCTCACGGAGCAACTAGATGAAGTGGAATATACGTACTTGCCTAGAGAAGAAAACCAGTTCGCCGACGCACTAGCTAGATTAGCATCAATGGTGCGAATTCCAACGGATACAATCAGAATGTCGTTGACCATAGAATGAAGATATGAACCGGCTTATGTTCACGCACTTGACGATGAACAGGAATCACAAGAAGAAGATGAAGAGCCATGGTATGCAGATATCCTGAACTACGTGACAAGAGGAGAACACCCTCCTAATAATGATAAAAGGGAACGTCGTACTTCGAGGCTCCTGGCCTCACACTATGTGCTCATCAGGGGAGAACTCCACAATAGGACTGCACTAGGAAGAAATCTCTTATGCATAGCCAAGAAAGAAGCACACAAAACCATGGAAAATCTTCATGCCGACATATGTGGAACGCAGATGAATGCTAAGATGTTAGTCTAGAAGATTCAATTACAAGGCTATTATTGGACTACCATGGAAAGAGATTGTCACGAATACGTCAAGAAACGTATGAAATGTCAAGTTTATGCAAATTTACAGCATGTTTCACCTTCACTTCTCTACACATATACCTCTCCATGGCCTTTCTCTACTTGGACACCAGGACAAGGGGGGCATGAATTCATCCTCGTAGCAATCAACTATTTCACCAAATGGGTCGAAGCTGCCTCATATGCTAAGTTAACGGCAAAACACGTAGCTCAATTCATTGAGAAAAATATCATATGCCGCTATGGGGTACCTCATGAGATGATCAGTGATAATGGAACACATTTCCAAGCCGAATGCGCGGAATTATTACAAAAATATCATGTCAAGCATCACAGATCATCACCATATAGACCACAAACAAATGGCGCGGTCGAATCGGCCAACAAAAATGTGAAAACTATCATCGAAAAGATGACGGAAAATTACAAAGATTGGCCAAACAAGCTACATTTCGTCCTTTGGGGTTATCAAACGTCTGTTCGTACATCAACAGGGGCTACCCCTTTCTCTTTGGTCTATGGAGTTGAAGCTGTACAACCAATAGAGCTCGAAATCCCTTCTCTCGGAATCGCGTTGGAAAGCCAACTAGATGAAGTCGACTTGATTAGGGCAAGATATGATGAATTAGTCTTACTTGACGAAAAACGCTTGGCAGCTTTGCATCATGTCCAAACCTACCAACAACATATGGCGCGACATTTCAATAAAAAAGTCAAGACTAGGAACATCAAAGAAGGTGACCTGGTGCTTAAGGCGATTCGATAAAATGTGTTGAATCCAAGAGGAAAATTCAGACCAAATTGGTCAGGCCCGTACATTGTTAAAGCCATCTTGTCCGGCGGAGCGACACAATTGGTAGACATGGATGGTAACGGTTTCCACAATTTAACCAACTTGGATCAACTCAAGAAATTCTATGCCTAGTTGCATGGGGTCATGACCCAATAGAGCTACATTTGGTCTGATTCCTTTTTAAGGATACATAGGCATCCCTTCAAGGGGGCCCTGCCACTTTAAAAAAATAAAATCATTCCTCCGTCAGTCAAGTATACGCTCCAGTTCAACATTGCGTCATGACAAAATGGAGCCGAAAAAAAAAGAGTTTGTCGCGCCACGGGAAAATCTACCATGTCACGACAAATTTCCACCGTGGCACGGTGGGCCTGCAGCAAAAAAAAAAAAAAAGAGTTTGCCGTGCCACGGGAAAATCTACCATGTCACGGCAAATTTCCACCGTGGCACGGTGGACCTGCACCAAAAAAAAATGTTTGCTGCGCCACGGGAATTTCCACCGTGTCACGGCAAGCTCCACCGTGGCACGGTGGAATTCAGACTTTTCGATTTTTTTTAGTAACGCAGTCTTCGCGAATTCAGTAATTTGTTCGATTTTTTTTTTTATTTTCATTCTTCCATTGCGTCCGACTCCTTGACTCAGATATATAATTTTTTTAAAAAAAAAATTCATTGTAATTTTTTTTATTTAAGGCGAAAATAAATATGCTATTATTATTGAAATAAAGATGACTACAATTATTGGCATCATGCACCTTATTTTAAAAATTAAAAATTATAAATCATATAAGCAAAGTAATACTGATCTAATCCCTCTTCACTTCAGGAACCTCCTTCTCTTTTTCAACTAGGTCGGCCTTCACCATTAATGTGTATTTTGTAGCCCGAACCGTCACACCCCTAGTCGAACTTCCACTCCTTTCACCGTTCTTAGAATTCTTTGGTTGTTTCTCTCTATAAACCATCTTCTCTTTACCCTTCCCTTTCACATAGTTCTTCCTTTTAGGCATTATAGGAGTGTTAAACTCAATCCCTTGTGTTCTTGGACCTAGACGATCTTTGGGAGGCGCTTTCTTATTTCTAAGACGACTCTTCACATCAGATTTGCGTGATCCGACTCGTTCCCTTCTACTTCTAGGATTCAACCATGTCTTGTATGCACTAGATAAGGGAGGAGGAGCTTGGTTACTTGCAGAAACGGTCCACAAAGGTCTTTCAATCCAATAAGCCTCGTACTTGTGAACGTTACTTTCATGCAACGATACTTCACGAGGACTATCGTTATAGCGTGGAACTACTTGTTCAAGTCCATACTGTCGCATCAGTCGAGAAGGACAGTAAAAAGTCAGTCTTGAGATACTAGGAACACGGCAATATGGAGTATCATTCGTACCAACCATCCTAGTAAGCCTCCACCAAGGCACCACCCAACGAATGGAAAATTCTCTTTTTGCAAAGAAATTCTTCCAATCTTCATACGACATGTTCACAGAATAATTCTTCTTCCTGCGGACTAGATCGTTGGGACCATATTTTTCAATATCGTCGGGGGCTTCAAAAAGTTATAAACGCTCCATCAACCAAATCTGCATAACAAAGAAAAAATCAGTCGAAAAAAAAATTTGCAGATTCCACCTTGACACGGTGCCTGTTTTGTGTCACAGGGGCTACTCGGAGCATATTTTTACCTGTAGCAGTACTAGAGAGCCCTTCCTAAGGGCTTTTCGGTCAGCTTTTGCTTCGTCAAGGCCGCGAAAAGTTTCTCCAAGGCACGTAGGCATAGGAGACCTCCCAGATTCAACATGTTCAAGCACAGACGCTAGACAAGCATGTCCTACCCTACCGTTCGCAAATAAAAGCTTGCTAAACATGCAAAAAATATAAGCCCTTCTATAGTATACATGATAAGACTCAGAGACGGGGCGATTGAATTATAAATTTGCAAGTTTTTCTAAGTCTACCTCATTACCACACACAATTCTATTTAAATCTGGATCTGTTAGATTCAGATGGCGTTCAAAGTCTTGGTAATAATACTCACGTAGGGTAGGCATGGCAATAAGATTTCTGGCAGGAAATCCAAAGATGGCACCGAATTCCTCCGGCAGGGGACAAATTTCATCGTAATCAAATTTAAAACAATGTGTTTCTGGACTCCAATAGTCTAATGCTTCCCTAAGAAAATCATGTTCAATTGCTACATGTCTCAGGGCTAGTAAACCCCTAACATGAAACAATTTCAACTCTCTTTTGTCAGCATTGGTCAAAGAATAAAACCAGGCGCGCAATGTATTATCAAAATTTGAGACATTATTATTTAAATATGAAATTCTAATTATTTTGTGTTTCGTAATTATGCATGTCACAAACATATTGGTCCTATTTTATAGCAAAAACGCTTGAAACTACTTAGAATCTATCTTTCTATACGCGTAAAACACACCGTTGTAGAATACGCGTACCGTGACACGGGAATTCCCACCGTGTCATGGGAATTAATGCCGCAACACGATAGATTTTATCCTTTTCCTGTATCTATCCGGATTATTTTTTTTATTGTTTTATCTTCACCGTTTATTTTTTAATAATGTTTTTCGAGAGTTTTATTCCTAATAAAACCTCAACTTTTTTTAATTAATATTTTTATTTTTTATTTTTATTTTATTTTTTTACTCTTTTTTCACCTTTATTATTTATTATTTTTTTACTCTTATTTCTATTATTATTTTATTTCTTTGGGGAAGTTTTAAACCTCGTCCCATTTCCAAACATATTTATTTTGGAGTGGTTGTAAAACTTATTCATATTTTTCTTTTCTTTTTATTTCTTTTTTCTTTTGGGCAAGGTCGGTACCCTCCACTTACTCCACTTACGTTTTTTTTGTCGCGTCATTAATAAATACAGAATCACACACAATGAGTCTCAAGCACACACTAACACACACTAATAAATACATAAACTGTGAATAATGTACAAAATGAGTCATAATAAATAAGCAGCGTCTAGTATCATCACAGTATATACAAATAAAGACCCTCGGTCAAAAATCTGTACAACTAGAAGAGTGAGAATCAGTGTCATCTCTAGCCTGTGAATATGGGAGCGGTGAGCCAAAGAATCCCGCTATCATCCGGGTCCGAGGAGTAGCATCCCTACTAGTCCCTGTAATTCCAGTAGCAGTCAAACTCAAAGCAGGACCCGTCCAACTGTCAAACGGCATAGACTGACTCAAAGAAATAGGAAACGTCGGTGGAGGCATCGTCTTATACACTGGAACTGAAAACAAGCCCGACACCGGTGGAGGAACCCCAAATGATGGAGCTCAATATAATCCAGGATCCACAAGAGTGATGACAGGCCTAAGCTCAAGCTATGAAGACTGAGAAAACGACTGTCGCTGCCACTGACCCTAACCCAGAAAATGCTGGAACGATTGGGTGGACTGAGGCTGCTGCCACGGAGCCTCCTGAAATGACTGAGAAAGTTGGGGATCCCGCTGAGATTGAGAATGCCGATGAACCTCAGGAGATCGTCTACCACGACTAGGCTCTGCCTCATCCGAGCCTCTATGCCTCGAGCGCGAGCGGGACCTCCGTCGCTCCTGAAGGACACAAAATCAAAGAATGATAACAGTGCGAAATAAAAACAAATGGTAAAAATGAGAAAAAGTGAACATACCTCAAGAACATCGCCAGAATCGCTCCGACAACACGCACCACGCCGAAGCTTGATGATGTAGTACTTCAGAGCGTCAACCAGCTTCATGAATCCCATCATCTCCGGGCGGGTAGGCTGAGAACAAAACAGAGAAAAATCAGTAACAAGCGGTATTAAAAAGGATGAATAATGTATCAAAAGCTTACCGGCTCAAAAACATCAAACAGAGACTCCTACGCCTTTCTGAAACCCTCTGGCGCGTCAGCAATATGGTCCTCAGTAATATAAATTGGCCCTGGGTAGCAAACAGAGACTCCTACGCCGTCTCTTGTTGAGTCTCCTCTTTCTATCCCAAATAATTCCGGCGATGTCGC
The DNA here is from genome assembly GCF_948465745.1 of Chenopodium album. Taxonomy (NCBI): domain Eukaryota; kingdom Viridiplantae; phylum Streptophyta; class Magnoliopsida; order Caryophyllales; family Amaranthaceae; genus Chenopodium; species Chenopodium album. Next base: position 30,194,837 of record NC_137834.1, read on the forward strand.
AGCTGACCTTGCCCTCCTTGATGTAATGACCAATGAATTCAATGAAATGAGTACTTTTGCATATGATGCGTGTTATTCCCCTAACTGTGATCAATATTGCTTTGCTAATGATAAAAATGTTAAAGAAATAATAAAATCAATGGAAGAACACGAAAATAAAACAACAATCATCAAAGATACAGAAACAGTTAATATTTCCAATGATACGACTATCAAAGAAGTAAAAATTGGATTAACACTAAGTTAAGACGAGCGCAAAGAGCTAATTAACTTGCTTAGTGAATTTGTTGATGTATTAGCTTGGTCATACCAAGATATGCCAGGAATTGATAGGGATATAGCTCAGCATACAATACCGCTCATTCAACGTATGAAGCCTGTCAAACAAAAGCTGCGTCGTATGAAACCAGATGTGGCTCTCAAAATAAAGGAAGAAATCAGAAAGCAATTGACTGCAAGTTTCATCACCTAATATCCAAAATGGATAGCAAATGTGGGTCCAGTTCCGAAGAAGGGTGGAAGGGTCGAAATGTGTGTTGAGTACAAGGACATCAATAAGGCAAGCCCGAAAGATGGGTTCCCTCTATCTCACATTGACATTCTAGTTGATGACACCAAAAACCATGCACTCCTATCATTCATGGACGGCTACGCCGGATATAATCAAGTATTAATGGCCGAGGAAGCCATGGAGAAAACCACATTCATCACACAATGGGGTACATATTGCTATACGATAATGTCATTCGAGTTGAAAAACACGGGTGCCACCTACCAAAGAGCAGCCATAGCGTTGTTACATGATATGATGCACAAAGAGGTGGAGGTATATGTTGATGATATGATTGTAAAGTCAAAGGATCGCCCAGGCTACATCATTTCACTTCGCAAGTTCTTTGAAAGACTCCGTAAGTACAACATGAGATTAAGTCCAGCAAAGTGTGGATTTGGAGTTACGTCAGGCAAACTACTTGGATATGTGATTAGTTCTCGAGAGATTGAAATAGATCCCACAAAAGTCAAAGCAATCATGGCCATGCAACCACCCAAGACTGAGAAAGAAATTCGAGGCTTCATTAGAAGGCTGCAATATATAAGTAGGTTCATATCAAAACTCACGGCGATATGTGAACCTATATTCAAGAAGCTTAAGAAAAATGTTCCAGTCACATGGGATGATGATTTCCAAAAAGCTTTCGACAAAATCAAAGAGTACCTGGCAAACTGTAGGGAATATTTCAAGCATTAACCCTAGCTTGAACTCCACTGTGATCATACACTAAAGTATGGTGGCGTCCAAAGGGAAAGAAGATAGAGAAAAAGAGTCGCCAACAAGTTTTAGGAACTTGTAAACCGTTCATAGGGTAAAGGTTACCCCCCTTAACTATCCAAGAGATCGTCAACTCCAATAGGTCTGGAACGATGACCGGTAGTTCGGGGATGAAGGTACAAATCCAACCTAAAAGAGATTGAACCTGCCCTAATAATAGGCCTCTAATTTATTCTGATCGTATATATGTGCGCTTTCTGACTAACATACAATCAATAGGTTTAACCCTAAACCTGTTTATATATGTTGGTTGAATATTAATGGACAAATAAAACTATTATTGGCGATCACTTGAATTATAATCATATTAACCCTAACAAGATTATTAATTATTTTATTAAGCGTGATTACAAGTACAAATTCCCTTTAAACATGCATAAAAGGTGTGATAAAGAAATAACAATAAATAATCAAGCAACATAATAATAATCATAATTACATTAATAATTACAATCATAATTAAAATAATCATGTTAAAGCATAATAATAGCAAGATCCTAGGCATGATAATAACAAGATTAATAACAAACCCTATCATGTCACTAAGCAAAAAAAAAATCAAAGTTTTAACCCTAACATGATACTAACAATCATAAATATTAGGAAGAACATAAAAGGCATCATGGAAATCATAATTGATATTAAATTCTTTACCCTAAACATGATACTAGGAAGCATTAAAACATCCTAACATGATACGAGGAATCAAAATAACAATCTAAGCATGATTTCTATATCATAATATCAATTATACAATTAAAGCACTTACTTGGATTCCTCGTACCTCTTTCTAATAACACAATACACACGTTAGTAACTTCAAGGAAAATAATAAAATCAAAGAATTAAATTAAATAATCAAAAGAGAGATTTGGGACCAAACCCTCAGAAATTAAAACCTTTCATGTCTAGGGCAAAGGCAACTTCGAATATGGCTAGGTGTATCTAAGTCTTGGGAATGCGGAATTTTGTATTTGAGAAAAGGCTAGTTTAGAAAAGAGAGAGAGAGAGAAAGTAATCAAGAAAATCTTGATGAGGGTGGTGAGAATTGGTGAATGAAAACAGAGTTTTTAGGAAGCTATTTATAGAAAAAATCAACAAAAAAGATAAAAAATCAAAACAGAGTTTTGACGCGTAAAACTAGGTTAGCGCCAGGCGCTAACGCTAGCGCCAAGCGCCAAGCTTAGCGTCAGGCGCTAATGCTGGCGTTTGGCGCTGACTAAAATATTGACGCGTTTTCTATAATCAGATAGAAATTGATCGTACAGGAGGATAAAATTGTATTTTCCTCAAAAATATTCTTTTATTCTGTTTGAAACTCTAAAAAGTCAATAAAAGTCAATTTATCAATGCTAATTGAATTAGGAATGAAAAGAACCTTCTAGAAGAATCTAGAAGACTAAAACCATTCCTAATTGCATTAGGAATGATAAATCTATATTAGGCCCTCCTCTAGATCATTGGGCCGTATATGAGGCTCAAACCGGGCCTAGTTTAGTAGATTGGCCATAACTTTCTCAATATTCATCGGAATTGGGCTTCTAATATATCGTTGGAAAGCTCTTTTCAAACCCTATCCAACTACACTACTATTGGACCTATATAATGGACCAACCAAACTGAATTGTTTGTTTTCTTAAAATAGATTTTCAAAAATAGAAAGAAGAGAAAAGAAATTAAAACTATCCGCAACACTAGACTTTCCACACTTTCACTTCATTCGATCATGATTCAACGTTAAAGGTACTCATCACTGGGTTTGTTTTTGGGAGACACAAATGGGTGTCTACAGAAGCCCCCACTTTGACTGAGTTTGGAGAAACGCAAGTTTCGAAAACGAAAGTCAAAATATCGATAGGGACGGAGAATGATTTAGAACGTTCTGCGATCCTAAATCATTCTTGTAACGCCGATACCTGCAAACTAGCGTTAGTTAAACAGATAAAAGAGTTAAGAAACGCGTATCTTGCACCGTCGAGCACACGTCTCTAAAAGTAACCGTTTTGCTGCTACTTTACTGTTTTGATGACCCCCTTCAAGCTAGAGGTTGCCATCCCGCTTGAAGACTTCTACGCTTGTAACTGCCTCCAATTCCGCCATGATAATCTTCCGCAAGCCAGGGAACATTATCGAAGATTGCTTCGCTTGAAACGATCCTCTTCCGCTTTATGACCATCTTCCACATCTTAGGGAACACGATCGAAGACAACGCTAGGGAATGCTGCTGAAGATATCCTCGCTTGAAGCTACCCTCGTTTGTCGCGATAATATTCCAAAGAAAATTATCGAAGACCACCGCTTGTCGATCTTTTTAAAAGCTCGCTTGAACCTTGCTTCCGCTATGCCTGTACGTCGGCGCTTTTGCTTGTGAACCATTATGTCGGTGCTTTTGCTGTGATGAAAATCCTCTTTTCTTTGGGAATAGTTGCCAACACAACTCTTGTGTGATGTATGACAATCCAATTTAGGGAAAGTTGTCAATGCTTCGTAACAATCCATCCTTGGAAATGTTGCTACGATCAAGCGACAATCCGTATCTCGGAAAATTTGCCAAAATCCATTTTTGAGAAAACTTGCCAATGCTTCGTAACAATCTGTCATAAGAATTTTGCTACGATCGACAATCCACATCTCGGAATATAACTCATGAAAGCAATCCACCTTAGAAATTTGCCAATGCTATGTGACAATCCTTTTAGGAAAATATTGCCACAATTGACAATCCGCGTCTTGGAACATTTGCAAAAAAGAGTCGACCGACAATCCACTTCGGGAAAATTTTCCACTTACTAAAATGAATGACAATCCACGTTGAGGAACCTTTGCCGAAATTTATGATGAATAGAGACCTACAACAATCCTTTGGGAAATTTTTCCATAGGGAACTGGGTGTATGACAATCCAATCTTGGAAAACTTGCCAGCGATGACAATCCGAACTTGGAAAAAATTGCCAAACAGAGAAGGAGCACGACAATCCACGTTTGGAAACTTTGCCAGAGATGACAATCCAATCTTGGAAAAATTGTCGTTGAAGAAGATGCACGACAATCCATTTTTGGAAAAATTGTCAGTTGGGGATGACAATCCAATTTTTGGAAAAATTGTCATTTAAGAAGAATGCGCGACAATTCATATTTGGAAATATTGTCGTTTAAGAAGAATGCGCGACAATCCATATTTTGAAATATTGTCGTTTAAGAAGAATGCGCGACAATCCATATTTGGAAATATTGTCGTTTTAAGTGCTTGCTTTTAAACCGATACGTTGGTGCTTGTAATGAGCTAGTGCTTAGGCGCTTAAGCTAAGTGAGTCGATTTTTTTTTTTGTCAGGTCAATCACTTACTACGTTGTAATCGAGCCGACTACTAATCATGTCAATTTGCTTATAGGGGCTAACTGGCGTACTAAGGAACCCGAAATTGCTGTATGAGGTTGAAATAACCATTCTGAGAGGCTTCAAGCTCTGTCGCTGCTGAAATATATCTGGCGTCAAGAATTGGCGACGTCGCCAGACGCTGGGATCTAGAGTCAGGCGTTGAACTCTGTTGCTAGACGCCAGATGTTGTTGCCAGACCTTGTTGTCTGGTGCTGGAGTCGGGTCTTCCCTATTCTGCTCATGCTGCCGCTGTTGCTCGGTTTCGCTTCGAACTTTGAACTTGGTCGTTTCCTTTCAACCAAATCCACTCAAATATTTTGTAAATTAAAGCTCTTCATCTCTAATTTACTGATCTATGTAATTTTGCTCAAACTCCTCTCATCTTGGAAAAATCTCATGTATCCTATTCGCGGTTTTTTTCGAAAAAATCCGGGAAAGTTCTTGCTTGCTGGGATGCACCTGCATTTAATCTTTTACTATAGGACTTTGCTTTTCTTTCTTTTGGGTTAACCTAAGACTTAGTGTTGCTTGACTCATTGACTTTTCGTGACTCAAGGTATGAACTTGACTCGCTGTAATTGACTCAAGGTTCACTCGACTCGAAGTGTTTGACACATGTGTTAGACTCAAATCATGGTGATATGACACGACATGACTCAATGTGTACATGACTCGTGTGTGCATTGTATTGTGATCGTTGGACTCAAAAATGCAAAAAGGCAAAAATTTTCCGTCATTTTTGTAGAGGGTACCGACTTTCTCCCGAAAAAGAAAGACGCGAAAAAAGAATAGAAGTTTTTAATGGTGCATGTTGAATGAGCTTAGTCTAATGTCATTTGATACTATCTCTCAAGGTGAAAAGATTAATCCATCCTAGGCTATCTCAATGGTTGACTCAATGACGAATGTATTTGGGTAACTTAGGCACGGAGGCTAAGCACTTCATACTTTGTGATGCAATGACAATTATGATTGATGAGTGATGTCGACATGACAAGGCATGCTTCAGCATTATGTTAAGATTTCATGACAAAGGGTTCCTAAGTGAAGTATATTTGGTCATGTATCTCTGCGGTGTGTGAAAGTGATACTAAAGTTAGGCCGCAAGGGCTAAGTGTGTGGGAAAATATCATTTCAAGAAGATTCAAATGATGGTGACTCTTTAGGCTAGGTAAGCTAATGATGTAAGGATCAAGCCCCCAAGTCTAGCTCTAAGTAGATAGGGATGAGCATTGGAGATCCCTTGATATGATCATGATGTGTGAATGTGAATGTGAATATGTATGCATTTTTATTACGGTCGCACCCCAATGTGAGGTTGCCTACGTATCCGTTAGGAATTAGGCCGAACCTCGCACAAGTGTGTATACCTCAAAAAGGTATTTTGAAGGGTTGTAACGTGGTTAGGTGTAGGCGTCGTTCGAAGTGCGCCTACGTTAAAGCATGTAGTGAATATGCTTGGCACTCATAGGAAGTGGGAATTGACATTACGATTAGGGACAAATAAAGTAGGGAGCCGCCAACAAGTTTTTAAGGAACTTGTAAACCGTTCACGGATCATAAAAAGGCAACCACGATAAGGGACAACGATAGGCAACAACGATTGACCCGTGAAGGTTACACCCCATTCATAATCCATGAGATTACTAACTCCATATGGTTCGGAACCACGAAAGGAGGATCGGGGATGATGGTACGAAGTGAGTCATGGAGTCACATTCGCCCGTATTGGCCTCTACTCGATTCTTATATTGAAAAGCATTCCTGTGATCTCAAAGGCATACAAACAATAATTCAATTTGCTCCAAACTATTATTTAACTAAATTGGTTGAATATTAATGTACACATTATTCTAAAATATTGGTGATCACTTCAATTAATAACAAGATTAAAAAGGATCCTAAATCGGTTGTCCAAATTATCTTATTAGGCGTGATTTTCAATTACATATTCCCTTTAACATGCAATATGGTGATAAAAAAAGATACAATAGAATATCCATTAATATTAAAACCAATTTAATCACAATTCCAATAACACAAAATTGTTAGAAAAATAATAAAAATAAAAAGAGCATGATCCTTACTTTGATTCTGTTTGTTTGCAACTACAAAATAATAAACGAGTTAGTAACTTCAAGGTAATAATAAAACAATAACTAAATTAAATTAAATGAAATAAAGTTGATTTTGGGGCCAAACCCTCAAACAGTTCTACCTTTCACGCCTTGGTTTAAGGACAGAACCTCGAGTAAAATATGGACTCCTTTGAGTGCTTGAAGAAGGAATTTTGAAGTGAAAAGGGTAGACTAGTGTTTAGGTTAATAGCATAGAAGAGAGAAAATAAAAATCATAAAATTCTCGGTGCCCCGTACATCAGAAATGAGGGGGTATTTATAGGGAAAATGTGTTGAGGGAGCACACGGAACCCTAAAATGATAAAAACCCTAAAAAAGTATCCCGTGACACGGTCAGACTGTACCGTGACACGGGATAGCTCCACCGTCAGACGGTACACTTTCCCGTGACACGGTACACTTTTGGAGTGACGCGGGAAATTTTCAGAAAACGGGATGAAAAACGCGTTAAAGGTTTACGCGGAATGGACACGAAATGTCCCGTGTCACGACAGACCTCCCGTGTCACGGGAAGTCCCACCGTCAAACGAGAAGGATTCCTGTGACACGGTGGCAGTCTGCCGTGGCGCGGGAACTTCCAGTCCATTTTCCGTCTAAATTCATTTTTAACCCTAATTTTTTCGGCTTTTTAAGTGTCGATTGATAATTTCGGGCTTTTCTGGCTTTTATCATTCGGGCTAAAATAAGAAAATAATTAAATAAAAATAAATAAAAGGTTTGGGCCAAAAATAAATGATAAAACAATAAAATAAAAAAGGTTTGGGCTTAAAATTAATTAATAAGTTTGGGCTGAAATTAAAACTATGCTTTTACCAAATATCAAGACTAATCCATGGACCGTTCAAAAGTATGAATTTAATAAAATACGATTTTTTAAGCACTCTCGGGATTAAATACTAAACCCGACCAATAGTGGCGGTGAAAGGTTATTTATCATCGGGTTTGGTTTTGGGGAGACATTTTTAGATGTCTACAGAAGCCCCCACTTTTACTGAGTTTGTAGAAACGTCAGTTTCGAAAACGATAGTCAAAGTAACCGATAGGGACGGAGAATGATTTAAGACGTTCTGCGTTCCTAAATTATTCTGTATACGCCGATACCTGCAGAAAAATGTTCATTCCACAGATAAAAGAGTAAAGGGATAGAATACGTATCTGGCACCAGTGTATTGGTGACAAACGAATTTGGCAGCTTCCTAAGCTTGAAGGAATCCACCGAGTGACATTTGTTGAAACGCTTTCCATGATTGAGGAAAGCCGACTGAAGAATTTGGTAGTTTTCTAAGCCTAAAGAAACCTACCGGATGATACTTTCCATGCCTGAGGAAAGTCGACATATGAATTTGGTGTCATTCTGTGCTTGAAGAATTCCACCGATAATGCCTTCCATGCTTGAGGAAAGCCGACAAAGGAATTTTGTGGTTTTCTATACTTGAAGAAAAAATCCACTGATAATGCTTTCCATGCTTGAGGAAAGCCGACTTGGCGGTTTTCTATACTTGAAGAAAAATCCACCGATAACGCTTTCCATGCCTGAGGAAAGCCGACTTGGCGGTTTTCTATACTTGAAGAAAAATCCACCGATAATGCTTTCCAAGCCTAAGGAAAGCCGACGATTGCTGAAATTGGCAAGTGTATGATGGTTCGTGGGCCGTAGATGATTCACATTTTTAAGCCGATTATCCGACCATATTAAGTACTTAAAATGCCAAAAAATAGACTTTGACGCTTGCCAGGGGTAAAATGGTAATTTTAGTCCCCTTGAAGTATCAGTTAGAATTTTCCGCGTGATTCCAGCGAAAAATAATTGCCCAATAACCTCAAAAAATCGTTCCAACTGGTCAAAAACGTCAGGAATATTCGCTGACAATGCTCAGAATTGCCGCGCCACGTCACGGTTTGCCGTGACACGGGAATAACTCCCGTCAGACGGGACAAAATCCCGTGTCACGGGAACATTTTCCCTTTTTTTTTAATTTTGTTGTTTGAATTGGTCAACGTGAATCAGCGTGCTACGTCAAATTGTACCGTTACACAATAACGGTAACCGTGGCACGGGGAACGGGGTCCGTTGCACGGTTACTTTTTTTTGCTTTAAATTCACATTTTTGCTCCACCATTTCCATTTCACTGCTCATCTCCTCTCTCTATCTTCTCCATTCTTACTTCCTTGCTCACACAAATTGCCGCGCCACGTCTAAAGCAAACCGCCGGCCGTCCAAGCTCACCGTGACACGGCGGTTCTGCAGATCTATTTTTTTTCTTTTTTATTTTTTTTTTTTATTTTTGCTGCGGTTTGTTGCTGCTGTTGTTCGCTGCTGTCTACTGCCTGAAGCGGTCGTCGAAGGTCACCGAAGCTCTGTCTCCTCTCACACTCACCGTGACACGGGACAAAGTCACCGTGACACGTCAGAATTTGACCGAGCTGCGGCCCAGCTCCACTGTGACACGGTTGTCGCGCAGCACTCCGAGGTTTTTCGAGCTTTTGGAGCTCAAATTCTCACCAATCTTGCTCTACTTTCTTGCTATTTTCCTCATTTTCGACCCTCTACAAGGATCTATGTAAGCGCTTCTTAATTTTTGCCTCAAATTTGCTTCAAAAGTAATTTCATGAAAAACCCTTGAAAATCAATTTGGAGATTTTTGATTTTGAGGTTTTATGTTGAAATTCTTGCCATGATTTTACTTGTATATGTATGCATGTGTGTTTGTGAGAAATTTGAGACAAAAATTGCATGATTTGATGGAGGATTGAGCAAATCACCATTTTTGGGTGCTACTTTGCGAAATGATGTTCATGTTACTTCTTTGTTCTTGAAATGGTGAAAAAATGGTGGTGAATCTTGTGAAATGATGTGTTGATTCATATTTTGCATATGTACTATATTGTCATGGAGAACATAGTATCATGCGGCTAGGAGAAATGTAGTATTAGTTTGTCATGGAGAAACTAAATACCATAATTTTGCCAATTTTTAGCCTGGAGGTAAAAATTTATCATATAATTCGAAAAAATTAAATAACTTAGGAAATGATGCTAAGTATTTAGATTTTTATTTTTATAAATATGCAACTTGAATTAAATGTTTAGGAAATGATGCTAAACATTTAGATTTTGACAATAGCATGCCTAGACGACGAGATTGCGATCTTTTTACCCACGGCCGGCGTCGGGCTTTTCGGGAGGACACTCCCACTGTCCCTGAGGGCATGGACGACGATGTCTTAGAGTCCGAGCCTCGGACTTCTACGAGCAGGGGTAGGTGGGTTCCACCTCCGTGGACTCCAGACCAGTTGGTTTTCTGCCATGAAAACCACGTCTTTCATCGCGCACTATCCGGCATAGTCGATGGAACGCTTTGCCAACATGGTTCCGGAGCCGGCGATTTGATCCCTCGACTTCACCAGTTCATTACGAGGGATCCTGCTACGAGAGCCTTATGGGAATCGGCTGGCTTGGTAGATTTCTACGCGGCGGTTGTAGGGTTTCGCAGCCCCCGGGGTTGCGGCGCGACGGTCGTTCGCGCATTGTTGGAGTATTTCTGGGATACTACCAACACTTTTCATTTCGCTTGGGGGGAGATGACGGTGACCCCTCTAGACTTCAGCATGATCAGCGGGCTGCGCTTCACCGACCGGGCTGTAGGTCAGATGTCCGATCTATCTTGGGGATCGGCTGAGGCGGCTGATTTTTTGGGCCCGATTGTTCAGCACATCGGGACCCGACCAGTGTCTCCAGGTGGTCCTAGGAGTGGACGATCAGAGCTGGCTTCAGTTCTAGCTCGCGGCTTCGAGATGGAGGATACGACGGCTGAGCAGCGGGTGCGGATTTTCATCCTGATCCTGATCTCTATGACCCTCTCTCCCGACAGGAGTTCGCGCGTGCTCCTTTGCTACCTCCCCTCTTTGGCCAGGATCCACGAGATAGGATCCTATAGCTGGGCCAGTCTTGGGTACGCGGATCTTCTTTTGTCTCTACGTCATGGCTGCCGGCAGCTGAATGACGAGTCCCCTATCACCGTTTATGGCCTGTGGAGAGTCGTAGAGGTGATAATCTTTTCCTTTTTTGTTTCACTTTAGCTTGTTCGACTCATGTGCTAAAGATTACTTTTATCGCAGCTATGGTTCTACGAGTACTTCCCAGGCTTTGCTCCTCGCCGGCGTCGCGGAGCGGTCCATGATTTCCCTGTCGGGGCCAGCTGGCGTGACCGAGGAGAGTCGCGGGTGGAGTCCGTTCCGGCACTTCGTGGGCTACTACGCCGAGGCACCTCTTCTGTTGGCATAAGGATTAGTTTTGTTGCGTTTTTTCCTTCTGATGTTGTTTCCGTTGTTTCACGCCAACTTTTTATGGTTTCCAGGTTCCCATTGATGTCCAGTATCGTCCTTGGGCCGGGATGACTGATCTACCTGAGGCCCTGCGTCTTTCAGCGTACCGTACCATTTTGGTTGGTACCAGACGCTTTGTCTGGTATTTGGGGGAGCGAGTCGTCCGTCAGCATAGCGGCGATCGCTTTGTGGTGCCCTCATCTCCACCAGAGTCGATGCTGGACTCCCGCTTGATCAAAGAGCTGATCAACAGGGTAGAGCGCTATACTCTTCCATGGCAAGAGCTTGTTCACATGGAGAGTGACTATGCGCGGGATTTTCTTCCCTCTCTGGCTCCTCCACCCTGTCTTCCTGAGGTATGATTTCTTTTGAGGATCTTCTTTACTAGTCTCTGTTTTAAATAGTCAAATAACTTGATTATTCGATCATATTTTCAGACGACCATCCGCCCTGTGGGGAGGATTGAGATTCCTCCTCAGTCTCTCCACTATCCAGGGCCGATTGGTATCACGGAGGACCATATTGCTGACGCGCCAGAGGGTTACAGACAGGCGCAGGAGTCTCTCCCCGAGGTCTTTGAGCCGCTGAGCTTTCTTCGACGCATTATCCACCCTTTTAATACTGCTTGTTACTGAATTTTCTTTGTTTTATCCTTAGCCTAACCACCCGGAGATGATGGGATTCATGAAGCTAATGGACGCCCTGAAGTATTGCATCATCAAGCTTCGGCGTGGTGCGAGTTGTCGGAGCTCTAGCGACGTTCTTGAGGTATCACTTATTTTTTTCATTTATACCATTTATTTTATTTTGCATTGTTGACCCCTTTTGATTTTGTATCTTTCAGGAGCGATGGAGGTCCCGCTCGCGCTCGAGGCCTAGAGGCTCGGACAAGGAGGAGCTTGGTCGTGGTAGACGATCTCCTAAGATTCGCCGGCGTTCTCATTCTCAGCGAGAGCCTCAGACTACTCAGCCATTCCAGGAGGCTCAGTGGCAGAAGCCTCAGTCCTCCCAGCGCTTTCCAGGCCAGATTCAGGGGCAGCAACAGTCGTTTTTGCAGCCTCCGCAGCCTGAGTTTGGGTCTGTTTTGACTCCCATGGATCCTGGTTCGTTTTTAGCTCCATTGTCTGGGATTCCTCCACCGGTGTCGGGCTTGTTCTCAGTTCCGCTGTATGGGACGATGCCTTCACCGACGATTCCAGTGTCTTTGGGCCAGTCTACACCATTTTCCGGCTGGACGGGTCCTGCCTTGAGCTTGGCTACCGCTGGGGTTACAGGGACTAGTAGGGACACTACTCCCCGTACTCGGATGGTGGAGGGACTCTTCGGCTCACCGGTCCCATATGCGCAGGGTGGAGATGATACTGACTCTGGCTCTAGAGACTTTTGACCGATGGTTTTTATTTGTACATACTATGATGACACTTGACATGTTTATTTATTACGACTCTTTGTACATTATTTACGGTTTATGTATTCATTATTGTGTGTTAGTGTGTGCTTGAAACTCCTTGTGTGTGATTGTGTATTTATTAACGACGCGACGAAAAAACATAAGTGGAGTAATGGAGGGTACCGACCTTCCCCAAAAGAAAAAGAAATAAAAAGACAAGCAAAATAAAATTACCTTCCTCAAAAGAAAAAGAAATAAAAATAAAATGATAAAGAAATAAAATAAATGAAATTACCTTCCCCAAGACAAAAAATAAGATGATAAAGAAATAAAATAAGTGAAATTACCTTCCCTAAAATAAAAAGAAATAAAAAGACAAAAAATAAATAAAGTGAAAAAGAAATAAAATCTTAAAGTGATGAATAAATAAATAAATAAAATAAAGATAATAATAATATATAGATAAAAAAAGTGAGAATTTTATTAGAAATAAAACTCTCTGAAAAACTGAAAAATAGACGGTGAAGATAAAATACTATAAAAATCCGGATAGATACAGGAAAAGATGAAAAAGAAAACGCGTGAAGTGCCGTGACACGGCACTGTGTACCGTGTCACGGCAGAACTTGCCGTGTCGCGGCAAAAGTTCCCGTGACACGGTGGAACTTCCCGTGTCACGGGACGCGTATTACTCAGCGGTGTGTTTAACGCGTATGAAAAGATAAATTCTGGGCAGTTTCGAGCGCTTTTACTATAAAATAGGACCAGTTTATTCATGATATGCATAATTACGAAACACAAAATAATTTAGAATTTCATATTTCAATAATCATGTCTCAGAATTTTGATAATACATTGCGCGATTGGTCTTATTCTTTGACCAATGCTGAAAAAAGAGAGTTAGAATTATTTCATGTCAGGGGTTTGCTAGCCTTGCGACACGTAGCTATTGAACATGATTTTCTTAGGGCAGCATTAGATTATTGGAGTCCAGAAACACACTGTTTCAAATTTGATTATGATGAAATCTGTCCTCTGCCGGAGGAATTTGGTGCGATCTTTAGATTTCCTGCTAGAAATCTTATTGCCATGCCTACCCTACGTGAATATTATTACCAAGATTTTGAACACCATCTGAATTTAACAGATCCTGATTTGAATAGAATTGTTTGTGGTAATGAAGTAGACTTAGAAAAACTTGCTAATTTATATTTTAATCGCCCTATCTCTGAGTTTTATCATGTATATCGTAGAAGGGAATATATTTTTTGCATGTTTAGCAAGCTCTTATTTGCAAACGGTTGGGTAGGACATGCTTGTCTAGCGTCTGTGCTTGAACATGTCGAATCTGGAAGATCTCCTATGCCGACGTGCCTTGGAGAGACATTTCGTGGCCTTGACGAGGCAAAAGCTGACCGGAAAGCTATCAGGAAGGGCTCTCTGGTACTACTGCAGGTAAAAATACGCTCTGAGTAGCCCCCGTGACACAAAACAGGCACCGTGTCACGGCAAAACCTGCCGTGTCACGGGAATCTGCTTGTTTTTTTTTTTTGCTGTCGTGACACGGGGACTTCTCCCGTCAGATGGGATGAAATCCCGTGTCACGGGAATATTTTACGCGTTTTTTTTGACTGATTTTTTCTTTCTTTTTTTTTTTTTTTTTTTTGCCGATTTGGTTGATGGAGCGTTTGGAACTATTCGAAGCCCCCGACGATGTTGAAAAATATGGCCCTAACGACCTAGTTCGCTGGAAAAAGAATTACTCTGCGAACATGTCGTATGAAGATTGGAAAAATTTCTTTGCAAGGAGAGAATTTTCCATTTGTTGGGTGGTGCCTTGGTGGAGGCTTACTAGGATGGTTGGCACGAATGATACTCCATATTGCCGTGTTCCTAGTATCTCAAAACTGACCTTTTATTGCCCTTTTCGACTGATGCGGCAGTATGGACTTGAACAAGTAATTCCACGCTATGACGATAGTCCTCGTGAAGTATCGTTGCATGAAAGTAACGTTCACAAGTACGAGGCTTATTGGATTGGAAGACCTTTGTGGACCGTTTCTGCAAGTGACCAAGCTCCTCCTCCTTTATCTAGTGCATACAAGGCATGGTTGAACCCTAGAAGTAGGAGGGAACGATTCGGATCACGCAAGTCTGATGTGAAGAGTCGTCTTGGAAATAAGAAAGCTCCTCCTAAAGATCGTCTAGGTCCGAGAACACAAGGCATTGAGTTTAAGACTCCTATAATGCCAAGAAAGAAGAATTATGTGAAAGGGAAGGGTAAAGAAAAGATGGTCTATAGGGAGAAACAACCGAAAAAATTCAAGAAAGGTGAAATGGGTGAAAGTTCGACTAGGGGTGTGATGGTTCGGGCTACAAAAGACACATTAATGGTGAAGGCCGACCTAATTGAGCAACAGAAGGATGTTCCTAAAGAGAAGAAAGATTAGATCAATAGTGCTTTGCTTTTTATGATTTATAATTTTTATTTAAAATAAGGCAAATGATGCCAATACTTGTAGTCGCATTTATTTTAATAATAGCACATTTATTTCAGCCTTAAAAATAAAAATTACAATGACTTTTATTTATTATTTATTTATCCGAGTCAAGGAGTCGGACGCAATGGAAGAACGAAAATAAAAACTCGAACAATGAATTCGCAACGAATGCGCCAATATTCCAAAAATAAAACGAAAAAACTGGAATTCCACCGTGTCACGGTGAAAGGGTCCCGTGACATGGTGCACATTCCCGCGCCACGACAATCTTTTTTTTTTTTTTTTGACAGAGGGTGACGTGGCACGGGAACTTCTCCCGTCAGACGGGATAAATTCCCGTGTCACGGGAATTCCCCTTTCCTTTTTTTTCGTTCAGGCCCACCGTGTCACGGTGAACAGTACCGTGACACGGTAGGATGTCCCGTGTCGCGACAATTTTTTTTTTTTTTTGCTGTGACGCTATGCTGAACTGACGCGCATATTTGATCAACAGAGGGCGGATTTTTTTATTTTAAAGTGGTCGGGCCCCCTTGAGGAGTTGCCTACGTATCCTAAAAGGAATCAGGCCAAACGTAGCTCTATTGGGTCATGAACCCATGCGACTAGGCATAGAATTTCTTGAGTTGATCCAAGTTGGTTAAATTATGGAAGTCGTTACCGTCCATGTCTACCAATTGTGCCGCTCCGCCAGACAGGATGGCTTTAACAATGTACGGGCCTGACCAGTTCGGTCTAAATTTTCCTCTTGGATCTAACACATTTTTACGAAGTGCCTTAAGCACTAGGTCACCCTCTTTGATATTTCTGGTCTTGACTTTTTTATTAAAATGTCGTGCCATACGCTGTTGGTAGGTTTGGACATGATGCAAAGCTGCCAAGCGTTTTTCATCAAGCAAGACCAGTTCGTCGTATCTTGCTCTAATTCAGTCGACTTCATCTAGTTGGCTTTCCAATGCGATTCGAAGAGAAGGTATTTCGAGCTCGATTGGTTGTACAGCTTCAACTCCATTGACCAAAGAGAAAGGGGTTGCCCCTGTCGATGTACGAATAGAGGTTCGATAACCCCAAAGGGCGAAATGTAGCTTACTTGGCCAATCCTTGTAATTTTCTGTCATCTTTTCGATGATAGTTTTCACATTTTTGTTGGCCGATTCGACTGCTCCGTTTGTTTGTGGTCTGTAAGGTGATGATCGGTGATGTTTGATATGATATTTCTGTAATAATTCCGCGCATTCGGCTTGGAAATGTGTTCCATTATCACTGATCATCTCATGTGGTACCCCATAGCGGCATATGATATTTTTCTCAATGAATTGAGCTACGTGTTTTGCCGTCAGCTTGGCTTATGAGGCAGCCTCGACCCATTTGGTGAAGTAGTCAATTGCTACGAGAATGAATTCATGCCCCCCTTGTCCTAGTGGTGTTATTTTTCCAATGATGTCAATGCCCCAAGTGGAGAAAGGCCATGGAGAAGTATACGTGTAGAGAAGCGAAGGTGGAACATGTTGTAAGTTTGCGTAGATTTGACACTTCATACATTTCTTGACGTATTCCTGACAATCTCTCTCCATAGTAGTCCAATAGTAACCTTGTCGTTGAATATTTTGGACTAACATCTTTGCATTCATGTGAGTTCCACATATACCAGCATGAAGGTTTTCCATGGTTTTATGTGCTTCTTTCTTGGCTATACATAAGAGATTTCTTCCCATTGCAGTTCTCTTGTGGAGTTCTCCCCTGATGAGCACATACTGTGAGGCCAGGAGCCTCAAAGCACGGCGTGCCCTTTTATCAGTATTAAGAGGGTATTCTCCTCTTGTCACATAATTAAGGATGTCCGTATACCATGGTTCTTCATCTTCTTGTTGTGGTTCCTGTTCATCGTCAAGTGCATGAACATAAGCTGGCTCATATCTTCTCTCTATGGTCAGTGGCATTCTGATTGTGTCAGCTGGAATTCGCACCATTGATGCTAATTTAGCTAGTGCGTCGGCGAACTGGTTTTCTTCTCTTGGAAAATACGTATATTCCACTTCATCTAGTTGCTCCGTGAGAGTTTCTAAATGAGCTTGATACGTAGCGAGACTTTCACTTCTCACTTTCCATCTCTTGGATATTTGGTTAATGATTAGTGAAGAATCACCGTAGATTATGAGTTTCTTAATTCCCAAGGCGACAGCTGTTTCTAACCCCAAAATGCATGCTTCATATTCTGCGGCATTGTTGGTGACATCAAAGTCGAGCTTCATGGAAATTGGGATGTGTTCTTCATTGGGTAATACGAGCAAGACTCCGACACCACATCCCTTTTGGTTTGAAGCTCCATCGAAATAGAGCGTCCAACTATCATCTTCGGTCATGAGTAAATCTTCGTCAGGGAAATCGTACTCATCTTCTTCCTTTTCAGCTTCTTCTAGCGGAAAGTCTGCTAAGAAGTAAGAAACTGCAGAACCTTTGATGGCTTTTTGTGGCACAAATCTCAAGTCAAATTGAGCCAGATTGACTATCCACCTTGATAATCTGTCGTTGAGTGTTGCTTTCTCGAACAAGTATTTGAGAGGGTCCATCTTGGACACGACATGCACTGTATGAGTGAGCATGTAATGTCTTAGTTTCTGTGCGGCCCATACAAGTGCGAGACACAACTTCTCAAGTGGTGTGTATCGCGTCTCATATCCTTGAAGTTTCTTGCTCAAGTAATAGATTTCATTCTCCTTGCTTTCGATCTCTTGTGCTAGCATTGCCCCCATCGTTTCTCTTGTGACCGTAAGGAAGAGTCGAAGAGGAAAGTCAGGTATTGCTGGCGCTAGCACGGGTGGGTTTGCCAAATACTCTTTGATTTTGTCGAAAGCCTTTTGGCAATCATCATCCCATGTGACTGGGACATTCTTCTTAAGCTTCTTGAATATAGGTTCACATATCGTTGTGAGCTTTGATATGAACCTACTTATATACTGCAATCTTCCAATGAAGCCTCGAATCTCCTTCTCATTTTTGGGTGGTGGCATGGCCATGATCGCTTTTACTTTTGAAGGATCTATTTCAATCCCTCGAGAACTGATCACATATCCAAGTAATTTGCCTGACGTGACTCCAAAGGCACATTTTGCTGGATTTAATCTCATGTTGTACTTACGGAGTCTTTCAAAAACCTTGTGAAGTGCAACAATATGGCCTGGGCGATCTTTAGACTTAACGATCATATCATTGACATAGACCTCTACCTCTTTGTGCATCATGTCATGTAACAATGTTGTAGCTGCTCTTTGGTAGGTGGCACCCGCGTTTTTCAACCCGAATGGCATTACCGTATAGCAATATGTACCCCATTGCGTGATGAATGTGGTTTTCTCCATGTCTTCTTCGGCCATCAATACCTGATTATATCCGGCGTAACCATCCATGAATGACAGGAGTGCATGGTTTGCTGTATTATCGACCAGAATGTCAATGTGAGGTAGAGGGAACCCATCTTTTGGGCTTGCTTTATTGAGATCCCTGTAATCAACACACATTCTGACCCTTCCATCCTTCTTTCGAACTGGAACCACATTTGTTATCCATTCCGGATACTTGGATACTCTGATGAAACCTGCGGCCAATTGCTTCCTGATTTCTTCCTTGATTTTGAGAGCCACATCTGGTTTCATTCGGCGCAGCTTTTGTTTGACAGGCTTCATACCTGGAATGAGTGGTATTGTATGCTGAGCTATATCCCTGTCAATTCCTGGCATATCTTGGTATGACCAAGCAAATACATCAACAAATTCGCTAAGCAAGTTAATTAGCTCTTTGCGTTCATCTTGACTTAGTGTTAATCCAATTTTTACTTCTTTAACAGTCGTATCATTGGAAATGTTGACTGTTTCTGTATCTTCAATAACTGCTGTTTTATTTTCGTGTTCTTCCATTGCTTTTATTATTTCTTTGTCATTTTTATCATTAGCAAAGCAATATTGATCAGGGCTAGGGGAATGGCACGCATCGTAAGCAAAGGTACTCATTTTATTGAATTCATTGGCTAATACATCAAGAGGGGCAAGGTCGGTTGCGACCTCACCAGAATTATTAGGACTAGAAAGAGAGGACTCCACAAGAGACTCAGGGTTGAACTCTATAGCAGAAAGAGGGTCGGCCTCAGACTCTAAGGACTCGTCTACAGACTTAGACTCAGACTCGGACTCGGACCCAGACGACTCAGACTCATCAAACATAGGACCCTCGCCAGCGGTTATTTCCAACTTCTCTCCACTCGGCGTAGTGATCCTCAATGTCTTGCGCCATCCCCTTGAAATGTTGTCAGCTTGGACAATTAACTCGGAGGGGTCAAAATCCTTATTTTCTATGACAGCTTGAACGAGCTCGGAGTTATCATTGCAGACCGGCTTGGATTCATTTTTCTCCATTCCAAAAACAAGGCTGATTCCCAGATCATCAGAGTTCAGGCTAGTTGGCTTCTCGGCTGTGGAGCGCTTTTTGTCTTCATCGATGAAGTCACAATCGAGGAACACCTCGAATCCCGGTTCACGGATCCCATTATGGACAAATGGTTTAAGGAATTCATAGCATGGGAAGTCTTCCCCTTCTTTGATGTACTGACCATTGAGGGTAAACGGATATGGATCCATGGCCATTTCTGTCTTCATGATTCGAGCGTTGTTGCGAGCCTTCATTTTCAATGCAGCTCGTTTCAGATCTTCTTTTGTTGGCTTGAATCCCAAGCCGAAAGTATCCTTCTTGAGCGCACCAGGATCGCCCCAAGATTTAGCCATTTTCTTCTTGAGCCCAAGGGTCATTCCAGGGAAGTGACCTTGCTTCTTCAGAATGGCATTGATACTGGTGTTTGAATAGGGATCGAAGTCGAGATGGCATTTTTCCTCCTCTTCGATCACGAGAACATCATCTAGTGAAAACCCCCAAAGATCTTCATCTTCTTCGTCATGTTCAACATGGACGATAGGAGTATCAATAACTTGAATGCGCATAGGAGAAGCATCGATAGTAATCGGAACCCCTCCAACTATGGTTTTCACTTTCTGGTGAAGCGATGACGGAAACGCCTTTAGCTCATGAAGCCAAGGGCGTCCTAACAACAGATTGAAAGAGGCCTTAATGTCCACCATCTGAAATTTGGTGCGACGTTCAATGGCCCCAGTAGTTATATTGAGTATGAGAGTACCCACGGCTTGACGGCGAGTATTATCGTAAGCTCAAATCCCTTGAGTGGAGGGAGTCAATTCTTTATTCTTTATACCCAACTTCTTTGCAGTACGGAGTGGGCACACATTGATTGCAGAGCCATTATCAACCAGGCTCATGGGAACATTCATTTGCCTACACACTACAGTGAGGTGTAAGGCCTTATTATGTTGGTCCCCTTCCGGGGGTAGATCCTTATCAGAAAAGGAAATCAGATTGCTAGTACTCGGCAGCTCAGTAGTGAGAAAGTTGACCAATCCTTGAGGAGTCATGTCATCATCGACTCCTATTTTCACCAGAGCATTCATCACAGCCTTTCGATGCTCGTGGGAAGTGGCCAAAAGCTTCCATACATTCATCTCCACCTTGGTCTTTTGCAGTTGTTTGACCACATCGCTATTCACAGGGTCGATGGGATCAACTATCGGATATGATTGTGGTGGAGGTGGAGGTGGGTTAGGTTGTTGCAACCGTCCACTTCTGGTGAGAACCTTGACCTCAAAGTCCCCCCAAACATCTTCACTGGTGCCGAGAGATGAACAGGCTATGTCTTTGAGATAGACGTCTTCATCATCACTATCCCAGATCCCATTCACTTCTTCAGTACTTGAGATAAATACAACTTCCGGTAGAGGTTCATTCACAGGTTGAATGAGTATTGACGGATCAAAGGAGACTTCATCTCCCATGATAGCCAAAGCATCAGAAAGAGGACCTGTTTGAATGTTAGGCTTCTTGCCCCCTGGAGGGACAGGAAGTTGGTTAGCATCAATAAGGTCTTAGATTGCATCTTTCAGCCTCCAACACTTCTCAGTGTTATGACCCTTGCCTGGATGAAACTTGCAATAAGCATTGGGGTCATAGCTAGCGGTCCTATTCTCAGGTCGAGGTTCTGGAAATGGTCCAATTGGCATAATCAGTCCCTGACCATGCAAACGGTCATAAGCAGCATCATAAGTCATTCCCAAAGGCGTATAAACCCTCCTTTGCCTTTGGAATCTTTGAGGAGGAGCATTAAGGGCCAGCACATCGTTGATGTTGATATTGTTAGTAACATTATTGGGCTTAGAAGACGAAGAAGAAGGAGTGTCGTTCTTCTTGTTTTTCCAAGTGCTGTTGTTATTATTGCTACCAACAGACTTCATCAGTTCATCTTCGATATTGATTCCAATATCGTATACAACTTCAAAGGTACTTAGAGGCAGAAATTTCAAGTGTTGCTTGTATTTATGAGTCAGATTGGCAATGAACAAGCGAACCATTTCCTTCTCCTTGGGAGGATCCACCAAGAGCGCAGCTGTTTCTCTCCACCTGCTTAAGTAAGTGGTGAAGCCTTCATTCTCTTTCTGTTTGAGAATGGAGAGTTCACGTTCAGAAGTCTTGGCCTGGATGTTACACTTGTACCGATTCATCAAGATTTCAGCAACATCCTCCCAGGTCGCGACATGCTTGGATTCCAAAGAATAGAACCACTGTTGACAGGCATGCTCTAAGGAAAGAGGAAACACCGTAGGGAAGAGTGTCACATCTACTCCCTTAAGGGCCATAGTTGCAGAAAAAGCCTTCAAATGGAAAAGCGGATTATCAGTAGGCTTGAATTTGGGAATGTCAGCAGTGGAAAACTTCTCAGGAAGCTTCTCTCTTATGGACGAAGAGGTGACAGGCTGTTCCACATAAGTGAACTCTTCAGAAATCTTGCTCATCTGTTCCTTAATCTTGTCCATTGCAGCAGTAGTGAAATTTTTTTGATTGTCTTACTCTACAGTGCTGACTCTAGTGGTGAGTGTTTGCATCATGTCAGACAATCTTTCGATTGTCCTGTTGAGGTTCTCAATGTCTTCCTTAGTGGCCATTGGTTGAAAGTAGACTGGAGATGGATCTTGTGGAGATGATTGAGGTGGTTTCCTTGTACGCCTCTTTGGTATAAGAGGTTGTTGAGGTATGGACTCGAACCGTAACAATCTACCCCTGCTTCTTGTCCAAGTGCTGTGACACCGAAACAAACACACCTTTAATGACCAAACTTAACCTTAACTTATCCGGATTAAAAAAAAATATTTTATTAAAAAACTATAATTTTGAAACTCTATTTTTTTTTAAGAAAAAAACATGGGAGGATACCATCCGACTTACTCCGAAAAAAAAAAACGACACAAGACTTCCCTAAAATACGGTCAAAAGTGGTGCACGACTAAAAAAAAAGTGTGAACACGATATGTGAGTGATTAGGTGAGGTTATAGACGCGTGTTTTGACCGTATAGCTAGACACAACACAAAACTGGACATAGCATTCGTACAAAAATCGAGAAACAGACTGTCAGGACACTTTCTTGGTCACCGTGTCACGGTGCAGACTGACGTGTCACGGTGCAGACTGACGTGACACGGTGCGCAGTTCCAGGTCAGTTTTGTGATTTTTTTCAGATTTTAATCGATTTTAGGTCCGTAATAATTACTATGTGAGAATAAAAAACCCCAGTCATGGGTTAAACAAAAGAGCAAACACATGAGGGTTAGCATCAAACAACCACGTAGCATTTAGGCACGATGATAAAAAAAAGTTCGCAACCTAGAGTCGAGATCTATGTTCAACTATTGGTCAAGCTTTGGGTGTCAAAAGGGTACCATGGTTAAGAGTTTCGACGCGTTAGCAAGGCAGCCTCCCTTGAGGGTGTATGCCAACGGGCGGCTCCGCGAGTTCGTGATGAAATCGAACTCGACTCTATGGTTTGGGTGGATTTAATAACTCGGATGAACCCTTATTGCCATGAGCGTTTTTGGGTCGATAGAGCTTAAATCCCCCGGGGTTAAGACGTATGTAGAACACATACGTTTTTTCAGAAAAATCGAAGGAAGTCGACTGTGAGGAAAGAAAATAAGCCACCGGGCTGATTTTAGGACTGCCGTGACACGGCAGAAATTCCCGTGTCACGGTACTGTGCACCGTCAGACGGTGCACTGTACTGTGACACGACAGATTCTACCGTGGCACGGCAGTCAGAAAATCTGACTGGTGCCCTGTTTTCCTTCGCGCGCAACCAAGTTATCCAATTTTTCCAACGGGACAGACCTGAACGCGACGTTAAAACGTCTATGCAGATGCAAAAATGCCAAATTAATCACAGGAATATTTTTTCAAGAATCTTTCAAGTCTCATCCACTCATCTTAATTAAATACCGATCACTCAAATCGATAAATAATTAAGAATCCTCCCCAGTGGAGTCACCAAATTGTAGGCGTCGTTCGAATTGCGCCTACGTTAAAGCATGTAGTGAATATGCTTGGCACTCATAGGAAGTGGGAATTGACATTACGATTAGGGACAAATAAAGTAGGGAGCCGCCAACAAGTTTTTATGGAACTTGTAAACCGTTCACGGATCATAAAAAGGCAACCACGATAAGGGACAACGATAGGCAACAACGATTGACCCGTGAAGGTTACACCCCATTCATAATCCATGAGATTACTAACTCCATATGGTTCGGAACCACAAAAGGAGGATCAGGGATGATGGTACGAAGTGAGTCATGGAGTCACATTCGCCCGTATTGGCCTCTACTCAATTCTTATATTGAAAAGCATTCCTGTGATCTCAAAGGCATACAAACAATAATTCAATTTGCTCCAAACTATTATTTAACTAAATTGGTTGAATATTAATGCACACATTATTCTAAAATATTGGTGATCACTTCAATTAATAACAAGATTAAAAAGGATCCTAAACCGGTTCTCCAAATTATCTTAATAGGCGTGATTTTCAATTACATATTCCCTTTAACATGCAATATGGTGATCAAAAAAGATACAATAGAATAAACGTTAATATTAAAACCAATTTAATCACAATTCCAACAACACAAAATCGTTAGAAAAATAATAAAAATAAAAGGAGCATGATCCTTACTTTGATTCTGTTTGTTTGCAACTACAAAATAATAAACGAGTTAGTAACTTCAAGGAAATAATAAAACAATAACTAAATTAAATTAAATGAAATAAAGTTGATTTTGGGGCCAAACCCTCAAACAGTTCTACCTTTCACGCCTTGGTTTAAGGACAGAACCTCGAGTAAAATATGGACTCCTTTGAGTGCTTGAAGAAGGAATTTTGAAGTGAAAAGGGTAGGCTAGTGTTTAGGTTAATAGCATAGAAGAGAGAAAATAAAAATCATAAAATTCTCGGTGCCCCGTACATCAGAAATGAGGGGGTATTTATAGGGAAAATGTGCTGAGGGAGCACACGGAACCCTAAAATGATAAAAACCCTAAAAAAGTATCCCGTGACACGGTCAGACTGTACCGTGACACGGGACAGCGCCACCGTCAGACGGTACACTTTCCCGTGACACGGTACACTTTTGGAGTGACGCGGGAATTTTTCAGAAAACGGGATGAAAAACGCGTTAAGGGTTTACGCGGAAAGGACACGGAATGTCCCGTGTCACGACAGACCTCCCGTGTCACGGGAAGTCCCACCGTCAGACGGGAAGGATTCCCGTGACACGGTGACAGTCTGCCGTGGCGCGGGAACTTCCAGTCCATTTTCCGTCTAAATTCATTTTTAACCCAAATTTCTTTCGGCTTTTTAAGTGCCGATTGATAATTTCGGGCTTTTTCTGGCTTTTATTATTCGGGCTAAAATAAGAAAATAATTAAATAAAAATAAATAAAAGGTTTGGGCCAAAAATAAATGATAAAACAATAAAATAAAAAAGGTTTGGGCTTAAAATTAATTAATAAGTTTGGGCTGAAATTAAAACTATGCTTTTACCAAACATAAAGACTAATCCATGGACCGTTCAAAAGTATGAATTTAATAAAATACGATTTTTTAAGCACTCTCGGGATTAAATACTGAACCCGACCAATAGTGGGTGAAAGGTTATTTATCATCGGGTTTGGTTTTGGGGAGACATTTTTAGATGTCTACATTAGGCGAAAGGCTTGAAGAAGAAGGGGATAAAGGCTCAAGACCCTCGATAATCCCCCAAGGTGTGCAACCTCGCTTTTGAATCTTTGTATTATTTTTTTTTATGCTTGAGTTTCTACTCTTTTTTAGCTCTTTTTTGCTTTAGCATTTATTTTATTTTAATAAGTGTGGGCAATCCCGATCATGCGATCTATCACTCACTTTGCATTCATGAGTTCTCAGGCACGGTACCGAGCACTCGATAAGAGACGCAATTTGAGACGTGTTCATATCAAAGATATTTTCATATCAAAGACATTGGAACACTTCCCTTTTGTACACTTTTATTTATTGCTTATTTTTTGCTATTTTAATCTTTTGAAGTCACTCAAGCTTTTTAATTGCATAAGTTTCACACCATCCCATCCCAAGGTTAGGTAGATAGAGGTTGAAAAATGACAGGTTTATCGTTAGACGAGGCTCAAAGTGGTTTATCAAGAAAGGATTGCATATTTGAAGGGTGAAAGGTAATATGATGTGGCTACAAGGGGTGCCTCGAATCATTGGTATACCTTGTGCTTAATTAGACAATGATTTTTTTTTTTAATGCAATGTAATGAAATGATCATATGCAAGAAAATAAATGCTCATTTTATTAAAGGAAAAAGAAAGAATCTACAAAATTAATCTAAGGGGAATAAAAAGGTGCCTATGCTAGACTTATTGGGGAAAGGGTAAATAAAAAAGAAAAAGAATAGATCATGAAATCTTGTCGTTGAAGCTCTCCTCTTGTCTTGTGTTGTTTGCTTCATCATCACCCAGTCTTCTCGCTAGCTAGAGGCAATGGGATTTTGTTTGCTTCTATGAGATCTTGAATAAGATTTTGAAACCTGTAGCATTCATCAGTGGTATGACCGTTTCCTCGATGGTACTTGCAATAGGAGTTGGGATTCCATGTCGAAGATCGATTTTCTGGAGTTGCATCCTCGGTAGGGCCAATAGGTTTGATTAATCCTCGATCGTAAAGACAGTCGAAAGCAGCATCGTAGGTCATTCCAATGGGTGTGAAATCTCTCCTGGGTTTCCTTTTAGATCCTTGATTGTCCATGGCTAAGACACCATTATGGTCAAAGGTACTAACATTATTACTAGAGTGGGTGTTTTTGGAATAAGAAGGATTGTCGTTCTTCTTTCCTTTCTAGCCATTGTGGCTACTATTATTAGTAGCTTTTTTCTTTGCGAGGTCGTCTTCGATCTCGATATCTATGTCATAGACGGCTCTGAAAGTATTCAAGTTGTGTTAATATTTTAAGTGCTTTGAATACTTTTCTTGAAGATTCTTGATAAACATCCTCACATACTCTTTTTCGGTGGGAACCTCAATCATCTTAGCGGAAGTTTCCCTCCACTTATTGAAGAAATAAGTAAAGCCTTCATTCTCTTTTTGTCTTAGCATTTCAAATTGTCTATAATCGGTTTTAACTTGAGTATCACTTATACCTATAAATGAAAGCTTTTACCATCGATTCCCAGGTAGAGGTTTTCTCTTTGTCCAGGGAGAAGAACCATTGTTGACAAACGGTTTCAAGAGATAAGGAAAACAAGGAATGAAAGACTTTCTTATCAATCCCCTTAATGTTCATCATAGTTTCAAAGGCTCTTAAGTGAAGGTAAGGATTATCTGTTGCCTTGAATTTTGGGATGTCGTTGGCATTGAACTTATGCGGAAGAAGTTCTTTGTCCACCAAGACCCCTTTTGAACTAATGCCCTGAAATTTATAGTCACTAGATAGCTTGCTCAAGCTTTCTTGCATGAGGTTCATTTGTTGTTGCTTCACATGGTCATCAATTTTGAGGGTTAAAGCATTTAACACCTTAGTCACGTCGGTCAATTGACTCCTAAGTTCATTAACTTCCTCTTGAGTTGCCATTATCTTTTTAGCCTTCCTCCTTTGACGAATCGGTTTATCAAAAAGTAATACTTGAATAAAGAGGTTATCCTTGATTAATCGCCCTTTTCTCCTCGACCAAGTACTGTGGAAAAGGAATTTGGGGATATTCATTGTTAATCGTTTGACTCAAACTTTATTCAACATGCAATGGATAGAAGAAGGTAGAAAAATGAGGATGGTGATATGGAGAAAGCATGTAGATAGAGAGATGTGGAAAATTAGGAATAGAATTTAGCCCCAACTCAAATGACAGAAAAAAACCGACTCATGCATGAACCTAAGACATGGTCATGGTGATATATACTCAAGGTGTGTGCTAAGACTAGTGAGTGTAGGTGACATGTTAAGACTCGTGTCATGACCATGTGGCTAGACTATGTGACTAGACTCAATTAATGACTTAACAAGGTATAATTAACAGAATTAATTAGCAAACTGTTTAATTAGACACAAGGTGATGACTCGATCAATAATCCGAACTGTCGTCAAAACGACAGGACTGGCGCCTCTCTTTGCAGTGTAGCGCCAAACGATAGCATTGTCTCTAGGCGCCACACTCCACGGAGTGGCGCTACAGTTCAAACTTCGGCGCCATTGCTGGAGCTTCGATTGAAACTGTTTTCGGTATTATTAATCAACAGGGGTATGCCTAAAGTCGTACTAGGTGAATTCTGGTTAAAATATTAGATTTTATTTACTTAAATTAATTAATTAATTAAGCAAAGTCTCTTTAGCCATTAAACAGTGTGTTTTGTCTTAACACAAGTCAAACAAACGGTTAGGAAAAATCACATAGAGTATGCACAACAAATAATGCGCAATTAGTCAAGTAGGCACAATATAATGCAATGAGTTTGCAACTTAACCATGGCTCTAGTTCTCTAAAGTTCGGGATATGGGTTAGTCAATAGAGGGTCCATGGTTAATTGTACGGATGCACCGCGCATAAGCCTAGCCGTGAAGGGTTGGCGCGAGTGGATGGGACACCGCGAATTTTAGAAAAAAACTCGCTTCCATGGTTTGGTGAATTCAACATTCTCGGATGTACCCTTTGTTGCTCAGAGCGTTCAATCAGGTAGATGGAGCATGAATTCCCAAGGGGTTATGTCCATATATAGAACACATATGGGTTTCAGAAAAGTGAGAAAAACTCAATCAGGAAGGAGGATCGAGCAAACAATGCTAAAAACTGGTCGAAATTAGAGCGCATATTTCTGGCTCGGTATTGGAAGAATTTGGCGCCAGCAAACGGAGATTGGCGCCAGCTTTTGGCTTTAGCGCCTAGCGACAGAGCTGTCGTCTGGCGCTAAAGTCAAAGTATTGGCGCTAACTTCTGTTCGCTGACGCTAATTCCTACATGCCTCAGCAGCTTTCTGTGCTCGATAAAATTTTCCAGTCTCGCACAGTGTTATTTCGGTCCTAGTTGTGAAAGATATTCCTCAAATTTCCTACGTGTAAAATCCTATGTTTTAACTCATTACGGATGGTCATTCCAATGAGATATTTTGTATGCATAAGACAAAAATGTTAATCAAAATTACGTACATGAAATACTTAGAACTTTTCAAGTCTCATCCACTCATTCTAAATCATTGCCGAAATAAATTTAAGGAATTAAAATAGAAATCCTCCCTAGTGGAGTCGCCAAAAAACAGTAGGAAATATTTCAAGCATTACCCCTAGCTTTAACCCCACTGTGATCATACACTAAAGTACGGTGGCGTCTAAAGGGAAAGAAGATAGATCAAAAGAGTTGCCAACAAGTTTTAGGAACTTTTAAACCGTTCATAGGGTGAAGGTTACCCCCCTTAACAATCCAAGAGATCTTCAACTCCAATAGGTCTGGAACCATGACTGGTAGTTCGGGGATGAAGGTACAAATCCAACCTAAAAGAGATTGAACTTGCCCTAATAATAGGCCTCTACTTTATTCTGATCGTATTCATGTGCGCTTTCTGACTAACATACAATCAATAGGTTTAACCCTAAACATGTTTATCTATGTTGGTTGAATATTAATGCACAAATAAAACTATTATTGGCGAATACTTGAATTATAATCACATTAACCCTAAGAAGATTATTAATTATCTTATTGAGCGTGATTACAAGTACAAATTCCCTTTAAACATGCATAAAAGGTGTGATCAAGCAATAACAATAAATAATCAAGCAACATAATAAAAATCATAATTACAATAATAATTACAATCATAATTAAAATAATCATGTTAAAGCATAATAATAGCAAGATCCTAGGCATGATACTAACAAGATTAATAACAAACCCTAGCATGTCACTAAGCAATAAAAATCAAAGTTTTAACCCTAACATGATACTAACAATCATAAATATTAGGAAGAACATAAAAGGCATCATGGAAATCATAATTGATATTAAATTCTTACCCTAAGCATGATCTTAGGAAGCAATAAAACATCCTAATATGATACTAGGAATCAAAATAACAATCTAAGCATGATTTCTATATCATAATATCAATTATACAATTAAAGCACTTACTTGGATGCCTCGTACCTCTTTCTAATAACACAATACACACGTTAGTAACTTCAAGGAAAATAATAAAATCAAAGAATTAAATTAAATAATCAAAAGAGAGATTTGGGACCAAACCCTCAGAAATTAAAACCTTTCACGTCTAGGGCGAAGGCAACTTCGAATATGGCTAGGTGTATCTAAGTCTTGCGAATGCGGAATTTTGTATTTCAGAAAAGGCTAGTTTAGAAAAGAGAGAGAGAGAGAGAGAAAGTAATCAAGAAAATCTTGATGAGAGTTGGTGAGAATTGGTGAATGAAAACGGAGTTTTTAGGAAGCTATTTATAGAGAAAATCAACCAAAAAGATAAAAATCAAAACAGAGTTCTAACGCATAAAACTAGGTTAGCGCCAGACGCTGACTAAAATATTGACGCGTTTTCTAAAATTAGATAGAAATTGACCGTACAGGAGGATTGTAGACACCTAAAAATGTCTCCCCAAAACCAAACCCGTTGATGAACACCTTTCACCGCCATTATTAGTCGAGTTGAGTATTTAATCTTTGGAGTGCTTAAATCCATGTTCTATCCAATATATTTCATGAACCAATCCAATTTCTAGCTCATTTCCCTAAACCATAACCTATTTTCCACTTTTCGTGTCCACATCGCAAAACTGAGAGAAACTGATTTTATGGATATAAAATTTTGATCCAATTATTATTTTGTTGGATAGGCCTTTTAATAAGCTTTCAAACCATATATCATAAGCCCAATTCCGAGCTATAACGAAAAAGATATGAGCAAAACATTAAACTCGGCCCAAAACCGACACCCTTCTACTAAAACAGCCATATCTTAAAATTTACAAATTATTTTGACCTGATTCCAATTGGGTTGAAAGGTAGACTTGATAAGTTTTCCAATGATATATTATATGCTTTATTCCAAGTTACGAATCAAAAGTTATGATGATTTTAAAAACGGGTAAAAAACTGGAATTACCGCGCAGCAGCTAAAATGCCGCGACGCGGTAAGATCTGACGTGGCACGGGAGAAATTCCCGTGAACGGTAATTTGGAGGGCATTTTCATGTTTTTTAGTGCCCCGTGACTTGGCATAAGTACCGTGACACGGTGGACTTTGCCGCGTCACGGTGTTTTCTGCCGTGTCACGGTGGGTTGCTGCCGTGTCACGGTGTTTAAAACTTTCCCGCGTCACGGGGAACTGTGTCGCGACACGAGAATTACTGCCGTGTCACGGTAGGAATTCCCGTGTCACGGTGCCAGTGCTGTGACACGGGACAACTCCATGTTTTTTCCGCGTAATCCCTTCACGCGTTTTTACTCCCGTAGGTCAAATATTTCTCGCGTCACGCTAATTTCCCCCGTGACACGGTAGAGTCTGACCGTGTCACGGTACAGTCTGACCGAGTCACGGTACAGTCTGACCGTGTCGCGGTAGCCTTTTTTAGGGTTTTTATCTTTTTAGGGTTTCGTGTGTTCCCTCTGCTCATTTTCCCTATAAATACTCCCCTCCTTTCTGCAGTTCGGGGCAGCAATAATCATTCTCTCTCACCTTGCACCAAAAATCATCCTCTTCTCCCTCTTTAACCTAATTTCTAGCCTCCTTATTCTTCCATAATAATTCCCCTAAGCACTCCAAGGAGTTTATACTTAACCCGAGGTTTCGTCCTTAAACCAAGGCGTGAAAGGTACAAATAACTGAGGGTTTGGACCAAATCAATTCTACTTTTTATTTAATTTAATTTTCATTTGCTTTATTATTTTTATTGAAGTTACTAACAGTTTATTCATGATGTAGCAATTTAAAGGAACGTGCGAAATGTGAGTAATTATTAATTAATTTAATTACTCTTATTTTATTTTCTTATTGCTAGTATCATGATTAGGTTATTTTATATTTGATTTGACTAACTCTATTATTGTTGAATTGCTTCCAATATTAATGTTTATTTTATTATATTTATGATCACTATATTGCATGTTTAAAGGAAATATGTAATTGAAAATCACGCCTAATAAGATAATTTGGACAACCGGTTTAGGTTCCTTTTTAATCTTGTTATTTAATCAAGTGATCACAAATATTTTAGAATTATATGTTGCATTAATATTCAACCAATTTAGCCTAATAATAGTTTGGAGCAAATTGAATATTTTATTGTATGCCATTGAGATCACAGGAATGCTTTTCAATATAAGAATCGAGTAGAGGCCAATACGGGCGAATGTGACTCCATGACTCACTTCGTACCATCATCCCCGATCCTCCTTTCGTGGTTCCGAACCATATGGAGTTAGTAATCTCATGGATTATGAATGGGGTGTAACCTTCACGGGTCAATCGTTGTTGCCTATCGTTGTCCCTTATCGTGGTTGCCTTTTTATGATCCGTGAACGGTTTACAAGTTCCTTAAAAACTTGTTGGCGGCTCCCTACTTTATTTGTCCCTAATCGTATGTGTCAATTCCCACTTCCTATGAGTGCCAAGCATATTCACCACATGCTTTAACGTAGGCGCACTTCGAACGACGCCTACAAGGATAAAATCATATTTTCCTCAAAAACATTCTTTTATTTTGATTAAAACTCTAAAATGTCAACAAAAGTCAATTTATCAATGCTAAATGAATTAGGAATGAAAAGAACCTTCTAGAAGAATCTAGAAAACTAAAACCATTCCTAATTGCATTAGGAATGATAAATCTATATTAGGTCCTCCTCTAGGTCATTCGGTCGCATATGAGGCTCAAACCGGGCCCAGTTTAGTAGATTGGCCATAACTTCCTCAATATTCATCGGAATTGGGCTTATAATATACCGTTGGAAAACTCTTTTCAAGCCCTATCCAACTACACTACTATTGGACCCATATCATGGACCAACCAAACTGGATTGGCTGTTTTCTTAAAATAGGTTTTCAAAAATAGAAAGAAGAGAAAAGAAATTAAAACTATCCGCAACACTAGACTTTCCACACTTTCACTTCATTCGATCATGATTCAACGTGAAAGGTACTCATCACTGGGTTTGGTTTTGGGGAGACACAAATGGGTGTCTGCACAAACCCACCCGTGCTAGCGCCAGCAATGCCTGACTTTTCTCTTCGACTCTACTTTACGGTCACAAGAGAAACGATGGGGGCAATGCTAGCACAAGAGATCGAAAGCAAGAAGAATGCAATTTACTATTTGAGCAAGAAGCTTCAAGGATATAAGGCGCGATACACACTACTTGAAAAGTTGTGTCTCGCGTGAACCAGACATTACCTGCTCACTCATACAGTGCATGTCATGTCCAAGATGAATCCTCTCAAGTACTTGTTCGAAAAAGCAACACTCAACGGCAAATTATCAAGGT
Organism: Chenopodium album; assembly: GCF_948465745.1. NCBI lineage: Eukaryota > Viridiplantae > Streptophyta > Magnoliopsida > Caryophyllales > Amaranthaceae > Chenopodium > Chenopodium album. The sequence goes on from NC_137834.1 coordinate 30,227,852, forward strand.
GGATAGTCAACCTTGATTAGTTTGACTTGAAATTTGTACCACAAAAAGCCATCAAAGGTTCTGCAGTTTCTGACTTCGTAGCAGGTTTTCCACTAGAAGAAGTTGAGAAAGAAGAAGATGAGTATGATTTCCCTGACGAAGATCTACTCATGACCGAAGATGATAGCTGGACGCTCTATTTCAACGGAGCTTCGAACCAAAAGGGTTGTGGTGTAGGATTCTTACTTGTATCACCCAATGAAGAGCATATCCCAATTTCTATGAAGCTCGAATTTAATGTCACCAACAATAATTCCGCAGAGTACGAGGCATGCATCTTGGAATTAGAAACAGCTATGGCCTTGGGAATTAAGAAGCTCAGAATCTACAGTGATTCGTCTTTAATTATTAACCAGATCTCCAAGATATGGAAGGTGAGAAGCGAAAGTCTGGCTACGTATCAAGCTCATCTGGAAAATCTCACGGAGAAAATAAATGAAGTGGAATATACGTACTTGCCTAGAGAAGAAAACCAGTTTGCCGACGCACTAGCTAAATTAGCATCAATGGTGCGAATTCCAACGGACACAATCGGAATTCCATTGTCCATAGAAAGGAGATATGAGCCGGCTTACGTTCATGCACTTGATGACAAACAAGAATCACAAGAAGAAGATGAAGAACCATGGTATACGGATATCCTTAACTACGTGACCAAGGGAGAATACCCTCCTTACACTAATAAAAGGGCACAAATTGCTTTTAGGCTCCTGGCCTCACAGTATGTGCTCATCAGGGGAGAACCACAAAAGGACTGCACCAGGGAGAAATATCTTATGCATAGCTAAGAAAGAAGCACACAAAACCATGGAAAACCTTCATGCCTGTATATTTTGAACGCATATGAACGCTAAGATGTTAGTCCAAAATATTCAATGACAAGGTTATTATTGGACTACTATGGAGAGAGATTGTCACGAATACGTCAAGAAATGTATGAATTGTCAAGTCTACGCAAATTTGCAGCACGTTCCATCTTCGCTTCTCTACACATACACTTCCCCATGGCCTTTCTCTACTTGGGGTATCGACATCATTGGAAAGATAACGCCACTAGGACAAGCGGAACATGAGTTCATCCTTGTAGCGATCGACTACTTCACTAACTGGGTCAAAGGTGCCTCGTATGCTAAGCTCACAGCAAAACATGTAGCTCAATACATTGACAAAAATATCATATGCCGCTATGGGTTACCTCATGAGATGATCAGTGATAATGGGACGCATTTCCAAGCCGAGTGCGCAGAACTATAAAAGAAATATCATATCAAGTGTAGACACCTACTTTTGGCCTCTTGTCCCGAAAGGAAGTGCGATGATGTTACAAAAATCCGTTCTTCATGTTAAATCAAAGTTGAAGTGTTTATGGACTACGAAAAGCATTATGAAGTAATTTAAAACTCATATTTGAGACCAGGTTATCTTAGAGCCTTGTCCGATTACTAATTAGGCCTAAAACGCGTTCATACATGTTTAAACTTGATTAATAACGGACCCAAATGCGTAAAGTGCAATGATTGGATCCAATGGAACCTACATTGTCGAAAACCGAGCCAAACAGATAAATTAACCATCAAATTCCCGTGCAAGGCCTATACAGATGGATAGCCCTTTCAAAGAGGTTTCCAACAGTATATTATAAGCCCAATTTCAAGCCAAACAAAGAAGTTATGATCAAAACACTAAACCGGCCCCTAAAACCGACACCCTTGCACTCCAACGGCCATAACTTTTGATCCATAACATATTTTAACCTAATTCAAACGGCATTAAAAATTAGACATTCAGATATTTCCAATGATATCTCACACGCCTTAATCAAACTCTTCAATCAAAAGTTATGGAAGTTTTAAAAATGCGCTTTCGTATAAGGCAAACCGCAAACCAGCGCAACTCAATCAGTTACGCGCGCCTGGCGCGCGCGACTCATTGAGATACGCGCGGCATCCAACGCGACTCAGAGAGTTGCGCGCGCCACCTGACGGCGCGGCTCTAAAACCCTAAACCTAGATCCCTACGCCTATAAATAGGGGTCTTCGTTCAGCATTACGGGGACCGGAAAAATCAGAATTAAAACCCTATTATTCTCAATACCCTAATCTCTCTACTTCTCTTACAATCATACTACTTTTCCCTCTTTCTTCCCAACTACTCTTCAACCCTAATCCATCCATTAGAGTCCTTGGAGGTACAAAGAAGAAAGAAAGTCCATAAACACATTAAACGGTGATTTAACATAAAAGAAGAACTGTTAGTTTCCTAAGCACTTAGATAAATCACTTTTCTTTTATTGTTTAAATAACTTTAATTGATTAAATAGTGTTGTTTGATCACTTTAAACAAACTTTTAATTAATTAATTCACAGAGTGTTTTTTTGTTAATCAAGAATATAATTTGATAATTGATTGTTGTTTTATCACTTAAGACAAGGCGAATATTGTTTATTTTGTTCTTTTCACGAATATTGATTAAACAAAGAATAACGACTTTTGCAATGTAATTCCTACGTGATTAATGCTTGTAAATAAAATCAACTAACTTAGTCTTTAGGTATCACGTTGCATATATTGTTTTGTAATGAAATTGTGAAAAAGGAAGAGCTAGTAGAGGCCGTACTAGGGCTAGAGTAGCAATTCCTCCCTAAAAGGAACGTCATTTTTGTACCCTCGCTCCCGAACTCATTTCTAGTTTATGTAGACCAATTTGGACATGGGAAAAATTATGATTCGTGCTAATTATTTCATGAACTCCACATGGAAGAAAGGCATGACCAAGGTTTATGAGTCTTCCTAAAACTCATTGGCGACTCCTACTTGTTTCTTACAAAAAAGCGTGATGAGAGTATCATTTCTAATTCAAGGTCTCCCTAACAGTCAGGAATTCAAATCCTAATACACCCTAACAAGTGTAAAGTCCTAGGATTTTAATTGGCCATGGGCATCTAAGGAAGGACCCCATACGATGGGATAACCCTCCTTACAATGGCGACTCCACTGGGGACTTAGAGGTTATAAGATTAGTTCGTAGTTATGGTTCAAGGTTTCCAACACTAGGTTGCCTATGGATTGTAACGAGAACTAACTTGGATAATCTCTAGTTAGAGAGCGAGACTCGAACACATAATATCTTCCTTTTTCACAAAAGTAAAAATCAAACAAGCAACATTGCATCATGCATAATCATAGCACAGTTTAACCTTTGGGGATTGACTCATTGACTAGGGGTTGCCAACACTAGGCTTCTATCCCAAAATCAATAATAATCATCCCACCCATATCGCCAACAAAATGTTGGGAGAGCTATGTCGTGGGTCAACACGTTGAGTGATTGATTCGTGCATCGTCCCTTAAGATATGGTAACTTTGGACACCCAAGCCCTGACCTTAGAATGACATTGTATGCTTTGACGGTTCCTTTTATGTGCTTATGTGACTACATGAATATGTGCTTCGTGTCTAATCTAACTAATTCCAACTTGTTACCTAGAGATATAATAAAAAAAAATCGCAAAAATTATGGTTCGACAAAAAAAAAAAAAAAAAAAAAAAAAAATTCGTTATTTTTACATTTTCGCAAAAAAAAATGAAAAAAAAAATTGTTCTTTTTGCGTTTTCGCACAAAAAAAAAATGTCGAACCTACCAGGTGGCATGCGCAACTGTCCAAGTTGCGCGCGCCCTCCTAGCGCAAGTTCAGAAGTTGCGCGCGGCACCTCTGCGCAACACTTTGTCTTGCGCGCGCCCACTATTCAACTTACTTTAACTCGTTACGAGCAATATCATATGAAGAAAACGATACTACCGCTTCAAGGTTAATCGTTAAGTAGGTGCTAAAAATATCTCTTTGGCTAACAACGTTGTCTAACTTTTACTATGATCGTCTTTTGTTTGTTTTTTTTTCGAAAAATCCAAAAACATGTTTTTTATCGTTCTTTTTGCGCTTTCGCAAAAAAAAAAGTTTTTGATTGTTCTTTTTGCGTTTTCGCCAAAAAAAAAAAATGGTAGATGCTACTCTTGACGATGCACTTTCCACCTTAGCAAAAGACGGAAAATTGCGCGCGATACTATTTTTGATTATGATGTTTCGTGTACGTACTTTATAATCGAGCTAATGACGTTACTTATTGTGAGGTTCGTCATTAGAAGTTCGCATCTCTTAATAGGACGTCATCAATATGTTTATTCTTAATCGTGCCTATTTTCGTGTTCATAATTTTTTTAGTTGTAATTGGTCAACCTTGATTTAAGAGTATAATTTATTAACCTCTTCTAAGGTTTAAATAGAAAATCCTGAGAACTTTACTTGGGATGATTGCCTCACAAAAAAAAAAAAAAAAAAAAAAAAAAAAAAAAAAGAGAGAAAGAAATATAACGAAAAAAAAATAAAAGAAATGTCGTTCTTAAAAATAAATAAATAAAAAAAAGAGAGTATGATACAAAAAAATATATAATGAATGATAAAACCGAGAAAATGATTTAATTATTTCTTGGATTTTACATTCGGAGGCCATCATTTTTTTTAAAACAAATAGTAATATATTGTCCTTTAAAGATAAGCAATATGAGAATAATAATTAAAAAAAAAACGATATTGATCTCTGTTGTAATCTAAATGATCAACAAATACTATAGTATATTTGATCATTTTAAGGAGTATGTTCGGGTTAATTAATATTCCTAAAAATTTGATGAGCATTTTCAATCCAACTTTCTTGACTTTCTCTTCTACCTTTTTCAAAAACAATTCATTTAAAGTAAAATCCTTAGATGATTACCTTGTTGAAGTCAACACAAATCATGACATTCCATTAATGATTGTTCGTGAATTTTTTGAAATTCTTCATCAATAAACTTGCTTAAAGTGAATTCGTATTACAAGGATTAAAAAAAAAGAAATAAAACAATCATTTTGACTTTGGTTCTTTGTTTGAATGCTTGGCAGAAAAGGTTTAAGTGAAAGCGCTCAATTTCTCATGATACACATTACTAGATCATCTTCCACATTCGCATACTAGTCCAATCATGGGTGACAAAGCAGCATTAGAGAAACTTAGAGAGGAACTCCAAAACCTAAAGGCCCTATGAGAAAAAGGAGCCCAAATGAGGGCTCATAAAAAAGCAGAAAAGGCTAAAATAAAAGTAGAAAAATAAAAAGAAAACATTCTGCAAGAAAAAGCAAGAGCCGAAAAAGTAGAGGCCTTGGAGAAACTTGTCCTTCAAGCTAACTCAGGGAATAAGTACTTCAATTATGAGCTTGCACCACAACCTAGTGGCAAGAATCTCCCAGAAAAATTCTTGACTAAGGATTTGCCAACCTTTAAGGTTATAGACAATCCTAGAACACACTTAATGAGCTTTATTGGAAATATGGCATTGAAAGGGGTTGAGCCAAGCCTATATGCATGTACTTTTCCTCTTTCATTGGACCCAACTACTAGATCATGGTTTTATAACCTCTATGAAAAACAAACTTCCACTTGGAGTGACGTTGTAAAAGCATTTTTAACCCAATATGGAGATAACATTGAGCTCACTACTACCTTGCACGATCTCGAATTGCTTAAGCAAGGGGAAGAAGAAGGCTTTATTGACTTCTTTTCCAGGTGGCGATCAAAGGTTGCTCTTATTCCAAAAAGACCTCCGGATCATGAACTTGTCCCAAAGTTCATTGACAATATGTCTCCACCATACAAGTGCCATTTACAATACCTTGGTTTAGACACATTTCAAAAAGTCTATACTGTGGGAACATTAATTGAAAGGGACTTGATAAATGAAACCATGAATCATATAGATGGACTTGATTTTTAGAGAGGATTTCACCTACGTCAGAAACGAAAAAAGCTCGAAGACGCAATTTCAAGAAGTTGTCAACAATTCAAGATGTAGCACCCTAGGCCTTGTTTTGTTTCTTTCCTTTGTTTTTTATGATAGACTAAGAGATTTATGCTGTCAAATCTACTTATTTTGTACTCTCATTAATTAATGAATAAAAAATATATTTTCAAGTACGTTTATCTTGTTATTATTCAAGTACGTCTATCTTGTTATTATTAATTAATGAATAAAAAATATATTTTCAAATATATTATGCTGTCAAATCTCTTTATTGTTATTAACTTGAATTAAATAAAACGTATACGTATAAACAGACAATATCAAAAGGCATACATACTCAACACTTTAAGAATCTTGATGAGCTTTGGCTTAGAAGACGTATTGAATGAAAAGAGGCCCATCTTAGGCCCACAAAGAAAGGATATGATGATTTCACCAACACAGGAGGCAACTTGAAACTCCATAAATATAATTCCATGTTCTTAACCTTAGAGAAAATCCATCTTTTTGGCAGCCCTTTTGAGCCTCGTCAATTGAGCCTTAGTTATTCAACCTACATTATTCCATACCTTGGGATGGGAATGGTGCAAAGATACAAATAGGAAATTGGGGGAAAGAAACATAAGAGGGGAACACAAAGTTAGTCTAAACCCAAAAGGAAAGATCAAATGCAAAAGAAAAAAGAAAAAATCGTTCTAAACCCAAAACAAAACTTCTCAAAAAAAAAAAGGAGAGATGACAAGGAAAAGGCACCTAATGTAGGAGTTGTCACACAAAGCAGAAAGGTTCTAAATTAAAAGGCACCAACAGAAAAGGATTTTGGGAGTATACTTAAGTCTGTCCATTGTTCATAACCCCAAGCCTAGCCACGTTACGACCTTGGAAAGGGCCTCCTTGAGGCAGACCATAACCATATACCAAAATCATCATTCCATGAAAATATGGCCAATCTTAGGCCTTTGCACATACGGACCTACTGTTAAGTAGTCATGCCCATATATACAATCCATGAAGTGTTGAGTTATGATTACAAGATCATATAAAAAAAAATTGGATGATTTAATAGCCATTGGCTTGATTACATCTTGTTAGTAAAGCAATCGAATCAAACTCAATTCGATGTTTTCCATATCCTTTGCCAAAGAAAAATGAGACGACTATCAGTTTAAACAAAAAACACAATCATCTTATTTTCTTTAATAATAGGGCTATTTATTACCAAGGTAATTCAGGTTCTATATACATTGCCTAAAAGAAAAAGAGTTAATACAATAAATTGATTTGATATACCGACAGCCTCGACGTCAACTTTAGATGTCTTTTACAACTCTTGAGAATTGGTCTTTTCACTTGTCATGAGCAACTAAAATGTCCGCCTACGTGGGATATCTCCATCTTCTCTAAGCGAGGAATATTGATTGAACATGTTCGCTACATTAAAAAAAATGATCGCTATCGCTATCACACGTATCCTCACTGCCAAGTCATCACGATGATTCAAATATTAAGTCAATAATCCTTGCTTTTTAAAAACATGTCTAATTTTCTTTCTATATTCTTCTATGGGAAAGTTGGATTCCCCTTCCTTTTTATACAAATTCGTCTTTTTTGTTCATTTCTTTTTTAAGGGGGTAAGTCGGGATGATCCCTCCCATTTGGCATATAAAATACTCGAAAATAGTATAATTTTTTCGCTCTTTGCCTCAAATTGGGGGCTTAAAAAAGCCAGGACATCCCCACTTCTCTCTATTTACAAATTTGAACACGCTATTTATGCTGCAAAATCAATGTCATGTAAATCTTATTACGAACCATCTTAATAACTTTAAATGACAAAGGGAAGAATACCACTTCCTATTATTTGACCAAGATAATTAATTATGTTACTTGATCAAACAATTTGTGATAAACATATGCAATATTCCACAAATTAAAAACACATGTCTTGGAGCTTTAAATAAACATGAGAAACATCCCCTAGCATATGTATACATGAATTCCAAAAGCCACCTAAAGTCTACGCTTGGGGGCTTTAAATTAAAAATATAGGTCTCACCTTAACTTTCATTTTAAAATGAGACCATATTTAAGAAAGTGATTCAAATGATTTTATAAATTATTCTAACACTTCACCAAACCTAAGTTTGATAAACATTCATTTTCAAACGACTGTACTTATTTAATTGAAAGAACTTCACTTTTAATTAGAAAAGTATGACAATGATGACAAGCAGAAAAACATGAACAAAATCAGATATACGAAAGTTTGCTCACATTTTCATATCTTTGTTGAAATAAGTTGCAAATTACAACTTATCTTCATTAATCTTGGACAAAAAGTCACACTCAATTACGAGCTAGACTTTTCTTTCCACTTTGGGTCTAGTTTTGAAAATAATATAATTATTGGATCCCATATCAAATTTTGAATTCTAGTTCGAAACAACATATTTCTAATAAAAAATAGTATTTAAAATTTCCATTTTGAATTTTTGTTTTCTAAAATAAATAAATTTTCAGATTCTCTATAACCGTTTGGATAATACATGTATTTTTCCAAAATGAATGAATTAATATTCAACTTCTTCTTGACTCGAACTTGTTCTCGCTTAGTTCTCCTGCGAATATAGACTAAGGGATGGTAAAAATACTACCTACTAGACCAAAATTAAAGATTGATAAGAACAAAGAAAATATTTGATTTTCTAAATTAACTTTAAGAATAAAATCACCACAATGATCTTTACAAACGTTTAGAAATTAGGTATGATATACTAAACCTTAAACACAATTGTTTTGGTTTATAAACAAGTAAAGAACTAACTTGCTTTCTTGAACATGACTTTAACTAAAATGTGAAAGCCATGTCATTGTCCTAAATATCTCAAAACAAAATAGGACATATACATAGGTCCATCTCAATATTATATGAATGGCCTAAATGATAGCAAGTCATTAGAGCTACTCCAAATTGGGGGATCCAAGACTTGTGAAATAGAAAGAATGCGCATAATCCGACACATGGGGGCTCCAATATCCACAAGAAAAAAAATAATAAATGAGATATTCATGCCATTCGATCTAGTTTTGGGAATCGCCTAAGCTACAAATGGTTTACGTAGATCTCGAGCCTTATAATATTCAAATGCATCACAATGCTTTAATGATCATTTTGTTCCTTTGAAAACTAAGTTTGCAACTGAACTTGGCCATTAAACAGGTTACATACTCGAGCCATTTTCAAGTTCAACTTTAAAAACTAATCTTAGTGATTAATTGTTGTTTCAATACTTCAATTTACTCTAGAGATTATAGAGTATGACTAGTATATATAGAGCAAAAGAAACAAAATCATGATACATAATTGCTCATATGAAAGTTTAGTACTCAATCATTCATCATGAAAATTGTATCATGACACATTATTAACATAAGACAAACAATTTCATGAGTTAGAATGTAAACAAAAGACTCCTAAATTCTAAATTAAGGAGTCTTCATTTAAAATTATTCTCCATTGTTGCACACATTGGAATTTCGCAAGGAGGATAACATCTACTTTCTCGAGATTCAAAACAGTGACAAAATTTGAACTTAAAAGAAAGAATTCAAAAGTAGCAAGAATAGACAAAAAATTTGAACATTATTTCATTTTTCCCCATACTTGTTCTAATGAATGACCAATATTACTAGACTTAGCATATTTCTTTGTTAAAACTATGAATGGTAAAAAAAACAGTTTAAACACACTAGTTTAGTCGTTTCCAATATCCTAGTTGTTATCATAATAAGATGAAACACGGGGTTTATAGACCCGTTTTAAGCAACATGAAAGGGTCTAACTATTGACAGCAAGCAAATCATCAAAGTCACCCAACACTGGGGGCTACAACATTTGAAAATGTAAAATGGGGGCTTACGAACCCGAGATATAACCAAGCTACACCAGTTCGATGATCTCTTCAAGAATTTCCTAAACTAACTAGGTTTGTGCCAGTCTCGAAATCACAGTTTTATAAGTGAATAATAATAACCATCGGTTATTTTTATCATTGATAAAGCCAATTTTGCAACTTACGCATGAAAAAAAATATATGAGTCGCAAGAACAAATTCATGCTATTATAAAAGTTCAAAATTCCATTTATAATTTTAATGCATAATTGTTGTTCTAAACACTTCAATTTACATTAAAGTTAACAAGTACAGTCTATGTGAGCAAAAAAAGAGAGAAATAAAGATAAAAAACAAAGTCAAAATTAGAATATAAAAAAAACACATATATGCTTGACATGCTCATACATGATCAATACTTTATCACTTCACATGAAATTTGTTGCAATATATTGCTTAACCATGTCACAAGAACAAACAAACAAATTCATGACAACAAATCAAATTGAAAACCCCAACTTTTGTTAGGATTCTTTATTCGATTTCTCCATTTTATTAGCCAAGATCAAAGTCTGGTAGAATAAAAGGAGAAAGATTTACTTTCCTTAGCTTCAAACGACAACCAAAAATGGAAAGAGATCAAAATTGGAGAAAGAGGAGAAGAAGAAAGTGAGCTGCAGATCGCGCTTCTCCAAATCTTTTACTAATTCAAATGTTTCGCGCAACTCATTAAGTTGCGCGTGGCATCCCAGCGCAACCCAGTTTCCTGCGCGCCCTTGGCCAGTGCGACCTACTGACTTGCGCGCGGACACTGGTCACTTAAAAGACCAGTACTCATATTTCAATCCATTTTGAACTTTTCCCAACGTTTTTGTACGTTGTTAAGCGTAATAACGCGCGAATTATCGAAATCTTTTAAAATTGCTTTGCATCCATTAGTTTCTTTTCTTCTTTGATAGTTTTTTGCATCATATTGCATGCACACCGTGCTTTGTGCCTTCCCCAAGCATACGTTTTGAACGTTTTTCGTAAGAGTGCCTTAAGACGTTCCGTGATGGTGCTTTACGTAAAAGCACCCATAGACAGGTTTGTCATTTTACTGTACTGACGTTACAAATGTCCGGGTTTTCTTCTTTTTTCATATCCGAAGCAAAAAGGAAAGCTTTTTCGTGCAGCATAAAAATGCTAATGGCGTATCGTACGGCGCAAAATTGTACAGCGTAGGTGTTGCGTAAAATTTTACTTCAGCCCAAGCTTTGCGAGATCTACCTCTCGGAATTAAAAGGTAGAGAATTACTGTAGGCGTTAGCTCACGAGTTGATAGGCGCGCCGAACCATAAGGAACAGGAACTTCTTAAATGGAAGCAAATACGGTAGTTAGTGCGCTTACTAACTTACCGGACAATTAGGGTGTCCGATCACCCTCTGTATAAAGAAGCGAAGAGACGATGTCGCGCCTATGTAGGCACGTGCCCCCAGTCTTGAGACACGTGTACTCATCTTGTGGACAAAACTGTTGAATGAGTTGCTGACTTTCTTCCCTCTCATTGGATTATGATATGTGCCTCCAGTCCTGATACATGTATTTCTATCTGGTGGACATCCGGCTCGAATACCGGACCCGACTCGAATACCGGACCATTTCGGCTCGAATACCGAAAACCCCTTTTCATCTTTTTTACTTTGTTAAAGTCAGGCTAAAGTTTCAATGACATATCGAGGGACTTTAGACCAACGATGACAAGATTGAGAGGAAATCATCCCCTTTTATCCTTTTAAAACTGATCTCTTCTCATGACTTGACATCACCCAGAACACCTTTACTTGTAAATGCGTTCTACAACTGCAAAGGATTAATCTAGATTCTTTAGCGCGTTAAGACTAGGAAAAAAAATTTCTAGCCTTAATAGCTACTTGTTTCAAACACTTAGCGAACTAAGGATTGTTTCCACATCCTTCACATATCTGAAAGATTCTCTATTCTTTGATAACTTTGCGGAATGAGTCTCGGATTTATTTCCTTGACTAATTTGATCATCGTCTATTCTAGACTCAATTAAAGTGAGGGCTAAGTGTAGACACCTACTTTTGGCCTCTTGTCCCGAAAAGAAAAGCGATGATGTTACAAAAATCCGTTCTTCATGTTAGATCAAAGTTGAAGTGTTTATGGACTACGAAAAGCATTATGAAGTAAGTTAAAACCCATATTTGAGACCAAGTTATCTTAGAGCCTTTTCTGAATACTAATTAGGCCTAAAATGTGTTCATACATGTTTAACTTGATTAATAACAGACCCAAATGCGTCAAATGCAATGATTAGATCCATTGGAATTGAAAACCGAGCCAAACAGATAAACCAACCATCAAATTCCCAAGAAAGGCCTATACAAATGGATAGCCCTTTCAAAGAGTTTTCCAACATTATATTATAAGCCCAATTCCGAGCCAAAACGAAGATGTTATGAACAAAACATTAAACCGGGCCCTAAAACCGACACCCTTGCACTCCAATGGCTATGAATTTTGATACATAACATATTTTAACCTAATTACAACGGAATTGGAAAGTAGACATTCAGATATTTCCAATGATATCTCACACGCCTTAATCTAACTCCGCAATTAAAAGTTATGGCAGTTTTAAAAACGCACTTTTGTATAAGGCAAACCGCAAACCAGCGCAACTCAATCAGTTGCGTGTGCCTGGCGCGTGCGACACATTAAGATGCGCGCGGCACCCAGCGCGACTTGGGGAGTTGTGTGCGCCACCTGACGGCGCGGCTCTAAAACCCTAAACCTAGATCCCTACGCCTATAAATAGGGGTCTTCGTTCAGCATTACGGGGACCGGAAAAATCAGAATTAAAACCCTATTATTCTCAAAACCCTAATCTCTCTACTTCTCTTACTATCATACTACTTTTCCCTCTTTCTTCCCAACTACTCTTCAACCCTAATCCATCCATTGGAGTCCTTGGAGGAACAAAGAAGAAAGAAAGTCCATAAACACATTAAACGGAGATTTAACATAAATGAAGAACGGTTAGTTTCCTGAGCACTTAGATTTATAACTTTTCTTTTATTGTTTATATAACTTTAATAGATTAAATAGTGTTGTTTGATCACTTTAAAAAATATTTTAATTAATTAATTCACACAGTATTATTTTGTTAATCAAGAGTAGAATTTGATAATTAATTGTTGTTTTATCACTTAAGACAAGGCGAATATTGTTTATTTTGTTCTTTTCACGAATATTAATTAAACAAAGAATTACGACTTTTGCAATGTAACTCCTACGTGATTAATGCTTGTAAATAAAATCAAATAACTTAGTCTTTAGGTTTCACGTTGCATATATTGTTTGTTAATGAAATTGTGAAAAAGGAAGAGCTAGTAGAGGTCGTACTAGGGCTAGAATAGTGATTCCTCCCTAAAAGGAACGTTATTTTAGTACCCTCGCTCTCGAACTCATTTCTGGTTTATGTAGACCAATTTGGGCATGGGTAAACTTATGATTCGTTCTAATTATTCCATGAACTCCACATGGAAGAAAAGCATGAACGAGGTTTATGAGTTTTCCTAAAACTCATTGGCGACTCCTACTTGTTTCTTACAAAAAAGCGTGATGAGAGTATCATTTCTAATTCAAGGTCTCCCAAACAGTCAGGAATTCAAATCCTAATACACCCTAACAAGTGTAAAGTCCTAGGCTTTTAAATGGTCATGGTCATCTAAGGAAGGACCCCCTACAATGGGATCACCCTCCTTACATCAAGCATCACAGATCATCACCCTACAGGCCACAAACATATGGTGCGGTTGAATCTCCCAACAAGAATGGAAAAACGATCATCGAAAAGATGACGGAAAATTACAAGGATTGTCCAAGTAAGCTACATTTTTCCCTTTGGGGTTATCGAACCTCTTTTCGTACATCAACGGAGGCTACCCCTTTCTCTTTGGTCTATGGAGTTGAAGCTATACAACCGATAGAGCTCGAAATCCCTTCTTTGCAAATCGCGTTGGAAAGCCAACTAGATGAAGTCGACTGGATTAGAGCAAGATATGATGAATTAGTATTAATTGACGAAAAAAGCTTGGCAGCTTTGCATCATGTCCAAACCTACCAACAGCGTATGGCGCGACATTTCAATAAAAAAAGTGAATACTAGGAACATTAAGGAAGGTGACTTGGTGCTTAAGGCACTTCGCAAAAATATGTTGGATCCAAGAGGAAAATTTAGGCCAAACTGGTCAATCCGTACATTGTTAAATCCATTTTATCTGGCGGAGTGGCACAATTGGTAGACATGGATGGCAACGGTTTCCACAATTTAACCAACTTGGATCAACTCAAGAAATTTTATGCCTAGTTGCATGGGTTCATGACCCGATAAATCTACGTTTGGCCTGACTCCTTTTTAAGGATAAGTAGGCAACCCCTCAAGGGGTCCGACCACTTTAAAATTAAAATCCTTCCTCCGTCGATCAAGTACAACACACAAGACAGCAAAATGGAGCTAAAATGGAGAAAATCCTACATCAGCATCAACCGCGCCGCGTCAGAATCCACCGTAGGACGGCAGAATACCCTCGTGGCACGGCAAAAAAAAAAAATAGCAGACAATCTTGCGTCACGGTATTTTTCAGTGTGACGCGGTGGATTTTCCCGTGGCGCGGCAAATTCGGACTTTGCAAATTCTGTTATTTGTTCGACGATTGTTATTATTCTTCCATTGCGTCTGACTTCTAGACTCGGATAAAAAAAAAACCACATTGTAATTTTTATTTAAGGCGAAAATAAATATGCTATTATTATCGAAATAAATGTGACTACAATTATTGGCATCATGCGCCTTATTTAAAAATTAAAAATTTAAAAAGCAAAGCAATATTGATCTAATCCTTCTTCACTTTAGGAACATCTTTCTCTTTTTCAACTAGGTCGGCCTTCACCATTAATGTGTCTTTTGTAGCCCGAACCGTCACACCCCTAGTCGAACTTTCACCCCTTTCACCTTGCTTAGAATTCTTCGATTGCTTCTCTCTATAAACCACCTTTTCCTTACCATTTCCTTTCACACATTTTTTCTTTTTAGGCATTATAGGAGTCTTAAACTCAATTTCTTGTGTTCTCGGACCTAGACGATCTTTAGGAGGCGCCTTCTTACTTCCAAGACGTCCCTTCACATCAAAGTTGCGTGATCCGACTCAGTCCCTTCTACTTCGAGGATTCAACCATGCCCTGTATGCACTAGATAAGGGAGGAGGAGCTTGGTTACTCGCAGAAACAGTCCACAAAGGTCTTCCAATCCAATAAGTCTCGTACTTGTGAACGTTACTTTCATGCGACGATACTTCACGAGGACTATCGTTATAGAGTGGAACTACTTGTTCAAGTCCATATTGTCGCATCAATCGAGAAAAACAATAAAAAGTTAACTTTGAAATACTAGGAACATGACAATATGGAGTATCATTCGTGCCAACCATCCTAGTAAGCCTCCACCAAGGCACCACCCACCGAATGGAAATTCTCTCTTTGCAAAGAAGACCTTCCCATCATCATATGACATGTTTGTAGAGTAATTCTTCTTCCTACGGACTAGATCATTGGGACCATATTTTTCAATATCGTCGGGAGCTTCAAAAATTTCTAAACACTCCATCAACCAAATCCGCAAAATAAAAAATAAAAAAATAAAAAAAATCAATCGAAAAAAAAAGCAGAAAACCACCGTGGCACAGCAGAATGCACCGTGTCACGGCAGACAAGCACCGTGACACGGTGCCTTATATGTGTCACAGGCGCTAATTGGAGCGCGTTTTTACCTACAACAGTACTAGGGAGCCCATCCTGATGGCTTTTCGGTCAGCTTTTGCTTCGTCAAGATCGCGCAGAGTTTCTCCAAGGCAAGTAGGCATAGGAGATCTCCCATATTCAACATGTTCAAGCACTGACGCTAAACAAGCATGTCCTACCCTACCGTTTGCAAATAAAATCTTGCTAAATATGCAAAAAATATAATCCCTTGTACAGTATACATGATAAGACTCAGAAATAGGACGATTGAAATACAAGTTTGCAAGCTTTTCTAAATCTACTTCATTACCACACACAATTTTATTTAAATTTTGATCTGTCAGATTCAGATGGCGTCCAAAGTCTTGGTAATAATACTCACGTAGGGTAGGCATTGCAATGAGATTTCTGGCAGGAAAACCAAATATGCCATCGAATTCCTCCGGTAGGGGACAGATTTCAGCATAATCAAATTTGAAACAATGTGTTTCTGGACTCCCATAATCTAAAGTTGTCCTAAGAAAATCATGTTCAATTGCTACATGCCTCAAGGTTAATAAGCCTCTGACATGAAACAATTCCAGCTCTCTTTTGTCAGCATTGGTCAAACAATAAGACCAGTCACGCAATGTATTATCAAAATTCTGAGACATTATTATTGAAATATGAAATTATAATTATTTTATTTTTCGTAATTATGCATATCTTTCTAAACTGGTCCTCTTTTATGGCCAAAACGCTTATGGCCAAAACGCTTGGAAATACTCAAAATCTATCTTTCTATGCGCGCAAACTACACCGCTGCAGAATATGCGCACCGCGACACGGGAAATTCCACCGTGTCACAAGAATTAGTGCCGCGACACGGCATGCTTTGCCGTGACACGGTGTATACTGCCGTGTCACGGTGCCCACGTGTCTTCATATTTTTATCCTTTACCTATTTTTATCCGGATTTTTATTGTTTTGCCTTCACCGTTTATCTTCTAATTATGTTTTTCGAGAGTTTCATCCTAATAAAATTCTCCATTTATTTTATTTTTTATATTTTATTTTATTATTTATTATTATTTTATTTTTATTTCTATTTTTATTTTTATTTTAGGGAAGTTGTAAAACTTGTCCCATTATTTTTTTTTTCTTTTTATTTTGGGGTAGTTGTAAAACTTGTCCCATTTTTTTTTATTTCTTTTTTCTTTTAGGGAAATTGTAAAAATTTGTCGCATTTTTCATTTTCTTTTTTCTTTTGGGGAAGGTCGGTACCCTCCACTTATGATTTTTTTATTCATTAATAAATACACAATCACACACAATGAGTCTCAAGCACGCACTAATACATACTAATAAATGCATAAACTGTGAATAAAATGTACAAAGTGAATCATGATGCATAAACAGTGTCAAGTGTCATTAACCAAAGTACATAATAAAAGCCCTCGGTCAAAAATCTGTAGAACTAGAAGAGTGAGGATCAGTGTCATCTGCAGCCTGCGAATACGGGAACGGCTGAGCAAAGAGTCCCTCCATCATCCGGGTACGAGGATTAGTATCCCTACTAGTCCCTATAGCTCTAGTAGCAGACAAACTAAAAGCAGGACCTGTCCAACTGGCAAACGTCGTAGATTGACTCCAAGAGGTAGGAAGAGTCGGTGGAGGCATTGACAGGGTAAAGTCGTATCCCCAAATCAAAAGTAATTACCTAAATCACTAACTAAGGTAGATAGGGAAGTAGGGTCGAACTCCACAGGGAAACAGGTCTTTTTAATTCTAATTAATTAATATAATCTAAATTATCCAAGTAACTAATATTTTGAATGTGAATTCTATATTACGAAGAATGAGTTTAGGGAGAAAAGAATCAATAATAAGGAACCCTAGGATCACAGGTTCACCAATAATTAATATTCCGGGATAGAATGAAGTAATTAATAATTAACAAAGCATAGATAATATGATTAACAGGCTCTCGCAATTTATTAACCAACATAGATCTAACAGGCTCTCGCAATTTATTAGACCTAAGTTCCTATTAAAAATAGCCTTTAATATTAAATCAACATCTGCTCGATTCATCAATTCAATATTGCTAGACATTCACAACCAAATTACATCTGCTCGATTCATATTCTAATTGCAAAGAGTTAAAACAATTCAATAGGAAATTATCATGCAATATCAACAATCAACAATAACAAGTTATCCCTTCATATTAATTATGGATCCCCTTAAACCCTAGAATTAAACTACTCACTAATCATCATAACTAATCCAATCAAATAAACAATTAAAAACATAAACAAGAAAATAATTAAGATAGCTGAAATTAAAAAGGGAAGAAATTGTACCAAACTAAATCTGGAATTAATGAAGGAATTAAGAACAAGAGTTAGAGAGAATTTAAGAGAGAGAAAAATACTAAGTAGAGAGAGAAAGTCTAAGAAGAGGAAGGTCCGTAAATAATCCGTACAAAACTTATATATACTTCCCCTAAGACAAGAATTAACTAAACTAAATCAGACACTAGGAAAAACACGCGCCCGATCGGGCGAAGGGGCGCCCGATCGGGCCCGCCTTTTTTTTTCCTATGCCCAGTCTAAAGTGCCGCGCCCGATCGAGCTCACGCTCACCCGATCGGGCGCGCCTTTCTTGATAGCCTTCATGCGCGCAACCGCCCGATCGGGCGTATGCTTGCCCGATCGGGCCCGGTCTTCATCTTCGAGGCTTGGACTTCGATTGGGCTAGATTTCTCGGCCCAATCCATATTTCCTCCCGGGTCTCGAATACATGGTCCAATTGCCTCGTGATCCAAATAACCGAGCCCTTTATCCCCGGCTCGATGGCTCTAGCCAGCCTTGGGCTCCAAAAGTGGTCGTGTTCCTCCAATGCTCGTAGTCGCTTCATAAAGATCCCGGGAAAATACTCCAAAGGTGTAATTCCCTGCAAAACTTAACCAAAACTACGAAAACACTAGAAAACACATATTAGTAATAAAAGTGGCCCCAAAAGGCCAAAAACACTACTAATTATGACCGAGGGACGGGGGTAAAATACTATATAAAATAGACATATCAGGCATCGTCCTAGACAATAGAATTGAAAATAAGCCCTGCACCGGTGGAGGAATCGCCAGACAATGGAATTGAGTATAAACCCTGGTCCTTATGGGTAATGACTGGCCTGAACTCAGGTTGTGAAGGCTGGGAAGATGAAGGTCGCTGCCACTGACCCTGAAAATGCTGGAATGGCTGAGAAGGCAGAGGTTCCTGCCATTGAGCCTCTTGAAACGGTTGAGAAGGCGGAGGCTGCTGCTGAGACTGAGAATGCCGACGAACCTCAGGAGATCGTCTGTCGCGACTAGGCTACCCCTCGTCCGAGCCTCTGTGCCTCGAGCGCGAGCGAGACCTCCGCCGCTCCTGAGAAACCCAAAATGAAAAGAAGTCAATAGTGTAAGATAGAACAAATGGTAAATATGGGGAAAAGGGTGAATATACCTCGAGAACATCGCCAGAACCACCCCGACAACTGACACCACGTCGAAGCTTAATGATGCAGTACTTCAAAGCGTGAACCAGCTTCATGAATCCCATCATGTACGAGTGCGTAGGCTGAGAACAAAGCAAAGAAAAATCAGTAACAAGCGATATCGAAAAAGATGAATAACGTGTCAAACAGCTTACCGGCTTAAACACATCAGGCAGAGACTCATGTGCCTGTCTGAAACCCTCTGGCGCGTCAGCAATATGATCCTCAGTCATATCGATCGACCCAAGGTAACAGACAGATTAAGGCGGGACCTCAATCTTCTCCATATAGCGAGCAATCGTCTGAAATACGATCGAATAATCAGTTTATTCGACGGTTTTAACAGAGACTAGCAACAAAATTCTCAAAATAAATCATACCTCGGGAAGACGGGGTGGAGGAGCCAAAGAAGGAAGCAAGTCCTGCGAATAATCGCCCTCCATACGCATAAGCTAATGCCAAGGAAAAGTGTAGCGCTCTCCCCTGTTTATCAATTCCCTAAGCAAACGTAAGTCCAGCATCGACTTCGACGGAGCTAAAGGCACCACAAAGCGATCAGCATTGTGCTAACAAACAATGCGCTCCCCAAGATACCAAGCAAAGAGTCCAGTACCAACAAAAACAGTACGGTACGCCAAAAGCTGCAAGGCCTCGGGAAGATCAGTCATCCTAGTTGTAGACACCCATTTTTGTCTCCCCAAAACCAAACCCAGTGATGAGTACCTTTCGCGTCGAATCGTAATCGAATGAAGCGAAAGTGTGGAAAGTCTAGTGTTGCGGAAAGTTTTAATTTCTTTTCTCTTCTCTTTGTTTTTGAAAACTTATTTTAAAGAAAACAGCCAATCCAGTGTGGTTGGTCCATGATATGGGTCCAATAGTAGTGTAGTTGGATGGTCCTTAACAAGAGCTTTCCAACGATATATTATAAGCCCAATTCCGATGAATATTGAGGAAGTTATGGCCAATTTACTAAACTGGGCCCGGTTTGAACCTTATATGCGGCCCAATGATCTAGGGGAGGGCCTAATATGATTTATCATTCCTAATGAAATTAGGAATGGTTTTAGTCTTCTAGATTCTTCTAGAAGGTTCTTTTCATTCCTAATTCAATTAGCATTGATAAAATGACTTTTGTTGACTTTTTCAGAGTTTTAATTAAAATCAAATAGCATTTTTGAGGAAAATATACGATTTTATCCTCCTGTACGGAAAAACTTATCTGATTCTAGAAAGCGCGTCAAAAACAAGCTTGGCGCCTGACTCAAGGCATTGGCGCCTGGATCTAGGCCTGGCGCCAGTTAGCCAGGGCTGGCGCCAGCTCTGTTTCAGTTGCGCCAATACTCTACTTTGTTAATTTTATCTTTTTGGCTGATTTACTCTATAAATAACGTATTAAAAACCCCGTTTTCATCATCAATAACCAGCTTTTCAATTATAATCACCGACAATCAGTTTTCATTCACCAATTCTCATCAACATTCATCTACAATTCACCAACTCTCATCAAGATTCTCTTGATTACTTACTCCTTCTCTCTCTCTTTTCTAAACTAGTCTTTTTAAATACAAAATTCCGCATTCGCAAGATCTAGAAACACCTAGCCATATTCGAAGTTGCCTTCGCCTTAGACGTGAAAGGTTTAATTTCTGAGGGTTTGGTCCCAAATCTCTCTTTCAATTATTTAATTTAATTGTTTTGTTTATTATTTTCCTTAAAGTTACTAACGTGTGTATTTTGTTATTAGAAAGAGGTACGAGGCATCAAAGTAAGTGCTTTAATGGTTTTAATTGATATTATGTTGTAGAAATCATGTTTAGATTGTTATTATGATATTCCTAGTATCATGTTTAGGGAAAAGGTTATAATATCAAATATGCTTATTATGATTCATGCGATGCTTCCTATGTTCTTCCTAATATTTATGATTGTTAGTATCATGTTAGGGTTAAAGATTTGATTTTTATGGCTTAGTGACATGCTAGGATTTGTTATTAATTTTGTTAGTATCATGCCTAGGATCTTGCTATTATTATGCTTTAATATTAACATGAACATGATTATGATTATAATTGTTATAATTTATGATGATTATGAATATTATTATTATTATTATTATTATTTTGATGATGATTATTTTATTTATGATTATGATTATTATAATTATTATTCATGATTATTATTATGATTATTGATTATGTTGCTTGATATACATTATTTATTGTTATTGCTTGATCACACCTTTTATGCATGTATAAAGGGAATTTGTATTTGCAATCACGCTTAATAAGATAATTAATAATCTTGTTAGGTTTAATTGTGATTATAATTTCAAGTGATCGCCAATAATAGTTTATTAGTGCATTAATATTCAACCAACATAAATAAACAGGTTTAGGGTTAATCCTATTGATAGCATGTTAATTAGAAAGCGCACATGAATACGATCAGAATAAAATAGAGGCCTATTATTAGGGCAGGTTCAATCTCTTTTAGGTTGGATTTGTACCTTCATCCCCGAACCCTTATTTGGTTCAAGACCTTATGGAGTTGACGATCTCTTGGATCGTTAAGGGGTGTAACCTTCACCTCGTGAACGGTTTACAAGTTCCTAAAACTTGTTGGTGACTCTTTTACTCTATCTTCTTCCCTTTTGGACGCCACCGTACTTTAGTGTATGATCATAGTGGGGTTCAAGCAAAGGGGATTAACGCTTAAAATTTATTCCCCACACCAGCCCAAGGCCGATACTGGATCTCAACAACCTGAAAACCATAAAAAGTTGCAATGAATGCCGAAAAATAACATTAAGGTAGAGAATGAACTGCTGCAAGATCAATTCTTACACCAACAGAAGAGGTGCCTCGGAGCATCAGCCCGCGCAGCGTAGAGACGGACTCCACTCGTGACTCGCCTCGGTTCACGCCAGCTAGCTCCGACGGGGAAATCATGGACCGCTCCGCGACGCAGTCGAGGGGCCAATCCCGGAAATTACTCATAGAACCACAGCTGCAATGAAAAGTAGTCTCTAAGCACATGAATTAAACAGGTTAAAACAAAACAAGAAGAAGAAAGATCGTCACCTCTACGACTCTCTATAAACCGTAGATAGTGACAGGGGCATGCTCATTTAGCTGCCTACAACCATGACGTAGCGACAAGAGTAGATCGACATATCCAAGGCTGGCCAAACTATAGGATCATATCTCGTCGATCCTGACCAAAGAAGGAAGGTAGCAAACGAGTGCACGTGAACTCCTATCAGGAGAAAGAGTCACAAAAAAGAGAATCAAAATAAAGATCCGCACTCGCTGCTCAGGTGACGTCTCATCCATGTCAAAGCCACGGGCCAGAACAAAATCCAGCTCTGAACGCCCGCTCTTAGGACCACCTCGAGGCACCGGCTGAGTCCTGATATGCTGAACGACCGGACCTAATAAATCTGCTACCTTAACCGCCCCCCAAGTGATGTTAGGAATCTTCCGTACGACCCGCTCGGTGAAGCGTAAGCCGCTGATCATGCTAAAATCCAGGGGGGTCACTGTCATCTCCCCCCAAGCAATGTGAAAAGTGTTGGTAATATCCCAAGAATACTCCAACAACGCACGAACAACTATCGGGCCACAACCCCGGGGGCTGCTAAATCTTTTGATCGCCGAATAAAAATCTCCTAAACCAGAAGACTCCTACAAGTCGTTTGTAACAGGATCCCTCGTGATAATCCCCTATAGCCGGGGAATCAAATCTCTAGCTCCTGATCCATGATGGCGAAGCGTGCCATCGACTATGTCGGCAAGTGGACGGTGAGACACGTGGTTCTCACGACAGAAAAATCAACTCGTCTGGTGTCCACGGATGGGGAATCCACCTACCCCTACTCGAAGAAGGGCGAGGCTCGGTCTCTAAGGCATCGTCGTCCATGCCCCCAGAAACTTTGGGAGTGTCCTCCCGAAAAGCCTGGCACCGGCCACGAGTAGAAAGATCGCGATCCTGTTGTCTAGGCATGCTATTACAAAAATAAAAATCTAAATGCTTAGCATCATTTCCTAATTTACTTAGTTATTTATTTAAAAGCGGCTTAACAGCTACCTCAAGTTGCATTTTCTATTATACACAAAATTTTTACCTCAAGGCTAAAAATTAGCAAAATAATGGAATTATTTCTAGTATTTAGTTTCTCCATGACAAACTAATACGACAGTTCTCCTAATTGCATGATACTATGTTCTCCATGACAATATAGTACATACATAAAATAGAGCATATTTCAAAATTGCACAAGAACAATAGATCGACACATCATGGCATATTTTACAAGATCTACAACAAATATATCACCATTTCAAGTGCAAAAAAAATAACATGAACAACAAGAACACCATCTCACACAAGTAGTACCAAAAAATGGTGATTTGCCCAATTCTTCACCAAATCATGCAATTTTAGCCTCAAATCGCTCACAAACAAACATACATTCATATACAAGGTAATTCATGACAAGAATTTCAATAAAAAGGGTCAAAATCAAAAATCCCCAAATTGATTTTACAAGGGTTTTTACATGAAATTACCCATTTGAAGAAAAATTCAAGATAAAAGACAAGAAAATTACATAGATCCTTGAAGGAATTCGAAAATGAAGAGGATAGCAAAATACTCGAGTGAGCTTGGTGAAGAATCGGGCTCCAAAAGCTCGGAAAACTGCAGCAACAACAGCTAGACCACCGCGGCACGGGAAACAACGGCCGTGACACAGTTACTGTTGTCCGTGTCACGGTGTACCCTGGACAGCAGCGGACCTCAGGCAGAAGCGGCGAGAAACAGCGGCGATCTCTGACAGCAACGGCGAACTTCTGACAGTAGCAGCGGCAAGAAAACGGTGAAACAAAACCGTCGTGTCCCGGTTTCAGACATCGTGTCACGGTGAAAAATCACGTGCGCCGGTGCTTAAGGCCGTGGCACGGTGATTTGTGTAATCGAAACTAAAAAAAAAAAGAGAAGAGAGAGAGCAAAAGAAGAGTGAGAAAATGGAAATCGTGAAAAAATGGAATTCTGGTGGTTTGGGTGGAGTTTTAAAAAAAAGGGAATCCCGTTCCTCTTATCACGTTACCACTTAATGGAATTGTTGCGCGTTGCCTGTCATTTTAATCAAGGTGCGTTAAAAATTTCAGCAAGGAAAATACCCCGCGTCACGGTGATTCCCACCGTCAAACGGGGCCTGTCCACCGTGTCGCGGGTCCTTCCCCGTGGCGCGGTGCCCTATTGTGTGTCCTGCACGCTCCTTAAAACTTTTGGTAAATATTCTGGCATCTTTGACCAAGTTGGAACGATTTTCCGCAACTTTTGGTCAGTTATCTTCTCACTGAAATTGCGCGAAAAATTATAATTGGTATTTAAAGGGTACAAAAACTACCGATTTACCCCTAACAAGCATTATGGTTGCATTTTTCTACACTTTAAACACCTAATATAGTCGGATAGTCGACTTGAAGGTAAATCATCTACAGCCCACGTTCGGGGATAATCGAACCATCATACACTTGCAAATTTCAGCAATTATATCAGTTGTCGGTTTCCCTCAAGCATAGAAAACATTATCGGTGGATTTTTCTTCAAGTATAGAAAACCGCCAAGTTGATTTTCTTCAAGCATGGAAAACATTATCGGTGGATTTTTCTTCAAGTATAGAAAACCGCCAAGTCGGCTTTCCTCAAGCATGGAAAACATTATCGGTGGATTTTTCTTCAAGTATAGAAAATCACCAAGTCGGCTTTCCTCAGGCATGGAAAGTATTATCGGTGGATTTCTTCAAGCATAAAAAAACGCCAAAATCATATGTCGACTTTCCTCAGGCATGGAAAGTATCATCCGGTAGGTTTCTTCAGGCTTAGAAAGCTACCAAATTCATTAGTCAACTCAGGCATGGAAAGTGCTTCAGCGAAATGTCATCCGGTGGATTCCTTCAAGCATAGGACGCTACCAAACTCATTTGTCACTGATACACTGGTATCAGATACGTATTCTATCCTTTTACTTTTTTTTATTTGTAGAACTAATATTTTTCTGCAGGTATCGACGTATACAGAGTGATTTAGGATCGCAAAACATCTTAAATCATTCTCCATCCTTATCGACTACTTTGACTATCGTTTTCGAAACTGACGTTTCTACAAACTTAGTCAAAGTGGGGGCTTCTGTAGACACCAAAAAATGTCTCCCCGGATCAAAACCGATGATGAACAATCTTTCACCGCCATTATGAGTCGGGTTCAGTATTAATCCCGAGAGTGCTTTAAAAATCGTATTTAATTAAAATCAGTTTTTAATAATCCATGGATCAGTCTTGATGTTTAGTCAAAGCATTGTTTATTTTTAATTTTCGCCCAAATCTTTTTATTTTATTTATTATTATGGCCCAAACCTTTTTATTTTATTATTTTGGCCCAATTAATAAATAATAAATCAGAAATGACCCGAAATTATCAATCGGCACTTAATAAGGCTGAACGAAATTAGGACAATAAATGAATTTAGACGGAAAAACGGACTACAAATTCTCGCGTCACGGCAGTATGCACCGTGTCAAGGGGTACAATGCCGCGGCACGGTGTGCATCCCCGTGATACGGTGCCAATGTTGTGACACGGGGCCACTCTGTGTCCTTTTCGTGCAAACCCTTCACGTGTTTTATCTCCCGTAACGTAGTTATTTCCCGCGTCACACTGTTTTCCACTGTGTCACGGGATTTTCCCCCGACTTAAGGTGCCTGGCACCGTGTCACGATGTGTTCTGGCATGTCGCGGTGTTATTTTTTAGGGTTTTTATCTTTTTAGGGTTCTGTGTGTTCCCTCTACTCATTTTTCCTATAAAATAATAAACAAGGAGTCCATACTTTACTCGAGGTTCTGTCCTTAAGCCAAGGCGTGAAAGGTAGAACTGTTTGAGGGTGTGGCCCTAAATCAACTCTATTTAATTTAATTTATTTAATTATTGCTTTATTATTTTTCCTTGAAGTTACTAACTCGTTTATTATTTTATAGTTGCAAGCAAACAGAATCAAAGTAAGAATTATGTTCCTTTTGTTTCTATTATTTTTCTAACGATTTCATATTGTTAGATTTATTGTTAAATTGTTTCCTATATTAGTGTTTATTCTACTGCTATTATGATCACCATATTGCATGTTTTAAGGGAATATGTAATTGAAAATCACGCCTAATAAGATAATTTGGACAACCGGTTTGGGTTCCTTTTTAATCTTATTGTTTAATCAAGTGATCATTAATATTTTAGAATTATGTTGTGCATTAATATTAAACCAATATAGCCTAATAATAGTTTGGAGCAAATTGAATCTTAAGTTTGTATGTCTTTGAGATCGCAGGAATCACTTTTCACTATAAGAATCGAGTAGAGGCCAATACGGGCGAATGTTACTCCATGACTCACTTCGTACCATCATCCCTGATCCTCCTTTCGTGGTTCCGAACTATATGAAGTTAGTAATCTCATGGATTATGAATGGGGTATAACCTTCACAGGTCAATCGTTGTTGCCTATCGTTGTCCCTTTTCGTGGTTGCCTTATAATGATCCGTGAACGGTTTACAAGTTCCTTAAAAACTTGTTGGCGACTCCCTACTTTCCTTGTCCCTAATCGTATATGTCAATTCCCACTTCCTATGAGTGCCAAACATATTCACCACACGCTTTAACGTAAGCGCACTTCGACCGACGCCTATAAGTATAGATGACATGACTTAAAGATAGGGGGATGATGTGGCACATAGACTTTTGTAGGAACGCTTTTTAATGTAGAAGTATAGATTACATAAGCTTTATGATGCTAATTGATATATTGTTCAAGGTTTTGACGTCTCCGTTTTTTTTAAAAAAGCGTTAGTCGAAGGTGTGTCAATTTGTTATATGCCCATATCCTTTTAAATATTGTGTTATTTATATAAATAGACGAAGGTGTGCTTTGTCAGTATGCTATTTTTTCATATATATTTAATATTTTAAGCATAGGATTAATAAAGAAATGTCGTCGCAAATGAGCAATGTTGTTTCTAATTGTCATGTATATTATGACTTCATGAGTAAATTGGCAGTATAAGATTCTTATAGCCTTTAGGAAATGTTGTGACCAGATATGATCAGTAACCTTCCTAAAGGTTCAATACGCAAATTTGATTATAGTTAATTACTTGAACTTAGTCTTAATTGAAACTTAGCATATATTTATTGGACGATTTACAAAAATAATGTAATTTAAAAACTTAATTACGATTGTGGGTTGGAGTAAAACTTAATTACAAAATTAGTGTTCACGTAGGCTCGGTAAGAGTTTTGTTTATTTTATTATTTTTCAAGGCAAAACCATTATATATTAACGATAGAAACCGCTATCTTAATATTTAACAAAACCGCTATTTGTCTAAATCATTTAACAGAACCAGTAACTCACTTCTCGAGCTCCTTTTTACTATGGGTTAAATGCACTCACTCACTATCAAACTTAAAGAACCGAATACTTTAAGTAAAGAACATATAATTGTTTGTCAAAAAATAAAAATAAAAATAAATAAATAAATAAATAAAAAAGAAAATTGCAACTCAATTACTCGAATCTAGGCTACTAAACATTACAACTGAGAGGGGAAAGAATTAAAGAAAACTAATTCTAATGTGGTTCTAAAAGAAACAGTTGGTCCTATAAAAGTAAACAATGGACTAAAGATTAAATAATGACTATTTATGCCTTTATATGATCGTGGCTATTTCCTAGCATAGTTGGTGAGCTTTGGCCATTTTCCCCATTTTGTTAGGATATAAATCTGGGCAATAATTATATTACACCAACAATCCTTTCCACAACTCCACAAACTGAATACTCAAAAATTCCACAATAAAATTTCACCAACTAATCCAAAAAAAAAAAAAAAATTACAATGATGAATTTAAAAGTTAACCAAAATAAGTGTAATTGTGAAAGCTATGATTAAATGTGTCAACTGGTATGAGTCTGATCATCAACTCCATGAGACCTGAATAAAAATATATAATAACATTAATATCACATTAAGTATAGATGAAATAGCCCAAAAAGAATATATAAAAATTAACTTTATTAAATGTCTATACCATGATGATCTAACATTACTCTTGAAAGGACATGTCATGCGTTATGACATCTTTGACGACATATGCTACATGCAGTATTGTTCCTTATACGTGCACCTTCATCCATTTCATTTTTTATCCTAGTAGATTTTGGTAGTCCGGCTTTTCCTCGCTTTTGTTTGTCATCAGCAATAACTTTTGGACCAACATAAGGAGACCCATATGCAGCATCAGGAAGAGGTTTAAAACTTTTTATGTAAGTTTTCCTATACTCATGAGTGCTAAAGAATTGATCGATAAAAGAGGCATGTGATAAGTTTCGATCTCGACAAACCGCTAGGACATGGGAACATAGCAGCTTGTATATTTTCACTTTCTCACAAGTGCATGTTTTCTTAACTAAATCCACATTATATGCTCTGTCCCCTTTTCCAGGAGGACGATTCCCACGACCACTAGTGACTTAGAAAAGACCCATATCGTAATCAAATGATCGTACCGAATGAGCTGCTGATTTTTGCATGATTCTCTCTATTATATTGTAAGCCTTTTCACTATATTCATGATCATCTTCAACTCTTCTCTTTCGCCAACCCCGCCTAGCTACAAAGTATGAATTCACTCGAAAAAATGTCATCTCCAAAATTGCTTTGATAGGTAGACAAAGAGCTCCCTTCATAACTCTATTAAAGCATTCTGACATATTAGTTGTTCAGATCCCATATCTATACCCACCATCATGGTGGATTGACCACAAATGCAAAGGGATGCCATCTAAGTATTCTCGAGCCTTTTTATCTAACTCACCAATTCTTTTTAACCAAAAGTCAAACTTTTTCTTTTGACGTTCATCTGCAGCGCAACCAAATAGGTTCTTCATATGAGTTTTGAAATGTTTGCCCACATTAGAAGCAATATGTTGAATGCAATACCTATGATGTGCAAAAGGCTCCTCCCATCCACTCCCTTCCTTATTCATTGCATCCAATATCCCTACGTGTCTACCAGATATAACACATAAACCTTCTCTTTGGGTCACTGATTGCTTAAGACACGTCATGAACCATGACCAAGTATCAATAGATTCTTTTTCAAGGATGGCAAATGCAAGAGGGAAAAAGCTGAAAGTTTGCATCATTTGCCATTGCAATGTGTAACGTGCCCTTGTACTTTCCATACAAATGAGTCCCGTTTATAGTAATTAGAGGCGTACAATGTCGAAATCCATCAATAGACGGCTTGAATGCCTAGAAAACTCTCTTAAACACATGAATCAAGAGATTATAAGTCTCCTCTGTGCACCAATGAACCACAGATCCCTCATTAGCCTCTTGCAAAGCTTTCATGTACCTTGGTAGCTCTTCATATGATTTTTCTCAATCACCAAATATAATAGCAATTGCTTTCTGTTTTGCTAGCCATGCCTTCCTATATGTAATGGTGAAATGTGTTTGATCCTTAATCACTTGTTTAATAAAATGAATTTTGAGAGAAGGATCAGCTCGTAAAAGATCTAAGATGATATTGCACACATATTCAGGAGTGAGATTTCGATGATCACCGGAGGTAATTTTACTTACACAATTGCTTGCGTGCGGACCATTATACCTCACAACTCGAAAAATAGGTAACAATGGATCCTTAATTCCACGCAACTTCCATAGACAGTGATGTGTTTTCTTTCTTTTACACTCCACAACGTACTTTGATTGCCCAAATTCAACAACTCGAAATGTTTGATTTTTAGAAATAGAGTATGATTTCACTATGTCTTTTATTTGACGTAGAGAATCAAAGTCCTGACCAATGTTAAACTCACCATTATATGTCTTGTTTCCTAGCCAAGTCATCCACGAGTCACAAAGCATTGGATCCATTGCTTCTACGACATTGAAAGATTGTGAAGGAGCACTTATTCTTATGGCAATGCCATTTTCATTATCCACACCTTCGTCAGCTTCTTCATCACTATCCACATGGTCTTCTAGGATTCCAAAACCATCAACTTGTTCAAGATTTACATAATCTAGAGATGGATTTTCGAAGGCGGTTCCAATCCGTAGAGTTGGTGTAGAAGTGAACTCTGAGATATGTTGTTGAACATAATTCTCATCAGTTAGCAATCTCATGAAAGAGCCCATTGCAATCTTGGGATTTGTTTCATTCATTAAATAAAAACATTATCATCAAAATTAAAAGAGGTACAATAAGAGTATTATGTTAATACGAAGAAGCACATATTTGACTTATACGAATCAATAGCTTAAATTATAAAGATTTGACTTTTTCCTGTAAAACCGATTATGTAATTTTACATCTTAAAGGGAAAGGAAAATATTTGACTTATACGAATTTTTTCATGAATTAGAACAAAAAAAAAAAAAAAAAAAAAAACTGTCTTTTTTCTTTGACACCACAAATATTGCAATTTGAGCCAGCATTGCAAATCAAAATCGCAAATTTAAGTTCAACAAACAAGATTATCACACTTATTACCATGCTTCTAAAAAAATTAAAAATTTATACGACATATACAAAAAAAAAATTATGAAAAAGGATAAAATTTATCTTCTTGTTGAATTTATTATACTAATTTGACAACATGATGCAACAAGGTAATTGATTTTAACAAACAATAAATTGAGAAAGAAAATTAGGGAAAAAAATAACCTTTTTTTTAGTATTGAGAGTGATAGCTTAACGACGGCGGCAAAAACAATTTCTCTCAGCGCAAGTAGGCTGCTCGGTGGTGGGGTTGCTTGGTGGTGAGCTACTCGGTGGTGGGACTGCTTGGGGAAGCCAAATTACTTTGCAATTGTTCTACTCCATACTTTTACAGTAAAAGAAGTAAATAAAATTCTTTCTGGAAAAAAAGTAAACGCTCATACAATATAAAGAAGAAGTAAGATAGCGGTTTTGTTAAAAAAAAAAAAAAAGTATTAACATAGCGGTTTCGAAAATATATAGTGGTTTTGCCTTGAAAAATAATAAGAAATAAAAACACTCCTCTTACTGAGCCTACGTGGACACTAATTTTGTAATTAAGTTTTACTCCAACCCACAATCGTAATTAAGTTTTTAAATTTTTGTATATCGTCCATATTTATTATTTACAATCTTAGTTCCTAATTTATAATATTGTTTTATATATCAGTGAAACATGTTAAACCTTGCAAAACTCGAATTTGTTGCTCTTGATATTACTGGAAGCAACTATCTGTCTTGGGTGTTAGATGTTGAAATACATTTAGATGCAAAAGGACTTGGTAACACTATCAAAGAAAACAACACTACAACAAGCCAAGATAAGGCTAAAGCTATGATATTCCTTCACCATCACCTTCATGAAGGCCTTGAGACTGAGTACTTGACTGTTAATGACCCACAAGTCCGTTGGAGTAATCTAAAGGAAATGTATGACCACCAGAAAACTGTGATATTACCAAAAGCTCGTTATGATTGGTTATATTTAAGATTACAAGACTTTAAGTCTATGAGTGAATACAACTCAGCCATGTTTAGAATTACGTCACAATTGAAATTATGTGGAGAGAAAATCATAAAAGCAAAAATGTTAGTACAAACATACTCTACTTTTCATGCAAACAATGTTGTCCTGCAGACACAATACCGAGAAAAGGGTTTTACAAATATTCTGAATTGATATCTTGTCTCCTTGTGGCTGAGCAAAATAATGAATTATTAATGAAAAACCATGAATCACGCCCCACTGGATCTACTTTATTCCCTGAACTGAATGTGACATCCCATAGTGGGAAAGAACAAAAGGCTAGAGACCACACCAGCAGTCGCGGTCGCGGTCGCAGACGTGGATATGGTCGTGGTCGAGGTGGTCATTTAGGAATTCATACTCTCGCCAAAAGTGGGACAATAAAGATGGAAATAAGAATGCGAAGGATAAAAGTGAAAATATATGCTACCGTTGTGGAGGAAAAGGCCATTGGTCACGTGTGTGTCGCACACCAAAACATCTAGTGGACCTTTATCAACAAATCAAACAGAAAGGAAAGAAAGTGGAAACAAATTTGGTGTATGAGGATGGCGAAGGTGATTTTGATCATGGTGATACAACTCACCTACAAGCGGCTGATTTCTTCCCTAATCTTGAAGAAAATAATTCAATAAATTATGATCGATTGACGAATAAACTCTATTAATTAGCTTGAATTTATTTAAGTAATATGACTTTATGCTTTATGGGACATTTGTTTTTGGACAATTTTATGTTTATGGGACAATTTTATGTTTTCGGATATTTCATTATTATCATTATTAGTCATTTATTAATTTAAGTTATTTTATTTTATTTTGTAAACCTTATTTTAATTCCTTTAATTATATTAGAATATGAATTTCTTTTGGAGCTCAATCATCAACCAATGGTGAAGATTTATGCCTAGTTGATAGTGCTACCACTCACACCATACTTAAGAATAAGAAATATTTTTCGCAATTGATGATGAAAGAAATTAATGTGAGTACTATATCAGGTAGTACAAAATTATAGAAGGCTCCAGAAGAGCAAATGTTTTATTGCCAAGGGGTACAAAATTGGAAATTATTAATGCATTATACTCCCCTAAGTCTCAAAGAAATTTACTAAGTTTTAAAGATATTCGACAAAATGGATACCATATTGAGACAATTAGTGAAGGAAATAATGATTTCCTTCAAATCACGAGTGTAACTCAAGGCAATAAACTTACTGTGGAGAAATTACCTATATTCTCCACTGGTTTGTACTATACAAAAATCAATACAATTGAATCACATGCTATAGTAAACCAAAAGTAGACTGATGACTTTAAAGGTTGGCATAACTAGTTAGGCCATCCTGGTTCAATAATGATGCGAAAAATAATCAAAAATTCATGTGGACACTCATTGAAGAGCCACTAGATTCTTCATAATAATTTTTCATGTGCTGCTTGCTCAATAGGCAAGTTAATACTCCGGCCATCACCAGCTAAAATAAATTCAGAATCAATTACTTTTCTAGAACGTATACAAGGGGATATATGTGGACCAATTCATCACCCATGTGGACCATTTAGATATTTCATGGTTTTAATAGATGCATCAACTTGATAGTCACACGTATCATTGTTATCAACTCGCAACCTGGCGTTTGCGAGACTGCTTGCTCAGTTGATCAGATTACGAGCATATTTTTCAGATTTTCCTATTAAGGCTATTAGTTTAGATAACGCTGGTGCATCCACATCCCAGGCTTTTGATGAATATTGGATGTCAATTGGGATTTGTGTTGAACATTTTGTAGCACATGTCCACACACAAAATGGTCTTGCGGAATCGTTAATTAAACGTTTACAATTGATTGCTAGACCATTAATTATGAAATCTAAGCTCCCGATTTCTACTTGGGGGCATGCTATATTACATGCAGCAGCACTAATTCACATCAGGCCAAAAGTCATCTAAAGTTCTCCCCATCACAATTGGTTTTTGATCAAGAACCAAATGTATCCCATTTGAGAGTATTTGGATGTGCAGTATATGTTCCAATTGCTCCACCACAACGCACTAAAATGGACCCTCAAAGAAGACTAGGGATATATGTTGGATATGAATCTCCATCCATAATTAAGTACATAGAGCCAACTACAGGAGATTTATTTACAGCTCGTTATGCAGATTGCCATTTTGATGAATCATTTTTCCCAACATTAGGGGGAGAAAACAAACAGCTGGAAAAGGAAATTAGTTGGAATGAATTATCATTATCTGATCTAGATCCTTGTACTAAACAATGTGAATTAGAAGTCCAGAAGATAATTCATTTACAAAACTTAGCAAATAAATTGCCAGACTCATTTACTGACCCAAAGAAAGTGACAAAGTCACATATACCAGCTGAAAATGCTTCGATTAAGATTGATGTCCCAGAAGGATAAGCCTAAGTTGCAAATGATTTTAAAGCACGCCTGAAGCGTGGTAAACACATCAGTTCCAAAGATAATATACCTCGGAAAAGAAAAAGAGCAACAATTCACAATGGCCAGACTGAGGAAGCTATTAACGTTGAAGGATCTCCTGAAGAGACCTTAGACATGATGTAAAAGGATATACGAGTACCTGACAATGAAGAAATTTTAACAAATTTATCATGTCTGGAATTACATGGAACCGAAACCAAATCGACGTCGATGATGTTTTTGCATACAATGTAGCATTAGATGTCATGAATGATGATGAAGATCATGAGCCAAAATCCATTTATGAATGTGGACAAAGAAGCGATCGGCCAAAATGGAAAGAAGCAATTGAAACTGAATTGAAATCTCTCCAAAAAAGAGGAGTATTCAGACCTATAGTCCATACACCTGAAGGTGTAATACCAATGGAATATAAATGGGTCTTTGTACGAAAAATAAATGAAACTAGTGATATTGTAAGATATAAGGCCCAATTAGTTGCACAAGGATTCTCATAAAGACCTGGTATTGATTATGAGGAGACATACTCTCCTGTAGTGGATGCAACTACTTTTAGATTTCTAATCAGTCTGGCAATAAGAGAAGGACTTGATTTACGCTTGATGGATGTAGTCACAGCTTACATATATGGCCCACTGGATAATGACATGTACATGAAACTCCCAGAAGGATTTAAAAAACCAGAAGCAGCAAATCCCGGTTCTCGAGAACAATACTCAATAAAATTGAATAGATCTCTATATGGATTGAAACAATCAGGGCGCCTGTGGTATAATCGGCTAAGTGAGTACTTGTTGAAAGAAGGGTATAAGAATGACCCAATATGCCCATGCATTTTTATAAAGAGATTTGTATCAGGATATGTCATAATTGCAGTATATGTTGATGATTTGAATATTATTGGAACTCTGAAAAGATTTCAATAACAGTAGAGTGCTTGAAGAAAGAATTTGAAATGAAAGATCTTGGAAAAACTAAGTTTTGCTTAGGGTTACAAATTGAAGACCTTAAGAATGGAATCCTTGTGCAACAGTCAACATACATAGAAAAGGTTCTTAAAATATTTTCTATGGATACATCATATCCATTGAGTAGCCTTATGGTTATTAGAGCACTTGATGTTGAAAAAGATCCATTTCGTCCTCGAGAGAATGACGAAGAAATTATTGGTCCTGAAGTACCATATTTAAGTGCAATAGGAGCATTAATGTATCTTGCTAGTCATACACGACCTGACATATCATTTTCAGTAAAATTGTTAGCAAGATTTAGCTCATGCCCTACCCGAAGGCATTGGAATGGGGTTAAGCATGTAATTTGTTACCTCCAAGGTACGAAAGATATGGGTTTGTTTTTTCTCTAATCTATCTAAAGAAGGTTTGATTGGTTTTGTAGATGCAGGGTACATGTCGGATCCTCATAATGCTAAATCACAAATTGGATATGTGTTTATGTGTGTAGGTACTTCTATTTCTTGGCATTCTATGAAACAAACAATTGCAGCTACTTCTTCTAACCATGCAGAAATTTTGGCAATCTATGAGGCTAGTCGTGAATGTGTATGGTTAAGGTCTTTAATTCAACATATACAGACAGGATTGTGGCATAAACTCCGAGAAAGAAGTTCCAACAACCTTATATGAGGATAATGTAGCATGCATCGCCTAGCTTAAGGATGGGTATATCAAAGGTGACAGAACGAAGCACATTTTACCAAAATTCTTCTACACTCATGATCTCTAGAAAAATGGCGATATAAAAGTCCTTAAGATCCACTCGACTGAAAACTTGGCAGATTTGTTTATTAGGCGCTCCCAGTAGCCATATTCAAAAAGTTAGCTTACGATAATGGATTGCATCGTCTTAAAGATCTCAAGTGATGTAGTCATGAAGGGGAGTTAATGCGTGCTGCACTCTTTTTCCCTTAACCATGGTTTTTTCTCACTGGGTTTTCCTGGTAAGGTTTATAACGAGGCAGTATCTTTTGCGCATTATAGTGTATTATTTTATACGGGCTTTTCTAGTAAATTTAGTTATTGTTTTATTTAATATATAGTTATGATAGAGGAATAAACGTGTCGTCAATTGTCTATCCCTAGATCAAACACAATTTATAACAACCTAAACAAACCTAATACAAGTATAAGGCAAGTTGACAGGCTCAAGTCGTATTCACCTAATAAAAAATAAAACCTAAATCCACTAACTATGTAGATAGGGAAGAAGGGTCGAACCATAGGGAAACAAGTCAATTTATTCCTAATTAATTAGAAGCAATCTAAATTATTAAGTAACCAAATTATTGTAAAAAGGTAATTAAACTACTAAAGGTAAGAGTAGGAAGGGAGTAAAATAAGAGGTAAATCAATGAAGGAAAAACCTAGGGCATAGGTTCACCAATAAACAATATTCCAGGGTAAATCATAATAAGCAATCATCAATGCATCAATTAATCAGATTATAAAGGGCTTTCGCTACGTATTACAATCACAGAGTTAATTTACCGGTATTAAATCTCATCTCTCGAATCTCGACTTAACCATTTATAAATTAGTTTGCCTATTGAAACTAA
The DNA here is from genome assembly GCF_948465745.1 of Chenopodium album. NCBI lineage: Eukaryota > Viridiplantae > Streptophyta > Magnoliopsida > Caryophyllales > Amaranthaceae > Chenopodium > Chenopodium album. Next base: position 30,264,617 of record NC_137834.1, read on the forward strand.
GCCTAAACATCAATTCTCATCTCTCGAATCTCGAATCAATATTGCTAAACTCATACAATTAAATCTGGCCAAACCTAATTGCATAGCATTAAATCAATCAATAGGAAAATAATCAAGCATTGATAATCAACAATCACAAATTACCCCTTCATATTATTTATTAGATCCACATTAACCCTAGAAATAAAACTACTCACGCATAATTAAATCTAAACTAATCAAAACAATAAAATAAGACATGATGAAAGAATTAAAGAAAATAACTTAAATTAAAAGAGAAGAAATTGTTACCAAAAGTAATCTGGATTAAGGAATGGAATTAAGAACAAGGTTGAGAGAATTTTTTGAGAGAGAAAATATTCTAAGTAGAGAGAGAAAGTCTAAAAGAGAAGGTAATCAAAATTACGTACAAAAATCGTACTTAAACATCCCTAAAACAAATCTTAATTGAAAACTAAAATCTCGGCAATCGTGTGCCTCCAAAAACACGCGCCCGATCGCGCCCGCCTTTTTCTTCAAGGTTCTCCTGGGCAGCCGCTCCCGATCAAGCTAATGCTCACCCGATTGGGTGCGCCTTTTCTTGGTGTCTTCTTTTTCATGCCCGCCCGATCGGGCGCAAGCTTGCCCGATCGGGCCCGGTTTTTTCCTCGAGGCTTGGACTTCGATTGGCTTCATTCTTCAGCCCAATCCAGATTTCCTCTTTGGGTCCTGAATACTCGGTCCAAATGCCCTGGCATCACACACCGAGCCCTTAATTACCAGATCTAGCCAGTCCTGGGCTTCAAAGATGGTCGTGCCTCTTAATGTTCGTAATTGCTCCATGAAAAACCCGGAAAACGCTCCAAATGTGCAATTTCCTACAAAACTCAAGCAAAACTACAAAAACACTAGAAAACACCAATTAGTTATAAAAGTGGCTCTAAAGAACCAAAAACACTACTAATTATGACCAAGGGACGGGGGTAAAACACTATATAAATTGGACACATCAAACTCCCTCAAGCCAAACCTTTGCTTGTTCCTAAGCAAAGATCTCATCAATGAACATATAAAACACGCTTCATCCCAAATAAACAAAATCAAGCACAAACGAGCCAAGGAAAATCTAATGAACATGCTTCAATGTCAATCAATCTCATTCATCTAATCATTCTTCCTCCCCAACAATTGTCAAGTAGAGCAAACCACATGAGCATATAGAATTCAAGACTAGTGCTCACACTCAACTCTCATTTATGTGGCGAGTAAAAGATGTACTCGATCGCTCTCCAACCAACCCCTTTATATGTGAACAATTCCCTTCCAACTCATACTCTCGTGTGTTTAAAAAAATGTACGCTCAACCTACTAGTCGACTCGAAATATGTCAAATCATAACTTGCATTGATAAACAACACTTTCATGTTCATACAACTCTTATGCACAAAGGTTGGAAGGTCTTTAAAGCTTGTAATGTAAGGCTAGGGTAAAGGGTAGGATAAATTTAGGAAAATGTGAGAGAAAAGCCATGCTTAAAGGAGCCATATCCTAATAAAACCCAAGGTCAAAAACAAGTAATGGCCAAAACATCTCCAATCACAACTTAACTCCACAAAAATTCACCAAGCAATCCCATACATAACAACAATCCCAACACTTACATATTCACTCACAAAGTATGATAACAGAAAATAGAGTGAATTAAAACAAACTAAGAACTACTTATTTTTTTCTTTTCTTTCTTTTTTTTCAAACTTGAACTTTTTTTTTCTTGAGCAACCTTCACATGGAACATTTGAACATTTAAAACAATTTTTTTCTTTGCTCTTTTTTTTCTTTTTATATCACATTGGAAAATTTCAACTTTGAAACACAAACCATCTATATTTTTTCCAATCACAAAAACAAAGAACAATCACTCTTCTTTTATTCCCACATTGTGCAAATAGAGTGCACACCACAACTCCCTCACCTCACCAACTAATAGCTCCTCCAAGCCAATCTTGGGACTAGAAACCAATGGGGCTCATATAGGCTTGAAATGTGGCTAATAAACAACAAAAGGGCACAAGCAACAACATGGGTAGCAATAAGGGAACAAATGTATCTAAATCATCTCAGGGCCACCTAAAAGAACAAATGCCTTCGTCCTCCTCAATGTGCATAATATTGAGCCATATAAACATTATTGATAGTTGCAAACCAATACTCAAATTCCTTGACATACCAGGAACTATCACACAATTCCTAACCAAATCAACTAGTCAAGCACTATATTCACAAGTAGTTGGACAAAATTGACGCATGTTTAGGCATCCAAACAATTAAACTTCAAATCATGATCAACAAATTCACAAAGCTCATTATCATATACCAAGAATCAAAACAATATTTTCCAAGTATGGGACACAGGGAAGCATGATTTACAATTCATTGGAACGTATTTTTTTTTTCAATTTTTTTTGTATTTTTTTCATAAAGGAAAGCAATAAAAACTACACTAGAAAGCAATAAAATTTATACTATAAAGCAATAAATAGAGAAAAAAAGAGAAAAAGTGACCATGTGTACAAGATATCTCCCCCCCCCAAGCCAAATCAAGCAATGCCCTCAATGACTTGGGAGTGTAGCTAGGAGAATCTAGTCCTCATCATCATCCTCATCCATCCTCTGGTATCCTCCTCCATACCTCGAGCCGGCACCACCCTGGCTCGTACCAGCACCACCATAGCCCAAACCACTTGCAAAGTAGTTAGGGTCTACATTTCCCCCCATCCCCCCAAAAGGAGCATCGACCCCATAACCATGGTCTGAAGAGTAGTCCACATAAGTACCAAAGGCTCCGGGGGTCGAATACCCTCCTTGGGGGTATTGGAACCAATCGGGAACTAATGCCTTGGGGGGAATAGCCCATCGGCGTGCATAATCGTCATACATGGGGTATAAACCCCTCCCGAGGTTCCTCTCTACATGGCCAACCCTCCTATCTAGAGTGCCTAACCTAGAGTCTAGGTTTTGCACCATGTCTCCACTCTCCCTTGCCCTTTCTCAATACGGTCAAGTTGGCTCCGAAAAGCCGAAAAGTCATATGGGGTACGGGGATCGATGTTATAATCAATGGAGGAGATGGGTATGCCATATGTGTAGGGTTGGGGTGGTGGTTGGTATTGGGGTGAATGGTGGGGTTTTGGTAAAAGGTGAGGCTCTTGAACCTTGCCTTGACCGTTTAACTCGAAAGTGTAGGAAGGCTTCACCTTCTCAAATTTGGTCAAGGCGGGGTTGGGTAGCGTAAAAGCTTGGTCTCTTCTACCTGACTCCCGATAGACTACCCACCAAGTCTCACCTCCCATAGGTTGCACCTAGTCTCCCATTTCTTGCGTCTGTCTCGAGGCGCTGCAAGCGTTTTTCCTTTTTGAAATGGTAAGTAGCTAAGGCCCCCTAAGTATGCCAGGTCCATGAGGGTCGAAGCCTCCACTTTCCTATGCCTGGTCGGGGTCCATCCTAGGTGTTTTATTGCTATATGGGTTACCAACCCCCCAAAATAGATAGGCGCTCTAGACCTACCCCCCTCGGCCGCATTGGCCGCCCTTTGAAAATGTTGGGCTATCCTATGTGGTATGTTTAGTTTTTCAGCATTGGGGATCATATAGGAAGCCAAAAATTCAAGTTCATCCCTCCTAACTTTTGCCGGTTCGTGCCTCTCAAAGATTGTGAGGCCGACAAACCTTTGCCAAAACTTTAGGACAGGATGTTGAATCCACGTCCCTTTGGCATGTTGGAGGTCAAGTAAACCCTCCCCAGTGAGTCTTTTATAGACCACGACAATGTGGCCTTGGGAGGGGTCAATAAGCTTATCCGATTTAAGCTTAAATAATTTACCAAATTCTTTTAAAGTTAGACGCACATCATTGTTTAGCAATCGAAATTGGACATGAGTGATCAAAGCATTAGTTTCAATAACATTGAAACTAGAAACAAATTCTAAAGTCAAATAATCATAGGTGTCATAATGCATTTGAAAGAATCCACTCATTCCTATACCTTTGAACAATTTCTCTACCGGTTTATCAATTCCTAGCCTAGTCAAAGTAGGATGATGTACAAATCGAGTAGAAATTACCTGCCTCTGGATGAGGTTAAGCATCCTAGCTCGTTGTTCGGTTGAGGTTATGACAACTTCCTCCCATCCCGAAATTTGAAGCTCCGGGTCAACCATAGGTTGCTGTTGTTGCCTCGAACCTTCACCTCTTTGTTGTCTTGATCTCTTTGAAGCCATTATATGTGTAAAAGGTAGGATTTAAAGCTTTCTCTCTCTAAGGGTTTTGAGAAATCTTGAGAGAAAGTGGTAGAAATTTAGTGGAGAATGTAGAGGAAGGTGTAAGGATGAAGAATATGTGAAAAATTTTGAGTTTTGATAGATAAATTTGAGGAGATCTTGAAAGGAAAGTGAGTTTGAAGGTTTTAAAATGGAGGTTTTAGAGAGAGAAAGTGTGAATGAAGAATAAGAAGTAAGAAGGAAAAAGAAAAAGAAAAAGAAAGGGGGAGAAAATAATTTAAGCCCGACCTAAGAAATAAGCGCGCCCGATTAGGCGAGCCTCGCCCGATCGGGCGAACATAAGTTTGCAGATTTCTGAAGTTGAGCGCCCGATCAGGCGACCTCCGCCCGATCGGCGCGAATTCGCACAAAATTTTCGCCATTTTGCTTGCCCGATCGGTCGAGCTTCGCCCGACATTTCTTTTTACTTTACTCGATTTCTCCAAAAATCCGCCCGATCGGGCGAATTTCCCTAGATTTTTCTTCCTTCCTTGCGCGCCCGATCGGGCGAGCCTCGCCCGATCGGGAAAAATAAAGCTCCGATAAAACTCAAATTGCGCGCCTGATCGGGACTCCTTGCCCGATCGAGCACATTTTTGCTCGATTTGCACCCTTAGGTGCGCGCCCGATCGGGCCCGTACCCAAATCGGGTGGTTCTTTTCTTCGAACTTTTTCTCTTTAAAACTCCTTAATTTTGATCTAATACATATACAAAAACACTTATGAAAAGGTAAAATTGCACTCTCTTCACCTCTCTAAAAAAATAAAAATAAAATAAAGGAAAAACTAGTCTAGAAAGAAAGAAATACGGGCTGCCTCCTGCAAAGCACTGGTTTATCTAGGTCCCGCACGACCCTCTTACCACATTGAAGCTCAAAATGAACCGGAACCGCTTAGGTGAAGTAGTTCAACTGCACCAATCGTAGCCCCCTGTAGACACCCATTTGTGTCTCCCCAAAACCAAACCCAGTGATGAGTATCTTTCATGTCGAATCATAATCGAATGAAGTGAAAGTGTGGAAAGTCTAGTGTTGCGAATAGTTTTAATTTCTTTTCTCTTCTCTCGGTTATTGAAAAATTATTTTAAGAAAACAGCCAATCCAGTTTGGTTGGTCCATGATATTGGTCCAATAGTAGTGTAGTTGGATGGGGCTTGACAAGAGCTTTCCAACGATATATTATAAGCCCAATTCCGATGAATATTGAGAAAATTATGGCCAATTTACTAAACTGGATCCGGTTTGAGACTTATATACGGCCCAATGATCTAGGGGAGGGCCTAATATGATCTATCATTCCTAATTCAATTAGGAATGGTTTTAGTCTTCTAGATTCTTCTAGAAGGTTCTTTTCATTCCTAATTCAATAAGCATTGATAAATTGACTTTTGTTGACTTTTCAGTGTTTTAATTAAAATCAAAGAACAGTTTTTAGGAAAAGATACGATTTTATCCTCCTGTACGGCAAAATTTATCTGATTTGAGAAAACACATCAAAAACAGGGTTAGCGCCAAACGCCAGGCATTGGCGCTTGGCGCTAAGGCTGGCGCCTGGCGCCAATAAGCTAGCGTTGGCGCCAGCTCTGTTCCAGTTGCACCAATGCTCTATTTTGTTAATTTTATCTTTTTGGCTGATTTTCTCTATAAATAATGTTGTAAAAACTCCGTTTTCATTCACCTACAACCAGTTTTCATTCGCAATCATCAACTCTCGCATTCTAATCCCTCTCTCTCTCTCTCCTTTTTTCTAAACTTGCTTTTTATATACAAAATTCCGCATTCATTAGATCTAGAAACACATAGCCATATTCGAAGTTGCCTTCGCCCTAGACGTGAAAGGTTTAATTTCTGAGGGTTTGGTCCCAAATATCTATTTCAATTATTTAATTTAATTGTTTGTTTATTATTTTCCTTGAAGTTACTAACGTGTGTATTTTGTTATTAGAAAGAGGTACGAGGCATCAAAGTAAGTACTTTAATGGTTTTAATTGATGTCATGATATAGAAGTCATGTTTAGATTGTTATTATGATATTCCTAGTATCATGTCTAGGGTAACTTTGATATTAAATATGATTGTTACGATGCCTCTTATTCTCTTCCTAATATTTATGATTGTTAGTATCATGTTAGGGTTAAAGATTTGATTTTTATTGCTTATTGACATGCTAGGGTTTGTTATTAATCTTGTTAGTATCATGCCTAGGATCTTACTATTTTTATTATGCTTTAACATGATTTATGATTATTTTTATAATTGTTTTGATTATGATTATAATTTTATTATTACTATAATAATTATTATTATTATGATTAATATGATTGTTATTATGATGATTATTGTTTTGATGATTATAATTATTATTTTGATTATTATTATGTTGCTTGATTATTTATTTTTATTGCTTGATCACACCTTTTATGTATGTTTAAAGGGAACTTGTACTTGTAATCACGCTTACTAAGATAATTAATAATCTTGTTTAGGGTTAATGTGATTATAATTTTAAGTGATCGCCAATAATAGATTTATTTGTGCATTATATTCAACCAACATAGATAAACAGGTTTAGGGTTAATCCTATTGATTGCATGTTAATCGAAAAGCGCACATGAATATGATCAGAATTAAGTAGAGGCCTATTATTAGGGCAGGTTCAATCTCTTTTAGGCTGGATTTGTACCTTCATCCCCGAACCCTTATTTGGTTCAAGACCTTATGGAGTTGACGATCTCTTGGATCGTTAAGGGGTGTAACCTTCACCCTGTGAACGGTTTACAAGTTCCTAAAACTTGTTGGCGACTCTTTTGCTCTGTCTTATTTCCCTTTGGACGCCACCGTACTTTAGTGTATGATCACAGTGGGGTTCAAGCTAGTGGGATTAAGGCTTGAAATTATTCCCTACAGTTTTTGGTGACTCCACTGGGGAGGATTTCTATTTTAATTCCTGAATTTGTTTCGGCAATGATTTAGAATGAGTGGATGAGACTCGAAACGTTCTAAGTATTTCATGTGAATAATTTTGATTAACATTATTATCATATGCATAAAAAAGATCTCATTGGAAAGACCATCCGTAATGAGTTAAAAACATAGGATTTTACACGTAGGAAATTTGAGAAATATCTTTCACAACTAGGACCGAAATAACACCGCGCGAGACTGGAAAATTTTATCGAGCACAGAAAGCTGCTGAGGCATGTGGGAAGTAGCGCCAGGGGCCAGAGCATTGGAACCAAACTTTTAGGCGTAGCGCCAGACGGCAGCATTGGCGCCAAGCGCTACAGCTAAAAACTGGCGCCAGTCTCTGTTTGCTGGCGCCAACCTCCCCCAAAACCGAGCCAGAAATATGCGTTCTAATTTCGACTAGTTTTTCGTATTGTTTGCTCGATCCTACTTCCTGATTGAATTTTTCTCACTTTTCTGAAACCCATATGTGTTCTACATATGGACATAACCCTCTGGGAATTCATGCTCCATCTACCTGATTGAACGCTCCGTGCAACAAAGGGTACATCCGAGAATGTTGAATTCACCAAACCATGGAAGCGAGTTTTTTCTAAAACTCGCGGTGTCCCACCCACTCGCGCCAACCCTTCATGGTTAGGCTTCCGTGCGGTGCATCTAGAAAATTAACCATGGACCCTCTATTGACTAAACCATATCCCGAACTTTAGAGAACTAGAGCCATGGTTAGGTTGCAAACTCATTGCATCATATTGTGCCTACTTGACTAATTATGCATTATTTGTTGTGCATATATTCTATGTTTCTCTTAACCGTTTGTTTGACTTGTGTTGAGATTGAATAAATTAATGACTTGAAGAACTTTGCCTAATTAATTAATTAATTAATTAATTTGAGTCAATAAAGTCTTGTACGACTTTAGGCATACCCCAGCTGATTAATAACACCGAAAACAGTCTCAGATTGAAGCTCCAGGTGCCAAAATCTGGACTGTAGCGCCACCCTGTGGAGTGTGGCGCCTGGCCACAGCTCTGTCGTCTAGCGCCAAGCTACACAGTGTGACGCCAGTTCTGTTGTTTGGCCGACAGTTTGGATTATTGGTCGAGTCATCACCTAGTGTATAATTAACCAGTTTTCTAATTAATTCGGTTGATTTTCGTTGTCAATAGTACTTGGTTGAGTCGTTAATTGATTTTAGGCATTAAGTCCCATGGTCTTACATAAGAGTCCAAGCATATCACTTACACTCAACGCACACACCAATACACATACTTTGACCATGTTTAAGAGAGTCTTGCGTGTGCGTTTTTTCTGTCATTTTTTTTAGGGGGGTAAGTCGGATATTAATCCTCCAATTTAATATTAATCCTTCAATTTAAAAACTATACTTAGTTCCCTAAAGATATGTACATTATTTTTGCCAAAAATATGCACCCATCTTTTATTTTTCATTTTTTATTTTCTCCTCTTTAAAATAAACCGTAAATTCAAGTTGATTCGAGTCAAGTAGTTAAAACACAAAATGGTTTAAATTACTGCGCGTGGTCAAGAAAGGAAGGACGGTTAATCAAAGACAACCTTTTCGTACAAGTCCAACTTTTCGACAAACCCATAGCTCGCAAGAGGAAAGCTAAGACTATAATGGCAACACAAGAAGAAGTCAACGAGCTTAGGAACCAATTGGTTACCGTGACTGAGACACTGAAGCTTCTCACACTCAAGATCGATGATCCCGTGAAGCAACAACAGATGGACCTTATGCAAGAGAGTCTAAGCAAGCTATCTAGCGACTACAAGTTTCAAGGGCTTACATCACAAGGGGTCTCGGTGGACAAAGATCTTCTTCCACAGAATTTCAATGCCAATGACATCCCAAAATTCAGAGCAACTAATAACCCTTATTTTTATTTAAGAGCATTCGAAACAATAATGAGTATTAAGGGTATCGATAAGAAAGTTTTCCCCTCTCTGTTCTCACTATCTCTTGAGACCGTTTGCCAACAATGGTTCTTTTCTCTCAAGAAAGAAAAGACCTCTACCTGGGAGTCCATAGAAAACGCATTCGTTGATAGATACAAGTGCAACATTCAAGTTGAGACTGACCATAGGGAACTTGAAATCCTCAAACAGAAAGAGAACGAAGGCTTCACCTCTTTCTTTAACAAATGTAGAGAAACCTCAGCTAAGATGATTGAGGTGCCAAACTTGAAAGAGTCTGTGAGGTTGTTCATCAAGAACCTTCAAGAAAAGTATTCCAAGAATCTCAAGTATCAAAATAATCTCCATACCTTCAAGGCCGTCTATGACATTGGGATCAACATTGAAGAAGACTTGGCTAAGTTAAAAGCTGCCAACAATAACTCCAAAAGTGGCTGGAAAGGAAAGAAGAACGACAAATCTTCTTCTTCCAAAAACACCCACTCAAACCACGTTAGCACTTTTAATTTAGGTGAAGTCCTTGCTATGAACAATCAAGGACAAAAGAAACCATTTAGGAGAAACTTTACTCCTATTGGCATAAGTTATGACACCGCATTTGATCGATTAAATGCAAAAGGTCTTATAACTCCTATTGGACCATTTGGGGACCCACCAGTCGAAAAGAGGTCGGCTAATTGGAACCCCAATGCACACTACAAGTATCACCAAGGTAGGGGCCATCTCACCGAAAACTGTTGGAAGCTTAAGGAAGCTATCCAAGACTTAATCGACAACAACAAGCTGCCATTGCCCCCTGCCAGTAAGAAGGCAAGCATCGATAATGCACCTCTCGCTCATGCCCTGGCTATCTCTGGTGAGGAAAACGAGGTTGACCCCTCGTCTCTCATTAGACCTATAAAAAAAATTCATGCCACAAAAAAAGAGGAGGAAACCTTTTTTGATGTCAGGGATAACCTTCCAGAACCGGCAAGTAAAGAAGATATACAATTGCTCACACTGTCCATGATGGAGGTATCGCATTGACTACGTGAAGCTCTCAAAGCTATAAGGGAACCCCAAAAGAAATATGACGAGGTTCCACCTCTGAAAGATAAATCTAAAAGAGAATTCACACCCATAGGAATGACCTACGATGCTACTTTTGATCATCTCTATGATCAAGGACTAATCAAACCTATTGGTCCAACAGAGGATCAAACACCAGAAAAGCGATCTCCAAAGTGGGATCCCAAATCCTACTGCAAGTACCATCAAGGAAACGGTCATACCACAAATGAATGCTACAGGTTTCAAAACCTCATTCAAGATCTTGTGGAAGCTAATAAGATCTCATTACCTCTAGCTAGCAAGGGAACGACTTATGAGGCAAAGCAATTTTCCTTACAAGTCACTGAAAAACCCAAGAGGAGTAATAGAATCTACACTCCAATTGAGATCCCATATGCACAAATGTTCGAAATGCTCTCCGAGAGTGGCGAGATCAAACCTCTCAAACCGAGACCATTCGAATCGTTGAAAAGGACGGATAGATATTACTGTCGGTATCATCAATCAGGGGGTCACACTATCGAAAACTGTTTCAAATTCAAAGATTTGGTTCAGAAAATGATTGATGAAAAGAAACTAGTCCAAGTTCCACAAGAAGTCGATGCAACCATTAATGGAGTTTGGGACAGTGATGAAGAAGATGTCTATCTAAAAGACATAATAGGATCTCCACCTTCTGTGTCACACGCCATAGATGACTTTTGGGCTGAAGAAGACTCATCGATAGACGTCCTCACAAGATCCGAGAGAATGCAACCTCCCGTTTCAACACAACCTATGCCGACCACACAACAAGTTCCCATACCTATCATTGAAGACAATGATATTGTTAAGCAGTTTAAGAAGACAAAAGTTGATATGAACGTATGGAAACTTTTGGCAACATATCGAGAACATAGGTTGGCTGTAATGAATGCCTTGGACAAAATTAGGATAGATTTTGACACTACTCCTGAGGGATTAGCCAACTTCCTCACAAGTGATCTTCCTAGTCCATTTAATTTGATCACCTTTTCTGACAAGGATTTACCCCCGAAAGGTGACAAACACTACAAGGCATTAAACCTCACAGTAGTTTGCAAGAGGATGAATGTTCCTATGACTCTTGTAGACAATGGATCGGCCATCAACGTCTGTCCACTTAGAACTGCGAGGATGCTAGGCATAAGGGACGAAGATTTAACTCCGTCTCCACAAGGAATAAGGGCCTATGACAACACTCGTCGTCAAGCTCTTGGTAAAATTACCCTAAATGTAACGACGGGAGCAATAGAACATGCTACTACTTTCCAAGTAGTAGACATTAAAGCTTCGTTCAATTTGCTGTTGGGACGCCCTTGGCTTCATGACCAAAAGGTCGTCCCCTCATCTCTCCACCAACAAGTAAAAGCTATAGTTGGGGGAATTCCTATCACCATCAATGCTTCGCCTATGAGGATAAAGTCTATAGAAAATCCAATTATTAATGTGGAGCACGACGAGGATGATGAAGGCTTATGGGGCTTTAACGAAGAAGTCTCCTTAATCTAGGAAGATGAAAGGACCCCTCTTTGCCATGACCCCCATTCCAACATGATTGTAAATGCTATGCTGAAGAAACAAGGACATTTTCCTGGGATGACACTAGGAAAGAAGAAAGGAACGGCAAAACCGCTGAAGTCACCTGGCCTCCCTAAGTTGGACACTTTCGGACTTGGTTTCGAACCGACTCGGAAAGATCTCAAGCGAGACCAGGAAAAGTCACAGGCACGTAGGGACGCTCGCATTCAAAAGAAAGCAATCCCAATGGCTCAGTACCCTCTTACACTTAATGGTCAATTTATAAAAGAAGGAGAGGACTATCCATGCCATGAATTTCCCGAGCCATTTGTTGTAAACGGCATAAGGCAACCGGGATTTGAGATTTTCTTGGATTGCTACTTCACTGATGAAATTCCAACTTCTGTCCATAAGGAGAAAGCACCTCCATACTTTGACTTTAATGTCATGGGATTACTATTTGGGCGAGAAAAGAATGAGCCAACTTATAAAGAGGATAACTCCTCGCTCATTCAAACAGTCCTACAAAGCGAAAGCTTCGATCCCTCGAAGCTAATCTCTCCAGCCGAAGGATCACTACAAGGGTGGCGCAAGACTATCAAGGTGACTACTCCAAGTGGAAGGAAGATATCCATCACGACAGGGCAAGGACCAATGTTTGAAAAGTCGTCTGAGTCAGAGTCAAAGTCGGAGTCTCTCCCCCTAGAGTCTTCTAGGTCTTTAGTAGTAGCACCTTCCCCTTCTATTTCTTCTCCTAGAATAGTTAGTGATCAAGTCCCTGAGGACATATCACTCTTTGATGTAATGATCTCAGAGTATAATAATATTTCTTCTTCTCCTTATTTCTCATGTTCTTCTCTAACCAAAGATGACAAGCATTGCTTAATTAACAATGAAAAAGACAAAGAAATTATTAAAGCAATGGAAACACTCGAAAAGAAAACACCTGTAATCGAAGAAACTGAAACGGTTGATATCTCAAATGATTCAACCCATAAAAGAGAAGTTAAAATTAGATTAACACTAAATAAACAAGAAAGAACCGATTTAATTAACTTACTTAAAGAATTTATCGATGTATTTGCTTGGTCATACGAGGATATGCCAGGCATTAATAGAGAAATAGCTCAACACACTATACCACTAATTCTAGGAATGAAACCCGTAAAACAAAAGTTACATCGAATGAAACCCGACGTAGCTCTTAAAATAAAAGAAGAAGTTAAAAAACAAATAACTGCAGGTTTCATCAAGGTATCCAAATACCCCGAATGGGTCGCCAACGTCGTCCCAGTTCTGAAGAAAGACGGAAGGGTAAGAATGTGTGTCGACTATGGAGATCTAAATAAGGCAAGTCCAAATGACGACTTCCCTTTGCCACACATCGATATTCTGGTAGATAACACGGCAAATCATGCGCTTCTCTCATTCATGGATGGGTACGCAGGTTACAACCAGATTCTCATGGCAGAAGAAGACATGGAGAAAACAACTTTCATAACACCATGGGGCACTTACTGCTACACGGTAATGCCATTCGGGTATATAAACGCGGGTGCTACTTACCAACGTGCAACAACTGCCTTACTCCATGACATGATGCATAAAGAAGTCGAGGTATATGTCGACAACATGATTGTAAAATCAAAAGACCGTCCAGGCCATCACGTAGCCTTAAGAAAATTTTTCGAAAGGCTAAGAAAATATAATATGAGGTTGAATCCATCTAAGTGCGCTTTTGGAGTCACCTTAGGCAAGATTTTGGGGTATGTCATAAGCTCTAGAGGAATAGAGATAGACCCGACCAAAATCAAAGCAATCATGTCAATGCCACCGCCCAAAACCGAGAAACAGATTCGAGGATTCATTGGCCGGTTGCAATACATAAGTAGGTTCATATCAAAATTGACGACAATATGTGAACCAATCTTCAAAAAGCTCAAGAAGAATGTACCAGTGATATGGGATGACGAGTGTCAAAAAGCCTTTGAAAAGATCAAAGCCTATCTCGCAAATCCTCCCGTATTAGCACCTGCACTTCCCGGAATACCTCTTAGGTTATATTTAACGGTTACCAAAGAGACAATGGGAGCTATGCTAGCACAAGAAGTAGAAGGCAACGAGAATGTAATCTACTATCTAAGAAAAAAGATGCTCGAATACGAAGCATGCTATACACCACTCGAGAAGTTGTGCCTCGCCTTGGTGTGGGCCACAACCAAGTTAAGACATTACATGCTAGTGCATACCGTCTTCGTAGTCTCCCGATTAGATCCACTTAAGTATCTATTTGAGAAATCTACACTCAATGGACGCATCGAGATGGATAGTCAATCTAGCCCAGTTTGATGTAAGGTTCATGCCACAAAAAGCTATCAAAGGATCCGTGGTGTCAGACTTTCTAGCAGATTTTGCAATAGAAGACTCGACGCCAATACAAGACAACGAATTTCCAGACGAAGACCTAATGGTTACCGAAGACGATACTTGGACCTTATACTTCGACGGAGCCTCAAACCAAAAGGGATGTGGCATTGGAGTATTACTAGTATCACCTAAAGAAGAGCATGTTCCAATCTCCATAAAGCTTGATTTCGACGTTACCAACAATGCTGCTGAATATGAAGCATGCGTGGTAGGCCTTGAAACAGCTTTGGCATTGGGAGTAAAAAAGTTAAGGATATTCGGAGACTCTTCTTTGATCATCAATCAGATATCTAAAAGGTGGAAAGTAAGGAGTGAAAGCCTAGCCCCTTACCAAACCTATCTGGAAACTCTTACCGATCAGTTAGAGAAGGTAGAATACACATATCTACCTAGGGAAGAAAATCAATTTGCTGACGCCTTTGCAAGACTAGCCTCAATGGTTAGGATTCCCACAGAAATCGAGCAAATGCCTCTAACTATAGAAAAAAGGAACAAACCAGCATACATCCAGGTTATAGAAGACGACGAAGTAGTCCAAGACGAAGAAGAAGAAGAAGAAGAAGAAGAACCGTGGTACACGGATATACTCAATTATGTCACCAAAGGAGAATACCCTCCCCATGCTGACAAAAGAGCAAAACGAGCATTAAAGCTTTTGGCTTCCCAATATGTACTCATAGACAACGAGCTACATAAAAGGGTACCTAAGGGTCGAGCTCTCTAATGTGTAGGAAAAAAGGATGCACAAAGAGCAATGAGAATAGTCCACGAAGGAATCTGTTGCACTCATATAAATGGCAAATTGTTAGTCCAAAAAATAATGCGAGAAGGATATTATTGGACTACAATGAATAGGGATTGCCATCAATATGTAAAAAGGTGCCCTCAGTGCCAAATTTATGCCAATTTACAACATGTTCCTGAAGGAGTTATGTCTTCGTCGTGTGCAATTACTAGATATATAAATGGATCAAATTATGGAGATAATTAAGTTCGTACTTTTGGGTTGTCGTTTTGCCATAGCTAGAGGTACTAACGATCTTTGGACTAGTAAAATAGGCCAAAGCCCAATTGGACGGATCCTATAAGGTCACACAAAGGGGCTAGATTGAGCATTAGAGGACGAGGCCCATCATGGGCCTCATCACTCTAGGTGGCCGGCCATATGGAGTGGACAAGGAAGTTTTGGGCTTCGTGCCCTAGTCTAATTATAATGATATTATAAATAGACTAGGTGCCTAGGTTTGCAGGAAGGAAGGAATTAACTGATCAGTGTGATCAAACCCGAATTAGCAAACACGAAACCCAATCCCTCTCATAGTCCTCTCTCACACGGCTCTTTCCTCCTCCTAGGCGTCGGTGGTGTGTCGCGGTGGTGGTGGTTCGTGCGGTGGTCGGTTGTCCATAAAGGTGGTGATAGCGGTTTTCCTCAATCACTCGACCAATCTAGTATTGGTGGACGGCTTGTTCGAATCTCGTGGACTAAGTAGAGGAGCAACGCTTGGGGCTCTATTCTCTCCATGATTTTCCTGTCGAATAGCTTCGTGGAATTCACGCGTCAAAGGTATGATTATGTGTCTTGTGTGTTATGCATGTGATTCTTGGGATTGGTACTTGATTGAATATGATTCATGATTATTTCCGCTGCGTAGTACCTATAAACTCCTAAAGT
This sequence comes from Chenopodium album, assembly GCF_948465745.1. Lineage (NCBI taxonomy): Eukaryota > Viridiplantae > Streptophyta > Magnoliopsida > Caryophyllales > Amaranthaceae > Chenopodium > Chenopodium album. The sequence continues at coordinate 30,280,503 of NC_137834.1, forward strand.
GGTATCAGTTAGCCTCTTGCATGAACGCGCTAGATCATAATAATACGATTATTTGATGTCCACGTTAATTTTATAATCAATTAAGAGGGAGAAATTAATTTAATTATGGTTCAATTATTATATTTAATGTGATTAAACTTTTGGAATCGATTAAATGTGATTTAATTATGCTCAAAATAGCCATAAAGAGACCGAATTTTAGCCCTAATTGTTCGAAATTTTCGAACCCCATAACCCTAAATTTTGAATTTTTTTTTCGAAAATCCTAGCCCTAAAATATGATTTTTGTGCTTGATTTTGATTTAATTCGATTTATTTTAAGATTCATAATTTTAATCGATTGATTTATGCATAAAAGTGTTTTGTGTATGATCATCAATTTAATTTTAAAAGTTAGAATTAAATTGGGATTAATTTTATGAAGAACCCTAATTTTAAAGTTAAATGTGATTTAATTTTAATCTTTTGGAATGATTTAATTTAATTTTAATAAGTGTTATTTTAATTAAATTAAAACACAATAAAAAAAACAAAAAAACTGTTTTAGGTGGCCGGCAACCGCGGTCCAAGAGGGAGGGGAAGGGGAGGGCGGCGGTCTTGGTGGCTGAGGCAGCAGCTGTGCAAGCGTTGCACGCTGCTGCCGTGGCTGCCACTGTTGTTGGTTGCTGCTGCCTTGCGGCAGTGGCTGCTGCAAAGCAGCCAGCCACCGTGGCTAGCCCCGGCTAGCTAACCACGGTGGCCAGCAACCGTGCAGTCACGGGTTTTTCAAAAAAAAAAAAAATATCCTATTTTAAATTTGTTTCAAGATAATTATGAATTATTTTGGGATAAAATCAGTTTTATTTTGGATAAGTTAAAATATTTTGAAATTATGATCTTTTACTTTAAAAGATAAAATTGGTTTTATTTGGATAAAATCTTTTATTTTAGGATAAAATCAAATATTCAAGAGTTGTTATATTTGATATTATCCATATTTAAAGTTGTTAAATTGGTAATTATCCTAATTAAAGTGGTTAATTTTGGATAAGATTGATTAGGATATTCTGAGCATATTCCAAAAGGATAATAATTGATTTAAATAATGTGATTATCCCATAATTAGATTAGGATATAATTGATTTTAAAATTATTTGATTGGCTAATAATTAGGATAGAATCTCCTAAATTTGTTAGGATAATCAGGAAAGATTAAATATGATTTATCTTTCTATATTAAAATATGATTTGATTCTATCTCATGACTAAATTAAATATATGATATTTTATAACGGTCATGAATAATATATGATATTATCTAATTATGATTAAAATATGAGATATTTTAGGAAATGCGTTGACTTTATTATGAAAATTTGATGTTGTAGTTTAGACAAGCATGTCGAGTGATTTATTATATGGCACTTTTATAATATATGATATTATGTTGCTATATATAGACTAGTATGGCCCATAGATTCTTAAATACGATCTGCGCATCGTGATGTATTTTTTGTAATCTAAATACGGTCTGCGTACCGTTAAGTATTTTTGTAACTTTTATCTAAAGTAAATAGAATAGTTGTTTAAATGGTGTTAGTCCAAAGAAGCCCATGAAGTGAAGGCCCAAAGGAGAAAGGTGGATGGAGATCCATTATGATTCAAGTGGGAGCTTTTTCATTTCTAGTTTTCTTAGGACTAAGGGGCCATACTATGTCATGATTTATTGCATTAGTAGATTATGCATGTTATATTTTATTTATGTTGATTGATAATGCGCTAGAGTTCACTAAATAATCACAACATAATAAATCTAGGTCCCAGTAATATTGAGGTAGCTTTTCCAATTAAAAACCCGATGAAACCTTTGATATTTATGATGGGTCATGCCTCAGCTGGGTGTCATATTATATCTTAGGGGAGTGGGGGTAAATCACGTTTTACACTTTTGATTGGTTATACTCAACAAGGTTACCTAAAGAGTTTAGAAACTTGAATCTAAGGGTAATAATTAAGCATGAGATGATTAATTATTCAACCAAGAGTTACAAGAGTTGTAATCAGTAAAGAGTTTACTCACCTTGAAAATGTAATGGTTGATGGTAGGGCCTCAGTCCGGTCAATTATTGCACAAATAAAGGATCTTGGAATCACTTAAATTCAATTGGGATCAATTAATTATTGAATAAAGTGTTTTAAAGTTACCAAATGAATGCGTTTATGGTACTTTAAATTTTAAATTAAACATAATTATTAAAATTTGCCTTATTTTGACTTAGATGGGTAGCCGTAACCACAATGACAACAATGTTTACAACCTTCGACCATTCCTTGAGAAGGATAGGTTGACAGGGGAGAACTTTTCCACTTGGGAAAGAATGCTAAGACGTGTTCTGAAATCTGAGGGTAAAAAAGATATCATTGATACCCCATTACCAGGACCTCTGCCAGAAAATCCAACTGCGGCAGAGATCAAGAAGCACAAGGAAGCTCATGACAAAGTTATACCTATCACTTGCTTAATGATTGCTACCATGGAACCTAGTCTTCAAAAGAGTTTTGAGGACCAGGATGCCTACTCAATCATGCAAGAACTCAAAGCTTTGTTTAAGAAACAAGCTAGAGTTGAAAGGTATGAGCTCCATCGTGAGATTCTGGATTGTAAAATGGATAAGGGAGCCACAGTTCATGATCATGTTTTCAAAATGATCGGCCTAATTCAAAGTATGGAAAAACTGGGGCACCCATACAGTGATGATTTGGCAACAGACATCATTCTCCATTCACTACCAGAAAGTTTCAACCAGTTTATCATGAATTTCAACATGACTGCCACTGCAAAGACTATGAATCAATTGCATGCAATGCTGGTTAGTGCTGAGAAACAAATCCCTAAGGAACCTAAGAAGGAAGTTCTTATGATTCAAAAGGGAAAGGGGTTCAAGAAGAAGGGGCAAAAGGCTAGTGCCAAGAGCAAGGGCAAGCAAGTTGCCAAGGCTCCTGAAAAGCCTAAAACGACTCCAAAGCCCAAGGCTGCAAGTGAAAGTGAATGCTTTTACTGCAAGAAGAAGGGGCATTGGAAGCAAAATTGCTAGAAATACCATGACTTCCTCAAGAAGAATGGAGCATCACCTCAGGTATAATGTTATAAACATTTTAACTTTCACTTAGGTATGTGATACCAAGTTGCAGTGCTTAACATAGTGATGTTGCGCAGGAACTGCAAATAAGTGAAGCTAGCTTGGAAATGGAGCTTGAAGGTTCACTAGAAGTATTTGAGTGGCCAGAGATAGCTTCATAGTTTTAAATTTTGATTAGTTTATCATGATTTTGGAACAATTTCCAGTTTTGATGAGACAATATTTCGGTTTTCTTGTTTTGAATACTGAATTTTGTTTACTTGGCTTGGACAAGTGTTGATCCATGACCAAGGTAATAAATTGTTTTCATTTTGCTAGATATGAGTTAATTTTGTTTTATGACATTGATATAAGTAGATCACAAAATAATTTAGATGATTCAAAATACACTTACTTATAACAAGTAAGGCTAGGTCACATTAACCATTTGCACATCCAAAGTTATGGATGGACTCTCATTCTTATATGATTATGAATCACTTGAGAATTAGAAGTCATGCTTGATAAGTTAAGATGACCAAGTTGCCTTTTAGTAGAAAGGGTAAAAGAAGTTAAAATGACCTTTTGAGACTCATACATATGATGTATGTGAATCAATAAGTTCAAAACTAGCAAAGAGATTTAACTATTTCATCGCTTTTACTGACGATTTAAGTAAATATATCAATAATTACTTAATGAAGTAAAGCTTGGAAACATTGAAATGTTCAAAATTTCCAAAATGAAATGTAAAATCAGTTTGAGATGAAACAATTTAACACCACAATATGATTGTTGTGATAAATGTTTAACTCAAAAGGAATGATCATCTAAAGGGAATTGTTGAATTAATTCACAATCCAGAAACATTACAATTAAATTGTATGATTCTGAAGAAGGAATCAAACTTTGCTTGCCATTGTTCGATCCAAGATTTAATTATTTACAAATATCGTTTTGAGGATATGCATTAGAATAACAACAATTGCGAATATACTAAACAAGAAACTTAACCAAAGCAGTAGAAAAGATATCATAAGAGTTATGATTTGGAAATGTTCCAAAAGTTATCTTTTCTAAACATGATTAAGGGTTATGAAATCAATGTAAAATGTTTACAAAGATAACATAATACACCCTAAATCAGAAAAGTAGTTCTTCATGGGTTTTTCTCGTGGAAACTAAGAGGTATTATTCCTACAATCGCGTAGAAACAAAATGTTTGTTGCTCGCGATAGTGTCTTTATAGGAAGAATGTCTTCCTACAAAGCCAAGTGGGAGTAAAGTTAGATCTTGATGAGATTCAAGACGAGCAACAAATGGATGTGGATAACACTACATCAGAGACGAAGGCATATGAAATCAGCTAATTTGATAAACCATGTGTCAAAGCAAGCTAATTCCACTAGCGAGGCTTCTATCGTCCCACTAGAATGAAAGGCTTCAAAGAGTTGAAGAGAATAATTCTATTGTCTCTCATACCTATCGTAGGTTACTTGGGATCAAAACAAACAGTTTGTTGAAATTCTAAGAAAAGGTGTATTCTAAAATTTTCCTATTGGAATGGTTGGAACCCATGTCTACAAGCAAGCTTTGGATAGATGCCAACTCAGGAAATGGCTTAAAGCCATGAAATCCAGTATGGACTCCATGTTTGTAAAAATGTGTTAGTCCATAATAGTCTTACAAATAGGGTCAAACCTATTAGAGAAGCTTTTGTTCCTCCTCACGAAGCAATTTGGGGTGTACTTCTCAATGTTGTCCGGAGGGCTAATTAATCCTAGCCTTTCCATTAGCCACATTTGTAAGAAAAATTGCAATGCAATTAAATTACTATTACAATACAAAAATATTTTTTTTAATTTCTGTAATTAAAAATATTTTTTTTCTACCTGTAATAAAATTGGAGAGCCACGAAAAGCTGCTTTTGGATTCCTTTTCAATTCATCAAGACTAATCATAGTCTCTCCAACTATCAATGGCATTGGATTTCTCCCTGATTCAATTTGTTCTAGTACGGTGGTTATAATTGATTGGCCTTCATTATTTTTGCCACTACTAAGAAAAAATTGATTAAGCATGCAAAATAAGAAAGCCCTTCTTCTATAAATATGAAAAGATTCAGAAATAGGTTTATCAAAATAATGGCGTGCAAATTCTTTCAAATTAACTATGTTGTCATCTACTATTTTTGATAAATCCCTTTCTTTTAAATTGAAGAAGCGCTCAAAATCCTTGTAATAATATGCATCTACTCTAGGGGTTACTATGAGGTCTATCGTAGGGAAACCTAAAATAACACCAAATTCTTCCGGCAAAGGGCTAATCTCATCATACCCTATTCTAAAGCAATGAGTATCAACATTCTAATATTCTAGAGCGGTATGAATGAAATCTAAGTCAAGATCTACCCTTTGATGCCATAAATTCCCCCCAAGTGAAACAAATCTAATTCTTTTCTTTCTCTAGCATTAAGAGACCGACACCATTCATGGGTGTATTGGGTGAAAGTTTTGGTGACTAGAGACATAATATTATTTTTCTAAGGCCAAGAATTATTTTATTTGCTGAAATTATGAAAAGAATCGGCTGGGCAGGGGGTTATTTATGCACGATTTACGAGCAGTTTTAATCGGGGTAATATACGGAGACAGCGCCAATTGGCGTCACACGCCGCGATTGGCGCCAGACGCCAAGTGTAGCGCTTGGCGCTACACCCAATTGCGTGGCGCCAGCTGGCGCCAAACTGCCACATCATCCGCGCTTTCTAAAACCGCGTTTTTACCTTAATACAAGTCTGCTAATGACTTTACAGCTTCTTTATCTTTTTTCTTAAACAGCTTTTTATTCTTTTCTTTTTAATTAATATAACTATTATATTAATTATATTATTCTTTTTTGGATTTTATTTAGGATAATTTCCAAGTTTTTATAAACATTTTAGCCTTTTCCTTTTTTCATTTTTCTTTTGGGGGAGAGAGTCGGATACCCTCCATCAATAATAAAAATGATGAAATTTTTGCGCGAAATTGTTTGTCACACTTTTCTTGTACACACAAACATGCACATAAAAATAATAATAATAATAATAGCAAACATGATAAACTCATAATAGTATGTATGTACAAAATATGACTAAAAACGAGTTTAACTAAAAGGCAAAGTTCTATACAAAGTCAAATACATAATAAAAGGCACAGGTACAAACCACCTCGCGCGAGAGCTGTCAAAGAAATAAGTCAGTAAACATGCATAATATATGTGGACAAAAGTTGCAAATAAATAAGCTTACTCGAGTCTGGTGGTGAGGAATCGACCGCTCTACGAAGCGTGGCCGGAGGAATCGTCTCCTCAATCAACCTTTATGTTCCCTGGTAATGGATAGACATACGGGGTGGCACGAACTCAGTAGCATCGCCCGACAAAGCAAAACCAATTCAGTGAAGCATTACTTAGGGGCTACTTAACGAATGATAAGAGCTGAAAAATCGTACCACCACATCCTCAGCCGGTACAGGAACTGAAGCTAACAACGGCAGTAGATCCTCTCCATAGCATCGCCCAGGGATCATGCAAGATCGCCAAAGGGGGACCAGCTCCCTCTGACATACTCAACAATTTCGCGACGCCAGGACACTCAGCCACTCGGTGAGGTTGTTCTACCTTTTTGCAATATATTTTGGGTTCCTTGGTACGCCAGTTAGCCCCTCTAAGAAATTTGACATGATTTTTAGTAATCGGCTTGATTACGTAAAGTGATTGACCTGATGAAAGATCGTCTCACTTAGCTTAAAGCGCCTAAGCATTTGCTCGTTGACAAAAGGCACTGATATACTAGTTCATTCGCAAAAGGCACCTGCATGCAGGTTCATTCGCAAAAAGGGCACTGACGTACAGGTTCAAAGCAACGGAAGCGCCGACGTACAGGCATAGCAGGAGCAAAGTTCAGGCGAGCTTTTAAAGATCGACAAGCGGAGATCTTCAGTAATTTCCTTTGGAAAATTAGCATCAAATGAGGATGGCTTCAAGAGAGGATATCTTCAACGGCATTCCCTAGCTTGTGGAGAGTTGTCACAAACAACTGAAGGTAATTTCAAGTGAAGTTGCCCTCGACCATGTTCCCTTAGACGTGAAAGATGGTCATAATGCAGAAGGAGTTTGTTTCAAGAGAAATAATCTCCGATAGTATTCCCTTGGACGCGGAATATTATCAATACGGATGGGGATTGTTTCAAGAGAAGCAATCTTCGATAGTATTCCCTTGGACGTGGAATATTATCAATGCGGATGAGGATTGTTTCGAGAGAAATAATCTTCGATGGTATTCCCTTGGACGTGGAATACTATCATAGCGGAGGAGGATCGTTTCAGGCGAAGCATTCTTCTAATTTGGAAGCAGTTACGGGCGTAGCGGTTTTCAAGCGGGATGGCATTCTCTAGCTTGCAGGAGGTCATCAAAACATTAATGCGGCAGCAAATCGGTTACTTTCAGAGACGTGTGCTCGACGGTGCAAGATACGCGTTTCTTAACTCTTTTATCTGATTAACTAACGCTAGTTTGCAGGTATCGGCGTTACAAGAGTGATTTAGGATCGCAGAACGTTCCGAATCATTCTCCGTCCCTATCGATACTTTGACTTTTATTTTCGAAACTTGCGTTTCTCCAAACTCAGTCAAAGTGGGGCTTCTGTAGACACCCATTTGTGTCTCCCCAAAACTAAACCCAGTGATGAGTATCTTTCACGTCGAATCATAATCGAATGAAGTGAAAGTGTGGAAAGCCTAGTGTTGCGGATAGTTTTAATTTCTTTTCTCTTCTCTCGGTTTTTAAAAACTTATTTTAAGAAAACAGCCAATCCAGTTTCGTTGGTCAATGATATGGGTCCAATAGTAGTGTAGTTGGATGGGGCTTGACAAGAGCTTTCCAACGATATATTATAAGCCCAATTCCGATGAATATTGAGGAAATTATGGCCAATTTACTAAACTGGGCCCGGTTTGAGTCTTATATACGGCCCAATGATCTAGGGGAGGGCCTAATATGATTTATCATTACTAATGCAATTAGGAATGGTTTTAGTCTTCTAGATTCTTCTAGAAGGTTCTTTTCATTCCTAATTCAATTAGCATTGATAAATCGACTTTTGTTGACTTTTAAGAGTTTTAATTAAAATCAAAGAACATTTTTGAGGAAAAGATACGATTTTATCCTCCTGTACAGCAAAATTTATCTGATTTGAGAAAACACGTCAAAAACAGGGTTAGCGCCAAACGCCAGGCATTGGCGCCTGGCGCTAATAAGCTAGCGTTGGCGCCAGCTCTGTTCCGGTTGCGCCAATGCTCTGTTTTGTTAATTTTATCTTTTTGGCTGATTTTCTCTATTAATAATGTTGTAAAAACTCCGTTTTCATTCACCTACAACCAGTTTTTAATCGAAATCATCAACTCTCGCATTCTAATCCCTCTCTCTCTCACCTTTTTTCTAAACTTGCTTTTTATATACAAAATTCCGCATTCATTAGATCTAGAAACACCTAGCCATATTCGAAGTTGCCTTCGCCCTAGACGTGAAAGGTTTAATTTCTGAGGGTTTGGTTCCAAATCTCTATTTCAATTATTTAATTTAATTGTTTGTTTATTATTTTCCTTGAAGTTACTAACGTGTGTATTTTGTTATTAGAAAGAGGTACGAGGCATCCAAGTAAGTACTTTAATTGATTAATTGATTTATGATGTAGAAATCATGTTTACATTGTTATTTTGATATTCCTAGTATCATGTCTAGAGTAACTTTGATATTAAATATGATAGTTACGATGCCTCTTATTCACTTCCTAATATTTATGATTGTTAGTATCATGTTAGGGTTAAAGATTTGATTTTTATTGCTTAGTGACATGCTAGGGTTTGTTATTAATCTTGTTAGTTTCATGCCTAGGATCTTGCTATTTTTATTATTGTAGACACCCATTTGTGTCTCCCCAAAACCAAACCCGGTGATGAGTACCTTTCACGTCGAATCGTAATCGAATGAAGTGAAAGTGTGGAAAGTCTAGTGTTGCGGAAAGTTTTAATTTCTTTTCTCTTCTCTCTGTTTTTGAAAACTTATTTTAAGAAAACAGCCAATCCAGTTTGGTTGGTCCATAATATGGGTCCAATAGTAGTGTAGTTGGATGGGGCTTGACAAGAGCTTTCCAACAATATATATTATAGGCCCAATTCCGATGAATATTGAGGAAATTATAACCAATTTACTAAACTGGGCCCGGTTTGAGCCTTATATACGGCCCAATGATCTAGGGGAGGGCCTAATATGATTTATCATTCCTAATGCAATTAGGAATGGTTTTAGTCTTCTAGAATCTTCTAGAAGGTTCTTTTCATTCCTAATTCAATTAGCATTGATAAATTGACTTTTGACTTTTCAGAGTTTTGAATAAAATCAAATAGCATTTTCGAGGAAATTATATGATTTTATCCTCCAGTACGGTAAACCTATCTGATTTTCGAAAACGCGTTGGAAATAAGCTTGGCGCCTAACCCCTGGCCTTGGCGCCTGGCGCTAGCCATTGGCGCCTAGCGCTAGTGTTGGTGCCTGGCGCCAGTTAGCCAAGGGTGGCGCCAGCTCTGTTTTCTGTGCGTCAGACTCTGTTTCGTTTATTTTATCTTTTTGGCTAATTTTCTCTATAAATATCGTATTAAAAACTCCGTTTTCATTCACCAATTCACCCAATTCTTTCATTCTCTAATTCATTCATCTCTTTCATTCATCTTCTATAAACTTTGTTTTCACATACAAAATTCCGCATTCGCAAGATCTAGAAACACCTAGCCATATTCGAAGTTGCCTTCGCCCTAGACGTGAAAGAAAGAGGTACGAGGCATCAAAGTAAGTACTTTATTGATTTATTGATATTATGATGTAGATATCATGTTTACATTGTTATTATGATATTCCTAGTATCATGTTTAGGGGAAAGGTTATAATATCAAATATATTAAATATGATTGTTACGATGCTTCCTATGTTCTTCCTAATATCTATGATTGTTAGTATCATGTTAGGGTTAAAGATTTGATTTTTATTGCTTAGTAACATGCTAGGGTTTGTTATTAATCTTGTTAGTATCATGCCTAGGATTTTGCTATTTTTATTATGCTTTAATATTAACATGAACATGATTATGATTATAATTGTTATAATTTATGATTATTATTATTATTATTATTATTATTATTATTATTATTATTATTATTATTATTATTATTATTATTATTATTATTATTATTATTATTATTATTATTATTATTATTATTATTATTATTATTATTATTATTATTATTATTATTATTATTATTTTGATAATGATTATTTTATTTATGATTATTATTGTTTTGATTATGATTATAATTTTATGATGGTTATAATTATTATTTATGATTATTTATTATGTTGCTTGATGTTTATTATTTATTGCTTGATCACCTTTATTGCATGTTTAAAGGGAATTGGTACTTGAAATCACGCTTAATAAGATAAATAATCATCTTGTTAGGGTTAATTGTGATTATAATACAAGTGATCGCCAATAATAGTTTGGTTGTGCATTAATATTCAACCAACATAGATAAACAGGTTTAGGGTTAATCCTATTGATTGCATGTTAATTAAAAAGCGCACATGAATACGATCTGAATAAAGTAGAGGCCTATTATTAGGGCAGGTTCAATCTCTTTTAGGTTGGATTTGTATCATCATCCCCGAACCCTTATTTTGTTCATGATCTTATGGAGTTGACGGTCTCTTGGATCGTTAAGGGGTGTAACCTTCATCCTATGAACGGTTTACAAGTTCCTAAAAAACTTGTTGGCGACTCTTTTGCTCTATCTTCTTCCCTTTTGGACGCCACCGTACTTTAGTGTATGATCACAGTGGGGTTCAAGCTAGTGGGATTAAAGCTTGAAATATATTCCCTACAGTTTTTTGGCGACTCCACTGGGGAGGATTTCTATTTTAATTCCTGAATTTGTTTCGGCAATGATTTAGAATGAGTGGATGAGACTCGAAACGTTCTAAGTATTTCATGTGCGTAATTTTGATTAACATTATTGTCATATGCATAAAAAAGATCTCATTGGAAAGACCATCCGTAATGAGTTAAAAACATAGGATTTTACACGTAGGAAATTTGAGAAATATCTTTCACAACTAGGACCGAAATAACACCGCACGAAACTGGAAAATTTTATCGAGCACAGAAAGCTGCTAAGGCATGTGGGAAGTAGCGTCAGGGGCCAGAGCTTGGCGCCAGAATTTTAGCCGTAGCGCCAGACGCCAGTATTGGCGCCAGGCGCTACAGTTAAAATCTGGCGCCAGTCTCTGATTGCTGGCGCCAATTTCCCCCAATACCGAGCCAGAAATATGCGTTCTAATTTCGACCGGTTTTTCGTATTGTTTGCTCGATCCTACTTCCTGATTGAATTTTTTCTCACTTTTCTGAAACCTATATGTGTTCTACATATGGACATAACCCTCTGGGAATTCATGCTCCATCTACCTGATTGAACGCTCTGTGCAACAAAGGGTACATCCGAGATGTTGAATTCACCAAACCATGGAAGCGAGTATTTTCTAAAACTCGCGGTGTCCCATCCACTCGCACCAACCCTTCACGGTTAGGCTTCCGCGCGGTGCATCCGGACAATTAACCATGGACCCTCTATTGACTAAACCATATCCCGAACTTTAGAGAACTAGAGCCATGGTTAGGTTGCAAACACATTGCATCATATTGTGCCTACTTGACTAATTGTGCATTATTTATTGTGCATATATATTCTATGTTTCTCTTAACCGTTTGTTGACTTGTGTTGAGACTACATAAATTAATGACTTAAAGAACTTTGCCTAATTAATTAGTTAATTAATTAATTTAAGTTAATAAAATCTAGTTTCTAAATCGGAATTGACCTAGTACAACTTTAGGCATACCCCCAACTAACTAATAACACCGAAAACAGTCCCAGACCGAAGCTCCAATACTGGCGCCAAGGTCTAAGCTGTAGCGCCGCATTATGGAGTGTAGCACCTGACGACACCTCTGTCGTCTGGCGCCAAGCTCCACATTGCGACGCCAGTCCTGTTGCTTAGCCGACAGTTCGGATTATTGGTCGAGTCATCACCTAGGGTCTAATTAATCAGTCTTCTGTTTAATTCGGTTAATTTTGCTGTCAATAGTATTTAATTGAGTCAATGATCGAGTTTAGGCACTAAGTCCCATGGTCTTACACAAGAGTCAAAGCATGTCACTTACACTCAACGCACACACCAATACACATACTTTGACCATGATTAAGAGAGTCTTGTGTGCGCGTTTTTTTTTTCCGTCATTTTTTGTAGGGGGGGTAAGTCGGATATTAATCCTCCAATAATAAAAAAAAAACTATACTTAGTTCCCTAAAAATATGTACTTTATTTTTGCAAAGCATATGCACCCTTTTCTTTTCTTCCTTAAAATAAACCGTAAAGTCAAGTTGACTCGAGTCGAGTAATTAAAACGCAAAATGGTTTATTTACAGCGCGTGGTCAAGAAAGGAAGGACGATTAATCAAAGACAACCTCTTCGTACAAGTCCAACTTTTCGACAAACCCATAGCTCGGAAGAGGAAATCTAAGGTTATAATGGCAACACAAGAAGAAGTCAATGATCTTAAGAACCAACTGGCTACCGTGACTGAGACACTGAAGCTTCTCGCACTTAAGATCGATGATCCCGTGAAGCAACAACAAATGGACCTCATGCAAGAGAGTTTAAGCAAATTGTCTAGCGACTACAAGTTTCAAGAGCTTACATCACAAGGGGTCTCGGTGGACAAAGATCTTCTTCCGCAGAAGTTCAATGCCAACGACATCCCAAAATTAAGAGCAACTGACAACCCATACTTTCATTTAAGAGCATTCGAAACCATAATGAGTATTAAGGGTATCGATAAGAAAGTCTTCCTCTCTCTGTTCTCACTATCTCTCGAGACCGTTTGCCAACAATGGTTCTTTTCTCTCGAGAAAGAAAAGACCTCTACCTTGGAGTCAATAGCAAACGCTTTCGTTGATAGGTACAAGTGCAACATTCAAGTCGAGACTGACCATAGGGAACTTGAAATCCTCAAACAGAAAGAGAATGAAGGCTTCACCTCTTTCTTTAACAAGTGGAGAGAAACCTCATCTAAGATGATTGAGGTGCCAAGTGAAAAAGAATCTGTGAGACTGTTCATCAAAAATCTCCAAGAAAAATATTCCAAGCATCTCAAATATCAAAATAATCTCCATACTTTCAAGGCCGTTTATGACATTGGGATCAATATTGAAGATGACTTGGCTAAATTAAAAGCTGCCAACAATAACTCCAACAGTGGCTGGAAAGGAAAGAAGAACGACAATCCTTTTTCTTCCAAAACCGCCCACTCAAACAATGCGAGCACCTTTAATTTAGGAGAAGTCCTTGCTATAAACAACCAAGGACAGAAGAAACCATTTAGGAGGAATTTCACTCCTATTGGCATGAGTTATGACACCGTGTTTGATCGATTAAATGCAAAGGTTCTTATAACTCCTATTGGACCATTTGGGGACCCACCAGTTGAGAAGAGGTCAGCCAATTGGAACCCCAATGCACACTGAAAATATCACCAAGGTAGGGGTCATCTTACTGAAAACTGTTGGAAGCTTAAGGAAGCTATCCAAGACTTGATCGACAACAACAAACTGCCATTGCCCCCTGCCAGTAAGAAGCCAAGCATTGACAATGCACCTCTAGCTCATACCCTGGCTATCTCCGATGAGGAAAACGAGGTTGACCCCTCCTCTCTCAATAGACCTGTCAAAGAAATCAGTGCCATAGAAAAAGAAGAGGAGATCTTTTTCGATGTCAAGGATAACCTTCCAGAACCGGCGAATAAAGATGATATACAATTGCTCACAGTGTCTATGAGGGAGGTGTCGCAATTACTACGTGAAGCTCTCAAAGTTATGAACGAACACCATAAGAAATATGATGAGCTTCCACTTCCGAAAGATGAACCTAAAAGAGAATCAACACCAGTGAGAACGACTTATGAGGCAAAATATTTTCTCTTACAAGTCACTAAGAGACCCAAGAAGAGCAATAGAATCTACACTCAGATCGGGATCCCATATGCGCAAATGTTCGAAATGCTCTCCGAGAGTGGCGAGATCAAACCACTCGAACTGAGACCATTCGAATCATTGAAAAGGACAGATAGATATTACTGTCAGTATCATCAATCAGGGGGTCACACTATAGAAAACTGTTTCAAATTCAAGGATTTGGTACAGAAAATGATTGATGAAAAGAAACTAGTCCAAGTCCAACAAGAAGAAGATGCACCCATTAATGGAGTTTGGGACAATGATGAAGAAGATGTCTATCTAAAGGACTTAGTAGAACTTCCGCCTTCTGTGTCATACACCACAGATGACATTTGGGCTGAAGAAGACTCATTGATAGACGTCCTCACAAGATCTGGGAGAATGCAACCTCCCGTTTTAACACAACCTATACCAACCACACAAAAAGTTCCCATACCTATCATTGAAGACAACGACATTGTTAAGCAGTTTAAGAAGACAAAAGTTGAGATGAATGTATGGAAACTTCTGGCGACATCTCGAGAACATAGGTTGGCTGTAATGAATGCCTTGGACAAAATCGGGATAGACTCTGACACTACTCCTGAGGGACTAGCCAACTTCCTCACAAGTGACCTTCCAAGCCCGATTAATTTGATCACCTTCTCTGAAAAAGATTTACCTCCAGAAGGTGACAAACACTACAAGGCATTAAACCTCACAGTAGTTTGCAAGAGGATGAATGTTCCTATGACTCTCGTAGACAATGGATCAGCCATCAACGTTTGTCCACTTAGAACCGCAAGGATGCTCGGCATAAGGGACGAAGATTTAACTCCGTCTTCACAAGGAATAAGGGCCTACGACAACACTCGTCGTCAAGCTCTTGGCAAGATTACCCTAAATGTAACGGCAGGAGCAATAGAACATGCTACTACTTTCCAAGTAGTAGACATCAAAGCTTCATTCAATTTATTATTGGGACGCCCTTGGCTTCATGATCTAAAGGCCGTCCCTTCATCTCTCCACCAACAAGTTAAAGCTATAGTTGGAGGAATTCCAATCACCATCGATGCTTCGCCAATGAGAATCAAATCTATAGAAAATCCAATTATTAATGTGGAACACGACGAGGATGATGAAGACCTATGGGGCTTTAACGAAGAAGTCTCCTTAATCCAGGAGGATGAAAGGACCCCTCTTTGCCATGACCCCCATTCAAACATGATTGTCAATGCCATGCTGAAAAAACAAGGACACTTTCCTGGGATGACCCTAGGAAAGAAGAAAGGAATGGCAAAACCGCTGGAGTTACCTGGCCTCCCTAAGTTAGACACTTTCGCACTTGGTTTCGAACCGACTCGGAAAGATCTCAAGCGAGCCCAGGAAAAGTCGAAAGCACGTAGGGACGCTCGTATTCAAAAGAAAGCAATTCCAATGGATCAGTACCCCCTTACGCTTAATGGTCAGTTCATAAAAGAAGGAGAGGACTATCCATGTCATGAATTTCCCGAGCCATTTGTTGTAAACGACATACGACAACCGGGATTCGAGATTTTCTTGGATTGTCACTTCACTGATGAAATCCCAACTCCCGTCCACAAGGAGAAAGCACCCCCATGCTTTGACTTTAACGTCATGGGATTACTGTTTGGGCGAGAAAAGAATAGGCCAACTTATAAAGAGGATAACTCCTCGCTCATTCAAACAGTCCTACAAAGTGAAAGCTTCGATCCCTCGAAGCTAATTACTCCAGCTGAAGGATCACTACAAGGGTGGCGCAAGACTATCAAGGTGACTACTCCAAGCGGAAGGAAGATATCTATCACGACAGGGTAAGGACCGATGTTTGAAGAGTCGTCTAAGTCTGAGTCCGAGTCAGAGTCTTTCCCTTTAGAATCTTCTAAGTCTTTAGTAGTAACACCTCCCCCTCCTATTGCTCTCCTAGGATAGTTAGTGATCCAGTCCCTGAGGACATATCACTCTTTTATGTAATGATCTCAGAGTACAATAATATTTCTCATTCTCCTTACTTCTCGTGTTCTTCTCTAACCCAAGATGACGAGCATTGCTTAACTAACAATGAAAAAGACAAAGAAATTATTAAAGCAATGGAAACACTCGAAAAGAAAACACCGGTAATTGAAGAGACTGAAACAGTTGATATATCGATTAATTCAACTCATAAAAGAGAAGTTAAAATCGGATTAACATTGAATAAACAAGAAAGAACCGATTTAATTAACTTACTTAAAGAATTTATCGATGTATTTGCTTGGTCATATGAAGATATGCCAGGCATTAATAGAGAAATAGCTCAACACACTATACCACTAATTCCAGGATTGAAACCTGTAAAACAAAAGTTGCGTCGAATGAAACCCGACGTAGCACTTAAAATAAAAGAAGAAGTTCAAAAACAGATAACTGCAGGTTTCATCAAGGTATCCAAATACCCCGAATGGGTCGCCAACGTCGTCCTAGTTCCGAAGAAAGATGGAAGGGTAAGGATGTGTGTCGACTATCGAGATCTAAATAAGGCAAGTCCAAAGGACGACTTCCCTTTGCCACACATCGATATTCTGGTAGATAACACGGCAAATCACACGCTTCTCTTATTCATGGATGGGTACGCAGGTTACAACCAGATTCTCATGGCAGAAGAAGACATGGAGAAAACAACTTTTATAACGCCATGGGGCACTTACTGCTACACGGTAATGCCATTCGGATTGAAAAACGCGGGTGCCACTTACCAACGTGCAGCAACTGCCTTACTCCATGACATGATGCATAAAGAAGTCGAAGTATATGTCGACGACATGATTGTAAAATCAAAAGACCGTCAAGGACATCAACTAGCCTTAAGGAAATTTTTCGAAAGGCTAAGGAAATATAACATGAGGTTAAATCCATCAAAATGTGTTTTTGGAGTCACCTCAGGCAAGCTCTTGGGATACGTCATAAGCTCTAGAGGAATAGAGGTAGACCCAACCAAGATTAAAGCAATCATGTCAATGCCACCGCCTAAGACTGAGAAACAGATTCGAGGATTTATTGGCCGGTTGCAATACATAAGTAGGTTCATATCAAAACTGACGACAATATGTGAACCAATCTTCAAGAAGCTCAAGAAGAATGTACCAGTAATATGGGATGACGAGTGTCAAAAAGCCTTTTAAAAGATCAAAGCCTATCTCGCAAATCCTCCCGTATTAGCACCAGCACTTCCCGGAATACCTCTTAGGTTATACTTGACGGTTACCAAAGAGACAATGGGAGCCATGCTAGCACAAGAAGTAGAAGGCAAAGAGAACGCAATCTATTACCTAAGTAAAAAGATGCTCGAATACGAAGCACGCTATACACCGCTCGAGAAATTGTGCCTCGCCTTGGTGTGGGCCACAACTAAGTTAAGACATTACATGTTAGTGCATACCGTTTTCGTAGTCTCCCGATTAAATCCACTCAAGTATCTATTCGAGAAATCTACACTCAATGGACGCATATCAAGATGGATAGTCAATCTAGCCTAGTTTGATGTAAGGTTCATGCCACAAAAAGCTATTAAAGGATCCGTGGTGTCAGACTTTCTAGCAGATTTTCCAATAGAAGACTCGACGCCAATACAGGACAATGAATTTCCAGATGAAGACCTAATGGTTACTGAAGATGATATTTGGACCTTGTATTTCGACGGAGCCTCAAACCAAAAGGGATGTGGCGTTGGAGTACTACTAGTATCACCTAAATAAGAGCACGTTCCAATCTCAATAAAGCTTGATTTCGACGTTACCAACAATGCTGCTGAATATGAAGCATGCGTGGTAGGCCTTGAAGCAACTTTGGCATTAGGAGTAAAGAATTTAAGGATATTCGGAGACTCTTCTTTGATCATCAATCAGATATCTAAAAGGTGGAAGGTAAGGAGCGAAAGTCTAGCCCCTTATCAAACCTACCTGGAAACGCTCAATGATCGATTAGACAAGGTAAAATATACGTATCTACCTAAAGAGGAAAACCAATTGGCCGATGCTTTGGCAAGATTAGCCTCAATGGTTAGGATTCCCACGGAAATCGAGCAAATGCCTCTAGCTATAGAAAAAAGGCACAAACCAGTATATATCCAGGCTATAGAAGACGACGACTTAGTCCAAAGCGAAGAAGAAGAAGAAGAAGAAGAAGAAGAAGAAGAAGAAGAAGAAGAAGAAGAAGAAGAAGAAGAAGAAGAAGAAGAAGAAGAAGAAGAAGAAGAAGAAGAACCGTGGTACACAGACATACTCAATTATGTCACCAATGGAGAATACCCTCCTCATGCTGACAAAAGAGCAAAACGAGCATTGAGGCTTTTGGCTTCCCAATACGTACTCATAGACAATGAGCTACATAAAAGGGTACCTAAAGGTCGAGCTCTCTTATGTATAGGAAAGATGGATGCACAAAGAGCAATGAGAATAGTCCACGAAGGAATCTGTGGCACTCATATAAATGGCAAAATGTTAGTCCAGAAAATAATGCGAGAAGGATATTATTGGACTACAATGAATAGGGATTGCCATCAATATGTAAAAAGATGCCCTAAATGCCAAATATACGCCAATTTACAACATGTCCCTCCATCTTTGCTCTATACTTACACATCGCCATGGCCATTCTCTACATGGGGAATTGACATCATTAGCAAAATCACTCCCCCAGGAACGGGAGGCCGTGAATTTATTCTAGTAGCAATTTATTACTTCACAAAGTGGGTCGAAGCGCAATCATACGCTAAACTCACTGCAAAACATGTAGCACTCTTTATCGAGAGAAATATTATCTGCCGATACGGAGTCCCACATGAAATGATAAGTGACAATGGAACTCACGGCATTCAACATCATCATTTTTCCCCTTATAGACCTCAAGCAAATGGAGCACTTGAGGCAGCTAACAAAAATTTAAAGACTATCATCGAGAAAATGACGGAAAATTATAAGGATTGGCCTGACAAACTTCACTTCGCATTGTGGGGTTATCGCACGACAATCCGTACATCAACAGGAAATACGCCATTTTCTTTGGTATATGGAATGGATGTCGTACAACCTGTCGAACTAGAAATACCATCTCTACGCATCGCATTAGAGAGTAAACTCGATGAAGTTGAATGGACTAGGGCAAGATACGAAGAATTGATTCTACTCGACGAAAAACGACTAGAAGCTCTACATCACACTCAGTGTTACCAAACTTGTATGGCTAGGCATTTTAATAAGAAGGTCAAGACAAGAAATATCAAAGTAGGAGATTTGGTATTAAAAGCACTAAGGAAAAATGTTTTAGACCCAAGGGGTAAATATAAACCTAATTGGTCTGGACCCTACATTGTCAAAACAATCCTGTCAGGAGGTGCAGCAAAACTAACTGATATGGATGGCAATGAATTCTCAAACATGACAAATCTTGACCAACTTAAGAAATACTACCCATAAGTACTTGAGTAGGATACTCAAGAGAGCTACGTTCGGCCTGATTCCTTAAGAAAGGATACGTAGGCAACCCTTTACGGGTGCGGCCACTTTATTTTTCGACATCTCCGCGTCCCAGAATTAATTAAAAATTCAACAGAAGATCGGCGAATTATTGGCGTCGCAGAAAAGAACCTGGCGCCAGCCAGAAACCATCAGCGACAGCCGATGAAATTGGCGCCTGGCGCCAGACTTCAATGGCAGGCGCCAAATACCAATAACTGGCGCCAATTCGGAAATAAGCTCTGGGCGAATTTTGGTGTTTTTCGAAAAAATTTTGACTTCCGTACTCGAAGAATTTCTGGAAAATTATTTTTTTTTCGGTTTTCATTGCTTTAATAAAATAAATTTAAAGTAAACAATTTAATTAAAAGCTGAAATTTCATTAATAAAATAAAATTACATTATTGATGGAATTTAAATAAAGCTGACATAAATTAACTTTAAATAAAAAAACTAACAAACTAAGTCTAATAAATTGAAGGATAAGCAATGCTCCTAATCTTTCTTTTCCTTTATAGCCCTTTTCCAATTTTTGTCTGCTTCCTCCTCTTCATCCATAACCTTAGCTAGTAGGCACCCTTTAGAGGACCTACATTCAATTTTAGAGTAGATAATCTCCCCTTCAGCTAACACCCCATGCTTCTTTTCCACCCAAGCCTTTTTTTCTGTGGTGTTAGCTTTCCTTTTCCCTTTATCTTTGGTAGCATTTTTCTTCCTAGGCATTGCAGGTGTTTTAAATTCAATTCTTGCACCTAAGCGTTCCTTGGCAGGAATCACCCTGTCACCCAGACGACTCTTCACATCAGTTTTACCCTGATTTTTATTCGAATCCTTCAAAGGTTTCTTCAACAACCACTTCTTCACATCATTGGGTAAGGAAGGAGGAACCTTTTGGGTAATCACTTCCCATAAAGGTCTAGCACCCCAGTAAGCATCAAATCTGTCTACTTCTTGGGAAATAGGGTACTCAAAGGGAGGACGAAGATCCCTGGAAGGAATATTCTGAAGTAAGCCGTATTGTGTTTTTACCCTTCAAGGATAATAATAAGTCACACGAGACAAGCTTGGAAGACGGCAGAAAGGTTGCTTGTTAACACCAACCATCCTTTCTATTTTCCACCATGGGACGACCCACTTGATAGCAAAATTGCGAGATTCGAAGACCCTTCTCCACTCATGGAGCCCAATTTTAGAGAAGCGTTTCTTCCTCCTCACGAAGCAATTTGGAATGTACTTCTCAATGTTGTCCGGAGGGCTAATTAATCCTAGCCTTTCCATTAGCCACATCTGTAAAAAATTGCAATGCAAATAAATTATTATTACAATACAAAAATATATTTTTTGATTTTTGTAATTAAAAATATTATTTTTCTACCTGTAATAAAATTGGAGAGCCGCGAAAAGGTGCTTTTGGGTCCCTTTTCAATTCATCTAGACTAATCATAGTCTCTCCAACTATTAATGGCATTAGATTTCTCCCTGATTCAATTTGTTCTAGTACAGTGGTTATAATTGATTGACCTTCATTATTTTTACCACTACTAAGAAAAAATTGGTTAAGCATGCAAAATAAGAACGCCCTTCTTCTATATATATGAAAAGATTCAGAAAGAGGTTTATCAAAATAATGGCGTGCGAATTCTTTCAAGTTAACTATGTAGCCATCTACTATTTTTGATAAATCCCTTTCTTTTAAATTAAAGAAGCGCTCAAAATCCTTATAATAGTATGCATCTACTCTAGGGATTACTACGAGGTCTATTGCAGGGAAGCCTAAAATAGCACAAAATTCCTCTGGCAAAGGGCTAATCTCATCATACTCTATTCTGAAACAATGAGTATCAACATTCCAAAATTCTAAAGCGGTATGTATGAAGTCTAGGTCAAGATCTACCCCTTTGATGCCATAAATTCCCCCCAAGTGAAATAAATCTAATTCTTTTCTGTCTCTAGCATTAAGAGATCGACACCATTCATGAGTGTATTGGGTGAAGGTTTTGGTGACTAAAGACATGATGACTATTTTTTCTAAAGCAGAAAATTATTTTATTCGCTGGAATTATGAGAAGAATCGGCTGGGCAGGGGGCTATTTATACACAAATTGCGAGGAGTTTTAATCGGAATGAAATACGATATCAGCGTCAATTGGCGTCAAAACCCCGTGATTGGCGCCAGCCGCCAGCGCTTGGCGCCACACGCCAAGTGTAGCGCCTGGCTCCACGCGCCATATTGTGGCGCCAGCTAGCGCCAAGTTGCCACATCAGCCACGCGTGCTTAACTTGCGTTTTTAATATTAAACTCGAGTCGGTTAATGACTTTATGGCTCCGTTTATTTTTCCTAAACATCTTTTTTATCCCATTTCTTAATTAATTTAAATAGCTATTTGTAGGGAATAATTTCAAGCCTTTAAAATCCCACTAGCTTGAAACCCACTGTGATCATACACTAAAGTACGGTGGCGTCCAAAAGGGAAGAAGATAGAGCAAAAGATTCGCCAACAAGTTTTTTTAGGAACTTGTAAACCATTCACGAGGTGAAGGTTACACCCCTTAACGATCCAAGAGATCGTCAACTCCATAAGGTCATGAACCAAATAAGGGTTCGGGGATGATGGTACAAATCCAACCTAAAAGAGATTGAACCTGCCCTAATAATAGGCCTCTACTTTATTCTGCTCGTATTCATGTGCGCTTTCTAATTAACATACAATCAATAGGATTAACCCTAAACCTGTTTAATCTATGTTGGTTGAATATTAATGCACAAACAAACTATTATTGGCGATCACTTGAATTATAATCACAATTAACCTAACAAGATTATTAATTATCTTATTAAGCGTGATTGCAAATACCAATTCCCTTTAAACATGCATCAAAGGTGATCAAACAATAACAATAATAAGCATCAAGCAACATAATAATAATCATGATAATAATAATAATCATCATAAAATTATAATCATAATCAAAACAATAATAATCATAAATAAAATAATCATTATCAAAATATTAATAATAATAATAATATTCACAATCATCATAAATTATAACAGTTATAATCATAATCATGTTCATGTTAATATTAAAGCATAATAAAAATAGCAAGATCCTAGGCATGATACTAATAAGATTAATAACAAACCCTAGCATGTCACTAAGCAATAAAAATCAAACCTTTAGCCCTAACATGATACTAACATGAATAAATATTAGGAAGAATATAGGAAGCATCGTAGCAATCATATTTAATATTAAAGTTACCCTAGACATGATACTAGGAATATCAAAATAACAATGTAAACATGAATTCTACATCATAAATCAATTAATCAATTAAAGTACTTACTTGGATGCCTCGTACCTCTTTCTAATAACACAATACACGCGTTAGTAACTTCAAGGAAAATAATAATCAAAGCAATTAAATTAAATAATTGAAAGAGAGATTTGGGACCAAACCCTCATAAATTAAAACCTTTCACGTCTAGGGGGAAGGCAACTTCGAATATGGCTAGGTGTATCAAGATCTTGCGAATGCGGAATTTTGTATTCGAGAAAACAAAGTTTTAGAAAAGAAAGAATGAATGATTTTTTTAAGAGAATTGAAGATTCTTGGTGAATGAATATTGATAATCCGTCTATGAAAACGGAGTTTTCGATACAATATTTATAGAGAAAATCATCCAAAAAAGATAATTTATCAAAACAGAGTCTGAAGACCACAAAACCACTTTGGCGCCAGACCTGGCTCATTGGCGCCAGGTCCAGTGGCTAGCGCCAGGCGCCAATGCTGGCGTCTGGCGCCAATCCTGGTTCCAGGCGCCAAGGCCTGGGGTTGGACGCCAAATCGGCTTTCAACGCGTTTTCGAAAATATGATAAACTTACCGTACTGGAAGATAAAATAATATAATTTCAGTCGAAAATGCTATTTGATCTAATTAAAACTCTAAAGAGTCCTAATTGAATTAAGAATGAAAAGAACCTTCTAGAATGTTCTAGAAGACTAAAACCATTCCTAATTGCATTAGGAATGATAAATTATATTAGGCCCTCCCCTAGATCATTAGGCCGTACTTAAAACTCAAACCGGGCTCAGTTTAGTAAATTGGCCATAACTTCCTCAATATTCATCGGAATTGGGCTTATGATATATCGTTGGAAAGGTCTTTGCAAGCCCCATCAAACTACACCACTATTGGACCCATATCATGGACCAACCAAACTGGATTGGCTGTTTTCTTAAAATAAAGTTTTCAAAAACAGGAAGAAGAGAAAAGAAATAAAACTTTCCGCAACGCTAGACCTTTCCACACTTTCGTTTCATTCGATTATGATTCGACGTGAAAGGCACTCATCACCGGGTTTGGTTTTGGGGAGACACAAATGGGTGTCTACACTATTATTTTTAATTATTATTCTTTTTTGGACTTTATTTTAAATTCCAAACACCCGACATTTTATTCGATTTTTTCCTTTTTTATTTTTTTCTTTTTGGGGGAGAGAGTCGGATACCCTCCATCAATAATAAAAATGACGGAATTTTTGCGCAAAATTGTTTGTCACACTTTTCTTGCACACACTAACATACACATAATAATAACAATCAAATAAACTCATAATAACATAAATATACAAAATGTGTCTATAAATAATGAGTCTAAGGCAAAGTTCTAGGAAAAGTCAAAATAAAATATACACAGGAACAAACTACAGCGCCGGAGGACGTATGCCCATCATATCATAAAAATGCGTCGTACGAGGAGTCACCTCTCCACCAGCTCCAGCTCCAGCCCCAGTCTCTGTAGGGGGAGGAAGACTCAATGTGGGACCACTCCAGCCAGGATCAACCTGAGGCTGAGGCCGCGGAGGCTCCTGCGATGACGAGCCTATCTCGTACATCCCACCACCTCTGAAAGCCGAGGTAGCCTCTCCTACCGGTGCAACGTGAGCACCCTCAGAAGAAGATCCCAAGTCCTCTGCAACGTCAGCACGAGCAGCCTCAGAGCAACCACCTCTACCCCCTGACGAAGTGCGGCGACGTCTCGAGCTAGACCTCGCGGGATCCCTCCACCCCTCAGGTCTCGTACGGGTGTGAGAAGCAATAGGCTAGCCCTGCAAAAAGAATTAAATCAAAAACAAGGTGAAATTGAAGCAGCAATGCAAAAATAATGAAAGGCTACCTCTCAGATGACGTCATCCCGACGGCAAGTGGCCGCATTCCTCATCCGGACGAGCTGGCTCCGGAAGGCATCTATGCATCGTGCCATCGCCGAAACCACCTCGCGTGAAAACTGTCAGAAAAATAAGTCAGTAAATACGCATGATATATCGACACAAAATTATAAAAAACTAGGCTTACTCGAGTCTGGTGGCGAGGAATCGACCGCTCTACAAAGCGCTCGCCCTCGGGAGCCGGAGGAATCATCTCCTCGATCGGCCCGTACATCCCCTGGTAGTGGATGGACATACGGGGTGGCACGAACTCAGCAGCACCGTCCTGATAAAACAAGAAAAAATTAGTAAAACATTACTTGGGGGCTACTTAATGGAAAGTAAAAGCTGAAAAAAATCTTACCCTCACATCCTCAGCCGGTACGAGGGCTGGAGCTAACAAAGGTAGTAGCTCCTCAGCATAACACCGCCCGAGGATCACATAGGACCGCCAAGGGGTACCAGCTCCCTCAGACATGCTCGACAACCGCGCCTCGTCGAACATATGACGTGGTGGAGCAGTAGGAACGACGAAGACATCAGAAGAATGTTGTCTGGAAACCCTCTCTCCTAAGTACGCGATCGCTCTATAAGTCCCCAGAAAATAGCGACGCTCAGCAGAATATTGTGCGGCTAACCCAGGGACTGTCCAACCGCCCCACGGTCGGTATACCACCTCAGGCTCCTAAAAAGAGCATCAATCAGGCAAGAATATATCCAAAGCACCGCGGAAAAGCAAAATAAACAATAAAAGTCATACCGAGATGATCCGGTTTCGGACATGTGTAGTAGACATATCCACATGATGGCCGCCCCAAGAGGCGCTCACTGGAAATCCCCGCGGCGATGGTCTCGTCGGCGCAGCAGAAGGAAAGTACTCGTAGAACCAGATCTACAAGGAGTTAAAAGTGTGAGTAATAAACGCTAACTAATATGTAGAGCTAAACTTTATAAGGAATAATTTTTACCTCTACGACCTTCCAAAAGGCAGACAAAGCGACGTTCGTCCTAAAGGACCGGTGTCGACACGAGTCCCTCAGCGCACGAATGAAGTTAGCATAGGCCACGCTGGCCTAGTCATAAGTCCCGATCCGGTGAAGATCACGGACAGCATGAAGATAGTAGGGCAACGCCCTACTACCTTTGTCAGGGGAAAATGTCCCTAACAACAACATCAGCGCAAAGATGCGCACCCGCTGCTCTCGGGTGGTCGCATCGTCATCAAGAGCCGCTGCCAGTGTCGAGCGGCGAATTCCTCTAGCGCTAAACTGAGTCGTCTCGACCTCAGCTCGGGCCCGAATGGTGATCGGCCCCAGCAGCTCCTCGACCTCCGAAGAAAAGACGTCGATTCCACTGTCAAACGGTAGTGGCACAGAAGTGAACTCCAGTCCTGTGATGAGACTGAAGTCCGTAGGGGTGACCATCATCTCGCCCCAGGGGAAATGAAAGGTGTTGGTGGTGTCCCAGAAGAACTCCACCAAAGCGCGCACTACATGGTGACCCCCGCTGGAGGCAACCATAGCCTCGGAGATCTCGAACAGAGTAGCTAGTCCGCAAGACTCCCATAGGAGCCTCTTCTCAAGATCCCTGGCGATGTGCATCCTGTACAAATCGCCTAAACCATCACAGCCGGAGCCGTGATGCCGCGTCCTCCCGGGCGCGATGCCCCGTCTCACCCTCTCAGAAATGTGGTAAACAGGGGCGAAGAACAGGGTCCGTTCATCCCACTCCGGAAGTCGACCAAGCGAAGTGGACGGCTCGGCGTCGTCCTCCACAGGCTCATGCTCCCGTCTAGTGTTTCGGGACCGTGAACCCGAGCCTCGCTGTCTAGCCATGCTACATTATGAAAAATCATCATAAATTAAGGTTCTATAGTATCTAAAGTTCGCCTTACCGCATGATACTATGTTCGCAAAAACGGAGTACGTAGTACTAAAACAGAGCACAAATTCGAATTGAGCATAACAACATTTTTCAAGCAATCAAACAATTTCTTGCAACACTATGGTGATTATTGTGACAAATTGAACAAGAATTTCTAGCAAAAACATCAAGAACAAGCCACATTGTTCTTCACGACCTTAAGAGGTCCAACAATGGCAAATTGCTCATTTCTTCACCAAATTGAGTCAAACAAGTCTCAAATTACTCCCAAGGCAATATACAAACATAATCAAGCAATTTCATGGCATAAAACTTGACAAACAAAGCAAATTGAGCATTATAAGTTTTGAATTTTCATGAAATGCGTGAATAAACATGCCAAGAATTCATGAAAACTGATGTGAGTTTGAAGAAAACTTACATAGATCGGAAAAATAGATGAAAAGAGCTTTGATTTGCAACAAATTTGAGCGAATTCGGTTGTGAAACGAGCAAGAACCGAGCAATTGAAGTTTTCGGACTTTTTTCGAGCAAAATCGCGACGAGCAGCCAGCAAATGAAGAGGAAAGGGGTATTTAAGGAAATCCCCGTGCTGGAGCCAAGCCCTATGCATTGGCATCACAAATTAGGCTTGGCGCCTGGCGCCAATATCAACGCATGGCGCTGAAGCTAAATAGGTGGCGCTGATGGTTTTTCAGCGGCGCCAGAGCACCCAGCCACCTGTTGAGGTTGTGCTAGATTTCTGCAACATATCTTTGGGTTCCTTGGTACGCCAGTTAGCCCCTCTAAGCAATTTGACATGATTTAGTAATCGACTTGATTACATAAAGTGATCGACCTGATAAGAGATCGTCTCACTTAGCTTAAAGCGCCTAAGCATTGGCTCATTAACAAAAAAGCACCGACATATAGGTTCAAAAGCAAAAGAGCACCGACATACAGGTTCAAAGCAACAGAAGCGCCGATGTACAGGCATAGCGTAAGCAAAGTTCAGGCGAACTTTTAAAGATCGACAGGAGTGGGTCTTCGGTAATTCCCTTAGGAGAATTATCGCATCAAATGAGGATGACTTCAAGTGAGGATATCTTCGACGGCATTCCCTAGCTTGCGGAGATTTGTCACAAACAACTGGAGGTAATTTCGGGCGAAGTTGTCTTCGATCATATTCCCTTAGGCATGGAAGATGGTCATAATGCGGATGGAGATTTTTTTCAAGAGAAGCAATCTTCGATAGTATTCCCTTGGACGTGGGATATTATCAATGCGGATGGAGATTGTTTCAAGAGAATTAATCTTCGATAGTATTCCCTTGGACGTGGGATATTATCAATGCGAATGGAGATTGTTTCAAGAGAAATAATCTTCGATGGTATTCCCTTGGACGTGTAATATTATCATAGCGGAGGAGGATCGTTTCGGGCGAAGAAATCTTCCAAATTGGAAGAAGTTACGGGCGTATCAGTTTTCAAGCAGGATGGTATTCTCTAGCTTGCAGGAGGTCATCAAAACAACAGTAAAGTGACAGCAAATCGGTTACTTTCAGAGACGTGTGCTCGACGGTGCAAGATACGCGTTTCTTAACTCTCTTATCTGTTTGACTAATGCTAGTTTTGCAAGTATCGGCGTTACAAGAGTGATTTAGGATCGCAGAACGTTATGAATCATTCTCCGTCCCTATCGCAACTTTGACTTTTGTTTTCGAAACTTGCGTTTCTCGAAACTCAGTCAAAGTGGGGGCTTCTGTAGACACCCATTTGTGTTTCCCCAAAATGAAACCCGGTGATGAGTACCTTTCACATCGAATCGTAATCGAATGAAGTGAAAGTGTGGATAGTCTAGTGTTGCGGAAAGTTTTAATTTCTTTTCTCTTCTCTCTGTTTTTGAAAACTTATTTTAAGAAAACAGCCAATCCAGTTTGGTTGGTCCATAATATGGGTCCAATAGTAGTGTAGTTGGATGGGGCTTGACAAGAGCTTTCCAACGATATATATTATAGGCCCAATTCCGATGAATATTGAGGAAATTATGGCCAATTTACTAAACTGGGCCCGGTTTGAGCCTTATATACGGCCCAATGATCTAGGGGAGGGCCTAATATGATTTATCATTCCTAATGCAATTAGGAATGGTTTTAGTCTTCTAGAATCTTCTAGAAGGTTCTTTTCATTCCTAATTCAATTAGCATTGATAAATTGACTTTTGACTTTTCAGAGTTTTGATTAAAATCAAATAGCATTTTCGAGGAAATTATATGATTTTATCCTCCAATACGGTAAACTTATCTGATTTTCAAAAACGCGTTGGAAATAAGCTTGGCGCCTAACCCCAGGCCTTGGCGCTTGGAACCAGGCCTGGCGCCTGGCGCTAGCCATTGGCGCCTAGCGCTAGTGTTGGTGCCTGGCGCCAGTTAGCCAAGGGTGGCGCCAGCTCTGTTTTCTGTGCGTCAGTCTCTGTTTTGTTTATTTTATCTTTTTGGCTAATTTTCTCTATAAATATCGTATTAAAAACTCCGTTTTCATTCACCAATTCACCCAATTCTTTCATTCTCTAATTCATTCATCTCTTTCATTCATCTTCTATAAACTTTGTTTTCACATACAAAATTCCGCATTCGCAAGATCTAGAAACACCTAGCCATATTCGAAGTTGCCTTCGCCCTAGACGTGAAAGAAAGAGGTACGAGGCATCAAAGTAAGTACTTTATTGATTTATTGATATTATGATGTAGATATCATGTTTACATTGTTATTATGATATTCCTAGTATCATGTTTAGGGGAAAGGTTATAATATCAAATATATTAAATATGATTGTTACGATGCTTCCTATGTTCTTCCTAATATCTATGATTGTTAGTATCATGTTAGGGTTAAAGATTTGATTTTTATTGCTTAGTAACATGCTAGGGTTTGTTATTAATCTTGTTAGTATCATGCCTAGGATTTTGCTATTTTTATTATGCTTTAATATTAACATGAACATGATTATGATTATAATTGTTATAATTTATGATGATGATGATGATTATTATTATTATTATTATTATTATTATTATTATTATTATTATTATTATTATTATTATTATTATTATTATTATTATTATTATTATTATTATTATTTTGATAATAATTATTTTATTTATGATTATTATTGTTTTGATTATGATTATAATTTTATGATGGTTATAATTATTATTTATGATTATTTATTATATTGCTTGATGTTTATTATTTATTGCTTGATCACCTTTATTGCATGTTTAAAGGGAATTGGTACTTGTAATCACTCTTAATAAGATAAATAATCATCTTGTTAGGGTTAATTGTGATTATAATACAAGTGATCGCCAATAATAGTTTGGTTGTGCATTAATATTCAACCAACATAGATAAACAGGTTTAGGGTTAATCTTATTGATTGCATGTTAATTAAAAAGCGCACATGAATACGATCTGAATAAAGTAGAGGCCTATTATTAGGGCAAGTTCAATCTCTTTTAGGTTGGATTTGTATCATCATCCCCGTACCCTTATTTGGTTCATGACCTTATGGAGTTGACGGTCTCTTGGATCGTTAAGGGGTGTAACCTTCATCCTATGAACGGTTTACAAGTTCCTAAAAAACTTGTTGGCGACTCTATCTTCTTCCCTTTTGGACGCCACCGTACTTTTGTGTATGATCATAGTGGGGTTCAAGCTAGTGGGATTAAGGCTTGAAATTATTCCCTACAATTATGCTTTAACATGATTTATGATTATTTTTATAATTGTTTTGATTATGATTATAATTTTATTATTACTATAATAATTATTATTATTATGATTAATATGATTGTTATTATGATGATTATTGTTTTGATGATTATAATTATTATTTTGATTATTATTATGTTGCTTGATTATTTATTTTTATTGCTTGATCACACCTTTTATGTATGTTTAAAGGGAACTTGTACTTGTAATCACTCTTAATAAGATAATTAATAATCTTGTTTAGGGTTAATGTGATTATAATTTCAAGTGATCGCCAATAATAGATTTATTTGTGCATTATATTCAACCAACATAGATAAACAGGTTTAGGGTTAATCCTATTGATTGCATGTTAATCGAAAAGCGCACATGAATATGATTAGAATAAAGTAGAGGCCTATTATTAGGGCAGGTTCAATCTCTTTTAGGTTGGATTTGTACCTTCATTCCAGAACCCTTATTTGGTTCAAGACCTTATGGAGTTGACGATCTCTTGGATCGTTAAGGGGTGTAACCTTCACCCTGTGAACGATTTACAAGTTCCTAAAACTTGTTGGCGACTCTTTTGCTCTGTCTTCTTTCCCTTTGGACGCCACCGTACTTTAGTGTATGATCATAGTGGGGTTCAAGCTAGGGTATTAACGCTTGAAATTATTCCCTACACCCCCTCATGATATAGCTTGAGTCTTTGGCCATTAACCTTGAACTCGTTACCATGTTCATCAAATACCTCCACAAAACCAAATTTGTTAGCCCTTTTGACAGTAAAAGGACCCGACCACCTTGTCGTGCCATCTCTTTGTCTCCTCCTTGTAGACACGAGCACTATCATAGGCCGTCAACCTAAACTCATCGAGTTGGTTAAGTTGAAGTAACCTCTTTTCTCCCGCTAATTTGGCATCAAAATTGAGCTCCTTAATAGCCCAATATGCCTTGTATTCTAATTCCACCGGAAGATGACATGCTTTACCGTACACGAGTTTATATGGAGTAGTACCTATTGGGGTCTTAAACGCAATTTTGTATGCCCAAAGGGTGTCATCCAACTTATCGCTCCAATCTTTCCTGGATTTTGCCACCACCTTCTCTAGAATGGCATTGATCTCACGGTTGGAAACTTCAAGTTGGCCACTAGTTTGGGGATGGTAGGCTAAACCTGTCCTATGGTAGACACCATACTTTTTGAGGAGGGTGTCTAACTTCCGCTCATGAAATTGAGATCCTCCGTCACTAATTATAGCTCTAGGCACTCCAAATCTTGGAGTGATAGTCTTCTTGAAAAGTCTGTGGACCACCTTGGCATCATTAGTAGGAGTAGCAATGGCCTCAACCCACTGGGATACATAATCAACGACGACAAGTATATAGCGGTTCCCGTTTGAAGAAGGGAACGGTCCCATGTAATTAACACCCCAAACATCAAAAATTTCAACTTCCAAGATTCTAGTTTGAGGCATCTTATGCCGCCGCGAGATGTTGCCAGTCCTCTGGCAAGAGTCACAAGCCTGCACAAAAATGTTAGCATCCTTAAACATAGTAGGCCAATAGAAACCTGACTCATTAATCTTGGCCACCGTTTTGGTGGGGCCATGATGTCCTCCATATGGTGAGGTGTGGCAACTAGTAAGCACACCGTGAACTTCCCATTCAGGAACACACCTGCGAAATAATCCATCTGCACACTCACGAAACAAAAAAGGATCATCCCAAAAATAATGTTTAACAACATAAAGGAATTTTTTTTCTGTTGGTAGGACACGTCAGGAGGTAGAGTACCACCCACTAAATAATTAGCAAAGTCAACATACCAAGGGTGTTGCTCTACAACTGCATACATGTTGTCATCATGGAAAGAATCATCTATAGAAAGAGAATCCTTACCCTCATCATACCTGATACGTGACAAGTGGTCTGCCACTACGTTCTCTGCTCCCTTTTTATCTTTTATCTCAATATTGAAATCTTGGAGCAAATGGATCCAACGGAGTAGCCTAGGCTTTGATTCCACCTTGGCTATCAAGTACTTCAAGGCTGCATGGTCAGTAAAAACAATGACTTTAGAACCAACAAGATATGATCTAAATTTTTCTAAAGCATATATGGCAGCAAGAAACTCCTTCTCCGTAGTGGCTTAGTTGCCTTGTGCTTCATCCAAAGTTTTGCTTGCATAATAAGTAGCGTGCAAAACTTTGTTCTTTCTCTGTCCGAGCACGGCTCCTAGTACAAAGTCACTTTCATCACACATAATCTCGAAAGGTAGATTCCAATCGGGAGCACATATGATGGGTTCCGATATCAAAGCCTGATTAATCCTGTTGAAAGCCTCAAGACACTCGTCAGTAAAAATAAAAGGGGCATCCTTGAGTCAAAGCTGAGTCAGTGGTTTAACAATTTTAGAAAAATCTTTGATAAAGCGACGGTAAAACCCTGCATGACCTAAGAAACTTCTAACTCCCTTAACATTAACTGAGGGAGGTAATTGCTCAATCACTAAAATCTTAGCTTTATCTACTTGTATGCCCTTTTCAGATACAATGTGACCTAGAACTACTCCCTCTGTCACCATAAAGTGACATTTCTCCCAGTTTAAAACCAAATTGCATTCTTCACATCGTTTCAAAATTTTAGCGAGATTTATTAAACATGAATCAAATGAAGAATCATACACGCTAAAATCATCCATAAAGACTTCCATAATAGACTCTATGAAATTAGAAAAAATGCTCATCATGCAACGTTGAAAGGTAGCGGGGGCATTACATAAACCAAAGGGCATCCTACAATATGCAAAAGTACCATAAGGGCATGTAAAGGTAGTCTTTTCCTTATCTTCAGGGTGAATTGGAATTCGGAAAAATCTCGAATACCCATCCAAATAGCAAAAGAACTTATGGTTAGTTAACCTCTCAAGCATTTGATCTATAAAGGGGAGGGGGAAGTGGTCCTTTTTAGTGGCGATATTTAGTCTACGATAATCAATGCACATACGCCACCCCGTAACAGTTCTAGTGGGGATTAATTCATTTTTCTCATTTGTAATCACCGTCATCCCACCTTTTTTAGGCACTTGGAGTCAGAAATAGGATAGATGATACCTGCATCGAGTAATTTCATAACCTCTTTCTTGACTACTTCATGCATATTAGGATTTAAACTTCTCTGGGGTTGAATGCAGGGCTTATAGTTATCCTCTAAATGTATCCTGTGCATACAAAAATCAGGGCTAATACCCTTTAGATCATCAATATTGTACCCAATTTCTTTCTTATGGGTTTGTAAAACCCCTAGAAGTTGGGAAGTTTGTAGGTCATCAAGTGCAGTACTTATGATCACGGGGTATAGTTCCTGCTCATCTAGAAAAATATATTTTAAGTGAGAAGGGAGAGGTTTTAGTTCAGGTTTCTTAACCTCTGCAGGTTTCGATTCCTGAACTAAATTTACTACCTTCATTGTCTCCTTGGGGTCTTACTCTTTTAGGGAAAGAGCTCTTTCAATATCATGTACTTCATCACCCCAGAACGCTTGCATTATCTGTAGATAAATACCCAAAAAGAATTTCCTCCAAGGGATCCCTTGCAAGAACCTGTGGCAAGCTATCATCACAAATATCATCCATTATATCAATTACATCAATAAAACAACAATTTTCCTCTAACATAGGTCCTTTCAAAACTTTCCCTAAATTAAAAGTAACATTACCATTACCAACATAAAGGGTTAGTTTACCATTTTTAACATCAATAATGGCTCCTACAGTATGGAGGAAAGGCCTACCTAATATAATGGGAATTTGTGTATCCTCGGCCATGTCTAAAACTACAAAATCAATAGGGATAAAAAATTTACCAACTCTGACAGGGACATCCTCTAAAATACCTAGAGGGTATTTTACATAACGATCTCCCATTTGCAAAGTTATATTAGTAACTTTTAAATCACCCATATTAAGTTTAGCACAGACAGACGATAGCATAACACTGACACTGGCACCCAAATCACACAAAGCTTTATCAATAAAAACATTTCCTATATGACAAGGGATAGAAAAACTACCAGGATCCTTTAATTTAGGAGGTGATTTATTTTGCAATAAGCACTACATTCCTCTGTAAAAGCTACAGTTTCTACCTCATTAAAGGCCCTTTTCCTAGTAAGAATGTCTTTCATAAATTTAGCATATGCAGGAACCTGAGTGATTAAATCAGTGAAAGGAACTGTTATCTGCAAGTTTTTCACAGCCTCCAAGAACTTACCGAATTGTTTATCAAACTTACTCTTCAATTGTCTATTAGGGAACGGTAGTTTGATAACTGGGCTCTGCACATCTTCTCCCTTATCCTGAGATTTACCCTGCAAAGAAACATTGGAAGGGTTAGTATCTTTTTGTAGCCCTGCAGGGTTAGAAGGATTAGCGTTTGGTATAGAGGAATCTGGATCAGGAACTGGTCCATCTTCCTTTGGCATAGGAAATGTGAACCACTCCTTAGAGTGATTGCATTGGCATGATCTGTGGGATGGATTGGTTGTGATGGTAGAGCTCCCTGTTGACGGGTTTGTAGTGTAGATGAAAGTTGTGCAATTTGATTATCCATGATTTTATTATGAGCTAAAATTGAATCAATTTGTGCATCCCTACTCTCCATATGCTTTTGCATGTTGGTAAGCATTGCTCTAATTTTTATCATAGCAGGGTCAGAAGATGATGAGGGTTGTGCTTGGTTTTTCTAGCCAGAATTAGGATGGTAATTGTAATACCCCATATTTTTATACGTATTTTATTTAAAATATGTAATTTATAAAGTATTTAAATAATTTTAATACTTTAATTATGGCATTTTAACTAATATTTTTATAAAAGGAAAGTTTATTTAATTTTTTTATTTATAAAAGTTGGGGTTTTATTTTAAGAAATTTTGATTTTAACAAGTTTTATTAGGGTAGGGATTAGGAAAAACTAAAAGACGAAAGTTTAGGGAAAAAGGGGTTGGTTAAGAAGGGGTATAAATATCCCACTTATGAGGCAAATCAACTTTGCCCAGAGTAGAGAAAAAACCAAGGTAAACTTCTATCTCTCCTCCTTATTTTTCTTTCTTTTTCTTTTCCCCTTTCCCTTTTTTTTCGGCTGACCTATTTTTCCGCCCCCCTCCACCGCAGCCAGCCACTGGCAGCAGGTGGCCGCCGCTGCCAGCAGCCGGCAGCCGGTGGCTGCCTTCTCTTTCCCCCTTTTTTCGAGTGTATAAAAAAAAACTTAGCTTTATTATTTAAATTTAATCTATGCTTAAATCTAAGTGTAAATTATGAGTTTTGGAATTTGATTTTTGATGTTTGATTATAATTATTATGTCAATTAATATTCAAATGTGATTTTAATTAAAAAAAAAGCCCCAATTTTTGAAACCCCAGGTTCTTGATTTATGAATTATTGAAGGGTTATGATGTATATTGGTTTAGATCTTTGTTTTAAGTGTTTTAAGGCTTAATTACAGCAAGTTTTAATTAAAATAAAGTGCTGAAATTTTATGTAGAACACTTAATATTATGTTTCTTGAAGAAATTTTAATTACCCATTAATTGGGACTTAATTATGGTGTTTTAAATATAATTTCAGCTTACTTTAATTAAATTATGAGGGGTTTTAAAATAGTATATATTGCTGGAAATTTATTTAGAGTGGATTTTAATACTCAATTATGATTTTAATGTGTAAGAGACTTCGAAGTAAGCAATTTCTACTAGTCGTGGCGATTTTAAGATCGTACTCAAGGTACGTTCGCGTACTTAGCATATTTTGATGATGTAGAATCATGCTAGGCTTGATTTCAATCAATTACAAGTAGTATCATGCTAAGGTTTATGTATGGAATTGTGAATTAATGGTGTTGATGATTGAATTGTGAAGTATGAATTATTTGTGATGGTTTATGGATTGGAAAATTACATTTTGGGCATGTAGTGTTTGAACCACACTTTTATTTATGGCATGTTAGAATGCATGATTAATTAAACTACATGTTTAAATATGTTAGGAATATTGAAAAGGAATTTTATTATGGTTCAAATAATTTTTATTGATGCTTTAAGCATGAGGAAGGAGCTATATAAGTGTCTATGTACACAAAGGATAAATTGTATGTTGGTGCCTTTGTGCACCTAAGGTGTTTTTAACACCGAGGGATAGGATTTTTGGCGCTTTATGCGTTTAAGGTGTCTTTGACATTGAGGTAGAATTAAAAAGGGTTCAACATTAAATAATATGTGGTCACTAATTATTCAAGAATTAAATTGGTATGCTTGGTTGATTGAATAATTATTGTTGATTGATTTATTATGCTTTGAGAGTCATCACCAAGTCCAATAACATGTAAATAACGTAAAGTCAAAAAGAGATTACACACCAAAACTCTTGGAATGTATATACCTTGAGTATGAACAATGGGGGGAGTTATGGGGTTTTATATTTAACCATAACTTCTAATGGAGTACAGGATGCTGTACATTCCTTTTTATTTATTATTATGCGCAGGAATTCCGCCACCTTTGAGTGGTTTTGTCGCTGGCACGGTTAGCTCCCGGTCAGTTAACCTCAATTTATTTGGGGGAGGTATAGTTGGAAACCCATTCGATGCATAATCAACGCTAAATGAATTATTTAGTGTCTAGTTAAAGTGTCTTGTTGATTTTTGTGTGTTCTTGTAAACAGGTGCATTGAGATAAGTGTGTATTGATAGGTGAAAGCATGTTAGTGTGTTTAATTACGCTTATGTACTCAGCTTTGCTGATTGTGTGTGTTTGTGTGTTTGGCCATGTCTTTATCTTGGCCCAATGATGACCCATTTTTAATGGAGAGTAGTGGGGACAAGTAGAGATAAACTTTTCAGGTATTGAAGCATATTCATAACGGGGCATGAGTGAAGAGTGAACCATGCTAGTTTCCATTAGTTTACAATGTGTTTTATGCTTTATTTATTTATGACATACTCTGTGTGGACTAACGCAAAGGTTTGGTTTTGGAACGGTTTTGAATAAGGGCCTTGAATGGTTCCAAGTTGTAGTTTGATTTTATTTGACTTTATTTGTTTTGGTTTTAAACTTTGCTTTCGTTTGGTGGACTTTTGAGTTGACTTGTTTAAACGATTTTTAAGTTTAAGTCTTCCGCTGTGTATCTTTGATAGTTGCCTTAGCCGTTTTCATGGTGGCGGTAATGTCTTAGATATTCCTAAATCGTATTTTAAAGAGTAAAGTGGGTATTTAAAGGAAAGGAATATCTAGGGTGTTACAGTAATATTTCTGCTGTGGTGGAGGTTGCTGTTGTGGTTGTTGTGAAGGTGGAGGGTTTTGTACATTGGTACTTCGGCAAGAAAGATATGGATGGTTCTAGAAACCAGGATTATAAGAGTTGGAATATGGGTTATTTTGCCTATAGGTTTGGAAAGCATTAACTTGTTCCATGGAACTCCTACCATCTTGCTCCCAATGCCCTACTTACACAATTTTCACAAAAAGCTTTATTGTTAGCAACAACAGAAACATTTGCTACAGAGTTAGGAGTAGTAGTAAGATTATCTAATTTTTGACAAATAGATGTTAACTGAGCTTGCAAAAAGGATACAGAATCAACATTATGTTTTCTTTTATTTGCAAACCCTCTCGGATTCCCGTATTAGGAATTGTGTATTGCCATATCTTCGATAACCTGTCCTGCATCGTCCACATTTAAATTCATGAATCTCCCACTAGCTGCAGAATCTAGAACTGATCTAGATTAATTTCCAAGTCCATTGTAGAAAGCTTGGATCAGTTGCCACTATGCCAGATTGTGGTGGGGGCATTCTCTCTGTAGATCCTTGAACCTCTCCCAAGCCTCATATAAATATTCATCGGCCTCTTGAGCGAAGTTCTGAATAGCACTCCTTAGTACAGCTATTCTCTATGTAGGGTAATATTTATTATAAAAATTCAAGGCAAGAGTTTCCCAGTCAGTAATACCAAGTGATGTTCTATTCAAACCATTAAAACATAATTTATCTTTGCCACATAATGAAAAGGGAAAAAGAATCTCCCTGATTTGGTCTTGCGTGACCCCGGCTTGCCTAATGGTGTTGCAATATTGGCAGAAATCTGCAATGTGAAGATTAGGATCTTCACCCTTAGCTCCACTAAATTTCTTCCTCTCTATCATGGTGACAAATTGGGGCTTGATTTCAAATTGTACTCCATCAAGAGCCGGAGTGGGAGTAAGGTGCGGAAAATCTGTGAGCTTTGGCTGCGAGTAGTCACTGAGCTTCTTTTGAGCCGTCATCTCTGATTCTGAATCTGAAGGAATTTCTGAGTCACTAGAATCAGTTGGAGGGTCTCTTCGATTATTGCTTTCCTCAGAACCCGCCAGGATTTGTCTATAAAGATTACTTTGCCTATGGAACGAGCGCTCGGTCTCAGGATCAAATGGGATGTAACATGATCTGGAGCACCTGGGCATAAACAAGGAACTAAAAGACAAATATGAGAATTGCCTCAAAGAACTAACGCTCTCTGAGACAAGAGGGGATAATCTAGACTACAAAAAAAAAAAAAAAAAAATCAGAAAATAAAAATAAAACCGTCTCCCCGGCAACGGCGCCAAATTTTGACAGGCTCAAGTCGTATTCACCTAATAAAAAATAAAACCTAAATCCACTAACTATGTAGATAGGGAAGAAGGGTCGAACCACGGGGAAACAAGTTAATCTATTCCTAATTAATTAGAAGCAATCTAAATTATCAAGTAACCAAATTATTGTAAAAAGGTAATTAAACTACTAAAGGTAAGAGTAGGAATAGAGTAAAATAAGAGGTAAATCAATGAAGGAAAAGCCTAAGGCATAGGTTCACCAATAAACAATATTCCAGGGTAAATCATAATAAGCAATCATCAATGCATCAATTAATCAGATTATAAAGGGCTTTCGCTACG
The DNA here is from genome assembly GCF_948465745.1 of Chenopodium album. Lineage (NCBI taxonomy): Eukaryota > Viridiplantae > Streptophyta > Magnoliopsida > Caryophyllales > Amaranthaceae > Chenopodium > Chenopodium album. The sequence goes on from NC_137834.1 coordinate 30,320,062, forward strand.
TATTACAATCACAGAGTTAATTTACCGGTATTAAATCTCATCTCTCGAATTTCGACTTAACCATTTATAAATTAGTCCGCTTATTGAAACTAAGCCTAAACATCAATTCTCATCTCTCGAATCTCGAATCAATATTGCTAAACTCATACAATTAAATCTGGCCAAACCTAATTACATAGCATTAAATCAATCAATAGGAAAATAATCAAGCATTGATCTGATAATCAACAATCACAAATTTTCCCCTTCATATTATTTATTAGATCCCCATAAACCCTAGAAATAAAACTACTCACACATAATTAAATCTAAACTAATCAAAACAATAAAATAAGACATGATGAAAGAATTAAAGAAAATAATTGAAATTAAAAGAGAAGAAATTGTTACCAAAAGTAATCTGGATTAAGGAATGGAATTAATTAAGAACAAGGTTGAGAGAATTTTTTGAGAGAGAAAATATTCTAAGTAGAGAGAAAAAGTATAAAAGAGAAGGTAATCAAAATTACGTACAAAAATCGTACTTAAACATCCTTAAAACAAATCCTAATTTAGAACTAAAATCTCGGCAATCAGGTGCCTCCAAAAACACACGCCCAATCAAGCGAAGGGCCGCCTGATCAGGCCCGCCTTTTTCTTCAAGGTTCTCCTGGGCAGCCGCGCCCGATCGGGCGCGCCTTTTGCTGGTGCCTTCTTATGCGCGCCCGCCCGATCAGGCGCAAGCTTGCCCGATCGGGCCCGGTCTTTTCCTCAAGGCTTGGACTTCGATTGGGCTTCATTCTTTTGCCCAACCCGGATTTCCTCTTCGGGTCTTGAATACTCGGTCCAAATGCCCCGGTATCACACACCGAGCCCGTAATCACCGGCTCTAACTGGTCATGGGCTTCAAAGATGGTCGTGTCCTCTTAATGTTAGTAGTTGCTCCATGAAAAACCCGGAAAACGCTCTAAATGTGCAATTTCCTACAAAACTCAAGCAAAACTACAAAAACACTAGAAAACACCAATTAGTAATAAAAGTGGCTCTAAAGAGCCAAAAACACTACTAATTATGACCAAGGGACGGGGGTAAAACACTATATAAATTGGACACATCACAAGTATAGGGTCGAACCCAAAGGAGTGAGTCAGTATTAACTATAGCCTAAGTCAAGCTACTTCGAAGATTGTAGTGAGAAAATGGTTGGTAATATGGTAACAAAGCTATATTGATCAAGTAATTCAAGAAACTAAATACTAGGGATGTAGTTAATTTCCACATGCAAGTTCAATAATCATGCTAATTGATAGTTCATTCAATTGATTCAAGCATTGCAAAGGACAAACAATAGTAGCAATCAAAATAATTCAAAAGCTATCTCCTAGAGGCCAAGCTAGGGGTCACTATGAATGGCTAATCAAGGAAAATCACAATCAAACTCAATCAATAAAAGCAATTCTCAAATTGATGGTTCATGTCATTAAGAATTGCAATGCAATCTAGATTAATCTTATAGGTTGATCACTCCTAATCTAATTAATCACATGAAAAACTATGTCAACCAATTTAATTGCAACAATTCAATCAATCAATGATCATCAACTAGCACAAATTATCAATCAAGCATGCTTCCCCTTCTCCCTAGAAACTAATCTACTCACTAATTATGGTGTAACTCAAGAACAAATCACTAGAAATTGCATTGATCATCATTCTAAATCAAAATCAAAAGAAAACAATATCAACTACAATATCAAATTCAAATCCAAGGAAATCAAACAATCAAACATGAATCTAAAACAAACAAGTAAAGAGATGAACTAAAAGAAGAGATTCTCACTAATATTAATGATTGAAGATGAAGAAATCCAAGCACAATTGAACCAATGTTGAAATACAAATCCAAATCCAAGAACTTCTCTCTCTAAAACTAAGCTAATGAAAATTATCTAAAAGTTAGTTTTCAAAAAGGAATTACAAGTGTATTTATAGGCAAAGAAGGAAAACAAGATTCCCGTGCCCTCTCTAAGAAATCCCTCGTGCCGCGGGGAAATGGGTACGGGACCCATAACAAACTCCACGGGTTGTCTGGGCAACACCCGTGCCCGCGGCAAAAGCCACTGCGCGGCGAATCCCCTGCTCCCAAAGAGTAATCGGAGGGTCGCGGTCTCTCTAATCTGGAGCGCTCTCTCCAATCTACCCGCGCCCGTGGGGAGCCCGCGGCCAGACCGCGGAGAGTTCCTGGTCGATTTTGGCTAATTTGGTGCAATCGAGCCCGTGCCCGCGGCCTTCAGGACCTGCGCCCGCGACAACCTGGCAAGAGCTGATGCCCTCTCCAAGCAGATTGCTTCCTCCTTGCTTAGTCAATATAGCTCATCTTGATCCCTTTGCAAAGAAAACTCCTAGGTACCTACAAGAGCAAACAAAGGAAAGGAATAAAAGGGAAAAAGGGCCAAATAAAAGGAAAACATGAAGAAAACACGAAAAACACAAAGAAAGAAGGAAATAGAGGAACTAAAGGAAAAAGGACCAAAAATAAGATAAGAAAGCATGAAAAAGGGATGAAATCATCCAAAAAACTACCCTATGAGTGCCATAAATGACACTCATCAAGTCATCCAAGGGGGAGTGTTATGAAATATCTAAATATGGAGGACTATTATCCCACGTACAATCTAGAACATTCTAAAGTTGGGTATTTGATCTTATCCGATGATGGAATCATAGATAATATACATGTATATATACCTCGTACTAGATGGAACAATATATAGAACGTAAAAATATTTCTCTATCTCTCTATATCTCTCTTCCATATTCAACACAATAACATTAATTCATTTTTGTCTAACAAACATCCATATTGTTACATGACTTCATAGTTAGGTAGCTTGCACAAATGCACAATCCTTAGATAAATAACAGTAAAACCTTCAAAAAAAAAGTTAAAAAAAGGTCGTTATTACCTAAAATGTTTTTACTCAATATCAATTTTATTTTTTCGACCAAAAAAAATTATTTATTTATTGACACAGTCAAAGATTGAAATAAAAATGATTAAAAATAACCAATTCCTTATTCCAAAAAAAAAATCCTAAAAAAAAAACCATGTATATGACATCATAAGTGCATTAGGCAGCAAATTTTTTTATGAGACAGTGACACGTATTCAGTTTGAGGAAAAAATGATGTCATCAATTTTCTGTTTTAGTAATAGTTAATAGATTAGCGAAACTTATATTTTATTTTGTACTCATGAAATATTGGTATTTTATTGGAAATAAAACTCTAAACCAACAATTTTATCCTATAAATTTATCCAAATTTTGTTGAAAATAAAATTCTAAACTAACTTTTTTATCCTACAAAATATATCCAAGTTTTTATTATAATAAAAAAATATAAATTTTTTATTCATAAAAATTATATCCAAATAAATCTTAAGTGTCACACTAACATTTAATAATTGTTGTCTACGTGACGCGACATTTGGTGAATAGTTGAAACGCCAAGTGTCACTGTTTCGTGGCCTGGCTAAAAATTTAGCTTTATATACTAGTTATATGATATTATTTAATTAAAAAAATAAGTTTAGATACTAGTTATATACTCCCTCCGTCCCCTAATACAAAGCCTCATTTCCATTTTAGGTAAACCAAAATACAATGCCACTTTCTATTTTAAGCTATAATTTTTGACCAAAATAACCTCATTTCTTATTTTTAATCCCATATTTGTCCCTTAAATTTGGTGAGGTGTCTGTATTATTTTTTTGGAAGACTAAGCTAAGTCTTTAGGCATTAAATGCCCTTTTGGTTGCTTTGGCAGGACTTTAGAAATTCTCATATTTGTTTTGGTTGTTTTTAGATGAGTCTGTGTAGTGTCAAACGATTAATTTGATTGGTCATTTTATTTACATTAAGTGAATGTTATTGGTGTACTTATAATAGTATAAATTGCTGACATGTCACTTAATTGGTGCATGTGCAACTTTTTTCCTCCGTCTCTTTTTTCCATAAACATTTAATACTCACTTGTACTTCCAATTATTGAGTTAAAGTAGTCAATTTTTTTCTTAATTTCTGCACTAAAACCAAAAGAAGCATTGTATTAGAGCAACTCTAGGTACCCACCGTGTCACGGGAATCATTCCGGTCTGACGGTGGGATTTCCCGTGACACGGGAAATCTGCCGTGACACGGGAAATTCCGTGTCTTTTCCGAGTAAACCCTTAACACGTTTTCTTCCCCGTTTACTAAAAATTTCCCGCGTCACACTAAAAATGCACCGTGTCACGGGAATGTTTCCCGTCTGACGGTGGGACTTCCCGTGTCACGGTACGGTTTGCCGTGTCGCAGGATACTTTTTTAGGGTTTTTATCATTTCAGGGTTCCGTGTGCTCCCTCGGCACATTTTCTCTATAAATACCCCCTCATTTCTGATGTACGGGGCATCAATTAATTCTCTAGATTATTTTTCTCTCTTCTATGCTTTAGCCTAAACACTAGCCTACCCTTCTTATTTCAAAATTCCTTCTTCAAGTACTCCAAGGAGTCCATACTTTACTCGTGGTTCTGTCCTTAAGCCAAGGCGTGAAAGGTAGAACTGTTTGAGGGTTTGGCCCCAAATCAACTCTACTTTATTTAATTTCATTTAATTGTTGTTTTATTATTATTTCCTTGAAGTTACTAACTCGTTTATTATTTTGTAGTTGCAAACAAACAGAATCAAAGTAAGAATTATGTTCCTTTTATTTCTATTATTTTTCTAACGATTTTATATTGTTGGAATTATTGTTAAATTGCTTCCAATATTAATGTTTATTTTATTATATTTATTGATCACTATATTGCATGTTAAAGGGAATATGTAATTGAAAATCACGCCTAATAAGATAATTTGGACAACCGGTTTAGGATCCTTTTTAATCTTGTTGTTTAATAAAGTGATCACAATATTTTAGAATTATATGTTGCATTAATATTAAACCAATTTAGCCTAATAATATTTTGGAGCAAATTGAATCTCTGTTTGTATGCCTTTGAGATCGCAGGAATCACTTTTCACTAAAAGAATCGAGTAGAGGCCAATGCGAGCGAATGTGACTCCATGACTCACTTCGTACTATCATCCTCGATCCTCCTTTCGTGGTTCTGAAACATATGGAGTTAGTAATCTCATGGATTATGAATGGGGTGTAACCTTCACGGGTCAATCGTTGTTGCCTTCGTTGTCCCTTATTCGTGGTTGTCTTATAATGATCCGTGAACGGTTTACAAGTTCCTTAAAAACTTTTTGGCGGCTCCCTACTTTCCATGTCCCTAATCGTATACGTCAATTCCCACTTCCTATGATTGCCAAGCATATTCACACATGCTTTAACGTAGGCACACTTTGAGCGACGCCTACAATTTGGCGACTCCACTGGGGAGGATTCTTGGTTATTTATCGATTTGAGTGATCGGTATTTAATTAAGATGAGTGGATGAGACTTGAAAGATTCTTGAAAAAATATTCTTGTGATTAATTTGGCATATTTGCATATGCATAGACGTTTTAACGTCGCATTTAGGTCTGTCCCGTAGGAAAAATTGAATAACTTGGTTGCGCACGAAGGAAAACAGGGCACCAGTCAGATCTTCTGACTGCCGTGCCACGGCAAAATCTGCCGTGTCACAGTACAGTGCACCGTCTGACGGTGCACAGTACCGTGGCACGGGAATTTTTTTCGTGTCACGGCAGTCCTAAAAATCAGTCCAGTGGCTTATTTTCTCTTCTCACAGTCAACTTCCTTCGATTTTTCTGAAAAAACGTATGTGTTCTACATGCGTCTTAGCCCCGGGGGATTTAAGCTCTATCAACCCAAAAACGCTCATGGCAATAAGGGTTCATCCGAGTTATTAAATCCACCCAAACCATGGAGTCGAGTTCGATTTCATCACGAACTCGCGGAGCCGCCCGTTAGCATACACCCTCAAGGGAGGCTGCCTTGCTAACGCGTCCAAACTCTTAACCATGGTACCCTTTTGACACCCAAAGCTTGACCAATAGTTGAACATAGATCTTGACTCTAGGTTGCAAACTTTTTTTACATCATCGTGCCTAAATGCTATGTGGTTGTTTGGTGCTAACCTTCATGTGTTTACTGTTTTGTTTAACCCATGACCGAGGGTTTTTATTTTCACATAGTAACTAGTACGGACCTAAAATCGATTAAAATCTGGAAAAGTCACAAAACTGACCTGGAACTGTGCACCGTGTCACGGCATGTTCTACCGCGCCACGGTGAACAGTGTCGTGACACGGGGCTTTTTACCGTCTGACGGTAGACTACACCGTGTCACGACAGTCAGCACCGTGACACAGTGCCCAGGAAAAGTGTCCCGTCAGTCTTTTTTCGGTTTTTGTGCGTACGTATGTGTCCAGTTTGGTGTCATGTCTAGTTGTACGGTCAAAACACGCGTCCATAACCTCACTTAATCACTCACATATCGTTTTCACACACTTTTTTCCTTAGTCGTGCACCACTTTTTGACCGTATTTTAGGGTAGTCTTGTTTTTTGTGTCGTTTTTTTCAGTCGTTTTTTTCAGAGTAAGTCGGATAGTATCCTCCCATATTTTTTTTTTAAAAAAATAAACAAATAGAATTTCAAAATTATAGATTTTTTTTAAAAATCATTTTTTTATCCGGATGGGTTAAGGTTAAGTTTGGTCATTAAAGGTGTGTTTGTTTTGGTGTCACAACACTTGGTCAAGAAGCAGGGGTAGATTGTTACGGTTCGAGTCAATACCTTAACAACCTCTTATACCAAAGAGGCGTACAAGGAAACCACCACAATCCTCTCCACAAGATCCATCTCCAGTCTACTTTCAACCAATAGCTACTAAGGAAGACATCGAGAACATCAACAAGACAATTGAAATGTTGTCTAACATGATGCAGACACTCACCTAGAGTCAACACGGTAGAGCAAGACAATTAAAACAATGTCACTACCACTGCAATGGACAAGATTAAGGAACAGATGAGTAAGATTTCTGAAGAATTCACTTATGTGGAATAGTCTGTCACCTCTTCGTCCATAAGGGACAAGCTTCCCGAGAAGTTTTCTACTGTTGACATTCCCAAATTCAAGCCTACTGATAATCCGCTTTTCCATTTGAAGGCTTTTTCTGCAACCATGGCTCTTAAGGGAATAGATGTGACACTCTTCCCTACAGTGTTCCCTCTTTCCTTGGAGCATGCCTGTCAACAGTGGTTCTACTCTTTGGAATCCAAACATGTCGCGACCTGGGAGGATGCTGTTGAAAGCTTTATGAATCGTTACAAATGTAACATTCATGCCAAGACTTCTAAACGTGAACTCTCCATTCTCAAAAAGAAAGAGAATGAAGGCTTCACCACTTACTTAAGCAGGTGGAGGGAAACAGTCGCGCTCTTGGTGGATCCCCCCAAGGAAAAGGAGATGGTTCGCTTGTTCATTGCCAATCTGACTCATAAGTACAAGAAACACTTGAATTTTTTGCCTCTGAGTACCTTTGAAGCTGTATACGATATTAGAATCAATATTGAGGACGAACTAATGAAGACTGTTGGTAGCAACAATAATAAAAGCACTTGGAAAAACAAGAAGAACGACACTCCTTCTTCTTCGTCTTCCAAGCCCAATAATGATACCAACAATATCAATATCAATGATGTGCTGGCCCTTAATGCTCCTCCTCAAAGATTCCAAAGGCAAAGGAGGGTTTACACGCCTTTGAAAATGACTTATGATGTTGCTTATGACCGTTTGCATGGTCAAGGACTGATTATGCCAATTGGACCATTTCCAGAACCTCGACCAGAGAATAGGACCGCTAGCTATGACCCCAATGCTTATTGCAAGTTTCATCAAGGCAAGGGTCATAATACTGAGAAGTGTTGGAGGTTGAAGGATGCAATCCAAGACCTGATTGATGCTAATCAACTTTCTGTCCCTCCAGGGGGCAAGAAGCCTAACGTTCAAACAGGTCCTCTTTCTGATGCTTTGGCTATCATGGGAGATGAAGCCTCCTTTGATCCGTCAATACTCATTCAACCTGTGAATGAACCTCTGTCGGAAGTTGTATTTGTCTCGAGTTCTGAACAAGTGAATGGAATTTGGGATAGTGACGATGAAGACGTCTATCTCAAGGAGATAGCCTGTTCATCTCTTGGCATAAATGAAGATGTTTGGGGTGACTTTGAGGTCAAGGTTCTCACCAAAAGTGGACGGTTACAACAACCTAGTCCACCTCCACCTCCACCACAATCACATCTGATAGTTGATCCCATCGACCCTGTGAATAGCGACGTGGTCAGACAATTGCAAAAGACCAAGGTGGAGATGAATGTATGGAAGCTTTTGGCCACCTCCCACGAGCATCGAAAGGCTGTGATGAATGCTCTGGTGAAAATAGGAGTTGATGATGACATGACTCCTCAAGGACTGGTCAACTTTCTCACTACTGAATTGCCAAGTACTAGCAATCTGATTTCGTTTTCTGACAAGGATCTGCCCCCGGAAGGGGATCAACATAATAAGGCCTTACACCTCACTGTGGTGTGTAGGCAGATGAATGTTCCTATGAGCCTGGTTGGTAACGGCTCTGCAATCAATGTATGCCCACTCTGCACTGCAAAAAAGTTGGGCATAAAGAATGAAGAACTGAATCCCTCTACTCAAGGGATTTGAGCTTATGATAATACTAGACGTCAAGCCGTGGGTACTATCATACTCAACATAGCTACTGGGGCCTTTGAACGTCGCACCAAATTTCAGGTGGTGGACATTAAGGCCTCTTTCAATCTGTTATTAGGACGCCCTTAGCTTCACGAGCTAAAGGCGATTCCATCATCGTTGCACCAGAAGGTGAAAGCCATAGTTGGAGGGGTTCCAATTACCATTGATGCCTCTCCTATGCGCATTCAAGTTATCGACACTCCTATCGTCCATGTTGAACATGATGAAGAAGACGAAGATCTTTGGGGGTTTTCACTCGATGATGTTCTCGTGATTGAAGAAGAGGAAAAGTGCCATCTCGACTTCGATCCCTATTCAAACACCAATATTAATGCCATTCTGAAGAAGCAACGGCATTTCCCTGGAATGACCCTCGGACTCAAAAGAAAATGGTCGAACTTTAGGGCCATCCTGGTGCACTCAAGAAGGATACTTTTGGCTTGGGATTCAAGCCAACAAAAGAAGATGTGAAACAAGCTCTATTGAAGATGAAGGCTCGCAATAATGCTCGAATCACGAAGACGGAGATGGCCATGGATCCATATCCATTCACCCTCAATGGCCAATACATTAAATAAGGGGAAGATTTCCCATGCTATGAATTCCCTAAGCCATTCGTCCACGATGGGAAGCGTGAACCAGGATTCGAGATGTTCCTCGATTGTGACTTTGTTGATGAAGACGAAGAGCTCTTCCCAACTGAGAAACCAGCTAGCCCAAACTCTGATGATCTAGGCATCAACTTGCTTTTTGGAATGGAGAAGAATGAGTCTAAGCCCGTCTGCAATGATAACTCCGAGCTCGTTCAAGCTGTCGTAGCAAAAAAGGATTTTGACCCCTCCGAGTTAATTGTCCGAGCTAATAATATTTCAAAGGGGTGGCGCAAGACATTAAGGATTACTACACCAAGCGGAGAGAAGTTGGAAATAACCGCTGGCGAAGGTCCTATGTTTGATGAGTCTGAGTCATCTAGGTCCGAGTCTGAGTCTGAGTCTAAGTCTATAGATGAGTCCTTAGAGTCTGAGGCCGACCCTCTTTCTTTTACAGAGCCTAATCTTGAGTCTCTTGTTGAGCCTTCTCTTTCCGGTGAGGTCGCAGCTGACCTTACCCCCCTTGATGTATTAGCCAATGAATTCAATAAAATGAGTACCTTTGCTTACGATGCGTGTCATTCCCCTGATCAATATTGCTTTGCTAATGATAAAAATGACAAAGAAATAATAAAAGCAATTGAAGAACACGAAAATAAAACAGCAGTTATCAAAGACACAGGAACAGTTAACATTTCCAATGATACGACTGTGAAAGAAGTAAAAATTGGATTAACACTAAGTCAAGATGAACGCAAAGAGCTAATTAACTTGCTTAGTGAATTTGTTGATGTATTTGCTTGGTCATACCAAGATATGCCAGGAATTGACAGGGATATAGCTCAGCATACGATACCACTCATTATCGGTATGAAGCCTGTCAAGCAAAAGCTGCGCCGTATGAAACCGGATGTGGCTCTCAAAATCAAAGAAGAAATCAGAAAACAGTTGGCCGAAGGTTTCATCAAAGTATCCAAGTATCCAGAATGGATAGCAAATGTGGTTCCAGTTCCAAAGAAGGATGGAAGGGTCAGAATGTGTGTTGATTACAGGGACTTCAATAAAGCAAGCCCGAAAGATGGGTTCCCTCTACCTCACATTGACATTCTGGTCGATAGCACAGCAAACCATGCACTCCTATCATTCGTGGACGGTTACGCCGGATATAATCAAGTACTGATGGCTGAAGAAGATATGGAGAAAACCACATTCATCACACAATAGGGTTCATATTTCTATACGGTAATGCCATTCGGGTTGAAAAACGTGGGTGCCACCTACCAAAGAGCAGCTACAGCATTGTTACATGACATGATGCACAAAGAGGTGGAGGTCTATGTTGATGATATGATCGTTAAGTCTAAAGATTGCCCAGGCCATATCATTACACTTTGCAAGTTCTTTGAAAGACTCCGCAAATACAACATGAGATTGAATCCAGCAAAGTGTGCATTCGGAGTCAAGTCAGGCAAATTACTTGGATATGTGATCAGTTCTCGAGGGATTGAAATAGATCCCACAAAAGTAAAGGCAATCATGGCCATGCCACCGCCCAAGAATGAGAAGGAGATTCGAGGTTTCATTGGAAGGTTGCAGTACATAAGTAGGTTCATATCAAAGCTCACAGCGATATGTGAACCTATATTCAAGCAGCTCAAGAAAAATGTCCCAGTCACATGGGACTGCGATTGCCAAAAATATTTCGACAAAATCAAAGAGTACTTGGCAAACCCACCCGTGCTAGCGCCAGCAATACCTGACTTTCCTCTTCGACTCTACCTTACGGTCACAAGAGAAACAATGGGGGCAATGCTAGCACAAGAGATTGAAAGCAAGGAGAATGTGACAGGGTAAAGTCGTATCTCCAAATCAAAAGTAATTCCTAAGTCCTCTAACTAAAGCAGATAGGGAAGTAGGGTCAATCTCCACAGGGAAACAAGTCTTTCTATTCCTAATTAACTAAAATAATCTAGATTATGAAGTAACCAATATTTATATTTAAATATGAAACTAAACTACTAAGATTTAGAATAGGGAGAAAACGATATATAAAAGGATCTAGGGCATAGGTTCACCAATAAACAATATTCCAAGGTAGAATATAATAATCATTCATCAATGCATACATCAATCAGATTATAAAGGGCATTCGCTACGTATTATAATCACACAATTAATTTACCGGTATTAAATCTCATCTTTCGAATCTCGACTTAACCATTTCTAAATTAACCTGCCTATTGAAACTAGACCTAAACATTAATTCTCATCTGTCGAATCTCGAATAAATATTGTCAAACTCATGCATAAAAGATCAGGCCTAATCTAGTCACAAAGCATTAATTCAATCAATAGGAAATCAACCAAGCATTGATAATTAACAATCACAAAATTACCCCTTCATATCATTTATTAGATCCCCATAAACCCTAGAAATTAAACTACTCACAAATCATCATGACTAAACTAATCAAATAAATAAATAAAAGCATAATCAAGGAAGCAAATAAAATAACTGAAATTAAAGGGGAAGAAATTGTTACCAAAAAGTAATCTGGAATTAATGGAAGAATTAAGAACCAAAGTTGAGAGAAAGAAATCTAAGAGAACAATTAAGAGAGTAAAGAGAGAGTAAAAAGGAGAAGAAGAGATACTAAAATCGTATTACGGAGGAGTATTTATACTCCGTACAAAATCCTAAACTAAAACAAATTAAAACGACGCTAATCGTCAACTAAGAAATACACGCGCCCGATCGGGCGCGCCTTTTTTTTGCTCCCTAATACTAAACTCGCGCCCGGCCGGGCGCGTCACCGGGAGCCAGCCTAAGCTTTCCCCGCCCGGCTGGGCGCGCCTTCGGGCGCCAGCCTCTTTGGCCGGGCGGCTCATTTGGGCCACTATTTGGACTACGATTGGGCTCCAATTCTTCGGGCCAATCTGGGTTTCCTCTTCCGGTCTTGAATACTCGGTCCAAATGCCCCGGTATCACTTATACCGAGCCCTTAATCACCGGTTCGATGGCTCTAACCGGTCCTGGGTTATAAAATCTGGTAGTGCTTCTCCAATGTTCGTGATTGCTCCAAAATATCTCGGGAAAATACTCCAAAAGCATAAATCCCTACAAAAGTCAACCAAATCTACGAAAACACTAGAAAACACCAATTAGTAATAAAAGTGGCTCTAAAGAGCCAAAAACACTACTAATTATGACCAAGGGACGGGGGTAAAATACTATATAAAATATTCACATCGAACTCCCCCAAGCCAAACCTTTGCTTGTCCCTAAGCAAAGATCTCATCAATGAATCAATAAATATGCTTCACCCCAAAAAGTAAAAATCAAGCAAAAACAATCCAGGGTAAATCAAATAAACATGCTTCAGAGTCAACCAATCAAATCCATCAAATTACCTTTCTTCCCTAACAATTGTCAAATAAAGCAAACCACAAGAGCATATAGAATTCAAGACTAGTTCTCACACACTCAACTCTCATTTATGTGGCGAGTAAAACATGTACTCGATCGCTCTCCATCCAACCCCTTTATGTGAACAATGCCCTCCCAACTCACACTCTCGTGTGTATAATACAATGAACGCTCAATCCTACTAGTCGACTCGAAATATGCCAAATCATAACTTGCATTGATAAACAACACTTTCACATTCATACAATTCTATGCACAAAGGTCGGAAGGTCTTTAAAGCATGTAATGTAAGGCTAGGGTAAAGGGTAGGATAAATTTGGGAATAAGTGAGAGAAAAGCTATGCTTAAAGGAGCCATATCTTAATAAAACCCATGATCAAAATAAATAATGATCAACATCTCCTACATAACCAACTCAAACACCAACCAAATATACTCCAATTAATAAATAATCCCAACTCTTACATTTCCACTCATAAGATATAATGATGAAGAAGTAGAGTGAATAAACAAACTTTATTTTCCAAACTTGAATTTTTCATTGAGGCTCAAAATTATTTTTCTTTGATCAACCTCCAACTAGAACATTTTAACACTTTTTTTTCTTTTGAAGTTCACTTATTTTTTTCACATTTTTTTTTCTTTAAACTTCTCTTTTTTTTTCATAGTATCATGCTTTATTTTTTCAAGAAAATATAACTCTCAAACTCATCAAAAATAAACATGAATAACAACAAAATAACTTCTCAAAAGCCCACCCAAATTGTGCAAATAATAAACACACTACAAACTCCCTCACCTCACTCACTAATAGCTCCCCCAAGCCAAGCTTGGGACTAGTAACCAATAGGGAAAAATAGGCTTGTAATGCGGCTAATAAACAACAAAAAGTCAAGGCAACAACATGGGTAGCAAGAAGGGAACAAATGTATCTACAATATCTGGAGGTCACCTAAAAGAACAAATGTCTTCGTCCTCCTCAATGTGCATAATAATGAATCATATAAATATTACTAATAGTTGCAAACCAATACTCAAATTCATTGACATACCAGGAACTATGGAACTATCACACATTCCTTACCAAATCAACTAGTCAAGCACTATATTCACAAGTAGTTGGACAAAATTGACGCATGTAAAGGTTTCAAGGCAACCAAACATCAAATCATGATCAACTAATCCACAATGCCTATCATCAAATACCAAGAATCAAAACAATTTTCTCAAGTAAGGGGCACAGGGAAGCATAATTTACAATTCATTGGAACGTATTTTTGATTTTTTTTTTATTTTTTCAATTTTTTTTGTATTTTTATAAATATAAGAAAGCTATAAAACTAACCTAGAAATCAAGAAATCTAACCTAAGAAAACACACCAAAAATAAAAGAAAAGAGAAAAAGAAATATACCAAACCAAAATCTCCCCCAAGCTAGAATCAGACAATGTCCTCATTGGCTCGGGAACTAGCCCAGCATAGCTAGTCCTCATCATCCTCATCCATCGAGCCGAAACCCGCACCTCCACTGCCACCTGCACCACCTGCACCAGAAGAGCTACCACCAAAATAATCAGCGTGAAAAATCCCTCCCCCCGCCGGTCCCCCGAAAGGAATGTCCTGGCCGTACCCGAAGAAAGAAGAATAGTCAGTGTAAATACCACGGGCAATGGGATCCCTATCGTATCCCTGGGGTGGAGGCTGAAACCATTCAGGGTGAATAGCGTCGTCGGGAATGTTGCCCCGACGAGCATAATCATCGTACATAGGGTAGAGAGCTCTACCCTGGTTCCTCTCTAGGTACCCTAACCTCTGGTCTATGGAGCCTACCATCCTCCTAAGGTCAGTATGTGAATGCTCGATACGTCCTAGGGCCTGATCTATACTCTAAAGATCCCAAACTGGGTCAGAGTCAACATGAGGGATGGAGTGGGACATACGAGGTGGAGAGAAAGCCACCTCGGGCTGAGGCTGGGGTGGTGGTACTGGTGGTGGTGGTGCCTGCCCCCTAGCGTTGGCAACTAAAACATTATAAGTGTAAGAAGGTTTCCCTGGGGGAAAGGCGGTCAAATCAGGACTGGGTAGGGGAAAAATGGGCAAAGGTTGCTCATTCCCAGTCCGAATACACCAAAAGGGTGTCTGCTCGCTATCCAGTCTAACCCACCCCACATCCTCAAAATACCTAGCAGTCATGTAGGTATCTGGTCCACAGTTGGTCAGCTGGTGGGGTCCGTCTACAAAAAAACCGGCCTTTTTCACCGCTATTCGAGTGATAAGGCCACCTAAACGGATAGGGGTCTTGGAAGTGGTGCTGGCTGTGGCATGCCTACTCAAATGGTGAACTATAAACCTACCTATGTTCAATTTCCCGTACCCGTACACATAATGTCCTATGACAGCTAGTTCGTTAGATTGAGCGTTATGGGACTCGGCCCTACCTAAAAAACACAAACCCGCAAATCTTTGCCAGATTTTTTGGACAGGGTGGTGAATAGGTTTGGTACTAGCATGTTGGGGGTCGGGGGTAGGAAAACCAGTCAAAGCATAATATAAGTCACCCATTTTATAGTCCGCATGCCATTGGTGAGATAATTCAGAATTTAATTCAAAAGTTTTACAAAATTCTACAAAAGTTAAACTAATATTTCTATTATTTAACCTGAAAAATAAATTTGCCCATTTCTACTACTAACAACATGGAAAGTGGACAGGAATTCACAAGTAAGTTCTCGGTATGTAAGATAGTACATATCAACAAATTTTCTCATGCCAATGTCATTCAAAAATCGTTTCACAAAATCATACAAACCAAATGATTCTACGGTAGGGCGGTGTAACCACCGAGAAGGAATTACCTCACGACCAATCAAATGTTCTAGCCATTCCTTTTGCTCTCGGCTCACAATCCGCATCGTCGACCAGTACGGGAGTTGCAAGTCCGGGTCGTATTCCTCCCTCGAACTGGAGCTCCTACCAAAAATGGACCTAGCCCTCTTTGAAGCCATGTTTAAGAAATGGGTTTGAAAATTTATTGAATTAAAACTGAAGAATTTTTATATGAAAGTGTAGAGGATGAAGAGAGGATCACAAATATGTAAAGAGTTTTGAATTTGGGTAAGAAATGGAGGAGAAATCTAAGAGAGAAGGTAGAGAGAATTTGAGTTTTAGAGAGAGAAAGTTATGGAGGTAAGAAGAAATGAAGGAATAAAGAAGAAAATAAAGAAGAAGAAAAGGCCGGATCCGCTCGCACCCCGTCGGGCACCAGCTCGCCCGGTCGGGCAATCTAATCATGTAAATGTCGTTAACCCTCGCGCCCGGTCGGGCGATCTTTCAGTCGATTTTTGTTCAATTCTCGCGCCTGGTCGGGCGCCGTTCGCCCGATTGGGCGATCTAATTCACCCAAATTCGTATCCTTTCGCGCCCGGTCGGGCGCCCTTCGCCCGATCGGGCGATCTTGAGGTTCAAAATTTCGCCCTTCTCTCGCCCGGTCGGGCGAGTCTTGCCCGATCGGGCGGATAAATTAGTCCGTATACAACGAATTTTGCGCCCGGCGCCACTCGCCCGGTCGGGCGAAATTACTTATTTTCAGATCCTTGCTCTCGCGCCCGATCGAGTGAGCTTCGCCCGGTCGGGCCCGAGACTAAATCGGCGAAATATTATTTTTCCTCTTTTCTCCAAAATTTGGCTAACTTTTTACCTTCAAACCTGTAACAACACTTATAAAACTCATTAAATTCCCTCCTCTCTCCTCTCGTAAGAAAAAGAAAAGAAAAACTAGTCTAAAAAAAAAAGCATTAAAAATACGGGTTGCCTCCCGCAAAGCGCTGGTTTATCTAGGTCCCGCACGACCTTCTTACCAAGTACAATATCTAGGACCCTTGGCCTAACGCTTGATCGGGTGGTTTCTCACCCGGTCTAGCGGTGTTCAGGTTGCGATGCGGCTTCCTGACATACCCTGTGGGACGCCAAATCACCTTATCTGGTGGATCCTCCTTGACTTGGACAGGGGGATCTTCAATGTGACGCACTAAAAATCCTTCTTCGATCGAAGGTTGCTCCAAATTGTCATTGCGTTCAACACTTGCAACTCGATCCGGCGGAACACTTACCGTAGGCTCGGTTTGCACAACTTGCTTGATCGGTTCCACCTTTTCATCCTCAAAACCAAGACCAACATTGTAGAGTGCTCTTTCTATTGCATCGACTTCCTTCTGCCATTTGTCTATCTCATCTGAAAAGGATGCAACACAAGATACCGCCTCCAAGGGATCTTTTTCAAGAGCTTGGGGCTTGTTAGAATAATTTACAACCACATTAACACTGAAACATTTCTCCTCAGTCATGGAGCTTTTAGGGGCATTATTCAGATTAAAAACAACTTTATCATCCCCTACTAATAATGTTAACTTACCACTTCTTACATCTATGATTGCTCCTGCAGTGTTGAGGAATGGTCTACCCAAAATAATTGGGGTTTGCATATCCTCAGCCATATCACGAACAACAAAATCTACAGGTATATAAAATTTACCTACTCTAACGGGGACATCCTCTAAAACACCTAAGGGGTATTTGAAAGAACGGTCGGCCATTTGTAGAGTTATATTGGTAGCTTTTAATTTACCCATATTCAACTTAGAGCACACAGATAATGGCATGACGCTAACACTAGCACCCAAATCACATAATGCATTATCAATCAAGAGATTGCCAATATGACAAGGGATAGAAAAACTACCTGGATTTTTTAATTTAGATGGAGACTTATTTTGAAGTACGGCACTACACTCTGCAGTGAAAGCTACCGTCTCCACCTCACTAATAGACCTTTTTCTCGTCAATATTTCTTTCATAAAGTTTGCATACGAGGGGATTTGTGTGATCAATTCAGTAAAGGGAACTGTTACCTTCAAATCTTTTACCACCTCCAGGAACTTACCAAACTGCGTATCCAAGTTTGTCTTCAATTGACGATTGGGGAATGGAAGTTTGATAATTGGCTTTGGAGCATTATTACTCTTGTCTGGAGTAGCCACCTTCTCTGGAGTTGTACCCTGCAATGTTGAATTAGATATGTTAGTATTATCCTTTAGCCCTGCAGGGCTATCAACTACATTGTTTGGTTTAATGGAATCAAGATTAGCATTATTTGATAAAACAGGTTCATCAACTCTGGGCATAGAGGGCCCTTCATAGTTTGAACCTCTCCTTAGAGTAATTGCAAATGCTTGATCCGTAGGCCAGGTTGGCTGTGCCGGCAGAGCTCCCTGTTGGCGGGCTTGTAGGGTAGCGGAGAGTTGCGCAATTTGATTATCTACAATTTTATTATGCGCTAGAATTTGATCAATTGTCGCATCTCTGCTCTCCATGTGCTTTTGCATATTGGCCAACATTGCTCTAATTTCCACCAGAGAAGGGTCAGAAGATGAGGAGGGTTGTTGTGGTTGGTTCTTCTGGCTAGCGTTGGGATGGTTATATTTCTGCTGTTGTTGCTGTGGCGCCTGTAGTTCTTGTGGTGGTGGATTTTGAACATTAGTGCTCCGGTAGGAAAGGTATGGATGATTCTGATACCTAGGATTGTAAGTGTTGGAGTATGGGTTATTCTGCCTATAAGCTTGGAAGACATTAACTTGCTCCACGGAACTCCTGCAATCCTGCTCCCAATGACCTACAATACCACAATTTTCACAGAAAGCCTTATTAGAATTATTATTAATTGCATAAACATTAGCTACATTAGCAGTGCTCAGATTATCTAATTTTTGGCAAATAGAGGTTAGTTGAGCTTGCAAAAAGGATACAGAGTCGACACTATGCTTCCCCTTGTTAGAAAATCCTCTAGGGTTCCCATATTGGGAATTGTGTATCGCCATGTCTTCAATAACCTGACCTGCATCTTCAACATCAAGATTCATAAATCTCCCACTAGCTGCAGAGTCTAAAATTATTCGAGAAGAATTTCCAAGGCCATTATAAAAGGCTTGGATCAACTGCCATTGTGCTAAATTATGGTGAGGGCAATCTCTTTGTAAATCCTTAAACCTCTCCCAAGCCTCATATAAAGATTCATCGGCTTTTTGGGCAAAGTTCTGGATCGCACTCCGTAGTACGGCTGTTCTCTCTGCAGGGTAATACTTGTTATAGAAATTCAAAACAAGAGTTTCCCAGTCAGTTATACCAAGTGTAGTTCTATTTAAGCCATTAAACCACAATTTAGCTTTTCCAGTTAAAGAGAAGGGAAAGAGAATCTCCTTGATTTGGCCTTGAGTGACCCCGGCTTGCCTGATGGTGTTACAATATTGACAATAGTCGGCAATGTGAAGATTCGGGTCTTCACCCTTGGCTCCACTAAATTGCTTCCTCTCTATCATCGTTATAAATTGAGGTTTAATTTCAAATTGAACCCCATCAAGAGCCGGAGTAGGGGTGAGATGTGGAAAATCCGTAAGCTTTGGTTGTGAATAATCACTAAGCTTCTTTGGAGCCGTCATCTCTGATTTTGCGTCTGATGATGCCTCTAAATCAGAGGATCGCGGTGATTATTGTTGTTATCACCAGAATCCGCCAGGATTTGCTTGTAGAGATTTTTCTGTCTATGGAAGGAACGTTCGATCTCAGGATCGAATGGGATGTAACCTGATCTGGAACACCTGGGCATAAACAAAAACTAGAAGCAAATGTGAGATTTGTCTTGGAGAACTAACGCTCTCTGAGACAAAAAGGGAAATAAATTAGACTACAAAAACAATCAGAAATAAAAATAGAACCGTTTCCCCGGCAACGGCGCCAAATTTTGACAGGGTAAAGTCGTATCTCCAAATCAAAAGTAATTCCTAAGTCCTCTAACTAAAGCAGATAGGGAAGTAGGGTCGATCTCCACTGGGAAACAAGTCTTTCTATTCCTAATTAACTAAAATAATCTAGATTATGAAGTAACCAATATTTATATTTAAATATGAAACTAAACTACTAAGATTTAGAATAGGGAGAAAACGATATATAAAAGGATCTAGGGCATAGGTTCACCAATAAACAATATTCCAGGGTAGAATATAATAATCATTCATCAATGCATACATCAATCAGATTATAAAGGGCATTCGCTACGTATTATAATCACACAATTAATTTACCGGTATTAAATCTCATCTTTCGAATCTCGACTTAACCATTTCTAAATTAACCTGCCTATTGAAACTAGACCTAAACATTAATTCTCATATGTCGAATCTCGAATAAATATTGTCAAACTCATGCATAAAAGATCATGCCTAATCTAGTCACAGAGCATTAATTCAATCAATAGGAAATCAACCAAGCATTGATAATTAACAATCACAAAATTACCCCTTCATATCATTTATTAGATCCCCATAAACCCTAGAAATTAAACTACTCACAAATCATCATGACTAAACTAATCAAATAAATAAATAAAAGCATAATCAAGGAAGCAAATAAAATAACTGAAATTAAAGGGGAAGAAATTGTACCAAAAAGTAATCTGGAATTAATGGAAGAATTAAGAACCAAAGTTGAGAGAAAGAAATCTAAGAGAACAATTAATAGAGTAAAGAGAGAGTAAAAAGGAGAAGAAGAGATACTAAAATCGTATTACGGAGGAGTATTTATACTCCGTACAAAATCCTAAACTAAAACAAATTAAAACGATGCTAATCGTCAACTAAGAAATACACGCGCCCGATCGGGCGCGCCTTTTTTTTGCTCCCTAATACTAAACTCGCGCCCGGCCGAGCGCGTCACCGGGCGCCAGCCTAAGCTTCCCCCGCCCGGCTGGGCGCGCCTTCGGGCGCCAGCCTCTTTGGCCGGGCGGCTCATTTGGTCACTATTTGGACTACGATTGGGCTCCAATTCTTCGGGCCAATCTGGGTTTCCTCTTCCGGTCTTGAATACTCGGTCCAAATGCATCGGTATCACTTATACCGAGCCCTTAATCACCGGTTCGATGGCTCCTACCGGTCCTGGGTTATAAAATCAGGTCGTGCTTCTCCAATGTTCGTGATTGCTCCAAAATATCTCGGGAAAATACTCCAAAAGCATAAATCCCTGCAAAAGTCAACCAAATCTACGAAAATACTAGAAAACACCAATTAGTAATAAAAGTGGCTCTAAAGAGCCAAAAACACTACTAATTATGACCAAGGGACGGGGGTAAAATACTATATAAAAATATTCACATCCGAATGCAATCTACTACTTGAGTAAGAAGCTTCAAGGATACAAGACGCGATACACACCACTTAAAAAGTTGTGTCTCGCACTTGTGTGGGCCGCACAGAAACTAAGACATTACATGCTCACTCATACGGTGCATGTTGTGTCCAAGATGGATCCTCTCAAATACTTGATCGAAAAAGCAACACTCAATGGCAGATTATCAAGGTGGATAGTCAATCTTGCTCAGTTTGACTTAAAATTCGTACCATAAAAAGCCATCAAAGGTTCTGCGGTTTCTGACTTCTTAGCAGACTTTCCGCTAGAAGAAGTTGAGAAAGAAGAAGATGAGTACGATTTCCCTGACGAAGATTTACTCATGACCGAAGATGATAGATGGACGCTCTATTTCGATGGAGCTTCAAACCAAAAAGGATGTGGTGTAGGAGTCTTGCTTGTATCACCCAATGAAGAGCACATCCCAATTTCCATGAAGCTCGACTTTGATGTCACCAACAATGCCGCAGAATATGAAGTATGTATTTTGGGGTTAGAAACAGTTGTCGCCTTGGGAATTAAGAAGCTCATAATCTACGGTGATTCTTCACTAATCATTAACCAAATCTCCAAGAGATGGAAGGTGAGAAGTGAAAGTCTCGCTACGTATCAAGCTCATTTAGAAACTCTCACGGAGCAACTAGATGAAGTGGAATATACGTATTTGCCAAGAGAAGAAAACTAATTCGCCGACGCACTAGCTAAATTAGCATCAATGGTGCGAATTCCAACGGATACAATCAGAATGCCGCTTACCATAGAAAGAATATATGAACCGGCTTATGTTCACGCACTCGACGATGAACAAGAAGCACAAGAAGAAGATGAAGAGCCATGGTATACAGATATCCTTAACTATGTGACAAGAGGAGAATACCCTCCTAATACTGATAAAAGGGCACGCCGTGCTTTGAGGCTCCTGGCCTCACAGTATGTTCTCATCAGGGGAGAACTCCACAAGAGAACTGCAATGGGGAGAAATCTCTTATGCATAGCCAAGAAAGAAGCACACGGAACCATGGAAAACCTTCATGCAGGCATATGTGGAACACACATGAATGCAAAGATGTTAGTCCGAAAGATTCAACGACAAGGTTATTATTGGACTACTATGGAGAGAGATTGTCACAAATACGTCAAGAAATGTATGAAGTGTCAAGTCTACGCAAATTTACATCATGTTCCACCTTCGCTTCTCTACACATATACTTCTCCATGGCCTTTCTCCACTTGGGGCATCGGCATCATTGGAAAAATAACACCACCAGGACAAGGGGGGCATGAATTCATCCTCGTAGCGATCGACTATTTCACCAAATGGGTCGAAGCTGCCTCATATGCTAAGCTGACGGAAAAACACGTAGCTCAATTCATTGAGAAAAATATCATATGCCGCTATGGGGTACCACATGAGATGATCGGCGATAATGGAACGCATTTCCAAGCCGAATGCGCAGAATTATTACAGAAATATCATATCAAGCATCACAGATCATCACCTTACAGACCACAAACAAATGGTGCGGTCGAATCGGCCAACAAAAATGTGAAAACTATCATCGAAAAGATGACTGAAAATTACAAGGATTGGCCAAGTAAGCTACATTTCGCCCTTTGGGGTTATTGAACCTCTGTTCGTACATCAACGGGGACTACCCCTTTCTCTCTGGTTTATGGAGTTGAAGCTGTACAACCAATAGAACTCGAAATCCCTTCTCTTCGAATCGCATTGGAAAGCCAACTAGATGAAGTCGACTGGATTAGAGCAAGATATGACGAACTAGTCTTACTTGATGAAAAACGCTTGGCAGCTTTGCATCATGTCCAAACCTACCAACAGCGCATGGCGCGACATTTTAATAAAAAAGTCAAGACTAGGAACATCAAAGAGGGTGACCTAGTGCTTAAGGCACTTCGTAAAAATGTGTTAGATCCAAGAGGAAAATTCAGACCGAATTGGCCAGGCCCGTACATTGTTAAAGCCATCTTGTCTGGCGAAGCGGCACAATTGGTAGACATGGACGGTAACGGTTTCCACAATTTAACCAACTTGGATCAACTTAAGAAATTCTATGCCTAGTCGCATGGGTTCATGACCCAATAGAGCTACGTTTGGCCTGATTCCTTTTTAAGGATACGTAGACAACCCCTCAAGGGGGCCCGGCCACTTTAAAAAAAATAAAATCCTCCCTCTGTCGATCAAGTATACGCATCAGTTCAGTATTGCGTCACGAAAAAAAAAGGGGGGTTTTGCCGCGACACGGGACATTCCACCGTGTCACGGTACAGTCCACCGTGGCACGGTAGACCTGGCAAAAAAAAAAATAAACGGGGGGGGGGGGGGGGGGGGGAGGGGTTTTCCGCGACACGGGACATTCCACCGTGTCACGGTACAGTCCACCGTGGCACGGTGGACCTGGCAAAAAAAAAAAAAAAAAACGTCGTGACACGGTGGAATTTTTAGTGACGCATTCTTTGCGAATTCATTATTTGTTCGAGATTTTTATTTTCATTCTTCCATTGCGTCCGACTCCTTGACTCGGATAAATAAATAAAAAAAAATCATTGTAATTTTTTATTTAAGGCTAAAATAAATATGCTATTATTATTGAAATAGATATGACTACAACTATTGGCATCATACGCCTTATTTTAAATAAAAAATTATAAATCATAAAAGCGAAGCAATACTGATCTAATCCCTCTTCACCTTAGGAACCTCATTCTCTTTTTCAACTAGGTCGGCCTTCACCATTAATGTGTCTTTTGTAGCTCGAACCGTCACACCCCTAGTCGAACTTTCACCCCTTTTACCTTTCTAAAAATTCTTCGGTTGTTTCTCTCTATAGACCATCTTCTCTTTACCCTTCCCTTTCACATAATTCTTCCTTTTAGGCATTATAGGTTTCTTAAACTTAATCCCTTGTGTTCTTGGACCTAGACGATCTTTAGGAGGTGCTTTCTTATTGCCAAGACGACTCTTCACATTAGATTTGCGTGATCCGAATTGTTCCCTCCTACTTCTAGGGTTCAACCATGCCTTGTATGCACTAGATAAAGGAGGAGGAGCTTGGTCACTTGCAGAAACGGTCCACAAAGGTTTTCCAATATAATAAGTATCGTACTTGTGAACGTTACTTTCATGAAACGATACTTCACGAAGACTATCATTATAGCGTGGAACTACTTGTTCAAGTCCATACTGCCGCATCAGTCGAGAAGGACAATAAAAAGTCAGTTTTGAGATACTAGGAACACGACAATATGGAGTATCATTCGTACCAACCATCCTAGTAAGCCTCCACCAAGGTACCACCCAACGAATGGAAAATTCCCTCTTTGCAAAGAAATTTTTCCAGTCTTCATACGACATGTTCACAGGGTAATTCTTTTTCCTGCGGACAAGATCGTTAGGGCCATATTTTTCAATATCGTCGGGGGCTTCGAATAGTTCTAAACGCTCCATCAACCAAATCTGCAAAAAAAAAAAAAAAAAAAAAATAAAAATAATAATAATAATCAGTCGTTGATAAAAAAAATAAAAAATAAAATTACAGATTCCCGTGACACGGCAGACTTCACCGTGTCACGGCAGACATCAACCGTGACACGGAGCCTGTTTTGTGTCACGGGGGCTACCCGAAGCGTATTTTTACCTACATCAGTACCAAAGAGCCCTTCCTGATTGCTTTCCGGTCAGCTTTTGCTTCGTCAAGGACACAAAATGTTTCTCCAAGGCACGTAGGCATAGGAGATCTCCCAGATTCAACATGTTCAAGCACAGACGCTAGACAAGCATGTCCTACCCTACCGTTTGCAAATAAAAGCTTGCTAAACATGCAAAAAATATATGCCCTTCTACGGTATACATAATAAGACTCGGAGATAGGGCGATTAAAATATAAATTTGCAAGTTTTTCTAAGTCTACCTCATTACCACACACAATTCTATTTAAATCTGGATCTGTTAGATTCAGATGGCGTTCAAAATCTTGGTAATAATATTCACATAGGGTAGGCATGGAAATAAGATTTCTAGCAGGAAATCCAAAGATTGCACCGAATTCCTCCGGCAGAGGACAGATTTCATCGTAATCAAATTTAAAACAATGTGTTTCTGGACTCCAATAATCTAATGTTGCCCTAAGAAAATCATGTTCAATCGCTACATGCCTCAGGGCTAGTAAACCCTGACATGAAACAATTCTAACTTTCTTTTGTCAGCATTGGTCAAAGAATAAGACCAGTCGCGCAATGTATTATCAAAATTCTGAGACATTATTATTGAAATATGAAATTCTAATTATTTTGTGTTTCGTAATTATGCATATCACGAATATACTGGTCCTATTTTATAGCTAAAGCGCTCGGAACTACTCAGAAATAATCTTTCCATACGCGTAAACCACACCATTGTAGAATACGCGTACCGTGACATGGGAAATCCCACCGTGTCACGGAAATTTTTGCCGTGACACGGTGTATAGTACCGTGTCGCGGCACCCCACACGTTTTCTTTTTTTATCTTTTCCATTATCTATCCGGATTTTTTTTAGTATTTTATCTTCACCGTTTATTTTTCAGTTTTCCGAGAGTTTCATCCCTAATAAAATTCTCAACTTTTTTTATTTTTATTTTTATTATTTTTTTTATCATTTCATTTTTATTATTTATTTTTATTTTATTTATTCATTACTTTAGTATTTCATTTATTTCTATTTTCTCTTTATCATTTATATATTTATTTTTTATTTATTTTTTCTTGACCTTTTATTTCTTTTTCTTTTGGGGAAGGTCAGTACCCTCCACTTACTCCACTTACGTTTTTTGTCGCGTCATTAATAAATACACTATAACACACAATGAGTCTCAAGCACACACTAACACACACTAATAAATGCATAAATTGTGAATAATATACAAAATGAGTCATAGTAAATAAACAGCGTCAAAGGTCATCACAGTATGTACAAATAAAGACCCTCGGTCAAAAGTCTGCAGAACTAAAAGAGTTAGGATCAGTATCATCTCCAGCCTGTGAATACGGGAACGGTGAGCCAAAGAGTCCCGCCATCATCCGAGTACGGGGAGTAGTGTCCCTACTAGTCCCTGTGACTCCAGCAGCAGTCAAACTCAAAGCAGGACCCGTCCAACTAGCAAACGGTGTAGACTGACTCAAAGACACGGGAATCGTCGGCGGAGGCATCGTCCCATACATTGGAACTGAGAACAAGCCCGACACCGGTGGAGGAATCCCAGACTATGGAGCTGAAAATAAACCAGGATCCACGGGAGTCAAAACAAGCCTAAACTCAGGCTGTGAAAACGACTACCGCTGCCCCTGACCCTGGCCCTGAAAGCGCTGGGAAGACTGAGGCTGCTACCACTAAGCCTCCTGAAACGGCTGAGTAATTTGAGGCTCTCGCTGAGACTGAGAATGCCGATGAACCACAGGAGATCGTCTACCACGACCAAGCTCCTCCTCGTCCGAGCCTCTATGCCTCGAGCGCGAGCGGGACCTCCGTTGCTCCTGAAAGATACAAAATCAAAAGGCGTCAACAATACAAAATAAAACAAATGGTAGAAGTGGAAAAAATGAGCATACCTCAAAAACATCGCTAGAACTGCTCCAATAACTCGCACCACGTCGAAGCTTGATGATGCAGTACTTCAGAGCGTCAACCAGCTTCATGAATCCCATCATCTCCGAGCGGTTAGGCTGAGAACAAAACAAAGAAAAATCAATAACAAGCGGTGTTAAAAGGATGAATAATGCATCAAAAACTTATCAGCTCAAAAACCTCGGGCAGAGACTCCTGTGCCTGTTTGTAATCCTCTGGCGCGTCAACAATATGGTCCTCGGTAATACCAATCAGCCCTGGGTAGCGGACAGATTGAGGCGGAATCTCGATCCTCCCCACAGGGCGAACAGTCGTCTAAAAATACAATTGAATAATCAAGTTATTCGACTATTTAAACAGAGACTAGTAACAAAAATCCTCAAAAGAAATCATACCTCAGGAAGGCGGGGTGGAGGAGCTAGAGAGGGAAGCAAGTCCTGCGCGTAATCACCCTCCATGTGCAAAAGCTCCTGCCAAGGAAAAGTGTAGCGCTCTGATGTATCCATTTTATATAGTATTTTACCCCCGTCCCTTGGTCATAATTAGTAGTGTTTTTGGCTCTTTAGAGCCACTTTTATTACTAATTGGTGTTTTCTAGTGTTTTCGTAGATTTGGTTGACTTTTGCAGGGATTTATGCTTTTGGAGTATTTTCCCGAGATATTTAGGAGCAATCACGAGCACTGGAGAAGCATGACCAGATTTTATAGCCCAGGGCCGGTTAGAGACATCGAACCGGTGATTAAGGGCTCGGTAGAGGTGATACCGGGGCGTTTGGACCGAGTATTCAAGACCCAAAGAGGAAACCCAGATTGGCCCGAAGAATTGGAGCCCAATCGAAGTCCAAATATTGGCCCAAATGATTCGCCCGGCCAAAAAGGCTGGCGCCCGGAGGCGCGCCCGGCCGGGCGGGAGGAGCGCCCGGTGACGCGCCCGGCCGGGCGCGAGATTGTTATTAGAGGTGAAAAAAGGCGCGCCCGATCGGGCGGTGCCTCGCCCGATCGGGCGCGTGTTTATTTAGGAAACAATTAGAGTCGTATTAATTTGTTTTAGTTTAGGATTTTTGTACGGAGTATAAATACTCCTCCGTAATACATTTTTAGATCGTCTCTTCTTTTGGGGGAGATCTTCTTCTCTCTTCTTCTCCACTTCTTCTTCTCTTAATCCTTTCTCCTAGACTTTCTCTCTCTACTTAGTTTTCTCTCTCTAAACCTTTGTTCTTATTTCTTTGATTAATTCCAGATTTATTTTGGTGACGATTTCTCTTCCCTTAATCTTAGTTATTTATTTTATTCCTTTGATCATGATTTATTTTATTGCTTTGCTTAGTCTATATCTAATTATGTGTGAGTAGTTTAATTTCTAGGGTTTATGGGGATCTAATAAATAATATGAAGGGGTAAATTATTGTTGTTGATTATCAATGCTAGATTAATTTCCTATTGATTGATTTAATGCTCTGTGACTAGATTAGGCCTATCTTTTATGCATGAGTTTGACAATATTGATTCAAGAATCGAGAGATGAGAATTAATGTTTAGGTCTAGTTTCAATAGGCAAGTTAATTTATAAATGGTTAAGTCAAGATTCGAGAGATGAGATTTAATACCGGTAATTTAATTGTGTGATTGTAATAAGTAGCGAGAGCCCTTTACAATCTGATTAATTGATGCATTGATGATTGACTATTATTGATGGTTGGTATTGCATGATGATTTCTTATTGGATTGTTTTAATGTTTTACAATTGCGGCTTGTAAAAGTATAGCAATATTAAATTGATGAATCGAGCAGATGTTAATTTGATATTAAAGGCTATTTTCGATAAGAACTTAGATCTAGTAAATTGCGAGAGCCTGTTAGATCTATGTTGGTTAATAAATTGCGAGAGCCTGTTAATCATGTTATTTATGCAATGTCAATGATTGATTACCCTATTTTACCCCGGAGTATTATTTATTGGTGAACCTATGCCCTAGATCCTTTTATATATTATTTTCTCCCTTTTCTTACTCTTTTTAGTTAGTTTCATATTCAACTTTTAATATTGGTTACTTAAATAATTTAGATTATAATATTTAATTAGGAGTAAAAAGACTTGTTTCCCTGTGGAGATCGACCCTACTTCCCTATCTACTTTAGTTAGTGAATTAGGTAATTATTTTTGATTAGGGGATACGACTTTACCCTGTCACGCTCTCCCCTGTTTATCAACTCCCTAAGCAAGCGCGAGTCCAGCATCGACTCCGGTGGAGATGAGGGCACCACAAAGCGGTCACCGCTATGCTGACGAACGACACGCTCCCCCAAATACCAGACAAAGCGTCCGGTACCAACCAAAATGGTGCGGTGCGCTGAAAGATGCAAGGCCTCGGGAAGATTAGTCATCCCGGCCCAAGGACAATACTGGACATCAATGGCAACCTGAAAACCATAAAAAGTTGGCATGAAACACCGGAAATAACGTCAGAGAGAAAATAACAGGCAACAAAACTAATTCTTATGCCAATAGAAGAGGTGCCTCGGTGTAGCAGCCCGCGCAGCGCGGAGACAGACTCCACCCGTGACTCTCCTCGGTCACGCCAGCTGGCCCTGACAGGGAAGTCATGAACCGCTCCACGGCGCCGTCGAGGAGCCAATCCTGGGAAGTACTCGTAGAACCATAGCTGCAATGAAAAGTAATCTTTGAGCACATGAGTGAAACAAATTAAAATAAAACAAGAAGAGGAAAGGATCATCACCTCTACAACTCTCCACAGACCGTAGACAGTGATGGGAGACCCGTCGTTCAGCTGCCTACAGCCATGACGCAACGACAAGAGAAGGTCGGCGTATCCGAGGCTGGCCCAGCTAAAGGATCCTATCTCACTGATCCTGACTAAAGAAGGGAGGTAGCAAAGGAGTGCACGTGAACTCCTATCTGGAGAAAGAGTCATGGATATGAGAATCAGAATGAAGATCCGCACTCGCTGCTCAGCTGACGTCTCCTCCATGTCAAAACCACGGGAAAGAACCGAAGCCAGCTCCGATCGCCCGATCTTAGGACCACCTCGAGACACTGGCTGAGTCCTGATATGCTGAAGGATCGGATCTAACAAATCGGCTGCCTCAGCGCTCCCGAAGAAAGATCAAACATCTGCGCTACAGCCCGGTCAGTGAAGCGCAGACCGCTAATCATGCTAAAGTCCAGAGGGGTCACCGTCATCTCCCCCCAAGCAAAGTGAAAGGTGTTGGTAGTATCCCAAAAATACTCCAACAATGCGCGAACGACGGTCGCACCGCAACCCCTGGGGCTGCGAAACCCTACGCCCGCCGAATAAAAATCCACTAAACCAGCCGATTCCCATAAGTCGTTCGTAGCAAGATCCCTCGTGATAATCTGGTGAAGTCGAGGAATCAAATCTCCAGCTCCAGAACCGTGGTGGCGAAGCGTGCCGTCAACTATGCCGGCAAGTGGGCGATGAGAAACATGGTTCTCACAACAGAAAACCAACTGGTCTGGAGTCCACAAAGGTGGAACCCACCTACCTCTACTCGTAGAAGCCCAAGGCTCAGACTCTAAGACGTCGTCGTCCATACCCTCGGGAATCGTGGGAGTGTCCTCCCGAAAATCCTGACGCCGGCCATGGGTGAAAAGATCGCGATCCCGTCGCCTAGGCATGCTATTATAAAAATAAAAATCTAAATGCTTAGCATCATTTCCTAAGACATTTAGTTCGAGTTGCATTTTAATAAAAAATCTAAATGCTTAGTATAGACACCCATTTGTGTCTCCCCAAAACCAAACCCAGTGATGAGTACCTTTCACGTCGAATCATAATCGAATGAAGCAAAAGTGTGGAAGGTCTAGCGTTGCGGATAGTTTTAATTTCTTTTCTCTTCTCTCTGTTTTTGAAAACTTATTTTAAGAAAACAGCCAATACAGTTTGGTTGGTCCATGATATGGGTCCAATAATAGTGTAGTTGGATGGGTCTTGACAAGAGCTTTCCAACGATATATTATAAGCCCAATTCCGATGAATATTGAGGAAGTTATGGTCAATTTACCAAACTGGGCCCGGTTTGAGTCTTATATGCGGCCCAATGATCTAGAGGAGGGCCTAATATGATTTATCATTCCTAATGCAATTAGAAATGGTTTTAGTCTTCTAGAATCTTCTAGAAGGTTCTTTTCATTCCTAATTCAATTAGCATTGATAAATTGACTTTTGACTTTTCAGAGTTTTAATTAAAATCAAATAGCATTTTCGAGGAAATTATCTGATTTTATCCTCCAGTACGACAAACTTATCTGATTTTCGAAAACGTGTTGAAAATAGGTTTGGCGCCTGACCCCAGGCTTTGGCGCCTGGCGCTAGCCATTGGCGCCTGGCGCCAGTGTTGGTGCCTAGCGCCAGTTAGCCAGGGTTTGCGCCAACTCTGTTTAGCGTGCGCCAAGTGCTCTGTTTTGATATTTTATCTTTTTGGCTGATTTCTCTATAAATAACGTATTAAAAACTCCGTTTCATTCACCTACGATCAGTTTTCATTCGCAATCATTAATTCTCTAATTCTCTCTTAATCATTCACCAATTCTCATCAAGTTTTCTTGATTATTTCATCTCTTTCAATTCTTTCTTTCTTTCTCTAAACCTTGTTTTCACATACAAAATTCTGCATTCGCAAGATCTAGATACACCTAGCCATATTCGAAGTTGCCTTCGCTCTAGACGTGAAAGGTTTAATTTCTGAGGGTTTGGTCCCAAATCTCTATTTCAATTATTTAATTAAATTGTTTGTTTATTATTTTCCTTGAAGTTACTAACGTGTGTATTTTGTTATTAGAAAGAGGTACGAAGCATCAAAGTAAGTACTTTAATTGATTTTTGATGTTATGATCATGTTTATATTGTTATTATGATATTGCTAGTATCATATCTAGGGTATTTTTAATATTAAATATGATTGTTGTGATGCTTTTTATTCTCTTCCTAATATTTATGATTGTTAGTATCATGTTAGGGTTAAAGATTTGATTTTTATTGCTTAGTGACATGCTAGGGTTTGTTATTAATCTTGTCAGTATCATGCCTAGGATCTTGCTATTTTTATTATGCTTTAACATGATTTATGATTATTTTTATAATTGTTTTGATCATGATTATTTTTATTATGACTTAATAATTATTTATTATCATTATGTTGCTTGATGATATTTATTTTTATTGCTTGATCACACCTTTAATGCATGCTTAAAGGGAATTGGTACTTGTAATCACGCTTAATAAGATAATTAATAATCTTGTTTAGGGTTAATTTGATTATAATTCAAGTGATCACCAATAATAGTTTATTTGTGCATTAAATTCAACCAACATAGATAAACAGGTTTAGGGTTAATCCTATTGATTGCATGTTAGTCAGAAAGCGCACATGAATATGATCAGAATGAAGTAGAGGCCTATTATTAGGGCAGGTTCAATCTCTTTTAGGTTGGATTTGTACCATCATCCCCGAACCCTTATTTGGTTCTAGACCTTATGGAGTTGACGATCTCTTGGATCGTTAAGGGGTGTAACCTTCATCATGTGAACGGTTTACAAGTTCCTAAAACTTGTTGGCGACTCTTTTGCTCTATCTTCTTCCCTTTTGGACGCCACCGTACTTTAGTGTATGATCACAGTGGGGTTCGAGCTAGGGGTTAACGCTTGAAATTATTCCCTACACTTAGCATCACTTCCTAAGTTATTTAGTTTTTTATCGCATTATACGCTGAATTTTTACCTCAAGGCTAAAAATTGGCAAAATAATGGAATTATTTATAGTATTTAGTTTCTCCATGACGAACTAATACTATGTTCTCCTAATTGCATGATACTATGTTCTCCATGACAATGTAGTACATACACAATACAAAACATGTCTCAAAGTTGCACAAAAACAATAGATCGACGCATCATAGCATATTTTACAAGATCTACAACCAACATGTCATCAATCCAAGTGCAAAAGAACAACATGAACAACAAGAAACACCATTTACCGCAAGTAGTACCAAAAATGGTGATTTTGCTCAATTCTTCACCAAATCATGCAATTTTTGTCTCAAATCGCTCACAAACACGCATACATACATGTGCAAGAAAATTCATAGCAAGAATTTCAACATAAACCACAAAATAAAAAAATTCCCAAATTGATTTTTAATGGTTGAAATTACTCATTTGAAGCAAATTCGAGGCAAAATCAAGGGAAACTTACATAGATCCTTGTAGAGAATCGAAAATGAAGTAAGTAGCAAAAAATTAGAGCAGAATTGATGAAGATTTGAGCTCCAAAAGCTCGAAAAACCACGAAGATCAGAACAGCCGCCGCGACACGGTCAGGCGACGCCGCGACACGGTGAGCAACTGACGTGTCACGGGAATGAATTCCGTGTCACGGTAAGTCCAAGGGTCGCCGGAGCTCCGATAAACGGCAACAGCAGCACGGTAGTGAGCAGAGACGAGCAGCAGAAATTCTAGCGAAAAAAGAAAAATAAAAAAAAAAGAAGAAAAGGCAGAACCGCCGTGACATGGGATCTAATTTCCGTCTGACGGGAAATAACGCCGAGCGCCGGTGAGCCTCCGCCGAGACACGGGAAACCGAGTAGTTAAAAAGAAAATTTTTGGGTGAAAACAGGACAAGAAAGAGAAACGGTGAATGAGCAAAATGGGAGAAATGGTTGATATTTAAAGCCAAAAGTAGCCGTTGCATGACCCCGTTACCGTTCCACATTTTCCGTTATTAAGCAACGGTGTACAGGCGCGTGAAAAGAAGCGCGTGGAATTTTTGTTCCAAAAATTCCCGTGACACGGGAAATACTCCCGTCAGACGGCAAAATACCAACGTGTCGCGGGATGAGTCCACGTGGCACGGGGTTCAGGAGTTTATTCTGCACATTTTTCGAAGCTAGCAGCGAATATTTCTGGTATTTTTTACCAAAGCTGCACGATTTTCCGCGCAAATTGGACAATTAATTTTTTGGTAAAATTACGCGGAAAATTCTAACTGACGGTTGGAGGGTATCAAAATTTCCTTTTTGCCCCTAGAAGCATTAAAGTCATTTTGTCGATATTTTAAGCACCTAATATGGTCGGATAATCGACTTGAAGGTGTGAATCATCTGCGGCCCACGTTCGGGGATAATCGAACCATCATATACTTGCAAATTTCAGCGATTACAGTAGTCGTCGGCTTTCCTCAAGCTTGAAAAGCGTTATCGGTGGATTTTTCTTCAAGTATAGAAAACCGCCAAGTCGGCTTTCCTCAAGCATGGAAAGCGTTATCGGTGGATTATTCTTCAAGTATAGAAAACCGCCAAGTCGGCTTTCCTCAAGCATGGAAAGCATCATCGGTGGATTTCTTCAAGCATAGAATGACACCAAATTCATACGTCAACTTTCCTCAAGCATGGAAAGTATTATCCGGTAGGTTTCTTCAGGCTTAGAAAACTACCAAACTCCTCAGTCGACTTTCCTCAGGCATGGAAAGCGTTTCAACAAATGTCATCCGGTGGATTCCTTCAAGCATAGGAAGCTGCCAAACTCATTTGTCACCGATACACTGGTGCCAGATACGTATTCTATCCTTTTACTCTTTTATTTGTGGAATTAACATTTTTCTGCAGGTATCGGCGTATACAGAGTGATTTAGGATCGCAGAACGTTTTAAATCATTCTCCGTCCCTATCAACTACTTTGACTATCGTTTTCGAAACTGACTTTTCTACAAACTCAGTCAAAGTGGGGGCTTCTGTACACCTAAAAATGTCTCCCCAAAACCAAACTCGATGATGAACAACCTTTCACCGCCACTATTGGTCGGGTTCAGTATTTAATCCCGAGAGTGCTTAAAAAATCATATTTGATTAAAATCGTATTTTTGAACAGTCCATGGATTAGTCTTGATGTTTGGTAAAAACACAGTTTTAATTTCAGCCCAAATTTATTATTTAATTTTAGCCCAAACCTTTTTTTTTTAATTATTTATTGTTTTATTATTTATTTTTGGCCCAAACCTTTTATTTATTTTATTTAATTACTTTCTTATTTTAGCCTAAATAATAATAAATCAGAAAAAGACCCGAAATTATCAATCAACACTTAAAAATGCTGAACGAAATTAGGGTTAAAAATGTATTTAGACGGAAAAGCGGGCTGGGAATTCCCGCGCCACGGCAGGTACCCACCGTGTCACGGGAATCATTCCCGTCTGACGGTGGGATTTCCCGTGACACGGGAAATCTGCCGTGACACGGGAAATTCCGTGTCTTTTCCGTGTAAACCCTTAACGCGTTTTCTTCCCCGTTTACTAAAAATTTCCCGCGTCACACTAAAAATGCATCGTGTCACGGGAATGTTTCTCGTCTAACGGTGGGACTTCCCGTGTCACGGTACGGTTTGCCGTGTCGCGGGATACTTTTTTAGGGTTTTTATCATTTTAGGGTTCTGTGTGCTCCCTCAGCACATTTTCTCTATAAATACCCCCTCATTTCTGATGTACGGGGCATCAATTAATTCTCTAGATTATTTTTCTCTCTTCTATGCTTTAGCCTAAACACTAGCCTACCCTTCTTATTTCAAAATTCCTTCTTCAAGTACTCCAAGGAGTCCATACTTTACTCGTGGTTCTGTCCTTAAGCCAAGGCGTGAAAGATAGAACTGTTTGAGGGTTTGGCCCCAAATCAACTCTACTTTATTTAATTTAATTTAATTGTTGTTTTATTATTATTTCCTTGAAATTACTAACTCGTTTATTATTTTGTAGTTGCAAACAAACAGAATCAAAGTAAGAATTATGTTCCTTTTATTTCTATTATTTTTCTAACGATTTTATATTGTTGGAATTATTGTTAAATTGCTTCCAATATTAATGTATATTTTATTATATTTATTGATCACTATATTGCATGTTAAAGGGAATATGTAATTGAAAATCACGCCTAATAAGATAATTTGGACAACCGGTTTAGGATCGTTTTTAATCTTGTTGTTTAATCAAGTGATCACAATACTTTAGAATTATATGTTGCATTAATATTAAACCAATTTAGCCTAATAATAGTTTGGAGCAAATTAAATCTCTGTTTGTATGTCTTTGAGATCGCAATAATCACTTTTCACTATAAGAATCGAGTAGAGGCCAATGCGGACGAATGTGACTCCATGACTCACTTCGTACCATCATCCCCGATCCTCCTTTCGTGGTTCCGAACCATATGGAGTTAGTAATCTCATGGATTATGAATGGGGTGTAACCTTCACGGGTCAATCGTTGTTGCCTTCGTTGTCCCTTATTCGTGGTTGCCTTATATGATCTGTGAACGGTTTACAAGTTCCTTAAAAACTTGTTGGCGGCTCCCTACTTTCATTGTCCCTAATCGTACACGTCAATTCCCACTTCCTATGATTGCCAAGCATATTCACACATGCTTTAATGTAGGCGCACTTCGAGCGACGCCTACAGGTGGGCATTGGGCATTTGGGCAACAATGACAATTTAGAAAAACTCGTTTTACCTCCAATGCACTTAGCCTTTCCACTTTCGTCACTTGCTTCAAAATATTAAGTCTCTCCTCCAGTCCTCCACTTGACCACTTCTCCTCCCATGTCATGTCTTTCACCTATGCAAAAACCTCCAAATCAAACAACCGATTTTCCCCAAAATCAACCCTCAAAACCTTCAAATCCCACCTTTTTACCAATACCCAATTTGAAGGTATTGCCGTTGAGAAAGAGACGCCCTTTGACGGGTTTTCGGGGTTTAGTTTGGGAAATTTCAATGGGTTTTGTTGGCTGATTCTGCAGTAAATGGATGAATATTTGTTGGTTTATGTGGCTAAATTAATCAGGACTTCAATGGTGGTTGTCTACGATTTTGTTTTGTTGGCTATTGCTGGTCCTTGTAAGTCTTCTCTTTGTTTTTTGTTTCTTCATAGTAGTATACTACTAAGAAGTATACTACTATGTGCCGGTCAAACTACGTTATTTTATTTGGTGAGTAGTAGTCACTTGCAAGTATGGGGTAATTGCGGATCCTACATTCCCATCTTATACAGTGTCGAACTCCTCTCACAAGCACTATGCCTAATTGTTTGCCGATTAAATTGTAACACTAGTTTAAACTATTTGCCGGTTAAATTGTAATACTAAACCAAACTATGTGCTTGTCAAGGGAATAATACCAATTTCCCTAATATAGGTTGATGAATCTTTTTTCACAATAGGTTGATGAATTTGATATGAGAGTTTGTTATATATACCGGGGTGTACCGTATACCCATAAGTATTTTATAATTTATACCCATTTTGTTGATAGTTTATCATTTAATCACCAAATGAAAATCCATACCGCCTATAATTTTTCTAATGTATACATTATAATTATTAATAATTTACAAAGAACAGTTTAAGGGGGATTTGATGAATAGTGTAGCAGAAATGAAGCAATTATTTGAAAATGGAATAATTGTTATACTTTTTTTTTAATTATTCACATAATAGCATTCACTTGATTCATTTACTTATACATAAAATCCATGTTGTATAATTTGTTGTTGGATTATTCACCTTATGTAATTTCATAATACCAAATTTTTATAGTTTTTAGAGATATTAATGGTCAAAGTCGTGTCATTGTCATGTCATGTATACTCAGTCAAATTATAACACAACAACAAACAAAGCAAGCTTCTCTGTACATGAAACACTATGTATTACACTCTAAGAAGCAGATTTTTCTTCCTCTCAGAAAAGTAGCAGTCAAGTGTGGCCAAACAATTCCTGTCACATACGAGAAACTTAATTGATGGGCAACTTCTGGGACCCAGATTATTGAATATTCAACTGCACTCTGACTCTTCTCTTCTTTTATTTCTGTTTATATTATTGGATTATCATGATTTCTCTGTCCAACTTTATCTACAAAACTTGTGTCACTTAATTCAGCTTGGCAAGTTGAGTTGAGTTGGTCTCTTGCTCATTTATGATGAATGAATACTATTGGGTTTTTATTGCAGCAATCAGTTATTAAAAATTGATTAGACCTTTTTTAATTTTTAAAAGTTCTTAAAGATAGGTTTTCATTGCAATTTGTTGTTGTAGTCTTTTAGAAATGAAAATTCTTTGTAGTGGAATGCGAATTGTCGTATTTGTAGCATTTATTTGCAGTCATGTTTTTGGTACATTAGCACAGACGACCAATTTCCAAGATGGTAAGTGAGGATAATTTATGTTCAATCTTTATTTTTTTGTACTTTTATTGTTGTGCAAGTTTTATTTTTTATTTTTAAATAATCTTTATATTACTTTTAGAGATTCTTGGTTTATGATGTTGAATGATTTTAGTTCGCTTTGATATGCTAAACAAGAACACTTATCACCTGTTTGATATATCTTACTAAATGACCATATTGGTAATAAGCTAGTGTTTAATTTTTAATTAGTCCATTGGAACACTTTTCAATCTCCTGGTATGCATTACTCTTCACAAATTTATATCCTTACTTAATAGTACTGTATGTAACAGGGTGATTAGTGCCTTTAGTGGAACTAAAACTGAAAATTAAGCAGAATAATGAAGTAACGAGGAAATGATGCAATACCTTGGGCATTGACGCAAAATTTTTTGTATGAAATTACCCCCAAACCCAATACCATTATTGCCTACTGAATGAGCTATTAATGGCTAATATTTTTCATTACCAAACAAGTAAGATTGGAAGATCTTAAAATTCATTGTGTCACCAGTCATCAGGAATTCTGTAGCAAATTCATAAATCATATGCCATTCCACTTTGGAATTAAGGCATCGGTTAGATGTGGTTTGGACTCTGGATTATGTGCTTTCTCTGGCAATACTAAAATTTATTTACCTTAAGTGGATTGGTAGTTTGTACCAACCTGGCCATTGAACACTAAAGCACAAATTATTGGTTCAGTTGCTGTGTTGAAGGCCCTCACAACTGGCTGGGAGAATTTACCGCAGAGCTGGATTGGTGAAGACCCTTGTGGCAGAAGATGGGAAGGAATTACCTGCAGCAATTCTCGTATAATTTCAATGTAAGTTGTGTTCTGTACTTCTAAGTCAGAGTTTGTATAAATATTTTCTAGAGTAATAACCTCACTAAAGATTAACTTTTCCATGATGTTTGGTTGTGCTTCAGAACATTAGCAAGTATGGGTTTGAAGGGTCAGCTCACCGGAGACTTGGCATCTTTGTCTCAACTGCAGATTCTGTAGGTTTTTTATTTTTTATTTTTTTTTCTTTTTTCATTGTTTATAAATATAATTATTTAATCACATATACAAAATATTGCTTCAGAAATATGCACCCATCATATCTGTTTTTTAGGCTATGTTCAGCTTATTTAAGCAGATATCTGATTATCTCAGAATGTTCAAATAAGATTAGACCAGTCTAGATTCATTACTTCCTCCATTTCTTAATACTTGCACCTAAAATGGAAATGTCACAATATTTACTACACACTATAATTGGAAAGTTATTTTGAGGAAAAGTTGCACTATTTTCCTTTATTTAAAGGCCCACTAAATTTTACTTTTAACAACCTCTCACCCCCATTTTAAAGTATGTTAAACCATGTGAATCTCACTTTTATTAAATATCGTGAAAGGGTGTGTTGCAACTATTAAAAAATAGAGGAAGTATTTGCTATTTGTGATAATTTATTCTTATGTCTCTATAAATCTGTAGTAAAAAAAAAAAAAAAATTATGAGAATTTCATATTTGGAAAATATGCATTAATACAAATCTAGTGACATCTTTTATGATAGATATATTAAGGATTAGGTTACAAATAAGGTCAAAATTTAGTCAAATATGAAAGTCAGATCAAATCATTAAAAGTCATATCAGATTAGGTTAGATGAGGTGAACTGAACTGAACATAACCTTTGTTAAAGATATGCAACATTGTAATTTTTTTGTAGGAAAAATTGTCAAAAATAATACAAATTTTCGGCGATCCGCCAAAAAACAAACAAGTCGATCTTTTAATCATTTCTAAATAATACAAATTTTGGGGAGTATCCACTTAAAACAAGTTATGACCCGTTAGTAACCTAATTAATAGGTGAAAATAGTATAGTGCACCCACGTGCACAACCCGGAAAGAATTTTAGACATATACATTTTAGTGTTTGATAAAGAACATGTTTGTGTTTGACAAGAACATGACATTACAAAGAACATAAAGTCTTTACAAAAAGAACATGTTATTTTTCATGGTTACTCGGGTGGTTGAACGTGTTTGAAAAAGAACATTATATTTGACAAAGAACATGCTTGTGTTTGACAAAGATAGATATGATCATTGAGCGGGCCGGGCCAAGGTTAAAAAATCAGCTCACTTACGGGTGGGGCCAAGTTTTAGGTTGAAATTTTTGTGCCCAATCCCGCCCAAAATGGTCCGGCCATGAGGTTTTTCGGGTCGAGTAAAAAATAACAACTAAAATGCATTCCAAAACCGGCTCAAAAAATTAAATTATGGGCCGGGTTCGACCACGGGGCGAAAAAATTCTTCCCAAAACTCGTCCAAAATCGGGCTGGTCTAACTTTGATCACCTCTAGTGCCCAAAGAACATAAAGTCTTTACAAAGAAAACATGATAATACGTTAAAGAACATGTTCTTTTTTCGGGTTACTCGGGTGATTTTTTATTTTTTTTTTATTTTTTTTAATTTACATACATTAAAAAACATATTGTATAATGTAAAGAATATAAACTCAAAGAACATAATAATCAAACAAGAACATATTATGCTCGCGTTCTTTATAAAAATCTATAATGTTCTTTTTTTCGCCCATATTCTTTTAAATATAGCTAATGTTCCTTCCGGGTGCACCAACCACACATTATTAATAGCTTATGTGGAATAGTGTCATTATCTTATAGGTTTGACCATTTAGTTTGTTGTTGACTTGTTGACTTTTTTTTTTTTTTTTTTTTTTTATTAATAATTTTTAGAAGATTATTATTATTATTGTTATTGTTATTATACACTCCATCCATCTCCTCCACCAGCCATAAGCACTACCGGCACTAGGCTTTCTCCCAACCCCTCGGCACCGACGCCGCCCCCCCTTCCCACATGTTATCGCCCCTTCCCTCTTCCCCAACAACCGCGAACTCCTTCCCCAAAACTCTCCCTCCCCCGCAAAACCACCAAAAATCCATCTCCCACCCTCGAAAACCCCTAATCGGACCTCCCTAGCCACCGCTAAGTGTTCAGTTAGGGTTTTTCGAGGCTGGGGGATGGGTTTTGGTGGTTTAGCGGGGAGGGAAAGTTTTGTGGGAGGGGGTTTAGTTGGTTGCCGGGGAAGAGGCTGGTGGTTACGGAGTGAAGCGCGGGGGAGGGGGTCGGCACTAGGGGAGGGGCATCACCTGGGGGCTAAGAGGTAGGCTGGCGCCGGTGGTGGGTGGCTAGTGGATGAGATGTTCTTTTTTAAAAATAATATTTTATTTTGAAGAAAATTTTAAAAAATATTTTAATTGTTAATCAACCATAATTAAAGTTGTTTTTAAAAGTTAATTACATTGTTAAACGAATTTAATAAAAAGAAAAAAAAAAATTTAACCAGTCATTCAGGTTACAGAAAAAATAACTTATTTAAAACGAACATTCTATAAAGTTTGTTTTATTTAGAAATATTTAAAAGATTGACTTGTTTTTGGCGGACCGCTCAAAGTTTATATTATTTTTTAACAAATTTTCATTTTTTGTATGTAAACTTAAGCCAATAGATAGGATTTTACTTGTCATGGAGAAATTATAATTCTAATCTGCTTAGTCTAACTTTTGCAGCGATCTATCCTACAATGAAGGGCTTACGGGTTCTCTTCCACCCAGTATCGGAAAACTGTCAAATCTTAATACCTTGTAAGAAACTTGTGTAATTCTTTGAGAAACTTATTAAGTTATTATGCACAACTAACACTAGTGCTTTATACTAACTAGAACCTATTTACTTTTTGGATATTTTGTGAGGGCTCTGGTTTGATTTGATTCATAGTGCATCTATTAGTCTCTACTTTATGCACCATGTAACCATGAATCTTACAATGATAGCGAACAACCACATCTGCACATGTTGGGTACATCTATAACACAAGAAAGAAATGTGTACATGTTGAATTATTGTAATGTTTTGGGTGTAATGGTGCCCAAAGTTGGAACCAAATGATGCATGTGGATTAAGTCAAGACATTGGAACCTCATGAAAAATCCCTCTTTCTCTTTTCTCCTTATCTGCAAGAATCCTTTTTGGTTGTGGCTTTTCCGGAAGAATTCCTGATTCAGTGGGATCGCTCAAGAAACTTGTCTATTTGTAAGAATCTTACACATATTCTCTAAATTCTGTCTAAATCAATACTTAACTTTTCTTTAATCTCTTCCCTTTACATAAGCTAAGCCTTTGAAGCTTTTTTAAGCCCAATTTCAAATCTTGCAGATCTCTGAATTCTAACCAATTTACTGGAGATTTACCAGCTTCTATTGGTAATTTGAAACACCTGT
This sequence comes from Chenopodium album, assembly GCF_948465745.1. Classification (NCBI taxonomy): domain Eukaryota; kingdom Viridiplantae; phylum Streptophyta; class Magnoliopsida; order Caryophyllales; family Amaranthaceae; genus Chenopodium; species Chenopodium album. Next base: position 30,362,231 of record NC_137834.1, read on the forward strand.
ATTGGTTAGATATGTCTGATAATCTGCTCACTGGAAGCATTCCTGTTTCTGATGGAAGCCAACCGGGGCTCGATATGCTAGTTCATACAAAGCACTTGTATGTACTTATTTTTTATGTGACCTTGAAGTAGTACTTATATTAGTAATTTTTCTTATGATATCCGCATGTTGATTAATTTGTTACTAGTGTTAAATCTTTTCAGCCACTTTGGAAAGAATCAATTTTCTGGAGAAATCCCGCGTAAACTTTTTAATTCTGACATGACTCTGATACATGTGTAAGTGCTGTTGTAATTTGGTGTTTTATAATGGCCTGTTTGATAGGCAGTGATAAAAGAAGTTAATGGTAATGTTTTTTTTATGTAGAACATTATCTAGTAAGTGACAGGATAATGCTTTACCTTCAAGTATTTGCTTCCTTGCATTAGTTGCATATTTCTTCTACCACTAACTGATACTGGTTGATAGTAATGTGTTAATGAAATTTATATGGCAAAACACATACATATGGTCGATATGGACTTTAACATTTGAATTTCCTTGAGAAAATATGTAAGAGTAAATATAAACCAATCCACATATCCACCATGCATTGCTAATGGAGCTGTAAGATAGAATGTTAAATAGATCATGCACGAAAATGCTACAGCTTTGTGTCTTGTGACCACATATTCCAAAAAGGACAAAGTAGTAAATACTAAATAGAATCACACCCCCAATTTTATCTTTGTCAATATCACACCCAATGATTTCAGGGGCCTAAGGGGAAATCCACTATAACCTCTATGATTTCAGAGAAATTGTATACAGACCCTACTAAATGGGAATTGGATCCATAATGTCATTTCAATGCAATTATCTCCCAGTTAATATCAAATACAGGTTCAAGCAATACTTCTGAAAGCTATTTTATTGCCTTAGACGACGTCTTAAGATTATAATTGGCTTAATTGTGCACCCATTCTAAAATTTTCGTCTTTAATGATTTTGTTGGTAAATATGAGAAAGCATAATATGAGAGCATATATACTGACATTTTCAATATCTGAATCCTTAAGTGTCCAAACAATCAAAAAGGCAACTGTTCTCTCCAATGAATTTACTAAATGAGTAAATTAAGGGTTAATCGTCCTAGATAAAGATTCTGCTACAAATATGCTTATATTATTTTATTTATTTAGTCTCCTGCTACAAATTTGCTCTCTTCTACTCCCCCTTTTTTTTTATCAATTGCAAAAGTAGGGTATGCACAAAGTTTAAGTAGAATGATAGGTCGGTGACCAAAGTGGAATTTTATATTATGAAGTAGAGTGAGAGTATATTTAAATGTTAGTGGGAGATAAAAAAAAAGCAGTGGTAAAATAGTTGTGCAAGAGGGTCCTTATATGGGATTGTTTCAGTTAATCAGAAATAGTGGGAGTGTTTATTCATCCTTGCTTGTCTTCTTTTGTTACCGACTTTCTTCACTTATTGTGCATGCATTATAGTTCTTAATATAAATTGCATGTTATCTTTGCAAAAGTAACAAAAGTGCAACTGAATCCCCATTTATTTTAGTTCATCTCTTTTTGTTTTTATTGATTTCTTTTTTAATACTTTATTTATTAATAGTCTACTAATTTTTGATGTTTAATAACAGGCTTTTTGACAACAACAACCTCACAGGAAGCATTCCTGAATCATTAGGTCTTGTTCAGTCGTTGGAGGCAGTGTGAGTAGAATGGGTTGAGGCTGATAATTATCGAATTCTGATGTATCATTGTTTAATAATATCTTTTTTGTATTAGTCGCTTTGACAGGAATTTTTTGAGTGGGAATCTTCCACCCAATCTCAACAACCTTACTCGAGTCACCGAGCTGTAAGTGAATGAAATTTTCAACATCTTGAGTTTTTTTACATTTTTTATACAAAGGCAATTTGTTGTAAGTGATCTTTAAATTCTATAATTTCAGGGATTTGTCTCAAAATGCGCTAACTGGTCCTGTGCCCAATCTTACAGGCATGGACACCCTTATCTCTGTGTAAGTACTAAAATATGTATTTAGTAGTTTTGCCCCTTTAATGGGAAAAGAAGAAACAAGTCAACATACTCATACTTGTGGTTTATTATGTTTCAAAATTACTAGCTGATATTTCACATGTACTTGTTTTGTTCATATTTTGCCACATTTGGATGATTATTAAAACAACTTTCCGTATATGCCTGTTTCACGGTACTTTGCCACATGTGGATGACTATTATAGGCATCTAGCCAGTCTACTTAAGGACCATAAGGCGCATACTTAAAGTCTGCATACTCAAAAAACTGTCTATGGACACCTTGGAAGTTTAAGCATTTATGCATAAACTGGCACAGCTATTTAACATGTACATACTATGTTTGAGAGGTGCTTCAAATATTCTGTTACTAAATCATTTGGTTAAGTTTTGGTTCAAATAAAACCTGCTAAATTTTCAATGTGAATGCGTTTTGTATTCAATCTTGAAAAGGTTCTATTCATTTCAAATAGTGCTTATGATAATCTTGAAAGCACCATATAAAAATTACTCACATGTTAAAGCATTTAAGTGATAATAGAGTCCTTTCTAGTTTCTATTCATTGACAATGAAGTCACCGTTTTATCATTTAAATTCTCAGCTAGTGATTTTGAGACTTGGTATACGACGTCACCCAGAAAAAAATATTGGGGTGGCCTACGTCACATGCAACCTTTACCTATAAATTCTGCCGTTTTCTCCTTGGTTTACAGTGCAATGTCTTTATATATGCAGGGATCTGAGCAACAATAGTTTTGCAGCTGCAACAGTACCAAAATGGTTTTTATCCCTAAAGTCCCTGAGAACAGTGTAATGCCCTTTTCTGAAGGATTTTCTAGTATATTAATCTGCTTCAATTAAATTGTTTCATCTAAATGTGTATAGATCCTGGTCTTTTCTATTAGATTCGTCAATATTATGCATTGTGGTCATGACGAATTCACTCAAAACCTGTGTTTTCCTTGTTCATTTGTATTTCTTTACCTCTTTTGCTTAAAATTATATGTTTTTCAGAGTAAACTATCAGATTTTAACCACAAAACTGTTACTTTCCTGCATGTTTGCAATCCAGTTCAGTTCATCTGCTTCATTTTTTTTTTTATTTCTTGCTCCACTATTGCATCTTTTTTCTTGTATTATGTGAGTGTACGCAGACTACATTCTATATTCAGCCTTGTAGCATGTTATTAGTAGGTATAAGTCCTGTGCCGGATTATGAATATTATTGTTAGGTGCATAATCATTCTTAGACTCCCAGAATAATGTATATAATTATTGTATACTCCCTCTGTTTAATTTACTCACTTTCCTATTTTGAATGTTTTTTTTTCAATTTAATCTCCTACTGCCCCTTTTTATTTTTTATTTTTTTATTATTATTACATAAATTCACGAATAATTTTTTATGTCACCTTCAGTCCTTCACATTTTAATTTTTGCCTTCTTATTTTTAATTGCGACTCTTGTAATCGTGAAGAGATGAGCGTGTAAATTTAAATTGAAAGAAAAAATGGAGTTAATTTTAAAGATATTTCTCTTTTCCAGATCCCCTTTTAATGGCGAAAGCCATTTTGATGGACCTCATCATGGCTGGTAATACGATACATATTTTACATACCCTAAAAAGAGTTGAACTTTCACTATTTTACCATCACACAAATATTTTAAATACATCAGTGACTCTTAATTGTATTAACCCAATTTCCTTCACTTGCTTTTTTTAATAGAGATGATCTTAATTCTGTATAACATTTTACTTTCAGAAAAATGGAACGGACAGGACTTGAAGGGCTGCTTCCCCCCGAATTCTTCAGTGACTCTCTGCAAACTGTGTGAGTGTTGGTTCAATTTTCTGTGATAAATAGCTAGGAACATTATGCTTAATTTTTCATCCACGTATGCGGGATGATGATGACGCCACTATTTTTTTTTTTTTTTTTTTTTTTTACAGCATCTTGAAGAACAATCGGCTTAATGGGACTGTAGATTTTGGTAGTAGCTCAAGCCAGTTACTGGATCTCATTGATCTACAAAACAATTTCATCAGTAACGTTAATTTGAAGCCTGGATCTAATTATACAATTATGTAAGCTTTTTTAATGATTTCTTTTCTGCATGGGTACTGTTGTAATTCAAGGCTTTACTGAAATAAACAATGTGCATAGAAATAAAGTATATGTAGAGTCGTAGACTATCTTTATTGAAGAGATTGTCCTCATGACAGAGATTAGGTGTGTAGAATTTCATAGATAAGATGAGACATTGAGCTTTAAGTTGTTGGCAAATTTGCATTCCTGCTGACACAGCTTTTGTTTCAGGACAACAAACTTATTTTTTGATTATTTGCTTACATTCACACAATTTTTGGTATTCCTCCCTTTTTTTTTATTTTTAAATGCAACACTTTAATTAGTATGGAGTTTCAGGTAGTTGAGTTGAATTTGCTAACATATTATGTTTGTAGGGGAATTTAAAACTACAGTATGAAATATAGTGGGTTATTGAGTTAATGAGTTAATGTTTATTCAAAATTAAAGGATGTGAGAAGAGAAATAATAACAACAGTAGGAGACTGGGTAAGGAGAGAGATATAATAAAATATTGCAGTATATTTCCATTTAAGCGTTGCATTCATTAAAAAACGGTTGTTTTAGGGAAGAGTGGCTTTATTAAAAAAACGGAGTATTTTGCTTAACACTTGCTCCTCCAATTCTCACTGCAGAAATGAATATTTTTTTGCAGGCTTTCTGGTAATCCAATTTGTCAGAAAAGTTTGGTAACATCAACTTACTGCAACAAAAATCTGCAGGATATTGGTTCTTTATACAGAACACCACTATTTTGTGTTCCTCCCAAATGTCCATCTGACCAAATGTTTAGCCCCACTTGCAAATGTGCATATCCCTACACTGGACAATTTGTCCTTAGAGCCCCTATTTTCTCAGCCTTCGGAAGTGATAGTTGCTTCACAACTCTCCAGCGATTCCTTTTGCAATTTTTTGTTAATAATTCACTTCCTGTGGATTCAGTGTCACTAAGTAATCCAACTATGGATAAATTTGGTTACCTTACCATGCAGCTAGCATTCTTCCCAGCTAAGGAAGCTCATTTCAACAGAACAGCAGTGGCTTCACTTGCGTTTGCATTCAGCAAACAGACTTTCACACCACCTAAGGATTTCAAACCCTATGTTTTTCATGCAGACAATTACATCCCATTTGAAGGTGATTCTATCATGTATTTTCTTACAAATAAATGGTTTTTTTTCAATATTTTTTATCTCTATCACCCTTTGAAAAACTTTCTTATTCAAATCTTTGTATCGACAGGAATAAAAAATCCATCTCATATAGGAGCAATTGCTGGTGCTATTATAGGAGTTTCAATTCTACTGTTGCTACTAATAAGTGCTGCAGGCTATGCGTTTTATCAAAAGAAGAAATTAGAGAAGGCTAAGCAGCAGGCCAATCCATTCGGTAGGTTGCAACCTTTTTTTTTTTTTTTGTGACTGTAAGTTCAACTGTACAAAGCTTTATGATGTGTGTTACCCATTGCAGTGTCGTGGGACTCACATGGAACTAGTGGTGATGTTCCCAAGTTAAAAGGAGCCAGGTTTTTCACTTTTGAAGAACTTCAGAAATGTACCAACAATTTTTCTGAAGTCAACAACGTTGGTTCTGGAGGCTATGGGAAGGTTGGTTTTAGCTTGGCAATAAATTAATACTGCTCAATATATTTGTAAAATCTACTCCAATTTCTTATGTTAAATTTCTAGCTGATGTTTATTTTTTTATTATTTTTTTTTTTTGTCATCCTTCTTAATAGACTCAGATTTCCATTTGAAATAGTATAGATTAAAATAATGCCCCTCCCCTTAAATTGGTTCATTACAGCTAGCTTGTGACAGACTGATTATTTTGATGTTTGTAGGTTTACAGGGGAGTTCTTACTGATGGGCAGATTGTTGCCATTAAAAGATCTCAGCAAGGATCGATGCAGGGTAGTCGAGAGTTTAAAAATGAGATTGAGCTTTTATCAAGGGTCCATCATAAAAATCTTGTGAAACTCATAGGATTTTGCTTTGATCACGGAGAACAGATGCTAGTCTATGAATTTATTCCTAATGGTACACTATCTGATAGTCTTTCAGGTATATATCTTAGTCTATTGGCTTCCTGCAGAGTTGCAATTAAGATTCCTACAGTGAACTTATTTCTTTTTCAGTTGGCATTAATTACATTTTCCAAGCCATTAGTGCATAAAACATGGTATTAAGAATTTAACTCATCATATCTCTTGAGATTAGGGACGGTTGCCAAACCTTGAAGAATATACAGTCTTTTGCTGTTTTTATTCCTTGTTTTGTTAATAGAAGATGAGACTCCATTATAGTTGAACTGTAATCATAGTGGATTAGGAAAATTTTCTTAACATATAGGAGTGGTTGATATTATACCTCTTGGACCAGGGCTTTATGTTGGCTCTATTGTGTTTTCTCGTGGTAGAAGTTTTCTTTAAATGCATAGCCATGTTATTCAGTATTTTGATTTTAATTAAAGACCAATTAAGTTTTCTTTAAGTACATTTTAGACCACCGGAACCATTATTGTATCACATTTGTTTTGTCATGAACAAACTTATCTACTGCGTGTATTGTTTACATGTCTCTGTGAACCAAGAAGTGTCCTAATTGTTGAGTTAGTTTATGGATTAAAAAATAGTAGACTTGGAGTGATCTTAATCTCCATATAAATATTCCAACTATCTTATATATCTGAACTATCCATTTAGGGAAATCTGGGATACAGTTAGACTGGATAAGACGACTGAAAATAGCCCTTGGCTCGGCCCGAGGTTTGCAGTATCTGCATGAGCTTGCTGATCCACCAATCATACACAGGGATATAAAGTCAACTAACATCTTGCTTGATGAGCGTCTAAATGCCAAAGTTGCTGACTTTGGCCTTTCCAGGCTGTTTGGTGACTCCGAAAAGGGTTATGTTACTACTCAAGTCAAAGGAACAATGGTTAGTTTTATCTTTGTTGCTATTTGATTTTTACTGTGTATACTTAGAAAGACCCACTTAGGCAATGATATGCACTGGCTATCTATGCCCTCTCGGTTGCTAATAGTAATGTCTATTTATGCTGATATCTTGCTGCCAAAGTTTAAAGCACTTATATTTTCCATGTTAGGTTGACGTCCTCAAATTAAGATTATATATACTCACATTCTATACTACTGTTTGATATAACCAACTTCTACAATTATGATTTTTATACTTTTTACCATTTTAAACACTTCTACCATTTTGACTGTTATGTTGTAGCGCACAACTCATGAAACATTACATTTATTCTCTTGTAGGGATACCTCGATCCTGAATATTTCATGACCAATCAGTTAACTGATAAAAGTGATATATTTGGTTTTGGTGTGGTTTTACTGGAAATGCTCACTGCAAGCAAACCAATACAACAAGGCAAATTCATTGTGAAAGTGATAAAAGAAACAGTAGACAAGACAAAAGATTTATATAACCTTGGTGAAGTAATGGACCCTGTGCTTCTTTCATCTTCAACAACGCTAATTGGATTTGAAAAATTTGTGGACTTGACATTGAAATGTGTTGAAGAATTCGGAGTTGATAGGCCTGCGACAGGTGAAGTGGTGAAAGAACTTGAGGTCATTATGCAGTTAGCAGGTATGAATCCAGATTCAGAATCTACAACGACTTCACAGAGTTATGAAGGATCAACTGCAAAGAGTTTCAGCCATCCCTATTCTGATGATTCACTTGTTTGATATAGTTAACGTGTTTAAATTTACCAAGACTTTCCTAAAGATCTTAATCTTGCAAATCTTTGTATCAAATGAACAACTACGTATTTAATATATCCTGTGTAATGTTTAAAATGAAAGATGTGCTTCATGTTTTCCATGTAACTTTGGCAACGTGAGTTAAGCAGTTAACCACAAATTAATTCAGGGAATGAGATTTTTTTATTATTATTATTTTATTTTATTTTTTAATTTAATTGTGATTGATGTGGAATGTGTTGCTTTATTATTAACGTTTTGGTAGTATTGTTAAGAGCTTTGTACTTATAATAACAGCTTAAGCTTTGTACTTAATGGTTATAAACTTATAATTCTTCTCCTTGTCCAAAGGCTGCATAATAAGAAATACTTTGTATTTTTGCTATTTCTGTTGCTTTTTTAAAAAAATCCAACCTAAGATTTTTACTAAACTAACCAAATATTATCACAAAAACTATCTTTTCAAATGAGAGCTTTTTTTTTTTTTCCTAACTGTGTTTGATTAGTACAAAACGCAAATCACTACCTTAAACGCTACCGCCGAATAACTATGTCTCCAACTAAAATCAATTATTAATATTTTATTTTATTTTATTTATTTATTTATTTATTTGCTAAATTAACCACTTTAGTTAAAGATTTCATAATTATGCTCAAATATAATCATTAAATACAATGTAGAGTATGATTTATGATATTTCTAATAAAGGTCCCTTCCCCAGCAATCAATGTAAGGGGAACTTATGGATGTTGTATTCCCAACGTGCCACATCCATAAGCACATAATGTCTCTCAAAAAAACATAAATATAAAGGCATCCTTAGATACTTACTATCACATCACCAAAAAAAACACAGAAAAAAAATATGGAAAGTGTTGATGAATATGTGCAGAAAAAAAGTGTCGGTAACTACCCTTCAAAAATCCCACCTGAAGTTCATGAATCACTTATACAAACACTTGAACATCGCAACAATTGTTCAACTCCAATCTCTTCACTAGTTTACACCCAGGAAAATCCTTGTTATTCCAGTGTTCTTAACTCTCACATTCGAAATCTTCGCTTTATTACTCCAACAACACCTAAACCACTTGTTATTTTAACCCCTTTCATGCATCCCATGTACAAGGGGTTGTTGCATGGGCTAAGAAGCACCATCTACATATGAAGATCAGAAGCGGTGGGCACGATTATGAGGGTTTATCCTATGTATCGAGCACCCCTTTCTTTGTCCTCGACATGTTTAACCTTAGATCCATCCAAGTGAACGTCAAGGAGGAGTTTGCTTGGGTGCAGGCTGGAGCAACCCTAGGGGAGTTGTTCTATAACATTGCTAAGACGAGTAGGGTGTATGGTTTCCCTGCTGGTGTGTGCCCTACTGTTGGTGTTGGAGGTCATATTAGTGGGGCTGGTTATGGAAATATGATGAGGAAGTATGGGCTTACCGCGGATAATGTGATTGATGCTGAGATCGTTGATGCTAATGGTAGGCTCTTAAACCGCGATTCCATGGGTGAAGATCTCTTTTGGGCTATTAGAGGAGGTGGTGGATCTAGTTTTGGGGTGATTATTTCTTATAAGATCAAGTTAGTTCGAGTACCTGAGGTGGTGACTGTTTTTCGAGTATCAAGGACTTTGGAGGAGAACGCCATTGATATTGTCCTCCAATGGCAAGATATTGCTAGTACCATAGACAATGACCTTTTCTTAAGGCTAACTATGGATGTAGTTGAATGTGATGGCGGAGAAAAGACTGTAAGAGCTACTTTTATTACATTGTTCCTAGGAGATTCAGGAAAACTCCTCTCTTTGATACATGAAAATTTTCCCAAACTAGGTTTGCAAAGATCCGATTGTCATCAAGTGACTTGGATCGAATCTGTTCTCTTTTGGGCAGATTATTCTATTGACACCCCAGTTGAGGTTCTCCTCGAAAGGATGCCTCCATCATTGAGTCACCTAACGAGGAAGTCGGATTACGTTAAGGAACCAATCCCTAGAGAAGGGTTTGAGTTCATATTACAGAAGATGATTGAGCTAGAAACTCCAAAGCTCACATTTAATCCATATGGAGGAAAAATGAGTGAAATTTCAGATGACGCGATTCCTTTTCCATATCGACAAGGGAACTTGTACAAGATTCAATACCTAGCAAATTGGGAAGAGGAAGGGAAGGACAAAGAAAAGTATTACATGGAATTGGTAAGGAAGCTATACAGTTACATGTCTCCTTATGTTTCCAAGTTTCCAAGGCCGTCTTATTATAACTATAGGGATATTGACTTGGGTGTTAATCAACATGATGGAAACAAAAGTTATGTGGAAGGGAAGAAATATGGGATTCAATATTTCTCAAAGAATTTTGACAAGCTGGTGAGAATTAAAACATTGGTTGATCCTGAAAATTTCTTTAGGAATGAGCAAAGCATTCCAACTCTATGTAAATGAAATGTACTCATTGTAACTAAATAAGGAAGACAAATGTGTAGGTAAGTTGTGTTCTCTCCGTCCTTTATTTTTCTCCCCATAAGAATAGTGTTACTTTTTAAATTTTTAGTAGGAAAAAAATAATGAGAGAGAAAAGTGGTGGGGTTCATGGAATGGTTGTTAGAGTAAGAGTATGGTCTAGATGTCTGAAAATAGAATAGGACAAAAATAAAGGAACGGACTAAAAATAAAATTAGGGCAAAAACTAAGAGACAAAATGTACATTATTGTATGAAGCTCCCACTATATTTCGTTCCCTTGTGATATTATACTAATGTGTGAGTGGCTTGATGATGGTTTGTTTATTTTATGCAATATTTTTATTACTTTCATCCAGATTTAGTTAGAGTAAAGACAGGCCCGTTTTTGAGATTTTGGCGGCGTAGGGCGGATATAAAAAAATGGGGCCCTTGTAAACTAACGACTGAATTGACTAAGAGAAATATTTGAGTATACACAAAAAAAAAAAAATTACAAAAAGGCTTTATTTAATGCTAAGAAAGTCGGTAAATCCAAAAGTCGTCGGATATGGTAGGATGAGCAACACCTACAATATAATAAATATTGATAGCACAAATTAAAAATTCAGTACAATTGAATAAATTATTAAAAGTTTATCATTTGAAATACTGATAATTTATAACTAAAATTTTACCAATTATTTAGCTACATTTCTACAATTCGACATACTTATAATTCATAATTAAAAAAAAAAATCAATCAATTTATCAATTCAACATACTAACAATTTGATAATTCATAATCAATTAATTGTTAATTATTAATCAAATGTGAAATATCATAATTCAAACAAAATTAGAATGAATGGGAAATATATAAATTTGACATACTATCTACTGATAATTCATAAATCAAAAATTAAAATTCCTATGACATAAAATTAATGAGTATTTCATAACTTCTCTTGTAAAATTGAATAAATTAAATTAATCAATTGTAATTTCTGGAGAAAAAAAAAATTAAAAGTTAAGAACTTAACAATGACTCAATAGCAAGCCCATACTGTTTCTGAGTTCATCTTCGAACATCAAAGCCTAAATCCATAATAATAATAATGGTGAAAAAAAAATAATAGAAACAAATAAAAAAAAATTTGATTAAGTAGATTGATATGTGTGGGGAATAATTTCAAGCCTTTAAAATCCCACTAACTTGAACCCCACTGTGATCATACACTAAAGTACGGTGGCGTCCAAAAGGGAAGAAGATAGAGCAAAGAGTCGCCAACAAGTTTTTAAGGAACTTGTAAACCGTTCACGAGGTGAAGGTTACACCCCTTAACGATCCAAGAGATCGTCAACTCCATAAGGTCATGAACCAAATAAGGGTTCGGGGATGATGGTACAAATCCAACCTAAAAGAGATTGAACCTGCCCTAATAATAGGCCTCTACTTTATTCTGCTCGTATTCATGTGCGCTTTCTGACTAACATGCAATCAATAGGATTAACCCTAAACCTGTTTAATCTATGTTGGTTGAATTTAATGCACAAATAAACTATTATTAGCGATCACTTGAAATTATAATCAGAATTAACCCTAAACAAGATTATTAATTATCTTATTAAGCGTGATTGCAAATACCAATTCCCTTTAACATACAATAAAGGTGATCAAGCAATAACAATATAAAAATATGCATATCAAGCAACATAATAAATAAATAATCAACATCATTAATAAAAAATAATATCAATCATAAATATAATAATCATAATCATGTTAAAGCATAGCAAGATCCTAGGCATGATACTAACAAGATTAATAACAAACCCTAGCATGTCACTAAGCAATAAAAATCAAATTTTTAACCCTAACATGATACTAACAATGAATAAATATTAGGAAGAGAATAAAAGGCATCATAACAATCATATTTAAAAATACCTTAGACATGATACTAGGAATCATAATAACAATGTAAACATGATATCTACATCATAAAATCAATAAATCAATAAAGTACTTACTTTGATGCTTCGTACCTCTTTCTAATAACAAAATACACACGTTAGTAACTTCAAGGAAAATAATAAACAAAACAATTAAATTAAATAATTGAAAGAGAGATTTGGGACCAAACCCTCAGAAATTAAAACCTTTCACGTCTAGGGCGAAGGCAACTTCGAATATGGCTAGGTGTATCAAGATCTAATGAATGCGGAATTATTTATTTGAGAAAAGGCTAGTTTTAGAAAAAGAGAGAGAGAGAATACGCAAATTATAATGTGCACCCTTGTGCACACAGAACTACGTGCTCCACTAATAGGACGCTGACACGTAGCTCCTTCTATATGCACACAGAACTACGTGCACCACCAATAGGGCGCTGCCACGTAGCTGCTTCTTTCTAGCTGTTTGTTTCCTTATTTTTGCAACGTATTTCCCGCGTTCTTTCCTTTTTCAATCCTTTCCTTATTTCTCCATTTTTCCTTTTCAATTATCATTCGAAATTTTTCTCTCGTCGATTTTCTCTCTCCTCTAGTTTCCTCTCATCAATTTTTTCTCTCAGTTACTTGTTTTTTTCGATTAATTCAGTGCTTCTCTCACCATTGTTGATTGCTCTGTTCATCCTTGTTGTTCTTCAATCTTGTTTGTTCCATGGATTTGATTTCTGTGACTGAAGTTCTTGATAGTGGAGGTAAGATTTCTGAATTTGATTTCGTTAATTAGGTTTTTTCAATGTGATTTTTGAGAAACTTTTAATTATTGCTAATTATTTGAAATTATAATTATCTTTTTTTTTTAATTCATTGTATAATTAGGTTTTATTTAGTTGTTTATATTTGAGATGAGATTGTGATTTTTTATTTTATAGTTATTAGGTTTGTTATTTTCTTGAATATGATTCTGAACATTGAATAATTTGTAATTTTAATTAGTTGTATTTTCTATTGATTTATTGATGAACTAATCACATTATTGATCTATTATTTTTAATCTTCTGTAATTTTTGATTAGATTTTGATTAATATGATTTTGCAGTAGTATTATAATAATTTGTGTTGATTTTTATCATTTGTTGATTAATCTGTTTATTAATTCTTGATTTTGAACTTTCGCCTCTTTGATTTCTTGCTGAACAATTTATGTCCAGAATTTGATAGATATACGTATGTTTTGTTCAAAGTGTTTTGAATTTGATTTCTGATTTATGAATTTTAATATGATTTTGAACATTGCATAATATTTAGGTTTAATTAGTTGTATTATTCAATTTATTAATTGAAGAACTAATCAAATTATTGATCAATTTACGATTATCTTCTGGAATTTGTTTAAGATATTTTGATTTCTTATTGTATTTTATTAATTTGTGATTAATTTTATCATTTTTTTGATGAATTTAATGAATATTATTTGTTTATAATTCGTATTAGTCGTATTATTAGTATTTTAAGTATATTATGAACACTGTCATGTTATTTTTTGAATCTTTATTTCATTTTATTGAACCTTTGATCTTATATATATTTTAATATAGAATTGTACAAGTAATTATGAACATCTTATCCTTTTTTTTGAACTTTGTTTTTTTTATTTTTGAACTATATTAATTTTTGTTATGCATTTTGTTTGTTTATTGCAGTTTTTAAGTATGAAGTTGTTTATAAGGAAAGTGAAAAGTCTGAATTGCAGTGGAAACAAGTTAACAGTGATGCGGAGGCATATGAAATGTATAATGATTATGCATTTCGGCATGGATTTAGTATTAGGAAAGGGAAAATTCGATATGTTGGTACTTCAAGTGTTTGGAGAGGCAGAAATTATGTATGTTCAAATGCTGGTTTGAAGGATACTTCTTCCAAGGTGCCTAAGAAGTATTCTAAGTTGGATTACCGTACATGTTGTGAAGCTTACATTGATTTTGTTATTGATGAGAAAGGAGTTTGGACTGCTGTTAAACACAATATGGATCACAATCATGCTATAATACCTGTTGAGAAAAGACATCTCCTTAGGTCTCAAAGGAAAATTCAAGGTGAGCATTTGAAGTTCATAAGTACTATGAAGGCTAGTGGGGTTAGGGTTACGGATTCCCTTCGTGCTTTAAGGAAAGAAGTTGGTGGATCTCCTAATCTATGCTACACTGTTACTGATGTTTACAACGCTTTAGCTACTGAAAAAGCCGGCAGATTAGAAGGTGGTGATTGTAATGCTTTGATCAAGTCTTTTGCTGCAAGACAAGCCAAAGAGAGTGACTTTTATTATGAGTTTGAGGTTGATGGAAATCATGCCCTTTGTAGTGTATTTTGGAGGGATGGAAGAATGCGAAGGGATTATGAAGCTTTTGGTGATTTGATGGTGTTCGATACCACCTATAGAACTAACAAATATGGCATGATTTGTGCCCCTTTTGTTGGTATGAATCATCATTGTAATAATGTCATGTTTGGAATGGGTTTTGTTCTTGATGAAAAGACCAGCAGTTTTGTATGGTTGTTTGAGGCTTTTATGAGATCTATGGGAGGATGTCGAGACCCCATAACCTTAATGACTGATCAAGCCCCTTCAATTGCTGCAGCAATTCGACAAATTTTTCCAAGCACTCGTCACCGTTTGTGCACTTGGCACCTTGTTGAGAATTCAAAGACCAACATAGGAGGACTCAGAATATTAAAAGGGTTTCCAGAAGTATTCGATTATTTGCTTAAGTACTGTGAAAGTCCTGCTGAATTTGAATATTACTGGCCAAGGTAAGCTTTCTTTAATATTATTTGAACCTTTTATTTTATGTTTTGAACTTTTATATTTGATATCTGAACTATTACATTTACATATTTGCGGACTTAATTATATTTAATTTAGCATGATTTGTTTGTTTTTGAACATTAATTATATATATTTGAATTAAATGTATTAAGTTTTGAACCTTTCTTTAAATATGAACTAATTATTATTTATTTTCAACATTTTTTCTTTTCTTGTTTAACAAGTGTATGTGAATAATATTATTTATCTTTTGAACTTTTGTTGCTGTAATTTGAACAACTATATTATCATTTTGTTTATTGATTTGTTGTTGTTTTTTTTTAATAGAATGATGACAAAATACAAGTGTTCAGAAAATGATTGGTTAAATCACTTGTATGATATTAAAGAGAAATGGTGTCCTGCTTATTCAAAAGATTATTTTTCGGGTGGAGTTTTGTCATCCCAAAGGAGTGAAACAACAAATCATTCTGTTTCCAATAGATTGAATAAAACAGATGGTTTGAGTGACTTTTACAGTACCTTTCTTGATGTTATATCAGAGTGGAGGAGTAAAGAAAGTAAGCAAGATTTCCGTTTTTTGAGGGGTAACCGTCATCTTGCAGTAGCTAATGTTCGTTTGCTCATACACGCTAGGGAGATTTATACTATTTCTGTGTATGTGGTATTTGAGGATCAATTTGCGAAAGGTATTTCATGTTGTCAAGAGCGAAAGCATGAAGATGATGAGACTATTTGTTATTATGTTTGGAGGCCAAATAAGGACATTATAAGACATGAAGTTACTTATGAAAAATTCACTTTTAATATCAATTGCACTTGTAAGTATTGGAGTGAGATGGGGTTGTTATGTGGACACTCTCTTCGTATATATAATATTCATTGTGTGCAAAAAATACCAGAACAGTATATAGTGAAGAGGTGGACTAAGAAGGCTATGTGTAGTCATGTGTCTGATGAAGAGACATGTGAAGATGTTAAAGTTGTTCCTTCTGCTGTTTGGAGAGTTCAAATGGTTAGGAAGTATGTTCAATTAGTGACATCATGTCAAGAAGATCTTTTAGCAAGAAATGAAATTGAGTATACTTTTCAAATGTTACGTGAAAAGGTGGAAAGTGTGATGGGTCCAATTCATATTGATGATGTTGAAGTTGGTGAAGAAGCTAAAGAAGAAGGTGATGAAGAAGGGTTCATAAACAATCCAAAAATAGCTAGAAAAAAGGGTGAGAGAAACTACATGCCAAAAAGTACTGTTGAGAAAGCATGTAATAAAGCTAAGAGTTGGAAAAAGAAAGTAGATAAATACAAAGATGAAGCCAGAGCTACTGTCCAAAAATTGGTTGTTGAGGTAATTTTGAACCTCTTTTATTTTTATCTGAACTTCTTTTTTTTTATTTATTAAATAGTTTATAATTTTCTAAAATTTTGTAGGTTTTAGATGATGATGGAGATCCTTTGGTTTATTCACATCCAACAACACAAGGACCAAATCTCTCTGTACTTTCTAAGAAAAATAATGTTCAAAGTAAAAATAGTAAAGCTACTACCAATGCTTCTCATTCATCATCATCAAATGTAAGTATTTTTTGAATATTTTAATTTTCTTTTTTTGAACTGTTTTCTATTATATATGTTTAATTTCATTTTTATTTTTAGGTTTTTGGTGACGGTTTCAGAACTGGTTCTCAAGCTTCAAATGGAAAAGGATTAAAAAATAGTAACCCTTCAACTAAATCTACTCAGCAATCTTCAGCTAATGTAATTTTTTTTTTTTTTTTTAACTTTTTATGTTATTATTTTGAACTTTTTTTATTATATTTTGAACTTGTAAATTTTGTAGGTGTTTGAAGGTGAATCATCCAACAACTTTCCAAGCTCTAATTCTTCTCAATCATCGTCATCAAAAGCTTCAAATACCTTTTCAACAAATAATGTCCAGCCTTCCTCTGGAAATATGTCAAGATTTACTCATTCACCTTTTTCAAATGTAATTTTTTATTGAACCTTTTTTAAGTTTTTCTTGTATTTGTGTTTTATTATTCTAAATTAACTTGAATTTTCTGTAGGTTTTTGGTCATCAAGCTTCAACTAATTCTTCTCATGCATCCTCATCAAAAGCTTCAAATTCTTTTTCAACAACTAAGCCACCTTTATCAAATGTATTTTTTTTGGTGAACTTTTTAAGGTTTGTTTTGAACTTTTCTGTTTAGATTCTGAACTATCTTTAATTTTCTGTAGGTTTTTGGTTTTCAAGCTTCAACTAATTTTCCAGCGAGTGTTGCTCAGTCTTCTTCAAGAAATGTATGATTTTCTTGATTTTTCTTTTATATATTTTGAACTTCTTTTTTTTTATTACTGATCTTTTGTTATTTTTTTAGGTTTGTGAAGGTCAATTATCTAATAATTTTCCAGGTCCTAATTCTTCTCAGCCATCTGCATCAAAAGCTTCAAAAACCATTCCAAGAACAAATGCTCAGCCTTCCTCTGTAAATTTAACCTCTTTACTCTTAACGTTATTGACATTTTTTAAAGATAATTTATTGACATGTGTGTGTTTATATTATATGTTTTTAGGTATGTGGATCTCAAACTAAAAATACAAAATCATTCTCAAGAGTTACTCAGCCACCTTTATCAAATGTAATTTTTATATTGAACTTATAAATGTATTTTTTGAACTATTTTACTTAAATTCTGAACTAACCTAGATTTTCTCTAGGTTCATGGTCATCAAGCTTCAACTAATTTTCCAGTAACTGGTTCTCAGTCTTCTGCTAGAAATGTAGGTTTTTTACTGAACTTTCCTTAATTTAATTTGAACGTGTTACATTATAATTTGAACTATATATTTTTATTTTAGGTTTCAAGTGGTTCTCAGGCTAAAAAAAGGAAAGTATCTGATGTGAATCATAACAGAAGTTTTCGATATGAAACTAGTAAATGGGCTCAAGTAAGTGTGAACATTTTCTTCTTTATTTTGTATTATTGTTTTTTTGTATGAATTTTGGTTTTTTGATTTTTTTTTATCGTTCTTTTAATTTTTGTGTTTTTAGTATTTTGATGCTGGTCGCAATGCAAGGAATGAAGGGTCTCGTGCTTCTGGATCTTCTAATGTTTCAAATTATGATGCAATGTTATCAATGTTTGACAAGACAAGTAATTCGTAGGTTTTCAATATATTTGAACACTTTTTCATAGGTTTACAATATGTAATAACATTCAAATGCTTTTTAATTTTCAATATATATGAAAATTTTGCATTATAATTTTATTGTTTTAATTTTTTAATCAAAATAAATATTGACAAACATATTTTATAAAATGAACTACTACAACTTAATATTTGAACACAAGTTTAATGTCAACATTTACTACAAATATTACATACTTATGTCAATCTCAATCCAAATTAAAAATTCATAAAACATTTGTCTTCATTAAACTTCAAATTCAAATAAATTACATAAATCACTGTCTCTTTAAATGTCAATAAACCTAAATATTAATTCTCTTCCATTCTTCTTCTTGCTGCCATTTTCACTTTGTATCCTTCTTTGTTGGTGCGGCTTAATATTATTTCTGAACAATATTGCACTCTAAGCTTCCTTATTTGATCAACCTGAACATGCACCCCGAAATTATATAATTATGAACACTATATAAAATGTCTTGAACATAAAAAGAAAACATTTGAATAGTATTTTTGAAACTCACATTATTTGCTTTCAAATCACAATTCCATTCTACCAAAGGCTCTATTGTGTATGTTTCCATATGTTTCATCACGTAAACACCACAATTTTTATGATCCAAATTGCTTCTCCATTTCATCTTGATCAAATCAGTCTTGAACTTAAGACTCTAGCAATATCACTTCCTGTATAATCTTTTGTTCGCATAAAATATGCAAAAGCTTCTAGCTGTAAAACATAATAACATACTTTTTGAACATCTAAACTCAATTTACTGAACACGGTCTAAGAACAAATTGAACAAAAAATAATTTAGTACTTTACCATTTTTTGAGGATTATCTTCATATTTGGTAGATGCTTTGACATTCATTGGAAGCTTCCTGTTGTCAATCAAATCAATTGTTCCATTGTACATGTTGATACATAGCAAGTAGAAGTGACTGAATGCAGGCACAGGAAAAAAGAATTCCCTATATTTTTTTATGTTGGTGATACCACTATTTGTCATTTCATAGTTTAGTCTTTCTGCAAACTTCTCATGTCTTACTTCTTTTGTGGTGTTCACAGTTTTACCTTTGTCTGTGCATACAATCAACTGCAATTAACCATTCAAATAACGAAGAGTTATTACATAAATAATGAACACTGAACAAAATATACTGAACAGTTTGTAGAAAAATATTAAATATGGTTTATTTAAGAATATTAAATATATATTTTCTTACGTATGGCATTGTGGAGAAGTAAATGCTATGTTTTTTGCCTTTGGTGTTCAGAATATGAGCCCAAGCATCGATAACTGCATTGTCGACCTCTTCATCTGTTCCAAGTGTCCTCATTTCTTCCCTGTTGACACTATTTTCTCCATCATGGTACAATACTTCACTGCCAATACAAGAAAAAAAAAATAACAAACTAAGTTAAGCTTCATTTTATTATTTGAACTATATAAATAAATATCTGAACAAAGTAAATTAATTTTTGAACAATGAAATTATATTAGAAACTTACTCATTAGGACCTTCACTGAATGCATAATCAGATAAAGTTGCTTGCATTGCACTAACATTTTTGAACAAATCCACATATTTAATCATGAATGGGGATTTAAGACAAGCTGGCAATTTTGTAACTTCTCTTCGTGGTCTTTTGTTTGCATCAACAACCTGTTTTGTTTTTGGTCTAATGTAACAATATAAAAGTATTGTTAGATTTTTTGAACTATACATTTATGAAACTGAACTGTAAATGAATTTATAATGAACTTTAATCGAATATATATGTTCTTATACAGTTACCCCTGTGATTTTTTAGAAACTTCTTTTTCTTTTCCTGCTTCTTCTTTAGATCTGTAGATTTGAACATACAATAAAGACATATGAGCATATAAATTTAATTATTTGAACACAGAAAATTAATATAGGAAATATATCATTCAATACTTCATAAATACATTTATATTTGTACTTGTTCTGATTTCATCCAAAATATTTATGTTGACTTTATCAGCTTCTATCCTAGTTGTCCAAAAAATTACAGATTCATTACATTACTTCCAAAATATTTACATATCTTTTTTCTTTTCTTTTCTACCCTACTGCCCAAAAAATTACGTATAGATGTTCAGATAGAATGACATTACCCTTGATATTGAAAGTCCTTTGAAAGCGGGTTCGTCAAAATATCATCAAGTGTTGCATCATTAGTTGTAAATATATTGGCAAAGTCAGTGGAATCATCAAACATGTCTTCAAAAGGCATATGTGATGACTTTCCATGTGCATCAAATTCTGGCATTTCAAAAGGCACCTGCTTTGCCTTTCCTTTATCACCACTTTCTGCCACTTCTTTTTCAGGACCTTTCTCTCCTCTACCTATGGTAAGTGTTAGGTCAAGTGTACTCTTCCCAGCACCAGTACTTTCTTCCCTTTGATCTCCACTTGCCATAGGAGGAGCACCACTTACCATAGGACTTTTACTTCCTCCAATTGTTGGTGGTGTTGGAGGTTCATTAATTCCCAAATCAAAAGCACTACCCATGTTATAATCCTCCCCTACCTTCTGTTTTCCCCATGCTCTTGTTCTCTCTTTTTGTTTTTTTTCTCAGCTTCTCTTCTTTCTGTTTCTTTTTTCTCAGCTTCCTTTTTTTCCATATACTCTCTTTCAATCTGATCAATAGCCTTCAAGAAAGACTCTGTTCCAAAGAAAGCCTCATCTTCACTCAAATTGGAATCATCATTCTTTCTTTTTCCAATAAGACTTTCAACACTTTTGATTATCATGTTGTTAGGGAACAGGTTTTTTCCTAGCTTCAGCTTCTCAGTCATTTTTTATACACAACTTCCCAAAGTCTTTACAATATCCATCAAATCATCCATAAATTCCTCCTGATTTCAATTAAAAAAAAAATTGACTTAAGTATACAAAATTTTGAACATGCATTATAGGTTGATGAACATCAATTATTAAATTCTTTATTATTTGAACTTTAGACGAAAACATTTGAACATTTATCATAACACTCTGAACAAATTAAATAGAAATAAAATTTGAACAAAAAAGTAAATGAACTTTGGTTGGCAGATTCTCCTGATTTCAATATAAAATAATTCACATATGTTTACAGTATTTTGAACATGCATTTAAAGTTAATGAACAGCAAAAATTTGTTGAATGAAGTATTAACTGATTTGATAATGCATTATTTTAATATTCTTTATTATTTGAACATTTGACGAAAGCATTTGAACATTTGTCATTACACTCTGAACTATTTGAAATAAATTTTGAACAGAAAAGAAAATGAACCTTGGTTGGCAGATTCTCAGATATTGGCAGATCATCACTTTCTTGTTGTTGAACTTTTTGTTGTTGCTGTCCAGGTATTTGTATTCTTTCTAACACACTTCCCAATCCAAATTGAGACTTTCCCTCCAATTTTATTCTTTCTTGAATCATATCTCTATTCCAAGCTGTAATGATTGGGTATGTCCTTGGTTGCTCGATACCTCTTTTTTGCACTCGATCACAATAGAATAACTGTGCCATTAAAAAAGCATACCAAAACATTATTTCCATTATGAAATTTTTAAAAAAATGTAACAAACATATGCATTAAAATTTGAACAAACATTATCAAAAACCTTGAAACTTTGAACATATTGATATATGGAATTAAAATTGAACAATCATAATCAAAAACCTTGAAACAAACATAAGAATATAAGACATTAAAATTTTGAACAGTCATACCAAAACTGTTGAACATAAGAATAAAATGTATAATTCATATAATAATAAGTCAAACACATTTTGAACATATTTCATTTTACTTTTGAACTAATGGGTATAACTTTTGAACATCATGCAATACAATATGAACAAATAATAAAAACTAACAAAAGTCAAAAGCATACCAACAAGAAAGGCAGTGGTCCCTTAAAAAAACCCTTGGTGTTTTTTTTCCACTCAGGTACTGTGGAAATCAGACTTTGCAGCACATACTTGCACCAATTCAATTCCTTTATCTCATTACAATCTTGAATTGAGTGTAGGAATTTGTAGTGGCAGTGTAGGTTTTGGCTTGTTTTCATCATTGAGTTTACAGCGAGCACAATGAAATCTATTTTGAACATTTCAGTTGCTTCTCCTGTGTTCTTCTCTTTTGACTATATGGCTGCTGTGACATATTTCCTCTTATGCAAAGCTTGTTGATCTCTCTTGATCTCCTTTTCTTCCTCACTTTCATACTTCTCAAAAATCCATTGTGTTCTAGGGCTTCCAGTTTTACACCCCCACATTTCCCTCCACCTTATCAAAGGTGTCACAATCTCCAAATCTTCATGTTCTTCCTCTTCCTTGTTTGGCTCTTTTTCAGAAACAATTTTTTTTACCTCTAGGTACTCCATATACAATCTGAACATCTTGTTCATTTATCTCCACTGATTTGTTAAATGGCAAGTATAAAGTGCTGTTGTTTTCTTCAAAATGTTTCAACAGCCAAGCACAAAACACTGCATCATTTTGTGGCAAATTCACAGAAAGAAATGCCCCAAATCCCATTTCTTGCACTGCTTGTTTTTGTTGTGGTGTTAAGCTACCTATAAACTTCATAAACTTAACATGTCCCACTCTAACACATAGCTTATCTTCTTCAACCTCATCATCATCACTCAAATTCACTACATTGTCATCAATCAGCTCATCATCATCAACTTTTCTCTTTCTTTTTTTGTCAATCTGCTCAACTTTTTTTCCTTTCTCCTTTTTTTGAACTTTTTCAACTTTTGTCTGAACTTCTTTTTCTTTCTTCTGAACTCCCTTTTTAACAATCTTTTGTGAAGATTGTTCTCCTTCCTTTGCACCAGTTTTTTCTTTGATCAGAACCCCCTTCTGTTTTGTTTGAACTCCCTTTCTAATTTTCTGAGTTTTGTTAAACTCTGATTCTGGAATTACCTCTTCTTCAACAGGGTTTTCTTGCTCTTCTGTGATGCTTGTGTTTTTCCTTTTTTTTTGTAGCTATATGTTTTTTCTTCCTGTTTTAATCATTTATATAGTCTAAGTTAAAAAATTCTTACATTTATGTAATTAAATGAACATTACACTATAAATAAAATGATTGAAAAACATATTAACATTTTACCTTGGCTTTCTCTGACTAGCATTGTCACCATTGTTTCCATCTGGTTCAGAATTTCCTGTAGGATGTTCAGAATTTCCTTGTTCTTCAGATGGGATTACAGAATTTGTTGGAGGTTGTTCAGGATTTTCTGATGGGAGTGCAGAAGTTTCCTTAGGAGGTTGTTCAATATTTTGTGATGGGGCTACAGGATTTGTTGGAGGTTCTTTGGGAGTGTCTGATGGGAGTCCAGAAGATGGTTGACGTTTTTCAGAATTTCCTAATGGGAGTTCAGAAGTTCCCATGGGTTGATCAGAACTTTCTGATGGGAGTACAGAAGATGATTGAGGATTTTTAGAATTTTCTGATGGGAGTTCAGAAGTTCCCATGGGTTGTTCAAAACCTTCTGATGGGAGTACAGAAGATGGTTGACGTGTTTCAGAAGTTTTGGGATGTTGTTCAGATGTTTCAGGGTGCTTTCCAGCAGTTGGACTGTTAATAAAGAAAAGTAACAACAAAATTAACATTTTATATGAACATAAACCAAATTTTATATTAACATAAACCAATTTATATATATATTATTTCTAATTAACATTTGACTATAAACCAAATTTAATTTTAAATGAATATATCCTAGTAATTTAATGTAAAACAACCTAAATTTGAAGGTGTTCAGTTATTATTTTTTGTCATTCAAATGATTTTCATTGTTTGTTCAAAAATATATCCAAACATTATCACAACATATCAAAAATACAATCAAATATATATAGAATTTTGGGGTTTTTAGTCTTTTTGTTTATTGTTCAATATTTATGATAGGGTGTTCATCTGAAAATTTAATAATAAAGTATTATCAATTATTCTAATACAAATTGTAATGAAATATGTTCAGTGGTTATTTATTGTTAGTTGTTCAAAAGATTATGAAGTGTTGTTCAAAAACATATCAATACATAAGTAAAATTGATAAACATGCAAGCAAATATATAAACATAAGTACACAATTGTGGGTTTTTCGGTTGATTATTTGGAATTATCCTTCAAAAAAATAAAACATATTCACATTAAACAGAAAATATATGAATTAAAAATTCAAAATATACCTTTTTGATGCACTTCCTTCTATATCTTCTAATTTCTTCTTTTTTGTTGTTTTCACATCGAACAACTGACTTAATGTTCTGTTCAACATAATTTTGTTTCAAATTAATTTTTAATTTTAAAAATTAGGGTTTAAATTACTCATTTTGTTGGTAATTTGAACAACAAATCACTTACATGTGTTCGTCTTCACCAGTAGACGTACTTTGTTTTGATTTTCTACAAAAAAAAAACAAAAAAAAAAAAACAAAAAAAACAAAATTATATTGATGATTTAACATTTCAAATAATTAAAACAACAATAATTTAACAAATTTATCAAAATTCAATCAAAATCAAAGTTATTTGAGTGATGTTCACCTTTTTGAAGTCGATTTCGGTGAATCTTCTTCATTCGCCATGAAATTGTAGTAGTTTTTATAGAGAGAAATTTAGAGTTGATTGAGAAAAATGAAATGAGGAGAGAGAAATGCAAATTAATTTGTGAGATGAAAGTTTATAATTTATGAGAAGAAAGAGAATGTTTTAAAATGATTAAAAAAATAATGTGGCGGTTCATTACCAGTAGAACGGTTATTTTTTTTAAAAAAAAAAACTGAAAACATAATGTTTGGGTTGGGCGTGTTTTTTGTTTGGGTTGTGTTAATTGGGCCGCGTGTTGGGCTGGAGCATGTAGTTTATTGTGCACCATGGTGCACAGAATACCAATTAAAGAGAATAATCAAGAAAATCTTGATGAGAGTTGGTTATCGAAAAAGGGGAGATATGACCTCTATTTATAAGAAAAAAAGAGGGGTCGAAGAATTAAGAAAAACATCCAAATTCGAATCGAAATAAAACTCGTAGACAGCAGCTTTTGGGAATTTTGTTTTTATCATATCTTTTGATCCAGGAATCAGAATAAGATGAATAAGATGTCATTGGAAAGATCTTGAGGTCTACTTTCTAACCCAATTGGAATCAGATTAAAATATGTTGTAGAATAAAAGATATGAACGAAATAGTGAGACGGTCTCAGTTTTGGATAAAGTTTCATGTCTCATTCATATCTTTTTCGTTATAGCTCGGATTTAATATTATAATATATCATTGGAAAGATAATTTAAATATCTATCCAACCATAAAAAATTTGGATAAAAAATATGAGGCACGAAAATAATATCTGACTGTCTTTGAACATGTTTAAATTCGAATAGAATTAGGACTTTAAAAAAGGAAAGTTTTATAAAAAAGGAAAGTTTATATTTAAATCAAATTCCTTAATCTTATCTTTTCAAAAAAGGATAATTAAGATATTTTAAAAACTTATAGAAGATTCTAATCAATCCTAATTAGTTTAAGAATAGGATTAAACCTTTGGACCCTCCTCATGATCATTGGGTCGTAGGTAAAATCCGGTTTGGGCCCAGTTTAATATTTTGGCCATAACTTCCTCAATATTCATCGGAATTGGGCTTATAATATATCGTTGGAAAGGTCTTTTCAAGCCCCATCCAAATACACCATTATTGGACCCTTATCATGGACCAAACTAAACTGGAATGGACGTTTTCATAAAATAGAGTGGGTTTTCGAGAACAGAAAGAAAGAATTTTAACAAAAACTAACCGCAACACTAGACTTTTCACACTTTCACCTTATTCGATTATGGTTCGACGTGAAAGGTATTCATCACTGGGTTTGGTTTTGGGGAGACACAAATGGGTGTCTACAGAAGCCCCCACTTTGAATGAGTTTGGAGAAACGCAAGTTTCGAAAACGAAAGTCAAAGTAGCGATAGGGACGGAGAATGATTCAGAACGTTCTGCGATCCTAAATCAATCTTGTAACGCCGATACCTGCAAAACTAGCATTAGTTAAACAGATAAAAGAGTTAAGAAACGCGTATCTTGCACCGTCGAGCACACATCTCTGAAAGTAACCGATTGTTGCCGCTTTACTGTTGTTTTGATGACCTCCTGCAAGCTAGAGAATGCCATCCCGCTTGAAAACTGCTACGCCTGAAACGATCCTCTTCCGCTTTGATAATATTCCACATCCAAGGGAATACTGTCAAGATTGCTTCTCTTGAAACAATCCTCATCCGCATTGATAATATTCCACGTCCAAGGGAATACTATCGAAGATTGCTTCTCTTGAAACAATCCTCAAATGTTTGTGACAACTCTCCATAATCCAGGGAACGCCACCTTTCTGTTTTGATGTTCACTCGTCTCTGAACAAAGAGCTTCTTTTTTATATGACTCTGATTTCCGCTGTGATAGTCTTCGAAAAGATCACTGCTTTTTAATGTTTGCTATGCCAGTACGTCGACGCTTTGTTTCTTGTGAACCAGTATGTTGGTGCTTTTGCTGTGATGACAATCCTCTTTTCTTTGGGAATAGTTGCCAACACAACTCTTGTATGATGTATGACAATCCGATTTAGGGAAAGTTGTCAATGCCTCGTAACAATCCATCCTTGGAAATGTTGTCACGATGAAGCGACAATCCGTACCTCGGAAAATTTGCCAAAATCCAATTTTTGGAAAAGTTGCCAATGCTTCGTAACAATCTTTCATAAGAACTTTGCTACGATCGACAATCCACATCTTGGAATATAACTCTTGAAAGCAATCCACCTTGGAAATTTGCCAACGCTATGCGACAATCCTTTTAGGAAAATATTGCCACAATTGACAATCCGCGTCTTGGAACATTTGCAAAAAAGAGTCGACCGACAATCCAATTCGGGAAAATTTGCCACTTACTGAAATAAATGACAATCCACGTTGAGGAACTTTTGCCGATATTTATGATGAGTGGAGACCTACGACAATCCTTTGGGAAATTTTGCCATAGGGAACTGGGTGTATGACAATCCAATCTCGGAAAACTTGCCAACGAGCCGATGAATGTATGACAATCCGAACTTGGAAAAACTTGCCAATAAAAGAAGGAGCACGACAATCCATGCTTGGAAACTTTGCCAGAGATGACAATCCAATCTTGGAAAAATTGTCGTTGAAGAAGATGCACGACAATCCATTTTTGGAAATATTGTCAGTTGGGGATGACAATCCAATTTTTGGAAAACTTTGTCGTTTAATAAGAATGCGCAACAATCCATATTTGGAAATATTGTCGTTTAAGTGCTTGCTTTTGAACCGATTGTAATGAGCCAGTGTTTTAGGCGCTTAAGCTAAGTGAGACGATTTTTTGTCAGGTCAATCACTTACTACGATTGTAATCGAGCCGACTACTAATCATGTCAAATTGCTTATAGGGGCTAATTGGCGTACCAAGGAACCCGAAATTGCTGCATGAAGTCGAAATCACCTTTTTGAGAGGCTTCGAGCTCTGTCGTTGCTGAAATATCTCTGGTGCCAGGCGCTGGAGTAGGGTCTTCCCTGTTCTGCTGCATCTGTATTTATTTTTTACTATAGAACTTTGCCAATCTTTTTTAATTATCTTAGGGTTGACCTAAGGCTTAATGTTGCTTTACTCATTGACTCGACACAACTCAAGGTATAAACTTGACTCGATATGTTTGACTGACTCGAGGTTGACTCGACTCAAAGTGTAATGACACATGTGTTAGACTCATGACCCGTGTGTGCATAGTGTTGATTATGCGACTCGAAAATGCAAAGAATTTTCCGTCATTTTTGTGGAGGGCACCGACTTTCTCCCGAAAAAGAAAGACGCGAAAAAGAAAATCAAAAGTTTGAAGATGCATGTTGAATGAGCTTAGTCAAATGTTGTTTGATACTATCTCTCAAGGTTCAAGGATTAATTCATCCTAGGCTATCTCAATGGTTGACTCCATGATGAAAGTATTTGGGTAACTTAGGCACGGAGGCTAAGCACTTCATACTTCTATGTAATGACAATTATGAGTGATGAGTGATGTGACAAGGCATGCTTCATCGTTATGTTAAGATTTCATGACAAAGGGTTCCTAAGGGAAATATATTTGGTCATGTATCTGTGCAGTGTGTGATAGTGACACTAAGGCTAGGCCGCAAGAGCTAAGTGTATGGAAAAATATATTGAAAAGAGTCAAATGGTGGTGACTCTTAGGCTAGGTAAGCTAATAATATAGGGATCAAGCCCCCAAGTCTAGCTCTAAATGAAAAGGGATGAGCATAGGGAATTCCTTGATATGATCATGGTGTAAGTGTGTGAATGTGAATATGAATGCATGTTTATTACGGCCGCATCTCGATGTGAGGTTGCCTACGTATCCGTTAGGAATCAGGCCGAACGTAGCTCTAGCCAAACCTCGCACAAGTGTGTATACCTCAAAAAGGTCTTTTTAAGGGTTGTAACGTGGTTAGGCTAAAGGTTTAAAGAAGAAGGGGATAAAGGCTCAAGACCCTAGATAAGCCCCCAAGGTGTGCAACCTTGCTTTTGAATATTTGTATTTTTATGCTTGAGGTTTTCTACTCTTTTTTTAGCTCTTTCGTTTGCTTTAGCATTTATTTTATTTTAATAAGTGTGGGCAATCTCGATCATGCGGTCTATCACTCACTTGACATTCATGTTTCTCAGGCACGGTACCGAGCACTCGATAAGAGACGCAATCTGAGACGTGTTCTTATCAAAGATATTTTCACATCATTGACATTGGAACACTTGCCCTTTTGTACACTTTTATTTATTTTTGCTTTTGCTTATTTTTGCTATTTTTTGAATTACTCAAGCTTTTTATGAAATTGAAAATTGCATAAGTTGCACACCATCCCATCCCAAGGTTAGATAGATGTAGGTTGAAAAAAGAAAGGTCTATCGTTAGACGAGGCTCAAAGGGTTTATGAAGAAAGGATCGTATAATTGAAGGGCGAAAGGAGATATGATGTGGCTACAAGAGGTGCCTCAAATCATAGGTATACCTTGTGCTTAATTCGACATGGATTTTTTTTTTTTTTTTAATGAAATGATCATATGCAAGGAAATAAATGCTCATTTTATTAAAAAGGGAAAAGAAAAGAAAAACTACAAAATAATCTAAAGGAAAAGAAAAGGTGCCTATGCTAGACTTATTGGGGAAAGGAAAAAAAAGAAAAAAAAATAGACAAAAGAGGTCATGAAATCTTGTCATTGAAGCTCGCCTCTTGTCTTGTGTTGTTTGCTCCGACATCATCCAGTCTTCTCGCTAGCTAGAGGCAATGGGATCTTATTTGCTTCTATGAGATCTTGAATGAGATTTTGAAACATGTAGCATTGATCGGTGGTATGACCGTTTCCTCGATGGTACTTGCAATAGGAATTTGGATTCCATCTCGAAGATCGATTTTCTGGTGTTGGATCCTCGGTAGGGCCAATAGGTTTGATTAATCCTCGATCATAGAGATGATTGAAAGCAGCATCGTAGGTCATTCCAATGGATGTGAACTCTTGCCTGGGTTTCCTTTTAGATCCTTGATTGTCCACGGCTAAGACATCATTATGGTCAAAGGTACTAACATTATTACTAGAGTGGGCGCTTTCGGAAGAAGAAGGATTGTCGCTCTTCTTTCCTTTCCAACCACCGTGGTTGCTATTGTTAGTAGCTTTTTGCTTTGCGAGGTCATCTTCGATCTCGATACCTATGTCATAGACGGCCTTGAAAGTATTCAAGTTGTGTTGATATTTTAAGTGCTTTGAATACTTTTCTTGGAGATTCTTGATAAACATCCTCACGGATTCTTTTTCGGTGGGGACCTCAATCATCTTGGCGAAAGTTTCTCTCCATTTATTAAAGAAAGAAGTAAAGCCTTCATTCTCTTTTTGTCTTAGCATCTCAAGTTGTCTATGATCGGTTTCAACTTGAATATTGCACTTGTACCTATCAACGAAAGCGTTTGCTATCAATTCCCAGGTAGAGGTTTTCTCCTTGTCAAGGGAGAAGAACCATTGTTGGCAAACGGTTTCAAGAGATAGTGGGAACAAAGAGGGGAAAACCTTCTTATCGATACCCTTAATGTTCATTATAGTTTCAAAAGCTCTTAGATGGAAGTAAGGGTTGTCTGTTGCCTTGAATTTAGGGATGTCAGTGGCGTTGAACTTATGCGGAAGAAGTTCTTTGTCCAGCGAGACCCCTTGCGAACTCATGCCCTGAAATTTATAGTCACTAGATAGCTTGCTTAGACTCTCTTGCATGAGATCCATCTGTTGTTGCTTCACGGGATCATCAACCTTGAGGGTGAGTAGCTTCAGTGTTTCAGTCATGGTAACCAATTGGTTCCTAAGCTCATTGACTTCTTCTTGAGTTGCCATTATCTTCTTAGCCTTCCTCTTCTAACGAATCGGTTTATCAAAAAGCGAGACTTGAATAAAGAGGTTGTCCTTGATTAATCGCCCTTCTCTCCTCGACCAAGTACTGTGGGAAAGGAATTTGGGGATACTTATCATTAATTATTTAACTCAAACTTTATTCAACATGCAATGGATGGAGGAATGAAGGAAAATTGGAATAAAATGTGAAAGAAGATTTAGATGGAGGGATATGAAGAATTAGGAATAGAATGTACCCCCCAACTCAAATGACGGAAAGATCGACTCATGCATGGACCTACGACATGGTCATGGTGACGTGTACTCAAAGTGTGTGCTAAGATTAGTGAGTGTAGATGACATGTTAAGGCTCGTGTCATGACCATGTGGCTAGACTATGTGACTAGACTCAAGCAAAGACTAAGTTAAGACTTCACGTATATGCATTAAACTGGACAGACTGTGGTATTTTAGTCATAACTTTTGATCTGCGACTCTGATTGGGATGAAACCAACGCCAAATTAAAGATAAAACTCGGGGCTACAGATCCATAGGTTGTACGACTCGTAGTTCTTTCTATAACTCCATCTATGACCAAAAAAAGTTGATATTTGTGCAGTATACGGGAATAAAAATCCGGGTTGACTTAAAGGAACTTTGACTCGATTTTATGTTTATTTATTAGCTCTAATTAATTAATTAAACAAATTCCTTTTGTCATTAATCAGTTTATTTAGTCTTAACACAAGTCAAACAAACGGTTAGGAAAAATCACATAGAGTATGCACAACAAATAATGCACAATTAGTCAAGTAGGCACAATATGATGCAATGAGTTTGCAACCTAACCATGGCTCTAGTTCTTTAAAGTTCGGGATATGGTTTAGTCAAATAGGGTCCATGGTTAATTGTCCAGATGCACCGTGTAGAAGCCTAACCGTGAAAGGTTAACGCGTGTGGATAGGACACCGCAAGTTTTTAGAAAAAACTCACTTCCATGGTTTGGTGAATTCAACCTCTCAGATGTACCCTTTGTTGCCAGGAGCGTTCAATCGGGTAGATAGAGCATGAATTCCCAGAAGGTTATGTCCATATGTAGAACACATATGGGTTTCAGAAAAGTGAGAAAAAATTCAATCAGGAAGCAGGATCGAGCAAACAATACGAAAAACCGGTCGAAATTAGAACGCATATTTCTGGCTCGGTATTGGGGGAAGTTGGCGCCAGCAAACAGAGACTGGCGCCAACTTTTAACTGTAGCGCCTGGCGCCAATACTGGCGTCTGGCGCTACGGCTAAAAGTATGGCGCCAAGCTCTGGCCCCTGACGCTACTTCCCACATGCCTCAGCAGCTTTCTGTGCTCAATAAAATCATCCAGTTTCGCGCGGTGTTATTTCAGTCCTAGTTGTGAAAGACATTTCTCAAATTTCCTACGTGTAAAATCCTTATGTTTTTGACTCATTACGGATGGTCTTTCCAATGAGAACCTTTTTATGCATATGCCACAATGTTAATCAAAATTACGCACATGAAATACTTAGAACTTTTCGAGTCTCATCCACTCATTCTAAATCATTGCCGAAACAAATTCAGGAATTAAAATAGAAATCCTCCCCAGTGGAGTCGCCAAAAACTGTGGGGAATAATTTCAAGCCTTTAAAATCCCACTAACTTGAACCCCACTGTGATCATACACTAAAGTACGGTGGCGTCTAAAAGGGAAGAAGATAGAGCAAAGAGTCGCCAACAAGTTTTTAAGGAACTTGTAAACCGTTCACGAGGTGAAGGTTACACCCCTTAACGATCCAAGAGATCGTCAACTCCATAAGGTCATGAACCAAATAAGGGTTCGGGGATGATGGTACAAATCCAACCTAAAAGAGATTGAACCTGCCCTAATAATAGGCCTCTACTTTATTCTGCTCGTATTCATGTGCGCTTTCTGACTAACATGCAATCAATAGGATTAATCCTAAACCTGTTTAATCTATGTTGGTTGAATTTAATGCACAAATAAACTATTATTGGCGATCACTTGAAATTATAATCACAATTAACCCTAAAAAAGATTATTAATTATCTTATTAAGCGTGATTGCAAATACCAATTCCCTTTAACATACAATAAAGGTGATCAAGCAATAACAATATAAAAATATGCATATCAAGCAACATAATAAATAAATAATCAACATCATTAATAAAAAATAATATCAATCATAAATATAATAATCATAATCATGTTAAAGCATAGCAAGATCCTAGGCATGATACTAACAAGATTAATAACAAACCCTAGCATGTCACTAAGCAATAAAAATCAAATCTTTAACCCTAACATGATACTAACAATGAATAAATATTAGGAAGAGAATAAAAGGCATCATAACAATCATATTTAAAAATACCCTAGACATGATACTAGGAATCATAATAACAATGTAAACATGATATCTACATCATAAAATCAATAAATCAATAAAGTACTTACTTTGATGCTTCGTACCTCTTTCTAATAACAAAATACACACGTTAGTAACTTCAAGGAAAATAATAAACAAAAAAATTAAATTAAATAATTGAAAGAGAGATTTGGGACCAAACCCTCAGAAATTAAAACCTTTCACGTCTAGGGCGAAGGCAACTTCGAATATGGCTAGGTGTATCAAGATCTAATGAATGCGGAATTATTTATTTGAGAAAAGGCTAGTTTTAGAAAAAGAGAGAGAGAGAGAATAATCAAGAAAATCTTGATGAGAGTTGGTTATCGAAAAAGGGGAGATATGACCTCTATTTATAAGAAAAAAAGAGGGGTCGAAGAATTAAGAAAAACATCCAAATTCGAATCGAAATAAAACTCGTAGACAGCAGCTTTTGGGAATTTTGTTTTTATCATATCTTTTGATCCAGGAATCAGAATAAGATGAATAAGATGTCGTTGGAAAGATCTTGAAGTCTACTTTCTAACCCAATTAGAATCAGATTAAAATATGTTGTAGAATAAAAGATATGAACGAAATAGTGAGACGGTGTCAGTTTTGGATAAAGTTTCATGTCTCATTCATATCTTTTTCGTTATAGCTCGGATTTAATATTATAATATATCATTGGAAAGATAATTTAAAGATCTATCCAACCATATAAAATTTGGATAAAAAATATGAGGCACGAAAATAATATCTGACTGTCTTTGAACATGTTTAAATTCGAATAGAATTAGGACTTTAAAAAAGGAAAGTTTTATAAAAAAGGAAAGTTTATATTTAAATCAAATTCCTTAATCTTATCTTTTCAAAAAAGGATAATTAAGATATTTTAAAAACTTATAGAAGATTCTAATCAATCCTAATTAGTTTAAGAATAGGATTAAACCTTTGGACCCTCCTCATGATCATTGGGTCGTAGGTAAAATCCGGTTCGGGCCCAGTTTAATATTTTGGCCATAACTTCCTCAATATTCATCGGAATTGGGCTTATAATATATCGTTGGAAAGGTTTTTTCAAGCCCCATCCAACTACACCATTATTGGACCCTTATCATGGACCAAACTAAACTGGAATGGACGTTTTCATAAAATAGAGTGGGTTTTCGAGAACAGAAAGAAAGAATTTTAACAAAAACTAACCGCAACACTAGACTTTTCACACTTTCACCTCATTCGATTATGGTTCGATGTGAAAGGTATTCATCACTGGGTTTGGTTTTGGGGAGACACAAATGGGTGTCTACAATATGTGAAGAACAATTGAAAGAGTATGATTTATAGGAAAATTCATAGATTTTAATCCCGTTGAAAATTGATTGCAAAGAAGACGTTTACGGGGGAAATTATCATTAGATGAAAAATCAAAAAAATGTAGGTAATGATACAAATAATTGATTTCACGGATGAAAATAGAAGATAATATGAATGAATTGGTTAGATTATGGGATTAATTTGGCAAATTTAACTTCCCAAAATGTAGGAGCTAATTTCTAGAAGGAATATTAATTAATGATTTAATGTGAGAAGATTATTAAGAGAATCATTGAGGAAAATACTACACATACAACCATGAGGAAGTGGGAATGAAGGAATGTTATGCATTTGTAAATACATAACATTGATTAAAATATTTTAAAAACACAGGTAAAGAAACAAAAGAGGAGAGAGATAGGAAGAGAGAGGTTTGTAGGTGGGCCCCACCTATTTTTTGGTCAGATTGTATCATGTGATGGGAGACCACATGTTGATTGTTTCACTGAAAGTTTATATGGTACCATTGAATCCTCAGTGGTATTATTTATGCATAAATTCTGTACAACTAAATGCTTATATAATACCATTATGTGCATATATAGTATCACAGTATATTCAGTTGTACCATTTGATCTTCCAATTATACCAGAATATGCATTCGTTTATACATATGTATAATTACATGAATACCTCTTGTTATGCATTTTTACATGTCTAACATTCCTCCCTTTAAAATCTCTCCTACAACCATTGTATGTGAAACCCACGTACAATGTGATATGACAACTTTTCGTTGGAGAATAAATTGGGCCCCTCAATTTACTAACTTTAATATTTCACTTAAATTCAAATGAAATTTTAAACTAATTTAATATTTGTCATTTCCAATGACAGATTTATTTCTGAAATTATTATTTTTAATTAACAAACTTTTTAATTAAAAAAAAAAAAACACCATGAACAGCTTGCTAGAATTTCTTCATCAAATGAACGAGTTTTATTGCAACTAATCTTCTTTCTGGCTGATTCATGACACTTTGGGATGTTTGTACAGAGACGACCAGCCTCAAAAGCGTGATTAAGCCCAAACAAGACTGCTTATCTGAAATATTTTAACTAAATCTATATTATGTACATGAATTTTGATCCTAATCTGAAAAACCCAAATACATGGTGGATGAAAGAAAAATTAAAAAATGTTAAAACTAAATTGAACATGCATGATTGTTGAACAAGATCTAATTTCTTTAACTTGGATTGAACAAGCTTGCGAAATTAAGTATTTTGATACTTAACCGGAAAATTCGCCAACGTTAGTGGATTTTGTCATCTTCTCCGACCATTTTTTTTATTAACTGTAAAAATGTTGGTATTTGACCCATGTTTTAGGAAAAAAAAATGTTGGAATATTATCCAATATTTGTTTAATACATTATAAACAAAATATTAATTACTTAAAGAGTTTTAGAACAAGTAGCCTCATACCGTAAGCAAAATTAGAGGCCCGTCGGATATAAACTAGAGCAAACAACCTCAAGGATAAGATAAAGTTAGAGGCCATGAAATAAAGTTTACATTAAGTGCCCTTCCTAAAAGCTTTAAAACACAAACAACTAAGTAGACTTAGATTGAAAGTTAGAGAAACAGAGAAGATCAAGCTTCAAGCGTAGCAAAATATTATCCTATATTTATGAGTTAAATTTTCAGAAAAAGGAAAATAAAATATTGTTGTAGCTTGTAGTTAATGCTTATGGCGCCTACAATTTTACCCAACAAGATTTCCGCTTAAGTTGCAATAGGCGCTATAGTGGGTAAATAATTTCCCCCCAATTTTCCCTCTTATTTTTTTTGCAACTAGTGATGGGGCTCCCACTATATAGAGGAAGTCTCATGTAAGAACTCAATCTTATATAAGAACTAATCTCAGCCCTTTATTATTTTAATCTATCTATCTAAAATAATTCTTTAATAATTGCATTTCTGTAATTGTTTATAGTTTTATTTTTTTTACCAATCTAACAAAATAACCTAAAACTCAAGGCTATTCCTTCTCTCTCATCAACATTTTCTCTCTCCTCAGTATTTTCTCTCTCCTCAAAACTCAAAAGAACCCAATCTTCATCAATGAATTCATACTTTGGTAAGTTTATTAATCTGATATTCCACCTCCATTAAAGACGCGTATAAGATTTTATCCTCCATTGAAGTGGCATCTATGCTAACTATCTTCCAATGAAGCAGCATCGAAGCATCAATTTGAGATTTCACCTCCATTAAATTTTGAATATTTGATGTTTTTATTTTGTGTATCTCCCAATTTATGACTATTTTTTTCATATAATTTTGATCAATTTTAGATTATAATGTACTTTTTTGCGGAATAATGTATTTGATTGTTCTATTTAGATAAGCTTTCATTGATTCTTATGTGTTTGATTGATGCAGCTTTTGAGGATCGTAGTGAAATAATTTTTTTATTTTGATAATTAAGTTATACAAAGTATTTGCTAATTTGTTTATACCATCCTTTACTGTTAAGCATTTGAATTTGATATCTTCAATGTAAATGCTACTTGATGTAATTTGAATTGGAGCTCATTTATGATTTGAATCTGCAACATTCTGAAATTTTTTGTTTTAATTTGATATTTGGATATGTTAATTTCTAGTCTATGTTCCAAAGTTTATTCTATATGCTCTAAAGTTTCTCTCTATGTTCTAAAATTTAATCTTTATGTTCTAAAGTTTATTAGTTATGTTCTAAAGTTTAATCACTTTTTGTCTACATTTTTAATGAATACTTGTATGTAAACGTTTTATTTAAGTTTTTACTCTAAACTTCAAGTTAGTTGATATAATAGACTAACCAAGAAAAGTGTAAGAAGCTAGTAAACTACTTCTTGCCAGAACAATCAAGCTTACTTCTTGAAATGTGAAAGTTGTAACTCAAAGTTATTAAATTTAGGCTAATGATCTACTCGTACTTTTTATATCCCTTTGTTTGTGAGGATTTGTGAAGAGCAACATCTATTGATTGAACCTCCTAAATTCTATTTTAGAATTGGGCAGAGAATTAATCGCATGAAATTAAAATTAAACTTGGCTGCATTTTCTAAATTACCCACTTATCGAGGTAGGAAATTGGCTGCTTGATTCAATTTTTATTTGGATCAATTATGTTTGGATATTTAGCCATATAGTAGGTTTTATTCGAGATAAGTAACTTGGTGTAACGTCAGCCTGACTTGCATCTGGAAGTATAGTTGATTTGAAGTAATAGAACATTAGTTGATTTGTACTTAGGAATTATTAGAACTATTAATGTTTGCTATTTTTTATTTTGGCTGAATAGTAACTCATTGTTGTTTTATTATTATATGTTCAGTTATAGTTAGCTTTACACAGGAACGCCCAGCAGAATTCTCAAGGTGAGCAAAAGCATAGTGATATTCTGATTGCTGGAATAGGTTTTTGCAAAACAGTCAGCCTGGAAGTGCACAAAAGAGGACGGAAAGGGAAGCAAAGGGAATGGTACTGGATCTTGAAGTCAGATAGCAGCTGCCAGGGTAATGACTCTCCTCAGGAATATGGTTTTAGTAGTCTGCTGGCAGCCATAAACAGTGGTCTTTTGGCCGCTCTGAAGGACAAGCTATGGCACCTTCATATATGTTGCCAGGAGAAGCAGGTTACTAAATGGCTGCAAGGCCAATTTTCAGGTTGCCAAGAAGACAGAGTGACTCTTCACAAAATCAATTCTCTTTTACCCAATTTTCATTGTTTGTCTGTAGGTACTTTTGCTTTTGGGGTCTAATGTTACCCTTTGTAATAGCTGTCAAAAAAAAAAAAAGTTACCTTTTGGTTTAATAGCAAGTGATTAACATGTTCGATTATTATTACTACTTTCGTTTTAGTACTACATCTATTTCACAATATGTGCAACAATAGAATATTGGTAGTTTATTTTGTAGTTCGAATATGTTTATATACATTAACGTACAACTTAAATGTAACGGATGGAATTTGGATGGGTTGTGTAAGGAATATTTCAAGCATTACCCCAAACTTGAACCCCACTATGATCATACACTTAAGTATGGTGGCGTCCAAAGGGAATGAAGTTAGAGCAAAAGAGTCGCCAACAAGTTTTAGGAACTTGTAAACCGTTCACAGGGTGAAGGTTACACCCCTTAACGATTTAGGAGATCGTTAACTCCAATAGGTCTTGAACCATGACTGGAAGCTCGGGGATGAAGGTACAAATTCAATCTAAAAGAGAAAGAACCTGCTCTAATAATAGGCCTCTACTTTATTCTTCTCGTATTCATGTGCGCTTTCTGACTAATATGTAAACATTAGGTTTACCCTAAACTTGTTTAACTATGTTGGTTGAATATTAATGCACAAATAAATCTATTATTGACGATCACTTGAATTATAATCAGATTACCCTAAACAAGATCATTAATTATCTTATTAAGCGTGATTATAAGTACCAATTCCCTTTAAACATGCATAAAAGGCGTGATCAAGCAATAACAATAAATATATATATCAAGCAACATAATAACCATAATAATAAATCATGACACTAATCATAATAATCATAATGTTAAAGCATAATATTATTAATAGCAAGATCCTAGGCATGATACTACAAAGATTAATAACAAACCCTAACATGTCACTAAACATTAAAGATCAAAAGCTTTAGTCCTAACATGATACTAACATGATATTAGGAAATAAATAGGAAGCATCATAGAAATCATAATTGATATAACAAATTTATTCATTATCTTAAACATGATACTAGGAAAAGCATCCTATCATGATACTAGGAATCAAAATAACAACCTAAACATGATTTCTATATCAAAATATCGATTAAACAATTAAATCACTTACTTGGATGTCTCGTATATCTTTCTAATAACAAAATACACATGTTAGTAACTTCAAGGAAAATATAAAATTAAACAATTAAATTAAATAATTGAAATAGAGATTTGGGACCAAACCCTCAAAAATATCAAACCTTTCACGTCTAGGGCGAAGGCAACTTCGAACTTGGCTAGGTGTGTCTAGTCCTAATGTATGAGGAATTGTGTTTGTAAAAGGCTAGGCTAGAAAGAGGGAGATAGAGAGAATAAGCTTTAACTTAGAGAAAGAGAAGAATTAGATAATTCTGGTTAAGAATTGAAAAACGGAGGTCCAGGGACCCTATTTATAATAAAATAGTTTGGAATTGATAGTACGAATCAGAGTTCGAAAAGGAATTAAACACGCCTCTGTCGCCAACAACAGGACCTTTCGCCAGGCGACAGGGTCTGTCGTCAGGCCTGTCGCCTGGCGACATAGTCTGTTGTTTGGCGCTGCAAGACAGTTTTAGCGGATTTTGTTTTTATCATATCTTTTGATCCAAAAGTCCAAATAAGTCATATAATATGTCGTTGGAAAGATCTTGAAGTCTTATTTTCAACCCAATTAGAATCAAATTAAAATCTTTTATAGATAAAAAGATATGGCCGAAATAGTGAAAGGGTGTCAGTTTTGGATAGAGTTTCGTATTCCATTCACATCTTTTTTGTTATAGCTCGGAATTAATATTATAATATATCATTGGAAAGATAATTTCAATATTTATCCAACCATATAAGATTTGGATAAAGATTATGAGGCACAAAAATAAAATATGAATATATTCCATTTTATACAAAACAAGGATTCTCAAAAGGAGTAGTTTTATTCAATTTCAAACTCTTTGAAACATAATTATCAATCCTTACTCCATTAGGATTTAAGAGAACCTTCTAGAGTACTCTAGAAGACTATAATAAATCCTAATAGCTTTAGGAATGATAATTAATAATAGGTTCTCCTCTAGATCATTGAGCCCTATGTAAGAACCAAACCAGACTCAGTTTAGTATTTTGGCCATAACTTCCTCATTATTCATCGGAATTGGGCTTTTAATATATCGTTCGAAAGGTCTTTTCAAGCCCCATCCAAATAAATTATTATTGGACCCATATCATGGACCAAACTAAACTGGAATGCACATTTTCATAAATAGGGTAAGAAAATAAATATTTTCAAAAATAGAAAGAAGAGATATTTTAATAAAAACATCCTCATCACTAGACTTTTCACACTTTCACCTCGTTCGATAATCAAATGACATAAAAGGTACTCATCACTGGGTTTGGTTTTGGGGAGACACATTTGGGTGTCTACAGGTTAAAATCCCTTTTATTGGTATGTTAATATGTGTCACTATAATGTTTGGACTTGGTTGCCCTTCTGTAACTCAAAGGGTTGTGCATTCAATGTTGAGGCATAATTTGATATACTACGTAATTCTAAGTATATGTAGAGCATTATTAGGATTGTCAACCATTATCACAAGTGAACCTTAACTGCATAGACCTCCATACCATATCATCACCTCATTTATCCATTTTTCTATAATCTTTGTAATATAAACCTCCCATGATTATTTGTTTTGAAGTCCATGATTAAATTAGCAGAAAAAAAATAGTTAATAAATAGAAAAAAAAAGTATAGAACATAAGAAAAAAAATTTAGAACATCGGATAAAAAAAAGTTTAGAACATAGAAAAAAAATTAGAACATAAGTATAAAAAACTTTAGAACATAAGAAAACATTTAGAACATATATAAGTATAATAAAACTTTTGAACATAGGAAAAAATTTAGAACATAGGTATAAAAAACTTTCGAACATAAGAACAAATTTAGTACATAAGCTGAAAAAACTTAAGAATATAAGAAAGAGGTAAGAAAAAATAAATTTTAAAACATAGGAAAAAATTTAAGAATGTAGAATGTAAGTCGAAAAAACTTTAGAACATAGGAAAATTTTTTGAACATGAACAAAAAATTTTAGATCTCGAGGAAAAAAAATAGTGGATAGGCATTTTTTAAAAAAAATAAGGATAAAAATTTAGAACATAGGACAAAGTTTAGAACATGAGTGTAAGGAGGGTGATCCCATCGTAAGGGGTACTCTCCTTAAATGCCCTTGGCCACTTAAAAGCCTAGGACTTTACACTTGTTAGGGTGTAGTAGGATTTGAATTCCTAACTGTTTGGGGACCTTGAATTAGAATTGATTCTATCATCACGCTTTTTTGTAAGAAACAAATAGGAGTCGCCAATGAGTTTTAGGAAAACTCATAAACCTCGTTCATGTCTTTCTTCCATGGGGAGTTCATGGAATAATTAGC
This sequence comes from Chenopodium album, assembly GCF_948465745.1. Lineage (NCBI taxonomy): Eukaryota > Viridiplantae > Streptophyta > Magnoliopsida > Caryophyllales > Amaranthaceae > Chenopodium > Chenopodium album. The sequence goes on from NC_137834.1 coordinate 30,403,955, forward strand.
ACAAATCATAAGTTTACACATGCCAAAATTGGTCTACAAACCATAAATGAGTTCGGGAGCGAGGGTACTAAGATAACGTTCCTTTTAGAGGGGAATCGTCATCCTAGCCCTAGTACGGCCTCTACTAGCTCTTCTTTTTTTACAATTTCATCACCAAACAATATATGCAACGCGATACCTAAAACTATGTTAGTTGATTTTATTTAAGAACATTAATTCACGTAGGAATTACATTGCAAAAGTCGTTATTCTTATTTAATAATTTTCGTGAAAGAACAATAAATAAACAAGATTCGCCTTGGCTTAAGTGATCAACCAATAATTATTTAATTCAATTCTAATCTTTATTTAACACAAGATACTATGTGGAATTGATTAATTAATTATTTTAAAGGTGATCAAACAACACTAATTAATTAATTGAAGTCCTTTTAAACAAGAAAATAAAGGTGGTTTAACTAAGTGGTCGGGAATTTACCACTTCTCTTTGCTAGATATCCGTTTAGAACACTTATGGACACCTTCTTGTTGGGGAACCTCCACCGTAGTAACAAAGTATCGAAAGGGTGAGTGTTTAGGACAAGAGGGTTAGGTTGCACAAGTTCACAAGTTATTTTGCCAGAGTTTTTAGGTTAACTTATGTCTGTTGAAGCCTTGATTAAGCCCGTATTTATAGAGAATGATTAGGTTTAGGGTTTCGAGCATTCTTCCACAACAGGTGTCGCGCGCAACAGATGAAGTTGCGCTTGGCATCCCAGCGCAAGTTATAGAGTTGCGCTGCTATGTGCAGCGCAACTAATGGTCTTTTGCGCGGCTTTATTATTGTTAGATTCGATTTTATATTTTCCGTATAATTTTCGAATAATTACAAATTTTTTGCAGCGCAACTCTGAAAGTTGCGTTGGGTGTCGTGCGTAACTGAATTAGTTGCGCGCGGCAGCCCAGCGCGACTTTGTGAGATGCGCGCGGCTTTTTCTGCGGTAGCACCAAGTTTTAACCTAGACGCTCTTAAATCCGTCATTATTAGGGTTTAAGCACGGGCTTAAGCCTAATTCTGATCGGGTTTAGTTAATTGGACCTTTGTTTTGGCTTTTCCTTTAATTTGGGCTAGTCTTTTGTGTTTTGTGGCTTAACCAGTTATTCATAAGTATTCTTCACTTCGATCCAACACAAAGATGGCTTTATTTATCGTCATTGCACTTCCTGTCGGGACAGGAGGCCAAAAGTAGATGTCTACAGTTTGCCCCCACTTTGATCGAGTCTAGAATAGACGATGATCCAAGTAGTCAAGGAAATAAATTCGAGACTCATTCTGCGAAGTTCTCTAAGGATAGAGAATATTTCAGTAATGTTTAAGGATGTCGAAACAATCCTTGGTTCGCTAAGTGTTTGAAACAAGAAGCTATTAAGGATAGAAAAAGTCCTTCCTAGTCTTAATGCGCTAAAGAATCTAGATTGATCCTTTGCAATTGTAGAACGCTCTTACAAGTAAAAAGTATTCTGGGTGATGTCAGGTCATGAGAAGAAATCGGTTTTAAAAGAATAAAAGGGGAGGATGTCCTCTCAATCGTGTCATCGTTGGTCAAAAATCCCTCGATATGTCATTGAAACTTTAGCCTGACTTTAACAAAGTAAAAGATGAAAAGGGGTTTTCGGTATGCGAGCCGAAATGGTCCGGTATTCGAGCCGGAAGTTCACAAGATAGAAATACATGTCTCAGGACTGGAGGCACATATCCAAATTCAGTGAGAGGGAAGAAATTCAGCAACTCTCTCATCAGTTTTGTCCACAAGATGAGTACACGTGTCTCAGGACTGGGGGCACGTGACTACATAGGTGCGACATCGTCTTGTCGCTTCTTTATACAGGGGGTGGATTCGACACCCTAACTTTCCGGTAAGTTAGTAAGCGCACTAACTACCGTATCCATTCAAGAAGTGCCTGTTCCTGAAGGTTCGGCGCGCCTGTCGACTCGTTGAGCTAACGCCTACAGTAATTCTCTACCTTTTAGTCCCGAGAGGTAGAGCTCGCAAAGCTTGAGCTGAGTGAAATTTTACGCAACACCTACGCCGTACAATTTTACGCCGTACGATACGCCATTTGCATTTTTACGCTGCATGAAAATGCCTTCCTTTTTGCTTCAGACGTGAAAAAAGAAGAAAACCCGGACATTTGTAACGTCAGTACAGTAAAATGTCAAACCTATCTATGGGTGTTGGGCCGCAAGTGTTCGTAAGGCTCGTTGGTGTTTTGATGAAGTATTTTCGGGGTATGTGCCATTAGTAATGTATTGGAGGATATGATCATACCAAGGATTGTCTCCTTCAATGTCATTTATTTCCTCTATTGCGTTACAATACGCTGGTTCTTCTCTTCTATCAACGCATAATGGCATCATATTTAAGTGATCTGGAATGCTGATCATTGAGGCTAATTTTGCTAGCGCATCGGCAAATTGATTGTCATCCCTTGGGAGATATTTAAAATCAATATGTTCAAAATGCTCGATGAGTTGCCCTAGGTGTGCTTGGTATAATATCATTGTGGAGTTCTTTATTTTTCATTTTTTTAATATATTATTTATAATCAAACTGGAGTCTCCATATACCTCTAATTTTTGCACACCTATGCTAGTTGCTGCTTCTAATCCAATAATGCACGCTTCACATTCTGCGGTATTATTAGTAACCTCAAAGTCTAATTTAACAGAGATTGGAGTATGTGCTCCCTCTAGACTTATGAGTAACACTCCTACGCCGCATCCTTTTTTATTCGACGCACCGTTGAAGTATATTACCCATTTGTCATCTTGTGTCATGAGAATCTCTTCATCCGGAAGATGAGTAGCTTCTGCTTGACTTGTTTGAATTGGATGTTGTGCCAGAAAATTGGAAATTACTTTTCCTTTCATTGATTTTTCAGGAATATATTTTAGTTCAAATTCAGCCAACATCACCAACCACTTAGATATCCTTCCTTTTATGGGTGGTTGTTCAAACAAATACTTTATCGGATTTTGTTGAGAAATCCCATGAGTTGTGTGTGGTAACATATAATATCGTAACTTTTTGGTTGCCCACACTAATGATAGGCTTGTATTTTCCAAGGTGCTATATTTTGTTTCGTATTGGATGAATTTTTTGCTTATATAATATATTGCACGTTCGACTTTTTCTACCTCTTGTGCTAACATGGCCCCTGTGGCTGTGTCTGTAACTGTAATGTATAGCCTAAGAGATAGTTTGGGTATTGGAGGTGCTAAAATTGGTGGACTTTTGAGATAATCTTTTATTTTCTCAAAGGCCTTTTGGCATTGATCGTCCCATTCATGTTTCTCCTCTTTTTTCAATTTTTTAAATATTGGCTCACAAGTCATAGTCAATTTGTTGATAAATCGACTAATGTATTGTAATTTGCCAAGGAATCCCCTAATTTCTTTTCCTGTTTGAGGGGGAGGCATGTCAACAATTGCCTTTATTTTAGAGGGATCGATCTCGATGCCACGTGTGCTTACTACGTATCCTAGTAACTTACCAGAAGTTACTCCGAAAGCGCATTTTTGTGGATTCAATCGCATTTTATATTCTTTTATGCGAGTGAAAAATTTGCGTAGAGCTTTTATATGTCCCATTCTATGTTGGGACTTCACTATCATATCATCCACATACACTTCTATTTTTTTTATGCATCATATCATGCAAGAGAGTCGTAGCCGTTCTTTGATACGTAGCTCCTGCATTTTTTAAACCAAATGGTATGACTGTGTAGCAATACGTACCCCAAGGGGTAATAAAGCATGTCTTTTCTTCATCTTCTTTTGCCATTAAAATTTGGTTGTAACCTGCGTATCCATCCATAAAGAATAACATCGCATGTTCAGCCGTGTTATCTACCAATATATCAATATGTGGTAGAGGAAAATCGTCTTTAGGGCTAGCTTTATTAAGATCCCTAAAGTCGACACACATGCAAACTCGTCCATCCTTTTTAGGGACTGGAACGATGTTCTCTACCCATTCTGGGTAATTACATACGCGAATAAAACCGGCGTCCAACTGTTTTTGTATTTCTTCTTTTATTTTTAATGCGACATCAGGTTTTATTCGTCGAAGTTTTTGTTTTACTGGTTTAGAAGTAGGGTTCAAGGGAATGGTATGTTCTGCAATTTCCCTATCTATTCCAGGAATGTCCTTGTATGACCAAGAAAACACGTCTTCGAATTCTTTGAGCGTCGATATGATGGTCGATCGCTCTTCCGGATTTAGAGTTAAGCCAATTTTGACTTCTCTCTTATTTTCGTTAGTTCTTATATTAACTATTTCAGTTTCTTCAACGATAGGGTTCTTTTGTTCTCGTTCATTCATTAATTCAACCAATTTATTAATGTTATCTTCTTCATTAGATTGATTGTTATAGCATTCGAAAGATTCAAGAGAAGGCATATACTCGAAAATAGAGCTCATATTATTTAAATCAAAAGAGAGTACATCAAGTGAAGAATCCTTTTTGGGATCTTCGTCCTTAGAACTAGAAAATAAATACTCAGTAATGGCCACAAGGCCTAAATTTTCAGCTTCCCTAGAGTCTATAATAAATTCATCGTCCCTTCAAACATCTTCCCTTCGCCTGTGACGATTTTCAGCTTATCGCCTTTGTGATTGATCCATTTGAAAGATTTCCTCCATCCATGCTCAAAAGTTTCGTTTGAAGGGGTGATCAACGAGGTTGGGTCAAAATCTTCATCTTGAATGACATTTTGATTGGTCATTGTTGCGACATGATTTTGCTCTAGTCCAAATAGCAAGTTAAATGCTTGCCCATCATAGCACCCTAGAGTTGGGTGTTTTGATTTAACGATATTAAGATCGTCATCCAAGAAGTAGCAATCATGAAATATTTCAAATCCAGGCTTCTTGATTCCTTCCAAAACTAAGGGTTCTGGAAATTCGTAGCATGGGTAATCTTCTCCCTCCCTAATGAATTGTCCATTAAGGGTTTGTTGATAGGATGGGAGTGAAGTGATTATCCCTTTATTATTATTATTGTCTCTACGTGCTTTGTTTTTTGCATCGTGAGACTCTAATTCTTCTTTGGTTGGTTTATATCTCAATTCAAAGGAGAAACTCTTCTTTGGGATAGGAAGTAAGAGAGATTTCTTCATTCCTATTTCCAAAGGCATCCCAAGAAAGTAACTACTCTTGAGCAAGATGTTGTTTACTATCCGAGTGGAATATGGATCAAGCTTGAATGGTTCTTCCAAGTCTTCTTCCATTTCGATTGTGAAGATTGGCTCCACGGCAAATCCCCACATGTCCTCTTCATCATTATCATGGTTTATTTCTAAGAGTGATTGATCATTTATTGATATTTTGAGTGGAGAAGCATGTATAGTCATAGGAAGCCCTTGATAGTTCAACCTAATCATTTGATGAAGTGAGGATGGTATTGCACCAAGCTCATGTATCCAAGGATGTCCAAGTAAAAGGTTAAATGTAGGTTTTATGTCCATAACATGGAATTCAACCATCTTTTGAATTGGGCCTGTGGTAATTGGTAGCTTAACAGTTCCACACACCGATCTTCTCGAATTGTCATAGGTCCTTATGCTTTGTTTTGTTGATTAGAAATCTTTTTCTGGATTTAGGCCTAAGTATTTTGCCGTTCGTAATGGGCATACGTTTACAGCCGACCCATTGTCTACCAAAGTTAGAGGGATATTGTATCCCTTGCATCCCACAGTTAAGTATAACGCATTGTTGTGGGTAGTGTCTTTTAAAGGCAAATCATCATTAGTGAAAACGATTGACTTGCCGGATTTCTCGCTAGTAAGCAAGCTAACGAGGTCATGAGGGGTTGTGTCTGTGCTTACAGACAAAGCCGTTAGAGCATTCATGAGAGAATTCCTATGTTCTTTAGAAGTACTTAGGAGTTCCCAAATGCTAACATTCGCCTTGGATTGGCGAAGTTGTTTGACCAATGGATCTTCCACCTCAAGTGGAGGTGGTATTGTATTTTGTGTTTGACCTTGAGTTTGATTTTGTGTGGTCGAAGATCCATTTGGTGGTGGTGCTATTTTGTGTTTGACCTTGAGTTTGATTTTGTGTGGTCGAAGATTCATTTGGTGGTGGTGCTTAGTAGACTCGCCCAAAACGAGTTAAATGATCTATCTCATTTGGGTTAGTCGTAGGACCCATAAACCAAGTTTCTTCTAGAGGCTTTGGATGTGCCTCCATTTCAAGATGTTCCATGAGTTGTGCTTGATGTCATTGTTCATCCAAGGAGAGATTCGATAAATCTTGCGATTTCCCCAAGAAATGATCCCAGTCAAGCACTCCATTTGTTGCATTTTGTAAACAAGATGGAGGTGGGACGGCGGCATACTTAGAGACAAATAAGTCTTGAAAGTCGTCGTCCCATAGTCCACATACTTCATTAGTTGCCCCTATGAGTATTGTGGATAGAGGTTCTCCTATGGGTCTGATATAGTCCAAAGGATTGAACGTATCACTTCCCATATGGTCTTCATCGATGTGAAACACCCCTAGGGGGGATGCATTATTGTTAGGTTTAGGCATGGGAATTTTCCCATCGTCTACTAAATCTTGTATTTTGTGCGTTAAAACATAGCAACGTTCAGTATCGTGTCCAACGCCTCTATGATAAGCACAATAAGCACTACCATTCCATTGAGGAAACCTCATTTCTGGTGGAGTAGGTGGTGTTGACCCTGTTGGGGCAAGTAAGCCTTTTTTCATTTAATTTTTCTAACAATTCTTTAAAGCTTACAGAAAATAGAGTAAATTTTCTCTCTTTTGTCCATATTTTTCTAGGATCATCATATCAATTTGTGTTATTGTATTGCGTGGAAGTCGCAAATACGTCAATAAAGGACGATGCATTATCATTCCCCTTCTTGTATTTATTCTTAGGTTGATGATGATAATGAGGTTTGTTTGCTTTTCCTTTAACAAGATCATCTTCAATCCTAGTAGCCACTGATGAGTCTATTTTATATATATATTTATTCCCCGTCCCACGGTCATATTTGTGCTTATTTGGGCTCTACGGAGCTATTTTTATTACTAATATACGTTTTCTAGAGTTTTTGTAGAGTTGGTATTATTTTGTAGGAATTTGAAGAATTATGACAATTCCCGAGCTTATTGAGCCACTATGAAAATATTAGAGATGATCGTACCTTATGACGAGTTTTTGAAGCCCAAGGTTGAGCTAATTAAATTTGGTTCGGTGATTAAGGGCTCGGTTTGTTTGGAGTATTAATTTTGTTGCAAGTCCAAGATAAATTAAGAAAAGAAAAATTCAGCCCAAGTGAAAAAGGCCTGTCGAAGTTATGCCCAGATTATGAAGTCGAGGAAAAAGGCGCGCCCGATCGGGCGGCCCTTTGCCCGATCGGGCGCGTGTTTCCGGAAGTCGGTTTAAGCGTTCGTTTTATTTGCTTTAGCTTAGGTTTCGTAGATTAGTATAAATACTCTTTTGTGGAGCTAGTTTTAGTTGTTTTGGATCATTGTGTGAGACAATTTTCCTTAGATCATCTCTTTTCTCTCTTACTCTCTCTCTACTTTTCTCTCTCTCTCTACTTTTCTCTCTCTCTACAACTCTTGGTTTATTCCATACTCTATCTCCTTTACTCTGGTAACTATTCCTCTCTCTTACTTAAATCTCTTTCTATTATGCTTTATTTAATTGCTTTGTTTAGTTTAGTTTTATTATGTTTGAGTAATTTAATTCTAGGGTTTATGGGGATCCATAATTAATATGAAGGGATAATTTGTTATTGTTGATTATTGATATTGCATGATAATTTCTTATTAAATTGTTTTAATTCTTTGCAATTAGATTATGAATCGAGCAAATGTAATTTGATTGTGAATGTTTAGCAATATTGAATTGATGAATCGAGCAGATGTTAATTTAATATTAAAGGCTATTTTCAATAAGAACTTAGATCTAGTAAATTGCGAGAGCCTGTTAGATCTATGTTGATTAATAAAATTGCGAGAGCCTGTTAATCATGTTATTTATGCAATGTCAATGATTGATTACCCTATTTTACCCCGGAATATTATTTATTGGTGAACCTATGCCCTAGATCCTTTTATATATTATTTTCTCCCTATTCCTACTCTTTTTAGTTTAGTTTCTTATTCATTCATAAATATTGGTTACTTAAATAATTTAGATTATAATATTTAATTAGGAGTAGAAAGACTTGTTTCCCTGTGGAGATCGACCCTACTTCCCTATCTACTTTAGTTAGTGAATTAGGTAATTATTTTTTATTAGGGGATACGACTTTACCCTGTCAAAATTTGGCGTCGTTGCCGGGGAAACGGTTTTATTTTTGTTTCTAATTATTATTAGAGTCTAGATTATTTTTAATTATTTTTTTTTAATTATTATTATTTTTTTAATTTTTAATTTTTTTTTTTTTTTTTTTTTTTTTTTTTTTTTTTTTTTTTTATGAGTTGAAAATATCCATGCTTATGTCACTACAAGAATTATATAATTTTTATGCAGCACCTAACTACTGTAGTTGTCAACGTCTTTGTCATGAAAATCCTGAATGCCCTTATAGTGAGTTTTTTGTGCGTGCTCCGGATGATTTTAGAGTCTTTCCATATACATATGATCATATTCGGAAACGATTAGTTGCTAATGAAAGTTATTGGAAGGCTCTTGATGAAAAAGTCTATGGACACTATAATAATATGAATGTTATTGAGGATGAAGAACCATCGGTTATAGAATTTGTGGTTGAAAAATCATTGGTTGACGAATCGGTGATTGAAAAATCATTAGTTGTAGAAACGGTGGTTGATAATTCCTTTGTTGATGATGAGGTTATTTGTGAGGGTAAAATTTTAAAGTCATTATTGGATGGTAAAGACAATGACTACCTCCATGTTCGTTCTATTAATTCTAAATTTTTAGCGGAGGAAGTAGAAGGTTGTGGTGTATTTTCATCTCCCTCTTTTGATTTTTCTTTCTACCTTGAGTTCTCTTTATGTGCTCTTAACTTTTTCTTTGTAGGGATAAATGTACTTGCTATTAAGCCCTATATAGTGCTTAATGAAATGTTTGCAGGAGCGTTTGATAAGTTACTCAAGGCATTGAATTCTTCCGATTGAGAGAAGGAGTATGGTCGAGCGGGACCTTGATAAACTAGCACTTTGTGGGAGGCAACCCGTATTTTGTTGCTTTTTATTTAGTTTATTTATTTTTTTTATTTATTTGATTGTGTGTTTTCTTTTTGTTTTGTTTTAGAGAGGTAGAGGAGAGTATATCTTATATTTGTGGGAGTGTGTTTTTGTACAGGTATAGGTTTAAGAGGTCAAAAGACTTAGAAGAAATTGAAGACGAAGAAAAACAAAGGAAACGACTGGGCACGGGCCCGATCGGGCGAAGCTCTCCCGATCGGGCGCGCAAGGAGGGTTAAATTTCATGCCTCCACTCGCCCGATCGGGCGAATTTGCCCGATCGGGCGCGAGAAGAGAGCTGGAATCGAGCCTTAATTAGCCCGATCGGGCGGAGCCGCCCGATCGGGCGCGCAAGTGCAGTCAAAAACTCGAGCAAATTTCGCCCGATCGGGCGAGGTTGCCCGATCGGGCGCAAATCGAGTGGAGGAAAAGATATATCGGGCAGAGCTCGCCCGATCGGGCGCGCGTACGCGTCAGCAAACTTAGTCAACTTCGACAGGCCATAACTTTTGCGTTTCTTATCTGATTTTTGCGTGTGACCTGTCGTTGAAAAGCTCTTCAAGTATAGTTTCCAATACAGTTGGAATCACTGTATTATCATTTATACATCAAAGTTATGATCAGAATAGTGCACCTGACTCAAATTTGAACTTTTTCCCACTAACACTTTGTTTATTTCTTGCCCAATTTTGTTCCAAAGAGATGCATTGCAATCCTCGAGGCTTTGGTGACATTGATGTGGTGATGATGAAGAGTAGTCACCTTGACTACTATCTTCCCTTTAAGACAATGAGGACATTGTCTGATTTAGCTTGGGGGGAGGTTCTCGTGTTCGTATGGTACATCTTTCACTCTCTCTCTTCTCTTTTTATTTTTATTTTTCTTAGTATAGATTTTATTACTTTCTTAGGTTAGTTTTGTTCCAATGAATTGTAAATCATGCTTCCCTGTGCCCCTTACTTGAGAAAAATTTGTTTTGATTGTTGGTATTTGATGATGAGCATTGTGGATTAGTTGATCATGATTTGATGTTTAATTGCCTTGAACCCTTAACATGCGTCAATTTTGCCCAACTACTTGTGAATATAGTGCTTGACTAGTTGATTTGGTTAGGAAATGTGTGATAGTTCCATAATTCCTGGTATGTCAATGAATTTTAGTATTGGTTTGCTACTATTAGTAATGTTTATATGATTCATTATTATGCACATTGAGGAGGACGAAGGCATTTGTTCTTTTAGGTAGCCTCCAGACATTGTAGATACATTTGTTCCCTTCTTGCTACCCATGTTGTTGCTTTGACCTTTTGTTGTTTATTAGCCGCATTACAAGCCTATTTTGCCCCATTGGTTACTAGTCCCAAGCTTGGCTTGGGGGAGCTATTAGTGAGTGAGGTGAGGGAGTTTGTAGTGTACTTATTATTTGCACAATTTGGGTGGGCTTTTGAGAAGTTGTTTTGTTGTTGATCATGTTTATTTTTGATGAGTTTGAGAGTTATATTTTCTTGAAAAAATAAAGCATGATGTTATGAAAATATAGAGAAGTTCAAAGAAAAAAAAAATGTGAAAAAAATAAGCGAACTTCAAAAGAAAAAAAAAGAAAAAAATGTTCAAATGTTCTAGTTGGAGGTTTGTAAAGAATAATTTTGAGCCTCAATGGAAAAAATTCAAGTTGGAAAATAAAGTTTGTTTATTCACTCTATTACTCCATTATTATATCTTATGAGTGAAATTGTAAGTGTTGGGATTATTTACTATGATTGGAGTTTATTTGGTTGATGTAAGAGTTGGTTGTGTAGGAGATGTTGATCATTATTTATTTTGATCATGGGTTTTATTAGGATATAGCTCCTTTAAGCATAGCTTTTCTCTCACTTATTCTCAAATTTATCCTACCCTTTACCCTAGCCTTACATTACAAGCTTTAAAGACCTTCCGACCTTTGTGCATAGAATTGTATGAATGTGAAAGTGTTGTTTATCAATGCAAGTTATGATTTGGCATATTTCGAGTCGACTAGTAGGATTGAGCGTTCATTGTTTTATACACACGAGAGTGTGAGTTGGGAGGGCATTGTTCACATTAAAGGGGTGGTTGGAGAGCGATCGAGTACATCTTTTACTCGCCACATAAATGAGAGTTGAGTGTGTGAGCACTAGTCTTGAATTCTATATGCTTTTGTGGTTTGCTCTATTTGACAATTGTTAGGGAAGATTGGTAGTTGGATGGATTTGATTGGTTGACTTTGATACATGTTTGTCAGATTTACCTTAAATCATATTTGTTAATTTAAATTGTTTTTGGGGTGAAGTATTGATTTATTTATTCATTGCTTTGCTTAGGGACAAGCAAAGGTTTGGCTTGGGGGAGTTTGATGAGTCTATTTTATATATATATTTATTCCCCGTCCCACGGTCATATTTGTGCTTATTTGGGCTCTACGGAGCTATTTTTATTACTAATATACGTTTTCTAGCGTTTTTGTAGAGTTGGTATTATTTTGTAGGAATTTGAAGAATTATGACAATTCCCGAGCTTATTGAGCCACTATGAAAATATTAGAGATGATCGTACCTTATGACGAGTTTTTGAAGCCCAAGGTCGAGCTAATTAAATTTGGTTCGGTGATTAAGGGCTCGGTTTGTTTGGAGTATTAATTTTGTTGCAAGTCCAAGATAAATTAAGAAAAGAAAAATTCAGCCCAAGTGAAAAAGGCCTGTCGAAGTTATGCCCAGATTATGAAGTCGAGGAAAAAGGCGCGCCCGATCGGGCGGCCCTTTGCCCGATCGGGCGCGTGTTTCCGGAAGTCGGTTTAAGCGTTCGTTTTATTTGCTTTAGCTTAGGTTTCATAGATTAGTATAAATACTCTTTTGTGGAGCTAGTTTTAGTTGTCTTGGATCATTGTGTGAGACAATTTTCCTTAGATCATCTCTTTTCTCTCTTACTCTCTCTCTACTTTTCTCTCTCTCTCTACTTTTCTCTCTCTCTACAACTCTTGGTTTATTCCATACTCTATCTCCTTTACTCTGGTAACTATTCCTCTCTCTTACTTAAATCTCTTTCTATTATGCTTTATTTAATTGCTTTGTTTAGTTTAGTTTTATTATGTTTGAGTAATTTAATTCTAGGGTTTATGGGGATCCATAATTAATATGAAGGGATAATTTGTTATTGTTGATTATTGATATTGCATGATAATTTCTTATTGAATTGTTTTAATTCTTTGCAATTAGATTATGAATCGAGCAGATGTAATTTGATTGTGAATGTTTAGCAATATTGAATTGATGAATCGAGCAGATGTTAATTTAATATTAAAGGCTATTTTCAATAAGAACTTAGATCTAGTAAATTGCGAGAGCCTGTTAGATCTATGTTGATTAATAAAATTGCGAGAGCCTGTTAATCATGTTATTTATGCAATGTCAATGATTGATTACCCTATTTTACCCCGGAATATTATTTATTGGTGAACCTATGCCCTAGATCCTTTTATATATTATTTTCTCCCTATTCCTACTCTTTTTAGTTTAGTTTCTTATTCATTCATAAATATTGGTTACTTAAATAATTTAGATTATAATATTTAATTAGGAGTAGAAAGACTTGTTTCCCTGTGGAGATCGACCCTACTTCCCTATCTACTTTAGTTAGTGAATTAGGTAATTATTTTTTATTAGGGGATACGACTTTACCCTGTCAGCCACATAATAGACCTTTTGAAAAGTTTCTAGACCAAGGTAACGTAGATGTTTGTTGTACTTTTCATGACAGTTGTCAATGAATTTTTGTACTAACTCGAGTTCAGGAGGCCTTTGGGCAAGGTGGGCCGCCTTTTCTCGCCATCTACCGTAGAAAGCAAGGAAACATTCATCGTCGCCTTGCTTAAGCATCTCGAGTTCACGTAAAGTTGACTTGAACTCTACGTTACTCTTGTATTGGGTGATGAATGCCGAAACTACATCTTCCCATGTTGCTTTAAATTTTGGATCTAGCCCATAGTACCACTCTCTCGTGGTTGGGTCTAGTGATAAAGAGAAAGTCAAAGTATAAAGCATAGGATCAACTCCCTTTAGTGCCATAGTGCCAGTAAAACACATTAAATGATTTTGTGGATTATTGGTCACCTTAAATATTGGCAAGTCCGTAGCTACGAACTTTTCTGGTAAAGCAAGTCCTGGGGGAGGAGCAAACTTTTCTGCGTCAAAGTACTTGTTCCCCATTGTAGAACGAAGAACTAGCTTCTCCAACGACTTCTCTTTGATGGATAATTGCTCCATCATTTCTTGTAAGGTTAACGCTTCAATTTTTTTCTTTTCAACATTTTCCATCTTCTTAATTCTTCTCTCCTCGGCCTCTAAAGCCTTTTCCTCTCTCATACAAAGAATATCTTGTTGAAGTTCTTCGACGGTTGTCATTGTTGTTGGACTAGGATTAGTTGTCGAAGGAAAGTGGTTTGAAAGGGGTTGATCTTGGGTGGTAAATGTAGAATGCGAGTGCCCGGGGGTCCTCTTTCCCAAGCTTGAAAACCGGCCCTAAAGGAGTACAAAAGAATAATTAAATTGATACGCTTTCTTTTTAAAGGAAAAAAAGAAAAAAAAGACGCAAAATATACTCAAACGGATAACATCGCCCTTAACAATTCTTCAATGAAGATATTGTTCGGACGAGTCAATTTGGTTTTTTTTTTTTTTTTGTTTTTTGAGAAATCAAAACTGACTCATCCAGTGGGCGCGCACAAGTGACTTAGTTGCGCGCGGCTGTCGCACGCAACAAAATTACTTGCGCTGGGAGGAGTCGCGCAACTTCTTGAGTTGCGCGCGCCACCTGCTCGTAACATTTTTTTAATTCGAGCGTTTTTTTTATTCGATTTTTTTTCGATTTTTTTTTACTCGGCTTCCTTTTTTTATGTTATCCCTTAAATATGATGCTAAATCACGAAGAGGCAACTTCGTAATTGGGAACATAAACCAAACTAAAAAAGAAAAAAAAGACTATCCTAACACGTTGCACATAGTCACATAATCACATAAGCATGTCATAAGTCAAGATTCACGCAATGACGTTCTAAGGTCAAAAAAGGCTTGGGTGTCCAAAGGTACCATACCTTAAGAAACGACGCATAAATCAATAACTCAACGTGTTGACCCATGAAATTGCCCTCCCAACATTTTGTTGGTGATATGGGTGGGATGATTGTTATTGATTTTGGGATAGACGCCTAGTGTTGGCGACCCCTAGTCAATGAGCCAATCCCCAATGGTTTAAGTGTGCTATGCTTATGCATGATGCAATGTTGCTTGTTTGGTTTTTACTTTTGTGCAAAAGGAAGATATTATGCGTTCAAGTCTCGCTCTCTAACTACAGATTATCCAAGTTAATTCTTGTTACAACCCATATGCAACTTTGTGTTGGATACCTTGGACCATAACTACGAATTAATCATGTAACCTCTAAGTTCCCAGTGGAGTCGCCACTGTAAGGAGGGTGATCCCATCGTAAGGGGTACTCTCCTTAAATGCCCTTGGTCACTTAAAATCCTAGGACTTTATACTTGTTAGGGTGTAGTAGGATTTGAATTCCTGACTGTTTGGGGGACCTTTAAACAGAATTGATTCTATCATCACGCTTTTTTTGTAAGAAACAAGTAGGAGTAGCCAATGAGTTTTAGAAAAAACTCATAAACCTCGTTCATGCCTTTCTTTCATGTGGAGTTCATGGAATAATTAGCACAAATCATAAGTTTACCCATGCCCAATTTGGTTTATAAACCAGAAATGAGTTCGGGAGCAAGGGTACTAAGATAACGTTCCTTTTAGAGGGGAATCGTCAACCTAGCCCTAGTACGGCCTCTACTAGATCTTCCTTTTTTACAATTTCATCACCAAACAATATATGCAACGCGATACCTAAAACTATGTTAGTTGATTTTATTTACAGACATTAATTCACGTAGGAATTACATTGCAAAAGTCATTATTCTTATTTAATAATTTTCGTGAAAGAACAATAAATAAACAAGATTCCCCTTGGCTTAAGTGATCAACCAACAATTATTTAATTCAATTCTAATCTTTATTTAACGCAAGATACTATGTGGAATTGATTAATTAATTATTTTAAAGGTGATCAAACAACACTAATTAATTAATTGAAGTCCTTTTAAACAAGAAAATAAAGGTGATTTAACTAAGTGCTCGGGAATTTACCACTTCTTTTTGCTAGATATCCGTTAGAACACTTATGGACACCTTCTTGTTGGGGAATCTCCACCGTAGTAACAAAGTATCGAAAGGGTGAGTGTTTAGGACAAGAGGGTTAGGTTGCACAAGTTCACAAGTTATTTCGCCAGAGCTTTTAGGTTAATTTCTGTCTGTTGAAGCCTTGTTTAAGCTCGTATTTATAGAGAATGATTAGGTTTAGGGTTTCGAGCATTCTGCCGCAGCAGGTGTCGCGCGCAATAGATGAAGTTGCGCTCGGCATCCCAACGCAAGTTATAGAGTTGAGCTGCTATGTGCAGCGCAACTAATGGTCTTTCGCGCGGCTTTATGGTAAGATTCGATTTTATATTTTCCGTATAATTTCCGAATAATTACAAATCTTTCGCAGCGCAACTCTGAAAGTTGCGCTGGGTGTCGCGCGCAACTGAATTAGTTGCGCGCGGCAGCCCAGTGCGACTTTGTGAGATGTGCGCGGCTTTTTCTGCAGCAGCACCAAGTTTTATCCTAGACGCTCCTAAATCCGTC
The DNA here is from genome assembly GCF_948465745.1 of Chenopodium album. Classification (NCBI taxonomy): domain Eukaryota; kingdom Viridiplantae; phylum Streptophyta; class Magnoliopsida; order Caryophyllales; family Amaranthaceae; genus Chenopodium; species Chenopodium album. The sequence goes on from NC_137834.1 coordinate 30,419,918, forward strand.
ATTATTAGGGTTTAAGCACAGGCTTAAGCCTAATTATGATCGGGTTTAGTTAATTGGACCTTTGTTTTGGCTTTTCCTTTAAGTTGGGCTAGTCTTTTGTGTTTTGTGGCTTAACCAGTCATCCATAAGTATTCTTCACTTCGATCCAACACGAAGATGACTTTATTTATCGTCATTGCACTTCCTGTCGGGGCAAGAGGCCAAAAGTAGATGTCTACAATGAGCAGAAAATTTTTAGAACATAAGTCGGAAAATCTTTTAGAACCTACGACAAAGTTTAGAATATAAGCGGAAAAACTTTAGAACATAGGCAGTTAGGACTTTGGCCACCTAGCTTATTATAAAGCCTTAACATTCTAAAGTTTACCCTAGAACTTCTCCCTATGTTCTAAAGTAATAATTTTCTCTATGTTCTAAAATTTTTCCTATATATTCTAATTTTTATTCTTTATGTTCTAAACTATATCCTCTATGTTCTAAAGTACATAGTAACAAAAATAATAGGCCTTAAAAAAATATCAACAAGGTACCTAGCAGCAAGTTTCTCTCTCCTCCCTTAAATCATCTTTTCTCTCTTCTCTGTTTCAAGTTTCCCCCTTTTTAACCCTAGGAGCTCGCCGGAGCTCCGGCGCCGCGGCCGTACTCCGGCGAGCCTCCTCATCTCCTTTTTTTTTTCTTTTCTGCTCCTTTCTTCTCAATTTTCTCTTCTTGTCTTTCACCTTTCTCACACTCGAAAATCCAAAAATTCACCTTCTTAATTGAGGATTTTTAATCCTTTGTGAGGTGTTTGTGTGAGCTTAGTTTGCGAAGGTTTTGAGGGAGTTTTCAGTTCATGACTGACGCCGTTTCCAACCTTTGCAAGGAAGGTTAGTGGTGTTCAAAGGATCTCCCCGTCGGTGAAACAAGGCCTAAGGACTAGGCCTAACGCCGCCGTCATTTGTTATCGATAATTTTGACCGTGACGGTAAAGTTAGGGTTAGGGTTTCTTGGGTCCTTGCGCTGGACGGCTAGGCCTAACGCCGCCGTCAAGAGAAGTTCGTGACGGAAACAGTGAATTTAGGGCTAGGGTTTCGAGGTTCCTTGTGTTTGTGGTCTCGGGTTTCTTGGTTTGAACGACGCTCTCCTCTGGTAATTGGTTCTCTTTCCTAAGTATGTTTATTCTTGGTATTTATCAAAGTTTACTTGTTTTAGTTTATTTCATGGTAATTTTTAGCCTCCTTTGGTTGTTTCCCGGGCTATTAAGTTGTTTTGACTATAGTATTTTGGATGGTTGTCTGCAGAGGGAGTTAGGATCCTTTGTTAAGGATTGTGGTGTGGTTATAGTGGTAAGAGAGTTTATATGTGTGACTGTTGGGGGTTTGAACAAGAAGTTGGCCTTGGCTAAGGTGAAGTGTGTATTTTGTTAGAGTGGTATTGGTTTGGTTTCTTTTCCTTCGGTTGTAATGATTCTTGTGATCATTACTCTTAAATTTCTTTATCTGAAGCAGGCGCCCAAACTTTGTTTTGGGGTTTCTCGAGCCTCGACGTTGTCAAAACTTTCTTGCCAACAAGGAAAGTTATTGATTAAAAGGTCACTGGTTCAAGTGACCTGTTTGAAGACCTTACTTGGTGATGAGTTGATCCTGCTAGGTAAGGAGAGGTTAGCCATGGTCAAACAGTTTCGATTCTCTCCATTGCTCTCTTTATGGTGTGTAGTATGCTTTTACTCCTTGATTTGTAAGGAGTCCCTAATATGCAATATCTCCGGCCAACTCAAGTTAACTTTGTTTTTAATGTCAAAAGTTGTTGTAAAGGCTTAAGTGTTAAAAGCCATGTTTTAAGTTTTAGTTCTTGTTCTGTATTTTTTAAACTCTGATTTTATAAATACATTTGCTTTTGTAAAAAAAAAAATGTTCTAAAGCAATTAGTTATGATTTAAAGTAATTCACTATGTTCTAAAGTTTTTCCTATATGTTCTAATGTTTTCCCTCTGTATATGTTTTAAATTCTCTCAATATTCAAAAGTTTTGCTTCTATGCTTTACAATTTACTCTTTATGTTCGTTCTAAACTTTTGAGTTAAGAGTACAATTAGGTACTCAATTCTTCCTTTTTTCACCTTTTAGGTACTCAATTTTTTTTGCTTTGCTTTTGGGTACTCAAAGTGATTTTCAGGTGAACTAACTCACCACTAACTCATCACTAACCATACCTGATTAAAAAATTAATATTTTACAAAAAAAATTCTTAACTTTGACTCATAAACTAGCCGCTATTACTCTATTTAAAGGGGCATGAACTTGGCCAAAAAATGCCATGAAAACACCTGCAAAACACTAGCAGCTCACCATGTTTTCTTAACAAAATTCATCCAAAGCGATTTTCCCTGATTCAATTTCAATAAAAAAAAAAACAAAAATAGCAACGCAGAAGCTGTAGCAGTACACCAGCAACAAATATCATTTAAACAGGTTCATTCACCATGTCTATTTAGGCACAAATTCTTCAACAAGGGGTTTTCCCAGATTTTTAGTGCGAAAAACATATCAACTAATCAAACCCTTGTGCAATTTAAACAACATGCAATCAACATTCAACAACAACACTAGCTTAATCCAACACCAAACAACAACAAAGCAACAAATTTAACACAAAAAACACAAGAAATCGACATCATCAATTTGTTCAAAAAAACCCCCAAAAAATCAAAAATCCTAGGTCGCAAATAACATCAAGAAATGGACAAAAAATTCAAAATTTATATCAAAATATCAACATAATCCATGAGTAATTGTGATGCCCTCAAAAAAATGGCGGCTTTTGGTGTCGTTTTCCCCAGAATTGAGCCCAAGCTTGCTCGTGTTCTTCGACAATGACGTAGCAGAATTTCTAGAAAAGGAAAGAATAAAGGGAGCAAAAAGGGGGAATAAAGAATAAGAAAGGGAAAAAAATTAAGGGTGACCCGCAAATTTTTTTAATCGAAAGGGCCCACTTTCTCTTTACCAAGGTACTGAATTATTTAACCAAAGCAACTGAATTCTTAGGCTGATTTATTTTTTTTGGCCGGAATTCTTAACTCAGTACCCAAAATCAAAGTAAAAAAAATTAAGGACCTAAACGGTGAAAAAAGGAAGAATTGAGTACCTGAATTTATGCTTCACTCTAAACTTTTGTATCAATGTTCTAAGCAATGCTATACTAATAATAAATTTGTGTATTGTCCTTCCCAAAAATGATCGTGGCATTCATGCAATAGATCTTTTGCAACATCTTTGACAATAAAGTTAAGGACACTCTTAATTGCAACTGAGAGGGGGTGTAACTGAATTTTGTCATACATCAACTGTAATGCTAAAATTTTGTATCAATGTTCTAAGCAATGCTATACTAATTCCCTCTATAGAGGTTTTTTATTTTTTTATTTTTTTTTTTTTTTTTAGGATCCAAAGCAGTAATGCTAATTGTTTCCATCATAATGCTATTACATGGGATAGCTTGGCTACATTTCATAGTAATCGCGTTGTTCCTTAGAAGCCATTAAATGTAATGTCGGACACTACGACTGCCGATGTCCGATTACTTGTATGATTACATGTACCAATGTATGATTAATTGATTAGAGTACGTAATAATTGAGTTATTGTCCATGATTACTTGATTAGTCTATTTATACGTTTATATATGTTTGATTCTAAATTTTGTATAAATGTTTGATTTATTTTTAATAAAATTTTGTTGATATTTTTCCTATTTTGTGTTTTTTAAATTTAGATATAACTTTAACATAAAGTTCATAGTTTAGAACGTAAAGCATGTGTAAAACTTAAAGTAGTTCACTATGTTCTAAACTTTTCTCTTTAGGTTCAAAACTTGACCTTATATGCTCTAAAGTTATCTCTTTGTGTTCTAAATTTTATGTTTTATGTTCTAAAGTAGTTCAACATGTTCTAAACTTTATCCTATATGTTCTAATGTAGTTCACTATGTTCTAAACTGTATCCTTTATGTTCTAAAGTAATTCAATATGTTCTAAACTTCAACCTTTATCTTATAAAGTAATACACTATGTTGCTGTAGGGAATAATTTCAAGCGTTAACCCCCTAGCTTGAACCCCACTGTGATCATAAACTAAAGTACGGTGGCGTCCAAAAGGGAAGAATATAGAGCAAAAGAGTCGGCAACAAGTTTTAGGAACTTGTAAACCGTTTACAGGGTGAAGGTTACACCCCTTAACGATCCGAGAGATCGTCAACTCCATAAGGACTTGAACCAAATAGGGTTCGGGGATGAAGGTACAAATCCAACCTAAAAGAGATTGAACCTGGCCTAATAATAGGCCTCTACTTTATTCTGATCGTATTCGTGTGCACTTTCTAACTAACATGCAATCAATAGGATTAGCCCTAAACCTGTTTATCTATGTTGGTTGAATTTAATGCACAAATAAATCTATTATTGGCGATCACTTGAATTATAACCATATTAACCCTAACAAGATTATTAAATATCTTATTAAGCGTGATTACAAGTACCAATTCCCTTTAAACATGCATAAAAGACGTGATCAAGCAATAACAATAAAAATCAAGCAACATAATAATAATCAAAATAATAAAATTATAATCATAACAATCATAATTAAAGATAATCATCATAACAATAATCATAACAATTATAAAAATAAATCATAAAAAAATAATCATAATAATGTTAAAGCATAATAATAGCAAGATCCTAGGCATGATACTAACAAGATTAATAATAAACCCTAGCATGTCACTAAGCAAATAAAAATCAAATCTTTAACCCTAACATGATACTAAGAATCATAAATATTAGGATAAACATAAGAAGCATCGTAACAATCATATTTGATATTAAATTTACCCTAGACATGGTACTAGGAATCATAATAACAATCTAAGCATGATTTCTATATCATAACATCAATAAAAACCATTAATGTACTTACTTTGATGTCTCGTACCTCTTTCTAATAACAAAATACACACGTTAGTAACTTCAAGGAAAATAATAATCAACAATTAAATTATTGAAAGAGAGATTTGGGACCAAACCCTCAGAAGTTAAACCTTTCACGTCTAGGGCGAAGGCAACTTCGAATATGGCTAGGTGTGTCTAGATCTAATGAATGCGGAATTTTTATATTTGGGAGAAGCTAGTTTAGAAAAAAGAGAGAGGGAGAGAGAGAGAGAGAGAGAGAGAGAGAGAGAGTAATCAAGATAATCTTGATGAGAGTTGGTGAATGAAAACGGAGTTTTTACGACTTTATTTATAAAGAAAATCAGCCAAAAAGATAAAATATCAAAACAGAGTTCTAGTGCAAACAAAACTGAATTAGCACCAACGCTGGCCATTGGCGCCAGGCGCCAATGCTGGCGCCAAGCGTAGCGCCAGGCGCTACAGCTGGCGTTTGGCGCTGATTCAGAAAATCACGCGTTTTCTTAAAATCAGATAAAAATTGCCGTACAGGAGGATAAAATCATATTTCCCTCAAAAATGCTCTTTAATTTTAATTAAAACTCTGAAAAGTCAACAAAAGTCAATTTATCGATGCTAATTGAATTAGGAATGAAAAGAACCTTCTAGAAGAATCTAGAAGACTAAAACCATTCGTAATTGCATTAGGAATGGTAAATCTATATTAGGCCCTCCCCTAGATCATTGGGCCGCATATGAGGCTCAAACCAGGCCCAGTTTAGTAAATTGGTCATAACTTCCTCAATATTCATCGGAATTGGGCTTATAATATATCGCTGGAAAGCTCTTGTCAAGCCCCATCCAACTACACTACCATTGGACCCATATCATGGACCAACCAAACTGGATTGACTGTTTTCTTAAAATAAGTTTTCAAAAAAAGAAATTAAAACTATTTGCAACACTAAACTTTCCACACTTTCACTTCATTCGATTATGATTCGACGCGAAAGGTACTCATCACTGGGTTTGATTTTGGGGAGATACAAATGGGTGTCTACAGTTGCAAATTTATAACATAAAGTAATTCACTATTTTCTAAATAGTTCACCATGTTCTAAACCTAATTTAGAACATAAAGTAATTTACTATGTTTTAAAGTTTCCCCTCTATGTGCTAAAATTTTCTATTTATATTCTAAAGTTTACTTTTTATGTTATAAAATATTATTTAACAATTTTAGCATGCTCTAAACTTTTATTTATCATATATTAAACCACTTTTTATACTTTTTATAGTTATTCTTAGAGACCCACTTATGTAAGATTGATTAATTGATTGTTTCTTAGAGACAACCTATGTAGGATTCGAACCTACATTCTTATGCATTTGCAATTTTGCATAGTGCTCTACCACTTGAGCTAAAAGGTTTTTTTTTTTTTTTTTTTTTTTTTTTTTTTTTTTTTTTTTTTTTTACAAGAACAGAGTTGTTATTCATTAATCACTTGAAGAATCAAGATACATAATAGTGTTACCACCTATGGTAACTTACTCAATCCATACCATCATCTCACCATACTATTTGCTAATTTGAGCCTCTTACAATTTAGATGGGATGCCCAATTGCCCTTCCTATCCATATGAGAAGAAGAAATAAATACACAAGAATTAGCAAGATTTTACAATTGAACCAAAAGGCAAGATGTCCCTGACTACTTGAGAAATATTTCATGTTATCAGTACAATCTTGTTGATGTCAGTTGTAAGAGCATTGTGGAAAGTGTGTAGAAATAAACATGACAACAACATTGTGTAGAGCCGTAGAGTAATAAATTAGTGGCATTGTAATTGCATACATGAACAAGCTGCTATATCAACATTGCAAAGGATTAAAAAAAAAATCACAGCACCAAATCGTTAAAACCTTGAACCTTAGTTCGAAAATAAAATCAATGACAGCAAAAATAAACGAAGGAACTACCTAAAATCGATTAAATCCTAAAAATCAAAAGAGTATCGAAAAAAACCCCAAAAAAATACCTAAAATAAAAAAAAAGTGGTAAGAACCATAATCGAACGAAATCAATTAAACTTGCTAAACTTAAATTTGAAAAAAAGTGAAATCTAAGGTTTATATTTGCAAAAAATCTAATGAAATTGAAGAACAAAATAACAATCCAAACAACGTATAGATGAAAACAATGTTTTCGAACATATAATGCACATAAGCGGCAATAAATACCTAACGAAATTGAAGGGATATGTATCTGATTTGAAAATTGCGAAATCTAGGGTTTTATCGCCAAAATTTGTACTTATCTTGAACAATTTGACTTGTTTTATGATCCTTGTTGTTGAGTTTGTGCAAAAAAATGAAATTCGAAAGTTGGAAATCCTTCAAATTGCAGCTTCTATGGCAATTTTTGTGAGTTTGAGGAGAGAGAAACTCATGGCCTAACGTATTTCAAAGAGAGAGAAAATCATGAGTTGCTTCGTAATGTGGAATGCTAAATACCGCCATCCATTTTTATCATCACCGCCATCATTTAAAGCAAGTTGACAATTTTACCCTTAGTAAACCCTAACACAATTTTCACCCTTATTTTTTCACCCTTATATTTTCACTCTAAAGTTAATAATTTTTTTTATCTCAATCATCCACCTTTACCACACAACCTCCACAAACAACCAAAAGCAGGGCCACTTTAGGCAGCAGCTGCGACGGCGGCGCTAATTGCGGTGGTGGAGGCGGCGCGGATTCAAGTACCGGCGGCAGCAGCGGCAGAATGGGTGGCAAGGAGGTGTGTTTCGAGTTTCTGATTTTTTTTTTCTATTTCTTTTTTTTTTATTTAATGAAATGCAGGTAACCGACGGCGAAATCCAGTTACCGCTGCTGGCAACCGGCGACCAAATCCGGTTACCGGTGCTGGTAATCGGATTTAGACTCCGGTTACCAGCAACGGTAACCGGATTTCGCCGCCGGTTACCTGCAGCGTTGAAACTTCGCGGCGGTGTAATGTGTTGCTGGTAACCGGATTTGCCCTCCGGTAACCGCTGTTCTAAACGTGAGCGAGGGTGGCGTCACCGGTTCATTCTTCGTCGAGCCACCATGATCACTATCCATTTATCGTCGACTTTTACCGTCGTTGTGGCTGTCCGGTGTAGAAGGTGGTGGTTGACATGGTTGTTGTTGATTAGAGAAAGAAAATGAGAAAAAAAAAGTTACTAAGGGCGATAAATTTGGACGGCGGTATTTAACAACCCCCTTTGTAATTGAGGTTAAATTGGTTTTTGTTTTGTATTAATCTTGACCGCTCATCCCAATTTATTCCTACGAATTAGATTCGTTCTTATATAACTAAGGATAATTTGCCAATTACTACCGCAAGTTAATACTACTTTGTAAATTACTACCGCAAATTAAAAAAGTTGTGAATTACTACCGCAAAATTTTTTAAGATGTTGCGATTACTACCAAACCCCCATTAAACCCAACTATGATGTCATTATATCCCTTTAACCCGTGTTTGACTATGGTTAAGGGCTTTAACCAGCCCCCCAAAAAAGAAAATGGTTTAGGGATATAATGACGTCATGGTTAAGGGTTTTAACCATGGGTTAAAGTGATATAATGACGTTATAGTTGGGTTTAATGGGGGTTTGGTAGTAATCGCAACATCTTAAAATTTTTTGCGGTAGTAATTCACAACTTTTTTAATTTGCGGTAGTAATTTACAAAGTAGTATTAACTTGCGGTAGTAATTGGCAAATTTTCCTATTACTAAAGTTCTTATATAAGGAGGGGTTCATACCGAATCCCTTCTCTAAGGGATTCGGTGAGAGTAGGTACATATGTGTGAGAATTCATACTTATATGAGAACTGATTTAAAATTTAGAACATGTGAGTAAAAATTTAGAACATGTGAGTTAAAATTTAAAACATGCGACTTAAAATATAGAACATGTGACTCAAATTAAAAATTTGAACATATGAGTAATAATTTAGAACATTTGTGTGAGAAATTTGTTTAGAACATCTGATTTAAGAATTAGAACAAGCAATTAAAAATTTATAAAATTTGCTTTATGAAATTTTAAACATGTGAGTAAAATTTAGACATGATTTAAGTTTATGAACATGTGAATAAAAATTTAGAACAAATTGATATAGAATATGGAAAATGTGAGTAAAGAATTTAGAACATATGAGTAAAAAAAAAAGAACATACGCTTTAAAATGTGGAACATATAATTAAAAATCTTAAGACACACGTTTTAAAATTTAGAACATACAAGTTAAAATTTTGGAACAAATTATTTAAAATTTGTGACATCGAACTTAACTACTTTATGGTTTAGAATATGTGAGTACTAAATTAAAGCATTTGATTTAATTTAGAACACCTAAGGAAAAGTTTAGAACATCAGATTTGAAATTTAGAACATACGAGTAAAAATTTAGAACATAAAGAATGTTAAGAAAATTTCTCACAAGAGCCTTCCCCAATATATATATATAACGAATTTGATTTTCAGATTTTGGGGCCCTAGGCTGGTGCCTAGGCTACCTCGGGCCAGATACGACCTTGGGTAAAGACTAGAGAAGTACTCCCTCCGTCCCAAAAGTTCGACCCTTTTGGGTAGATTTCGCGGTTATTAAGTAACTTAAATAAAAGAAATAAAAACATATTGGAAACATAAATTTACATGGGGTTTATAAAAAAATAGAGAGAAAGTATTAAACATATATGAAAAAACAAAATTTTATATGGGGATGCTAATTTTGTACAAATATTATTGTACATGGGTGGAAATTTAAATGCAAATTGGTCGATCATTTTGGGACTAAAATTAGGCCAAAAGGGTCAAAGTTTTGGGGACGGAGGGAGTACAATTATATTAGCTATAAATAATGCAAGATAAAAAAAAACTAAAAACATACAAGTAGATAATTTAATTTATTTTGTCAATTCAATGTGTCGAATAGAGATAAAAGCATTAAGTACTTTTTTTTACAATAGTTCAAATTATTATTATTATTATTATTATTATTATTATTATTATTATTATTATTATTATTATTATTATTATTATTATTATTATTATTATTATTATATCTCAAAAACAAAGGTCATACAACCTACAATAAATTAATGGGAAGCTGAGATACAATCTTGGCCCCCACTCCTCTAGCTATAGCAAAGCTTACCCTAGTGAAGATATGAGCTGCAGCACGAGCCCCAATGCTTGCGTCGCCGAGAACCTCTGAATCCGTTTCAGCAACGTAACATCCTCCTTATCTAATTCCCCTAGGGAAGAAAAGGAGAAGGGAATGAAACCATAGTCAATCGCGTGACAACAAGCTTCACACTTAACTCGCTTCCGATGAGCCGCATCAGCCACCACTTGTCCAGGAAAAAAGTCAGATAGCCCTGTCTGTGTCAATGGAGAAGACCCTATGAAGTCGACACATACATCACGACCACGATCCCATGAATAAAGTAACACATTGACAGGTCTGAGGGCCCCGTCATTCCCTCCAAACAACCCTATGTCAACCTCCTTTTCTTGCTGAAATCCCAGATCTGTAGCAAATATCAACAAGTGTATATCAAATTAACATTATGTCGATGTTTAATACCTACAATACCAGCACACCACACCGCGTGGTCACCGAAAATATCCCTAGTAAAAATCCGAGAGCAAGAAGAGCATGTTGTTGAGACAGAGAACAATGGAATACTCATCCGATAGCACAGCACACATCGGTATGTCTTGACATTCATCGTATGACCCAACCTAGAAATAGGGACCGCCCGAATCTAAGAAGAGGTGTGATCTCTCTGCCGCGATCTCCACGATGCCTACTGACAAGGAGACAAAGAAAAGGCGGATTCTGCAGAAGCAATAGCCTTTGTGAAATATATATCTGCCAATTTCTTCATGAGTTTAGGGACAGCGACCTCACAAGGATTACCTAAAATGTCATACTCCACCATTCCATTAAACAGACTCAGCGCATCCTCAAAGGCTTGACCTGACCTATAATACCAGTACGACACATAAGTTTCATCTGTAACCCAGCAGACAGACACTGGGAAGCAAGAAAAGCATAATGACGAACATCACCTACGGAATAAACACCAAGCCCGCCAAAAGCAAATGGTAAGGTGGCAAGCCGCCACTTCCAATCTCCAAACTCGGGCCCCGAAGCAATAACAATACGCACCAAGGAAGATCAAAGAGCCTCGTCAAATATGCGCTGAGCCGCTTCAAAAGCACTTGGAGGACAAGTATGCAAGGCAAAGTAGAGTTTGGAAATTCCAGTACATGCCCTAAGTAACAACAGCTTACACTAAGGATCATCCAGCATAACAACCTTATCCATAAGCGCAATGGTCTTGGTCACCCTCTGCATCACAAGCTCGCCACTAAACCTGGAATCGGAACTAACGGAACCAAGTAGCTTAACACCATGCAAAGGTCGAGCAATAGAAGGGGGAAAAACACCCACAAGACTGCTTCGAGGGTCTTCTGTAGGCCAGGAAACTCTAGTTTTTTTCACGTTGAGATGCAACCCAAAACGAGGCCCTTCCTCCATAATCAACTCCCTACCACCAAAGTGTCACCAATCATAGTGCCCTCATCCAAATACCGCACCTGAAGACATACCTCGAAAGAATATCTGATTTTACACACAAGAGGTTATAAAACCAAAGAAAAAAGGAGAGGGCCAATGCAAGGAGATCACCCTGCTGCACTCCCTGAGATATTATTATTATTATTATTATTATTATTATTATTATTATTATTATTATTATTATTATTATTATTATTATTATTATTATTATTATTATTATTATTATTATTATTATTATTATTATTATTATTATTATTATTATTATTCGTTGTTGTTGTTGTTGTTGTTGTTGTAGTAGTAATTGTTGTTGTTATAGTTTTTGTTGTTATTATTATTATTATTATTATTATTATTATTATTATTATTATTATTATTATTATTATTTTTATCATTATTATTATTTTATCATTATTATTATTATCATTATTATCATCATTATCATCATTATTGTCATCATTATTGTCATTGTCATTATTATTATTATTATTATTATTATTATTATTATTATTATTATTATTATTATTATTATTATTATTATTATTATTATATAAAATAATTAAATCAATAATTTTGTCGATCAATTTTACCCTTGTAAAGTTCAGTTTCTAATCACGTCAATGCTGCTTGATGTGTAATGATGGACAAAATAATTAATTGTTCGTGGCAGCTTATAGTGATCTACTCTCTAGATTGATTCGATAGATGATACTCCTAACATTACCGCCATTGCCTTTGTGGGAAATCCAATGCTAGACATCTAGGTACATATCGGGGCGTGTATATGAGTATACAAACAAATCCAAGGTTCAACAATTAATTTAACCTTTTTAATTGTGGTAATTCATTTCAAAAATTATGTTAATGCTTTATTATGATAAAATATTATAAAAAAATAAAATTTGTCAAAAATAATACAACAATTGAACGGTCCGTCAAAAATAAGTCAAATTGTTAATTATTTCTGAATAGTGCAACTTTTTAAAGATATCCGCTTTAAACAAGTTATACTACCTACAACCTTAATGACCAGTTATTTTTTTTTTCTTTTTAATACATTCGTCTAACAATTTAATTAACTCTTAATTATGGTCAATTAACAATAATTTTTTTTAAAGAATTAAAAACTTTAATTATGGTCAATTAACTATAATTTTTTTAAAAAAAACAAACCCACCTCCTCCACTAGCCACTCCCTTCCCTTTCCCGACACCTTGGCAATCCATAGCATCCCTCCCTACCACTCGACATCGGCTACGCCCGAATCCCCCTCCCTCAATACTAGTTTTGATCCCCCTCCCCCGCGCAAGTCGCCCCCATCCTTCTTCCCAACACTTGTTTGAACCACCGAACCTTCAAACCCCCCCCCCCAATAAACCACACAAAACGCATCCCCAAACCTAAAAAAACCCAAACAAAACCCTTAGTGGTGGCGGGGGAGGTCCGACTAGGGTTATTTTATGGTGGAGGATGGGTTTTAGGTAGTTTTCGGGGGAGTAAGGATTTCAAAGAGGGGAGGTTTGGTGGTTCAGGTAAGCCCCAGGGAAGAGGAGAGGGAGTGACACGCGGGGGGGGGGGGTCGGTGTAAGGAGGGTGTTCCCATCATAGGGGATCCTCCGCCTTAAATTCCCATGGCCCTTTAAAAGTCTAGGACTTTACTCTTGTTAAGGTGTATTACAATTTGAATTCCTGACTATTTGGGGGACCTTGAATTAGAATTGATCCTATCAATATGCTTTTTTGTAAGAAACAAGTAGGAGTTGCAATGAGTTTTAGGAAAACTCATAAACCTCGTTCATGCCTTTCTCCCAAGTAAGGTTCAAGGGATATTTAGCACAAATCGTAAGTTTACCATGCCCAAACTGGTCTACATGTACCAGAATTGAGTTCGGGAGCAAGGGTACTAAAATAACGTTCCCTTTAGGGATGAATCGCTAACGTAGCCCTAGTACGCCCTCTACTAGCTCTTCCTTTTTCACCATTTCATCACCAAAAAATATATGCAACGTGGCTCCTAAAAACTAAATTAGTTGATTTTATTTACAAGCATTAGTCATGTAGGAATTACATTGCAAAAGCCGTTATTCTTATTTAATTCAAATTTGTGAGAAGAACAAAAATAAACAATATTCGCTTTGTCTTGAGTGACAAAACAACAATTAATTATAAAATTATAGTCTCGATTAACGAAAGAATACTATGTGAATTAATTAATTAAAAGTTTGTTTACGTGATCAAACAACACTTATTAATCAATTAATGCTATTTAAACAAGAAAAGAAAAGGGATTTATCTAAGTGCTCAGGAAACTAACGTTCTTCTTTGTATGCTTAGATCTCCGTTTTAGATGTTTATGGACCTTCTTTCTTCTTTATACCTCAAAGGGCTTAAATGGATTCAATGAGGGTTGGAAAGTATTTGGAAAGAGAGAAGAAAAGTAATATGATAGTAAGAGGGTTTGAGAGATAAAGGATTTCAGACTTTAGAGTTTAGCATTCTAATTTTTCTGTCCCCTTTAGGTTTGAACGAAGACCCCCTATTAATAGGCATAGGAATCTAGATTAGGTTTTAGAGTCGCGTCAACAGGTGGCGCGCGCAACTCTCAGAGTCGCTAAGGTATGCCCAGTGCAACTCTTTGACTTGTGCTTGGCAGGAGCGCGCATCTCTAACATTTGCGCGTTGTACGGTTTACCTTGTACGAAAATGCGTTTTAAAAACTTTCATAACTTTTGATTGCAAAGTCAGATTAAGGCGTGTGAGATATCATTGGAAAGTCTGAATGTTTACTTTCCAATGCCGTTAGAATTAGGTTAAAATATGTTGTGAGTCAAACGATATGGCCGTTGCAGTGCAAGGGTATCGGTTTTAGGGCCCGATTTAGTGTTATGATCGTAACTTCTTCGTTTTAACTCGGAATTGGGTTTATAGTATAAATTTGGAAAGCATTTTGAAAGGGCTACCAATCTGTATAAAAGGAATGGTGTCCTTCGAACAAGTGTATAATTCAGATTGTGGGTTCAGAATTATTAGAAAGCTAATATATTTAGTAAGGTCAAGTGATCGGAATGCCTAGGTGGAGGCCGCTTCCGATCAGTAATATTAATGCATAATTAATATTACAGCTTAATATTGACTGAAGCCTTTGGGTCACACCCTTAGCAGTAAACGAACGGACTCGACGAAATTCGGAAGAAATTAATTCGTCGCCCGAGTATTAGTTATTTAGAGGTCGGAAATTCGAGCTTAGAGCGTCGAAACCGAGCGTCGGAAGGCGAGTCAAAAATAGTAAAAGACGAGACGTCAAAATTAGTAATAAATCAACAATAACCAAAATACCCCTAGCATCGGAACCTCGAGTGCTAGGGGTTAGGCAAGCTAGCAGCCCGCACCATGTGCGAGGTATGCTAGCAAGATACGGCCAGCAGCCCGCACATATTGCGTGGCTTGCTGGCACGCTGCAGCTAGCAGCCCGCACATGTGCGAGGCTTGCTAGCAGCAGCCTTCGGCAGCAGCAGCCCGGACTAGCGTGCGTGGGCGTGCTGGCCGAAGAGGCTGGCAGCAAGCAGCCCGCATGTGCGGGGCTTGGCTAGGCCGGGTAGCTAGGGCCGTGGTCCATGGGAGTGCATGTGAGGTAGTCCTCAAGTGTGAGGGACAAGTGGCACAAGGAGAGGAAGGAGTGGGGAGCAAGTATGGTGGTTATGTAATTGGTTCAACACATATTTTATATGCAATTTTAAACCTCTTTGGGCATGATTACTTGGTGGTAATTTGTGTTTGAAAGCTTGGTTTTATTTTTCACATAATTGCAAATTAATTGCATTAAGTGTGAGTACTTTGTTTATTTAGGCTTCTAAAGTGCTAAAGATTCAATCTTTAATTATGTTAAGTGATAGAAACTTTAAAAGCTACTAAATTCCATGAATTTTATGTTGAACTTTGTTGTTTTAATCATTTTTGGTTGATTGGAAACATAAAGTTTCAAACTTTGTGATAGAAATTTGTTTAATTATCTTCATATTGGAAGATATAATTTTTCAAGGATTCACAAATGTTAGTAGTTGGATTTTTCATTTGAACATTAAAGTTCATATTTTTCCAACTCCCTCTTACTTTGTCAAAAATCTCAAGATTAATTTAAATTGATTAAATTAATAATGAGAAAATGCCTTATTTATTTTGTTGCACCAAGTTAAACCAATTTAATTAAAGAATGGTTCTTGGGAATTATTTTGGTTAAATGCACTTTGAAAATTTTATTTTAAGTTAGACTTGTTTAAATTTTCAATTTTTCTCATTGAATTAGTTCTAAAATTAATTTAGAATTAATTATAAAGTCATGCAAAATTTGGGATCAAATCCCGAGGCTATGGCACGCAAAACCAAGGCGGAAGCACCCTTGGCTAGCCGGGCTGCATAGCAGCCCACATGTGGCTGCCAAGGGGCTTCCATGGTGTTACGTGCAGCCACTTCCGTGGCTTGTGCGCACAGCCGCAAGCAGCAGCGGCAACACGCTGCCATGACTTGGTGCGTGCGTGCGTGTTGTGAGGGCTGTTGTGGTGCGGGTGATGGTGCACGTGCATCGTGTTTTTGTACTTGGTGTATCCGTCATGTGCCGGGGCTATGCCGTGGTAAATGCGGCATGGTGCACATGTATTTTGGCAATTATTTTGCAATTTTTCCGTTTTATTTATTTTTAATTAATTTTGTTTATTTTAATTAAAATTTTGGAGGCTAGGCCTCGGTTTTGAGCGGCATTGGCAAAATTTATTTTGACAAGTTTAGGTTCTACCGGCTTAATTAATTGGATTAATTAAGATGGATGCGGAATTTAGTGGGAGCTTCAATTATTAATTACGTCAATTACATAATCGGTTAAACAACTTTGACTAGTTTTAATTAGGCGAGTTAATCGGATTAACCACCTATATTAGTTACTAGTGCGCGCGTTTGTTTAATGCATTATTACTTGTTTGTTGTTGTAAAATGCATGGGTCATTCACAAATCGTGAATGGATGAATGGAATATATATTCTCTCACAGGTTTTATGAAATGGCAACTAGTGGGACCCGATTAGGATAGAAAATATGGACTACGTGCCGTGATGTATTTTTGTAAATCTAAATACGGTCTACGCACCGTTGAGTATTTTTGTACCTTAATATTTAGATTAGTCTTAACCGTAGTTACTAGTGTTGCATTATATGCATGTTTAGGCTTTCTTTATGTTGCGATGATTAATTAAGTTCACTTAAATCAACCAACATAGAAAACCTAGGTCCCTAATAATATTGAGTTAAACTTGCCTTTCCAAAACAATACTTGCACACCGAATGAGTGTAATGGTGGGCTACGCCAAAGCGAGGCACCATTACTACTTTGAGGAACGTAAGGCACACCGGGTGTGCATGATGGTTTTGGTTGAACTCATCGGTATGAGTGAGGAGTCCTCACATGCCGTGGCAAAAGAGATAAATTGTCATGAGAGCATTAGATGCGACGATTATCTAACCAAGAGTGGCTTGGAGCCATTAGCAAAGAGTTGCTTACCTTAGAAGATTGAGTGTTAAGACAAGCCAAAGCATGCTTAACCACTCTTTATTTATTTGGATCTTGGAATCGACTTATTCTCGCCAAATAGGGACAAATTTAATGCGTGGATAAGACGTTTAATAAGATTGAAGTTTGCATGAATGCTCTTAAATTTCAAACTTATTATATTCTTGATAAATGGTTATACTTTTCACTTATATTTATAGTATTCTAAATCAAATAACATTGTTTCCATGATTAGTAAAGGAAATCTTTGAGGATAGTTCTCAGAGAAAGGAAAAACATTTCTAAAATACAATTCTCATAAATGACTTTTATAACAAAGTCCGAAAGGACGGTTGGACATCATGTATTCAAAATACTAGGTAGTTTTGATAAAACATGAATTATTGAGCTCCAAACTCAAATTGTCAATATTTGACAACCAACATATCTTTTCGCTTGGTACATAAATGAGTAGGACTCATCGATGTAGTAATTCAAGCATGAATTAAAGGAAAATATAGAACTTTGTTTTACGGTGCATTAGATGCTTAATTATGCTTAACAAAGTATAAAATTCAAGGTACTTAAAGAAATGGTTCTTAAAGTAAGGTCATGAGATATTGTATGATAAGAAATATAGGAAACAAGGAACGAAGAAAAGGAATAAGATTCCATTTCAACGCATGAGTTCATGTTATTGAAGTTAACTTAGCAACTCGTTATCTTCACAAGTATCGCATACTGCTTGAGTGTTCCACTTTGAAAGTGACCTCAAACTATTAAAGTTAAGCTAAGTTATCGACTTACGAGCTTAGAAGGAAGCAACAAGAGATACATAAGTTGTAAGGTCGTATGCTTTATTTAAAGACCTTTTAAGCAAAAAGGCTGGAACGAATAATGGTTATTATTATGTTCCATAATCAGCAAATGATCCGTTCACACACGAAAAGACTCACATTCAAAGTAAAGGAGAAATAGTTGCAAATTTATTTGAATGACATGGTTATCCAAGCACTAAGTCAAGAATGCTTGATTATAAACAAACATTTCCCTAACATGGTAAACTCACTAAAGTCATGGGCATGATTTGCATTCCGAACATCTTTAGCAATGTCACATCGACAAGAACGTACTCAAGGCTCTATTAGATAGGCTCTTGATAGTTGCTCGATTCGAAATCTTTCTAAGACAAGCAAGTCTTACTTGTTGAAACCGACAAAGAAAAGAGCTATTGTTCTTGGTATACACAATTGACTCCGAAGGCTAAAGAGGATTCAATTACTTCAACGTTTCACAAAGAATTTGAAAGGATATGGCTATATTCATCAAATGTGAACAAACTTGACATGAGTAGCTCAAGAGTTCAGTGAAGTACAAAATTGACTTGGCAAGATATCAAAACATCTAGATTAGATCGAGCGATGTTTGCTTGAGTCAAGCGTGACCATCACAAAGTTATGAAATTGAAATTTTCATAAATAACTCCACAAATAACATAGTGTGAGACCTCGATGCCATTTAAAAATTACTCGAACAATGATGGATCACATCCCTTCCTATAAAGTTCTTAAGATTTGCACGAAGGACTAATGTTACACTAAACAAAAGGTCAAAGCTAAGAAAGGACGCCATATTTCAGTTATGGATAGAATTATCTTCTAAATGTCTTTTCAAGTATATGTCTAAAACTCTTAGCCACAGTGGGAGTTCACTGGCTCAGTGGGAGCTCACCGGCTTAGCAAGAGCTAGGTGGTTGAGTGGGAGCTTAATGGCTCATTAAATGCTAAGATAGCTCAAGTGGGAGCTAAGTGTTTGTTTTACAACGAAATTTTACCCAAAGACAATATACATGTCTCTTTGTAAGCATTCAAGTGAGACCACGGGCATTACCTCCACAACCTAATTAAGAACATAGTGGTTGTTGCTCTAAGTGGTGTCTTTCTAGAAAGTAACACATTTCCAAAACGACAAGTGGGAGGAAAATGAACTCGATGACAATCGATCTTAGCAACAAACTAAAACTGAGAATGTCGGAAGACCTTAAAAGGACTTCGTGAGAATGCTTGATCAAGAATACTCAAAAGGATTGTACAAGTGCCTTAAAAGAGAACTCATTACTCACAAAACATCAGAAATGTTGGAGTAATATAAACATAATAAAAGGGATTTGGAATCGGCTTGAAACTCAGTTGTTGATGCAATTGCCCTGTATAGATATAGAATTCATAAACCTAAGACTTACAAGCACACTATTTACTATTAGATAGTAAATGAATAATGCCTTGTAAGATAGCTATGACAAATCCAAATTCCGAATAATGGTTAGAGGCCATGAAAATCCGAAACAGACCCCATGTTTGAAAATCATGTTTGAAACTTTATTAATTTGCATAAAGGGTGAAAGACCCATCGATTGCAAATAAGTTTTCAAGGAGAAAAATAACAAATGTGAAAATGTATATGCATACATAGCTAGATTGGATGTAAAGGATACAATGAAATTCATGGAGTTGATTTTAATAAAAAACCTATTCACCAATCGGAATGCTCAAGTCTTTTTCTTGATTGATCTAGCAAAATTGCACATATGAAATATGGCAAAATAGATACCAAAACTTCCTTCCCAAAATAGGATTTTGGAAGTGACTATGGAATAGTTTAAAGGTTTTGAAAATCTAAATAATGCTAGATTTGAAAGCAAGCTGAAGGAATCCGTCATGGGATTAAAGGAAGCATTGCATATAGGAATTGGAACGTGTTTTCTCATAAAGTTAATAAGAGGATTGGCTTATGGAGAAACATAGAAATTCTGATGAATAAGAAGTTTAGTGGGAGCAAAAGTAAAGGTCCAACCAGAAGCTTACGAACTCTATTGTGAAACAACTATCAAATGCTAAATGTTTAGATTTGAAAGTATTTTGACAATGGACCAAGCTAAAGGCGATACTTAGTATACATATTGGGAATTAAGTTCTATGGTATAGACTTAATTAAATGTTTAAATGAGTAAAGGAATTTACCATATTAAACATGAAGGACTTTGAAAGGCTTTCGACCCATATGTATAAAACTAAGTAAATGTTTGAACTAAGTATAAGCTAGGATAAATACTAAGTCAAACAAGAAAGACTCTAGTAAGAGACTTTCAACCATATCACATAGCGAACATTTTAGCAAAGACTTAGTGAAACTGAATGAGCTAAAATGTCAAATTGATGGGATAAAGATTTAGAATCATTCTACAATTACATCCATTGTGTAAAGCTATGATATGGTATCGTCACACGACTTACTTTCTTAGTGCATGTGAAGTACGTATATAGTACCAATCAACTTGAATCTAAGTATTAGATTATAGTCAAGAACATCTAAAACACTTGGATGAGTTAGAGGATGAGTTCTTGACGCATGGAAACAAATATAATTTGAGCATTAATGATGCAAGCACAAACCTTAAATAAGGATGAAATCCTTAATAAGGAAGCCATTTGTAAGCACGTGGTAAGAAGCGTTGTGGCTTGAGAAATGGTAACATAGATGTGCATCCATGTATAATGTGCGGAAATTTAAGGTAAATTTCCATGATCACAAGTGATTAGGGTATTCCAAACATTGTGAGCCGTTGGGAGTGAAACCCAAGCAAGGCATCATCAAGAAATCTACTAAAGTATATGATGAGAATATTGTTGCCTTAAAAGGCAATAGTAGAGAAGATGTTAAATGGAAAGTTCGTTGTTGACCGTTGATGATTGTAGGTTGTCAAGATGAAGGTCGTAAATCATGTAAATGAGTGGGAGTCATTGCTTGGACAATAAATCCTAAATCACATGTAATTCATTAACACTCTCAAAATTTTATCATCTTATTATGGAAATGGTTGATAGTGAAGATGCTAAGATTTGCAAAGTAATTATAACTAAACCTATGCAATAAGTGAACAACAACATTCACAAATTGCGTGACAGAAATCAAGCATATTAGATATGGGTGTGATTTCTATAAATGTTTTATGAAGAGTACTACTCTTAAAACATTTGGGAAAACCATTTATCATAAGATGAAATATTGTGAAGTTTCATAGTGCAATAAAATTTTTCTAAATATTCCACAAAACTATTTAATTGTGGTTTAGAATTAAATAATGAGTCCATTCGATTTAAAGAATATTCAAAATAGGGTATCAAGACAATGTCTTGGATAAAGAAACACCTATCAAGTGAACATTGAATATTTTAATAAAAAATTATCCCTAATCAAGGTCATTTATATGGTGGACGATTAATGACCAATATAGATTAGTGTGTAGTATGATTTACAGCACCGTTTCTTGTGCTATAAGGACGTAAATCATTTGCATAGGTATTGGTTTAGAACCATACTTGTAGACACCTAAAAATGTCTCCCCAAAACCAAACCCGTTGATGAACACCTTTCACCGCCATTATTGGTCGGGTTGAGTATTTAATTTTTGGAGTGCTTAGATCCATGTTCTATCTAATATATTTCATGAACCAATCCAATTTCTAGCTCATTTCCCTAAACCATAACCTATTTTCCACTTTTCGTGTCCACATCGCAAAACCGAGAGAAACTGATTTTATGGCTATACAATTTTGATCCAATTATTATTTTGTTGGATAGGCCTTTAAATAATCTTTCTAACCATATATCATAAGCCCAATTCCGAGCTATAACGAAAAAGATATGAGCAAAACACTAAACTCGGCCTAAAAACGACACCCTTCCAATAAAACGGTCATATCTTAAAATCTACAAATTTTTTTGACCTGATTCAAATTGGGTTGGAAATTAGACTTGATAATCTTTCCAATGATATATTATATTCTTTATTCCAAGCTATGGATCAAAAGTTATCACAATTTGAAAAAACGCGTAAAAAACTGGAATCGTCGTGCAGGCAACCAAACCCCCGCGTCACGGGGAAAGTGACGTGAAACGGGGCCTGGTACCGTGACACGGGAATTCTCAACGTGTCACGGTGCCTGGTGCCGTGACACGGGAATTCCCGTGCTCATTTCCGCACTCTTTTAACGCGTAAATTTCCCGCGTCACGGGTGATGATGACGTGGCACGGGGTATGGTACCGTGACACAGGATTTTTCACCGTGTCACGATGCTTTCCCGTGTCTTTTCCGCGTTTCATTTCCACGCGCTTATGAATTTGGACGCAAAAAATCCACCGTGCCACGGTATGTCTTCCCGTGTCACGGTGCACACCTCATGACACGGAATTTTCTCGTGTCACTCCAGTTGTCCACCGCGTCACGGGATTTTTCCCCGTCTGACGGTGCCTACCACCGTCTGACGGTGCCTACCACCGTGTCACGGTGTTTTCTGCTGTGTCGCGGCGTTAATTTTTAGGGTTTTTTTTTTTTATCTTTTTAGGGTTCCGCGTGTTCCCTCTACTCATTTTCCCTATAAATAGGACCCCCCTTTCTGTAGTTCGAGACACCAATAATCATTCTCTCTCACCTTACACCAAAAGTCATTCTCTTCTCCCTCTTTAGCCTAAATACTAGCCATCCTATTATCTCATAATACTTCCCCTAAGCGCTCCAAGGAGTCCATACAATACCCAAAGTTCTATACTTAAACCAAGGTGTGGAAAGGTAGAATTAACTGAGGGTTTGGACCAAATTAACTCTACTTTCTATTTAATTTAATTTAATTTCTATTTAATTTCTGTTTTTTTATTGAAGTTACTAACAATTTTGATTCATGATATAACAATTTAAAGGAACGCGCGGAATGTGAGTAATTAATTAATTTAATTACTTATTTTATTTTTATATTGCTAGTATCATGATTAGGGTTATTTTATATTTGATTTGACTAATGCTATTATTGTTAAATTGCTTCCAATATTGATGTTATTTTTTTATATTTATTGATCACCATATTGCGTGTTTAAAGGGAATATGTAATTGAAAATCACGCCTAATAAGATAATTTGGACAATCGTTTTAGGATCCTTTTTAATCTTGTTATTTAATCAAGTGATCACGATATTTTAGAATTATGTGTTGCATTAATATTAGGAAATTTTGACTTTTACCACCAAAAAATTTGGACAAATTGTTTTTTACCACCTACTATTTTAAAAGTTGTATTTTACCACCAAATAATGTTCTAAAAATTATTTTTCACCACCTACCGTTAAGAAAACCGTTAAATCTAACGGTGTTAAAAAACATTCTTCGATTTTCGTGCCCGAAATATGTTTTTTTTAGGTTTAGGGGGGCATTTTGGTCCTTCGTGTCCAATTTGAGGTCAAAATTGATAAAAAATGATCGGAAATACCTCGTTATGCGTGTTCACGCAATTCGATGTATTTTTAAACACGCAAAACGAGGTATTTCCGATCATTTTTTATCAATTTTGACTTCAAAATGGACCCAAAGGTCCAAAATGCCCCCTTAAACCTATGAAGAACGTATTTTGGGCACGAAAGTCGAAGAATTTTAAAAAAATTCCGTTAGATTTAACGGTTTTCTAAACGGTAGGTGGTAAAAAACAATTTTTTGAGTTTTATTTGGTGGTAAAATACAACTTTTAAAATAGTAGGTGGTAAAAAACAATTTGTCCAAATTTTTTGGTGGTAAAAGTCAAAATTTCCTTAATATTAAACCAATTTAGCTTAATAATAGTTTGGAGCAAATTGAATCTCTGTTTGTATGCCTTTGAGATCGCAGGAATGCTTTTCACTATAAGAATCGAGTAGAGGCCAATACGGGCGAATGTGACTCCATGACTCACTTCGTACCATCATCCCCGATCCTCCTTTCGTGGTTCCGAACCATATGGAGTTAGTAATCTCATGGATTATGAATGGGGTGTAACCTTCACGGGTCAATCGTTGTTGCCTATCGTTGTCCCTTATCGTGGTTGCCTTTTTATGATCTGTGAACGGTTTACAAGTTCCTTAAAAACTTATTGGCGACTCCCTACTTTATTTGTCCCTAATCGTATTATGTCAATTCCCACTTCCTATGAGTGTCAAGCATATTCACCATATGCTTTAACGTAGGCACACTTCGAGCAACGCCTACAATACTGGATCAACCTATGAGAATACTTTAAGAGATTCAAAATCGTCATAAGTATATTTCTCATTACTGCTATCGGAACTCTTTTCCTTGACCATGAGTATTGTGAGGTCTCTTGTTTGAGTACTAGTTCGTTTTTTATGTCGGTCAAACGTCTGCTGTAATTGGGGATTATAACGACGGCTATCAGGCGGCTAGGTCCTCTTAGTAAGAGAAGCTACATTACAAGACTGGGAATGTTCCCCTACTAACAATAGGGAACATGTCTTGTTGTTTACAAGGCCTCTCGAAGAGCGAGACTGTGAAAATGCATGGCCGTGCTCAGATGGATTTTAGAAATCATCTGCTTATTGACAGTAAAACTCGGATTTTGAGAAACACTTCTGGACGTAATAGGGATGACGAATAATCTTACCCTGTAGTTCATGAAGAGACCTGAACAGACATAGGAAACATGCTATACACTGAATGCGCACTTGCCCGGAAGGACAAGTGGGAGATTGAAAGGAATGGTGTCCTTCGAACAAGTGTATTATTCTGATAGTGGGTTTAGAATTATTAGAAAGTTAATATATTCAGTAAGGTCAAGTGATCGGAATGCCTAGGTGGAGGCCGCTTCCGATCAATAATATTAATGCATAATTAATATTACAGCTTAATCTTGACTGAACCCTTCGGGTCACACCCTTAGCAGTAAACGAACCGACTTGACGAATTAATTCGGAAGAAATTAATTCGTCGCCCGAGTATTAGTTATTTAGACGTCGGAAATTCGAGCTTAGAGCGTCGAAACCGAGCTTCGGAAGTCGAGTCAAAAATAGTAAAAGACGAGATGGCAAAATTAGTAATAAATAAAAAATGACCAAAATACCCCTAGCATCGGAACCCCGAGTGTTAGGGGTTAGGCAAGCTAGCAGCCCGCACCATGTGTGAGGCATGCTAGCAAGCTACGGCCAGCAGCCCGCACATAATGTGTGGCTTGCTGGCACGGTGCAGCTAGCAGCCCGCACATGTGCGAGGCTTGCTAGCAGCAGCCTTCGGCAGTAGCAGCCCGCACTAGCGTGTGTGGGCGTGCTGGCCAAAGAGGCTGGCAACAAGCAGCCCGCATGTGCGAGGCTTGGATGGGCTGGGTAGCTAGGGCCGTGGTCCATGGGATTGCATGTGAGGGCGTCCTCAAGTGTGAGGGACAAATGGCACAAGGAGAGGAAGGAGTGGGGAGCAAGTATGGTCCCCTCCTCTCCAAGTGGTCATCACTTCCCTTTGCATACAATGATGATACTTGTTGATTTATTACTTGCTTGCTTATTTTATTTATTTTAGCTTTAAAATAAATTGAGGAATTTTATGATCCCACATTGATGGGATAGAAATTCCCACTCTCCCTCTTGCCTATAAATACCCATCTTGGGATTTTGGGAAGAGTGCTTGAGTAGGACTTCAATAGAGCATTGCATTTGCAAAAACTTTTAAACTCATATAATACTCGGGTTTTGGTCGGACCTCGCTAACCTCGAGGTAACGAACCTAAAAGTCGCTAGTAGTTTTTGCGGGTTGATTTCCGTAGGAGGCTCGCATATTTTTGGAGCTCGAGCTTTCAAGTAAGAGCCCGACTTTGAGGGCGAAGCACGCTTCAAAGGTAAATTCTGATTTTACCCTTTTGTGATTATTTGTTATTCTTTATGATTTTATTAATTGCGAGTGGTTCCTTGGGTCGGGGTTGTTTCTACGGTGAGTCGGACTCACCAAACCCCAACATTGTATTGGCTTTGAATATAAGTTTGATGGTTGGTTTATCTTATTGGCTCGATTTTTAACAATGTAAGATCCATTGGACCCAATCATTGCATTTAACGTATTTGGGTTTTGTTATCAATCAAGTTTAAACATGTATGAGCACATTTTTAGGCTTAATTAGTAATTAGAAAAGGCTTTAAGATAACTTGGTCTCAAATATGGGTTTTAAGTTACTTCATAATGCATTTCGTAGTCCATAAACACTTCAACTTTAATCTAGCATGAAGAACGGATTTTTGTAACATCATCGCACTTCCTGTCGGTACAAGAGGTCAAAAGTAGGTGTCTACATTCGGGGCTAGGGGGAAAGGATGAGGGCTAATTGTAGGGCGACGGGGAAGGGGGTGGCTAATGGAGGAGTTGGGTTGTTTTTTTTAAAAAAAATTATAATAAATAAATAATTAAGAGATGATTTTTTAACTAGTGTAAAATTAACAAGGGCGCTCGGAATGGGGGTAATAAAAGTCACACTAGGTAAATTATAGTCGATTAGAGGTATTATTGTAGGGAGACAAGGTGTTTATGAATGAATTAATGTTGTGTTAACATAAGGAAAAGAGAGGGGTGGAGGAATCATTAACCTCAAAATGAGGGTAATAGGCTACCCAAACGGCCTCCCCCTAGTGTGACTATTACCCCCAAAATAAGGGTAATAGTTCCTTTTCTTCACTTATCACCACATCATCACTATATAAATCTTCATACAATCACATCATCACTAACTCTCCCTCTCCTATATTTACTTTAGTTTTGCTTTATTTGACTTTTATAACCCCTTAATTACTCCCAATCCAAGAGCCCCTAAAGTGCTTACAGATTACCATTCTCCTCTATATTTTATTAATTTTGAAATTCTAATATACTCCATCTCCGTCCCTAAGTTAGAAGCCTATTTCTCTTTATTATGTGAGTAATAAATATTAGAACGAAATAGGTTTCCAAAGTTCCAATAAAGGGGAGGAGGGAGTATTATCTATTAGAGCAAGTTAAGACTTGAGGTGACATCATCATCTCAAGTCTTACAACTTATGTTTAAGACTTCTCCCATTTTTCTTCTTAAATCTCAACCAAGTCTCAAGTTGAGTCTTGAAATTACAAAACTCAACTTAAGACTTGAGATTGGGACCCTCCTTTATTACCCTTTTTTATTTACACTTCATTAATGTTGTTATTATATAGAAAATATAAAGAGATAAAAAAAATATATGTCATATATTTGAGTCTTAGGGTTAAAGTGATAAATTTGGACAAGTCTTAGTGAGTCTTAACAAGAATTTGATGACATCATTTTCAATGGGGACCACAAAAAATGATGTCACATCCAAGTCTTAAGACTTGGGGCTAAACTTGCTCTTAATTATAAATGTAGAAAAGAAAAATGTAAAAGATTACTTAATTTAAATAAGTATTGTAATTATGAAAAAATTACATAAAATCACTACTACAAAATTGGCCAAAGAGACCACAAGTTAGAGACCATTTAATTAAATAGGTAGTCTCTTAGTTTCAAGAGACCAAATATCCTAAATATGTGGTCTCTTTGATATTTCGAGAGACCACTTATTTGAAATAATAGGTCTCTTGTAGTTTTTCAAAATTTTAATTTAAAACGGCAGAGACCATTTTTCTACATAAGTGGTCTCTTTTTTTAAAATACATATAATAAATTTTTTTTTTAAAAAAAAAAAAAAAAACAAAGGAGAGACCGGTGGAAAGTTTAATATGGTCTCTACTCTCTACATTATCAGTCAAGATGGTCAACACATTCCCAATTCAATTAATTTTCTTTTTTTTTTGGGTTGGAACCAATTAATTAATTTAATTTTCATTTTCCCCCAAAACAAACCGCCAAAAACAAATTTGCAGCAGCAGCGGCGCACCGATCGACCTTCAATTCGATTCTTCCGCCATTGTTTCCACCTTCGTTTTCCACCTTTTCCATTTTCATCTTCCTCCATTTTCATTTCCAAACCCATTATATGAAATTTATTACAATCTTTTGAAATTTAGAACCCAATTTCAAACCTTTCGTCTATTGCACAAACCCTTAAACACACGCACCGCGACTCTTGCAATCGCTCCACCACCTAGGGTCGCACGACTAGCCGGAAAACACCGCCTACAGTCACCTACTGCGCTACTAGCACCACATAGGGTCGCACGGGTAGCAATTGATTGGTTGTTTTGGGCATTGAATTCGCAATTTTAGTACTACTGCTCTAGCTATTCGCACAACTTTGCTAGCCTCCACAAGACCACAATCGACTACTGACGCATTCTACCTCCGGCCAACCACTGCCAACAGGACCAGACAAAACACCCTAACCAGCCCCATTAGGGTCATCGCAACTAAGCTAGGTATCATATTTATTTTGTTTGTTTTATGTAGATATTATTTTGAATATGAATCGTGTAATTGTGTTTATTGATTTTTTGCTACGATGTTCTATTGTTATAGTAATCTGCCCATCTTGTTCATATATGAATCCTGTTTTCAGTTATACAGTAGTGAGTTATTGGATTTTGATTTTCCCGCGAAAGTTTGAATTTTTTAAAAGTTGAATAAAATATTTGCTATAATGTATGCCCATTTTTTTTTAACACAAAAAGGGAAAGTAGCTTATATTATATCAAGATAGAGCTGATGATTGAAATCATCAGAGCAAAAGTGAGGTTCCTGCTAAGCACAATCAGCAGGTCTGAAGGAGGATAATCAGAAGGTATAACAGACCAATCTGAATTATCCAAGTCCATCCTTTTTTTTACTGAACTTGTACATTTTCTTTATAAATAGAATCTAACATTATAAAATTCTGTCACATTATTATTTTAGTTCAAATAAAACCTTCTATTTGTGGCATTTGTGTTCTTATTTCGGGACAAACTAGCCTGTTCCCCCAACTTAAAGGAAGGTAAGACTTGTGACTTTATGAGTAGGGCTGAAATTTAGGCTTTGATTATCATCATTTATCTAAACTTTGTTGTGATTGGAATTTTTTTCTTTTTTTTTTCTTTTTATTTTTTACAGTCCGATGCCACGTCGTTAATAGCATACAATGCGATGATTATAGATGCTATGATTAGACCAAGATTACACTTTAATTAGTGTTTTGCATTTTGATAGAAATCGTTGGTCTATTTTTAGTGATTAAACAGAGTCGTTTTGTGCTATTACATTTTTAATATTCGAAATTATTAAGTTTAATTATGTTGCTAAGGGTGAAATTAAAATCAAAGTTGGAATTACCGTATGATATTTGATGATTCTTGACTCTCTTTCTGAGGCTACATAGAGACTTTGTTTTTAAACTTTGTCAATTGTGTGGTTAAAATTATTTTGATCTAGAGTTATGTTTAATTTGACTAAAACACACAACATAAGCTAAAAACAGAAGCATAAAAACATAGTAGAGATAATTAACAACATCATAATAATTGTTTACAGCAGCAAACGGAGTGAATAGCTGCACCATGGAACTAAGTGTCTAGTCCCTCTAGAATCTCCATTGCATATGTTTGGTAAACTTCAGGAGGAGGGTAGTTAAAAGGAACCATTTCACCAAGCTTTTACATAATGTATGCCCATTTGTTTACAACTAATGCCACATTTAAAATTGTTTGATTTGCTAGAAGTATTTTCTTTTCCATTAGTGAATAAAATATTTGTTTCCATTTGTTTACAACTAATGCCACATTTAAATTTGTTTGATTGGTAGGAGTATTTTTTTTTTCCATTAGTGATTAGGATTTTATGGTTTGTTTCTGGCAAATAATGCTTAGGGTTCATGTGGATTTAATTAGTTGCCACCAATTGCATACCTTCCTCTGTTTTTAATTGTGATTTGGTCTTTGTGTTATGAATATTCTAAGAATGACTCATGAAAGTAACATGTGTTAATAGATTTTGAGGATTTTATGTTTTGTTCTTCGTGCTTAGAAATGGATCGAAGTTGGATAACAACAACAAAGCCAGGTGACCCTGAATATCAACAAGGTGTTAAGGGATTTATTAAATTTGCATTTGAAAATAGTGGAGGTCGCTCCAAGCTACGTTGTCAATGTTTTATGTGTCATAATTTTTTGCATAATAGACCGGATGAAATTCTCAATCATTTAAATAAATGGGCATTTGATAGAACATATACCCATTGGATTTGGAATGAGGAACGTAGAGACATGCATGCGGGTGATAGTGGTGAGACTAGGGATAATGTGCGTGTAGTTCATGATGTTGATGAGGGTGATCAGTTAGAGGACATGTTGCATGCGGTTGAGGATCAACTTGATGACAACCCTTCAATGCTTGAGAGCTTGTTAAGTGACTCTGAAAAGCCATTGTATGAAGGATGCACCAAGTACACGCGATTATCCGCTATTCTTAAGCTATATAACTTGAAGGCGGGTCATGGTTGGATTGAAACTAGTTTTAATATGTTATTGGAGTTAGTGAAAGACATGCTTCCCAAAGATAATTAATGTTCTTCCTGATAGTACATATGAGGCGAAAAAGTCACTAAGCCTAATGGGTTTACCTTATGAGAAAATCTATGCATGCCCTAATGATTGTGTATTGTATCGAAATCAATACGAATCATTAGAGAGTTGTCCAATTTGTGAAGCTTCACGGTACAAGAAAAGGGAAGGAGCAGTACCAGCGAAGGTTTTATGGTATTTTCCTATAGTACCAAGGTTCAAACGATGGTTTTCAAAAGCAGAAGATGCAAAGAAGTTGACATGGCATTTCAATAGTCGAGTTGACGATGGAATGCTTAGACATCCAGCTGACTCTCCGCAGTGGAGATTTATTGATGGAAAATTCCCTGACTTTGCCCAAGAAAAGCGTAATTTACGCCTTGCATTGTCTACGGATGGGTTCAAGCCATTCGGTTCCTTGAGTAGCACATATAGCACATGGTCAGTTATGCTAGTGACCTACAACTTACCTCCTTCATTGTGCATGAAGAGAAGGTATATGTTCTTGTCGTTGTTAATTCAAGGTCCAAAGAAACCGGGCAATGACATCGATGTGTTTTTGACTCCACTTATTGATGATTTGATTATGCTTTGGGAAGAAGGTGTTGAAGTGTTTGATGCTTATCGCAATGAGAATTTTAATTTGAAAGCAATGCTATTTTGCACTATCCAAGATTTTCCGGCGTATGGCAACCTTTCGGGGTACACTGTGAAGGGGAAAACAGCTTGTCCCATCGGTATGGAAGATTGCAAGGGAACGTGGTTAAATGCATCTAAAAAGCATGTCTATCCGGTTCATCGTCAGTTTTTGCCGCCTAATCATCCATATCGCAGGAGAAAGAATGTGTTCAATGGGCAGCAAGAGTTTAAAGGGCGATCAAAAGTCGTCTTAGGTGAAGAGATATTCGATAAGGTGAAAAATATTGACATCACATTTGGAAAGAAACATAAATCGGCCCTTTCTACGCAGGGGTTCAAAAAGTGTTTGGTTCTTTGGCGGCTTCCTTATTGGAAACATCTTTTTTGTGAGACATTCACTTGATGTTATGCATATTGAGAAGAACGTGTGTGATAGTTTGATTGGTACCTTATTGAATATCAATGGTAAGACTAAAGATGGCAAAAAAGCGAGGGATGACTTGAAGGATATGGGAGAGGTGAACTCCATGCTATTGATAATGATAAAGGTCGAACATACTTGCCTCCTGCTGCTTACACTTTGTCAAGAAAAGAGAAAATCGAATTTTGTGAAAGCTTGGCAGGAGTGAAAGTGCCCGAGGGTTATTCTTCTAATATTCGCAACCTTGTGAATATGGAAACCTTGAAACTTGTAGGCCTAAAGTCACATGATTGCCATGTTTTGATGCAACAGTTATTACCTGTGGCGATTCACTCAATTTTGCCTAAAGATGTTCGATTTGCAATTATCAGACTATGTTGATTTTTTCATGCGATTTATAGCAAAGTCATTGATCCTAAAGAGTTGACTACTTTGGAGAATTAAATTGTTTTAGTTTTGTGTCAATTAGAGATGTACTTCCCTCCATCATTTTTTGATGTTATGGTTCATTTACCAGACCACTTAGTTAGAGAGATAAGATATTGTGGTCCGGTTGACATGAGAAATCAGTGGTGTTTTGAGAGGCAAATGAAAACCTATAAGGGATATGTGACGAATGCTTTTCATCCGGAAGGTTGTATAGCTGAACGACTGTTTTATGAAGAAGTTCTTGCTCATACCGGTGACTTTTTTTTGAATTCAAAGCGGATAGGGCTTCCTGTATCTCGTCATAGTGGAAGAATGGATGGTGAGGGGACCATAGGTCGAAAACAGCGTGACTTGTCTTATGATGATTGGCATAAGGCGCATTCATACATTCGTCATAATGAGGATGAAGTTATGCCATATGTGGAGCAACACATGAGTTACTTGAGGAATGGTCGGGATTAGATAGGTCGTTGGGACTACTAATCCTAACCAAATTAGAAATTTATAATACCTAAACTTACACTAAACTAGTTAGTGGCAAGTAAAGGGTCGAACCCAAAAGGACTAATTGTATCAATTTGTGCTAATTAGACTACTAGGAAAGCTTGTGAGATAGAGAGAGGTTCAACTAAACACAACTAAGAACAAATAACTAAAACTAGGGAAAGTGGAATCCAATTACATCAATACATTCAATAACATCATACAATTAGATGAAAATGACCTTGATTAGGAACAATCAACACATTTAACTCACTCTCGCACAATTAAGCATGTTAATTATCCTACTAAACTAATTCACTCTCGTGCAACTAGCCTAGCAAAGGTATGGAAGAAATTAGGGCTCTCAACCAACTCACTCTCGCACAATCGATTGAAAGCACAATTAAGAACATAGAATCAATTAGCTAGAAAGATTCTAATCCATAAAAGCATCATCCATACACAATAATCAAGAAACAATTCCATACTAATCACAATCAATCATTCAATTTATTAACATAACCTTCATCCATTTCCCTAGAACAAAATCTAAGATAACATAATGAAGAAAGACAAGGAAAACAAGGTAAAATAAGAATAAAAACAAGATTAAACAAATAAACTAATTAATCTACTCAAATCAATAAACAAAAAGCAAAAACTAAGAATTAAGCAAGAAATAAAGATGAGAGAAAGTTAGAAAATGCTCATTGAATAGATGAGAAGAAGTTCCACAAAGTTGCTACTTCAACCTCTCAAAAACTCCATGGAAATCTAAGATTTCTCTCTCTACACTACTCCTAAACCTAAGAGAGAGAAAATAAAAGCTAAACTAAAACTAATCTATCTAAAATTAAATGTTGATTGAAAGTTTTCTTGAAAATGACCCAAAGAGGGTATTTATAATACAAGCTAAAAATAATAGAAAAGAAAATAAAAAGAAATAAAACTAAACTTAAACAATTAAAATACTAAACTAAAAACCAAAAATAAACAAAACAACCATAAAATAAAATAAAAGGAAAATGAAAAGGAAAAAGAAAAATCCCAAAATTCCCACCCAAAACCCACGAAAAACCATCAGACTACCCATTTTCTTTCACTTTCGAATTCCCCTGCTCCAATTCAAGCTTTCATCACCAGCAATCATAATCACCACCGTAAATCAACAGCATCATCATCTATCGTGGCCGTCCAATTTTCATTAAAAATCACGTGAAGAGCTCGTGATTGACCCACAATTGCGCGCCCGCACAGAAGTCGCGCACAGGTCGCGCAAAGCTTCTGCCTCGACTCTGATTTTGGACCCCAATTTGTGTGCTTTCTGATAGGGCTGCGCGGCCGCAGTGGAGGCTTGATACTGGTGAGTTTGGGTGTTGTGAGTTGCGCGGCTATTAGGTGAGTAATTTGGTGGTGATTTGGGTGGTTGATTGTGGGTGAAGGGCGGGTGGTTTAATTGGTGTTGCGGGGGTCGAAGTGAGGTGTAATTGCTGGCGGTTTGGTGGCTGCTACTATTACGGTGGTTTTGGCGGCTGACGGAGTGCGAGTTGGCTGGGATTGGTGGCGAATTGCGTGGCTGAAGGTGGGTGGTGTTTGCGTGGGTTTGGTTGGAGGTGGTGAATGGAGATAAATTTGAAGGTGAGTTGGAGGTGAGGTGGTGAATTGGTTGTTGATTGTTGTTGTTGCGAGTGGAAACAGGGGAAGGGCGTGGTTCAGGTGGTTTGGTGAATTGAGGTTGGTGGTTGCGTGGCTGTGGAGGCTGGTGGTTATTGCGGTGGGCTGATAGGTGGTGTTGAAGGAGGCATGGCTGGTGCGGGTTTTGGGTGGCGCTTGATTGGAGTTGTTTTGGTGGTGTATTAATGGTGGTTTTGGCGGTGGACCTCGGACCTTGAACCCGATCGACCACGGACCCGAAAACACCTACAACCAAAAACAACACGAGGGGAATTTTAAAAGATAAAATAAAATAAAATAAGATAAATAAAGTAAAATAAAATAAGATAAATAAAGTAAAATAAAATGCTATATCTAAAGAAATAATAATATAAAATGGAATAAAATAAAATAAAATAAAACAAACTAGAAACTAAAAGAAAATAAAATAAATAAAATGAGAGGACCGGGAAATTATTAACTAAAACTACAAAAATAAACTAAAAACTAATAAAAACTACTGAAATACTCAAAATAAAGATAAAAGACGAGAATAAGCAAATAAAAGAAATAAAGAACAAAATGGGCTATATTATTGTAAAATAAGCCGGAAAGCAACTCAATAAACACCTTAAAAGTGACATAAAAGTCACTTATCAAGGAAGTGCAACAGAAAGGCAAATGAGAAATCATTAGCTGCCGAACATAGCAAATCATTCATTAGTTGGTTCAAATATCAAGTAATAACAGAGCTAATGGATTCTTCTACTTTAATTTCTGATCGATTGAAGAGTTTGGCATTTGAGCCTAATTTCAATGCCACTTACTATTCTGGATATGTCATAAATGGTTGCATATTTTACACAAGGTTCCAAGATCAACAAAGTACTATGCAGAATAGTGGTGTTACTTTAGAGGCCAAAGCCTTGCATTTTGCCAGTGCTAAAGACAAAAATCCTGTGAGTGGTTTGATGAGGTACTATGGGGTTATTGAAGAGATTTGTGAGTTACATTACTATACTTTTTCAGTACCTGTTTTTAAATGTCAATGGGTTGATAATAACAATGGGTTCGAACATAGTGATTTTGGGCTTACATTGGTTGATCTCAACAAATTTGGTCATAAAGAAGATCCTTTCATCTTAGCAAGTCAAGAAAAACAAGTGTTTTATATGACTGGCCCAATAAACAAGAAAATGTCAGCAGTTATAACCCCGAATCCTCGACATATTGATGATGATTATGTCGATGATAGTGTGTTAGACAATGCTTATGTTACGCGAAAGGTACAAGGACATATTGAGGTTGATGTAGCCGATGATGTTTCAATATATGTAAGGGATGACCACAATGAAGGCATGTGGGTTGAAAAAGAAAAAAAGGGAACCAAGCGAAAGCGCGCTAAAAAATCTTAATAGGTGTGTGACAGCTCATTGCCTTAATTCTTTGTGGTTGTTACTTTATTTTTT
The DNA here is from genome assembly GCF_948465745.1 of Chenopodium album. Lineage (NCBI taxonomy): Eukaryota > Viridiplantae > Streptophyta > Magnoliopsida > Caryophyllales > Amaranthaceae > Chenopodium > Chenopodium album. The sequence goes on from NC_137834.1 coordinate 30,455,440, forward strand.
CAACTTGAATTATAAATGTGTGCTTTTATCATTTTAATAATTTTATTGCTTATCTAAATTTCTCCATATTAGTCATTATAGCATATTCTGTTTACTTTTTGGAATTGAGTTTTTTTGTTATGAAATAACTACTCATGTCACTCTAAATTTTGACCTTTTGTGTAGTAGCAGGATGGCTCGAAAGAAATCGCAAGTGCACGCAACGGACAATTCTGAATGCGAGGAAGAAAGAGGTCGTACTGTGCTCAGAATGGTTGGGAAAGCTATTCAGGTTGGCACAAAAATCCCTTTACAGTGGCATACAACTAGGAGAATCCCTATCGGTGTTCATAGAGGTCATTTCTCCACCTACATTGGTGTAGTTGTCCGTGAAAAAGTGAGCATCACCTACAAAAAGTGGTGAGACCTGCCAAATGCACTCATTGATGATTTGTATGACAATATTTCGGTATGTAAATAATGTTTTTATGTTTTAAAGGAAGAGAAACTGAATTATATATTGATACTTTTAAATGTGACGAATGTCTGAATTTCTTTTGGATATAGAGGGGGTTTCATGTCCTTGAGGATCGCAAAGGTTGGATTATGAAACAAGCTTGCGTTCGATGGAGAGCTTTCAAGACTAGATTAAGGCTCAAGTGGTTGTACCTGAAAGATGGAACAATCAATAATTCTCCACCATTGAAATATCCTTTCATAGCTAAAGATGATTGGGAAAAATTCATTCAGGCTTGTAATTCTAGGGACTTCAAGGTGCAAGTTCATTACTTTGGCATTTATTATCTTTATTTTTTTTGTGTACATTTAAAATTTGTGTGGATTAACTCTGATATTAAATATAATTATTGCAGAAATTGAGTGAAAGAAATCGTGAAAGTTCGAAGAAGAGGACCTCAAAATATCGAGGTGGGAGACTTGGCTATCAATATTTTGAAGAAACAATTGTAAGTATATGCTAAACATTTTATAACTACTTTGTGGTATTAGTGGTGTTCTTATTGTTGTAACCTTCTGTTTTTTACTTCATATAAACTTAATACTAGCTGTTCTAACTAAATAATAATCATGGTGTTCTGTTTTTACCTTTGCCTCGCTGCTTAGCTTAATAGTGCTCATTCCTCACCATGCTCTTTCATGTTAATTTAATAAAAGAGTATATAGAGAACGCAATTGATAATTTTAGAAAATTTGAAATTCTTTGTGTTTCAGCTATATTTTCTATTTTTATTTGCAATGGTAGGAAAAAGAGCTGGAGAAGCAAGGAGTACATGTTTCATACGTGCCTCGGCATTTGATTTGGATTAAAGCTCATTCTCATGTGAAGAATGGAGTTTTAACTTTTGATAATCCTGCAGATAAGGAAATCCATGATGCAATAGTAAGATATATTAGCATTTGTTTTTGGTGTTTTCAGTCACTAAGATTATTATTTGGGCACTGATATATTTTTTTGTGATAATTTCCAAATTAGGTTGGAGACGCAAGTTAAAAAAGGTGAAATACATGTTACAGGTAGAGATGACATCTTAGCAAGAGCGTTGGACAAGCCAGAACTGGGTGGTTCTGTTAGGGGTGTTGGATCTGGAGTAACTAACACAAAGTACTTTGTGTTCAACAAACCACCTGCACCTAGCGAAGTCAATGCTAAAATGAATGCGATGAACTCAAAGATGGCATCTATGATGAAGTAGCAGAATTTTATAGTGTCATTCATGATGTCATGCTTGAACCAAGAGCAATTGAGAGCATTCATGGCTTGTGGTGCTCAACAAGGTGTTTTTAGTGGTGACACTGACACTGCAGGTTTAGGTGGCCTACTTGGTGTTTCTAGTAATAATTTCTGTTTTGGTGGCAACTCCAATGGTTCTACAAACCAAGGGGCAGGTGGTATTGTGTTCAATGATGCTCATATAGACAACACTTTTGGTCATGAGATCCCATTGACACAACTCTTAATTGGAGGTATGGAACGCCATGATGGTAAAGGGCCACAATTTAGACACGATTCACCAAGGGATTAATCTCATGAAGGGGACTACTATGCACATGAAATTGAGTCAAATGCAGAAGCTCATCATACAAACAGCCTTATTATGCATCAGCCTCATCTTCAGAACCTAGAGACAGAGCCATATCGTGTCCAATGGCCTGAGATGAACCATATTGATCAATTTGCACATACCACAACCCCAGCACAGCTAAGTCAAGTAGTGGACATCATTAGCACCCATACATTTCCCGAGGTCAGCCATACTATGCACATATGTTTATGTGAAATTTTAGCTATGTAGCTTTAATGGTATTAGCAGTAACCTTATATCTGCACATATTATGAGGTTATGTCCTTCCTAATCAGAATCTGAAATCTAGCATAATCATCAGAAATTGAAGTTCAGAACTGTAGATATGAACTGAATTTTAGAACCGATAGTTTCAGAACTGACCTGAAGATCAAAACTTATATATGAATTTACATTGAACCACCGAGTCTACACCATATACTATGTTGTGACAACACTTGTGTGCTGACTTTTAGGGATGGAGTGATTGTTGCTTAGCAATTGAGGGAAGCGACAAATCTCTACAAGTTGTTGCTAACGGAAAAGTCCTCATAGAAAGCAGCACCGAAGTTCTTGGCAATCATAACACATCGTTGCCCCCTGGTCATCGTCGAGTCACCATTACAGAAGATATTGTGCCAACTGCTCCTCTGCCATGCCCAAACGATGAATTTCTTTTTGTATGTCATGCTAAGAGATCTTATACAGCTTGGCCTAATCATTTGATTTTCCCCAAAAAGGTAGTATTCTTCCTTGTTTTTAAGCTGTTGTCCGCTACTGTCTTTAAGCTTCTTCATATTTTTTTCTTTAAGCTACTGACTGTTGTGGCAGCGGCAGCAGCTTGGTTTTTCGGTTCCTATCCCCTCTTAGTTTTTGGTGTGTTGTTCCTTGCATTTTTTATGATAGTCTTGTTTTATTTTTAATGTGAAAACATATTATAAAGGCGAACAACCAATCAGATAAAGAAGTTGATGTGACCACGCCATCTCCACAATCTACATCCTCCCACGCATCAACAACTCGTAAGTATGTTATTACCGACAAGGATCGTGAGAAGGTGACATCTACTTTGATGCGTGTTATGAGAAAAAAAAGCTATGAGGATGCAAAAGACCGGCGATACCATCTCTATCACTATTCCAGAGAGCATGTTTCTTAATGAAAATGGGTTAAATGTTTCACTTGATTACGAAGACCTGCTTGATTGGTGTTTCCAAAGGGAGGTTGGAGAATCGCAAATGAATATATTCATGAAGTAAGTTCACCTCCAATTTAGTTTCTAATTACAATGTGGAAAAATTTTGGTCCATTCTCTTATATATTTACAACTTTTGATGGGATAAGGATCTTGAAAGAACATTGTCACAAAGAAGGTATCTCGGGAATGTATGGGTTTTGTGACTCTAATGTTCTATCGCCTTTGACACCAACGACAAACGAACAAGTTCGATCTAACTATCTAGCTCGTGTTTTTGGGTGCAATGAGGGGAAGAACTATAATCAGCTATTCTTTGCTCCTTTTAATGACAAGTAAGTATAGTTCCTTTGTTATGTAATTTTGTTACTTTGATTGTTATTCTTGTTCATTATTTATGCTTTAATATATGTAATTTCAATTTTGTTAACCTGATTGCTTCTATATTGCTATGCTATGCTATTTTTACTAATAAATTCCTCTTAAAGAAAACAAAGTCAAGCAATATTGCTATGTTAAACAGTTTCTGCCCCCTTTTACATTTTGTTGTTTTTCTTATCCATTCTTCCTTCTAAAAGTGCCTTGCTGCTGGCTTAGTATGCATTGGACGTTAGCTATTATTAGTCCAAGGAATGGGTTGGTGTATTGGCTAGATCCACTTGGAGCAAAAATTAAAATCAACTCATTCGCTGAAAAGATCTTCACTTAGTATGTACAATTGCAATAACTTTGTCATTAACTTCTTATTTTGTTCTTACTGTGTATTTGGAAACTATTACAATTTTCCTATCTTCATGTAATTGTGTAGAGGAATCAAACAATTCATCTCGGTCCATCGGAAGGACATCAAGAAAATAAAAAAGAATGCATATATTAGGTGGGAGCAACCACAAGTAAGTTATCTAAAGTTTTACAACAGTTGATATTATGTAGTTTAATCCTAAAATCTAATATCTTGTCAATGATTAATTGTTTGCATTATCATAGTGTCCTCGTCAACCAGCATACACCAAGTATTGTGGATACTTTGTTTGTCGATATATGCTAGATATTGTGCAGAAAAGAGTGTTATGGGTTTCCAAGTAGGTATATTACAAATATATGTCATTTAAATTGGTATAAACTGTCCTCAGCTCTAACCAACTGTCTGTCTGTCTGAATTGTGAAACCAACTGTCTGAACTGTGAAACCAACTGTGAAACCAACTGTCTGAATTGTGAATGTAACTCTATCTAGTGAAACTAACTCTGAACTGTCTAGTGAAACTAACTCTGAACTGTGAAACCAACTATGAATGTAACTTTGAATTGTGCAACCAACTGTCTGAATTGTGAATGTAACTCTATCTGTCTGTTGCTCTAACCAACTGTCTGAACTGTGTTCAAGTGTAACTCTGCAGTCTGCATGCAGCTTAATCATATTAACCACCAAAAATAATCAGCTTATGCAATCTATAATAGCTATAAGGTTTTGTATATTCTGATTTGTAGTTCTGATTGTAGTTCTAATTGTCAAGTCTACTTTTCATTTTTGAATCAGTCTTTGAAATTAAGTTAGGAATGAAATTTGAAATTGGAGTTCTAATCCCCCCTTTGAAATTTCATTATAGTTGTGATTTTGAGTTCTGAAATTCATTTCTTTTCATTGCTTTGTTATGTCTGAAATACACCAAGTCTTGAAATTAAGTGAGCTAAGGGTGTGGATTGAGGATGTTCGTCAAAATGCTCTTTTGCTTTTTTATGTCTGATTTTCAGCTTTTGGTTAAATATCTCTCTGATTTCCGTCAAAAATAAGTAAATAAATAATACTCTTATTTGATGGCATATGTTGTATGTTGCTTCTGTTTGTATCTCACCTGTCCTGAGCCTATTATGCCAATCTATAATGCTGAACTTGCTGCCGTGGCAGCTCTAAATGCTGATGAAGAATCTGAGGAGGAGTAATCGGTTGGGGTCTGTTCGTAGTAGTATAGCTTCTGTTGTCATAAAGTTTTTTTTAATTGCTTTTCGAAGGGGCACTATGTTTGTTAATATTAGGGCCATTAGTTTTCAGCTTAGTGAATGGTTCTATGTTAATAGCTATTTTCCTACCTCTAATTTTGATTTACGGAATGAGGTGGGCTGCTTTAGTTGTAAAACTCTAATTAATTAATATATGTCGTCTAGTTTGTGTTAAAAAAAATGTTGTATGTTGCAGGTCTTTCCCCCAATTTGTACATATTCTTCGGAAGACATTGATGAAATGCGAGATTTGTGGATTAAATATGTTCTTGATCATGAGCCAGATGAAGAAGATTCATGATGGATGAGCTTGATGATGAATCAGCTGAGCTTGAGTACGAGATAAGCTTAGTGTTAATCATTATACTTGTGAATCTAGCTCTACTTTTGACTCTTTTTTTTTTTAGGAAAAGCTCTACTTTTGAGTTTTGTTTTTGAATATTAGAATTAATATAAATTTTGGGTTTTATTTCTATTGCAGAGAATTAGTTTTTGTATTAAATATTTTTATTTATATATATATTATTTGGAAAATTTATGTTTCTGTATATATGTACTGTATTAGTGGCAGGTTCAACAATGTAACATATTGGCGCCAAAATTTATTGGATGAATATGAATTGCAAAAGGAATATGGCAATTTATTTATTTTTTTAAAAATAAAAAACGACCTCAGAGAGACCACCTATTTAAAATAGATGGTCTCATTATTCAAAAAACAAAGACCACTCATTTAAAATAGGTGGTCTCAGTATTTAAATCCAGAGACCGCCTATTTAAAACATGTGGTCTCTTATCCTTCTATATTATTTATTATTAAACTAAAAAAAGAGACCATCTATTTTAGCTAGTTGGTCTCAGGTATTGTAAAGTTAGACCACCTTTTATGAAATGGTCTCTTAGGCCAAAGAGACTTGTGAGCTAGAGACCACACCTAAGGTAGTCTCTTAGGCTATTTTGGTATGGTTTCTTTGACCAATTTTGTAGTAGTGAATGTTAAAGTTGACAAGATTAAATCTAGTATCACTGATAAATAAAGTCGGTGTTACAGCTAGACTACGTACACGAGAAAGCGACACCTGGAATTGCAGTTTTTCACCAAGTGTCGCGCCATGTAGGCGAAACATAGATGTTATTGTGACAAATAGGCAAAAAATAGATGTTATTGTGACACATTATTTATGCAGTAAATCGCTTAAAAACATAAACTACATCAAAATTAAAATTCTATTGATCATTCATTCATTCATTCTAAAGCCTAAACTTATGGGTGTTAAAATTTTATTTATTAACTAAGTTTACTTGATAACTAATTGTTTTAATATTACATTAGTGTTACTCTGTAATAAGTTAGTGCATTTTTTTTAAAAATAATTCTCAGGGGTACACGATGCATTTGTAAGGTTTCATGGGTACATAATGTATTTTTTAAAACCTCGAATTGAACTTGAGCATAGTAAAAACTAGCATAGCATCCATGCGATGCACGACATACAACTTTTAATACTTGTATTCATTTAACAAAATTTTAAGATAAAACGATTTAATGAGTAATAATGAATTTACTTACATAGGTGTCTTAATCACACATTTTTTCCCTCTCAAAAACGTTTGCCATACCCTTATTCGTCTTAGAAGCTGGGATTTCTCTATGAATGGAAAACGGGTGCTTCGGATAATGATATGCTACTATAAAATGGGGGATTTTTCTGTGTTGCTAGTCACACCGTGTGGCCAAGGTTACTTGAATTACTTGGTCAATAGTTACTCGAGTTACTCCTGACCGAGCAACCCCTCAAGTAAATCCTGACCGATTAATTGCTGATTCGAACCGCTCGAGTAACCCCTGACTGAGTAAACCCTCAAGTAACCCCTGACCGAGTAACCCCTCAAGTAACCGTTGACCGAGTAACCCCTCAAGTAACCGCTGACCGAGTAACCCTGACGTACCCTTCAAGTAACCCTTGACCGAGCCCCTCACTTAACCCTTGACAGGATAAACCCCCGAGTAATCTATGACCGAGTAACCCCTCAACTAACCCCTGACCAAGTAACCCTTCAATTATATAACCCAAGACTTAGTAACCCCTGACCAAATCCCTTAAGTAACCTCTGACAGTGTAACTCGAGTAACCCCTGACCGAGTAACTCGAGTAACCCCAGTCAAACGGTATGGCCAGCGACATATAAAAATCTATATATATATATATATATATATATATATATATATATATATATATATATATATATATATATATATATATATATATATATATATATATATATAATTCAACTCAATAAACTAATAATCAATACCTATACATTAAGTCATTTTTTTTTTCTCATTTCTACTTCAATCACTAGCCACCGCATTTTAAAAATGATTAAACTTTATCCACTAACTCAATACATCACTTTTTTTTTTTTTTTTTTTTTTTTTTTTTTTTTTGTGGCTAGCTGTCATACACTAAAGCATGAATAACCCATGACAATCGAGTAATTTTAGACCAAGTAACCCCTGACCAACTGAGTAACTTTGTCCACTAACCAAAACTAACTAAGTGACCCTTGACTGATCAAGTAACCCCTGACCAACCGAGTAATTCTAGACCAAGTAACCCCTGACCAACCGAGTAACTTTAGACCAAGTAACCCCTAACCAACCAAATAACTCTTGACCAAGTAACTTCTGAACGATTGAGTAACCCCTAGCTAAGTAATCTCATTTATACATTGTGGCCAGCCACATATGAACCCTTTGTGAACTCCATATATATTTGTTACTATTATAATAACAACGTGATCATTGTTTATATAATATTGTACTTCGTATATCACAAATAATATCATATCTTTTTTCTCCTCTCTAACCTTTTTTTTTTTTTTTGACAAAGGATACAAACAACAAATTACATATTAATACTAAAGCAAATAGAGTGAGCAGCCGCTTCCCCAGCGATTAGATGAGCTCTGTGGACGCGCTGGCGATCCGCCTTATGAATACGACAAACCCGAAACCTAGAGGCAAGATCTAAAATCCTCCGAATGAGCCAAATATAAGCGATATAACCTTGGCCTTCCCCACGAAGCAGGGAGACCAGAAGATGGGAATCAGTAAAAACCGCGAGAGACAGAAAATCATGATCAACCGCCCACTGCAGGCCATACATGCAAGCCAACGCTTCCGCATGTAAAGCCGAGGAACAAACCCCGAAGTTACTACCGCCACTTATCCGAGCATCCAGAGGGTCCTCATTATCTAAACACCATCCCATTCCGGCGCGACGAGAATCTTTGAACCAAGAGCCATCTAACTGAAGAGAAAGTAAAGCAGTCCCCTGTGGATTCAGACCAAGCTGAGCCATGTAAAACCCAGGCGGAGAAGAGGCACCGTCATCTGACGCCGCAATAGGAGGGATTGTAGTTAGGGGATCTGAATTGACAAAAATTGAATGATTATCCATCACCTCCTGGAACAGAGATTCAAAAGGCCAAGACACAGACAAATCCCTAAAAATTCTGGAATTGCGATGTAACCACAAGCCCCAAAGCGTACCGACAAAGGTACCTAAGCGAGTACTAGAAAGACCATCCTGACTGATAAAAAGTCGGATATAATCTTGGATCCAGTCTGAGAGAGAAAGGTGTCCATTAAATTCTGAGCGAATGCCAAGGCATCCACCCCTCCAAACCGAACGTGCATTGAAGCACATTCTAAAAAGGTGTTGTAGATCCTCCGGTTCCGAACGACAGAGATCACAACACATGTCTAGAACCGGAACTCCTCGATGATTGAGTTCCACCTTAACCGCAAGAGCGCGGTGTAGCAGTTTCCATAAGAACAACTTCCATTTAGGCTGCACCGGAAGAGACCAAAGAACCTTCCAGAAAGTGTTAGAGGTGGAAGGTATAGAAGGAGGGGAAAGTTGCTGTTGAAGCATAGCATACCCAGTTTTGACTGAGAACTTACCGGAAGGGGTAGCCGCCCAATAACAGAAATCATCCTGAGTCATATCAGGGGCTTCCATTGCCAGGATTGCCGAAGCATCCGCAGGAACAAACCAATCAACAACTTTAGAAGTATCCCAACCCGTGGTCTGAGGATTGATGAAAAAACTGACAGTATGAGGGGCCGTATGTGGCAAGAGAATTCCTGGTTTGAACTCAGGAATGCAACCATTAACCCACTTAGCTGACCCAGCTAGAGTGGACTTGCCATTACCAATTTTCTAGTTATAACCGGAATTCAACAGAGTGTCCGCCCTGAGCAAACCCCGAAGGCCGTAGGAGTGGCGACCAGAATAATGCGGCGAAGTATCAGGGGTGTTGGAGAGAAAGGTCGTGCGAGCACTAAAAACTTTAGAAACTAGCAACTGCGGGTGAGTATAGATTCTCCAAACTTGTTTCATGAGCAACGTCTTGTTTAAGGAGGACAAGCAGCGAATGCCCAAACCACCGAGGCCACGAGGAAGGTGCATGGTATCCTTGTTGACCCAGTGCATACCTTTAGAATCAGAATGCGCCCAGAAGAAGCGCAACAGTAAGGAGTTAATTTTCCCAGTCACAGAAACGGGTAACTCATAACAAGTGAGAACATGGGAAGCCATAGCAATAAGGATGGAGTTAATAACAATTAACTTCTGCGATTGTGAGAGGCGTATGGCATTTAGACAATTAATTCGCCCAGTTATTTTGTCGATGAGAAACTGGAAGTGATCTTTTTTCCTGCCGACGAAATCAATTGGAGCACCTAGATGATGGTCGAACACTTGAACATGCTTCATTTGGAACAAAGATTTGAAGCCTTGCTGAGCAGACGCACAGATATTAGGGCTAAACTTAATCAAGGATTTAGACAAGTTTAGTTGTTCTCCTCTCTAACCTTTAAATATACTTGAAATTTAATACTTCGTATGAAACTTCTACAAATAGGATATTTTATATTCCTTAGTAGCATAAATAAAATTAATATCTTTTATAAACATTTGATATTTTTATTATGTATATAAATATTATTTCTCATATTTTTCTTTCACTTGTGGAGGATAAAATAACATTTGATTAATGTGTTACAATCAACATTAATTTTTTACTGGATAAATAATTTGTTGAATTGAGTTTGATAATATTATCAAGGTTGACAACAATGAGAGCACAATTAGGTTCAACATCATGGTTTCAACTCAAATAACATGAATAAAAATAGGTTCAACATCATGGTTTCATTTTTAAAAAATAGGATTTTTGATATTCCTTGGTAGCATGAATAAAAGTCATACCTTTTTATAAACATTTGATATTTTTACTATGTATATAAATATTATTTCTCATATTTTTCTTTCACTCGTGGAGGATAAAATAACATTTGATAATGTGTTACAATTAACGTATTTTTTTTACTGGATAAATAATTGGTTAAATTGAGTTTGACAATATTATCGAGGTTAATTAAATTAAAAATAAGAGCACAATTAGGTTCAACCTCATGGTTTCAATTCAAAAAAAAAAAAAAAAAAAAAAAAAAAAAAAAAAGGGTTCAACATCATAAGAAATGGTGACGACAGCCATAGGAATAATGTGGGGAAGAAAAAAAAAATTTAGTTTGAAGGAACAACCTGCTGTAGTACCTGAAAGGGTTTTATTCCTATGTAATTAAGTGTTTAGGTTTTTGTTTTCTTTCAATTTTCTTGTTTTTTCTTGTTTGATTTCCTTTTCTTGGTTTCATTAGGAATAAAAAAATAAAAAATTCTAGAGCATATACAATAGTTGTACGTGTGCTAGTACAAATAGCAAAAAAAAAAAAAAAAAAAAAAAGAGCATATTCTCTCTTTGAATTAAGCAATATAAATTCAACTAATATGGACTAAATATATGCTGAATATCCGTGAATAATATTGATTGAGAAATTATATTAAGAATTCAAGGATATTATCTTGAAATATCTTTAATAATAAGATCTTTGACAATTATATAGTCTACAAAAAAAAAAAAAAAAAAAAAAAAATTAAAACATACTTTACAAAATTAGAGCATATACTCTCTTTGAATCAAGCAATCTAAAGTCAATTAATATGGACTAATGGCCTGTTCTCATTGACTAAAGTGAGCTGAACTGAATTGAACTTAACTTATTAGAACTGAACTAAACTGAACTGAATTGAAATGAAATGAATATTTTATAAGAGAAGGAAAATAGGAGCTGAACTGAACTTATTAGAGCTGAACTGAAAATAATCGTATGAGAACAGACCCTAAATATATATGCTGAATATCCGTGAATAATATTGATTGAGAAACAGTATTAAGAAGTCAAGGATATTATTTTGGAGTATCTTTAAGGAAAATTTGCAAATTGCAGCCATTTAAAGTTCGTATTTTGCAAATTGCAACCCAAAAGTTTGTATAAATTGTAAATTGCAGCCCAATTCAACTTTTTCGCCGGTTTACACATTGAAAAATCTTCGTCTAAAGTTTTAGAGGCCATTTTAGGCCTTAGGGATCCGAATTGAGCTCGGAATTAGCAAAAAAAAAAACGTAAGTGTCTCATTTTTACAGTTTCCCACAAATCGATATATTTTTGTTACGCAAAACGATGCACTTACGTTATTTTTTTGCTAATTTCGAGCTCAAATCGGTCCCTTAAGAACTAAAATGACCCCTTAAACCTTAACCGAAGATTTTTCAACATATAAATCGATGTAAAAGTTGAATTTGGCTGCAATTTACAATTTATACGAACATTTGGGCTGCAATTTGCAAAAAAAAAAAATTAAATGGCTGCAATTTGCAAAATACGAACTTTAAATGGCTGCAATTTACAAATTTTCCGACCTTTAATAATAAGATTTTTGACAATTATATAATCTAACCAAAAAAAAAAAAACACGTGTTAGCTTTGGAGCTACTGTACCCTATTTTAGTATAGTACAGATATATATCAAATCAAAGAAATTTTCTTTGATATTTCAAGTTACATTAAATATCAAGTTGGGTTAATATCAGTATAAAAACAAATCAGATTCAATTGGGTATTTGTTGGTTCAGTGTTAGGTCGGGTTTAATTTAGTTTGAGTCAAATCGGTTTGGTATATAGTTCAAGTTGGGTCAAATCGGTTTCAAGTTAAGTTCAAGTCGTGTCAAATCAATTTCGGATTGAGTTCAATTAGCGTCGGATCAAGTTCAGATTGAGTCAACTTCGAATTCTGGTTGAATTCAGTTTGGTAACAAATCCAAATTGATTTCTGAAATTTTCGAGTCAAATCAAGTTTGTTATACAGTTATACTTCATAACGAAAGTCTTCTTTTCTTTTAAATTTTTGGGTCGGGTGGGTTTTGACACCTCTACAGTCATACTATAGTAAACAACAATATTTCGATTGTGTCTTCTTAACTTGACGTTGTTAATGAACCAGTTGTTATCTTTTCCCTTTAGATATTACAAAGTTGGCGAATAATTTATATTAGTATTATCAACTAAACAATTTTTCCTTAAAACAAAAAGAAAAACAAAGCAATTTACGAACAAAAACTTACCCGTTCACAAATTTGATGAGGCATTGACTATGATATTTATAGCTAATTATACTAATTAATTGCTAACTATTGGTTGATTTTCCTTATCATAATCATGTTTAATGATGTACATAGGTTGACTTAGCATCTATGTTCTGAATTAGTAAAAACGTTCTTGTTTTTAATTTCACACTTGCATTGTTTTCTTATTGCATATGAAGTGTAGTAGAATATTATATGTTCTTAAATCTAAAGTTAGAGTGCTTATATTTATTCTGCAATGTACATTTTAATGCTGTATAGTTTCATTATTCTGTGATTTGTTTCATCAACTAAACTTGGAGCAATGAGTCCTGTTATAGTATTTTGTCTGCTATTTCTAAGCACTCGAATTTCGATCACAAAGTCGGACACAAATAGTAATGATGGTTAGTTTTAAGCATGTATATGTTTCCCTTTCTTCATTGGTTATACTCAGAATTATTAGACAAACTTGTTAATAATGATTTACTGAGAAATTCATGTATGTTTGAAACCGTAATATCTGTTGCATGCAGTTGCTGCTATAGTGTCGTTGAAGGCACTCTGGCAGAATGTGCCGCCTTCTTGGAGTGGTTTTCCTGACCCATGTGGCCATCGCTGGCAAGGAATTATATGCAATGGTTCCCGTGTTATTGCTATGTGAGAAATTTCGTTCTATTATTGCATACAAAAGTTTTCTGCAATATCTTTTTCCAATCACCTGATCTAATTTTGCAAGTTTTTTTGGTTCAGAACATTAGCAAGCATGAAGCTGGAAGGCAGACTTTCAGGTGATATCCAGGAATTAACCGAACTACAAATACTGTATGATTCTTACATGAACTATGAATGATGTTTTTGAGCTAAATAGCAACCACTTACAGTTGATGTCTATTTGTTTGTCTTTATACTGTCCTTCAGTTTTTGGTCTTATCACTGATGTATTTTCGCTTTCTGTTGCATACCCTAACTTTTTTTCAAAGAATTGTGCACTAAACTACTACATTTATCAATTGATTCTATTCCTTATTCTTGAGTGACTTGTTTGATTGAATAAACTCATCATACTGACTTACTGAGGGTTATCTAATCGTTTGTTTCTTTGATGTAGAGACTTGTCCTATAACAAAGGGTTGTCAGGACCTCTCCCTTCAGCAATTGGAAAATTAACAAAGCTCACAAACCTGTAAGAAATATTAATTCATGACAAAAATAGCTCTAGGTTATTTAGAAGATATATATCCTTTTGTGAAACATTCACTTTACTCTTGTACTTTAGGATCTTGGTTGGCTGCAATTTCAATGGACAGCTTCCAGATACTATAGGCTCTCTGTCTCAGTTGAGATTCTTGTAAGAATTTTTTATTTCTCAAAGATTTCTTTAATATACATAGAGTATTTTGCTCATATGCTCTTGATAACTGAGTATAGTATTTGATGGACTTCTGAACTTTGACCCTGAGCTCTCATTATAATTAATAATTATTATGACGCTACCTCCTCTTTTGTCACTTTATTCGTTAGTGTTATTGTTTTTCTTCATCTAGGCGTTGTGGGTTCTTGCAGATATATGAATTCTAATAGCTTCAGTGGGAGAATACCAAATTCAATTGGTAATCTTTCTAAACTCTATTGGCTGGATTTAGGTGAAAACAAGCTTACTGGAACTTTACCCGTCTCCAATGGGACTACACCTGGTTTGGACATGCTGGTCAATACAAAACATTTGTATGTTTGATAGCTTTGGTTTTCTCTCCATTAATACTTCTTGTCAGAGGTTCCCTTTGCCTTGTTCACCCTTGAAATTGTAAAGTAAATTTTCTTTAATTGTCCTTGTTTTGGGAACTATTTGATGATCAGCCACTTTGGAAGAAATCAACTTTCAGGTTCCGTTCCACCTCAATTGCTTCACGAAAATATGACTATTCTTCATTTGTAAGTACTACTCGAGAGTCTAAGATATGTGTCTAATGACTTTCTTCATCTACTCTCATTGATTAGCTAAAATTAGTTCTTGATAGAATGAATGGTTTATTTATCTGTAAGTTAGACTAAGCCATGTTGAAGTAGGGTATCCTACCATTCATGTCAAGTGATTAACAAATTTTTTTGGCTGGCAGACTTTTGGATAATAATCAGCTTACTGGAAACATACCATCAACACTAGGTCTAGTTAAAACATTGGAGGTGGTGTAAGCATCTTATCCTCCTCTTTATTTCCAAAGAATTTCATGTAGAAAAACAGGTGATCGGATAAATAATACTGTCTTTGCTTACTTACCATAAAGTAAGAGGTTTATTTATGGACTTCGTTTTTCAACAGACGGCTTGATTGGAATTCTATCAGTGGGTCTGTCCCTTTAAACATTAGCAATCTTACTAGTGTTACTGATTTGTAAGTAAAACAAAAGCATGGACTTCCTTTCTGTGCAATAAATTAGTTTTCTCACAAAATTGAAATATTTATTGGGGGTTTTATTTACTTTCAGGCTACTTTCTAACAACCAATTGACAGGCCCTATACCAAACCTTACTGGCATGAACTCTCTAAATTACTTGTAAGTATGAAATTGTGCTGCTTTATACTTCAATGTTACATTACATTCTCAAAAGTAATGTTCTGTGAATATTTTGTGTGCAGGGATATAAGCAATAATAGTTTTGAAGCCTCAGACTTCTCTTCATGGATCAATGCATTGTCTTCATTAACAGATTTGTATTAATTTTATCTTAATCATAACTGCTTCGCGTTTTTCTATGAATTGGATGGTATTTACCCTTTTGTGTTTACTGAAAATCATGATTCTATTTTACGTTAAATCTGACACAAATAATTCAGTTAAAAAGAAAATTAAAAACCTTCTACAACAGAATATCAGCCCAGCTGATTCTCTCCTATGTCATCACTATAATTTATTTCTGTTATATGTGTGCCTCGAATGCTCCATGTTGATATATGCTTTAGTATTATGGTGTTTGGAGCTTTAAGCAAAGAAGCATGGAAAGGGCTGACTTAAAATGATCATATCTCAAGATCTAGAATTGATATTGAGATGATTCAAGTTGGAGGTGATAGCTCTTCTCAAGAGCTTTCCAACGACTGGTCATAAGCTTGATTTGGTTAAGAATCGAGGGAGTTATGACTGTTTAAAGAAGTGCTGTCCGCGCAGGGGGAATTCGACCGAACCATTTAATAGGTTCGATCGAACCTTTTGGCAGAACTGATGCTCTTTTGATTTCTAGAGTAGGTTCGATCGAACCTATGGAGGTGTGACTGAACCACACTAAGTTCGACTGAACTCTGGGTTGGTTCGGTCGAACCTTCGAGCCTCTGTTCCAGCGCTGCGATTTCTTCTTATTTTGCTCGGGATGTAATCTTAACCGTTGATTCATCTTGCACTATATATACTCTTGTTTTTCATTGTAGAGAGTATGAGAGAGAAACACAAGTGAGACTTAGACCTTAAATTAGCTCACCAAGAACACCATCTTTCTCCATTGTAATTCTTCCTCCATTGAAGAGTAATACAAGCTCCAATCTCCCCAAAAGTGGATGTAGCTCATTTTGAGTGAACCACTATAAATCTTGTGTGTTTTATTTTGTTCATTTTTAATTGCTTTCTCATTTAGCTTTGCATTGTTCCTCAATCAAATTCAAAGTCCCAAAAAGGTCCTATTTCATAACAATTTCATTTATATCTTATTTTTGAGTTCTTCATGGTTCCTTTTCTCAGAATAATGGAAGGAACTCAAATTCAAGGCACGGTTCCTGATAATTTATTCAGTCTTCCTCACTTGCAGCAAGTGTAAGTATCATTGTCAGACTTTCAGTCTTTGATTGTTCTTTTACAATGGAGCATTATTTACTTGCTATTGGTATTCGATTATTGTTTCATCTCGTATTCAATGTTATGATGCATAAGAGAATCAAAATTGCATGAGAGAAAATTTGTCTACCTGGAGCCAGATTTTAGTTTTGGACATCACAGGGCAGGTTACTTACAAAAGTTTCATGTAAATCAAGGATATTGAAGAAGAACGGGCTCGATGGCAGGTTGGACATTGGTGCAGGTCACAGCACTGAACTTCGGATCATTGACATGCAAAACAATAATATTTCTGCTTACACTCATAGACCTGGAGATAAAAGTTTCCAACTAATGTAAGCTTTGGAATTCGATTTTAGTTCATTTGACTAGTATCATTTCCTTGTTGGGGCTTAAACATTTACCATTGCCAAGAGAGAACTGGAGTGGGGGATTATTTTTTGTAGAAAAAAGGGTTTGGACAAGAACCATACGAAGATGTGCATGCAACAATGCAAATAATCAATGTGCAAAAATTTTCAGCTGAAAGCAAGTAATAATATTTTAATTAATTTATTATTAATGAACAATATATTAGTCCCTTAATGTTCAATAGAGATCTTTTGCCTCATAGATTTCTTAACTTTTGCAGTCTTGTCGAAAACCCAGTGTGTGATGAAACAACTGACTTGCAGAGTTACTGTGGAATTACTCAGGAGTCGAAACCTTCATATACTACACCTCGGAACTGTGCCCCTGTTGCTTGTAATGCAAATGAATTTTCCAGTCCTAACTGCAAATGTGCTAATCCATACACTGGAAATTTTGTATTCAGAGCCCCGCACTTTTCAAACTTGCAAAACTTTAGTTACTATTCTGCTTTGGAGCAAAAACTAATGGACATTTTTCACATTTATAAACTTCCTGTTGATTCTGTTTCCCTCAGTAATATAAGTAGAGATAAATCTAATTACCTTGGAATCAAATTGCAAATATTTCCCCTAGATCAAAGTCGGTTCAATAGGACAGCCATTTCTGTTTTAGGCTTTTTACTTAGCAATCAGACATTCAAGCCACCACCAATTTATGGAACGTGTTATTTCACAGCTAATGAGTATACAATCTTTGCAGGTAAAATACATATTCCTTTTCTATATTTCACTCCGTAGTTTCTTCATAATATTCACCACTTTTTCCGATGTTAGATGAAACTGCATCCAAACAAAAGAAGGCGCTCAGTATGGCTACTATCATTGGAATTGCTGCTGGAGGATCCTCTAGTCTGCTAATATTACTGTGTGCTGCAATTACCATTTGTTACTGTCAGAAGAGACCAGGAAAATCTGAAGAGTCAACTTATCCCTTAGGTGATTTCTCATCTCGTCCATTCAACTTACTAAGTTTTCATTTATTCGCTAGCCTTTGTATCTATATCATTGTTCGTTTTGTATTCTAGAGCCTAAGAAGAGCAGTTGCTAAGAATTCAACACATGCTTCTATTATAGTTTCTATAAATCTATACTTGTATTAGATAGTAGCATGCTAAGCTTGTGTCTGATTAAATGAGCTTGTTGCTTAAAGTAGAGAATTTTGCTCATTTTGAAATTCCTGATCCTCAATCAAAAAATGCTTTGTGATCCGTGATATTTTCATGCATTGGTTAAAGGTATAGAACCTGTAAACATCCTAAATATGCTAAGTAATACGTACAAAATATGTATAAAGAGATTATATACGTAGTACAGTACATTCATCCTTTACAGATTGTATCTTCTGGCGTTATCAAAAAAGATTATATCTTCTGGCTCTATGATGCTCCGCCTTGCTGTGTTGTTTCTTGAGCTTAATTCCTCCATTAAAGGGCTCCCTTATACTCAAGTTTACATAGTACATTAGAGTTTTTTTAATTAATTAAAAATATCCCATAAAAATTAATTGATTTTCGGCCTTGTGGCAGAATATGATTAATTATCCACTTTTCCTAACATAGATCAAGACACCACTTTAGCTTCCCAAATGGAAGACTTCGACACAATTTAGGACTGTCTTCTTTTGGAATCATTTACAAGAGAAAAGTGAATATCATTTGTTCAAACTATTATAATATTCTGACATTGATTTATAACTTGTAGGTATTACACCAGTCTCACCTTGGAGGTCACCTGGAATCAACACTAGCCCTTTACAACTTTCAGGATCGAGGTTGTTTACACTTGATGAGGTAAAAAGGATCACTGATAATTTTGCTGCAGCAAATGACATTGGTTCAGGAGCCTTCGGGAAGGTAAATTACAGCTGTAGAAATAAATATACAACCAATTTTGAATGTTACACTCCCTCCATCCCACGAAGAATATATCTATCTAATGCACCACCATTTATACCTGATAGCTAATCCTTTACAATTTTCTCAAGATGCGGTGATACAACCTTGATTTAATACCGTGCTATGGCCGAGTTATTTCAATCCATCCTATTATCTTATTTTTATAGAAAAATATGTACAGATCACTGGTTTTCTGGTGGACTTATCTTTGAAAAAACTCAGTATAATGTGAATATGAAGGCACTATATTAGAATAGTAATTATATTGATTTTATGCTATACAATGTTCACATAGGTCTATAAAGGGATGCTTGTAGATGGACAACTAGTTGCTGTAAAAAGAGCAAATCATGAATCAAGGCATGGTGGTAATCAATTCAGAGCTGAAATAGAGCTTCTAACGCGAGTTCATCATACAAACCTTGTCAGGCTGTTGGGTTTCTGTATAGAAAAAGGAGAGCTAATACTAGTCTATGAGTATGTTCCAAATGGCAACCTGAAAGAGAGTTTATCAGGTACTTAAATCTAGTGCACCATTTTTCTCTATTCTCTACAATTTCTGCAAATCACTTGCCATTTTTGTTGAATTGTTCTTGCTTACTACAAATCTACAATGTTACTTTCGTGTAGGACGGAATTATAAACATGACAGTATGCAAATATTAGGGGGCGTTTGGTTGGTGTATTTTTTGAATTGGAAACGGATTCGATTAAACCAATACCGTTACCATGTGTTTGGTTTGAAGGCATGGTAACAATTACCATTACATACCTAAGGGTAATGATTACCCCTTATTTGTTACCTCTTAAAAACTTGGGGTAACAAATACCCTTACCCTCATCTTAACAAATACCCTTTCTATGGTTAAACCAAACAAATGAAAAGGTAATATCTAAATGATTCCTTTCCCCCCTCTTATTTGTTTCCATTCCACTCCGTTTCCACTTTTCAAACCAAACGCCCCATAGTCTCTATTTGCATCTTCTGAAACACAAATTCATCATACCCTCAGGCGTTTTAATTTTCCAACATCTAATTTCAATCTCAATTAACACCTCTTAACAAAGGCCTAGCTAAATAAATTTCTTCAAAAATTTATATTTGTTGAGGGTTGTAAAACAGAAATTGGAACATATGCCTGCCTGCAAACACATCTGACGATTTTGCTTTCCTTTGGCTCTTGATAGTTTTGTGTGTACACTGTATAATGCAGGAAAGTCAGGGGTACGACTAGACTGGAAGAGGAGAATAAAGGTAGCTCTTGGTACAGCAAGAGGTTTATCTTACTTGCATCAACTAGCCAACCCGCCAATTGTACACAGAGACATCAAGTCGAACAACATCCTTCTTGATGAAAACTTGAATGCAAAAGTTTCTGATTTTGGTCTGTCCAAGCCTCTGATTGATGTTGGAAAGAGTCATATCACCACTGAAGTGAAAGGGACAATGGTACGTTTACACCTTATGAATTTGTCGTCGCTAGTTGAGTTTATTATAGGGGCTTGTTGACATGATAAGCCAGCCAATCTACCTATTAAATAAAAATATTAAGCCACTAAGAAATACATTGTCCAGCAAGTTTGAAGGTTTATTTAATGTGCAGGGATACTTGGATCCCGAATATTACTATACCCAAAAGCTGAACGAGAAGAGTGATGTATACAGTTTTGGAGTACTAATGCTCGAGGTGATAACAGGAAAATCACCACTAGTTAGAGGAAAATACGTCGTAAGTGAAGTAAAGAATGTCATTGACAGAACACAGGATCTATACGGTCTTCATGAAGTTCTCGACTCAGGTATTATATTCAGCACTTCACTGAAAGGCATTGAGAAGTATGTTGATTTGGCATTGAGGTGCGTGGAAGTATCGGGTGCTAATCGCCCTGACATGGGAGAGGTGGTGAAACAGCTTGAGGACATATTAGAGATGGCTGGTTTGAATCCATACGTTGATTCAGGAGGGAGTTCAGGAACATTTGATCAATGGAATATTCGACATTTTTATAGGGATGAATCATTGTACAGTCATAATGGAGCACTCCCACGTTGAGTTCAAGTTCTTTGTATTGGGACCCTTTCATTAGAGTTCATATTGTTGTTTGTGATAAACTTGGTGCCTTTTTTTTTTTTTTTTTTTTTTTTTTTTTTTTTTTTTTTTTTTATTATTATTATTATTATTATTATTATTATTATTATTATTTTTGTAATTGGTTGAATGTTAATATGTTTAAAACAGTAATATTTATTTATATTAATAATCAGTGAACATCATATTGTTATGAGATAATATTATAATTGTACATTTTTGCGTTTCCAAAAAAAAAATGTACATTTTGGTATTAGTAATAAATTAAAAGGAAATTTTTTCAGAAAAACCATTTATAACAACTATTTTGTGGGAAAAAACCTTACAAAAATTTTTTGGCAAGGAGAAACCAGATTGTAAAATATTTTTGTTCAAGACAACCTGATATCTCTAATCACTCAATTAACCACTAATTTCCCCTTAATTCTTCTAATTACCCATAATCTCACTAATTATTTAATAATTAAGTTGATTTATAAATTAAAAAAAAAAAAACCACCCTCACCCTCACCAACACCAGCCACCCTCTCCTTCTCTTCCTCCCATGGCAGTATCCCCATCTCTAGTCGTCGCCTAGAACCCCCACCCTCGCCGACCAACCTCCACCGTCGAACCGACCCCCTCCCTTTCCCCTTTACCCTCGTCCTAACCACCCTCCTAAACACTAACCCAAAAATGAATCTAACCCAGAATCACACCAAATTAAACTTTCACAATGAGTAATTGAAACAACTCAAAAGCAATTGCGACATTTAAAGAAGGATTTCGAAGTTGTAATTAGATGGGAGGAGATAGATTGGGGCGTTTAAGGAGGATTTATTGAAGATTCAGGAGGGGATTTGATTGCGTATGAAGCGTTTTGGTTGGGGTTTTGGGGTGATTTTCTGGAGGAGGGTGGTCAGCAAGGGTAAAGGGGAAAGGGAGGGGGTCGGTTCGGCGGGGGAGAGGGTTTCCAGGTGGCGGCTGGGTTGGGGGAGGGGGTTGCTTCCATGGGAGGGGAAGAAAGATAGGGTGGCTGACTAATGGTGGTGAGGGTGGTTTTTGTTTTTGTTATTTTAATTAAAAAATATACTTAGTTATTAAATAGTTAGTGATAGTTATGAGTAATTAGAAGAATTAAGGAAAATTAGTGATTAATTAAGTGATTAGAGATTTTAGGATGTCTTCAACAAAAATATTTTACAATCTGGTTTCTCCTTGCCAAAAAAATTTTATAAGGTTTTTTCCAACAAAATAGTTGTTATAAATGATTTTTTCTGACAAAATTTCCTAAATTAAAACTTTGGTATGTATTATCTTATCTTCCCTTGCCACTATCAAGTATTTACTTCGATAGCTTAACTGATTTGTGAATTGTGACTAGAGTGTTATTCAATACAACCTTTTTTCTTTAAAGTAAAAGTGAAATCTCATATTTAATTAAGCTAATAGAAAATTAAAACACTAATATATACAAGGGTAATTATATAAGTTCAATTCTTAGAAATGTAAAGCATGCTTATATATGTGTGTGTGAAGGGTTCTAACAAAATTAAAATAAATTTCATTATAACTTTTTGCCTTTTCCTCTTCCTACTCTTACTCTTCATGAACCCCATCATCATCTTCGTGAACTCGGAAGGTGTGCACGACTCCTCTTCACTCTCTTCGTCAGAATGTTGACCAATGACCATTACTAGAACCATTGTATTCCTCATACTCTTCAGCATTCACATCCTCATGGGTCTTTGGTCGCTTTATTAACTTCATTTTTGAGTTTTTCCTGCCCATCGATCACTTCAGCCACCCCTTTACCAGGATTAGAATAAAGTCGATGAATCCTTTGAACACTTGGATGGATCCTATTATAAATATCGCAAAATAAATTTCAGAATTCACTAGCCACATCCAACTAGAATATAAATACAAACACAATTCATAACATTAGCTCACCACCAAATGTTTCCAGCTCCTTGATCGCACAACTGTCTTCGTTTTCATGGTTTTCTATTTATAACCTTTTGTGGGGAATACAAACCTGACAATCTAGGGAGAACATCACAATAGTAATTGTTTGGGTCCAATTAAGCTAATTGGGCCTAGTCATTAAATGATCCAATATTCCAAGGTCAAGGCCCAAGCCTCCAATCAAGCCAAGTCAGCAACAAGTCACTTGGTCCAAATGGTTATGGTCGGCCCATGATTATTTGGGGCCCAATTATTCTCCTCTCTTTGTATGCTAAGGTATAAAAGCCTTCAATTACATCATTTGTCATATACACATAAAAGCCTCAAGCATTAAATCTCCTGCATAGCTTTCTCTCTCTAATCACTGTTTGACTTCGGCATCGGAGGGGTCTTCCTCGGATCCACCCCCGAGGCCAGTTTACGTGTGTTTGCTGTGCAGGAAACCTTTGGCCCAGCATCATTTGGACCGGACCAGTCTTCATCCACTTCATTGGACCTTCGGCAAGGTCCCATTGTTTTCACCCGAAACAATTTGGCGCCGTCTGTGGGGAAGACTTTCAAAAAATCTTTAAGCCAATCAAAATCATCTTGTAAAAATCTTAGTAGCAATGGCTAAGAACTGCAAGAACAAGAGATCAAGTCAGGGAGCGGGTGAAAGGCCTAAGACTCCTACACCATCACCTTCGCCGGACCGAAACTCTTCTAAGGGTGCCAGTTCGGGGGGAGGATCATACCGGGAGGATTCCCTATCCCCTGTAATTCACAACTCTCATCATAGACCGAGTCCTCCTCAGTCTAACAGAAGTCAGTCCGATCATAGGACTCAATCAGTGCCCCAAAGTCAACCTTTGACCATCCGCTCTCACTCTCACACTCAGCCGAGGACCCCTTTAACGGGGCCTAGCTCGGAAGAAGTGGCAAGAGCGCTCGCGGTGCTCATGGAGGCGATGAGGGCACAAAATATGCCCCCACCTCGCGACCGAACTCCTCCGCATACCAGGCATCAGCGGAGGAAGGTTGACCGAGAGGGGGGAAAGCCTCCTTCTTTCAGGGAGCTGGAAGAATGGGAAGAGGACACTTGGAGGACTGAAAGAGAGAGGAAAAAGAACCCTCACTTTTTTAAAGAATCCTCTACCTCTCGGTCAGAAACTCACAAGAGCAGCAGCTCAGCCTCTCAGCCGGAAAATGACCGTCGAGGGCAACCTGAGACTGTTCGCCGAAGTGTTCTCGACCGACTCGGCGGCAGGGAACCGAGTGTGCATAGTCGCCTCTCATTTTCTGCAGCCGAGGCCCGAACTTCCCAGCCAGGGACGAAAACCACTCCTACCTCTCTAAGAGGGCGGAGCGCGGTCCCTTCGGCCAGGAACAAAGGCAAGGTCGTGATGCTTCCCACCAGTTCTCCATTCGAGCAATGGATTCTGGAAGAGCATGTGCCGACGGTTAAAATCCCGTCGCACATTACATACGATGGAACTTTGGACCCGAAGGACCATATTGCCTCTTATGAGGGGCACATGCACCTTTGCCCCAGGTCCGAAGCGACCTGGTGCAAATACTTTCCCACCACTCTCAAGGGGGTCGCGCAAGCGTGGATCTCCAAGGGAGTAAAGGAAGGCTCCATAACGGGGTGGGACGACTTGTCCACCAAGTTCAAGAGCAAATTCTCCACGGCAAACCGCCGAGAGAAGACCACTGCAGAGCTCATGGGCCTACAGCAAGGGGAGACCGAGAGTCTCCGAGACTACCTGACTCGTTTCAGCAACGAGTCATCTAGCGTTTCTCAGCTGGACCAAGGGCTAGCCGTTTTTGCAATGCAGAACGACCTTCAGCCTGGAAAGTTCCTAGACTTCATGGTCATGCATACCTCGCAGACCCTGGAGGAGGCTCTGAACGCCTCGGATAAATTCATCCGAGCCGAAGAGTGGAACAAAACAAAATCCAAACCCCAATCCGGGGGTGAGAAGCAAAAACAAATGTCTGAAGGCCAAGGCCAGAAGACGAAAGGAAAGGCGAAAGCCTCAGAACAATCCTCGACCAACGAGCCGAAAAAGGAAAAATCTGCTCCTTTCACAGGCAGATATGAATCCTATACTCCGCTAGCCCTTCCGCGCGCTAAGATCTACAACGTAACGAAGGAGGAGCAGAGTTATAGGAAGCCGAGACCACTCCCCGAGTGGTATCAGCGAAAAAATAAAAACCAGTGGTGTGAGTTCCACGAATCACCAGGACACAACACTGAAGAGTGTATCCAGCTGAAGGACCAAATCGAAGATATGGTTCGGAAAGGATACTTGAAAAAATACATCGCGGATCACCGCGAGAAAAAAGAGGCTGAGAAATCCGAAGAGGACTCTCGGCAAGAACTTGACTTCCCCCGAAAGAACAGCAAAAATGCGGAGGGAAAATTCCCTCCAATTAATGTTATCTCGGGAGGAATATGTTCTGGGAGGGAATACAAGCGTCATCTTAGGGCTTTAACCCATCAGGTGAACAACGCCAGCCTTCAGCCTCCTCAGTCGCCGATGCCGAACATGACATTCTCAGCCGCCGACTGCCGAGGGGTGACGTTCCCTCACGAGGATCCGTTGGTGATTATCGCCACGGTGGCCAACCACGACGTCAGCAAGGTTCTTGTTGATGGCGGCAGCGGAGCAAACATCCTGTTTCGAAAGGCCTACAATCAAATTAAGCTGAAGCCCAAGCACCTCACGCCGGTACCCTACCCGGTATCCGGATTCAACGGGGCCTCAACTTATCCAGACGGGAAGGTAACACTTCCTGTCACCATCGGCTGCAATGAGGCAGCCAGGAACGTCATGACCGAATTCTTGGTCATCGATGCTCCTTCCGTGTACAACGTGATCATGGGGAGACCCATTATTCACGAGATCCAAGGGGTAGTCTCGACATACCATCAGCTGATGATCTATGTCTCGGATGCCGGCTACCCCGAAAGGATCGAGGGCAGCCAAAAGGAGGCCCGAAGGTGCAACTACCTCAAGCCGTCCACCAGTCGTACAAAAGAGGACGACGAGGATGAGGAGGAGAAAGATAATCAGCCGAACACGAAAAAGCCGAAAGGCCTAAGTGCTTCGGCTCAAGGAGACCTGGCCAAAGAAAAAGGGCTAGGAAAAGAAAAGGCTAACTCATCATCTGAGCCAAAAGACTCAGAGAGCCAGCTGAAAAAGAAGAAATCTGGAACTCCTGCTGACATAGACAGCAGACCAGAAAATGAGGAGTCCAGCCCCACGGCAATGGAGCTGGACCATCAGACCGAAACGGTCGAGTTGACTGAAGGAGACGTCGAAAATGCGTTACAATCAGATTGGACCTTGATCCAAAAGTCCGCGTTGAACTCATCCAACTCCTTCGAGACAACCGAGATGTGTTTGCTTTCTCGGCAGCTGACATGCCCGGGATAAGTCCAGACCTCATCTCCCATAAGCTTAACGTCGACCCCACGTGTCGACCAGTTAAGTAAAAGAAGCGGAACTACTCCGCAAATAAGAACCGAGACATCGCAGCCGAGGTCAAAAAGTTGCTGGATGCAGGCTTCATCGAACCCTGCCAGTACCCAGAATGGCTGGCTAATGTTGTGATGGTTCAGAAGGCAAATGGCACCTGGAGAATGTGCGTTGACTTCACGGACCTAAATAAGGCGTGTCCGAAGGATTTTTATCCCTTGCCGAGGATCGATCAGCTAGTCAACTCGACAAGTGGCCACGCCTTGCTTAGTTTCATGGACGCATTTTCTGGGTATCATCAGATCTTCATGCACCCCGACGACCGAGCAAAAACGGCATTCGTTACGAACGCCGGGGTGTATAATTACAAAATGATGCCCTTCGGATTGAAAAATGCGGGGGCAACATATCAAAGATTGGTGGATCAAGTTTTTGCCGAGAAAAAAGGCCGAAAAATGGAAGTCTACGTTGACAATTCAATCGTCAAGAGCAAAAGAGATGAAGACCATGTTAAGGACCTGGCAGAAACCTTCGCCACCTTAAGAAAGCACCAGATGAAGCTGAATCCGAAGAAGTGTGTCTTCGGCGTGAAGTCAGGGAAATTCCTTGGGTTCATGGTCAGCAAAAGAGGGATTGATGCCAATCCCGCCAAGGTGCAGGCAGCACTTGATCTCCCCGAGCCGAAAACAAAGAGGGATGTTCAGCGGCTCACCAGAAGAATGGCAACCCTCTCGAGGTTCATCTCTAGGGCCTTGGATAAGGGGTTACCTTTCTTCAAAGCTCTGAAACTCCCGAAAACAAAAGAACTCGTCTGGGAAGACGAGCAAAAAGAAGCCTTCAAGCAGCTTCGGGAGCACCTGGCTCAACTCCCAACGTTGGCTAGCCCAGTGGAAGGAGAATCCCTGTACTTATACGTGGCTGTCAGCCCAGCCACCATCAGTGCAGTGCTGCTGAGGGAGGAAAATAAGGTTCAGCAACCGATCTACTCGTCAGTCACACTCTGACGGGTGCTGAGGCCCGCTACCCCTTACTTGAAAAAGTTGCTTATGCAGTGGTGGTAGCCGCTCGGAAGTTAAGACCCTATTTTGATTGTCATTAGATAGTGGTTTTGACCGATCAGCCGCTGGAAAAGGTTCTCGGCAAGGTTAAAAAATCTGGTAGGATGGCCAAATGGGCTTTTGAGCTCACAGAATTCAGCATCAGCTACCAGCCGAGAGCAGCCATAAAGGCTCAAGCTCTGGCGGATTTCCTGGCCGAATGCTCGTACCAGGAAACTCTGGATGATGAAAAGAGAACCTAGACTGTGTTCATGGATGGATCCTCCACCGTGAACGGGTCGGGGGTAGGGGTGGTCATAACCTCTCTTGAAGGAAAAACCTTCGAGTACGCACTGAAATTTTCATTCAAAGCTTCGAATAACGAAGCCGAATATGAGGCGGCCATAGCCGGCCTAGAATTGTGCTTCTCGCTGGAAGCCGAGCATGTTTGTCTGAAGACAGACTCTCAGCTAGTTGCATATCAGATTGGTGGCAGCTACGAGGCCAAAGAGCCCTCAATGATATCATACCTTGCCAAGATCAAGTCAGTTATTGCAAAGCTGAGAACTTTTGAGGTTCAGCTGATCCCAAGGGGTCAGAATGCTCAAGCCGATGCACTCTCCAAACTTGCTAGTTCAACTCTCACTGAACTGAACCGATCTATATATGTGGAGGTGCGCCGAGAAAGAAGTGTCGACGAAGCATCTGAAGTGTGCTGCGTTGATCAAGAACCAAGCTGGATGGATCCCATCCTGGCTTTCAAGCTCCGGGGAGAAATTCCCGAAGACAGAATTTCGGCCTCCAAGTTGAAGCGAACTGGTTCAAGGTTCATTGTCTTCAACGGGGAGCTGCTGAGGAAGTCCTTCTCAGTCCCATTACTGAAATGCGTGGGACCGACGGATGCAGATTATATCCTTCGGGAAATCCATCTCGGCATCTGTGGGAATCACATTGGGGGAAGGACATTGGCCCACAAAGCATTAAGGGCGGGGTACTATTGGCCCACCATGATCTCAAACGCTAAGGAACTGGTCAGAAAATGCGAAAAATTCCAAAAATTCGCACCAGTCATCCATCAGCCAGCCCAAGAGCTTTAGCCTGTGCTGAATCCCCTTCCATTCGCCCAATGGGGACTGGATATCCTGGGCCCATTTCCGGATGCCGCATACCAGAAAAAATGGCTGATAGTCGGTGTCGACTATTTCAGTAAATTGATTGAGGCTGAAGCAGCCTCAAACATTACAGAACAGACTGTCAGAAAATTTATCTGGCAGAATATCATCACTCGTTACGGCATCCCGAAAGTATTTGTCTTCGATCATGGGAGGCAGTTCGATAACCTGCCGCTGAAGCGGTATACAGATCAGTTCGGCATCAAACTGGCATATTCAGCGGTATGCCACCCGCAAAGTAACGGACAGGCCGAAGCTGCAAATAAGCAGATCCTGAACGCCCTCAAAAAGAGGGTGGAAGATCAAAAGTCCAAGTGGCTGGAGGAGCTCCCAGGAACCCTCTGGTCCCTTCGGACAACCGAAAAAGAGGCAACGGGCCACTCACCCTTTGAATTGGTGTATGGCGCCGAAGCCGTCCTCCCCGTGGAGATCGCTACAGAAAGCCTGCGAGTGCACCACTTCTCGGCTGAGAATGAGGATCTTATGAGGGAATCCCTCGATTTCCTCGATGAAGTAAGAGACTCAGCCCGAGTCATAATGGCTGTATACAAACAGAGAATCAGCAAATTTTACAACCGAAGAGTCCAAGCGAGGCCCCTCAAAATTGGAGTCCTCGTCCTTCGGAACGCTGCTGCAGTGTAGAAAAACCGAATTCATGGGAAACTCTCAGCTGCTTGGGAGGGACCCTACGAAGTTTATGATGAGCTTCAGCCAGGAACATACCGACTTCGGCAGTTGGATGGGACTGAATTGAAAAATCACTGGAATGCTGATGTACTTAAAAAATACCATGTGTAAACCCTTCGGGGCAGAACAATCTTTGTAAGTACATTTTGAATTATTAATGAAAGGCCTCAGAGCCGCTATTTTCTACAAACATTTGCAATATTCTCTCTGTGTTTTCTTTACACTATCTACTCTTCAAGGGTTTCCTTCGGCCCTGTCCGAAACCTTCGCCCTCAGAGCACCAGGTTTCGGATTGCCGATAAACTCGCCTTCTTAAGGAACTCTTGTCTTTCAGCGGGGGTGAAAACCTTTGTAAGACTTGTTCTGCAAGGCAATGAGTCCATGGACAAATCTGGGATATTGCCTTAACTGAGCTCTGTATCCCAGATAGCCATTATCTGAAATACTGCCTTCAGCTGGCCCTGTGTTTGAGATATCCATTTTTAAGATAGACAGAAAATCAAGAGCAAAAGCATAAACTTGCAGAAAATGAGAGTTATCTCAGAAATTTGAAGAGCAAGTCTTCAGATCTCTAGGAGGGCGAGAAGCACAATAAGTGCAGACTGCCTCAGCTGACACCTCTAAGCTGAAGCTATATATATATACATACATATATATATATATATACATATATATATATATATATATATATATATATATATATATATATATATACATATATATATATATATATATATACATACATATATATATATATATATATATATATATATATATATATATATATATATATATATATATATATATATATATATATATATATATATATATAATGCAAATTCAAAGCAAAGCAATATGAGGGAATCAAATGCATAGATACAAAATCATGCTCGGATTACGAGCTACAAAGCATAAATGTTCAAGCAAACTAAAAGATAATATTTCTTTTTGCCTTGTACGTACTTCGGCATAGCATGAAGAGCCAGTCTCCGAGCTACCCCATAGCCGTTGAGGTAGGCAGTCGAGTACTCCTCCTGGGTGTAAACCCTGAGGGCTAGCTGAGCCTCAGCATCGGCCAGCTTCTTCTGCACCTCTTGCAAGGCTTTCTGGGAAGACTCTCGTTGTTCCTTCAACTGAGCCTCGGCATCAGCAAGCCGTTGCTCAGTCTGCTCAGCCTGGGCTCGGGCCCGGGAAAAGCGCTCTTCCTGGTTCTTCAGCTGAACCTCAAGACCGGTGATGCTTTGCCGCTGAGACTCTAGCTGGACCCCGGCCTCGATCAGCTCCTTCTCCATTTCAGCGCAGAAGGTGTTGAAGTTGTCAACCACAACTTGGGCCCTATGCTCGGCTTTCTCCTGCTTCATCTGGGCAATCTTTGCCTCCGTTTCAGCAATGTCCACCCTTTCCTGGAGCGTATCTATCATCTCGCAGGTCATGGTGTGGTTGTAGACAACCTGCAGAACCAAAATTAAATTTTTCAAACTTGCAAAATTACAAGTGTACAGAGTAAACTGGAAACGCTGAAAGTGCAGAGTTTTATTGCATACCTGCATCAGCAGCCTTTGGTTGTCTCGGGCAGGATCTGGTACTGAGGGACCAGGTTCGGCAATTCCAGCGGTCGCCCGAACAGACCATCTCGGACTTGCTCCATTTCGGATAAGTCAGAGCATCCGCCGAAATAAACCTCAGCGTTTTTCTTGTGCTTTCCCCAGCTCTCGGCCCTAACGCCATCGGGGATAGAACACTTCTTGGCTGAGAACCCCATGTCCCCAGATTGGAAGGACTTGAAAGAGGGGAACGAAGTTGATGGAACTTCGTCCGCTTTCTCGGGCTCAGTCGTTGCCCCTCCTTCAGCCTGGACCCTCTCAGCCTCGCCGAGAGGTTTACTTGTTAAGGCGTCGACCTCCCGTTGAATCTCCTCAGTGAAGCCCCTAGGGGTCCCTTCTTCAGCAGTAGCCGCCTCCTCGGCTACTTCAACAACTTCAACCTCAGGGAGCTCAACAGCACTCCCCTTGTTGGAAACCGCTTCGGGAACCCCCTCCTTTGGATCAGGAGTTCGCTGGTCCACCTCCATGTCAGCAGTTGGAGGATTCCTAGGCGGTGACGGGATTGGCGGTGGTGGCAGAATCGGGGGCGGAGGCCTGCTTCGGTCAGCAACAGGTTCCCTTATTACTACGCCAGGCCTTGGCCTCAGCGTGAACTCTCCCGGACCCATAACAGCTGGGCCCGTCCTCCTCCTCTTCCTCTGCTCTAGAGGCTGATCGTCCATATCGTCAGAGTCTGTAGATCCAAGCTCTGAAAGGTCGTCTGACGATGCCGGATCCTTCCCTTCTCTCCTTCTGCCCTCTTCCTCAAACTGCAGAAGTGGGGGAGCAAGAAGGGGTCGGTAAAAAAAAAAAAAAAACAACAAAAAGAAGGAAAAAGCAAGCGCTGAAAGGTGTACCAAAGTCTTCGGCTGGACCTCGGCAGCTCTAGAATTCCCTTCACCCCTCTCTAGGGAGTTGATGGCCCTAGTCACCTCTTCAGCAGCCTGAGCGGCGAGTACTTCCTCGGCGAGCAAAGGCCTCAAAGGATCCCGCTTCTCCCACCAAGGTTTCTGCCTCAGATAATCTGCAGCAGCCTCGATCTGAAGGCCCGTCGAGTGTAGGTGCAGAGGACGATCCTTCGGAGCAGTGATAGCTGGAGCTCGGTCTAAGATGACCCTTTCAGCATTCACTCCCAGCCGACCGTAGTCAATGCCAGAGGTAGCCTCGCTCAACTCTAAAAGGAGAAGTCGAAGGTTACCTCTAAGACAGACAGAACAAATAAGGCAATCACAAAATAAAGTCCCCGGCCCCAGCCGAAGGTACTTACCGTCTCTATACTTTCGGCTGAGGCCGACAACTACAAGCATCTTCTCTTGGAAGACGTAATGGTTATCGGGAAGCCATCGAGTTGGGAGGGACTTCAGTCGGCCGGTCCCCCTAGGATTTTTCTACTTCCCGAAGAAGTTCATCTGCTCATAACTTGGATGGCTGGCGGCACCAGGGTCTTCAGGACCCAAATCTTGCATGTTCGGATCGGGCCTGGAGAGATAGCGAGGGGCCCCGAAAAAGTAGGGATGCTCCGGATCGACAGGGGCCCTCACCCAGATCCATTGGCCTCTCCAGTCCTTATCCGAAGAGTCATTCGGCCACATAGTTAAATATTGAGGGAGGCTCTCTAGTCGCCACCAGCCTGAAGACCTGTGCTGGCCGTACACGCTCTGGGTGTTCTGCACTAGCTGATGCATCCTTCGGAAGCAATGCAAATTCGGTTCAACGGCAAAAAACCGGCACACCCAGAGATAAGTCATCACCCGCCGAATGTTGACAGGCGTTAATTGGCACAGGGAAATCCTATACTTTATTAGAATATCCCTGATGAAGGGATCCAAAGGAAACCGAAGCCCGTACTGCAGTTGCCGAGTGTATACTCCCACATACCCAGGGGGAGGGCGGTGAATTCTGTCAGTAGGCGAGGGCATTCGGCACCAATACCCATCTTCTTCAAAGATGCCGTAGTGTAATTCGATCTGTTCGGCAAACCGATAAGCTTCGGCATGCCTAACCCACCAGTAATAAGGGGTATTGTCAGTCATAGCTCTTTGGGCTTCGGCATCCTGCCATTCAGCATACCCAGGTAGCAAACCCCAGAGCACAGGAGGCAGGTTTTGCCCCTGTTCAGCAACCCCAGCCTCGGCACCCTGCTGAGGGGGAGGCCCAGCCTCGGCCCCTTGCTGAGGGGCAGCTGCGTTCAAGGGGACCGCCGGAATCCCCCTTTCCGGGTCTTCCTCGACGCGTTCCTCATTCCATACGTCGGCGCGGTCCCGGGGATCCCGGACCTGACCTCGTCTTCCAGTCCGGCGACCTCTTAAACGAGCCATAGACGGATTCGCGGGAAAGGAAATCGGGAAAAGAGGAATTCTTTGAGAAAACTAAGAAAATCGAGGGAAATTCGAAGAAAATTACCTTTATGAGAATCGAAACTCGCCGATTCAATGGGTCGGAGCAACGGGTTTGAGCGTCGAGCTTTGATTTCGGGCGCGGAGCGGAATTTCGAAGTGGAAGCAACGGTTTCTTAGAGAATCCGAGAGTGAATTGGTGAAGAAATGAGAAGAGAAATGGCGAACGTGGATTTATGTTTCCAGAAAATGGGAATTTAGAAAGCCAAAATGCTTAATTCCTCTTAAACCTCCTTAAGTAACCGTTAAACACTCTCTCTCTTGATTAACCGCCCACTATCCACTCAACTTCCCATTAATTATCCAAATTACAGTTATTTAGTTAAGGACTGTTTAAAATTTAAATCTTTTGATTTAATTAAATCATTTACTTCCCTCCATTTTTATTGGATTCAAACCCGACCCGTCATCCTTCCAAATCGGGTCTGGGGGGCAAGCTGTTTGGGTCCAATTAAGCTAATTGGGCCTAGTCATTAAATGATCCAATATTCCAAGATCAAGGCCCAAGCCTCCAATATTCCAAGGTCAAGGCCCAAGCCTCCAATCAAGCCAAGTCAGCAACAAGTCAATTGGTCCAAATGGTTATGGTCGGCCCATGATTATTTGGGGCCCAATTATTCTCCTCTCTTTGTATGCTAAGGTATAAAAGCCTTCAATTACATCATTTGTCATATACACATAAAAGCCTCAAGCATTAAATCTCCTGCATAGCTTTCTCTCTCTAATCACCATTTGACTTCGGCATCGGAGGGGTCTTCCTCGGATCCACCCCCAAGGCCAATTTACGTGTGTTTGCTGTGCAGGAAACCTTTGGCCCAGCATCATTTGGACCGGACCAGTTTTCATCCACTTCATTGGACCTTCAGTAAGGTCCCATTGTTTTCACCCGAAACAGTAATTAACATCATGGACACAAGCTTCAACCTAAGCTACAACCAAGACAAAGCTTTTCACAATCATATTGCACACAAAACTAATTAAATAGGGTTTATCAAGTTTGGTTACATCATTGCATGTTTAAACCAAAACAAGGGGACGACCCCACTAGTTCTTATCACGAATTCAAAATCTAAATTAAATTAGAATAAGGGGAACACATGCACTAATTACATCAAACATATTTAAATCATCTTTCAAATTAATTATATCAAAAAGACTTGGAAGAAGCTCAATTAATTCAAACACCACAAAAAGAGCTTAAGGTTACATAACAATGTTTCATTAATGAAATAATATAAAGTTGCAGGAATTTTTATTTATAACACCAGGCCGGAAGCCCCGTAATACATTACCATTTTAAAAACCCTAACTCACAAATTGGAAAAATTATAAATTGGCCTTTAATTTGTAGGCATTGATTAAAGTGCGCCTACTTAAGCAAGTGTGAATATGCTTGACACTAATAGAAAGTGGGAATTGACATAAACGATTAGGGACAAATAAAGTAGGGAGCCGCCAACAAATTTTTAACGAACTTGTAAACCGTTTACAGATCATTATGAGGCAACTACAATAAAGGGACAACAATCGGCAACAACGATTAACCCGTGAAGGTTACAACCCCATTAATAATCCACGAGATTACTAATCTATATGGTTCGGAACCACGAGAGGAGGATCGGGGATGATGGTACGAAGTGAGTCGTAAAGTCACATTCGCCCGTAATGGTCTCTACTCGATTCTTGTAGTGAAAAGTATTTTATGCGATTTCAAAGGCACATAAACAAAGATTCAATTTGCTCTGAACTAAATTAGGCTAAATTGGTTGAATATTAATGCAACACATAACTCAGAAAATTAGTGATCACTTGATTAAGCAACAAGATTAAAAAGGAATCTAAAATGGTCGTCCAAATTATATTATTAGACATGATATTCAATTATATATTCCCTTTAAACATGCAATGTGGTGATCAAAATAAACAATAGAATAAACATTAATATTGGAAGCAATTTGACCATAATATTAATTTAAACAAATCAATCCCATCACGAAAATAGCAAAATACAAAAAAAAAATAATAAGTAATTAAATTAAATAATTAATCACATTGCGCTCGCTCCTTTAAATTGCTACATCATGAATAAATCGTTAGTAATTTCAATAAAAATATAAATTGAATTGAAAGAATTAAAGTAAAGAGTTAGAAAAATTGATTTCACCCTGGATTATACCTTCACGCACGCCTTAGTAAAAAAGGAAGAACCTTTGGATCTTGTTTTGACCTTTGAATTACATGAACATGATTAAAAATAAAGCTAAGAACAATAGAAATCGTACGTTGAAGCTTTACGTCTAAGCCTTTTGGGTTTAATGGGATAAAAAAAATAGTTGTAGGGATCTCCAAATCGTCTTATTTAAATCAGAAATAAGGGAGGAATTTATAGACTTAAAATCGAATGAAGATAGATTTGTAAGAAAAGATGGAATTTAGGAAACACGTTATGTGGGTCAGCAGTTTTACAGTTTTTGTTATTATTATAACTTTATAAAGATAAATAATATACTGTTGAATTGGAAAAAAAGCTAATCAGATTGATATCTTTTGTAGAATAAAAGATGTGGCCGGAATAGTGAGACAGTGTCAGTTTTTTATAGAGCTTAATATTTTGATCATATCTTTTCCGTTATAACTTGGAATTGGGCATCTGATATATTCATGGAAATCTTATTTCAAGGGATAACAACCATCTAAGATTTTGATAAAAATTATGAGGCACGAAAAAAAAATCTCGGTTATGTGCTACAGTTATGAAAAGAGGAAATTAGCCTTAGGTTTATGTGGATTTTAGGCTAAAAGGGTTTGGGTTATTATAATTCTTATAGCCAAAGACTGTTTTTCAATAAAATTACTAAATACAACTCTATACCCATCTACATGCCAATTATAGAAACTCTAGCAACTACAAATTGGGGGAAATTGTAATTGGTGTTATAACCATCAAATTGGCGTTAGAATAATCAAATTGTACATAATTCTTATACCCTAATATTGTTTTCTCATACAAATACACCGCTAGACCAATTAAAGAAACCCTAATTAAGAACTAAAATTTGGAGAAAATTAAAATTGGCTTTAGAATCATCAAATTGTTATATTTCTTAAACCCTAATACTGATTTCAAATAAAAAATACACCACAACCCCTGCCTTAAACCATAATACATTCGCATTTTAAAAACCCTAACTCAATTTTGGAAAAAAAACAATTACATTGAAAATTGGATAAAGTACTTAAACCTTAAAATTGTTTGATTAAATTCTGAAAATCTAATAAATTTATAAAGATACATTCGTCAAATTCTTCACAATTACTCGCCTACACTGCTTCAATTCTCCACACGCCTAACCCAACCACAAAGCTTCTATCCGACCACACAACTGACCGACGATGGGGATAAACTACTTCAGAAAGATGGTCATCAAGGTAAAGAGAATAGATTGAGAATATTGACTGGAAGAGAAGAAGAGAGAGACCGAGAAATAGGGGTTGAAAGAAGATAAAGGAAAGACAGAGAGACTTGAGAGAGAAAAGTTACTGGAAAAGAGAGAGTGTGAGATAAAACTTTTCTAATTGCATGTGATCAAATACAAACACGAAGTACAACATAGTCCATATTGTAGAATTCGCCCAAATAAGCATAACAAAAAGCATAACAAGAAGTAAGGTGGATTTCCACTCATCTTTCCAAAATGCATGCAAATTTGCAATCTTGCCCCTTGTTATGCATTTGTCCATGCATAACAAGCCTCCTTTAGACAAGCTCAGTTAAAGAAATAAGAATATGTGTACAGGTGGAATGAAAGGAATGATTATATATTACGTGTAATTTCTGGGTTGGAAGTCTTACGGGGCATTTGGCATGTTGGAATGACAATTTGGGGATTATATGATGAGATTGGGATAGGGAATGGGAAAGGGAGTTGCAAGGTGGGAATTCATAAAATATGTCTAATGTCTTGTTTGGATAGAGATGAGAAACAAAATGATACAATTAGGAAAACACCCTCGCAAAAATCATTCCATTTTCTATTTCATTAATGGCATTTTAGTCAATTCACTATTTGTTTTCGATTCCCATCTCTATTACCTACTTCTGGGTAATAAACTAATGGGAATAGAAACATTTTATTTATTCCCATTTTCATGAACCAAACATGGGAATTACCATAAATTGGGATTAATATTCCCAATCCCACCTTCAATAATTCCCACTTACCAAACAACCCATTAGAGTGTTGAAAGAGTATACCTTTTTTTTTTTTTTTTTATAACAAAAAAAGATAAGATTGAAAATCTAATTTTTCATAAAAATTAATTTATCTTGCATTTGAGTAATTTGGTATTTGCATTTAATACTTGGGAATAATATTAGGAAAAAATTTCAAAAATAATACAAACTTTGAACGGCACGCCAAAAACAAGTCAATCTTTTGATTATTTCTAAATAATACAAACTTTGAAAGGTGTCCACTTTAAACAAGTTATGACCTGTTGGTGACTTGTTTAACAGGTTTTATGAGACACGTGTCATCGTTTTATTGGTTGACAATTTAATTTTTTTTTTTTACATCTTTTATAGTTTATTTAATGTTCTTAATCATTAAAGTCAAATAATATTTCCTCAAACAAAAAAGTCAAATAATATTAATTATTATTATATTAAAAAACCACTCTTTATTATTGAAACTCCTAATTTTTATAAAACAATATTATTTTTGTTATTATTATTATTTAAAATGAAAAAAAAAACTTTTTTTTTAAAAAAAAACCATCACCACCACACCCCAGTCGGCCACCGCCACCGCCCCCGCCCCCACCTCCACTGCCACTTGCCGCCCAGACTCCCTCCACCCCCTCGTGCCAGCTTGCCGACCGACCAACCTAGTTGACCAGCTCTTCCCTTGCCCTATTCAACCCCTTTCCCCTTCCCTTGCCCTAATTCGACCCCATCCCTTCCCCCTCACCGGGACGTCGAATGTTTGACCCCTTCAAGGAGGAGGAAGGTGGTTTGGTGGCAGCAATTGAGGGTGAGGAGGGGATGGCTGGACTGTTGGTGGTGGTGGTGGTGGTTTTTTTTTTTTAAATAATGATATTAAAATAATGTTTTACAATAATAATAATAATAGGAGCTAATTACACTACAACAAAATAAAGCAAAGGTAACAATGCAAAACAATTGCCTAATATAAAAAAAGTGTTACCTTGTAGCTAAGACAACACATATGAGGTGTAATTTATGCCCCCGTTGTCTATTCATAAGGCAACACATTTTTATTCAAAGGCAACAATTTTGAAAGCTTAGGTAAAATGATACATAAGGCAACACTTTAACAAAGACAAGAAATGAAAAATGTTGCCATCTAAGAAGATAATTCAAAAATGTTGTCACTCCCAAACATTTAGTAGTTAGTAGGGCTCGAACTAGTGAGACCTTAGAGTCACAAGGTGAGTTCCCCACCAACTCTACCAAACTTGCTTTATATATATATATATATATATATATATATATATATATATATATATATATATATATATATATATATATATATATATATATATATATATATATATATATATATATATATATATATATATATATATATATATATATTATGTTGTCATTTTAATATAAATGTTGCTATAGATGGCAACATAGATATTAATATTACATTTTTCAAACAATAGTTTTGTTATTGTTATCTTTTCATGCAACAATTATTATATTTGTTGTCTTAGACAAGAAAAAGGTAACACTTTAAGTGACTGTTGCCTTATATAGTCTAGAGCAACACTCTTTTTTTTTTTTTTTTTTTTTTTTTTTTTTCCCTGTTACTTTAGTTCAAGGTAACAAATAAGTATTGTTGCGTTAGATTATTAAGAGTAACATTTCTGTAAGTGTTGCAATCTTAAGTGTTGTCTATTCTCATTTTTTTTTGTAGTGTTAGTTAAATATTTAGTTAGGATTTATTTAATATTTAATTAAGAATTATATGAGAAATTAACCATGCTCAGAGTTTTGATTAAAAGTAAATTATATTGTTGAACAATTTTATATAAAAAAAATGTTAACCGGCCATATATTTTTTTGGCCATATATTTTTTTTGGTGAAGAAGTTAACCGACCATATAAGTTATAGGTAAAGTATCTTTTTTAAGCAGACACTCTTTAAAATTTGTATTATTTCATAAATAATTAAAAGAATGATTTATTTTTGCAAACCGCTCAAAATTAATATTATTTTTGACAAATTTTCCACGATATTATAAAATGAATGAAATATTCTAAAAAGAAAGAAAAATAAAATTGTTGCGATTATTACGAAATAAGTACTCGGTACTATAATTTGGAGTCCATCAGTTCATGCACAATTCACTACTGAGAGTTTGAGACCTACACCAGAATTTCAATAATATTAAGACTAGAATAGACCCGGTCTACAATAACTTATTGTAGACCCAACCTTCTAGTGTACCATACGAATGTGATTATATCATACGAAATGTGATTATATTATTACAAAAGTGATTATGTCATCTTGAAACTATTATGTAAATGTATCACTCAAAAAGTGAATATAGATGATTTTTAAATTTTATCATCCTAAAGATAATTATATAATTATCATTAAATGGTTTAATATGAGATCAAAATATGACTCACAAAAAAATAATTATATCATCTAAAAAAGTGATTATATCATCCAGAATGTGATTATATTATTTGAAAGTGTCAAATTTTGGGTTTACAATAATTTATTGTAGACCGGGTCCGGTGTTTCAACAAATAAATCCCCGGAATTATTTGCCATAAAATTCGAATCATGTTTGTTGAACGGAGGAAAAAAATTTCTACTTCACCAATGAAAAGATCAATGCAGACCCAAAGCATCAACTTGATGAAATATGTAAGTAATTTTCATTTTATAATCTCCCTTGACAATTACTTTGCTTTTACTAGTTCTTTTAAGATTTATATTTTATAATTTATATCCACTTTCATTATGAAACTATTGATTACCTAGTATCCTTAATTCATGCTTAAAAGTCTGTTATTGATTATTTAATCTGTCATGCACGTCTTCAATCTCCTCATTGTTTGATTTGTTCTTGTTAAATTGTTCAATATCAAATTAGTCCCTTGAATTTATTTATTTTAAATTTATTTTTTTTGTTATTATTATTAGAGTGGACTTCAATTTATCAAAATCTTCATCTAAACGTGCTGAGTTCATTTGATAATTGTGGGTTTTTTTAAATGGCAATTTGAATTGATCATTGACAATAGTAGTAATTTATCATAAATCAATGCTTACTATTAGTGGGTTTTGCTGCTCAATATCTTGTTTAATGTTTAGTGATAGACATCATTTGACTGAGTATATAGTTGAATTTTTGATGTTTCTTAACTAAATGCATTACTATGAAAACTGCAATTTAGTCGAATAAACTAACATGGGTTGACCGATTTCATTGGGCGAGCTTGTATAAGTCATTGAGTTTTTGGAAATTCCTTAACTTTTCTGTAAAATTCAGTTTGCTGCTACAGTTATGCTGTGAGGTTTTTGAGCATTTATGCTATATAGTTTTGTTTAGTCGCTTAAATTGATCAATTTGGATCAATGACTCTTAAATTAGCAATATGCCTACTTCTGGTATGTATGCAAATTTCTATTACAACCTCTGAAACAGACCCTAATGACGGTTAGTTTAATCCTTTCTCTGTCTTCCGTGGTTAGTCTGTGATTAAAATCTTTGTTTTCTTACTTTCATGGCACTTATCTGCTCTTTGTACTTGCTTATTCAATCGAGCTTGTTCTGTTTTTTGTTTTTTGTTTTTTGTTTTTTTGTTTTTTTTCCTTTTCTTGCTTCGGTTGTGGAAGAAAGATACGTATCCTAATGACATGATTAAATATTTGAACTACTTTTGTATGCTCCATAAATCATTGAAGATTACAACATTATGAGTACATATATAAATCTATAATGTACAATTCTCTCTGCACTTAATTTTATTTATTGATGTGATGTGTGTTGTCATGGATTGTTTGTGACCAATAGGATATATTTAGACATGTCTCTTCGTATCACAGTAATGGTCCGTC
Source organism: Chenopodium album (assembly GCF_948465745.1). Classification (NCBI taxonomy): domain Eukaryota; kingdom Viridiplantae; phylum Streptophyta; class Magnoliopsida; order Caryophyllales; family Amaranthaceae; genus Chenopodium; species Chenopodium album. The sequence continues at coordinate 30,496,844 of NC_137834.1, forward strand.
TAAGATGTTACTTGCTTATACGATGAAACCAGGATGTTTGACTGAGTACTTGGCTGAAGATTGAGAGATCATCTTAAGCGTGTTAGAATTTCAGGAATATAACTGTGTAACTTTTCTTTGTGGGCTTGTGGCCGAGGGTTGGAAGATGGTCAATGTTGATGGTGGGATGTCATTGATCTTATTACCTCTGAGAATCCCACTTAAGAAAGTAGAATGTACATATAGGGACTAAAATCGATGCTTTTCTAATTGCTTAAGCTTCAATTTTACTTGTGTTCAACGATACCTTTATCTCATTTATGGAGAAATTGGATCAGTAAATAACCTAGGTAAACTTATTTTACTTGACTATTCTATGTATCTTAGGTGTTTGATTGAATTTCTGGTCATATATATTTAAATACATGTTTATCTATTTGATTTTTCGGTCATTTGGAGCATGACCAGACTGTGCACCTGAGCCTAGAGCTGCAATTCTGCTAATAAGTCAATAGGTTCCGTGATTTCTGCCATTTTTGTCCCTATGCATCTTGAACAAAAATAAGTCTTTGTTGAACAATGTTTTCCTGTCAGAGATTATAGAATGGGCAAATAATGTTGGACAGAGGGACTGTTAGTGTAACATAATCATGAAAAGTGAATGAAGACCTAGCTTCCAGATATTGACCAGACTTATTGATGAGCCATATAACATGATTGCATCTTTGTTGCATGTTTTTTATCTCTCTATTTTTCTGCTGTGTGCAATTGTGCATGCCATCACGGCATCACCTATGTCTTAACATGTTGGACCACCTTCTTGCCTATGAAGTTCAGCAATGATGAATTAAGATCCATCCAAGTCTTAAATTGAATTTGGTTACTCATCATGCAGTTACTGGATTATTATCCCTCAAAGCAATTTGGGAAAATGTGCCACCATCTTGGAATGGTTTTCGCGACCCTTGTGGTGATCGCTGGGAAGGAATTGCCTGCAATAACTCTCGAGTGATTTCGATGTAAGTCACAGAGCAGAGCCTTTACATCTAGAGGCAGCCATAACCATCTATAAAGCATATATTGATTTGATTTTACAAGTTGTTTCTCAGAACTTTATCAAGCATTGGGCTGAAGGGCATACTGTCAGGTGATATCCAGCAATTATCTGAGCTACAAACTCTGTATGTTTTCTTATGTGCTCTCTCATTCTCAAACATCTCTGTCTTTTCTGATACGATAGATATATACCTAACATTTCCATCATCTTTCCTATATTTACTAATTAAATACTTTGTATATGGTATTTCTGTAAGTTTTAATTGTAACTTATTTTACTTATTATTTATAAAATACTTAATATAGGCAAGAAAAGAGAACATCAGGAAATCATTATTAATACTAAACAGTGAGCTACCCTCTTCACTAGGGTAGCTCACTGTTTAGTATTCTATTAAATCGTGTTCAAGGATTTTTCATCATTTTGAAATTCAACAAGTCTTCTCTTTTTCTTTCATTTTATTTATGACCTTCTATTTATTTTATTTTTATTTATTTATTTTTAATTTTTTATGAACATTTTCTAGGGACCTGTCTTCTAATAAGGGACTGACCGGTTCACTTCCTGAAGCAATTGGGAAATTAGCAAAGCTTACAAACCTGTAAGAAGTGTGATTTTACAAAATGTACTGTATATGGTTACTTGTAACTTATAATCTCTTGCAACAATAATTCTGTCCTGCTGCACTGTAGGATCTTGGTTGGCTGCAATTTCATTGGCAAAATTCCAGACAGCATAGGATCTCTCTCAAATTTGATATTCTTGTAAGAATTAGTTCTCACTTTTCTTTCTTAAATTTTCTCTTATAACTTATGCTGTATGTTATGTAGATGCTTGTTAGTTTGTAGACTATCGCACTTTGATTTTGTGTTCTAACTAGGTTAGGTCCCGTGCCATGCACGGTAATTTTCCATAACTATTCATTAATTAACACTATGTTTTATTATTAAAAAAAATATGTCAAGTTATTACTTCGTAAAATGAATTTGTTATGAAAAAGTCTATTATTAGCAAAATAGATATTTTAAAATACGCATGTATGTATGTTTATATTTATTCACCAACAAATGTATATCATTTTATTCTTGTTAACCAAATGAATATCTTAACAATATGTAATCAACTTTGTAAATAGTGAGTAAGAAAAAAAAAAAAAAAAAAAAAAAAAACGTTGTAAATAGATTTCGTTTTTACACACTATTGTTCATCTCTCTTACATAGTATTTTTCTTCCTCAATAATCAACCGACTTAAAATATTTTTTATATCTTTCTTGGCAAGCTCATAATTAAATACAAAAATCGTTGTTGTAATAAAGGTAGAGAGACAACATACTATCCAAAAAAAAAAAAAAAAAAGTAGAACACAACATTATCATGTATGTCACAAATTATGTTAAAAATTTGAATTTTTTTATTATTTAACTTTATGGTATCAATATATATATATTATGGATCTTTTTTAACTTTTATTTATGTATACGATTTGTTTCCTAAATATTTTTTTTTTAAAAAAAAAAAAAAGAAAAACACACCAGAAAATGACATGTGTCAATGGTGTGTCTTTTAGTATATAGTTATTTATTGATTGATGAATTATATTTTATGTTAAACTTTCATCCGTTCAGTTCATTTGTCCCTGTCCCAAAAAAAAGAGGGCTATATTGCTCATCTTCTTTATATTTTTATATTAAGTTATATCTGAATTCTGCCTTTTGGTATTCTGCAGATCATTGAACTCTAATAGTTTAAGCGGGTCAATCCCAAGTTCAATTGGTAATCTTTCTAAGCTCTATTGGCTGGATCTAGCTGAAAACAAGCTTACTGGAACATTACCTGTCTCGAATGGGACTAAACCTGGTCTTGATATGCTGCATAGTTGCAAGCACTTGTATGTCTGAGGCATTTAACTCATCTAATTTCACCATGATTGTACTGCCCTCTTTCAATCTTTTAATTTTCAATTTCTTGTTGCTTGTCTATTTGATTGCTAGTCACTTTGGAAGAAATCAACTCTCTGGCTCAATTCCGCCTCAGCTGCTCCATGAAAATATGACACTTATTCATTTGTAAGTACCATGCAAGATTTATAATAAATGGATAATTTCTGCTGAGCAAAGCTCACTGGGGTAAATAATTTCGAATTGTTCTTATTCTTTTTCAAATCTTCTGACAAAAACCTGTTTCTTAGTTCTTTTATTGCATTGCTCTAGCAGTCCAGCATAATTTCATTAATTATTATGTTCAGCTGTCTCTATGCAGTGAACTAGGCTTTGAGTATGATGTTTTAATTCTTTGGACCATAGACTAAGTTGAGCTGTTGAGGTATGTTAACCCATTAATTGACAAAACATGGTTGGCTGCACCAGGCTTCTGGATAACAATAAATTTGGTGGAAGCATCCCGTCAACGATAGGTCTAGTGAATAAAATGGAGGTTCTGTAAGTATCCTATTTTATGTTTCCAGAAAATATCATTAACAAACAAAGACTATTCAGAAGTAGCTATGTTTACCATAAACTTTTTCCTCTTTAAATTCAATGTTTATCAGACGATTGGATTGGAATTCATTCAGTGGGTCTGTCCCTTCAAACATTTCCAATCTTACTGAGGTTACCGATATGTAAGTAATAATTAAAGTCTATTTACTTGTGGACTTTTTTCTACCTGAATTATCAGCATAAATCATACATGAATATCTGTTTATTTTCAGGCTTTTATCTAACAACCAATTCACCGGCTCTATGCCTGACCTTACTGGCATGAACCAACTCAGTTACTTGTAAGTTAATGATCATGTTGTACCTTGTACTTGAGATCTTTAAGTGGATGTCTAACCATGACAGTTTTTTTTTTTTTTTTTTAAAATTTGTGCACAGGGACATGAGCAACAATAGTTTTGATACCTTAGATGTTCCATCATGGTTCACAGCCTTGCCGTCGTTGATTACATTGTATTTTTCTTGACTATTCTTTTACACAAAAAGGATTCACTTACTAATTTCGAATTGAATGAAATCAGATAGAATATTCCTTTTTAAATAAATATGTGAAACTTTGTCATCATTGATTTTGTGCATGTAGCTGATTTATTTCCTTGCCAATTAATGTTTTAAGCTTACTATGCTTACCTAAAACTATTATTTTTTTGTAAATCTTAGGACGTTTCTCCTTTTGCTGTAGAATCTTGCAAATAAATCAAGACTACACCTTGCATTAATCTCTCCTGTTTTATTTCCCAAGTACCTAATTGATTGCATATTGTTGATATCAGTATATTTCCTTTGTACAGAATAATGGAAAGGACTCAACTACAAGGTGAAGTTCCAGAATCATTATTTAGCCTCCCTCAGTTACAGAAAGTGTGAGTATCAGTTAATTTCAAAGTCAGTATTTCAAAAGTGGTGCATATTCTGTTATAAGGACCAAGAAGTTTAGAAAAGCTCAAATAAGGACTACCTAACTCAGATTCTAACATTAATAGTCTAAAGTAGTTTTCGGGTGAAAGAAACAAAGCCAAAATCATTTACTTATGGTGATTCTTCTAAGAACCAAACTATCTGAGCGAGGGAAGTGTTCTTTCATTTTAATACCTTTTTCTTATAATGTTGATCTAGGGTATTGAAGAGGAACAAGCTCAGTGGTACATTGAATATTGGTTCTGCTGTCAGCTCACAACTTCGATTAGTTGACATGCAGAACAACAATATTAGTGCTTACACTAAAAGACCTGAGGATGCTAATGTCCAAATAATGTAAGGCTTGAAAATTCTTGATTCAACTTTGCTATTAAATTTCTTCTTTTCTGTTTGCAAATTAAATTCTGTAAAGAGGAGGGCTCCTCTTGAATGCTGAAAATAGTTTTCTTAACTTTTGTTCTTTGTGGTACTAAATAAGAAAATTTGAAGAAAACATTTTCCCAATCTTTTCTACCATTTAAATGAATATTTTTCTTGGTTTTACTCCACTGGAGGAGAATGAATTTGATTTCCGGAGAGCAGTTGTTGATTTCTTTTTTCCACCTTTCTGTACTTCAATTTGAATCTTAGCAATATATATTTATTTTCAGAAACAGTTACACCAATTACATTTTCTTATTTGGAGCAAATTTGTGTTTGGACTGAGTTATGTTGTATATGAAATACACATAATGGAGAAATATATTTTTGTTAACCTAATGGAGTTAAAGGTCTTGTTGCGTTCTGCGTGTATGTGTTCTGACTGGATACTAACTCTATTATCATTCACGCCTCTAACACTATTTACAATTGCAGCCTTGTCGGAAATCCTTACTGTTCAGATGCTATCTCTGGAGAAAGATACTGTATTCTTCCTCAACAGTCTAACATTACGTATACAACACCACCACAAAATTGTGCCCCTAGCAATTGCGATTCAGATAAAATTTCCAGCCCTAGCTGTCACTGTGCCTACCCATACACTGGAACACTTGTATTTAGAGCCCCACAATTTTCAGACTTGGAAAATTTCACTCACTATAAGGATTTACAGATAAAACTATCTAAAACCTTTAAATCTAAAGAAGTCCCTGTTGATTCGGTATCTCTCAGTAATGTAAGCAGGGGTCTATCAAATTATCTTGAAATGACCTTGCAAGTCTTTCCCCTTGATCAAGATCGATTCAATAGGACTGCAATATCTACTTTAGGCTTTATGCTCACCAACCAGACTTTTAAACCGCCACCAAATTATGGACCATTTTATTTCACTGCTAATGAATATACAACCTTTGCAGGTAACTCTGTTTTGAAAAGAAAATTGGTTGACACATTTTTCTGTGCCTTTTGGTTCTGGAGTTTCCTTATTAACACTCATTTCATATACCCATCTTAGAGGAATCTGCACCTAAACCTAAGAAGATTTTGAGCATGGCTGCTATTATTGGAATCGCTGCAGGAGGGGCTGCTTTACTCTTAGCGTTGTGTGTTGTTGCATTCATTTGCTTCCGTAAGAAGAGACCTTCCAAAACTGTGGAGCCAGACAATCGTTTTGGTAATTGTTTTTCTTTTACATGATAATCTTTGATGTTTGTACGTACAACAACTTAATGATATTCCTAAAGAGAAAAGGTTCATTATTTTAACCAAATTCCATCACATGACCTTGTATCCTTCTAGACAATCAATTTAAGATATTGTGCAATCATGTCTTACATCAAGTAGAGAGAAATTGTAGAGGACTAAAATGTTAATTTGAGCTCAACCCTATCTTACAGTTAACTCTTATTTAAAGGTGTATTTTGGAACATCATATTATTCCCTCTAACTAAAAATCCTTAAAGTAGACAAACTTTCCAGCCATTGTAGAACTTTTCTCTCCTTTACCCTTCTAAAATAATGCTATATTTCACAGAACTCCAACAACCTCAAAAACCTTCATTTACTAGCAAATTCACAATGCAAGGAAACAAAAAAATATTGATAAAAAGTGGCTAAGTCTCTTTAATAACAACTTGACCACTTTAACACAATAAGAGAAAGCACTTTGTTTAGTTTTGGAGTTTGCAGTCTGTTATCAGAGCATACAGATGTAGGACTTTACACTTTTCCAAACTCACGCATTATAAAGCTAAAACACCTGATCATTACATTTAGACTTATTTCATGACAGTAATACATAACTTGTAGGCCTACCGTCAACCTCATCTTGGATGTCTCTTGGCAGCACCAGTAGCACATTACCGTTGGCAGGATCAAGGGTGTTTCCACTTGAAGAGATAAAAAAGATGACCAATAATTTCTCAGAATCCAATGTGATTGGGTCAGGGACATATGGGAAGGTATTTAGTGCAATGTGAATTGTTTACTACTTTATAGGACAAATAAGATGCGAATCATGAAGAATGTTTTCTCTTTGCATTGTAGCTTGAAAATTAAACTTTCTACGCTCTGATTATCTGATTTCATACGGTTCCATGTTTTCCATTAAAATGGAGATGAAAATTGAGTGAACTTTTCATGAAAAATGCTTTTCTTCTTTGCTGATGGAAGTTAACCTTTTCTTGATGGACCTGTGTTAATCTCTCTTGTCTCATATTTCTAATGGTGTCTCAACAGGTTTATAGGGGAACACTTACAAATGGGCAGCTAATTGCTGTAAAAAGAGCTGAACAAGGTTCACCGCAGGGTGACCTTGAGTTCAAAACTGAAATAGAACTTCTATCAAGAGTTCATCATAAGAACCTCGTTAAACTGTTTGGTTTTTGTTTGGAGAAAGGAGAACTCATACTGGTCTATGAGTATGTACCAAACGGTACCTTGAAAGAGAGTCTCTCAGGTATATATATCGGCTTAATTCCATGTTCTGTCTACACGCTGTATATGACCTGCATGTCTTTTTTCCTGTGCATGTGCACTGTCAATGCTAGCTGGGTGGAAGCCCTAATAAGAAAAAACTGAATTATTTAGAACCTTTGACTAGATAATTTTCTTTTAATCTGGTATAAGTTGCACCCTTAGTACTTCAGACGTAAATGAGTGTTGAACATAAACTACTTGCTTAAAGTAGAAAATGGTCTATATATATATATATATATATATATTAGAACAACATTGTGATTTGTTATAATCGTTAAACTATCCTGTCTTAGAAATTAGAACCGCTTTTTTCTAGTAGATTTTCTTTGAAATGTAGACGATTCAATTAGGCTAATGTATGACTTCAGTTGTATGTTGTAATGAGAATCACTGAGTTTAGAACAGGGAAATAAGGAGAACAGAAAGTAACTCCCTTTAATATAAAGTGCTGTTCAATAATTCAAGCTCTCTTCCATTTCTCATCATTGCTCCACACCTCCACCACATTCAACCTCACATTTATGGTGTCACTGCCAAACACCATTGCCTTGCCAATTGCCATCGCCGCTCCCTATATGTAATCACCACTCCCTTGTCCCCTGTTGCCACGTTGCCACTTCTACTCCCTCTTCCTTCTCTTATTATTTTACCACCACCATGGTCATATTTGATGTTTAAAAGGTCAAAGTCAAACTTTGAATGTATAGGTTTGGAGGGTTTTTTTAATTTTTTTTTTTTTTGGGGGGTGGGGGGTGGGTCTATTAGAGGGTAGGGGCAGGTTTGCAAGGTGGTTGGTTTTTTTGGGTGGGTGGTTTCAAGTTAATGGTCAAGGTGGGCAGGGTGGGTAGAAGAGAAAGCGGGTGCTGGTATGGGTGGCAGTGGGGAGGGGGGTGGATGGTGTTGAGAATCAGAGTAGATGAGTTGATTAAGTTCATGAGTTTGGGGGTAAGGAGTGTAAAGGAAATGTTAGTTGAAACGAACACTACAAGAGGGGGGGGGGTGAATTGTAGTTAAGTTCCTACTGACTACTTTTGCAAATTTAAAACAGAATATAAAAGAACTTGATAGTGCACACACAGTTTTACGAGGAAACCTTCCAGGACCCTTCTAAGGGATTTCAACACACAAACAATCCACTATAATAGGGCAATGATGAAATTACAAACCTATTATAATCCAGACCTTTATATACAAGTTCCAACTAGAACTTGTAGCACGGTAAGACTCAATCCTACCCAATTCAAATCCCCTGACTTGAATTCACTCGTACTCTCACAGTACCAATGCACTCTTTATCACAAAATAATTTCTACCGTATGTGATTATAAATCTCATACACTCTCACCCAATTACCCAATCAATTACAGTAAATAAAGTGTCTAGAATATGTTAGGCAAGCTATGCATAAAACCCGAAACTAATATGACAAGATAAAGCTTGGCAAACTTACACTTTGATAAAGCTCACAAGATTTTCTTCACGCATAAACTTACAAAAATCTAAAGCAGTTTTACCTCTACTATTTATACAAGTATAACTTGTATAGAAAGTAGGTTTTCAAAAGATAAAGATGTTAACTTTCCTTATCTTAAAATACGATTTTTGGTAAATCATTTTATTGAAGGAAAATCCTTTCCGAAAAATACAAGAAGATATATATAAAAGAATAATATCTTTTGTATTTTTGATTTTTTGACAAAAAGTAAACACATAAAAAAAACAAGAAACAAAAATAAGAGAAAAATATAAAACAAACAAAGAAAAACAGAGCATGAAATAACTAAGCTACCAAATCAGAGAAGTTTTGTTACTTTCTCAACTGGAACCCAGAACAACTGAAACCTTCGAGTTTGCTTCCTCTTTTCCCCCTTTTGGCATCATAAAAAAGTCCTGCTTTTTCAAGATTATTAAGCTTCTGATAACAGCCCCACAAGCAATTCATCGAGTGTGGGAAACTGAAGGCAGCGCTGCCAACTTACTTCCAATAAGTTCAACTTGTCTACATAAGCTTTCACAATATAACACACACATGGTTGCACCAAGTTCCAAAATGTTTCATTAAAATCAAAAGAAACTTCCTGCTTAGTTATCAAAATATTACAATACTAAAAAGCAATTCTAAAACAGAAATTGAAATGTAACAAGTTCATGACTGAATTAATAAAACATAGAGAAACAAAAGTGAGGCTAAAGATAAGCTAGACAAAATAGGATGGATGCGGCTGGTCTTGTTTAAGTTTCAAGAAGTTCAAGAATTTTCTTGTTGTCTTCAACATTTTGCTGCACATACTCCTCCAACTTCTGCAGTTTGAGACTGCTTTCAAGACCTTGGACCTTCTTCTCAAGATTTTGTATTTGCTCTGTGGTTGTTCTCAACTGCTTCTCTGCAATGTCAGCTTTGTCCACCGGTCAGCCACTTGTCTTGCAGTGACTTTGTCCTCATCCTCATCTAGCTCAAGAGGTTTCTCCAAGCTAGTTTTAGGAGCCTTACAGCTGAGATCCTTCTGCTCTTCCTCACAGCCTTTTCTGGAACTTCCTTCCCTTTTCTCTTTCCTCCCATTGTTTTCTTTACTTCAATTTTTTTGACCTTTCCATTTACTACTTCAAGGTTTATGCCTTGAAGTGTTTCCCCATTAATCACATCCTCTTGTTTTTCCTCCAATCCCTCATAAACTCCTTTGAGCTTCACACCTAGAAACTCAAACACAATAGACAGCAATGCACCATATCCCACTTTGTTCTTTCTTGGAATACAGTGTGCAAGGTGTTGATACATTAGGGATGAGAAGTAGATTTTATTTTCTTGGAAAGACAGAATATGACAGCCAAGTCCATCAAGCATGCTTGGCTTCTCTTTTGGGTTCTTGGCAGTATTGTTTTTCTCACCAAATTGAACAACAACTTATTAAGAGGACTAAGATCATTATGGCTCATAACATTCTTCCCCCTTTGTCCTCCCAGAAATTCAACTATATCTCCACTGAGATAATTTCCTACCTTCACAGTATTCTTCCCTTTCACATACAACTCAAATCCAGCAGTAGGTACTTTCAAAATTTTACCTAATTTTTCAACATCAAACTCAATTTTCTTTTTGTTCACTAAGCTAAAAATCTTTCCTTGCTTAACTAGAAATTTTGCACAAAATTCATCCATTGCCACAGGATATAGCACATTATTAGAGGCATTAGATAACATATACTCCCACCCTTGAAATTTAATTAAATCGAAGAATTCTAAAAACCTAGCCTTCTTACACCGTGAACTATCAAGTCTATGACCAACAACATACCTTCCCGCGCTTGCAAGAAGTTCCAATTGGTCATCATCTTCATCAACCTCCTCTTCCTCTTCCTCTTCCTCTGCAGAAGCATTATCTTCACTTTCTCCCTGATTCTCTTCTTCTCCCTGATTTTCCTCTTCTCCTTGATTTATCCCTTTTTCGAACTCATCAACTTCCTCAATTTCCTTTTCAAGTGACTTTTCTTTCTCCCTCTTTTGTTTCCATTTTCGTAATTTGTCGAGTACACTTGAAGTGCTGTACTCCTCATCAACGTTCTTGCTCTCTACTTCCTTAGGGTTTGAGGGTAATGGTTTCGGGTTTTCAGAGGGTTTAGGAGACTCAGAGGTACTCTTGGTTGATTTTGGAGAGGGTTTATAGTTCACCATTGCTAAAGGTGAAGTTTCTTCTTGAATGGTGTGTTCGGTGTTTTGAGAATTTTCAGAGGAAACAATTTCTGTCAATGATAACCATGGTGTTTGATGGTGATTTTGTTCTTGAAATTTTTACTGAAGAGGGTGAATTGTGATTTGACAGTGGAGTGACAAGGTGGGTGAAAGATGCTTTTTATATTTATTGAAGCGGTGCAAGGGAATTGAATGGTTTTACTATTCAGTCATTAATTGAAACACGTTCAATTAATTTGTAAAATCATTTGGCAGGATGTATTTTCAAAATTCACTTTCTTTCCAAATTCATTTAATTTTACAAATCATATTTTCTTTCTAAAGATACACATAATGGAACACGGTTTTAACACATATGCACAGTATATTATTAATTGCTTACATAAATAAGTGTTTTAGTGAGCTTACCTTTAGTAATTAACAACGGTGACACTTCAGCTATGTTTATCACACCAATGTTGCGCCAAAAGCTCTTTTAACTTTATTTACACTATTTTTGAATCAGCCATATCTTGGAACTTCAGAAGCAATCAAGTTAGCTTGATCATCCCAAGTTCCAATCTCAATTTCTCAAATCTTTCTCTATTCAAGGGTTGGGTTAGAATATTAGCAATTTGACTTTCTGTTTGACAAAATTCTAACTTAATATTCCCTTGTTCCACATTGTCTTTTAAAAAGTGATGCCTAATGTGGATATGCTTTACCTTTGAGTGTTGAACTGGATCTTTAGAAATACAAATAGCACTGGTATTGTCACAGTAAATAGGAACACATTTAAAAATAATACCAAAATCTCTAACTTGTTGTTTTATCCATAGAATTTGTGAGCAACATGCTGCTGCTGCCACATACTCAGCTTGAGCTGTGGATAATGCAACAGTATTTTGCTTCTTGGAACCCCAAGAAACCAGACAAGGTCCTAAGAACTGAACCATACCTGAAGTACTTTTTCTGTTAACCAAGTCACCTGCATAGTCAGCAGTAAAGCTATTTAATTCAAATGAGTCACTTCTAGGATAGAAGAGACTCAAGTCATCAGTTCCTTTTAAGTAACGAAGAATTCTCTTTACTGCTACGAGGTGAGATTCCTTTGGATTTGCTTGAAACCTGGCACATAGACCTACACTAAAAGATATGTCAGGTCTACTTGCTGTTAAATAAATTAAAGAGCCCATCATACCTCGATACATAGTTTGGTCTATGCAAGTTCCAGCCTAGTTCCAATACCCATAGGAGTCTTATTGGTTTTTGCATTTTCCATCTTGTATTTCTTGATCAGTTCCTTGATATATTTTTGTTGATGGATCATGATTCCTTCTTCAGTTTGCTTGATTTGCAACCCGAGAAAGAAGTTTAACTCTCCCATCATACTCATTTCGAATTCTCCACTCATTAAGTCAGCAAAATACTTACACAGAGATTCATTAGTTGCACCGAATAAAATATCATAAACATAAATTTGTACAACTAATATGTCAGTTCCATTTGATTTTAAAAACAATGTTTTATCAATTTTTCCACGTTTAAAACCATTTTTCAATAGGAACTTTGACAGTCTTTCATACCATGCTCTACGAGCTTGCTTCAGCCCATAAAGAGCTTTGTTAAGCTTGTAGACATGGTTTGGGAATTCTGGATTTTCAAATCTAGGAGGCTGTTCCACATAGACTTCTTCATCAAGATATCCATTCAAAAATGCACATTTAACATCCATTTGGTACAGCCTAAATCCCATATAAGCAGCAAATGCAATGAGTAAGCGTATAGCTTCTAACCTGGCTACAGGAGCAAATGTTTCTTCATAGTCAATACCTTCTTGTTGATTAAAACCTTGTACTACAAGCCTAGTTTTGTTCCTGACTATAATACCATGCTCATCTAGCTTGTTCCTAAACACCCATTTTATTCCAATCGTCTTCTTTTGTTTAGGTCTAGGTTCTAGATGCCATACTTTGTTTCTTTCAAACTCGTTAAGTTCAGCTTGCATAGCATTAATCCAGTCCGCATCAGTCAAAGCTTTAAAATGGTTCTTAGGTTCCATTGAAGATAGGAACGCATAAAATGCACAGAAGTTCCTAAGCTGGGATCTGGTATGTGTTCCTTTTGTGATATCACTCATGATTGAGAGATTTCTGATGTTTCCAAGGCTTTGGAGTAAAGTCTTTAATTGGATACAATCTTTCTTCATTGTTGGTGACTGGTTCATCTGTTGGAACTTCAACTTGATTTTCAGTTTGAACTTCTTCTGGAACTTCTTGATGAGCTTCGTTCTGTTTTGGAGTTCCTGTTGCATTTTCTAATGTAGGATCTTCATTTGCTTTTGTATTTGCCTCATTTTCTTCCTGCTGCTTTTGTAATGATGTTGACTCTTCATCTTGATCCATCTTGCGAACAAATCCTATTTCAAAGTCATCATCACTTTCCTGTACATTAATCAATTGTTCAGTTTCATCGAATATAATATGTACAGATTCCTCAACACACATTGTTCTCTTATTATAAACCCTATAAACTTTACTATTTGAGGCATAACCTAAGAAAACAGCTTCATCACTTCTTTCATTAAACTTTCCTAAGTTTCTTTTACCATTATTATGAATAAAGCATTTACAACCAAAAGATCTGAGGTGAGAAATGTTAGGTTTTCTCCCTTTGATTAGCTCATAGGGAGTTTTGTTGGAGATGGCTCTAACAGATACTCTGTTGAGAATATAGCATGCTGTATTTACTGCTTCTGCCCAGAAGTTTCTTGGCAGATTACTTGAGATTAGCATTGTTCTAGCCATGTCTTCAATACTTCTATTCTTGCGTTCCACCACTCCATTTTGTTGTGGAGTTCTTGGTGCAGAAAAGTTGTGATCCATACCATGCTAAGTACAGAATTCATCAAATTTAGAATTTTCAAATTCTGTGCCATGATCTGATCTAAGGTGAATCAGTGGATTACCCGTTCTTCTCTGTTCTTTCTTTACAAAGGCTACAAATTCATCAAATGTTTCATCTTTGCTGATAAGAAAGAAAACCCAAGTAAATCTTGAAAAATCATCAACAATTACCATTACATATCTCTTACCACTTCTACTTTGGATTCTCATAGGACCACATAGATCCATATGGACAAGTTCCAAAGGTCTTTTGGTGCTTACCATTTTCTTGGACTTGAAGGAACTTAGAGTCTGTTTTCCTCTAACACAAGCATCACACATTTTGTCATATAGGAACTTGATGCAAGGAAGACCTTCCACAAGTTCCTTAGCTCTAAGCTTATCGAGTAGTGTAAAGCTTGCATGACCAAATCTTTTATGCCATAATAAAGGATCATTCTCAATAACACTGAGACATGTTAGACTGCTATTAGGAACTTCGTTAAGATCCACAACATATGTGTTCCCTTTACGAGTTCCTTCTAAAATAATGTTCCCAGTGTCATTGTGAATGATTCTACATTTATTTGAAGTAAAACTTACTGAGTTTCCTTTGTCACAAAATTGTGAAATGCTTAACAAGTTGTGTTTGAGACCCTCGACCAAAGATACATTATCAATAGCATGGGAACTTGACCTTCCTACTTTGCCAATGACAATTATATCTCCTTTCATATTGTCACCAAAGGTTACAGTTCCTCCATAGTAGGCATCCAGTGAGAGAAATCTAGATTTGTCTCCAGTCATGTGCTTTGAACAACCACTGTCGAGGTACCAAGTGTTGTTCCCCCTCACTGGAACCTGCATGGAGAATTAAACATTAGTAACCCGGGTTCCTGTGTAATAGGAGTGGGATTATTTTTCATAACCCAAATTTGCTTAACATAATTTTTATTTTTCTGTGTACTACTTTCTCTCTTTAAACAATTCATCTGCTTATGTCCAGTTTTTCCACAGAAATGACAAACAATACTACTTGGCAAATTAACATACTTCTTTTCCTTTTGGAACTTCTTCTTGAAACCTAGTCCTTCTGTTCTTTTGGTCTGAGCATTAGTAATCCAGTCAGGAACTATGTACTCAACAGGTTTCTTACCTTTCTTAGCCTTCTCAAGTTCCCCCTCAAGTCTGGCTTTCTCCATTTTGACTTTCTCTAAATCCGATTTCAGTTTTTCAAAATTGGTGGATTGAGCTAGAGAAGGAACTTCAGAATTAGGTGAGTCTATTCCTGATTTTAACATAGAAAGTTCAACACTTAAGAGTATGTTATCATGCTTTAAGTTTTCTAAGGTCTCTTTTAAAACACGATTGTCATAAAAAAGACTAAAGAATCTATATTGAATGTCAAATTTCATGTTGTCAACCCACTCACTATTTTCTTGGTAAGTGATCAAAGCTTTATCACTTTGTTGTTTGGCTCTATGCAATTCTTTAAGCTCTTCTTGAATATTCAAGACAACATATATTAGATTCTTTTTAGAGAAATGTTCTAGATCTCTTTCAGAAAACCATACCTCAGCTTCAAGTTCCTTCAGCTTAGCCTTTTCATCTGATTTTGCCATTAGGCACAGATGAGCTGTTTCTTCAGGAGGTTGATCTTCTTCTTCTTCTGTATCAGTATCTCCCTAGGCGGCTAGAATTGCTTTCTTCACATTGTCTTTGGTGAAGTAAGGCTTATACACTTTGGATTCCTTGGATTGCTCCTTAGGTTTGTTCTTACCGTCCTTGAGTGGACAATCTTTAATGAAGTGATCTTTTGCCCCACATTTGAAACAAGTAGTGTCTCTGAAACTAGTGGGCTTCTTGTTTCTGTCAAACCTTCTATTATTCATCATCTTTTTGAATCGTTTGACTAACACAGCCATCTCCTCTTCATCAACTTCAGATTCCTCTTAGTGTAGAGCCTTTAGAGCAAGACTTGTTTTTGGAACTTTCGTTGTTGGAACTCAGATGCAATTCGTGGGTCATAAGTAATCCAGCTAGTTGTTCCATATTGAACTTAGTGAAGTCCTTAGCTTCTTGCATGGCAGTAACTTTGGATCTCCATCGTTCATCCTGTGGAAGACTTCTCAAAATCTTTCTAGCCTGTTCATCAATAGGAATGTGTCTGCCAAGGGAGTTTAATTCATTAATTACGTCGTTAAATCTGGTAAACATTTCTTCTATTGTTTCTTTGGACTGCATTTCAAACCTTTCATATCTAGACATCAGTAAATCAATTTTAGAACGTTTTACCTCGTTTGTTCCTTCATGAGTGACCTCGAGTAGATCCCAAATCTGTTTAGCAGTCTTGCACCCCATGATACGATTATGCTCATGAGGTCTAAGACCACAATGTAAATACTTTATTGCTAAAGCATTCATTTCGAGTTTCTGATAATCTTCTTTGTCATAATCAGAAATAAGTTTAGGAACTACCTCATTTTTATCATTTGTTGCGTTTACCTCATAGTCACCGGCTTCAATAACACGCCAAACTTGGTAATTCTCAGCCTTAATGAAAATCTCCATTCTGTTCTTCCAGTAGGTATAAAACTTACCGTTAAACATAGGTGGACGTTGGGTTGAGTACCCTTCTTCAAGTTTTTCCTTGTAGTTCATTTCTTCTCAAGATCTTACTCAGCAAAATTATCTGCTTACACGTGAGAACCTTGCTCTGATACCAATTGTTAGTTGAAACGAACACTACAAGAGGGGGGGTGAATTGTAGTTAAGTTCCTACTGACTACTTTTGCAAATTTAAAACAGAATATAAAAGAACTTGATAGTGCACACACAGTTTTACGAGGAAACCTTCCAGAGCCCAACTGGAAGTAAAACCTCGACCCTTCTAAGGGATTTCAACACACAAACAATCCACTATAATAGGGCAATGATGAAATTACAAACCTATTATAATCCAGACCTTTATATACAAGTTCCAACTAGAACTTGTTGCACGGTAAGACTTAATCCTACCCAATTCAAATCCCATGACTTGAATTCACTCGTACTCTCACAATACAAATGCACTCTTTATCACAAAATAATTTCTACTGTATATGATTATAAGTCTCATACACTCTCACCCAATTACCCAATCAATTACAGTAAATAAAGTGTCTAGAATATGTTAGGCAAGCTATGCATAAAACCCGAAACTAATATGACAAGATAAAGCTTTTAAACTTACACTTTGATAAAGCTCACAAGATTTTCTTCACGCATAAACTTACAAAAATCTAAAGCAGTTTTACCTCTACTATTTATACAAGTATAACTTGTATAGAAAGTAGGTTTTCAAAAGATAAAGATGTTAACTTTCCTTATATCAAAATACGATTTTTGGTAAATCATTTTACTGAAGAAAAATCCTTTCCGAAAAATACAAGATATATATAAAAGAATAATATCGTTTTGTAACTGATTTTAGGAAAATAAATTGAAACAAAATCTTTTTCCAAAATCTATCTTTTTATATTTTTCCAATTTTATCTTTTTGCCAAATTATCTTGTCACGTCTCTAATAGATTTCATGCATATCTTATTAACATATTTAACAATAAATCTAGAAGATAAAATCTTAACTAAATTAATATCTCAATGTCGCGCTTCTGTAATTCTGAATATCTTGGGCTTCACGCAGGCCAGGAACAAGTTCCTGCTGTCGCTTGGTCTCCAGTTCACAACTGGAACTTCGCAGCCTAAGTTCCTTGTGGAACTTACTGTCTTCAGCTTACAACCTTCAAGTTCTTGTTAGGGAACATTCCTGTTAAGGAATTTAGTTCTTGTTAGAGAACTCTTCTTCTATTGATTAACCCTTTAACTAAAGATTCTTCAAGTCTTCATAATACAAGATGTTCTTCCTCCACCAAGGTCCATTTCTCCTGTACTTAAACACTTGTAAACCTTTAGTTGAGTTTGCTTTAGTTTAAGTTCATCATCATCAACACTTATAAGCTTCAACAGGAAATGAGTAAAATCAACTATATAGTTGTTTACTACTCCCAACGTCTCTCTATGTTTTTCCTATGTGGAATAATTTTTAGAACCAGATAAATCAATGTATGAAGAACAGGTAGAGATGGAGGAAATATTCTTTTACAAGAATTAAATGTCCATTATTGTGTGGTCAGTGCTTGTATTTTTCTGGACATACCGTAATGCATGACTTGTACATTTACTTTGCGAATGCTAGTACATTATGCATAATAATGAAATAATCTTTATGTGCTTCTGCACTAGGAGTTTGTGTTAATTGTGTGATTGTAATAGTACCTATCCAGAAGGGCTGTCATAGGCGTACTCTTAAGGAGAAAATTTTCCATTAATGTAACTTCAAAAAAAAAAAAATAAATAAATAAAATTGTTGTGAGACAAAGTTAATGATCTAACAGTGATGTTTTTTTTTTTTTTTTTTTTTTTTTTTTTTAATTTCTATTCTGGTCTAATGATGACTTTTAAGTTGTATGATCCAACCTGAAATGATGATTATTGTGTCTTGCAGGAAAATCAGGAATAAAATTAGATTGGAGGAGGAGAATCAAGGTTGGCCTTGGTGCGGCAAGAGGTCTGGCATACTTGCATGAACTAGCCAGCCCACCAATCATACATCGGGATGTCAAGTCGAACAACCTCCTTCTTGATGAACACTTGAATGCAAAAGTTTCAGATTTTGGTCTATCCAAGACTCTGCTTGATGTTGGAAAGGATCATATCTCCACTGAAGTGAAAGGGACAATGGTGTGTATACATTCATCTAAGTTGATCTAAAGGGTTCTTATGCTTGATTATTAAGTCTGAATTTTTGTGATGCAGGGATACTTGGATCCTGAATATTACATGACACAAAAATTAAACGAGAAAAGTGACGTTTACAGCTTTGGGGTGCTAATGCTGGAACTCATTACCGGAAAGTCACCAATTGACAGAGGTAGATACATTGTGAGAGAAGTGAGGAATGCCATTGATAGAGCAGAAGACCTATATGGTCTTCATGAGTTTCTAGACCCTGGTATCGGTCTAGGCACATCATTAAAAGGATTTGAGAAGTACGTCGATTTGGCTCTGTGTTGTGTCGAAGAATCAGGAGTTGATCGACCTGTCATGGGAAACGTAGTAAAACAGCTGGAGGACATACTACAGATGGCAGGTTTAAATCCATATACTGATTCAGCCTCCAGTTCTGGGGCATATGGTGATGGAAATTCGCGGCATCTTTATGGGGACGAGTCTCTCTACGGTTATAGTTGACAACTCCCACGTTGATTTTTCCTAATTCAGAAATGGTTTCCTTCATATCTACCTTTTTAAGTTTCGACTAGTTGATCTTAGAAATATACTAGTTGGATTGTATTTTTCTTTTTTTTTTTTGGGTGTTTTTTGTCAATATCTACCTTTTTAAGTTTTGATTTTTGCGAATTACCTTATTCTCTAAACATTGTAAGCAATTAACTTTAACTTTAGGGTAATGCTATATGCAGCTCTTAGGGTTGCATATAAGCATTTAATATACTTCCTTTTTTAGTATTAAGTTGGGAATTTATCGACAATTCACGAGTAAATCGGTGTAATAAATGGTTATTTATTGTCTTTCCTCTCCATTTTTAGCTTCTTATATGCAGCCCTTAGGGCTGCATATATCTTTTTCCTTAACTTTATACTACCTATGTTTTTTTTTTTTTTTTTTTTTTTTTTTTTTTTTTTTATTATTTTTTTTTATTATTTTATTTTATATATATATATATATATATATATATATATATATATATATATATATATATATATATATATATATATATTGCAACATATTCAATTTGTGCTATATTCACATCACAAAGTATTGGGTGCGGCTTGTTTCGTCAGTCGAGACACAAGAAAATATCAGATCATCATCATCTTCTTGCGATGTTTCCACCCGATGCAAGTTGGTGGTGGTTACGACGAAGGAGAACAATGAGGTCATGCATGGAGGAAGAGAGAGAAAGCTTGAGATTCTTGGATTTTTTGAAAAATGCCCAAAAATCAAATTGGGGCTTTCTTATGTGATGTATAATTGTTGAAATTGATTGTCCCATATGATTATATGTTAAATTGTGAGCATTTTAATAACATATACATGTATTTTGGTTGAGAAATGAGCAAGTTATGTTATACCCATGACCTTAGTATGAGTATTTCAATGGAGGTTCCACCATTGTTATACATATTATCAAACAAATTGTACATATCTTCAAACAAGTAATATATATCCTCCATTGGCTGGATGATATCCTCCTATATGATATCATAGTTGGATGATATCCTCTATTATTAGCTACTCCCTCTGTCCCATTTTACTTGCAACATTTTGACTGGACACGCTTGCCGATGCACATATTTGACCGTTGATATCTTTTATTATATATTTAAATAAGTTATAAAAAGTTTATGTTAAAAAATTATACATTAAAATAGATCCAACATCTTACATGATTACATTGACTTTCATACAATAGCTAAAAAAAGTGAGATGTGTGGATAGTGCAAAAAGTTAAACCGTTGCGAGAAATTTGGGACGGAGGGAGTATATGATATCGTTTATGATTGTGTGATGATATCCTCTATTGACTATATGATATCATGGCTGGATGATATCCTCAATTGGCTATCATTTAGCTAGTAGAAATATCATCCAGCCAATAAAAGGATACCATATAGCCAATAAAGGATATCATCCAGCTGATAGAGGATATCATCCAGCCAGTAAAAATATCATCCAGCCAATAAAGGATATCATATAGTCAATAAAGGATATCATCCAATTAGTAGAGGATATCATCCAACCAATAGAGGATACCATCTAGTCAGTAAAAATATCATCCAGCCAATAAAGGATATCATATAGCCAATAAAGGATATCATCCATTTAGTAAAGGATATCATCTAGCTAATAGAGGATATTATCTAGCCAATAAAGGATATCATCCCGCCAATTGAGGATATCAAAAATCCGCATTTCAGCCCGGACTGACACAATACCTTCTCTATTCACATACCAAGTTTAACTTAATTTTTTTTGTTCTATTTCCTTAGTTTTTTTAGTTGCATCACTATAGTAATTACAAACTCCTATGCAGTTTTTGTAATAGAAAAAGATTGAGAAAAAAAAATTAAGAGGACTCATATGATAATAGAGAAATAATAGAATTAATTTATATAAGTAAAAAGGGAAAAGTTATGCATTTAAATTGAAACATTCATTTTTTAAAAAGTGATTTATCCAACAAATAATGGAAAAGTATTATTAAAAAAGGGAAAAGTTATGCATTTAAATTGAAACATTCATTTTCAAAAGGAAAAATTGCTCCCATTAATCTGAACTTTGCCCCATCCGCCGAAATTAATCACAACTTTCGTTTATTATCTATCACTCCCAACTTTAGGGGGTATTAATTTCTATTGCACCCAACAGGTCAGCCAACCTGATGTAGCAGGTTACCTAGACACGTGTCAACACGTGATAGGTAAAAAAAAATTAAAAAAAGAAAAAAAAAATAAAAACAAAAATTAAAAAAAAAAAACCTACCAAACCTAGCCCCCTACCCTTTCCCGGAAAACACCACACCCCCACCCGGCCACCCCACCCCGCCGGAATTTCAGCCCCCTCCCCGAAAACCCCTCCTCCCGCCATCGGAAACCGCCGCCCAGCCACCCCACCCCTTCCCCCACCCCCGAAAACCCCTCCCCCACCCCTAAAAACCCCTCCCTTGCATCGAACACCACCCTTAAAACCCCAGATCCGCCGCCCAGCACTCCCACTTCCCTCGAAATTCACCCATTTCCTTCCCCCACCCCGAAAACCCCTCCCCCGTTGCCAGAAAACGGCGCCCATCCCTCCCTCACCCTCGAAATCCATCCCTTTCCCTTCCCTCACCCTCAATTTCACCCCCTTCCCACGAAAACGGCACCCCCTTTCCCCGTCAATTAGCCACGAAAGCAACTATGCTAAGGTTGTTTCCGGGGTCTGGGATGGGTGGTGGAGGAAGGCCGGTGGTTTTTAGTGGAAGTCGGGGGTTGCCCGACCGTTTTCCGGTGAAACTGAGGGTCGGGGTTAGGGTGAACGGCGATTGAGGGTGGTGGTGGTGGTGGAGGTGGCTGTGCGTGGGTTTTTTTTTTTTTTTTTTAATTTGTTTTGTTTTTTTTAAGCCTACCATGATGCGACACGTGTGCAATTAATCACAAGTCAACAATGTTTACCTGATTAACCGGTTGCAAGTCATTTGGGTGCAATAGAAATTTATACCCCTTAAAGTTGAGAGTGATAGATAATAAACGAAAGTTGGGATTAATTTCGGCGGATGGGGCAAAGTTCAGATTAATGGGATCAATTTTTCCTTTTCAAAAAGTGATTTATCTATCAAATAATGAAAAGGTATTATTAAAAAAAGGAAAAAGTTATGCATTTAAATTGAAATTAAACATTCATTTTTAAAAAGTGATTTATCTAACAAATAATGAAAAAGTATTATTAAAAAAAATCTTATTATATAATACTATCATTGTATTAATGGTCACAATGTCTATGTTAATGACGGATTTCACCGAATATTCAGTAAATGAGCTCGATCACCTTTAACAATTTCCACAATTTACCCCATATTAAGAACCCTAATTTAGACATAAAAAAAAATCAATACTCCCCATCTCCTTTTTGCTTTTGAATTATTGACACAAACAAACTTTTATTTTATTATATTTTTTTATACGGTAAGATACCGAGGGGGGTCCCCATCCTATCACAGGAATGGGGGATGAGGATCGAATCCCCGACCACTTGGGTGGGAGAGTCCTTGGCACAAACAAACTTAACATAAATGACAATACGTATATAAGACCAAATTTAGGAATTTCGCAATGTAAAAGGCACACAAATTAAAATATAATTCAATTCGCTCCAAATTAGTTATATATATAATTAGTCTGTCAAATCTTAGTACACACATAATTTGCTAATATATATTGTGATCATTTTATCATAAAACACAATAGTGGGTTCCTAAACTGATCATGCATAATTATCTTATTAGACATGAGATTCAAATACGGGTCTTATTTAACATGCAATACGGATATCATGGATAAAGAAATAAAACATGTATAGCATAAAAATCTTTGAAGCAACAAGCATATATAAAGGAAGGTGATACGGATACATCTCATGTATGCTGGTTCCACATACACATTGCATTAGATTGCGACATGTCACATATTTTTTTTTATCATATGAGCGCCAATATAGAAGATAAGGGCGGGATAATTTTTGCGCCTTTTCCCGCCTGCCTTTTTCTAAGTGGGATTTTGATGACGCGATCCTCGAATAAAGGCCCATGCTAGGAAAATGAATAATTTATCTTGGTATTATTAAAACATATAATTTGATCATTGATAGATGTACTGTTCTTTATACAATGTTCATTGTTATTTTCCCAATCAGAAGAAAAATCAAGCGAGTATAGCCCAGGCGAAATACACCACCATTGAATGTCACTCTAGCGAAATCTATCTATAAAAGTAATAGTGAAGGTTAGCACTCTACACTTTAAGTCCTCCATATGTTGTTCTATTTTGATGGCAGAAATCATTATCCTAAGGAGATAAATTCATAATCGCATGCATGTTATCAATAATAACAAAAGTTTAAGATTGAAGGATTTAAAAAAGTCAATAACAAAAGTTTAATAACGCAAAAGGAATATTTGAATATAAATTATAATTACTTGAAGTAAAAAAAAATACTTGAAGTCATCAATAAAAACAACAGTTTAATTCAAGGGATTAGTCTAGCATATAGTACACTTAATCAAATAGTTCCACAAATAAACAGCTCTATTATCATATTAGCCCGGTATCTTTTCTTGTTAATGCTCAATAGATTCATAATAGTTACTTCTCCCCTGTGTCAATTGTAATTTATGTTATTTATCTTCTTAATTGGGGTTAGGATTAGCAATAATTCATGTTCTACTGAAAAACTTCAGAAAATCAAAGAACTACAGAAAGGGTAGAGAAAATATTGTTTTAATGTTAGATTGAGGACCGTGCTTATTATTCCTATGTTATATATTAGTGTAAGAAGTTAGGGTGTACAATTATCAAGAGTTTAAATTATGACATTCATATTGTGGAATCGAAAATGTAAATTCATAAATTTAAAGCTAATATCAAACAAAAATAATATTTTTCTTGACTGTAGTAGCTTATTATCAAAGAAAGGTTACATAATAATATATTAACAAACATTATTAACATAATACCTGATAGTACTAACAAACTGTCAATCATAAATACTATAATACATGAATATGGTAACCTATTATCAAACAAATCAACATAATATGATACTGTAATAACACATTATCCAAGACTTAAAAGATACCTGATATGTCCATTTTATATGGTATTTTACCCCCGTCCCTTGGTCATAATTAGTAGTGTTTTTGGCTCTTTAGAGCCACTTTTATTACTAATTGGTGTTTTCTAGTGTTTTGGTTGACTTTTGTAGGGATTTGCGCTTTTAGAGCATTTTCCCGGGATTTTATGGAGTATCTACGAGCATTGGATAAGCACGACCAGTTTTTATGGTCCAGGACCGGTTAGAGCCATCGAACCGGTGATTAAGGGCTTGGTGTATGTGATACCGGGGCATTTGGACTGAGTATTCAAGACCCGAAGAGGAAATCCAGATTGGCCCGAAGAATTGGAGCCCAATCGAAGTCCAAGGAGTAGCCCAAGAGTGCCGCCCGACCAAAGGAGCTTCCGCCCAAAGGCGCGCCCGGCCGGGGGGGGGGGGGGGGGGGAAGGAGCTGGCGCCCGAACTCGCGCCCGGCCGGGCGCGAGAAACATTCACTTGGAGTAAAAAAGGCGGACCCGATCGGGCTGTGCCTCGCCCGATCGGGCGCTTGTCAACATTAGTAGATTTTTAATCATCGTTAAGTTTGTTTAGTTTAGGATTCTTGCTGAATATAAATACTTTTCCGTTAAGCAAGTTTAGGATCTTCTTTTACTCTTTCTTAATTCTTCTCTTAGATTTTCTTTCTCTACTTAGCTTTTAGATTAGTTTCTCTCTCTAAAACTTTATTCTTTACTCAACTCTTAATTCCTTATTACTTTGGTAACGATTTCCTTTTTCTTAATCTCAGTTATTTATTTTATTCCTTCGATCGTGTCTTATTTTATTGCTTTGATTAGTTTAGGTTTAATTATGTGTGAGTAGTTTCCTTTCTAGGGTTTGTGGGGATCCATAAATAATATGAAGGGGTAATTTATTGTTGTTGATTATCAATGCTAGATTAATTTCCTATTGATTGATTTAATGCATAGTGACTAGATTAGGCCTGATCTTTTATGCAAGAGTTTGACAATATTAATTCGAGAGAAGAGAATTGATGTTTAGGTCTAGTTTCAATAGGCAGGTTAATTTATAAAGGGTTAAGTCGAGATTTGAGAAATGAGATTTAATACCGGTAGATTAATTCTGTGATTGTAATACATAGCGAAAGCCCTTTATGATCTGTTTAATTGATGCATTGATGATTGATTATTATGTTTTACCCTGGAATGTTATTTATTGCTGAACCTATGCCGTAGGCCTTTATTCATTGTTTTCTCTTTACTCTTAATCTCCGTAGTTTAGTTTTATATCCATATTATTAAATTGTTACTTGATAATTTAGATTGCTTTAATTAATTAGGAATAGAAAGACCAGTTTTCCTGTGGATTCAACCCTACTTCCCTATCTACATTAGTTAAAGGATTTAGGAATTACTTTTGATTAGGTGATACGACTTTAGCCTATCAAAATTTGTCGCCGTTGCCGGGGAAACGGTTTTATCTTTATTTTCTGATTATTTTTGTAGTCTAGATTATCCCCTCTTGTCTCAGAGAACGTTAGTTCTTTGAGGCAATTCTCACATTTGTCTTTTAGTTCTTTGTTTATGCCCAGGTGTTCCAGATCAGGTTACATTCCATTTGATCCCGAGATCGAGCGCTCGTTCCATAGACGAAAGAATCTTTATAGAAAAATCCTGGCGGGTTCTTTGGAAGACAATAATCGAAGAGACCCTCCAACTGATTCTAGTGACACAGAGATATCTTCAGATCCAGAATCAGAGATGGCGGTACCTAAGAAGCTCAGTGATTATTCATAGCCAAAGCTTACGGATTTTCCACACCTTACTCCCACTCCAGCTCTTGATGGGGTACAATTCGAGATTAAACCCCAATTTATCACGATGATAGAAAGGAAGCAATTTAGTGGAGCTAAGGGTGAAGACCCAAATCTTCATATTGCAGACTACTGTTAGTACTGTAATACCATCAGACAAGATGGGGTCACACAAGACCAAATCAGGGAGATTCTCTTTCCTTTCTCTTTATGTGGAAAAGCCAAATTATGGTTTAATGGATTGAATAGAACTGCACTTGGTATAACTGACTAGGAAACTCTTGTTTTAAATTTTTATAATAAATATTATCCTGCAGAGAGAACAACTGTACTAAGGAGTGCAATACAGAATTTTTCCCAAGAGGCCGATGAAACTTTATATGAGGCTTGGGAAAGGTTCAAGGAGCTACAGAGAGAATGTCCCCACCATAATCTGGCACAATGGCAGTTGATCCAAGCCTTTTACAACGAGATTGGAAATTCATCTAGAATAATATTGGATTCTGCAGCTAGTGGGAGGTTTATGAACCTTAATGTTGATGATGCAGGTCATGTTATTAAAGATATGTTAATACATAATTCCCAATATGGGAATCCCAGAGGCTTTGCTAATAAAGGGAAACATAGTGTCGACTCTGTATCCTTTTTACAAGCTCAATTAACCTCTATATGCCAGAAATTAGATAATCTTAGTACTGCAAATGTAGCTAATGTTTCTACAATTAATAATAATGCTAATGAGGCTTTCTGTGAAAATTGTGGAATTGTAGGTCATTGGGAGCAAGATTGCAGGAGTCCCGTGGAGCAAGTCAATGCCTTTCAAGCTTATAGGCAAAATAACCCATACTCCAACACCTACAATCCTGGTTTCCGGAATCATCCATATCTTTCCTATCGGAGCACCAATGTTCAAAATCCGCCACCTCCACAAGAACCACAGGCGCCACCACAAACTCAGCAGAAATATTACCACCCCAATGCTGGCCAGAAGAACCAACCACAACAACCCTCCTCATCTTCCGACCCTGCTTTGGCAGAAATTAGAGCGATGCTGGCTAGTATGCAGAAGCACATGGAGAGTAGAGATGCCCAAATTGATTCGATCATAGCACATAATAAAATTGTAGATAATCAAATTGCGCAAATTTCTGCTACTCTTCAAGCCCGTCAACAGGGAGCCCTGCCAGCACAGCCAGCCAAGCCTACGGATCAAGCTTTTGCAATTACTCTAAGGAGTGGTTCACACTATGAAGGGCCCCCTATGCCTAGAGATTATGAACCTATTTTATTAAATAATGCTAATCTTGATTCCATTAAACCTGACAATGTAGCTAATAGCCCTGTAGGGCTAAAGAGTAGTACAAATATTTCTGAAAATACATTGCAGGGTACGACTCCAGGCAAGGTAGCAGCTCCAGATAAGAGCAGTAATGCTCCAAAGCCAGTTATCAAACTTCTATTCCCCAATCGTCACTTGAAAACAAATTTGGATAAGCAGTTTGGTAAGTTTCTGGAGATGGTTAAAGATTTGCAGGTAACAGTTCCCTTCACTGAATTAATTACACAAATTCCTACATATGCAAAATTCATGAAGGAAATATTGACAAGAAAAAGGTCTATTAATGAGGTAGAGATAGTAGTTTTCACTGCAGAATGTAGTGCCGTACTTCAAAATAAATCTCCACCTAAACTGAAAGATCCGGGTAGTTTTTCTATCCCTTGTCATATTGGCAATCTAATGATTGATAATGCTTTATGTGATTTGGGTTCTAGCGTTAGTGTTATGCCATTGTATATGTGTTCCGAGCTAAATATGGGTAAATTAAAAGCTACTAATATTACGCTACAAATGGCCGATCGTTCTTTCAAATACCCCTTAGGTGTTTTAGAGGATGTTCCTGTTAGAGTAGGTAAATTTTATATACCCGTTGATTTTGTTGTTCTTGATATGGATGAGGATACGCAAATAGGGGTCTCTAGTGTGTAGTATTAAGGAGCCCCCAACCCAAGTCAAGGAGGATCCACCAGATAAGGTGAATTGGCGTCCCACAGGGTATGTCAGGAAGTCGCGTCGTGGCCTAAACACCGCTCGACCGGGTGAGAAACCACCCGAGCAAGCGTTAGGGCAAGGGTCCTAGTTCTTATACTTGATAAGAAGGTCGTGCGGGACCAAGATAAACCAGCGCTTTGCGGGAGGCAACTCGTATTTTCTTGCTTTTTAGACTAATTTTTTCTTTCTTTTTCTAGCTTATAAGAGGAGAGAGGAGGGAAGTTAATGAGTTTATTGAGTTGTACAGGTTTGGAAAGAGTTAGTCAGATTTGGAGAAAAGAAAAATCAATCAATCGTCAAAAGTTGCCTCGGGCCCGACTGGGCGAAGCTCACCCGATCGGGCGCGAGAGTAAAGGAAGAAATATCGGCAATTTTCGCCCGATCAGGCGAAGCGCGCCCGACCGGGCGCAAGATTTGACATATACGGTAATTTAGATCGCCCAATCAGGAAAAGCTCTCCCGACTGGGCGCGAGAGAAGAGGAATTTCTGGGCAACAGATCTCCCGATCTGGCGAAGCTCGTCCGACCGGGCGTGAGAGCAAGAAAAAAATGAAGAAGCAGATCGCCCGATCGGGCGATAGCTCGCCCGACCAGGCGCGACACCAGCCCGACCCTTTTTCTTCTTCTTCCTTCTTTTCTTATTTCTTTCTCCTTCCTCCATAACTTTCTCTCTCTAAAACCTTTAAACCTCTACCTTCTCTCTAAGATCTTCTCTTCATTTCTCACCTTAACTCAATAATTTTTACACATTCCTTCTCCTTTCTTCATCCTTAACAATCCTACATAAAAATTTTCAAGTTTCAATCAAATATTTTTCATACCCATTTCTCTATTCTGGCTTCAAAGAGGTCCCGATCGATTTTTGGGAGGAGTTCTAGTTCAAGGGAGGAGTATGATCCGGATTTGCAGCTTCCCTATTGGCCAACAATCCGAATTGCTACCCAGGAGCAAAAAAGAATGGCTAGAACACCTGGCCGGGCGAGAGGTAATTCCTTCACAGTGGTTACACCACTCTACCCTTAAATCTTATGGTTTATATGATTTTTTTAAACGTTTTTTCAACGATATAGGAATGAGAAAATTTGTTAACATGCATTATCCTACATATCGTGAATTAACGTGTGAATTTTTGTCCTCTTTGAAAGTTGTAAATAGTAGAAATGGACCGAACTTATTTTTTAGGTTGAACAATAGGAATATTAGTTTAACTTATGTTGAATTTTGTTAATTATTTGAATTGAATTCTGAATTACCTCATCAATGGCATGCTGATTATAAAATGGATGATATTTATCATGTTTTAACTGGTTTACCGACCCCCGACCCCCAACATGCTAGTACGAAACCGATCCATCACCATATCCCAAAAATTTGGCAAAGATTTGCAGGATTGTGTTTTCTTGGTATAACGAGCCTCATAACGCCCAAACCAACGAACTAGCTGTTATTGGACACTATGTGTATGGGTTTGGTAAACTGAACATAGTTAGATACATCATCCACCATTTGAGTAGACATGCCACGACCAGTACCCAGTCTAGTACCCCTATTCGTATAGGAGGCCTGATCACTACGATAGCAGTTAAAAAGGCCGGTTTTGTTGAGAGTGGACCCCACCAGATGACTAACTGTGGACCGAACACCTATATGACTGCTAGGTATTTTGAGGAGTTGGGTTCGGTACGATTGGATAGTGAGCAAACCCCCACTGGTGTATTAGGACTAGGACCGAGCAGCCATTGTCTATCTTTCTCTTACCTAGTCCTGACTAGACCGCTTTTCCCCACGGGCAAGCGTCCTACACGTACGACCTATTAGTTGCCCAACTAGGGGGCAAGCACCGCCAGCGCCACCACCAGTCCCACCACCCCAGCCTAAGTCCGAGGTAGCGCTTTCACCACCTCGCATGTCTCACTCTGTCCCCCATAGTGACCCTGACCCAGTTTAGGACCTCTAGAGTATAGGTCAGGCTTTAGGCCGTATAGGGCATTCCCATAATGACCTTAGGAGGATGGTAGACTCCATTGACCATAGATTAGGGTACCTTGAGAGGAACCAGGGTAGAGCCCTCTACCCTATGTATGATGATTATGCTCGTCGGGGCAAAATTCCCGACGATGCCATCTACCCTGACTTGTTTTCAGCCTCCACCCCAGGGATACGATAGGGATCCCACTGCCCATGGTATTTATAATGACTATTCTGCCTTCCATGGGTACGGCCAGGACATTCCTTTTGGGGGACCGCCGTGGGGGAGTTTTCACGCTGACTATTTTGGTGGTAGCTCTTTTGGTGCAGGTGGTGCATGTGGCAGCGAAGTGATAAGTGGTTTATTTGATCACTTATAGTGTTGATTTAAACCCAATTTTGTAATCTTTTCCCCTCTGTCTAACCCGTTTTTGAATGAAAATGTTGTATCTCGGCCTCGCCCCTTCTTTTCTTATGTTTGTCCATGTTTTGCAGGTATTATATTTCAATTTGACAAGCAATCAAATCATGGAGTAAATTTCAAGGCTCGAAGAAAAAGAAGGGAGAGCCCGCTCTAGTGGGAGCGGGCGTGCACCTGTAAACACCTAAAAATGTCTACCCAAAATCAAACCCAATGATGAACACCTTTCACCGCCATTATTGGTCAGGTTGAGTATTTAATCTTTGGAGTGTTTAAATCCACGTTCTATCCAATATATTTCATGAACCAATCCAATTTCTAGCTCATTTCCCTAAACCATAACGTATTTTCCACTTTTCGTGTCCACATCGCAAAACCGAGAGAAAATGATTTTATGGATATATAATTTTGATCCAATTATTATTTGGTTGAATAGGACTTGAAATAAGCTTTCAAACCATATATCATAAGCCCAATTCCGAGCTATAACGAAAAAGGCCCAAAACCGACACCCTCCACTAAAACGGCCATATTGTATAATCTACAAATAGGGGTGTTCAAATCCGGGTATCCGGATTTTCGGGTACCCGAAACAACGGGTACCCGAATCTTCGGGTAGTTTGAAACTTGGCCCATGACCCGACCCGGAAAATCCGGGTACCCGGGTTTCGAGAACCCGATTTTTTCGGGTCGGGTCATAGGGTACCCGGATTTGATAATTGATATGACAACAATTTAACCAATTATGAAAAAATTATAAACAAAAAGCAATGTAGAATCTATTAGTACTATTACCCAAACTTCACACAATTAGGAGATAAGTATAATAACTAAAAATACAATTACAACTAAAAAGAACCTTTACTTTTTCTAAAAAAACAAGATCCTTATTGAATTGAACATTTAATTAAAAAAATGTAGCCCAGATTTTCTTGCGGCAGTCAGCGGGATTCAATTGCAACCGCAACATCAATTCCCACCATCACCACTCACCACCTTTCTTACTCAAGTCAATGGCACCACAATTCCTTCGATTATAACCCAGAAAAATGAAGAACCCTCACAAAATCAAACTACCTACCTTCTCCATAACTCGCACAAAACTAGACCCATGATGCGAATAAAAGCCACGAGACACAAATTCAAGGAGTAAATATTGTATTATAAGCAAGGTTGAGATAAAGACATTAGAGGATAGATTAGATATTTAGAGGGAACTAGAGAAAAAGAGAGGCATAGATGGAGCAAAATTAGAGGAAAACCATAGAAAGGAAGAGAGAGGAGAGGAAAACGGCTGAGTGAGTAGAGAAGGTAAAAACTGAAAAGGCTATATAATGTAAACCCTAACAAGTAAAAACAGCTTTGAAAAAAGAAAAAAAAAACTTGGCGGGTTATTCTGGTACCCGTGAGCAACAAAAATCGGCCCATGTCCCGACCCGGAAGCAACACAGATTTCCCGGGTCGGGTATCCGACCCGAAAAATGACAGTTTTTTGAAAAATTACCCGACAGTTTTTCACCGGGTCATCGGGACAGCGGGTCGGGTCATTCGGGTCGGTTAATTTTGAACACCCCTATCTACAAATTGTTTAGACTTGATTCTAATTGGATTAGAAAGTAGACATGATAAAATTTCCAATGATATATTATATGCCTTATTCCGAGGTACGGATCAAAAGTTATTGCAATTATAAAAACGCGTAAAAAAACTGGAATCGTCGCGCATGCATCAAAACCACCGTGTCACGGGGCAAAGTGACATGGCACGGGGCCTGAGCAATGTGTCAAAAAATTAAGTGCGGTTGTTTAATTTCACAGCACTTGGTCAAGGAGTAGGGGTAGATTTTTACGGTTTGAGTCATTACTACATCAACCTCTTAGACCTAAGAGGCGTTTAAAGAGAACTTTGCCATCTCCACGTCACTCATCACCTTCAAACTACTTTCAGTATGGCTACTAAGGAAGATATTAAGAACATTAACAAGTCCATTGAGACAATGTCTAACATGTTACAAGCACTCACTACCAGAGTCAACACAGTAGAGCAAAACAATGTTACTGCGGCTACAATGGACAAGATCAAAGAACAAATGAGCAAGATTTCTGAGGATTTCACCTATGTGGAACGACCTCCCACTCCTTTGGATGTGAAGGACAGACTCCCTAAAAAGTTCTCCACTGCTGATATTCCAAAGTTCAAGCTTACTGACAATCCAATATTCCATTTGAAGGCGTTCTCTGCAACCATGGCTCTTAAGGGATTGGACGTAACACTCTTCCCTACGGTGTTCCCTCTATCCTTAGAACATGCTTGCCAACAATGGTTTTATTTTCTAGATGCCAAGCGTACTACGACTTGGCAAGATATCACCGACAGTTTCATGAATCGTTACAAGTGTAACATTCAAACTAAAACTTCTGAACTTGAATTCTCCATTCTCAAACAGAAAGAGAATGAAGGCTTCACCGCTTACCTGAACAGGTGGAGGGAAACAACTTCACTCTTGGTAGATCCTCCCAAAGAAAGAGAGATGGTTTGCCTCTTTATTCAAAATCTGACTCACAAATATAAGGAACATCTCAAATTTCTTCCACTGATCACTTTTAAAGCTGTATACGACATCGGCATCAATATCGAGGATGAGCTAATAAAGACTGCTGATAGTAACAATAATAACACTTGGAAAAACAGGAAGAACGACCATCCTTTTTCTTTTTCTTCTAAGCACGAAAATATTACCAACAATATAAGCCAAGTTGATCTCAACGAAGTGTTAGCTCTTGATGCTCCATTCCCCAAGAAAAAAAGAACTTACACTCCTTTAGGAATAACTTATGATGCGGCCTTTGATCGCCTTTACGGTCAAGGCTTGATCACACCTATTGGGCCATTTCTAGAGCCAAAACCTAAAGAAAGGAGCGCCAAATGGAATCCCAATGCCCATTGCAAGTACCATCAAGGAAGGGGCCACACTACAGAGCAATGTTGGAATTTGAAAGATGTCATTCAAGACTTGGTGGATGCAAACAAACTTCCTGTCCCTTCAGGCGGCAAGAAGTAATAAACACAAGGAGCACAACAGATCCTTTGTGCAAGATTTCATGATTTTTTTTTTTTTATCATTCATCTCCATTCCCCCATTCATGTCTAGCATAGGTTTTCCGTTTCAAATTTTTATATGTTTCATGTGTTTCGTTCACCTTTACATCTCAATCATAGCATTTTTCATTCACTCATTCTAAAAAAAAAAATAAAAAAAAAGAAAAAAAAAATCAATTACCGAACTAAACACAAGGTACACGAATGACTTGAGGCACCTTTGCAACTCTTTCATTCCCTGTTAACAGTTCAATCACATTCCATTTCTTCATCAACCACTTTGAGCCTCGTCTAACGTTTGGCCTTCATTTCTTCAACCCACATTCACTTAACCCTGGGATAAGAAGTTGTGTAATTGTATAACATTCAAAAAGCAAGTAAAAAAAAAAAAGC
Source organism: Chenopodium album (assembly GCF_948465745.1). Classification (NCBI taxonomy): domain Eukaryota; kingdom Viridiplantae; phylum Streptophyta; class Magnoliopsida; order Caryophyllales; family Amaranthaceae; genus Chenopodium; species Chenopodium album. Next base: position 30,530,922 of record NC_137834.1, read on the forward strand.
AGCAAAGCAACAATAAATCAATGTCTAAAGGCAAGTGTTCCAATGTCTTTGATATGAACACGTCTCAAATTGCGTCTCTCATCGAGTGCTTGGTACCGTGCCTGAGAAACATGAATGCTAAGTGAGTGATGGACCGCATGATCTGAGATTGCCTACATTGTTTCAAAAGAAAAAAAAATGAAAATAAACTTGCAAAATTCAAAATTTTCAAATTCACAATTACACATCTTGGGGATTCTCTCGGGTCTTGAGCCTTGTACCCTTTTCTTCTTTAAACCATAAGCTTAACCACATTACAACCCTTGAAAGACCTCTTTGAGGTGTACATACACTTGTGCAAATTTCGGTTAGAGCTACGTTCGGCCTGATTCCTAACGGATACGTAGGCAACCTCATATCGAGGTGCGGCCACATTCAAAGAATATCCAATGTTTATCCCTATGACCCTATCCATATAGAGCTAGACTTGGGGGCTTGAACCCAAATAATTTAGCCTACATAGCCTAAAGATTCATCATCTTTGACTCTTCTCACATATATTTCCATCACCATAGCCATTGCAGCCTCAGCTAGTATCACTTTCACACACGTCTTTCACACATACGTAGCCATATTAGCTATCCCTTAGGAACCTTTTATCATGAAATCTTGTTTCCCCACTGTGCATGCTTCATCATCTTTCAAGACAACATTCATTAAAAGAAACATTGTATACTTGCTTAGCTTCCTGACCTGAGCAATGTTCATTGTTTCATGCATCGCATAATGTGTTGAGCAACATTTATATATTAATGATTTTTAATCATACAAAGCATATCGTTCTTAGCTCCTTGACCTAAGCAACTTTCATTATGTAATAATCACTTCATCTATATACGTGCTTAGCTTCAAGACCTAAGTGACGTTCATGATCGTTTCTTTACACCATATATGATGCTTAGCTCCATGACCTAAGTTCATTCATCTATCGTGTCACATGATGTAATTGTCCTTAGTCTCCTAGCCTAAGAACATGCATCATGCATACATTATACTCAAGACGAGCAGCTCAATATGACAAGAAGAAAATCCATGTGATTCATTTCGTCTTGCTCAACAAGGAAGTTCAAAACTTCTTCCCTTTTTTTATCATGACTTTTATTTTGGGGAAGTTTAAAAACAAAACTTCATTTTTCACGTCTTTCTTTTTCGGGAGAAAGTCGGTACCCTCCACTCATGACAAAAATGACGGAAAATTTTTGCTTTTGCATTTTTAATTGCTTGTGTCAGTGCACACACTTACTCAAGACACACACAATCACAAGCGATACACATGTCATGTTATGTCAAGTCAAACTTGGTCAAGTCAGTTGGTCAAGTCAACAACAGTATATACGAGTCCCTTAGCAAATTTTATTTTGCAGGTCTCATCTATAGCCCACGTTCGAGGACAAGCGGACCATTTACAGCCCACGTCCAGAGACAAGCGGACCATCTACAAGCGGACCATCTACAGCCCACGTCCGGGGACAAGCGGACCATTTACAGCCCACGTCCGGGGAGAAGCGGACCATTTACAGCCCACGTTCGGGGACAAGCGAACCATTTACAGCCCACGTTCGGGGACAAGCGAACCAACTACAGCCCACGTTCGGGGACAATCAAACCTGCCAAAATAAGACAAGTCTTTCCTCAAGCATGGAAAGTGTCATCTGGTAGATTTCTTCAAGCATAGAAACCTGCCAAAATCATCTGTCGACTTTCCTCAAGCATGGAAAGTATCATCCGGTAGATTTCTTCAAGCTTAGAAAGCTACCAAACTCATTAGTCGACTTTCCTCAGTTATGGAAAGTATTTCAACAAAATGTCAATCGGTGGATTCCTTCAAGCATAGGAAGCTACCAAACTCATTTGTCACCGATACACTGGTGTCAGATAAGCATTCTATTCCTTTACTCTTTTATCTGTGGAACTAACAAAATTTCTGCAGGTATCGGCGTATACAGAGTGATTTAGGATCGCAGAACGTCTTAAATAATTCTCCGTCCCTATCGACTACTTTGACTATCGTTTTCCAAACTTACGTTTCTACAAACTCAGTCAAAGTGGGGGCTTCTGTAGACACCTAAAAATGTCTCCCCAAAACCAAACCCGATGATGAACACCTTTCACTGCCATTATTGGTCGGGTTGAATATTTAATCTTTGGAGTGTTTAAATCCATGTTCAATCCAATATATTTCATGAACCAATCCAATTTCTAGCTCATTTCCCTAAACCATAACCTATTTTCCACTTTTCGTGTCCACATTGCAAAACCGAGAGAAACTGATTTTATGGATATATAATTTTAATCCAATTATTATTTGGTTGAATAGGCCTTGAAATAAGATTTCCAAGCATATATCATAAGCCCAATTCCGAGCTATAACGAAAAAGATATGAGCAAAACACTAAACTCGGTCCAAAACCGACACCCTTCCACAAAACGGCCATATCTTAAAAAATACAAATTATTTAGATCTGATTTTAATTGGTTTGGAAATTATACTTGATAAGATTTCCAATGATATATTATATGCCTTATTCCGAGTTACGGATCAAAAGTTATTGCAATTATAAAAACGCGTAAAAACTGGAATCGTCGCGCAGGCATCAAAACCACCGTGTCACGGGATTTCTCAACGTGTCACAGTGCCTGGTACCGTGACACGGGAATTCTCGTGCTTATTTCCCCGTAATTTTCACACGAAAATTCCCCGCGTCACCGGAGATGATGACGTGGCACGGGGTATGGTACCGTGACACGAGATTTTTCACCGTGTCACGGTGCTTTCTCGTGTCTTTTCCGCGTTTCTTTCCCACGCGCTTAAGAATCTGGACGCAAAAACTCCACCGTGTCACGACATGTCTTCCCGTGTCACGGTGCACATCCCGTGACACGGGATTGCTCCATGTTTTCTCTGCGTAATTCCTAAACGCGTTTTCACTTCCCATAATCTAATTATTTCCCGCGTCACTCCATTTTCCCCCGTTTCACGGGATTTTCTCCCATCTGACGGCGCCTTCCCCCGACTGACGGTGCCTAGAACCGTGTCACGGTGCTCTTTTCCGTGACACGGTGTTATTTTTTAGGGTTTTTATCTTTTTAGGGTTCCGCGTGTTCCCTCTGCTCATTTTCCCTATAAATAGGACCCCCCTTTTTGCAGTTCGGGGCACTAATAATCATTTTCTCTCACCTTACACCAAAAATCATTCTCTTCATCCTTTTTAACCTAATTTCTAGCCTCCTTATTCTTCCATAATAATTCCTCTAAGCGCTCCAAGGAGTCTATACTTAACTTGAGGTTTTGTCCTTAAACCAAGGCATGAATCACTCCATGAATCACTTCGTACCATCATCCACGATCCTCCTTTCGTGGTTCCGAACCATATGGAGTTAGTAATCTCATGGATTATGAATGGGGTGTAACCTTCACGGGTCAATCGTTGTTGCCTTCGTTGTCCCTTATTCGTGGTTGCCTTTTGTGATCCGTGAACGGTTTACAAGTTCCTTAAAAACTTGTTGGCGGCTCCCTACTTTCCTTGTCCCTAATTGTATTTTGTCAATTCCCACTTCCTATGAGTGCCAAGCATATTCACAACATGCTTAACGTAGGCGCACTTCGAGCGACGCCTACAGCACCTCCCCTGGAGCGGGCGCTCCCCAACTTCAGCAACATTCTGCCCAAATGCAGAGTCTGTGAGGAGCGGGTGTGCACCTAGCCAGAAGCGGGCGCTCCTTCCTTTGAAATTGAAGACTGCCTATGCTGTAGAACAGGGGAGCGGGCGTGCACCTGACCAGGAGCGGGAGATCCTCCTTGTTACTTTCAAGTCTGACTTCCCACTGAAGCAGGAGGAGCGGGCGTGCATCAGAACGGAGAGGGTGCTCCAAGCCTAGGAGCGGGCGATCCTCTTTTTGGAGCGGCCGCTCCTCGCTGGGAATCCGTTTTCTTTTGACGAATTTCCCTATGTTTTTCGGGGAGTATAAATACTTCCCCTTTAGCTCATTTGAGAATATAGAACAGTAGCCTAGTTTTCAGATATCTCTCTTAGTTTGAAACATTCCTTTTAATTAATTTAGCTTAGTTTTCATCAAATTAATCATTGTAATAGTTTGTTTCAAGATTCATCCTCAAGAATTGGCACTTTGTATTCAACATTTCCAAGCTTCAAATGGTAACTTCCTTCTACTTTTCTCCATTAAATTTCTGGTTTTATTTGTTCTTGCAAGATATTTAAATCTTCTTAGTTCTTGATAATTTGTTATTGGATGATAGTTATTTCAATTGTTAATCACTTTTCCCCAATTGTTGAAGAAGTTAGAACCCTAATACTTGTTTGCATGTTGATAAACATGAGTTGTGAGTAGTCTTTTTGCTAGGGGTTGGGTGAAGCTCAACCTTTTGGGTTAATTATGCAAACGTGGGAGAAGCATTGATGTTTGTATTGCAATTAACTTGATTATATGAGATTGCTTGTTAGTTCTTCATGATAGGATTAGCTACCCTTGACTTAGGAGCTTGATAGCATGGTATGCTTAGTTTGACATGGGAATGTAAATTGAGTATTTCATTACTTATTGCAATTTGATTATGTATCATCTATTGCTAGACTAATGAGGAATCTAAGTTTAGTAGTGTGAGTTGTTTTCTAATTGCATGAGGTTGATCTTACATATTGTCCTTGCTATACCTTGTCTATTTTGCTCCCCGTTTGCCTAATTGCCTTGGTTGAGTGAATCCCATTCCCTAGTGTCTTTAATCCATCGATTTAGAATCATAGTTTGTTTTTCTACTTGACGAACCCCAATTGACATAGACTTCAAATTAGCGTAAGTTTTAAGATCTTTAGCAACCATATCCCGTTCCTTGTGGACCGAACTCTTACTTATCATTATGCTTGGTGTGTAAGGTGTTTGTTAATAAATGTGTTTGATTTATTGTGGAATGTGCGACCGTTTTAACGCCTATCACGGAGGTGGAGGTTTTGTTGGGGTTTGGTGAGTCCGACTCACCGCGGAAACAACCCCGACCCAAGGAACCACTCGTAATTAATAAAACCATAAAGCATAAATAAATAAATACAAGAAAAGGAAGAGCGAATCATACCCTTGAAGCGAGCTTCACCCTCTCAAAACGGGCTCTTATTTGAAAGCCTTGAGCACCGCAAATGCCGTGCCTCCAACGGTATCCACCCACAAAGGACGAACACGACTTTTTAGGTCCGCTACCTTGGAGTTAGCAAGGTCCGACCAAAACCCAAGTGTTAATGGAGTTTAAGAGTTTTTCCCAAAATATGGAATGCTCTTTCTAACTCCCAGTCAAGCACTTTACTCCAAATCCCAAGGTTGGTATTTATAGAGGAAAGTATGAGTTGGAATTTCTATGCCATCAATGTGGGATCATGAAATTCCACAAATTAATTTAAAGCTAAATTAAATTAAAATTGCAAACTAATAATAAATCTACAAGTGGCATTACCATGTGAAATGGGTTGGTGAGGACCACATGGAGAGTAGGGGATCATACTTGCTCCCCACTCAATACTCTCCTTGTGCCACATGTCCTTACCCATTTGCTCCCATATTCCTCAAGCTTCCCCATAGTGACCGACCCTATGGCCTAGCCACGAGCCCAGCGCGAGCCCAGCCCCGCACCAAGATGCGGGCTGCTGCTGTGCGCCCAAGCCATGCACTTGGTGCGGGCTTGCTATTGTGCGTTGCTGCTAGTGCATGCACTGCTAGCACGCCCAGCTTGCGGCAGCTAGCTGCTGTACGCACCACTTGCACGCGGCTCGTCTTTTTATTATTTTTGACTCGACTTCCGCCGATCGGTTTCGACGCTCCAAGCTCGATTTACCGACGTCTAAATATTTAACACTTGGGCGACGAATTAATTTCTTCCGAATTAATTCGTCGAGTCAGTTCGTATATTTTGCTTGGGTGTGACCCGAAGGGTTCAGTCAAGATTAAGTTGTAATATTAATTATATTAATATTACTGATCGGAAGCGGCCTCCACCTAGGCATTCCGATCACTTGACCTTACTGAATATATTATCTTTCTAATAATTCTGAACCCGCTATCAGAATAATACACTTGTTCGAAGGACACCATTCCTTTCAATCTCCCACTTGTCCTTCCGGACAAGTGTGTATTTAGTTTATAGCCCTTTCCTATGTCTCTTCATGTCTCTTCATGAACTACAGAGTAAGATTACTTGTCATCTCTGTTACGTCCAGAAGTGTTTCTCAAAATCCGAGTTTGACTGTCAATAAGTAGATGATTTCTAAAATCCATCTGAGCACAACCATGCATTTTCACAGTCTCGCTCTTCGAGAGGCCTTGTAAACAACAAGACAAGTTCCCTATTGTTAGTAGGGGGACATTTCCAGTCTTGTAATGTAGCTTCTCTTACTAAGAGGACCTAGCCGCCCGATATCTGTCGTTATAATCCCCAGTTACGGCAGACGTTTGACGGATACCAAAGCGGACTAGTACTCAAACAAGAGACCTCCCACTACTCATGGTCAAGGAAAAGAGTTCCGATAGTAATAATGAGAAAAATACTTATGACGATTTTAAATCTCTTAAAGTATTCTCATAGGTCGATCCAGTATGGTTCTAAACCAATACATGTGCAAATGATTTATACCCTCATAGCACAAGAAACGGTGCTATAAATCATACTACACACTAATCTCTAATGGTCATTAATCGTCCACAAAAAATATGACCTTGATTAGGGATAATTTTCGATTAAAATATTCAATGTTCACTTAATAGGTGTTTCTTTATCCAAGCCATTGACTTGATACCCTATTTTGAATATTTATTAAAATCGAATGGACTCATTATTTAATTCTAAACCACAATTAAATAGAGACGGAGTGAATTAAATTGCATGAAAAATTTTAATTACTCCAAAGACTGAATGGTTCATCATAGTGCTTTACATTAACATTGTCCAAAATTTAATTAAAACACTATAATATGGAAATCAAAGCCAGTTCGCGACATGCTTGATTCCCATTGCCTCAATGTGTTTGTTGTGCTTCACTTGAGACAAGGGTTTAGTAAGTGGATCGGCTACATTGTCATCCGTTCCCACTTTGCAAATTCTGATTTCACCCTCTGTCTTCCATTCTCGAATCATGTGAAATCGCCTCTTGACATGTTTGACCTTCTGATGTTCTCGTGGCTCTCTAGCCTGAGCAATAGCTCCATTGTTGTCACAATGGAGGTCTATTGGACCCTTGATGGAGGGTACAACACCAAGTTCATCAATGAACTTGCGAATCCAAACTGCCTCCTTGGCTGCCTCAGACGCTGCCAAGTACTCGGCTTCAGTTGTAGAATCATCGGTTGTGCTTTGCTTTGCACTCTTCCAACTAAACGCTCCTCCATTGAGACAAAATATGTATCCGGATTGTGACTTGGAGTCGTCTCTGTCTGTCTGGAAGCTTGCGTCGGTATATCCCTCAACAACCAATTCATCTTTACCGCCATAGACCAGGAATTTGTCCTTGTTCCTTTTCAGGTACTTCAGAATATTCTTGGCCGCAGTCCAATGCGCCTCTCCTGGGTCTGATTGGTATCGGCTCGTAGCACTCAAGGCATACGATACATCCGGCCTAGTACATATCATGGCATACATGATCGATCCAATAAGCGAAGCATATGGAATACGACTCATCCTTTCTCGCTCATCAGGTGTCTTTGGACACTGCTTCTTGCTTAAGGTTATGCCATGTGACATGGGTAGGTGCCCTTTCTTGGCTCCTTCCATTTGGAATCAAGCTAGTACCTTATCGATGTAAGTACTTTGACTCATTCCTATCATCCTCTTTGATCTATCCCTATAGATCTTGATGCCTAGTATGTACTGAGCCTCTCCCAAGTCTTTCATTGAAAAACATTTCCCGAGCCAAGCCTTTACAGACTCTAACAACGGAATGCTATTTCCAATGAGCAAAATGTCATCGACATATAAGACTAGGAAGACGATGTCACTCCCACTGACCTTCTTGTAAACACAAGACTCATCTAGATTCTTGATAAAACCAAACTTACTGATGGCTTCATAAAATCGCAGATTCCAACTTCTGCTTGCTTGCTTTAATCCATAAATGGATTTCTTAAGCTTGCATACCTTCTTAGGATTGTTATGGTCGACAAAATCTTCAGGCTGTGTCATGTACACAGTTTCTTCCAAAATTTCATTGAGGAAGGCGGTTTTGACGTCCATCTGCCATATTTCATAATTGTAATATGCAGCAATCGCTAGAAGAATTCGAACGGACTTAAGCATAGCTACTGGAGAAAAGGTTTCATCATAATCAACGCCGTGAATTTGCCTTTAACCTTTTGCTACCAGCCTTGCTTTGTAAATGAATACATTTCCATCTTTGTCGGTTTTCATCTTGAAAATCCATTTACGTCTGATAGGTGTGTAACCTACGGGTAAATCAACCAAGTCCCATACTTGATTTTCAAACATGGAGTCCATTTCGGATTTCATGGCCTCTTGCCATTTTGCAGAGTCGGGGCTCGTCATAGCTTGCTTGTAGGTTGCCAGCTCATCTCCATCCACTACTAGGATGTTCTGATCTTCGGTTAATACAACACCGAGATATCTGTCAGGTTGAGATCTTGGCCGAGTTGACCTACGTAGGGTAATGGACTGAGCATTTGCATTGTCGGTTTGACTTTGCATATTTTGACTTTGACCAATGTCAACAGATGCTTCGTGAGCACTTTGATTGTCAACTTGTCCTTGTTTCTCGTCCTCTCGAACTTCGCCGAGTTCGATTTTCCTCCCACTTGTCATTTTGGAGAGATGCTCCTTCTCCAAAAAGACACCATCACGAGCAACAAACACTTTGTTCTCGGATTTGTTGTAGAAGTAATACCCTTTGGTTTCTTTTGGATAACCCACAAAGTAAACCTTGTCAGATTTCGGATGAAGTTTGTCAGAAATGAGTTTCTTGACATATGCTTCGCATCCCCAAATCTTGAGAAAAGACAACCTTGGAGGTTTATTTGTCCATAATTCATATGGAGTCTTTTCCACTGCCTTTGACGGAGCACGATTCAGTGTAAGTGCCGCAGTTAAAAGTGCATGTCCCCAGAAAGAGATTGGAAGTTCACTAAGACCCATAGTCGATCGGACCATTTCTAACAGGGTTCGATTCCTTCTTTCAGATACTCCATTCCATTGAGGAGTTCCCGGAGGTGTCATCTCTGAAAGTATTCCATGTTCTTTCAGATGGTCATTGAATTCTTGGCTCAAATATTCGCCACCTCGATCCGATCGAAGCGCTTTGATTTTCTTGCCGAGTTGGTTTTCAACTTCGTTCTGAAATTCCTTGAATTTATCAAACGATTCAGATTTGTGTGACATTAGATAGACATAACCATATCTACTATAGTCGTCCGTGAAGGTTATGAAATACCGATAACCACTCCTTGCGGGTGTACTCATTGGCCCACATACATCGGTGTGTATTAGTCCCAACAAGTCACCGGCCCTTTATCCCAACTTGGAGAATGGTTGCTTTATCATCTTGCCTAATAAAAATCCTTCGCAATTCTCAAAGGATTCTAAATCAAATGAGTCAAGAATACCTTCTTGAAGAAGCTTCTTGATGCGTTTGATGTTAATGTGGCCAAGACGACAATGTCACGAGTAAGTTTCACCAAACGGTGTAGTCTTAGCTTTCTTTGCATTGGTATCAAACATTTTGTCTAAAAACACGTGAAAGTTTCATTCCATAAATATATTCAAGACATCAAAACAAAAGTCTTGGTTGATGAAAACGACGTCTAACGTCGGAAATACATCAAAAGTATGGTGCATAAAACTAAATAAGTTCTACTTCTTTAGACAAAACATGAGATTACAAGTTTTCTTGGATAGATCACCTTCATCCTACTTGTGTACTCATTTCCACATGAAAAAGCACCGCTCACTTGGTTCCTGAAAAAGGAGTGTATTGTGAGTCAATTTTCCGGTATCTAATACCTTTTAAAATTGCTTATATTCAAGTGTTTAAGATGATACCTGAGGTTACTTTTCCTTTCGCCTCATCATCCAGATACTTGTTGTATTCTCTTTTGTAGTGTCCGGGGTTACCACAATAGAAGCAGCGCATCTTCCTCTTGTCTTTGAACTCCTTCTTCCTTGGTCTAAGGGAAAATTTAGCCTTCTTGCAAGAATAGGTCTTTTGAAGCTCTTGGATGAATTCTCTTAAGGACAGTGTATCCCTAATGGCGGTGAGACGCATTTTAAGCCCCACATATCCCGAGTGAAGAGAGCTAAGAAGCATGTGAGCTGCTTGCTCGTCTTCCACTGGTTTGCCAATTAGCTCCAGATGGTTGAATAGCCTTGTCATGTTAATTACATGAGCTTGAAGTGGCATTCCGGGCCTAAGTCTCGCATTGTAGACTTTTCCCCACACCTCTTGTCTTTCTTTCGAGAGACAACCATCTTGCGGTGGCTTGATCCTCATTTTGGAGAGTGACCTAGTCACATCCTCCACGTGACCATCATAATTGCCCCTAGCACTTTTGGTGACCCTCAAATTGACTACATCCTCAAGAGCTTTGAGCACCATGTCCGGAAAATAGCTGGAGAAAATCTCCTTCCATTGAACCGGGATGGAGTTTGCCATGAGTTTCGAAACTCTCTTGCAATCCATGCTCCATTCTTCATGAGCTTCATCACTCATGATCCCTTTCGAGTAGAAAACCGGGATCAGAGTGTCCAAGATATGCTCTAGGTAGCAATTTCTGAGTGTCTTTCGGAGTTCATCTTCCCATTCCTTAAAGTTCACCAAATTGAGAAAAAATGGTAACTTTTCGGGAAGTTCCGGGTACATAAGGTCTTTGTCATTAGTTGAAGACATGATTCTACAATTGAAAGAATTTTAATGAAAAACCATTCAAAATTACTTAAACAAGTGTAACACCCCAATAATTCTCTCTTTAAACCTGTGAGAAACCTGTAAATAACCTGAACAAATCCAAGAGAATTACTGGAGTGCTACCGCCACGTGTTCAAACGTTAAGGCTATTACAAAAGTTAGCAGCGGAAAACCAAAACAGTTTAAATAAACCTCAAAGCAAAGTATTACAAGTTGGAACCTTTAAGGCCCTTATTCAAAACCCAAAAGCATAAGTAAGTAATTAAAATTCAGTGTTAAAACAAACTTAAACCAAAAGAAATGGTGTCAAGTGGAAACGAGTTAAATAAAATCAAACTTGCAAGAAATGCGAAAATAAGCAACCAACTCTCTACTCAAGATCCCACAACCCTGATGAATGCTGCATGTGAGAGAACCTGTGGTTATTCTGCTCCCCAATATTACAAGTGTAAAAATTGGATCGTCACAGGGTCATTTGAAGGCGAAGGCCATGACCAAGAAGGACACACACAAAAGCACGCAATCAGCAAAGCTGAGTACATACAAGCTGCAAGTAAAATAAGGAAATACTTAACATGCTACTAATAAACAATCATACGCATAAGTAGATCACAAACTCAACACACGACTCGATTATTTAATTTATTAAGACTCCACTAGCTAATAGTAGCTAACTCATTTCAATTTATTCATTGGATTTAGCAATAGACAAGGTTGTCCAACCCATGTCCCATTTGGAACATCAATAAAGAAAAACCCCATGCCTCCTTTCGGAAACATCAATAAACATCCAACGACCACGGGCGCGACTCCGTGACCGTAGTTAGTATGAGATCTCACCTAACTCCTAGTTTTATAAAAAAAAGTATTTGAAATAAGAGACTCGTAGATCAGACGGCCTCGAGAAAAGTACACGGCTAATACCCCATGTACCCCAACCCCTGATTGTCATTACTCCAGAAGTGCACCAATCCAGAGTTTTATTGCTCATCCATCTTGCACTTTACGTGATTTACAGGTTTAGACTTGGTGATGACTCACATGCATAACAATTCAATCAATCCAATGTCAATTCAATCAAGTAAAACAACTTTTCAATTTCAATTCTTGATTTATTAGTGGCAAGCAACATTTATTATTCATTCCTTTACTACCTCGGTGTATAAACACCTTGAGTGCATAAGGCACCCCAAACTTACTCATCCTATTTCATTAAATCATGAATGAGTAATGATTGAATCATTTCACCAATCACATACCTTTGCCTCTAAGCACACCTTGCATAATTAGTACATAACCAATAATTGCAATAATAAATAATGCACATCAAATGAAATTCACAATGTATAACCATACAATTTAACCCAGTCATCCCTAGACATGGTACTAAGTTCTCGATCCATCCTTAAACATGCACCTAAAAGCAAGGTTTTGTAACTTGTACGTACCTTGAGTAAACGATTCGATTGGCCACTTTAAAGACTAAAAATCGCCTTCTACAAAGTCCTCTCCTAAACCAAATAATAAGGAATAAATCAATACCAAAGCAATTAAAATTACAGCAATACTAAAGTATTTAAAAACCCCTCAAACCATTAAGATAAAGTCCTTAAATTAATCCAATTAGCCAAAATTAATAGTACAACATCCCAACTACAAGTTTAGGTGTTAAAATCATGAAAATATAGTGTTTAATAATAAATTACAGCAACTTTAGAGTGGTAAAATAAATCAGAAAATTTGGTTTAAGCATATAAAATAATCCCATAAGCATAATTATTTGAAATAGTCATTATGTAGCAAATTAGTGTGTTAAAAACCCAAGAATATATCAATTCAATGCAATTAGAGGCTTCAAAATAAAAAAACATAAAATCTGAAAATTATTTTTAAGGTTAGAATATAAAGTTCAAAGCTTTTTCAATCACAAAATACTCACAATAATTATTTTATAGGTTTAGAAGCATAAAAACATGAAATTAACACTACTTGTTCATAAAAATTGAAACTTTAATAAATCTGAAAATTTATATACAACCAAAATAATCATACTTTGACATACTTTGAACATAGAAAAATTAAGTAACTTGTTTAGTACGTTAATAAGCCTTTAAACATGAAAAATCAACACTTTAATACCCTAAATTCATACATAACCAAATCTGAAAATTTATATAATAATTTAAACATACAAAAACCCATAAATTTATAATCTTTTATAATCTAAACATACTATCAAACTATAATAATAAGAATTCATAAACAAAATTTAATAAAGATCAAAACTTTAATTAAATAAAACAAGAATAAGAGAAGGAGAAATAAGGGAAGGAGAAGGGAAGAAGGCAACTGTTGGCTGGGCTGCTGGTGGTCGGCAGCAGGCAGGCGGCGGCGGCAGTGGCGGCAGTCCGGTGGTGCTGCTGGCGGCAGCACTGTAGCAGCAGGTAAGAGTTTTTTTTTTTTTTTCTTCTTCTTCTCTTCGTGAAAGGCAGTAGGAAGTAGGAGAGTGTTTCTTTTTTTTTTTTTTACGTGAGATTTGAGGGAGGAGAGCTATAAGGGTTTTTATTTTGGGCTTTTTAATCTCCTAATTAAATTAGGATTGGTATTCCTAAATAGGCTAGGATTATTAATAAATATAAAAAAAAACACTACTTTATTTTAAAAAAAACTTCCATAAAATAATTTATTTAATAAAATTACCATAAATATAATTACAAGAGTAACATATAATTAAATTATAATTAAATTAAAATTTGGGGGATTACAATCTACCCCTCTTAAAAGAAGTTTCGCCCTCGAAACTTAACCCAAAAACCATAATTTTCAAAATAGCTCAAACTTTTGTGTTTTGTATTGCTGTAAATTGCTTGCTTCTTAACAAACAGACTTAACAAATCGGACTTTGTACTCAATGAACTCATATTTGGCTTAAGTGTACATACTTTTATTGTATGTAAACGCAATAATAATGCATAATGATAACCAAAAACATGCAAAAACGTGCAAAATCAAGCAATAAATGGTATAATTAAGGTAAAAGCGCGAAATTACATCGCATTCTCCCCCCCTCAAAAGAAAAGAGTTACGCCCTCGTAACTCACCTCGTCAAATAACTCGGGATACTTGTTTTTCATTTCCTCCTCGGCCTCCCAAGTGGCTTCTTCATATTCCTGATTAGACCAAAGGACCTTTACTATCTTCACATCTTTGTTTCTAGTACTGCGCACTTTGTGATCTAGTATCTTTACTGGTCTTTCTTCATAAGTTAGAGACTCATCTAATTGAATAGTCTCTGGTTGCAAAACATGAGTTTCACTAGGCACATATTTCTTTAGCTGGGAAATGTGGAACACATCATGCATTTTCTCAAACTCCATTGGCAAAGCCAATCTGTAAGCCACCTTTCCCACACGTTGTAGGATTTCATATGGCCCCACATACTTAGCACTAAGTTTCCCTTTCTTGCCAAATCGCATCACACCTTTTGTTGGAGAAACTTTCAGAAAGACCTTGTCCCCAACATTAAACTCATCATCTCTTCTCTTTAAGTCAGCATAACTTTTCTGTCTATCTTGTGCTGCCTTGATACGCGACTGGATTAGTCTCACCTTGCCCACCATATCCTCAATGAAATCTGTACCCAAAGTAACCCGTTCACTGTAGTCATTCCAGCAAACTGGACTTCTGCACTTCCTTCCATATAGTGCTTCAAAAGGTGCCATCTTGATGCTTGCATGGTAACTGTTATTGTAGGAGAATTCTATCAAAGGTAGGTGATCCTCCCAATTTCCTTGGAAATCTAAAGCACAAGCTCGTAACATATCCTCCATAGTTTGGTTTGTTCTCTCAGTCTGACCATCTGTTGCAGGGTGAAAAGCAGTACTCATCTTCAATGTTGTCCCAAGGTTCTCCTGCACTTTTTGCCAAAACTTTGATAGAAACCTCGAATCTCTATCTGACACTATGTCCTTAGGAACTCCATGCAATCGAACTACATTCTTCACATAGACACTTGCTAGCTGCTTCTTTTTCCAGGTCTCTTTGATAGGAATGAACATCGCTGACTTAGTAAGTCTGTCCACAATCACCCAAATCGTGTCATTCCCAGAACGAGTCTTGGGTAGGCCTGTCACAAGGTCCATGGATATAGAATCCCACTTCCATTCCGGTATCTCCAAGGGTTGTACTTTTCCCATGGGTCTCTTGTGATCTATCTTAACCTTCTTGCACGTCAGACACTTGGATACGAACTCAGCTACCTCTCTCTTCATATTCGGCCACCAATAGAACTCTTTCAAGTCCTTATACAACTTATCTCCCCCGGGGTGAACTGGATAAGGTGTATTATGGCACTCCTCCATGATTTTCCTTTTAATCTCCTCGCACTTCTGTGGTATACACCATCTCTCTTTATATCTCAGACTCCCATCCTCATGAATCTTGAATTCAGTCTCCGCACCACTAGTCACCCGATCCCTAATCTTCTGAAACGACTCATCCTCCAGTTGCTTTTCCCTAATCTCCTCAAATATGGTAGGTTGGATGGTTAAAGCACTCAGTAATCCCTCTAACTCTCCTTGATTGATAACCTCAAGGTTCAATCTCCTCATATCTTCACACAACTCATTGGCCACAATTAAAGCATTGACATTATGACTCGACTTTCTGCTAAGGGCATCAGCAACTACATTTGCCTTTCCCTCATGATACTGAATGTGGACATGGTAGTCTGTGAGGTACTCTAGCCATCTACGTTGCCGCATATTCAAATGATCTTGGGTGAAGATGTACTTTAGGCTCTTATGGTCTGTGAAGATCTTACAAGAAACACCATAAAGGTAGTGCCTCCAAATCTTCAAGGCAAACACAACAGCTGCAAGCTCCAAGTCATGGGTAGGGTAATTGACCTCATGTTTCTTCAGTTGTCTCGATGCATATGCGATCACCTTTCCATTCTGCTGTAATACACATCCCAAACCATGCTTTGAAGCATCACTATACACTTCGAATCCTTCTCTCCCATCAGGTAATACCAGCACTGGTGCAGTAGTCAATCGCTCTTTGAGGGTTTGAAAAGCTGACTCACAACTCTCATTCCACTCAAACTTACTCTGCTTCTTCATAAGGGTAGTCATGGGTCTAGCTATCTTCGAAAAATCCTTAACAAACCTTCTATAATACCCAGCTAATCCCAAGAAACTACGAACATCAGTCACATTCTTAGGTGTTGGCCACTCACTTACTGCCTTAATCTTCGCAGGATCCACAGATACACCCTCTTTCGAAATGTAATGCCCCAAAAATGCAACCTTCTCCAACCAAAAATCACACTTAGAAAACTTAGCATACAACTTGTTCTTTCTAAGAGTTTCAAGGGTAGTTCTCAAGTGCTCAGCATGTTCTTCCTCATTTTTCGAATACACCAAAATGTCATCAATGAATACAACCACAAACTTATCCAAATACTCATGAAACACTCGGTTCATCAAGTCCATGAATATGGCTGGTGCATTGGTTAACCCAAAAGGCATGACAGTAAACTCATAATGCCCATATCGAGTTCTAAAGGCTGTTTTGGGAATGTCTTTATCTGCAACCTTCAGCTGATGATACCCCGACCTCAAATCAATCTTCGAAAACACACTTGCCCCCTTTAGCTGGTCAAACAAGTCATCTATCCTAGGTAAAGGGTACTTATTCTTCACAGTCACATTATTCAGCTCTCTGTAATCAATACATAGCCTCAAGCTTCCATCCTTCTTTTTCACAAATAACACAGGTGCTCCCCAAGGTGATGCACTAGGCCTAATGAACCCCTTGTCTAACAACTCCTGTAATTGAGCCTTTAGCTCACTCATCTCAGCTGGTGCCATCCTATAAGGTGCTTTTGAGATAGGTGCAGCTCCTGGGACTAAATCAATGGTAAATTCAAGTTCCCTCTTAGGTGGCATTCCTGAAATCTCTTCCGGAAAAACATCTAAAAACTCATTCACAATGGGTACATCCTCCATCCGCCTACTCTCACTCATACTCAAATCTTGGACACAGCAAAAGTACAATGGACATCCCTTACTCACTAGCTTCTTGACCTTCAAAGCAGAAATGATCCCAAAACCCTTAGGCTTCCCTAAACGTCTATATGACACCGTCTTGCCCAAAGGATCTCTCAACTGCACCCTCTGCATCTCACAATCTATCTTGGCCTTGTATGAGCTCAGCCAATCCATCCCCAGAATTACATCCAAATCCCCTAGATTAAACTCAATAAGGTTCGAAGGGAAGATAGCTTCTCCTATTTTCAAAGGCAAGCCTTTGAATACTCTATTACAATGGACAAGTTTGCCAGTAGGCAGACTAACCGACACATCAACATGACTGGACTCAGTTAAGTTTAATTTGCGCACAACAGAAGTAGAAATGAAAGAGTAAGCTGCTCCAGAGTCAAACAAAGTGTTGACAGAGGCAGAATGAATAGAAAAAGTACCAGTAACTACATCTGAGGACCTCTCAGCTTCTCCCTTGCTCATCACAGTCAAGCGTCCGGGAGTGTTGTTTCTTGCCTGGTAACCATTGTTGTTGTTGCCTGAGTTGTTGCTGTTGTTGCCAGATCTGTTGTTGTTGTTGCCTCCATTGCCGAACTTCCCATTCTGACCATTTCCAAACTTCCCATTCTGACCGTTTCCCCTGTTCCCCTGGTTGTTGAAGTTGTTAGGCCTCTGTTGAGTGTTCCCACCATTCCCACCATTTCCCTGTTGTTTCTGTTTGGTGTAACACTCATATTCCCTGTGCCCCTTCTTGTTACAGAACCGACAAGTCACTAAATTCCCATCACAATCTCTCCCAGGGTGGTTTCTCCTACACCTCTTACAATGGTAGGTTCTCTCTCCATTGCTAACAGTAGAAGAGTTGCTAGCAGTTTGGTCACCTCTATCAAATGAGTTCCCATTCCTAGGCCTCTTATAGCTACTTTGGTGCTCTGGTCTCCCAAAGTCCTTCCTCTTTTCCCCGGCCTTGGCAGTCTCTCCCACACTCTTAGAATTTAGGTGGTACATGTGGGCAGCTCTTTCATATACCTTGTCTAGGGTTTTAAATACCTTCCCCGCTAGGTCTTTTTGCAGTTGGTTAGTTAACCCTTGCTCAAACCTCTGAGCCTTCAGCTCCTCAGTGGGTACTACTTCAGGGGCAAACCTAGCAAGTGCCATAAACTTGTTATAATACTCAGAGATTGTCATCTGCCCCATTTCCAGGTTTATGAACTCTTGGGCTTTTTGTTTCTTTAGGAAAGGAGGGTAGAATTTGTCTCTCAAAGCGGTTTTGAATACCTCCCACCCAAAGTTAGGTTTGGCTTTCACTAGCTCACAGTTATCTCTCCACCAAATGTCAGCTTCATCCTTAAGATACATGGCTGCTTGATCCACCTTCAAATTATCAGGGCAGTTCAGTGCCACAAACAATTTGTCAAACTCACGTATCTAGTTCTCTAAGAAGGTGGGGTCAGCACCTCCCTTGAACACTGGGGGTCTCACTTGTGCTAGCTTCTTGAACATTTCTGCCTGGGGGTCAAGTTGATCCCCTCGGTTTTGGTTCAGATTCTCTGCCAACATTCGGATGGCTTCAGCAAGGGCGGCGTTATTGGCCATTGTAGTTTTACGCCTGTAAATATAGGGACATCATACTCTAGTTCAAATACCATACGCATATACTCACAGAATCATCATAATAAATATCACGTATATTGGTTCAAAAGGGCACCTTGCTTTGCACCCCTTTGTCCCAAGTAGAATCATACAAATATAAACACAATTCACACCCAAATTCAAGTAAAGTTAAGAAAAATAATCCCCATACCACGTCACTCTTACTAGCTTGATAATAACCAAAGGAAATATCTTAAAATCTTTATTTAACTAACTTTAACTTTCTTTGGCTCACAAATATTAGTAAAATGAAACTTCTAATATAAAATAATGACTTTATTATAACTTAAATAAAAGTATGAATCCCAAAGAACAATAACTCTATAGCTTTAGCTACTTATTCAAATTAATCATCTAAAGCATACTATAATGAAGTTCTAATAACTATTATTAATGGCAAGTTGCCTTATTCATGCTAACTATACTCTAAAAAAAAAATATCTCAAGGTATCACATTGTTGTTCCTATCCTTCTTTTCATCATAGTTATTGATATCAAAGTCGGGATCCTTTTCATCATCTGAATCTTCAATAGTTATGTACTTGTGAAGCGGATTAGGATTCCTAGTAGCTCTTTTTCCCGCATTTGGATCTTCCAGTGGTGGTTGTAGCCATTCAAGGTCATCCTCATCTGGAAAGTCAATAAGGGTATAGTCCTTGAACATTCTGTCATAAGTGTTAATCTTATGCTTCTTATTCTTCGCAGTTTTAAACTCATGTAAATATTGGTAGTCTTCCTCATCAGGATTATCTAGCGTCATAGTCCTTTCGTACCTCTCTAAGGTATCTTCACTTCGCACATCATTCTCATCCTCAGACATAACAATAGGGTTGTTCCTAGTAGCATTATTCGTGCTTCCAGACGTGCTTACTGAATCACTCATCTCCTTTCTACGTCATCCCAACGCAACCAACATACAAAAGCATAACACAAGCACATCACAAAAAAAAAAACATCAATTAAGACATTAATTACTAAATGTTAGATAAATAAGGAAAATGACACTCCAAATGACAATAAAATGTAAAGGTATGTATGGAATATGCATGCATTCCCTTCTTAAGTCTACCCAAAGCTCACCAAGTAGACAAAATAAACTTCAAAATCATTTTAGATAAAACATTTCAAACATACCAAGTTTCGAAAAATCACTTTAGCCTTTGAACTTAAATCCTCAATGTTAGTTAGTTAGTTAGGCGCCTAAGACATGTTAAGCTAATTGGCTTTTAGTGGTAATTAAATCTAAACCTAAGCTCCCAGATACCACTTTGTAACACCCCAATAATTCTCTCTTTAAACCTGTGAGAAACCTGTAAATAACCTGAACAAATCCAAGAGAATTACTGGAGTGCTACCGCCACGTGTTCAAACGTTAAGGCTATTACAGAAGTTAGCAGCGGAAAACCAAAACAGTTTAAATAAACCTCAAAGCAAAGTATTACAAGTTGGAACCTTTAAGGCCCTTATTCAAAACCCAAAAGCATAAGTAAGTAATTAAAATTCAGTGTTAAAAACAAACTTAAACCAAAAGAAATGGTGTCAAGTGGAAACGAGTTAAATAAAATCAAACTTGCAAGAAATGCGAAAATAAGCAACCAACTCTCTACTCAAGATCCCACAACCCTGATGAATGCTGCATGTGAGAGAACCTGTGGTTATTCTGCTCCCCAATATTACAAGTGTAAAAATTGGATCGTCACAGGGTCATTTGAAGGCGAAGGCCATGACCAAGAAGGACACACACAAAAGCACGCAATCAGCAAAGCTGAGTACATACAAGCTGCAAGTAAAATAAGGAAATACTTAACATGCTACTAATAAACAATCATACGCATAAGTAGATCACAAACTCAACACACGACTCGATTATTTAATTTATTAAGACTCCACTAGCTAATAGTAACTAACTCATTTCAATTTATTCATTGGATTTAGCAATAGACAAGGTTGTCCAACCCATGTCCCATTTGGAACATCAATAAAGAAAAACCCCATGCCTCCTTTCGGAAACATCAATAAACATCCAACGACCACGGGCGCGACTCCGTGACCGTAGTTAGTATGAGATCTCACCTAACTCCTAGTTTTATAAAAAAAAGTATTTGAAATAAGAGACTCGTAGATCAGACGGCCTCGAGAAAAGTACACGGCTAATACCCCATGTACCCCAACCCCTGATTGTCATTACTCCAGAAGTGCACCAATCCAGAGTTTTATTGCTCATCCATCTTGCACTTTACGTGATTTACAGGTTTAGACTTGGTGATGACTCACATGCATAACAATTCAATCAATCCAATGTCAATTCAATCAAGTAAAACAACTTTTCAATTTCAATTCTTGATTTATTAGTGGCAAGCAACATTTATTATTCATTCCTTTACTACCTCGGTGTATACACACCTTGAGTGCATAAGGCACCCCAAACTTACTCATCCTATTTCATTAAATCATGAATGAGTAATGATTGAATCATTTCACCAATCACATACCTTTGCCTCTAAGCACACCTTGCATAATTAGTACATAACCAATAATTGCAATAATAAATAATGCACATCAAATGAAATTCACAATGTATAACCATACAATTTAACCCAGTCATCCCTAGACATGGTACTAAGTTCTCGATCCATCCTTAAACATGCACCTAAAAGCAAGGTTTTGTAACTTGTACGTACCTTGAGTAAACGATTCGATTGGCCACTTTAAAGACTAAAAATCGCCTTCTACAAAGTCCTCTCCTAAACCAAATAATAAGGAATAAATCAATACCAAAGCAATTAAAATTACAGCAATACTAAAGTATTTAAAAACCCCTCAAACCATTAAGATAAAGTCCTTAAATTAATCCAATTAGCCAAAATTAATAGTACAACATCCCAACTACAAGTTTAGGTGTTAAAATCATGAAAATATAGTGTTTAATAATAAATTACAGCAACTTTAGAGTGGTAAAATAAATCTGAAAATTTGGTTTAAGCATATAAAATAATCCCATAAGCATAATTATTTGAAATAGTCATTATGTAGCAAATTAGTGTGTTAAAAACCCAAGAATATATCAATTCAATGCAATTAGAGGCTTCAAAATAAAAAAACATAAAATCTGAAAATTATTTTTAAGGTTAGAATATAAAGTTCAAAGCTTTTTCAATCACAAAATACTCACAATAATTATTTTATAGGTTTAGAAGCATAAAAACATGAAATTAACACTACTTGTTCATAAAAATTGAAACTTTAATAAATCTGAAAATTTATATACAACCAAAATAATCATACTTTGACATACTTTGAACATAGAAAAATTAAGTAACTTGTTTAGTACGTTAATAAGCCTTTAAACATGAAAAATCAACACTTTAATACCCTAAATTCATACATAACCAAATCTGAAAATTTATATAATAATTTAAACATACAAAAACCCATAAATTTATAATCTTTTATAATCTAAACATACTATCAAACTATAATAATAAGAATTCATAAACAAAATTTAATAAAGATCAAAACTTTAATTAAATAAAACAAGAATAAGAGAAGGAGAAATAAGGGAAGGAGAAGGGAAGAAGGCAACTGTTGGCTGGGCTGCTGGTGGTCGGCAGCAGGCAGGCGGCGGCGGCAGTGGCGGCAGTCCGGTGGTGCTGCTGGCGGCAGCACTGTAGCAGCAGGTAAGAGTTTTTTTTTTTTTTTTCTTCTTCTTCTCTTCGTGAAAGGCAGTAGGAAGTAGGAGAGTGTTTCTTTTTTTTTTTTTACGTGAGATTTGAGGGAGGAGAGCTATAAGGGTTTTTATTTTGGGCTTTTTAATCTCCTAATTAAATTAGGATTGGTATTCCTAAATAGGCTAGGATTATTAATAAATATAAAAAAAAACACTACTTTATTTTAAAAAAAACTTCCATAAAATAATTTATTTAATAAAATTACCATAAATATAATTATAAGAGTAACATATAATTAAATTATAATTAAATTAAAATTTGGGGGATTACAACAAGATTGAATTTTATTCATGCAAATTTTCAATACTTATTTAGCGTCTTATTTACACGTAAAATTGTCCCTATTTTGTGAAAATAAGGCGATTCCAAGATCCGAAGAAACAAAGAGTGGTTAAGCATGCTTTGGTTTGTCTTAACACTCAATCTTCTAGGGTAAGCATTGCCTTGCTAATGGCTCTAAGCCACTCTTGGTTAGACAATCGTCGCATCTAATGCATCTTTGACGATGTATCTCTTTTGCCACGGTATGTGAGGACTCCTCACTCATACCAATGAGTTAAACCAAAACCAACGTGCACACCCGGTGTGCCTTATGAGCCTTGGATAAGTGATGGCACCTCGGTTTGGCGTAGCCTACCATCACCCTCGTTCGGTTGGTAAGTGTTGTTTTGGAAAGGCAAGTTTGACTCAATATTATTAGGGACCTAGGATTTCTATGTTGGTTGATTTAAGTGAACTTAACTAATCATCGCAACATAAAGAAAACCTAAACATGCATCTAACGAATAATTCACATGTATATAAGCATAAAATATAAAGCGAAATTATAGATGCATATTGGCAACTAGCATGATCCCTTGAATTCTTCAAATCTTCAAAAGGTCTTCATTTGCAATTCAAGGCTTTGTCTTCCAAGATACGCCGTCTTCAAAACTTAACCAAACTATGCAAATACTAGTGTCTACGACTAGGAATAATCTAAATATTAAGGTACAAAAATACTTAACGGTGCGTAGACCGTATTTAGATTTAAAAAAATACATAACGGCACGTAGTCCGTATATTCTATCCTAATCGGGTCCCACTAGTTGCCATTTCATAAAACCTGTGAGAGAGTATATAATCCATTCATCCATTCACTATTTGTGAATGGCCCATGCAATTTACAATATCAAACAAGTAAAATGCATTTAAACAACGCGCGCACTAGTAACTAATCTAGGTGGTTAATCCGATTAACACGCCTAATTAAAACTAGTCAAAGTTGTTTAACCGATTATGTAATTTGACGTCATTAATTAATTGAAGCTCCCATTAAATTCCGCATTTCCCTTAATTAATCCAATTAATTAAGTCGGTAGCACCCAAACTTGGCAAAATAAAATTTTGCCAATGCCGCTCAAAACCGAGGCCTAGCCTCCCAAAATTTTAATTAAAATAAACAAAATTAATTAAAATAAATAAAACGGCAAAATAAGCAATATTAAGTCAACCACATTTCAAGTGGATTTCGCTTTAAGCGTTTTGCGAAGGAAACTCGAATAATCGCGGCTCATGCAAACCAAGCATACTACGGCTATTCACCTCACCGCACCAAGCATATGCACACATGTAGGGAATAAATTTCAAGTGTTAATCCCCTAGCTTGAACCCCACTGTGATCATACACTTAAGTACGGTGGCATCCAAAAGGGAAGAAGATAGAGAAAAAGAGTCGCCAACAAGTTTTAGGAACTTGTAAACCGTTCACAGGGTGAAGGTTACACCCCTTAACGATCCAAGAGATCGTCAACTCCATAAGGTCTAGAACCAAATAAGGGTTCGGGGATGAAGGTACAAATCCAACCTAAAAGAGATTGAACCTGCCCTAATAATAGGCCTCTACTTTATTCTGATCGTATTCATGTGCGCTTTCTGACTAACATGCAATCAATAGGATTAACCCTAAACCTGTTTATCTATGTTGGTTGAATATAACGCACAAATAAATCTATTATTGGCGATCACTTGAATTATAATCAAATTAACCCTAAACAAGATTATTAAATATCTTATTAAGCGTGATTACAAGTACCAAATTCCCTTTAAACATGCATAAAAGGTGTGATCAAGCAATAACAATAAATAATATCAAGCAACATAATAATCATAACAATAATAATAATCATCATTATAAAATTATAATCATAATCATAATCAAAACAATAATAATCATAAATAAAATAATCATCATCAAAATAATAATAATAATAATAATATTCATAATCAATTATAATCATAATCATGTTCATGTTAATATTAAAGCATAATAATAGCAAGATCCTAGGCATGATACTAACAAGATTAATAACAAACCCTAGCATGTCACTAAGCAATAAAAATCAAATCTTTAGCCTTAACATGATACTAACAATCATAAATATTAGGAAGAAAATAGGAAGCATCATAACAATCATATTTAATATTAAAATTACCCTAGACATGATACTAGGAATATCATAATAACAACTTAAACATGATTTCTTCATCATAACATCAATAAAAACAATTAAAGTACTTACTTGGATGTCTCGTACCTCTTTCTAATAACAAAATACACACGTTAGTAACTTCAAGGAAGATAATAAACAAACAATTAAATTAAATAATTGAAAGAGAGATTTTGGACCAAACCCTCAGAAATTAAACCTTTCACGTCAAGGGCGAAGGCAACTTCGAATATGGCTAGGTGTTTCTAGATCTAATGAATGCGGAATTTTTTATATGAAAGACTAATTTAGAAAAGAAAGAGAGAGAGATGAATGAATGAAAACTTGATGAGAATTGATGAATGATTAAGAGAGAATTAGAGAATTAATGATTGCGAATGAAAACTGATTGTAGGTAGATGAAAACGGAGTTTTTAATACGTTATTTATAGAGAAATCAGCCAAAAAGATAAAATATCAAAACAGAGCACTCGGCGCACGTAAAACGAGATTGGCGCCAGCAAAACAGAGCTGGCGCCAGCACCAGCTAATTGGCGCCAGGCGCCAATGGCTAGCACCAGGCGCCAATGGCTGGCGCCAGGCCTGGTTCCAGGCGCCAATGCCTGGAGTCAGGCGCCAGGCCTGTTTTCGACGCGTTTTCGAAAATCAGATAAGTTTGCCGTACTGGAGGATAAAATCGTATATTTTCCTCAAAAATGCTTTTTGATTTTAATTAAAACTCTGAAAAGTCAACAAAAGTCAATTTATCAATGCTAATTGAATTAGGAATGAAAAGAACCTTCTAGAAGAATCTAGAAGACTAAAACCATTCCTAATTGCATTAGGAATGATAAATCATATTAGGCCCTCCCCTAGATCATTGTGCCGCACATAAGGCTCAAACCGGGCCCAGTTTAGTAAATTGGCCATAACTTCCTCAATATTCATCGGAATTGGGCTTATAATATATCGTTAGAAAGGTCTTTGCAAGCCCCATTCAACTACACTATTATTGGACCCATATCATGGACCAACCAAACTGGATTGGCTGTTTTCTTAAAATAAGTTTTCAAAAATAGAGAGAAGAAAAAAGAAATTAAAACTATCCGCAACACTAAACCTTCCACACTTTCGCTTCATTCGATTATGATTCGACATGAAAGGCACTCATCAATGGGTTTGGTTTTGGGGAGACACAAATGGGTGTCTACAACACACAAAAAACTCCGCACACACGGTCCGCGGCAACCAGCCATGTGCTGCTCCCACTGTCGCACGCACGCGCACGCACAACCATGGCTGCTGGTGCGTGGCTGCTGCGGCCGTGTGCTGCTGCCGCGCGTGTGGCCCCACGCAAGGTGGGGCAGCCACCTTGGCAGCCACATGCGGGCTGCTATGCAGCCCGGCTAGCCAGGGGTGGTTCTTTGCCTCGTTTTGCGTGCCATAGCCTCGGGATTTGATCCCATTTCGCGAGACATAATTAATTAATTCTAAATTAATTTTAGAACTAACTTAATGGGCAAAAAATAAAAATTTTAAACAAGTCTAACTTAATAAAATTTCAAAGTGCAAATAACCAAAATAATTCCAAGAACCATTCTTAATTAAGTTGGTTTAGCTTGGTGCAATAACAAAGTTGAGGCAATTTCTCACTTTTAATTTAATCAATTTAAATTAAACTTGAGAATTTGACAAAGTAAGGGGAAGTTGGAAAAATATGAACTTTAATGTTCAAATGAAAATTCCAACATCTAAATTTTGTGAATCCCTGAAAATTATATCTTCCAACATGAAGATAACTAAATTTCTATCACAAAAATTGAAACTTTATGTTTCCAATCAACTCAAAATGATTAAAACAACAAAGTTTAACACAAAATAACATGGAATTTTAGTGGTTTTTAAAGTTTCAATCACTTATCACAAATAAAGATTGAATCTTTAACACTTAGGAAGCCTCAAAACAAAAATTTTCACACTAAAAAGCAATTAGTTTGCAATTATGAGAAAATAAATCAACCTTTAAGCATCAAATACTACCAAGTAAGTGTGCTTTAAGGGGACTTAAAAAATGCAGAAAATAATGCAAATAATCAACCACATAATTAACAAGTTATGCCATTAATTTCAAGGTTAGAAAAGACTTAAAATTTTTCGTCAAAAACGAAAAATCCCTCGAAAAAGGCATGTCTGGTCAGAATTTGGCTAAAATCACAGTCCCAAAGGGATAAAAACCTTTCCATAACACCTTTTCCACCCGAGCTACTAATCTAATTAGCAACTTAAACCAGAAAAATAAGCCAAATAAACCTTGAAAAACATGATTATAAAAATAAACGAGCGGGGCTCCGATACCGCTGTTGGGGTTTGGTGAGTCCGACTATCCGCGGAAACAACCCCGACCCAAGGAACCACTCATAATTAATAAAACCATAAAGCATAAATAAATAAAAACAAGAAAAGGAAGAACGAATCATACCCTTGAAGCGAGCTTCGCCCTCTTAAAACGGGCTCTTACTTGAAAGCCTTGACCACCGCAAATGTCGTGCCTTCAACGGTATCCACCCACAAAGGACGAACACGACTTTTTAGGTCCGCTACCTTGGAGTTAGCAAGGTTCGACCAAAACCCAAGTGTTAATGGAGTTTAAGAGTTTTTCCCAATATATGGAATGCTCTTTCTAACTCCCAGTCAAGCACTTTACTCCAAATCCCAAGGTTGGTATTTATAGAGGAAAGTATGAGTGGAAATTTCTATCCCATCAATGTGGGATCATGAAATTCCACAAATTAATTTAAAGCTAAATTAAATTAAAATTGCAAACTAATAATAAATCTACAAGTGGCATTACCATGTGAAATGGGTTGGTGAGGACCACATAGAGAGTAGGGGACCATACTTGCTCCCCAATCAATACTCTCCTTGTGCCACATGACCTTACCCACTTGCTCCCATATTCCTCAAGCTTCCCCATAGTGACCGGCCCTATGGCCCAGCCACGAGCCCAGCCCCGCACCAAGATGCGGGCTGCTGCTGTGCGCCCAAGCCACGCACTTGGTGCGGGCTTGCTGCTGTGCGTGGCTGCTAGTGCGTGCGCTGCTAGTACGCCCAGCTTGCGGTAGCTAGTTGCTGCACGCACCACGTGCACGCGGCTGCTAGCTGATGCTGTGCGTGGCTGCTAGCACGGTGCGCTAGCACGCACCTAGCCAGCCATGCAAGGCTCGGCTTGGTGCGCTTGCTAGCCACCTATGCTTGGACATTTTTGCCCCTAACATTTGGATGCTCGGGGCATTCCGATGCTAGGGGTATTTTGGGCATATGGTCGATTTATTATTATTTTGCATGTCTCATCTTTTTATTATTTTTTACTTGATTTCCGACGATCGGTTTCGACGCTCCAAGCTCGAATTACCGACGTCTAAATATTTAACACAAGGGCGACGGATTAATTTCTTCCGAATTAATTCGTCGAGTCGGTTCGTATATTTTGCTTGGGTGTGACCCGAAGGGTTCAGTCAAGATTAAGCTGTAATATTAATTATATTAATATTACTGATCGGAAGCGGCCTCCACCCAGGCATTCCGATCACTTGACCTTACTGAATATATTAGCTTTCTAATAATTCTGAACCCGCTATCAGAATAATACACTTGTTCGAAGGACACCATTCCTTTCAGGTTTCGGCTACATGAACGAGGATGATGAGGATTAGCCATGCTGGGCTAGTTCTCGAGCCAATGAGGACATTGTCTGATTCTGGCTTGGGGGAGATTTTGGATTTGGTATCTTTCTTTTTCTCTTTCTTTTGTTTTTAGTGTGTTTCCTTAGATTATATTTATTGCTTTCTAGGTTAGTTTTATTGCTTTCTTCTATGAAAAATACAAAAAAAATTGAAAAAAAAATCCAAAAATACGTTCCAATGAATTATAAATCATGCTTCCCTGTGCCCCATACTTGGAAAATATTGTTTTGATTCTTGGTATATGATGATAAGCATTGAGGATTTGTTGATCATGATTTGATGTTTGATTGCTTAGATGTCCTAACATGCGTCAATTTTGTCCAACTGCTTGTGAATATAGTGCTTGACTAGTTGATTTGGTTAGGAATGTGTGATAGTTCCTGGTATGTCAATGAATTTGAGTATTGGTTTGCAACTATGAGTAATGTTTATATGACTCATTATTATGCACATTGTGGAGGACGAAGACATTTGTTCTTTTAGGTAGCCTCCAGATGATTTTAGATACATTTGTTCCCTTCTTGCTACCCATGTTGTTGCCTTGACTTTTTATTGTTCATTAGCCACATTACAAGCCTATTTTGCCCCATTGGTTACTAGTCCCAAGCTTAGCTTGGGGGAGCTATTAGTGAGTGAGGTGAGGGAGTTTGTAGTGTGCTTATTATTTGCACAATTTGGGTGGGTTTTGAGAAGTTATTTTGTTCTTGATCATAGTTATTTTTAATGAGTTTGAAAGTTGAATTTTCTTGAAAAAATAAAGTATGATGTGATGAAAAAAAAGACAAGTTCAAGAAAAAAAAAGTGAAAAAAAGTGAGTGAACTTCAATAGAAAAAAAGAGCAAAAAGGAAAAGATTGTTTAATGTTCAAATGTTCTAGTTGGAGGTTGATCAAATGAAAGAAAATAAAATCTTTGAGTTTCAATGAAAAAATCAAGTTTGGAAAATAAAGTTTGTTTATTCATTCAAGTTCTGTATTGTTATACTTTTGTGAGCGAAATTTGTAAGTGCTGGGATTGTTTGATATGTTTGGAGTTGTATTTGGTGGATTTTTGTTGGAGTTGGTTATGTTGGAGATGTTGATCATAATTTATTTTGATCATGGGTTTTATTAGGATTTTCTCCCTTAAGCATAGCTTTTCTCTCACTTATTCCCAAATGTTTCCTACCCTTTACCCTAGCCTTACATTACAAGCTTTAAAGACCTTATGACCTTTGTGCATAGAGTTGTATGGATGTGAAAGTGTTGCTTATCAATGCAAGTTATGATTTGACATATTTCGAGTCGACTAGTAGGTTGAGTGTATATCTTTTTAAACACACGAGAATGTGAGTTGGGAGGGCATTGTTCACATAAAGGGGTTGGTTAGAGAGCGATCGAGTACATCTTTTACTCGCCACATAAATGAGAGTTGAGTGTGTGAGCACTAGTCTTGAATTCTATATGCTCTTGTGGTTTGCTCTATTTGACAATTGTTAGGGAGGAAGAGTAATTGGATGGATGAGATTGGTTGATGTTAAAGCATTTTTATTAGATTTACCTTGAATTGTTTGTGCTTGATTTTTTTTACTTTTTGGGGTGAAGCATATTTATTTATTCATTAATGAGATCTTTGCTTAGCGACAAGCAAAGGTTTGGCTTGGGGGAGTTTGATATGTCCATTTTATATAGTATTTACCCCCGTCCCTTGGTCATAATTAGTAGTGTTTTTGGCTCTTTAGAGCCACTTTTATTACTAATTGGTGTTTTCTAGTGTTTTCGTAGATTTGGTTGACTTTTGTAGGGATTTGCGCTTTTGGAGCATTTTTCCGGGATTTTATGGACTATCTACGAGCATTGGAGAAGCACGACCAGATTTTATAGCCCAGGACCGATTAGAGCCATCGAACCGGTGATTAAGGGCTCGGTGTATGTGATACCGGGGCATTTGGACCGAGTATTCAAGACTTGAAGAGGAAATCCAGATTGGCCCAAAGAATTGGAGCCCAATCGAAGTCCAAGGAGTAGCCAAAGAGTGCCGCCCGACCAAAGAAGCTTTCGCCCGAAGGCACGCCCGGCTGGGCGGGGGAAAAGGAGCTGGCGCCCGAACTCGCACCCGGTCGGGCGCTAGAAACATTCACTTGGAGTAAAAAGGCGGGCCCGATAGGGCGGTGCCTTGCCCGATGATCGGGCGCTTGTCAGCATTAGTAGATTTTTAATCATCGTTTAGTTTGTTTAGTTTAGGATTCTTGCTGAATATAAATACTTTTCCGTTAAGCAAGTTTAGGATCTTTGTTTACTCTTTCTTAATTCTTCTCTTAGATTTCTCTCTCTATACTTAGTTTTTAGATTAGTTTCTCTCTCTACAACTTTGTTCTTTACTCAACTCTTAATTCCTGATTACTTTGGTGACGATTTCCTTTTTCTTAATCTCAATTATTTATTTTATTCCTTCGATCATGTCTTATTTTATGCTTTGATTAGTTTATATTTAATTATGTGTGAGTAGTTTCCTTTCTAGGGTTTGTGGGGATCCATAAATAATATGAAGGGGTAATTTATTGTTGTTGATTATCAATGCTAGATTAATTTCCTATTAATTGATTTAATACATAGTGACTAGATTAGGCCTGATCGTTTATGCAAGAGTTTGACAATATTAATTCGAGATTCGAGAGATGAGAATTGATGTTTAGATCTAGTTTCAATAGGCAGCTTAATTTATAAATGGTTAAGTCGAGATTCGAGATATGAGATTTAATACCAGTAGATTAATTTTGTGATTGTAATACGTAGTGAAAGCCCTTTATGATCTGTTTAATTGATGCATTAATGATTGATTATTATGTTTTACCCTGGAATGTTTTTTATTGGTGAACCTATGCCCTAGGCCTTTATTCATTGTTTTCTCTTTACTCTTAATTTCCGTAGTTTAGTTTTATATCCATATTATTAAATTGTTACTTGATCATTTAGATTGCTTTAATTAATTAGGAATAGAAAGACCAGTTTCCCTGTGGATTCAACCCTACTTCCTTATCTACATTAGTTAGAGGATTTAGGAATTACTTTTGACTAGGTGATACGACTTTAGCCTGTCAGTACCATCCATTAATTAGCTAATAATATTTTATTAGCTTATCAATAAAATATTATGATTTGTAACAGAATTTTATAATATGTGTATTGTTGAAATCGTAGAATCATGGAGTAGGGCAATATTGATATTAATGATATGGTTGTCAATGAAAACCCTAATGAAGGAGCATGTGATTGTTGAGCCAAATGAAGGAATGGCATTTGAATCAAGTAGTGAGTATGCGCAATTATGCCATGTATACGCCTACAATAAAAGTTTCATGTTCTTTACGAGGAATAACGACTGATGAGAGAATACAGGGAAAAAGGTGTATCTAGAAAAGGTGTGGGAGATTTTGAGGCGAAACCCCATATGATGGAGGAAATTAGGCTCTAATGTAAGTTCGGTGGGCAAGAACAAAGCCCCTACTCTAACTCCAGTGTGTAATACCTCGTATTTTTATACGTATTTTAATTAAAATAAGTATTTTGAGAAGTATTTAATTAAATTGAATTCTTTTATTTAAAGTATTTTAATTATTTAGTTTAAATAAGTTTGGAAATATTTATAAAAGGAAAGTTTATTTATTTAATTAATTTAATTAAGTTGGGGTTTAATTTAAGGAAAGTTTATTTTAGTAAAGTTTTATTAGGGAAGGAATTAGAAAAAATTAAAAGAGGAAAGTTAGGGAAAAGGGTTTCTAGAGAAGGGGTATAAATATTCAACACATGAGGCAAATCAAAATTTGCCCAGAGTGGAGAAAACCCAAGGTAAACTTCTCTCCCCTTTCTCCTTATTTTTCTTTCTTTTTCTTTATCTTTTTCCCCTTCCCCTTTTTTTGGCTCCC
This sequence comes from Chenopodium album, assembly GCF_948465745.1. Taxonomy (NCBI): domain Eukaryota; kingdom Viridiplantae; phylum Streptophyta; class Magnoliopsida; order Caryophyllales; family Amaranthaceae; genus Chenopodium; species Chenopodium album. Next base: position 30,563,404 of record NC_137834.1, read on the forward strand.
CTTCACCACCACCGGCCGACCCCCAGCAGCGGTGGTCGCCAGCCGGCAGCAGGCAGCCACCGGCACCGGCAACAACCTAGTGGCTGTTAGCTGCCATGCCTTTCGAAAAAAAATCTTTATTTTTAAAAACCAATTCATTCCTAAGTCTAATTGTTAATTATGAGTTTTGGGATTTGATTTTTGATGTTTGATTATGAGTAGTATGTTAATTAATTTTCAAATTATGTTTTTAATTAAAAAGCCCCATTTTTTTGAAACCCTAGGATCTTGATTTATAAATAATTGAAGGGTTATAATGTATAATGGTTTAAACCTTTGATTAAAGTGTTTTAAGGCTTAATTAAATCAATTTTTAATTAAAATATAGTGCTAGAATTTTTGGTAGAGTAGTTAAAATCAAGTTTCTTTAAGGAATTTTAATTACCCATTAATTGGGATTAAAGAATGATATTTAAAATATAATTTCAGCTTATTTTAATTAAATTATGAGGGGTTTTATGATAGTATATATTGCTGGAAATTTGTGTAGAGAGGATTTTAATAATCTTCTGTGATTTTAAATTGTAGGAGACTTTGAAGTGAGCGATTTCTATTAGTCGTGGCGATTTTAAGATCATATACAAAGTACGTTCGCATACTTAGCAAAATTATATTGATGTAGTAGCATGCTAAATGTGTTTAATTGATTACAAGTAGTATCATGCTAGGTTTGGAATGTAAATTATGATTTGGATGTTATTGGTGATTCGATTATGAAGCATGATTTATTTGTGATGAATTATTAAATGGAAAATTATAGTTTGGAATATTATTTATGAACCACATATTTATTTGTGGCATGTTAGAGAGCATGTTTAATTAAACTAAATGTTTAATTTGGCATGGAATATAATATTAAAATGGAATTTTATTATGGTTCATATAATTTTTTATTGATGCTATAAGCATGAAGAAATAGCTATATAAGTGTCTATGTACATGAGGAATAAATTGTATGTGGGTGCCTTAGTGCACTTAAGGTGTTTTTAACACTGAGGGATAGGATTTGTGGTGCTTTATGCGTTTAAGGTGTCATTGGCACTGAGGTAGAATTAAAAAGGATTCAACATTTGAATATTATGTGGTCACTAATTATTCAAGAATTAAATTGGTATATTTGATTGATTGAACAACTATTGTTGATTGAATGATTATGGTTTAAGAGTCATCACAAAGTCTAATAATATGTAAATAACGTAAAATGAAAGAGATTACGCACCAAAGTTCTTGGAACGTAAATACCTTGAGTATGAACATATGGGGGGAGTTATGTGACTTTATATTTGATCGTAACTTCTACTGGAGTACAGGACGCTGTACATTCCTTTTATTATTATTATGCGCAGAAATTTTGCCACCTATGAGTGGTTATTGATGCTGGCACGGTTAGCTCACGTGTCAGTCACCTCAATTTATTTGGGGGAGGTTAGTAGGGAAACCCGTTTGATGCGTAGTCAACATTAAATAAATTATGTAGTGTCTAGTGAGAACTTTTATTGAATGTTGTATGCTTGAAAAACAGGTGCAACGAGGTAAGTTGTATGTTGATAGGAAATTGTATGTTAGTGTGTTAATTACGCTTATGCACTCAGCTTTGCTGATTGTGTGTGTTTGTGTGTTTGTTGGCCTTTTCTTTATCTTGGCCCTATGATGACCCATTTTTAATGGAGAGTAGTGGAAACAAGTAGAGAGAAGCTTTTCAGGTGATGAAGCATATTCATGAATGGACATGAGTGGAGAGCGAATCATGCAAGTTTCTATAAGTATATGATGTGTTTATTGCCTTATTTGTTTGTCATTATTATTATGCATGACTAACGAAAAGGTTTTGAGATCTATTTGGTTTTAATAAGGGCCTACAATGGTTCCAAGTTGTAGGTTGATTTTATTTTTTACTTCGTTTGACTTTGGCTTGACTTTACTTTCATTGATTGACTTTTCAAGTTGACTTGTTTTGAATTGTTTTGAAATTAGTCTTCCGCTGTGTGTCTTTGATAGTTGTCTTAGTCGTTTTCACGATAGCGATAATGTCTTAGATTTTCCTATTTAAAGTTTTAAACAAGGCAAAACTGGTATTTTAAAAGAAATGAATTTCTGAAGTGTTACAAGTGGGTGTAATATATGCTTGACACTACTACAAAATTAGGCAAAGAGACCCGTCAAAACATGTCTTAGAGACCACCTTATGACGGGTCTCTATCTCATGGGTCTGTTTGATAAATAGACCACCTCAGGAGTAGGGGTCTGTTTTTAAGGAAGAAGAACCCGTTATCAAAGATAGGGGGTCTGTTATATTACTAGTTAAGAGATCCTTTATTAGAGAAATGGGGTCTCTTTGCTTAACCATTTTAGACCTGTCATTTAAGAAATGGGGTCTCTTAGCCCATTAATTTTATTAAAAAAAATAGCTCAACGTAACCAATTAATTTTTATTTTTTTTTAATAACCAACAAAACCCAATATCAAAATGAATAAATATGAATTCATAATTATAATACATTAAAATAATTATACAAAGAATAAGGTACAAGAGTGTAACTGAAGCAAATTAAAGATCATCAAATCAATTTAAAAAATAGTAATCAATAGGAAAAAATGCCTCAAACTCTTAGATAAGTTAAAAGTTGCAGTAGCTCAATGATGAAAAGGAAAGCGCTCCAAATAATACAAGCTGCAATACATAGTTTCGAGCTCCAAATCTCCAATTGTTAACTATTCCAAGATCACTCATTTCCTCGGCGACGGAATTACCAATGAGATATCCATAGGCTCCAATTGACACTTCGCAAATGACAATAAAAAAAAATCAATTAAGAATTTTACCAATTAACATAAAATTGAACAGTCACCAAATAAAATTTCTGGTATATGTAAATCTAAAATAAGGATACACAACCGCATAGTGATTCCCATTAGATCTTCAATTGAGAAAAACTAAATTTTTTTAAAAAAAAAAGTAATTGAGTGAATGCAAAAGAAATTAAGTAAAAGAAATAGTAGAAATTAGTAGTAGATGAAGTTAGAGATCTGATGAGTACCTTTCTTGGAAAGGAATATACCATCAAAGAAAAACATTATTACCTATTTTTTTCAGAGAGTAGAGATACAGCGTCATTTTTACTACCTCCGGATCGTATTATATGCAACTTTGGAATTTTTTATATCTCACAAATAATACCCCAAAGTTGCATATAATATGATCCAGAGGTAGTAATAAAAATGCAAATATAAGTTTCCCACAAACCATAAATTAAAAGTAAGGAGGAAGAACGATTACATTTTTTTTTTCTGAAAGTAGAAGAGCTGATGAGTACCTTAGATCTGATGAGTAACTTCCATTGAATATTTGCAAAAAATCAATGGAGGAAAAAAGTGGAAAAGACGGCGAATTTGATTTTGATTTTAGGGTTAAGGTTAGGGTTTTGAGGAGAGAGAACCGTATGTAAGTTGGGAGAATAAAATAATTAAAAAGAAAATGAAATGAAAAGAGAAGACAAACCATCAGTGTCATATGTGGACCTCTAATTTAATAGTCTAGTACACGTAAGATACCTGTTAAGTTTGACAACTGGTCTGTGCATTCTTCTTCTTTTTTCTGCTAATTAATTTGTGGGCCCTAAAATTTGTAAGAGACCCGTTACGTTTTAGAAAGGGTCTCTTATCACGTGCAAATAACATTACAGACCCGTTATAATTAATATAGGATCTCATAAATCAAATAGATCTGTTATGTAAATAACGAGTCTTTTATTAGGGGTCTTTTTTTTGCAAATTTTGTAGTAGTGTGAATAACTAAGGGAAAAATGGTGATCACACAGTGCAGTCTTGACCACAATCATCCTCTTGATCCAAAATCTAGCCAGATGATAGTCAATTACAGAGGTCTTGATTGTAATACACTAAAAATTCCTTTCCTTAAATACCTGTTTTGCCATTTTATAATACAAATATAGAAAAATCTAAGACATTACCACCACTGTGAAAATGACTTATGAAATTATCAAAGACACACAACGGAAGACTACCTTTAAAACCATTAAAAACAATTCAACTTAAAGCCAAACCAAACGAAAGTAAAGTCAAACCAAAGTCAAACGAAGTCAACCTACAACTTGTTACCATTGTAGTCCCTTATTAAAACGAAACAATACTTAAAACATTTGCGTTAGTTTCACATGCATAATATAATATAATAATTAAAGCAATAAACCACATCATATCCGATCCCTATGGAACCTAAGCATAATTCTTTCTTCACTCATGCCCATCATGAATATGCTTCATCACCTGAAAAGCTTCTCTTTACTTTGTCACCACTACTCACCATTATAAATGAGTCGTCGTAGGGCCAAGATAAAGACAAGGCCAAACAAACATATAAACACACAATCAGCAATGTTGAGTACACACACTACCACAAAAATGGGAATATAGAACACCTAAAACATACAATATAGAACGCCTCAGAGGCGTTCTTTTGGGGGGGGGTGCCCTATAAAGTCTACAGAGCACCTCTTTGAGGCGTTCTATATCTAACACAATACAAATCGCCTATCTAAGATATGCGCTTCTTATTTTAGGTAAAAGGTAAATAAAAATCAAGGAAAAGAGAGCTGTCATCTTAGTACGGGCGCTCTATAGCTTATAAAAATAGAACGCCTATCATAGATAGGCATTCTCTATTTCTTACTTTTTAAATAAAAATTATTATTATTATTTATATAAATAATAATAATAATGTTCATAATAATAATTCACGTAATAAATAACACTACAAGAAAAAGGGAAATTAGCAACTGATTTTTGCGACTACCATAATAATTAGTCGCAAAAAATATTTTTGCGACTGAAAAAGACGAGTAGTTGCAAATTTTGCAACCGATTTTGCAGTAGTTGCTATGCGGTCACTAATTAGCGACTGATTTTTGCGACTACCATAATAATCAGTCGCAAATATAATTTTTGCGACTGAAAAAGACAACTAGTCGCAAATTTTGCAACCGATATTGCAGTAGTTGCTATGCGGTCGCTAATTAGCGACTGATTTTTGCAACTACCATAATAATTAGTCAGTATAAATATTTTAACAACTGAAATAGATGAGTAGTCGCAAAAATTGAAAATGATTTTATAATAGTTGTTATGCAGTCGCTAATTTGCGACGCTCTTAGAATAATTTGCGACTAAATTGTAGTTGCTAGTGTTAAGAATTTTGAAATAACTACTATTGCAACTAACACGGTAGTTGCTATAATTTTTTTTAAAATTTATTAAAAAAGAAATAAAAAAACCCTTAATATGACAAAGTTGTTGCCGATAAAAAACAAGAACATATCACTTATTCACTCCCTATTCCTTTATTATTGATAATACTTTCAGTACATACTCTTATTCATAAAAAATAATCAAATTTACCCTAATAACATTGATTGAAAACACCCTAATTCGTGCGCTGAATCTCTTCAATCTCTATCAATTCTAATCTTGAATTTTTTATTGAAGAACCGCCATCACTTCTATAATTCCCTCGCTATAACCCTCTGCTCATCATTTCTGCCATTGAAACGATTTCACCAAATTAAAGCTTTCACCTACTCGATTTCACTTCAACTCACGGGATCAGATTCCATAACTTACTGTGCAATTTACGAGCTCTACTGATCTTTAATTTAAGGTTTGTTTTCTAATACATAAGCTGAATTTTTCTTTTGATGTACTTGTATTAGGTTTTTACTCATGCTTTTGATTAGTGAAATTGTGGTGCTAGAATTTTGTTTTTTGGGGATTGGGTTCAATTATGTGTGCTTAATTAAGGCTTATTTGGATCCCTTTTCTGAAATTTCAAGCGAGCTTCTTTAGTTTTTCTTCGTAAAGAATGGCTGAATTGTTTTTGTTGTTTTTCTTGGTTCCATAACAATTTTTATGTGGTTACGCCTGATTTAGGATATTTAGGTTTGAATTCGCTAATTATTTGTGGGTATGCCGGTTAATTAAGGTTTTTGATTTTTAATTTGAATTTGCTAACTTGCATGTTTATAAATTGCATTTTGTTCTATTTTATTCTGGTTTTTTTTTTTATAAAATTGTTACTCTACATGGTATTCTGAATTTCTGATCTGTATAAGCATTTCCATGGCATTTACAGTACTAAAGATTGTGCCTCCTATTTTCTTTGAGGCTCCCATTGTAATTTAATACTTGTTTAATTATTCATTACAAATGAAAATTGTTGTAAAGTTTTGATATTTCTTTGATGGCAAATGGAACTTAGTATGTTGACTAACAGTTAGATACTTAGATTAACAAGAAATGATTATCAGGGGGGCTGCCCCTATTCCTTGGCATAAAAACTCTAGCAGATTAACAAGTTTTTATCCAGGACGATGTCCCGAGTCATTGCTTGTATTTTTATTATAGTTGTTTTTTTTTTAAAATGTATTTAGTTTATTAAAGTTTTAACATTTGAGATCATAGTTACTAATACATATCTTAATGCAGGGAGAATATATGGAAAAACTTGAGGAATATAAGAACAAAGGAATTGAGATAAACCCCGACAACGTCTACTTGGAGGTTGTAGGTGGGCAAAAGAAAAGAAAAGCCTACGGTTTAGGGAGTGCTTCACAAATGTATTACAAGAGTGATCCTACTTCTCAATCTACTGCATCATCTTCCACTCCTTCCATGATTTCTTAATTAAGTTCTCAAGTTGAAGAACTAAAGAAGATGGCGGAAGAAAACCATAACAAGGTAGAAGAAAGCCAAAAAAATAGCGGCAGAGAGCTTAAAATGTGCTAAGGAATTCGTCGAAAATCATGAGATCGAAAAAGCTACATGGAAGAAGGAAAAATTAGCTATGCAAAAAACATTGCAGGAAATGGCATCACTTGTAAAACAAGTTTACCGTCCTTATAAGCCTCCTACGCCTGCAGTCACCCGCTCTTGTGATACAACTAAGTGATTTTTATTTTCTTGGTGGTAATTTTATGAACAACTGGTCTTTTACATTGTCATTAATTCTTGTTTGAAGTAGATTTTTTTTTATATGGGAGGTGACTTTTGGAACAATTAGTCTTATAAGTTAAATATTGTTTTTTAATACATTGATACAAAATTGATTGATATTTTGGATATTTGAATAAAATTAACATTTTGGTTATTTGAATTTATGTGTGGGTACCTTTTTTGCTTTGTGATTAATATTGGTTGTCGCTTAATTATGGTCTCAAATATTGATAGTTAGTCGCAAATATTTAGCGACTGCAAATTTGGTTTAGAGACTAATTGGTTAGTTGCAAAATCATTAGTCTCAGTAGTCGCTAATCTGTCACAAATAATTAGTTTTGTAGTCGCAAAAATTTGGTCTCGTATGTAGTTGCTAATCCGTCGCAAAAAACATTAGTCTCAATAGTCGCAAATCCGTCGCAATTAAACTAGTCTCTGTATTCGCAAAAGTTTAGTCTTGTAGTCGCAAAAGTTTGGTCTTGTAGTCACTAATCCGTGGCAAAAGTAGTCCTAAAACATTGGTCTAAGTAGTTGCTAATCCGTCGCAAATATTTTACGACGGACAATAATTTAGTTGCTAAAATTTGAAAGTTAGTCGCTAAATGGTAGTTGCAAAGGCGTTGCAAATCCGTCGCTAAATTTGCGACTGTCCAAAAATTAGTCGCAAAAATGGATTTGCGACGAGGTCTTTGGCAACGAACCAAAGTAGTCGCAAATCCGTCGCAAATCCATTTTTGCGACGGATTTGCGACTACATTGGCCGTCGCTAATTACCCTTTTTCTTGTATAAAAAAAACTATAACAATAACACTTTATTTATAAAAAAGTTAAAATACAAGTATTTGAATGATAATAGTAAATTCCTTATTGAAAAAAAGTTACATTACAAGTTTTCTAACACAACTTATTAATTATCAATGCGCTAACAAAGACTTAGGAAGTGCACCGAATTGAATTGCCATCGAAATTCGAAACCTCCGCATTAACCACACCACCACCAGCTTCCATGAATCTCAACCACCGCATATATAGCCTCCACCAACTTCTTGAGAAGCCGCACCAAACACCTGCAAATCAAAAGATGAAAAATAAAAAATTAATCCAAATTATAACATATAAATCAATTGATAAAAGGTAAAAATCACAAATTATTACGTGAAAAGAAATTAATATAAGAGATGAAGATCAGATTTAATCATGAAAATCAGAAATTATAAAATATGAAAATCAATTGACAAAAGATGAAAATCAGATATTATAACGCAGAACCAAGCTCCAAAAAGTTCTAAAGTCATTTAGAAGTAAAACGAAATTATAAGTTGAAAATCAAAAATTTTAATTAGAATTAAATTATGTACTATAGATCGATTAAAAAAAACAAAAAACTCATATATCAATCACTTTAAAACAACAAAAAAAAAAACGAAATTAAAGGTAGAAATTCGAACACCAATGAGATTACACTTCATATACCTTTATGCATATTTAGACATAATTAACAATCTATTTCATAACAACAACATTGCATCACAACGCATCCAAATCAAACGACAACGACTTATTAGGTTCAATCTACGGCGGCGTTGCAGCGGAGCTTTACCGGTTCATTGAAACTAATTTGAATGCAATCAATTGAATTCATTTTCCGGCTCCAAACCCTCCCCATTTCTTCGATCTACAATCCTCAGATCTAGATTGAATGCAATCAAATTTAATTTTTGAAAATTTGAGGGAAATGATACAAATGACCACTCGTTGATTTTGATTTAAAACCGAAAAATAGATTTACTTTCCTAATTATGATTTTTATTTCATAGGGAAGATTTTAATTTTAATTTTGAGAAGATGAGAGGAATGGAGATGAGAAGAGAAAGAGAACAGAGAAAAAAAAAAGAGGAGGGGAGAGCGGCGTGCGGGTTGAGGGAATGAGGGGTAGGTTAGGTTTTCATTTCATGTGGTAAGAATTTTTATTTTTATTTTTTATTAAACTAAAATCTTATAAATCGGTTATCTAAGTCAGCGATCTATATCCATAGTCTATTTTTTTATATTAAATATATAGAACGATTAACATGACATGTACTCTAGAAGTCTGAACATATAAAGCCCTCATCTGAGATAGGCGTTCTATAGAATGCTAGAGGTCGCTTATCTAACTTGACAACTATATATTGTGCGTTATGTATTCCCTATTTTGTGGTAGTGATAAGCGTTAACAAATCACACTAACATGCTTTCACCCTATCATCACACAACTTACCTTGTTGCACCTGTTTGCAAGCATACAACATTCAAAATGACTAACTAACGTATCAAACAGATTTCCCCCCTAACCTGCACCAATAAAGGGGTACTAACACGGGATCTAACCGTTCCAGTATAAAGAACCACTCGTAAGTGGCGGAATTCCTGCGCATAATAAAAAGGAATATACAGCGTCATGTACTTCCAGTAGAAGTTATGGTCAAATATAAAGTTGCATAACTCCCCGCATATGTTCATAGTCAAGGTATATACGTTCCAAGAGTTTTGGTGCGTAATTTTTTACACTTTAGGTTACTTTACATATTATAATACTTGGTGATGACTCTCAAACCATAACACAATCAAACGTTATAATCATTTAAGCAATCAGACATACCAATTTATTTCTTGAATACTTAGTGACCACATAATCTTTAATGTTAAACCCTTTTTAATCTACCTCAGTGTCAAAGACACCTTAAACGCATAATGCACCACAAATCCTATCCCGCGATGTTAGAAACACCTTAAGTGCACAAAGGCACCAAAAATACAATTTAACCCTCGTGTATATAGACACTTAAATAGCTTCTTTCTCATGCTCCATAAAAATATATTTACCATAATAAAATTCATTTTCAAAATTCCAAACTCAATTAAACATGTAGTTTAATTAAACATGCTCTCAATCATGCCAATAATAAAAGTGTCGTGGTAAATGCTCAACATGCCAACATAATTAATTCCAAACATTAATTCACTACAAATAATCTATACTTTACAAATTATTCACCAACGTCAATCTATATAACAATTCCAATCAATACCTATCCTGATACTACCTTGGAATTAATTAATTAAAGCCTAGCATGCTTCTACATACTCAAATAATTACCAAGTATGTGAACATACCTTTAATATATATGATCTAAAAAATCGCTAGGACTACACGAAATCACTCAGTTGGAAATCTCCTACAACCCAAAATTACAAAGAGACATCTATACCTATTCAATGTAAATTTCCAACGGTAGATACACTCTTTAAAATCCCTTATAAACCCTCTAAAATAAGCTGAAAATTATTTAAGAATCCTTACTTTTATTCCCAATTAATGGTTAACTAAAAATCCTTTCAAGAAACATTATCATAACCTTTATATAAAAATTCCAACTTAATTAAAACATGTAAAATTGCTGTAATTATATTTAAAATATCTAATTTAATAGTTTCAATCACCTACAATCAAATTCCATCAATATACATCAAATTAGAAACCTAGACTTTTCAATTTGGGGCTTTTTAACTCATAAACTAAATCTGAAAATAATATACATAATAGTTATAATCAATCGCCATAAAAATTATCACACAACCCAAAAACAATAATTAAATCAAATCTAGATTAGAATTAAGACAAAAGAAGAGTTTTTTTTTTTTTTTAACTTACGCACAAAAGGAGAAAAAGAGGGGAGAATGGTCGGCGCCACCTCCTCGTGGTTGCTGCTGACGCCGGTCTGTGCTGGCAGCGATCTGCTGTGGTGGTGGTGGCAGCCGGCCACCGGTGGTGTGGTTGTGTGTGTGTGATGTGAGTAAAGAGGAAGGGGAAAAATGAAGGGGAACGAAAAATAAGATGAGAGAGAGAGAGATTTTACCTTTGGGTATTCTCCACCTTGGGCAAAGTTTAATTTGCTCATGTGATGGATATTTATACCCTCTTCCAAAAACCCTCCTAACTTAGATTCCTTTTCTACCCTTAATGATTCCTACTAGATATTAGTTTCCTTAAAATACCATTGACTAAAAAACTTCCTTTTATAAAAATTATATGCCCCATGGTTTCTAAATTATAAAATATTTTCAAAACTATTAAATAAATAAAAATGGATCTTTACATAAAATAAACCTTTTAAAATAAATAAAATACCATAAATAGTTCATTTTGAATTATTTAAATACTTTATGAAATACTAATTTAAATTAAAATACGTATAAAACTACAGGGTATTCCATTGAGGACCCGAATTTTGGTAGGATAATTATTACTAACCAAGCCAAAATCCCTATTGTTCAGAATTATACTGCGCAAGTCATTAAAAACGAAGGCCACGAAAACTTGACCTTCAATAAAAGAGATGTAAGGAATGATGTGAACGTTGCAAGGCGCCGATCAAGGAGATGTAAAAGCTCTTGAAGATTATTTTGAAAGGCAGTGTATGTTTAACTGCCAATTTTAAAGTTCAATGTAGCGAGATGATGAAGGCAGATTGTTGAATGTATTTTATTCTGATGCAAGGAGTAGGGCATTAGCTAAAGATTTCAGTGACATCATCACATTTGACACAACCTTTCGCACTAACAGGTTTGCATCTTTGTTAACTTAGTTAATTAAAATCTAGCAAGGACCATTCATTAATTAATAACTAACGTTGACTAGGTATCGAATACATTTTGCCCCATTTGTCGGGGTTAATCATCACGAAAAAACGATATTCTTCGCTTCGTATTTGATTTATCACGAGGATGCGCAAATATTTGTTTGGGTTTTTAGCAATGAATGGAATGCATGGGAAAAAAAAAATCAATGGGAATCCTCACAGATCAGTGCAAAGCCATTAGAAAAGCAGTTGAGACCGTATTCCCTGATTTCCCCCATATGTTATGCTTGTGGCATATGTTACAAAATGTACATAAGAGTTTAGTTGGACATCCAAAATGAAAAAAAATAGATGTTTCCATGAGGACAACCGTTCAAAATTTTTTGGAACCAAATGAGTTTGATGAAGTGTGGACATTAGTTATGATACAATTCGGATTGCGAACCAATGCATAGATAAATGAAGCATTTGAAATAAGACGGAGGTGGGATCTCTGACTTTGGAGAAGTACATTTTGGGAAAGATTGTCGTCTACACAGAGGAGTGAGCAAGCTAATCATTATGTCAAAAATAATATCACCATTGATTCGGGTCTTGAATTTTTTTGTGAAAAGTACGAGTTGGAGTTACAGGGAAAGGTAGTTAAAGAGGTTGAATTGGACTTTAAGACCAGGCACAGTTCCCTAGCTGTTGACAAGGGTGTCTTAGCTGATTATGTGTTTCACAAAGCCTATACAAATGCTAAGTACAGAGAGGTGAAGGATGAGTGTGATGCTTTGAAGCATGTTAGTTTTACAAAGATTAGGACATTAGGGTCGATAATGTTTTATAAAGAAGATGAGAAGAAGATACCCACCCTTATATGGAGGAAGAGATAGAAGAGCTATTCCCTCACAATTGACAAGGACAAAAGGCGAGTTCAAATGTTCATGCAACTGGTTTGAGTTTTGAGGTATCCTGTGCAGGCACATAATACGTGTTATTGAGTCTGAGGACATTGATTAGATTCCTAAGAAATATATCCTACAACGGTAGAGGAAGGATACCGTCAGGTGTTATGAAGATATTAGGATGCCTTACTATGATACAAAAGAATCAACTCGAGTTGTCCGGGAAAGGGAATTGTCATGTAGGAATAATTATCTGCAGGGGTTGGCATTGCACAACAAGGAGACATACACCTTATGTAAGGAAGCAACAGATAGCATATGTACAACGTTGGAAGCCGTAATAGGAATAAACTGTTCTGCCAACGTCGATTAGGAATGGAGGGATCCAACCTCTTCAATTGTTTATGGTCGGTAAAGGATACGTCCGAAGGAGAATCATCAATGCCATTTAATCTGGTCAGCAGAGGATGTGGAGCTTGGCTACATCAAAGACCCGAAAGACAAGAGTTACACTGGTAGGGCCATCAATAATCGTGGAGCAGTGTCAAAAAAAAATGACATCTCTAACAGCAGAACAAATTGAAAAAAAAAGAGGTTTTAAGTAGTATTAGGTCAATATAACCCATACATTGTACTTGTTAATTTTGTATGTGTTATGTTTACACTTAGTTTTCCTTTTGTAGGCTATTATACAATCAACATTTGGTAGTATGGAGTGTTTCCGGAAAATGCAGAGACGTTATTCGGCAAATAACAATGTGCCAACACCCTCAAGATTGCCATGGGGTTATTCCAACAGACAACACATAATGTTTCATCCACTTCCCGTGTAGACCCTTCTCAGGGATTGTCTCAGCAATACTGTTCATATTGGGATAATAAAAGTATACCTTATACTCCGTAATTGATTCATTTGATTGTATAGACCAATAAAACCAGGAAATATATACAATAATACAAGTAGTACAAAGAGGTTACGCTATTACTTAAATAATACAATAGTCTGTAAATGTAACAAAATTTTTTTTTTGAATGTAACAATTACTTAAATGTACACAGATGACTATTTAATGGCTAAAATAAATATGTAGCCATTGTATTTGTTTTTAATCTTAACCATTAAAATTCTAGGAATAAAAATCTTGATCATTTATTTGTTAAACTATAAAAATTTTGAATAAAAAAATACTAACTGCTTTATTTTTTAAATAATTGCTCCTTGTTTTTTTCGCAGAAAAATAATTAAAATATGTAAAACTTATTTTGGACGTCAAATACTAAAGTTTATCGCTATCTCTACCAAGCGAATTATCTCTCAATAAGACAATCTCCATTAATTGTGCAATAGAAAATTAACATGGTGAACTTTGTATTATGATCAAGAATTGGAATATTACATCTTTTATTTTTAATTAACAACTCTGTATAATCATACTGTACGAAATAAATCTTAATGGAAGAAAGGGTTGGGATATAAACTTTTAAACTTTTAAGGCTTTTTTTAGTAATCGATCAATTACTATTACTAATTTTTATTTCAAATAAATCTAATTTATTTTAAACTTTTAAGGATTTTTTTAGTAATCGATCAATTACTATTACTAATTTTATTTCAAATAAAACTAATATATATTTATTATTTACAAATATATCATTCTACTATACTTCGTATAAATTATTTAGTCAACTTTATCAATGGTCAAGATTTTATACTAAATTTTAGGGGTCCAGATTGAAATAAAAATTACAATGGCTACAATATTAATGTATCCATTGCAAAATTGTCCTAATGATTAATTATTACATTAAATGTACAAATGTTAATAAAATAACGTCTTCAATTGTTAGAGAAGAAGATGAAAAGACATTACGGAGTAGTAATTAAAGGACAGAGAAAAAGTATGATGATTAAATTGAGGAGTGTTAATCGATGCTATCTTTGGGAGGCGCGCTATCATAGTATCACTAATACTACACGTAACCCTTCACTGTTCCATCTCCCTCCTTTTTAACTCTATAATCAAGTACTCCGCATTTACCTATACTTTTTACATACACTCTCTAAAAATCTTAACTTTTTCAATTTTAATTTCAGTTTTGATAATGATTATCAAAGAAATTTCATCAGAAGATCAACTTCATCACTCTTCTCCTGCTTCGATGTTCAGGGGTAACCATTAACCCACCTTGTTTGATTTCTTGTTTTATTATTTGTTTTTATTTAATTTCCTTAATTTAATGAATAATTTTCGTTGATGATAGCTAGGGATCAAGATTTTGTCGGGAAATTCCGTGGTCGTCAGTTTGCCTTCTAACTCATATAAAAGTCTTCGTATTTCCTAAGTTTTGTTTTCGTTCTTTACTTGCTTACTTCTTTCCTTGTTTGTAATTTTTGCATATACTGTCGTCTAACACTACAATATACGAGTATATTAGATTGCACCATTTAAATACAAGTTACTATTAATTCAATATAATTATTTTATGTTAGCCTCATCCTTTATTAATTGTTTTATCAAACCACTTATAAATTAAATTTCATTTCTTTGCTGATATTTCTTTTTACCCAAAAAATTAGTAATTCTAACCTATACATCTCAAAATCTTTTTAGGCTTTGATAGCCTTTAAAATTGAAACTAAAATCATGAAAACTAGTCGAAAAAGCTTAGCAAATTAATGATATGTTAGCCTCATCCTTTACTAATTGTTTTAACAAATTACTTATAAATTATAATTTACGTTTTTAGGGAGAATGTTTTAGTATTTTGTAATGTATAAATGAAGCAATTTCTAGTTAAATTATTTAGCCTTTTGTTTTCCCCTTTTAAGCATAAGTAGTCTTTGTTACTTCATTTGAGTGAAAGGTAACTAATTTGAAGGAGTTTTTTTTTTTTTTTTCCTTGAATAGATGTTAAAATAACATTTACAACCAAGACTAAAATATGTATTTTGTTGAATAATTTGTAGGCTACTTTAGAGTACACAAAACCGGGGGACATTAACATGCGAAGCTTGTTCTTCGTGAACTACGATGATCAAAATGATATACTAATTTGCTCATTGAGAATAAGTGTAACACCCCCAAATCTCCCTCTATGTAAATACTATATTTATACATATACAAATACCGTAGAGATAGCATTGGGCGTATTATTGCCACGTAAATACGTAAGGCTTAAATAAATACTCAAGTTGCAGCTGAAAATAACTAACTTTTATTAATAAAATGAATAACCATAAAAACTGTTTCAATTTACTTAAATAAAAACTTGTCTAGTCATAAAATAAAATTTAACTCCTAACTATGTGATCTCATCCCGACCCTAACATGCGCACGAACAACTCCACACCTGAAATTAAGACTGCTTACCAGTAATGGTAAACAGGGCGAACCAAAACAAAAGGAAAATAGAATAGCAAAAACGTTAAGTACGTATAAGTGCAAGGCATGTTAATACTTTTATTAGGCAAACATGATTTGAAATAACTATTTAAATTTAAACTTGCCACAAGTCACTTTCCCAAAATTAGACTTTCCAAATGTTAAATGTTCAAGGGTAGTAATATCCATAAACCAATAAATTTTCAATTTATAAACTTTCCAATTATAAAATATAAATTCAAACCAATTTTCCCCACCTAAGTATGCACACCCCCCAAGCAAGTTATACTATACTCGAGGAAAGACCAGATCATACAAATTTCATGGTCTTACTTAACCAGTCCCGGGTAGGGGGACAATTAAAATATCAAATACTATGGCTCATAATGAGCTGCAATTAATTCAACCAAGTGATTTATAAAACAACTTTTATTAAATCAATAAATACTTTTAAAGATCAAACTGTTAAATCGTAAGTTATGTATTTTTAACTCATCATAAAAATCATTAATTTAAATATTCATACGCAACATTTATTTAAACAATCATTAAAATAAACATTTACCAAAATACGCATTCAAGGTTGTATCAAGGACCTAGCATCCTATACGTACCTTGATCACGAGAACAATTAAGGTACGTCCACTAAAGTTGACCACGATCGAGGGGCTCGTCCTACACAATTAAAATAACCTTATTTAATATAAGGTCAACAAAACTAACATAAAACTATAAATAATACTCTATTTGTGCATGAACTACCATTAACTTATAAAACCAAACCTTTATGATTAATTATTAGTACTATCATAATAATAATATTAGTCTAACATACTAGTAGTAGGAGTCTAGTACGTAATATGAATATAACTCATACTTTACTTTTCGAGTTAATTACGTATACTAATATAATTAATAGTAGTAGTAATAAAGTATACTTAACATTATTATGCATAGTATAAAACAATACATACAAAGATGTTGGGATTAAAAGGTCAGGGGTGCTACGTAGCACCTTACGAGTAGTGATGATGCTGGTGTCTAGTTGACGGGAGTCGGCAAATGTTGTACGGAGGCAACAAATATATGAGTAGCAGTTAGGAAAAAGATGGTAGGTTAGCGGTGTTTGTTTAAGCAAGCAAGCAAGAAAGAGAGGAAGAAGGAGGGCATGAGTTAGAGAATTCTCAAGAGGGTTTTCTAATTTTTGGTGTGAGTGAATGAGTGGGAAGAAGTGTCTATTTATAGGTGATTAAGGGTTGAAAAGATAGGGTTCAAGGAATTGTAGAATTAAGATATGTTTGATTAGTTAAGTGAATTTGAATGCAATTAAGCCTAGATTAATTTATGTGGAAATGAAATGAAAAGATGAGGAGAGAAATACGATAAGTGTTGATTTGGTAGAAGTAAGGATCAAGATTATCAAGAATTATCCACTTAAAAAAACTACTATCCACCCAAACTTTAGGCTACATATAGTTGTACGTAGTAGTTAATTTTTTTATTTTTTTTTTAATAAAAACGAAAATAATTGAATTAAATATTTTAGATAATATCAAAATTAGTTAAATACATAATGTATATTAGATATTTCTTTTGAAATAGTTAGTATGATAAAATATGGATCGACCTTTAAAAGATAATTAAACCTATATTATTAATTTAAAAATCCGAAAATAATTAATTATTCAAATGATTAAATACTTATTTTTGGCGCCAAAATGTAAAATTCATTTTGGCTCCAAATTAAACAATTTAGGAACTTTTCAAAATATTTTTCTAAAATTTGGGGTATTACAGTAAGTCAGTGTGATATGACCACTTTGAATTTGGATTTTCATGGATCTCAAGACATAGTCTTCTCTCTTAGTGTTTCGAGGGGTGTTCATCTTGCTGGATATCTCTATGATGATATTCCTTCACCTACTAATTTTGTTGCCCTTCCTATGTATGTTTCTCTTTCCCTATTAATCACCTTTAAGTGTTACGAGTATATTTTATGAACAACATATATATTTATTTGTTTTTTTTTTTTTTACTATGAATGTTATTTTTTTTTTTGTAGTATGGATAATGGAGGAAGTGGCATCCAGCAAAAAGACTCTGTGCAAAGTATCAAGATTCCTGGTCTTGGTAAAATCCACTACTTTTATAAATTGTTATGTGATAATAATGTAACTAAGAATATGTAAAAATTTAATGTTTTGTAGTAATATTGCTGCATTATCATTTAAGAAATATTACAGGTTGATTGTATAATATTCTATTCTATTTAGCTAAAAACTGTAAATATTAAAATACAAACAATATATGTTTTATTTTATTACTATAGCTTTGTTAACTTCATTATTTGATCAAAGTGCTCTTAGCTATTTATTTCGTGAATACGATGGAGTATGGTTTAAATTTGCTAATAAACATATGTGGTGTCATTATAAATATATATATATATATATATATATATATATATATATATATATATATATATATATATATATATATATATATATATATATATATATATATATATGATTATATGATGGATCATTTGAAAAATAAAATGGGAAGACAAAGAGTGTTTTATTGGAAAAGTTAAAAAAAAAACCTAAACAAAATAAGAAAATATTAGAAACTATACATAAAATATCTTATTAAAATAATACTGTAATATTTATTGATAAGCTAATAAAATATTATTAGCAAATGGATGACATCATTTAATTGTTTGATAATAGGTTACCATATTCATGTATTATTGATTGTCAAAAAAAAAAATCATGTATTATAGTATTGTGCTTGACTGTTTGTTAATACTTTTAAGTATTATGTTAATCAAGTTTGTTAATATAATATATTATTATATAATTTTTTTTTTAAATAAGCTACTACTCTGGCAAAATATTATTTTTGTTTGATACTTGTATTAGCTTTACTAGTTAAGAATTTACATTTTCAATTTCACATAAACAAAAATGTAAACAAAAATTATAATTAAGAACTAGTATAATGTTTATGCAATACACATTTTCCAAAACAACATAATCTTTCGGATACCATAAATTTAATTAAACTTAATGTTTAATCTTGGACTCATTTATTATTAATCTTGTTTATTAATGTACTTTGATTATTACCCCTTCCCCGATTAATTGTCTGATTTTGTGAAATTTGTTTTTCATTATCGTTAATTTTCTATTGTACGTAGATTTCATATGCATTTATTTAATAAAATATAGTGTCCTTTTGAATTTCTTATTTTAAAAAAAGTACACTCATTTGTGTTGAGGTATCAGACATTCATCATTATACATACACACAAATATAGAATCACAATATTGTTGATCAATGCAAAAATAAGAAAATGACATTCCAAATATTATTTTCCGTTCCGGTATATTTATATTTTTATATATTTTTTTATAAATTAATAGAATAATACGAATAATCATTCCTAGTAGAAATTAAATTTATCCTGCCTGAAAATATATTGACAATGTTAGGTTTTGCACTTCCGTTATAGTTAGATATTATATGCCATCATACCTTATACTCATGAACTATGAGTTTGTATAAATTGTAGGCTGTTGAGATTCAATATAGACGTACAAATGTGTATAATAATGACATTCATATATATAAGACATAAAGTTGGCATACGAGTACTTATTATTTCGGATTCTCTGGTGTGTTATTGTGGTATAAGTCTGTTAGGTTTGTTACATTTTTTTTTATCAACAGCTTAGTGTAGTTGGATGTTATAATACTTTGTTTGAAAATAGTTTTCTGTAGTTAAGTATAACTTTGCTTAAGTTTGGTTATATATTTTTCTAGTTCGGTATTATTTTTTTTTAAAGTGAAATATAGCTTTCCATAGTAAGGTTTTAAATTACGTAAGTTGGTAATAGTTTTTCATAATCAAGATAGCACAAGAGTTAGAAGAAAAATATTTGGTTTAGGAAATAGGGTTGTCCATTCTCTAACTAAAAATAGCTATCTAATACTTCCTCCGTTTTTAATACTTGCAACACTTCCCTAAAATGGAAATGTCACAATACTTGCAACACACTATAAATGGAAAGTTTTTTGAAGACGAGTGTCAAATAGCATGCATTACGAGTCATAGGAAGTGCTTTACTTTTTCAATTTTCAGAAGGTCTTCCATTGCAACTATCCCTAGCCCATGTTTTTTAGGGAAAAGATGTACTATTTTCCTTATTTAAAGCACATGGCCCACTAAATTACAATCCTAACAACCACTCACTTCATTTTAAAGTGTATTATATCATGTAAATCCTACATTTCTTAAATACCGTGAAAAAATGTGTGTTGCAACTATTAAAAATGGAGGAAGTACATTATAGGATCAAAAGGGTTACTCGTTGGTAGTAGTTTTAATAAGGGTTTAAACAGTTTAATCTATAGTCTGGAAAAATATTATTTTCTTTTGCTTCTTAGCTTTAAAGTTAAGAATTTACATTTTCAATTCTACATTAACATACACGTAAACAAAAATTATAATAAAGAACTAATATAATTCCTGTGCAATGCACGTTTTCCATAACAACATAGCAATCTGCGTAAGATAAATTTAGTTGAAATTAATGATTAATAATGGACTCATTTAATTTTAATCTTGTTCATATTTATGTATTTTGATTATAACCCCTTCCACGATTATTTCTTGTCTAATTTTGTTAAATTTGTTTTTCATTATCGATACAATGATCGACGACTACACTCCACCTTCACATACAACTACCATATTTGAATTTGCCTCTAAATTCACTTGGGGTCACTAGTTTAATTAAGGCTGAATCGTCGCAGTAAATCTCAACTTTGACTCAAGTAATATAATATGTTGAATAAAGGAAAGAATTTTTTATTAGATACAACGAAATTATACAATATGATTGGCTGCTACTTAGATTATTTGGTTTTGTTTGCCAAAAAATGAGAGCATCTTATTGTACTATACTTCAATTCTATTCTACTTCCATGGTTATTTAGAAGATATGTAACTAAATTAGAAACTCCACGTACATGTGATTTTAATTGTTTAAATTTGTTGATGTACCAATAATCTTTACTTACATGTTTATTTGGGAATAATATTATTCCCTTAATGTATTCTTTAAGATTATTTGATATATTACTCCTTTAATGTATTGTTAAGATTATTTGATATTGTAATATTTTTTTTGTTAATTATTAAGTTAGTTCTTGTTTTATTAAGCTACTTCGTACTTAGTTGCAAATAAATTTGTACAAATATTGTCATATTTGGGAAATTTATAAAAAAATAATGTTATTTGGGAGAATTTGCCAAACATTTTGTTACCATAGACAACAAGAAAAAAGACATAACTACCATTGAGAATTTCCCCTTTTTTAATGTATTAATTTTGCGTGGTTAATTTATCTGCAACTTAATTATACTTGACGTACTAGTTTTTTTATTTTATTTTTTATTTTATTTTTATTCAGAAGAGGAGCAAGCCGAAAATAAAGAAAATACAAGGAAGCATAAAAAAAGAAAAGAAACTACTATGGAGGAATAAAACGTGGCAACGCCACGCCCCTAGCATCCTCCTCTAATATTTTACTAAGCTCTATCAGAACCTCATTAAAGTAAACTAATTGAGAGTCTTGAACAACTCCGCAGTTGGCCAACCAATCCGCCGCTCGATTCCCTTCACGATCCTACAATATCCTATATCATGCACATTCTCGCCTCTAGGAACTTCCAGCCTATGTAAGGCTTGCACACATGCTAAATTATCCATTTGCACCTCTAGCTTGGTAATATCTGGGTTCTTAGCTAATTCAAAACCTCTAGTCAGTGCTAGAATCTCTGCTCGAAATGCAGAGCAATACTAAAGCTGCTAGCAAAAGCCGAAACACATATGCCATTGTAATCCCTAATAATAGCTCCCTCACCAGCAGGGCCTGGACATCCTTTAGCCGCGCCATCACAATTTAAAGAATACCAACCATACTCAGGTGTATGCCAAGATATGTTAGTCTCAACCTTGCGCTTTGCAGCAGTGCTGTCTTCTCCTATTTCACTTCTTAACGCCCTCCTTGCTTCTTCATATCTCACTTGTAGGAAGGCAACAAAATCTATTGGCATTTCATCCCTTCGATTAAACACAAAGCTATTTCTCCAATGCCAAATCCACCACACACCCACACAAAAATAGATCACCGAGCTTTCCTCATCAAAATCATCCTAATCTTTTAAGTTCATTGTGATCCACTCCTTCATATCCCCTTGAAAGAATTCTGGAAAATGCTCGGGGTGAGAGTTTTGCGCCAAACTACCTTGGCAGCAGGGTAGTCATGAAGGATATGGAGAGTGCTCTCCTCTCGTTTTCCACAAATATAGCATTTAGGATCATCTGTGAGCTTGCGCTTGAAACGATTAAGGGTACCCATGATACGGTCATGGAAAGCTAGCCATAGAAAGGCTTTAATTCGTTGTTGTACCGACGCTTTCTATACCAAGTCCCAACACTCTTCATTTAACACTTCAGTGTCATGCTTCATTATTCGTACAGGAGAACAAATTGTGGATTTCCCTTTTGTTCCGTCTTGCTAATAAACAAGGTCACCCACAATAGGATCCACACGAAGCTCATGATTTTGGATCAATTTCAAAGTATTAGAATTGAGGAAAGGAGATAAGGTAGTCCACTTCCATCCTGCTCCTTCCTCCCACATTTTAGCCACCGTTGCTCCTAGTATATCCTTTGGAATAGTAGTCACTGCTAGTTCACTTAGCGTTTTGTTTGAGAACCATTTATGATCCCAAAACAACGTGCTTTCACCATTTCCTATAGTTGTACGAACACCCTCCCCAATGACTTAGGCGTTCTCCGTAATGCCAATCCAAACATTTGAAGCCCCTGCCTTATGTTCAAACATGTCCACATCGCAGCGACCTTTGCAATACTTCGCTCTAAGGACCCTTGCCCACAAAGCATTTGGTTCAGAGAGGACCCTCCATCCAAGATTTGTTAAGAAAGCCGCATTGGCTTGCTTTGCAGATGTAATGCCGATTCCACCTTGACCTATTGGCGCCTGCAATTTCTCCCATGAAAGAAGATGAACTCTACGATGGTCATCATTGCCTCCTCAAATAAACACCTTGTCTTCTTATCAATTTCCTCGCACGTATCTTTGGGAATCTTTGTCATTTTCATAGAATAATTAGCCATTGTTGAAATCACAGATTAGCTAATGTAATTCTTCCAGCCAAAGATAGGTATTTTGACTTCCACCCCGCAAGCCTATGATCTATTTTCTCGCACAAATGACTATAGGTCTCCTTAGTAACTATGCTATTGGCATGCCCAAGTACATCCCAAAGTCCTCTGTTTTCTCCATTTCTAGGGCTGAACTAATCTCCTCTTGCTTGGACTCACTCATATTGCTTGAGAAGTAGACTCTTGATTTGACCAAGCTTACTTTTTGCCCCGATGCTTTGCAAAAACAATCCAAGAACTCATGAATTACTTGCGCTTGATCCACACTTGCCTCCACAAAAAGAATTATATCATCGACAAAAAATAAATTTGACAGCAAAGGACCATCACGACTTGCACGGATCGGCCTCCATCAATTTTGAATTATAGCTTCTTCAATTGCTTGATAGAACCTCTCCATACACATCACAAACAAGTAAGGAGGAAGTGGATCCCCTTGTCTAATTCCACGACTTGGCTTGAAACTTTAAGATGGCTCTCCATTCCACAAAACTTGGAGCGAGGCAGAAGAAACACACTCCATAATTAATTCAATCATGAAAATCGGAAGATTAATTTGAACCATAGTATCTCAAATGAAAGACCAACGAAGCTTATCATATGCTTTTTCAAAGTCTATTTTAATATCCGTATGTCCCTTCACTCCTTGTTTCCTTCTCATTGTGTGGATTACTTCTTGAACAATCACTATATTATCAATGATTTGATGACCCATAACAAAGCTTTCTTGGGTGATAGAAATGATGTGGGCAGTTTCAACCTATTCACCAAAACTTTAGTGACAATTTTGTAAGCGACATTAAACAAACCCAAAGGCCGAAATTGAGAAGCTAATTCCGATTGTTCAATCTTCGGGATTAATGCTATGAAAGTCTCATTAAAATGTTCCGGTAACCCCTTCCCTTCAAGAATTTGTATGATAGTTTTGTACACTTTTTCTACCACCACCTCCCAATTTTTTTGGTAGAAGAGAGCTTGGAAACCATTCGGGCCAGGTGTTTTCAAAGCACCCATATCTTTAATGACCATTTCCACTTCAATTCTCGAATAAGGCCTTGTAAAAGACCTCCAATCATGCAGCGAGAGTTTTGGAAAGATGTCAGTTGGAAGATCAATGCTCTCTGGTTCTCCTTCTTCTATAAACAAATTCTAAAAGTATCTGACCATCTGATTTTTAATTTTCACATTGTCTTTAATCAACTGCCCTTTCGAATTTTTTAGAGCATTAATTTTGTTCTTCCAACGTCTAACCAAAATACTCAAATGGAAAAAAGTAGTGTTACAGTCACCATTTCTTATCCAATCCACACGAGCTTTATGGTACCATAATATCTCTTCCCTTTCCAAGATTTCATCAAATTCCCTTCGAAGCTTGCTTTCCAATTTTATGAGAACTCTATTCACCTTAATTCCCAGGTTGCGCTGCACTCCAGCTATATGTGCCATCAGAATTCTCTTTTGCTTAAAAATATTACCAAAGACATCACGATTCCAATGTTGCAAATCTTTCGACAAGGAAGCTAGAGAATTCATCAGGTTGCCTTCCTTGTTCCATTTTCCAGCCACAAATTTCTTGAAATTCTCGTGGGTTAACCAAGTGGCTTGGAATCAAAACGGGGGAGTGTAAAGCTTGCATTGGGACAAATCCATTTGGAGATATAATAATCGGGCAGTGGTCCGAATATATAGTTGACAGATGCTTCATAGCAGCTTGCTCAAATCACATAGCCCAATTAGAGTTACTGAGAGCTTTGTCCAGACGAGAACTCTGCCTTGTCTCTATCGATTTTCCCCTCGCCCAAGTATGAGGTGAACCTGTAAATTCAACTTCCTGTAAGTCCATCTCCTCAGTCCATACATTAAATAATCTCGATCTTCTATTAGTTTCCCTGCACGACTTCACTACTAGAAAATCTATGTTTTGGAGACGCTTTTAAATCTTTTTTTTGACGCCAAAAAGCATCGAAAATTTATTTCTCGACGCTTAAAAAAAGCGTCGAGATAACCTAAGTCGAGAAAATTAAGCGTCACATAAAAGCGTCGCAAATCTCAACACTAATGTTTACAAAGTTTTATACGAAGCGTCGAAATTTTCTATAGTTGGCGCACTTTCTCAAGTTTAGTGACGTTTTTTTGTGTATACAATCTTAAATCTGGCGACGCTTTTTAGTGTCCACAGTTTTATATATTTTGATTTTTAATATTTTGGCGACTCTTTTTTTTTTGTCTAAATATTCTAAGTTAGGGACACTTTTGCTTGTCCATATTCCTTAAAAAAATCTAGAATATATTTACCAAAAAACAAATATTTCACACTGAAAATTATAACTAGCATGCTAGTATTACAAAAATGTAAATATATGTAAAAGCAAAAGTAGGCCAATTTATGTTTTTATTGCATAAAAATATATTATGGTACATATATGCACAATATCTGATAGTACTAATGAATTTTCTATTACAACAAATATATTTATAATTCAAACTTATACTTCTTTCGAATAGTTGTAGACTTGTAGTGCAACAATTTTGTAACAGCGATAGAAAATCTTTACATAGCTTGAAAAAATCTTTCTTCCGTCCTTGTAATCTTGCACGATGTCAGACATTTTCTACAGCTTCTCAGTATTCATACATGAATGTCACATATTCTTTTGACCCTGTACCACAATTTAGCATTTGCATCAAGACAACACACAAAGATTTTAAATACAATAGTAGAGCCATATGCTATAAAAACATAGAGTACAATATCTGAAAAACATTTTCCACCTTATCAAACCAAAAATTACAACCTACTTTCAAAACCAATCCAATTACGGAGTAGAAAACTTACCAAAAGTATCAATGACATCCTTACTCAAAAGACAAGACGTCATTAGCCAGTATTTAATATGACACGATAGGCTCAAAATACGACATAGATAAAGCACCAGGACTCCACCCGGTAATTTAATCTTTTAAGAAAAACTAAAGTCCCAAGGATTAAATAGTCCAATATCCGCATGAAAAACAAAGTTGTAGAACTTCTTAAACTAAAAGTACAAAGCTAATGAGAAGGATGTTTGAGACGAAACGACGCTTACTTGACAGTGTTGGTGATGACATCAAAAGGGTTACCAGCAGCCACATACAATAAATGAGTCCCATTAAAATTTTCAACTTCACCTCGCCATGCCATTTAGAGCACAACACTAAAATAAGGTTCAATAATAGGTAAAAACACAACATAGGTTGTCGACGCCATTTAAAGTAGAGCTGTTATTGGCTTCAACCACCAAGAATTGAGTTTAAAATGGAACGTCTTTTCCACAATTACCCATTCACTGAGTCATCCACCATAGCTTGATCTAAATACACACATAAAACACAATCCCTCAAACGCATAAAATTTACAATTACCAAATCAGCAAACTTTCAAGCTCTCTCTACAAGCCATAATTGAATTAAATTGGAACAAATAGAGTTGAATCTATACAGTATTTTGTATTGAATTAAGATAATTTAATCTAGTAATTTTAAATAGATTAAGAAAAAATCAAAGACACAGAAAAATGGAGAAAACAAACAAGAGCTAAATAAAATATCCGAGAGAGAGAAGAGGCCACACATCAGCAATAATAAAACAATCAAACCAGCTTTTCTTATCAAAGTCAAAATTTTCACATAAAATAAGAATTATGACCATGACCTAATTCACAAATGAGTTGAGGTAGACATATATCCTTCTTTATTATCCATTCAATTAAAATAAAGAATCTAAATAGCGACAAAATAGACTGGCATTCATGATATTTCATCTATACAGGCGCTAAGACAAGGCCCACACAAAATTGTTTCAGCATACACCTCTAGCAAAATATCTTACGATTCATTTGAAAAGGGAAATCTCAGAGTAAATAACTAAACCCCCACCAAATCGATAAAATGAAGATGGAATATCTCCTATACTAGTTAAGTTACGAAGAATATAAAAAAAAAGGACATGACTAATCAACTAAGCCCAGAACAATTATAAAAAAACTAAAATGATAAATTTAGAATTCTGATATCATTCGCCAACTCTCATCTGTACACATTACAGTCATTCGGACTGCACGAAATTAGTGTAAAAAATGTAACA
Organism: Chenopodium album; assembly: GCF_948465745.1. NCBI lineage: Eukaryota > Viridiplantae > Streptophyta > Magnoliopsida > Caryophyllales > Amaranthaceae > Chenopodium > Chenopodium album. Next base: position 30,590,728 of record NC_137834.1, read on the forward strand.
AGTACTAGGCTAGAATAAGATAGGTAGAGATCAGTTTATGCACTAGCATCTTTGTTTGTGATTAGTAATGAGCAAGAAGCAGCGAATGTCAACTATTGATGCTATAATTACAGCAATCAAATTTAACCCGTGTTCCTTCAAGTAGGATTTGAGCAAACAAATCTATAATATAATCCTTCAAGTAGAATTCGAGCAATCAAATATGTATTGTGTCCCTTCAAGTAGGATTAGAGTATATGGATATTTTATTTCAGAAGGTACAAACCTTAGTGGACACTACCCATTTTGTAGAGAGTGCCAAAACAACAACAAACTTAACAAGCAAAATAAGATACATATAGAGTGGTAATTTTCAAATGTAGTTGGTCATCTAAAGAAGAAAATCATAAACAAATTACAAACTTTAATAAAACAAGAAATATTAAGCAACTTATTAACCTCTAATTATATACCTTTCACATTCGTTAAACCAACATGTGCTTATGCATGTTTGCTACATACTTCATTGAAACTTAAAAATGAGTAGACAAGTTGACAGGCTAAAGTCGTATCACCCAATCAAAATTAATTCCTAAATCCTTTAACTAATGCAGATAGGGAAGTAGGGTCGAATCCACAGGGAAACTGGTCTTTCTATTCCTAATTAATTAAAGCAATCTAAATTATAAAGTAACCAATATATTGTAATCGAAGGATAACTAAACTACTAAGAGTAAAAGTAGAGAAGAATAAGAATAGAAGAAATCAATGAATAAAAGACCTAGGGCATAGGTTCACCAATAAATAACATTCCAGGGTAAAACATAATAATCAAACATCAATGCATCAATTAATCAGATCATAAAGGGCTTTCGCAACATATTACAATCACAGAATTAATTTACCGGTATTAAATCTCATCTCTCGAATCACAACTTAACCATTTATAAATTAACCTGCTTATTGAAACTAGACCTAAACATCAATTCTCATCTCTCGAATCTCGAATCAATATTGTCAAACTCATGCATAAAAGATCAGGCCTAATCTAGTCACATAACATTAAATCAATCAATAGGAAATTAACCTAGCATTGATAATCAACATAAATAAATTACCCCTTCATATTATTCATGGATCCCCACAAACCCTAGAAAAGAAACTACTCAGACATAATCAAATATAAACTAAACAAAGCAATAAAATAAGACATGATCGAAGGAATAAAATAAATGACTGAGACTAAGAGAAAAGAAATCGTTACCAAAGTAATCGGAATTAAGAGTTAAGTAAAGAACAAAGTATAAAGTGTAGAGAGAGAAACTAATCTAAAAGCTAAGTATATAGTAGAGAGAGAAAGTCTAAGAGAAGAAGTTAGAAAGAGTAAAAAGAGATCCTAAGCTTGCTTAACGAAATCGTATTTATACTAAGCAAAGAATCCTAAACTAAAACAAACTTAACGACGCTTAAAATCTCCTAATGCTGACATGCGCCCGATCGGGCCCACCTTTTTGCTATCAAGCACATATGTCGCGCCCGGCCAGGCGCGAGTTTGGGCGACAACTGCTGCTACAATTTCTCCGCCCCGCCTGGTCAGGCGCGCCTTCGGGCGGGAGCTCTCTTGGCCAGGCAAGGCCACATGGGGCACAATGGACTCCTCGTTTGGGCTCGTAATTCCGGCCCAAACAAAATATCCTCCTTGGGTCTTAAATACTCGGTCCAATTTCCTCAGAATCTCAAATACCGAGACCTTAATCACCGGTTCGATGGCTCTAACCGGCCTTGGGCTATGAAGGATGGTCGTGCATCTCCAATGCTCGTAGATGCTCCATAAAATCCCGGGAAAATGCCCCGAATGTGCAATTTCCTACAAAACTCAACCAAAACTACGAAAACAGTAGAAAACACCAATTTGTAATAAAAGTGGCTCTAAAGAGCCAAAAACACTACTAAATATGACCAAGGGACGGGGGTAAAATACTATATAAAATGAACATATCAAACTCCCCCAAGCCAAACCATTGTTTGTCCCTAAGCAAAGATCTCATCAATGAATAAATAAATATGCTTCACCCCAAAAAGTAAAAATCAAGCACAAACAATTCAAGGTAAATCTAATAAACATGCTTCAACATCAACCAATCTCATCCATCCAATTACTCTTCCTCCCTAACAATTGTCAAATAGAGCAAACCACAAGAGCATATAGAATTCAAGACTAGTGCTCACACACTCAACTCTCATTTATGTGGCGAGTAAAAGATGTACTCGATCGCTCTCCAACCAACCCCTTTATGTGAACAATGCCCTCCCAAACTCACAACTCTCGTGTGTTTAAAAAGGCAAGCACTCAACCTACTAGTTGACTCGAAATATGTCAAATCATAACTTGCATTGATAAAAAACACTTTCACATCCATACAACTCTATGCACAAAGGTCGGAAGGTCTTTAAAGCTTGTAATGTAAGGCTAGGGTAAAGGGTAGGAAATATTTGGAAAAATGTGAGAGAAAAGCAATTCTTAAGGGAGCAAATCCTAATAAAACCAAGGTAAAAAAAATTGATGACCAATCATCTACAACATACACAACTCCAACAAAAGTTCACCAAACAATCCCATACATAACAACAATCCCAACACTTACACATTTCACTCATAAAGATATAATAATGTATTACTTGAGCGAATAAGAAACTTTAACTCTTCAAACTTAATTTTATTTCATTGAAACTCAATTTTTTTTAATGAACCTTCACTTAGAACACTTGAACTTTTTTCATTGAAGTTCACTTATTTATTTTCACTTTTTTTTTCCTTTTGAACTTCTTTTTTTTTTTTTTTCATATCATCATACTTTATTTTTTCAAGAAAATACAACTTTCAAACTCATCAAAAATAACTATGCTCAAGAAAAAAATAACTTCTCAAAACCCACCCAAATTGTGCAAATAATAAGCACACTACAAACTCCCTCACCTCACTCACTAATAGCTCCTCGAAGCCAAGCTTGGGACTAGTAACCAATGGGGCAAATATGGATTGTAATGTGGCTAATAAACAACAAAAAGTCAAGGCAACAACATGGGCAGCAAGAAGGGAACAAATATATCTAAAATCATCTGAAGGCTACCTAAAAGAAAAATGCCTTCGTCCTCCACAATGTGCATAATAATGAGTCATATAAACATTACTTATAGTTGCAAACCAATACTCAAATTCATTGACATACCAGGAACTATCACACAATTCCTAACCAAATCAACTAGTCAAGCACTCTATTCACAAGCAGTTGGACAAAATTGACGCATGTTAGGACATCTAAGCAATCAAACTTCAAATCATGATTAACAAATCCACAAAGCTTATCATCATATACCAAGAATCAAAACAATATTTTCCAAGTATGGGGCACAGGGAAGCATGATTTACAATTCATTGGAACACATTTTTGGATTTTTTTTTTATTTTTATTTTTTGTATTTTTCATATAAGAAAGCAATAAAACTAACCTAGAAAGCAATAAATCTAATCTAAGAAAACACACCAAAAACAAAAGAAAAGAAAAGAAGAAAGATACCAAATTTAAAATCTCCCCCAAGCCAGAATCAGACAATGTCCTCATTGGCTCAGGAACTAGCCTAGCATGGCTAATCCTCATCATCCTCATCTATCGAGGCGAACCCTCCTCCTCCGCTGCCACCTGCACCACCTGCACCAGAAGAGCTACCACCAAAATAGTTAGCGTGATAACACCCCCCCCGGCGGTCCCCCAAAAGGAATGTCCTGCCCGTACCCATGGAAGGTAGAATAGTCAGTATAAATACCATGGGCAGTGGGATCCCTATCGTACCCCTAAGGTGGAGGCTGAAACCAGTCAGGGTAGATGGCATTGTTAGGAATGTTGCCCCGACGAGCATAATCATCATACATAGGTGACAGGGTAAAGTCGTATCCCCTAATCAAAAGTAAATACCTAAGTCCTCTAACTAAAGTAGATAGGGAAGTAGGGTCGAACTCCACAGGGAAACAAGTCTTTCTATTCCTAATTAACTAATATAATCTAGATTATGAAGTAACCAATATTTATATTTGAATAATAAACTAAACTACGAAGATTGAGAATAAGGAGAAAATAATATAAAAGGATCTAGGGCATAGGTTCACTAATAAATAATACTCCAGGGTAAAACATAATAATCAATCATTGACATTGCATAAATAACATGATTAACATGCTCTCGCAATTTATTAATCAACATAGATCTAACAGGCTCTCGCAATTTACTAGATCTAAGTTCCTATTGAAAATAGCCTTTAATATCAAATGAACATCTGCTCGATTCATCAATTCAATATTGCTATACTTTTACAAGCCATAATTGTAAAGCGTTAAAACAATTCAATAAGAAATTATCATGCAATATCAAAAATCAATAATATTCCATCATCAATGCATCAATTAACCAGATCGTAAAGGGCTTTCGCTACGTATTACAATCACAGAATTAATCTACCGGTATTAAATCTCATCTCTCGAATCTCGACTTAACCATTTATAAATTAATTTGCCTATTGAAACTAGACCTAAACATCAATTATCATCTGTCGAATCTCGAATCAATATTGTTAAACTCATGCATAAAAGATCTGCGCAAATCTAGTGACAGAGCATTAAATCAATCAATAGGAAATTAATCTAGCATTGATAATTAACAACAATAAATTACCCCTTCATATTATTTATGGATCCCCATAAACCTTAGAAAGAAAACTACTCACACATAATAGAAACTAAACAAATCAAAACAATAAAGCAAGACATGATTAAAGGAATGAAATAAAACCTAAGATTAAGGGAAGAGAAATAGTTACCAAACAAATCTGGAATTAAGAATGGATTAAGAACAAAGGTTTAAGAGGGAGAGAATCTAAGAGAACAATTAAGAGAGTAAAGAAAGAGTAAAAGGAAAGAGAAAGGGAGAGAGAGGAAAGAGAGAAAGAAGAATCGTATTACGGAGGAGTACTTATACGCCGTACCAATCCTAAACTAAAACAAACTAAAACGACGCTAATCGTCTCCTAAAAAATACACGCGCTCGATCGGGCGAGGCACCGCCCCTCGCCCGATCGGGCGCGCCTTTTTGCTCATCAATACTAATATCGCGCCCGGCCGGGCGCGTCACCGGGCGCCAGCCTTAACTTTTACCGCCCGGCCGGGCGCGCCTCCGGGCGCCAGCCTCTTTGGCCGGGCGACTCACTTGGGCCACTATTTGGACTACGATTGGGCTCCAATTCTTCGGGCCAATTTGGGTTTCCTCTTCTGGTCTTGAATACTCGGTCCAAATGCCTCGGTATCACCTATACCGAGCCCTTAATCACCGGTTCGATGGCTTTAACCGGCCCTGGGCTATAAAATCTGGTCATGCTTCTCCAATGCTCGTGATTGCTCCAAAATATCTCGGGAAAATACTCCAAAAGTGTAATTCCTTGCAAAAGTCAACCAAATCTACGAAAACACTAGAAAACACCAATTAGTAATAATAGTGGCTCTAAAGAGCCAAAAACACTACAAATTATGACCAAGGGACGGGGGTAAAATACTATATAAAATAGACACATCAAACTCCCCCAAGCCAAACCTTTGCTTGTCCCTAAGCAAAGATCTCATCAATGAATCAATAAAAATGCTTCACCCCGTAAAGTAAAAACCAAGCACAAACGATCCAGGGTAAATCAACCAATGAAATCCATCTAACTACCAATCTTCCCTAACAATTGTCAAACAGAGCAAACCACAAGAGCATATAGAATTCAAGACTAGTGCTCACGCACTCAACTCTCATTTTTGTGGCGAGTAAAAGGTATACTCGATCGCTCTCCATCAAACCCCTTATGTGAACAATGCCCTCCCAACTCACACTCTCGTGTGTAAAAAATAATGAACGCTCAATCTTACTAGTCGACTCGGAATATGTCAAATCATAACTTGCATTGATAAGCAACACTTTCACATTCATACAATTCTATGCACAAAGGTCGGAAGGTCTTTAAAGCTTGTAATGTAAGGCTAGGGTAAAGGGTAGGAATCATTTGGGAACAAGTGAGAGAAAAGCTATGCTTAAGGGAGCATATCCTAATAAAGCCCATGATCAAAATAAATAATGATCAACATCTCCTACATAACCAACTCTAACATCAACCAAATATACTCCAATCATAATAAACAATCCCAACTCTTACATATCACTCATAAGATATAATAATGAAGAAGTGGAGTGAATAAACAAACTTTATTTCCAAACTTGAATTTTTCATTGAAGCTCTTATTATTTTTTTTCTTTTGATCAACCTCCAACTAGAACATTTGAACATTGAGTAATTTTTTTTCTTTTCTTTTGAAGTTCACTTATTTTTTTCAAATTTTTTTTCTTTGAACTTCTCTTTTTTTTCATAACATCATGATTTATTTTATTTCAAGAAAATATAACTCTCAAACTCATCAAAAATAAACATGATAAAAAACCAAACAACTTCTCAAAAGCCCACCTAAAATGTACAAATAATAAGCACACTACAAACTCCCTCACCTCACTCACTAATAGCTCCCCCAAAGCCAAGCTTGGGACTAGTAACCAATGGGGAAAAATAGGCTTGTAATATGGCTAATAAAACAACAAAAAGTCAAGGCAACAACATGGGTAGCAAGAAGGGAACAAATGTATTTACAATCATCTGGAGGCTACCTAAAATTAAAGAACAAATGCCTTCGTCCTCCACAATGTGCATAATAATGAATCATATAAATATTACTAATAGTTGCAAACCAATACTCAAATTCATTGACATACCAGGAACTATGGAACTATCACACATTCCTAACCAAATCAACTAGTCAAGCACTGTATTCACAAATAGTTGGCAAAATTGACGCATGTTTAGGAATCCAAATAATTAAACTTCAAATCATGACCAACAAATCCACGGTGCTTATCATCAAATACCAAGAATCAAAACAATTTTCTTAAGTAAGGGGCATAGGGAAGCATAATTTACAATTCATTGAAACGTATTTTTGGATGTTTTATTTTTCAATTTTTTTTTTTTTTGTTTTTTCATATATAAGAAAGCAATAAACTAACCTAGAAAGCAAGAAATCTAACCTAAGAAAACACACCAAAAAATAAAAGAAAAGAGGAAAAGAAATATACCAAATCCAAAATCTCCCCCAAGCCAGAATCAGACAATGTCCTCATTGGCTCGGGAACTAGCCCAACATAGCTAGTCCTGATCATCCTCATCCATTGAGCCGAAGCCCGCACCTCCACTGCCACCTGCACCACCTGCACCAGAAGAGCTACCACCAAAATAGTCAGCATGAAAACTCCCACCCCGCCGGTCCCCCGAAAGGAATGTCCTGGCCGTACCCATAGAAGGAAGAATAGTCCGTGTAAATACCATGGGCAGTGGGATCCCTATCGTATCCCTGGGGTGGAGGCTAAAACCAGTCAGGGTGAATAGCATCGTCGGGAATGTTCCCCCTACGAGCATAATCATCGTACATAGCGTAGAGAGCTCTACCCTGGTTCCCCTCTAGGTACCCTAACCACTGGTCTATGGAGCCTACCATCCTCCTAAGGTTAGAATGGGAATGCTCTATATGTCCTAAGGCCTGACCTATACTCTGAAGGTCCCAAACTGGGTCAGAGTCAACATGAGGGACGGAGTGAGACATACGAGGTGGAGAGAATGCCACCTCGGGCTGAGGCTGAGGTGGTTGAACTGGTGGTAGTGGTGCCTCCCCCCTAGCGTTGGCAACTAAAGCATCATAAGTGTAAGATGGTTTCCCTGGGGGAAAGGCGGTCAAGTCAGGATTGGATAGGGGAAAGATGGGCAAAGGTTGCTCGCTCCCAGTCCTAATACACCAAAAGGGTGTCTGCTCGCTATCCGGTCGAACCCACCCCAACTCCTCAAAATACCTAGCAATCATATAGGTATCTGGTCCACAGTTGGTCAGCTGGTGGGGTCCATCCACTACAAAACCGGCCTTTTTCACTACTATCCGAGTGATAAGGCCTCCTAAACGGATGGGGGTTTTTGATGTGGTGATGGCCGTGGCATGCCTACTCAAATGGTGAACAATAAACCTACCTATGTTCAATTTCCCGAACCCATACACATAATGTCCTATGACAGCTAGTTCGTTAGATTGGGCATTATGGGGCTCGTTGCTACCTAAAAAACACAAACTCGCAAATCTTTGCCAAATTTTTGGGACAGGGTGGTGAATAGGTTTGGTACTAGCATGTTGGGGGTCGAGGGTAGGCAAACCAGTCAAAGCATGATATATGTCACCCATTTTATAGTCCGCATGCCATTGGTGAGGTAGTTAAGAATTTAATTCAAATAATTTACAAAATTCTATAAAAGTTAAATTAATATTTCTATTGTTCAACCTAAACATTAAATTTGGCCCATTTCTACTACTAACAACATGTAAAGAAGACAAGAATTCACAAGTAAGTTCTCGGAATGTAGGATAGTGCATATTAACAAATTTTCTCATGCCAATGTCATTTAAAAATCGTTTTACAAAATCATACAAACCAAATGATTCCAAGGTAGGGCGGTGTAGCCACCGAGAGGGAATTACCTTACGACCGATTAAGTGTTCTAGCGGCTCCTTTTGCTCTCGACTAGCCATACGGATCGTCGGCCAGTACGGAAGTTGCAAATCTGGGTCGTATTCCTCCCTCGAACTGGAGCTCCTACCGAAAATGGACCTAGCCCTCTTTGAAGCCATGGTAGAAAATGGGTTTGAAAATTTATTTGAATAAAATCTGAAAATTTTTATGTGGAAATGTAGAGGGTGAAGAGAGGATTACAAAAATGTAAAAAGTGTTGAATTTGGTTAAGGAATGAAGGATAAATCTTAGAGAGAAGTAGAGAGAATTTGAGTTTTAGAGAGAGAAAGCAATGGAGGAAAGAATGAAATGACAAAACCGAAGGAAGAAGAAGAAAAGGGGCGTCGGGTATCTCGCGCCCAGTCGGGCGGTGGCTCACCCGGTCAGGCGATCTGATTTTTAATTTTTGCTGAGCTCTCGCGCCCGGTCGGGCGATCTGATGTACCCGATTTTGTATACTCTCGCGCCCGGTCGGGCGCCCTTCGCCCGATCGCGCGATCTGATGATGTAATTTTCGCCTCTTCTTGCGCCCAGTCGGGCAAGCTTTACCAGATCGGACGGACAAAATTGTCCGTATAAGACGAATTTCGCGCCCGGTCGGGCGAGGATAATCGAATTAAGAACCTAGCTCTCGCGCCCGGTCGAGCGATCTTCGCCCGGTCGGGCCCGTGGCTAATTGACGATTTTCACTTGTTTTCTTCTTTTCTTCCATTTTTTTGGCTAACTCTTTTCCTTCAAACTTGTATAAGCACTCATAAAACTCATTAAATTCCTTCATCTCTCCTCTCATAAGAAAAAGGAAAGAAAAACTAGTCTTAAAAAAAACATTAAAAATGCGGGTTTCCTCTCGCAAAGCGCTGGTTTATCTAGGTCCCGCACGACCTTCTTACCAAGTATAACAACTAGGACCCTTGGCCTAACGCTTGATCGGGCGGTTTCTCACCCGGTCTAGCGGTGTTTAGGCTGCAATGCGGCTTCCTGACATACCCCGTGGGACGCCAAATCACCTTATCTGGTGTATCCTCCTTGACTTGGACTGGGAGACCTTCAATGCTACGCACTAAAGATCATTCTTTGATCGAGAATTGCTTCAAATTGTCATTGCATCCAACACTTGCAACTCGATCTGGCGGAACACTCACCGTAGGCTCAAATCGCACAACTTGCTTGATCGGTTCCACCTTTTCATCCTCGAAACCAAGACCAACAGTGTACAGTGCTCTTTCTATTGCATCGACTTCCTTCTGCTATTTGTCTATCTCATCTGAAAGGGATGCAACACAAGATACCGCCTCCAAGGGGTCTTTTTCAAGAGCTTGGGGCTTGTTAGAATAATTCTCAACCACATTAACACTGAAACATTTCTCCTCAGTCATGGAGCTTTTAGGGGCATTATTCAGATTAAAAACAACTTTATCATCCCCCACTGATAGTGTTAAATTACCACTTCTCACATCTATGATTGCTCCTGCAGTGTTAAGGAATTGTCTACCCTGCAATGTAGAATTAGATATGTTAGTGTAGACACCCATTTGTGTCTCTCCAAAACAAAACCCGGTGATGAGTACCTTTCGCGTCGAATCATAATCGAATGAAGCGAAAGTGTGGAAAGTTTAGTGTTGCGGATAGTTTTAATTTCTTTTCTCTTCTCTCTGTTTTTGAAAACTTATTTTAAGAAAACAGCCAATCCAGTTTGGTTGGTCCATGATATGGGTCCAATAGTAATGTAGTTGGATGGGGCTTGACAAGACCTTTCCAACGATATATTATAAGCCCAATTCCGATGAATATTAGGGAAATTATGACTTATTTACTAAACTGGGCCCGGTTTGAACCTTATATGCGGCCCAATGATCTAGGGGAGGGCCTAATATGATTTATCATTCCTAATGCAATTAGGAATGGTTTTAGTCTTCTAGATTCTTATAGAAGGTTCTTTTCATTCCTAATTCAATTAGCATTGATAAATTGACTTTTGTTGACATTTTAGAGTTTTAATTAAAATCAAACAGCATTTTCGAGGAAAAGATACAATTTTATCCTCCAGTACGGCAAACTTATCTGATTTTCGAAAATGCGTCAAAAACAGGCCTGGCGCCTGACTCCAGGCATTGGCGCCTGGAACCAGGCCTGGCGCCTGGTGCTAGCCATTGGCGCCTGGCGCCAATCAGCTGGTGCTGGCGCCAGCTCTGTTTTGCTAGCGCCAGCTCTGTTTTACGTGCGCCAAGTGCTCTGTTTTAATATTTTATCTTTTTGGCTGATTTCTCTATAAATAACATATTAAAAACTCCGTTTTCATTCACCTACAATTAGTTTTCATTCGCAATCATTAATTCTCTAATTCTCTCTTAATCATTCACCAATTCTCATCAAGTTTTCTTGATTATTTCATCTCTCTCTCTCTCTCTCTCTTTCTAAACCTTGTTTTCAAATACAAAATTCCGCATTCATTAGATCTAGAATCACCTAGCCATATTCGAAGTTGCCTTCGCCCTAGACGTGAAAGGTTTAATTTCTGAGGGTTTGGTCCCAAATCTCTCTTTCAATTATTTAATTTGATTGTTTTGTTTATTATTTTTCTTGAAGTTACTAACGTGTGTATTTTGTTATTAGAAAGAGGTACGAGGCATCAAAGTAAGTACTTTAATGGTTTTTATTGATATTATGATGTAGAAATCATGTTTATATTGTTATTATGATATTCCTAGTATCATGTCTAGGGTAATATTAAATATGATTGTTACGATGCTTCCTATGTTCTTCCTAATGTTTATGATTGTTAGTATCATGTTAGGGTTAAAGCTTTGATTTTTATTGTTTAGTGACATGCTAGGGTTTGTTATTAATCTTGTTAGTATCATGCCTAGGATCTTGCTATTATTATGCTTTAATGTTGATATGATAATTTTAATTATGATTTATGATTGTGATTTTATGATTATAATTGTTATAATTTATGATGATTATTATTTTGATGATTATAATTTTATTGTCATGATTATAATTATTTATTTATTATTATGTTGCTTGATTTTGTTATTGCTTGATCACGCCTTTTATGCATGTTTAAAGGGAATTTTGTACTTGTAATCACACTTAATAAGATACTAATAATCTTATTTAGGGTTAATGTGATTATAATTTCAAGTGATCGCCAATAATAGATTTATTTGTGCATTATATTCAACCAACATATATTAAACAGGTTTAGGGTTAATCCTATTGATTGCATGTTAGTCAAAAAGCGCACATGAATACGATCAGAATAAAGTAGAGGCCTATTATTAGGGAAGGTTCAATCTCTTTTAGGTTGGATTTGTACCTTCATCCCCAAACCCTTATTTGGTTCAAGACCTTATGGAGTTGACGATCTCTTGGATCGTTAAGGGGTGTAACCTTCACCCTGTGAACGGTTTACAAGTTCCTAAAACTTGTTGGAGACTCTTTTGCTCTATCTTCTTCCCTTTTGGATGGCACCGTACTTTAGTGTATGATCACAGTGGGGTTCAGGCTAGGGGTTAACGCTTAAAATTTATTCCCTACAGTTTTTGGCGACTCCACTGGGGAGGATTTCTATTTTAATTCCTGAATTTGTTTCGGCAATGATTTAGAATGAGTGGATGAGACTCGAAACGTTCTAAGTATTTCATGTGCGTAATTTTGATTAACATTATTGTCATATGCATAAAAAATATCTCATTGGAAAGACCATCCGTAATGAGTTAAAAACATAGGATTTTACACGTAGGAAATTTGAGAAATATCTTTCACAACTAGGACCGAAATAACACCGTGCGAAACTGGAAAATTTTATCGAACACAGAAAGCTGCTGAGGCATGTGGGAAGTAGCGTCAGGGGCCAGAGCTTGGCGCCAGCATTTTAGTCGTAGCGCCAGACGCTAGCATTGGCGCCAGGCGCTACAGTTAAAAACTGGCGCCAGTCTCTGTTTGCTGGCGCCAATTTACCCCAATACCGAGCCAGAAATATGCGTTCTAATTTCGACCGATTTTTCGTATTGTTTGCTCGATCCTACTTCCTGATTGAATTTTTTCTCACTATTCTAAAACCTATATGTGTTCTACATATGGACATAACCCTCTGGGAATTCTGCTCCATCTACCCGATTGAACGCTCCGTGCAACAAAGGGTACATCCGAGAATGTTGAATTCACCAAACCATGGAAGCGAGTTTTTTTTTCTAAAGCTCGCAGTGTCCCATCCACTCGCGCCAACCCTTCACGGTTAGGCTTCCGCGCGGTGCATCCAGACAATTAACCATGGACCCTCTATTGACTAAACCATATCCCGAAATTTAGAGAACTAGAGCCATGGTTAGGTTGCAAACTCATTGCATCATATTGTGCCTACTTGACTAATTGTGCATTATTTGTTGTGCATACTCTATGTGATTTTTCTTAACCGTTTGTTTGACTTGTGTTAAGACTAAATAAACTGATTAATGACTAAAGGACTTTGTTTAATTAATTAATTAATTAATTTGAGCTAATAAATATACCTAAAATCGAGTCATAGTTCCTTTAAGTCAACCCGGATTTTTATTCCCGCATACTGCACAAGCGTCAACTTGTTTTGGTCATAGCTGGAGTTATAGAAAGAACTACGAGTCGTACAACATATGGATCTGTAGCCCCGAGTTTTATCTTTAATTTGGCGTTGGTTTCATCCAAATCAAAGTCACAGATAAAAAGGTATGACTAAAATACCACAGTCTGTCAAGTTTAATGCATATACGTGAAGTCTTAACTTAGTCTTTGCTTGAGTCTAGCCACATGGTCATGACACGAGTCTTAACGTACCATCTACACTCACTAGTCTTAGCACACACTTTGAGTATATGTCACCATGACCATGTCTTAGGTTCATGCATGAGTCGGTCTTTTTCCGTCATTTGAGTTGGGGGGTACATTCTATTCCTAATTCTTCATATCCCTCCACCTAAATCTTCTTCACATTCTTCCATCTTTCTTCACTTCCTCCATCCATTGCATGTTGAATAAAGTTTGAGTCAAATAATTAACAATGAATACCCCCAAATTCCTTTTCCACAGTACTTGGTCGAGGAGAGAAGGGCGATTAATCAAGGACAACCTCTTTATTCAAGTCTCACTTTTTGATAAACCAATTCGTCAAAAGAGGAAGGCTAAGAAGATAATGGCAACTCAAGAAGAAGTCAATGAGCTTAGGAACCAATTGGTTACCGTGACTGAGACACTGAAGCTACTCACACTCAAGATCGATGATCCCGTGAAGCAACAACAAATGAACCTCATGCAAGAGAGTTTGAGCAAGCTATCTAGTGACTATAAATTTCAGGGCTTGAGTTCACAAGGGGTCTCGCTGGACAAGGAACTTCTTCCACATAAGTTCAACGCCACTGACATCCCAAAATTCAAGGCATCAGATAACCCTTACTTTCATCTAAGAGCTTTCAAAACCATAATGAACATTAAGGGTATCGATAAGAAGGTTTTTCCCTCTCTGTTCTCACTATCTCTTGAAACCGTTTGCCAACAATAGTACTTCTCCCTTGACAAGGAGAAAACCTCTACCTGGGAATCGATAGTAAACGCTTTCGTTGATAGGTACAAGTGCAATATCCAAGTTGAAACCGACCATAGACAACTTGAGATGCTAAGACAAAAAGAGAATGAAGGTTTTACTTCTTTCTTTAATAAGTGGTGGGAAACTTCCGCTAAGATGATTGAGGTCCCCACTGAAAAGGAGTCTGTGAAGATGTTTATCAAGAATCTCCAAGAGAAGTATTCGAAGCATTTAAAATATCAACACAATTTGAATACTTTCAAGGCCGTTTATGACATCGGAATTGAAATCGAAGATGACCTCGCAAAGCAAAAAGCTACTAATAATAGTAACCACGGTGGCTGGAAAGGAAAGAAAAACGACAATCCTTCTTCTTCCGAAAACGCCCACTCTAGTAACAATGTTAGTACCTTTGATCTCAGTGAAGTTTTAGCCATAGATAACCAAGGATCTAAGAAGCAACTAAGGAAAGACTTCACCCCCATTGGGATGAGCTACGATACTGCCTTCGATCGACTCCATGCCAAAGGACTCATTACTCCCATTGGACCTATTCAAGATCCCGCACCTGAAAAGAGATTGCCTAGTTGGAATCCAGAGGAACACTGCAAGTACCATCAAGGTAGGGGTCATACTACTGAGAGTTGTTTGAAGCTAAAGGAGGATATCCAACATTTGATTGATAATAACAAGATTCCCATGCCCTCAGTTAACAAGAAGAGCGAGTGATAATAAAGCAAACAACACAAGACAAGAGGTGAGCTTCAACGACGAGATTTCATGACCTATTTTTCTATTTGTTTTTCATTTTTTCCTTTCCCCAATAAGTCTAGCATAGCACCTTTCTTTTCTCCTTAGATTTATTTTTGTAGGATCATTATATATGTTTTCTTTTAATAAAAATGAGAATTTATTTCCTTATATATGATCATTTCATTACATTGCATTGCAAAAAAAAAAAAAAAAAAAAAAAAAAAAAAAAAAAAAAAAAAAACATGTCGAATTAAGCTCAAGGTATATCAATGATTTGAGGCACCCCTTGTAGCCACATCATATCTCATTTCATCCTTCAATTATACATCCTTTCTTCATAAACCACTTTGAGCCTCGTCTAACGATATACCTTTCTTTTTTCAACCTACATTTACCTAACCTTGGGATGGGATGGGATGGTATGCAACTTTTGCAATTCTAAAGAAGGCTTGAGTGAATTCAAAATATTAAAATAGCAAAAATAAGCAAAAAAAATAATAATAAATAAAAGTGTACAAAAGGGCAAGTGTTCCAATGTCTTTGATATGAAAATATCTTCGATAAGAACACGTCTCAGATTGCGTCTCTTATCGAGTGCTCGGTACCGTGCCTGAGAAACATGAATGCCAAGTGAGTGATAGAACACATGATCGGGATTGCCCACACTTATAAAAATGAAACAGATGCTAAAGCAAAAAATAAAAGAGAGCTAAAAAAAAGTAGAAACTCAAGCATAAAAATGTAAAGATTCAAAAGTGAGGTTGCACACCTTGGGGGCTTATCTAGGGTCTTGAGCCTTTATCCCCTTCTTCTTTAGCCTTTAGCCTAACCGCGTTACAACCCTTAAAAAGACCTTTTTGAGGTATACACACTTGTGCGAGGTTCGGCTAGAGCTACGTTCGGCCTGATTCCTAACGGATACGTAGGCAACCTCACATCGAGGTGCGGCCATAATAAACATGCATTCATATTCAAATTCACACACTTACACCATGATCATATCAAGGGATTTACTACACTCATCCCTTTTCACTTAGATCTAGACTTGGGGGCTTGATCCCTACATCATTAGCTTACCTAGCCTAAGAGTCACCATTATTTGACTCTTCAAATAATAATATTTTTCCACACACTTAGCCTTTGCGGCCTAACTTTAGTGTCACTTTCACACACATCACAGATACATGACCAAATATACTTCCATTAAGAACCCTTTGTCATGGAATCTTAACACAACGCTGAAGCATGCCTTGTCATGTCAAAATCACTCATCAATCATAATTGTCATTGCACCACAAAGTATGAAGTGCTTAGCCTCCGTGCCTAAGTTACCTAAATACTTTCATCATGGAGTCAAACATTGAAATAGCCTAGGATGAGTTAATCCTTGAACCTTGAGAGATAGTATCAAACAACATTTGACTAAGCTCATTCAACATGCACCTTCAAAACTTCGATTCTTTTTCGCGTCTTTCTTTTTTGGGAGAAAGTCGGTACCCTCCACAAAAATGACGGAAAATTTTTGCTTTTTGCATTTTTGAGTCACATTGAGTCAACACTATGCACACACGGGTCACAAGTCACACGTGTCATTTCACTTCGAATCGAGTCAACCTCGAGTCAGTCAATCATAGCGAGTCAAGTTTATACCTTGAGTCGTGTCAAGTCAATGAGTTGAGTCAATCAACATTAAACCTTAGGTCAACCCTAAGATGGTTAAAGAGATTGGCAAAATTCTATAGTCAAAATAAATACATGTGCAGCAAAATAGGGAAGACCCTACTCCAATTCCTGGCGCCAGAAATATCTCAACAACGACAGAGCTCGAAGCCTCTCAGAAAGGTGATTTTGACCTCATGCAGCAATTTCGGGTTCCTTGGTACGCCAGTTAGCCCCTATAAGCAATTTGACATGATTAGTAGTCGGCTCGATTACAATCGTAGTAAGTGATTGACCTGACAAAAAATCGTCTCACTTAACTTAAGCGCCTAAAACACTGGCTCATTACAATCGGTTCAAAAGCAAGCACTTAAACGACAGTATTTCCAAATATGGATTGTCGCGCATTCTTATTAAACGGCAAAGTTTTCCAAAAATTGGATTGTCATCCCCAACTGACAATATTTCCAAAAATGGATTGTCGTGCATCTTCTTCAACGACAATTTTTCCAAGATTGAATTGTCATCTCTGGTAAAGTTTCCAAGCGTGGATTGTCGTGCTCCTTCTTTAGTGGCAAGTTTTTCCAAGTTCGGATTGTCATACATTCATCGGCTCGTTGGCAAGTTTTTCGAGATTGGATTGTCATACACCCAGTTCCCTATGGCAAAATTTCCCAAAGGATTGTTGTAGGTCTTTGTTCATCATAAATTTTGGCAAAGGTTCCTCAACGTGGATTGTCATTCATTTCAGCAAGTGGCAAATTTTCCCGAAGTGGATTGTCGGTCGACTCTTTTTTGGCAAATGTTCCAAGACACGGATTGTAAATTGTGGCAATATTTTCCTAAATGGATTGTCGTATAGCATTGGCAAATTTCCAAGGTGGATAGCTTTCAAGAGCTATATTCCAAGATGTGGATTGTCGATCGTAGCAAAGTTCTTATGATAGATTGTTACGAAACATTGGCAACTTTTCCCAAAATTGGATTTTGGCAAATTTTTTGAGATACGGATTGTCGCTTCATCGTGGCAACATTTCCAAGGATGGATTGTTATGTGGCGTTGACAACTTTCCCTAAATCAGATTGTCATACATCATACAAGAGTTGTGTTGGCAACTATTCCCAAATACAAGAGGATTGTCGACATACTGGTTCACAAGAAGCAAAGCGCCGACGTACTGACGTAGCAGCATTAAAGATTAAAAAGCGGTGATCTTTTTTAACACTATCACAGCGGAAATTGGAGTCATATCAAAAGAAGCTCTTTGTTCAGGGACGCGTGAACATATCAAAAAAGAAGCTCTTTGTTCAGGGAAGAGTGAACATCGAAACAACAACGTGGTGTTTCCTAGATTGTGGAGAGTTGTCACAAACAACTGAGGATTGTTTCAAGAGAAGCAATCTTCGATAGTGTTCCCTTGGATGTGGAATATTATCAAAGCGGAAGAGGATCGTTTCAGGCGAAGCAGTCTTCTATATTGGAAGCAGTTACGGGCGTAGCGATTTTCAAGCGGGATGGCATTCTCTAGCTTGTAGGAGGTCATCAAAACAACAGTAAAGCGGCAGCAAATCGGTTACTTTCAGAGACGTGTGCTCGACGGTGCAAGATACGCGTTTCTTAACTCTTCTATCTATTTAACAAACGCTAGTTTGTAGGTATCGACGTTACAAGAGTGATTTAGGATCGCAGAACGTTCTGAATCATTCTCCGTCCCTATCGATACTTTGACTTTTGTTTTCGAAACTTGCGTTTCTCCAAACTCAGTCAAAGTGGGGGCTTCTGTAGACACCCATTTGTGTCTCCCCAAAAACAAACCCGGTGATGAGTACCTTTCGCGTCGAATCATAATCGAATGAAGCGAAAGTGTGGAAAGTTTAGTGTTGCAGTTAGTTTTAATTTCTTTTCTCTTCTCTCTGTTTTTGAAAACTTATTTTAAGAAAACAGCCAATCCAGTTTGTTTGGTCCGTGATATGGGTCCAATAGTAATGTAGTTGGATGGGGCTTGACAAAACCTTTCCAACGATATATTATAAGCCCAATTCCGATGAATATTAAGGAAATTATGACCGATTTACTAAACTGGGCCCGGTTTGAACCTTATATGCGGCCCAATGATCTAGGGGAGGGCCTAATATGATTTATCATTCCTAATGCAATTAGGAATGGTTTTAGTCTTCTAGATTATTCTAGAAGGTTCTTTTCATTCCTAATTCAATTAGCATTGATAAATTGACTTTTGTTGACTTTTCAGAGTTTTAATTAAAATCAAATAGCATTTTCGAGGAAAAGATACGATTTATCCTCCAGTACGGCAAACTTATCTGATTTTCGAAAACGCGTCAAAAACAGGCCTGACGCCTGACTCCAGGCATTGGCGCCTGGCGCCAATCAATTGGTGCTGGCGCCAGCTCTGTTTTGCTGGCGCCAGCTCTGTTTTACGTGCGCCAAGTGCTCTGTTTTGATGTTTTATCTTTTTGGCTGATTTCTCTATAAATAACGTATTAAAAACTCCGTTTTCATTCACCTACAATCAGTTTTCATTCGCAATCATTAATTCTCTAATTCTCTCTTAATCATTCACTAATTCTCATCAAGTTTTCTTGATTATTTCATCTCTCTCTCTCTCTATCTAAACCTTGTTTTCAAATAAAAAATTCCGCATTCATTAGATCTAGAAACACCTAGCCATATTCGAAGTTGCCTTCGCCCTAGACGTGAAAGGTTTAATTTCTGAGGGTTTGGTCCCAAATCTCTCTTTCAATTATTTAATTTGATTGTTTTGTTTATTATTTTCCTTGAAGTTACTAACGTGTGTATTTTGTTATTAGAAAAAGGTACGAGGCATCAAAGTAAGTATTTTAATGATTTTTATTGATATTATGATGTAGAAATCATGTTTATATTGTTATTATGATATTCCTAGTATCATGTCTAGGGTAATATTAAATATGATTGTTACGATGCTTCCTATGTTCTTCCTAATGTTTATGATTGTTAGTATCATGTTAGGGTTAAAGCTTTGATTTTTATTGTTTAGTGACATGCTAGGGTTTGTTATTAATCTTGTTAGTATCATGCCTAGGATCTTGCTATTATTATGCTTTAATGTTATGATAATTTTAATTATGATTTATGATTGTGATTTTATGATTATAATTGTTATAATTTATGATGATTATTATTTTGATTATTATAATTTTATTGTCATGATTATAATTATTTATTTATTATTATGTTGCTTGATTATTTATTGTTATTGCTTGATCACGCTTTTTATGCATGTTTAAAGGGAATTTTGTACTTGTAATCACGCTTAATAAGATACTAATAATCTTGTTTAGGGTTAATGTGATTATAATTTCAAGTGATCGCCAATAATAGATTTATTTGTGCATTATATTCAACCAACATAGATTAAACAGGTTTAGGGTTAATCCTATTGATTGCATGTTAGTCAAAAAGCGCACATGAATACGATCAGAATAAAGTAGAGGCCTTATTAGGGCAGGTTCAATCTCTTTTAGGTTGGATTTGTACCTTCATCCCCGAACCCTTTTTTGGTTCAAGACCTTATGGAACTGACGATCTCTTGGATCGTTAAGGGGTGTAACCTTCACCCTGTGAACGGTTTACAAGTTCCTAAAACTTGTTGGCGACTCTTTTGCTCTATCTTCTTTCCTTTTGGACGCCACCGTACTTTAGTGTATGATCACATTGGGGTTCAAGCTAGGGGTTAACGCTTGAAATTTATTCCCTACAGTTAGTATTATCCTTTAGCCCCGCAGGGCTATCAACTACATTGTCTGGTTTAACGGAATCAAGATTAGCATTATTTAATAAAACAGGTTCATCAACTCTGGGCATAGGGGCCCTTCATAGTTTGAACCACTCCTTAGAGTAATTGTAAATGCTTGATCCGTAGGCCAGGTCAGCTGTGCCAGTAGGCCTGGTCGGCTAATCCTCATCATCCTCATCTATCAAGGCGAACCCTCCTCCTCCGCTGCCACCTGCACCACCTGCACCAGAAGAGCTACCACCAAAATAGTTAGCGTGATAACTCCCCTCCGGCGGTCCCCCAAAAGGAATGTCCTGCCCGTATCCATGAAAGGTAGAATAGTCAGTATAAATACCATGGGCAGTAGGATCCCTATCGTACCCCTAAGGTGGAGGCTGAAACCAGTCAGGGTAGATGGCATCGTTGGGAATGTTGCCTCGACGAGCATAATCATCATACATAGGTGACAGGGTAAAGTCGTATCCCCTAATCAAAAGTAAATACCTAAGTCCTCTAACTAAAGTAGATAGGGAAGTAGGGTCGAACTCCACAGGGAAACAAGTCTTTCTATCCCTAATTAACTAATACAATCTAGATTATGAAGTAACCAATATTTATATTTGAATAATAAACTAAACAACGAAGATTGAGAATAAGGAGAAAATAATATAAAAGGATCTAGGGTATAGGTTCACCAATAAATAATACTCCAGGGTAAAACATAATAATCAATCATTGACATTGCATAAATAACATGATTAACAGGCTCTCGCAATTTATTAATCGACATAGATCTAATAGGCTCTCGCAATTTACTAGATCTAAGTTCCTATTGAAAATAGCCTTTAATATCAAATTAACATCTGCTCGATTCATCAATTCAATGTTGCTATACTTTTATAAGCCATAATTGTAAAGCGTTAAAACAATTCAATAAGAAATTATTATGCAATATCAAAAATCAATAATAGTCCATCATCAATGCATCAATTAACCAGATCGTAAAGGGCTTTCGCTACGTATTACAATCACAGAATTAATCTACCGGTATTAAATCTCATCTCTCGACTTAACCATTTATAAATTAATTTGCCTATTGAAACTAGACCTAAACAACAATTCTCATTTGTCGAATCTCGAATCAATATTGTTAAACTCATGCATAAAAGATCTGCGCAAATCTAGTCACAGAGCATTAAATCAATCAATAGGAAATTAATCTAGCATTGATAATTAACAACAATAAATTACCCCTTCATATTATTTATGGATCTCCATAAACCTTAGAAAGAAAACTACTCACACATAATAGAAACTAAACAAATCAAAACAATAAAGCAAGACATGATTAAAGGAATGAAATAACAACTAAGATTAAGGGAAAAGAAATAGTTATCAAACAAATCTGGAATTAAGAATGGATTAAGAACAAAGGTTTAAGAGGGAGAGAATCTAAGAGAACAATTAAGAGAGTAAAGAAAGAGTAAAAGGAAAGAGAGAGGGAGAGAGAGGAAAGAGAGAGAGAAGAATCGTATTACGGAGGAGTACTTATACGCCGTACTGAGCGCGGGGAAATTAGGTCGTTGACTAACCTCCTAACGGGCAAACAAAATTTATTATAATCCTAAACTAACCCCTAAACAAGTCTAGTGGTAAGTTCGGAGTCGAACCACAAGGAACGGTAATGTTAGATTGTTCTTGATCTAATGCTTAAGCTACACCGAAGTTGGTTTATGGATAGTGGACACTACAACTACACTAACACACATATAAAGAACAAATATTATAAAGTCTACTAGGGGTAAAGATCCACTTTGAACAATTAACAAGTTAATGAGAATCCATTTGAAAATCAATCATGCAAAGAAAGAATTAAAATGGGAATTAATTACACTCAAGAGCAATCTCTCAAATTCCTAGACTAGATCCCTTATTGACTAGGTGCATAAAAGAAATTTACCCAATATGCAATCAAATATAACAATTCTAATTCACAATCCCTTGTTAAACTAGAACTAATATGCAATTAAGTTTGCTATCATGGGAGATCAATCCAATCTAAAACAAACAACATGCCATCATCAATTCAATCAATTTAATCACACAATTATTATAAATTTTATCTCAAATAACTCAACTAACCATTACAAAGCTTCACTCAACACCTAGTAGAAGGAAACCTACTCAAACATGATTAACAAAGCAATTAAAGAAAGCATAAGGAGAAAAGAGAGTAAGAATGCTCATTGATATAAGATGGAGATCTACAAATCATCAAATTCCTCCTTTGATTATCCAAAATCCATGAAAACCATTTTGTTTCTCACTTTCTCTCTCTTAAATTTGAGAGTTTCTCTCTCTAAAAACCTAAAACTAATCTAAAAACTACCGAAGAAATGAATTCCTCCCTCTAAAATGAGCAAAAAATCTATTTATAGCCCTTACTAAATTGCATAGGAAGCTCCGCAAAAAGTCGACCAGCGCGCAGAGGAGCGGGTGCTCCAATTTCGTGCACGGGCGCTCCTAGCTGCAAAAAAATATGACAGAATCGTTCCAGAAAGTTTGGAGCGGGCGCTCCTCATAGGGTGCGCGCCCGCTCCTATCGGACTAGGCAAACTGCTCAGCTTCAAATGAGCATATCTCCCACGTTTTACAACCGAATTAGGCATATGACCTGTCGTTGGAAAGCTCTCAAGATAAGATTTCATCTCCAATTGGAATCGCCCCAAAATGTTTTGTAGATCAAAAGATATAGGCATTTGAAGTTTGATCATTGCAAATCAAGTGCACATTACTTTATTACTTGTTCTTTTATGTTTTAAATTTCTTCAATCTTGAGCAATGAACTTATCCAAGTGTTCCTAAACATAAGAATAAACCAATAAAGTTTAATCTAATGCCATAAGCAACCAAAATATGCAAGAAAAGCCAAAATTGAGCAATAACGACATTTCACACGCAATCATGACAAATGTACTAAAACGTTATTAAAACCAAGTAAAAAGATAGAAAAACTATGAAAAACTAACTAGAAAACACCTAAAAATAGCGACATAAATGACACTTATCAAATTCCCCCAAGCTTAGCTTTTGCTCGCCCTCGAGCAAAACAAAAGAAACACAAGGGAATGTGATGCATTTTATACAAACAAAGAAAACTAGAAGGGAAATAATATACACTAACTCACTTTCGTAGGAATCACGAATACATTTAGCGTATGCATCAAGCACTTTAAACCCCTTAGATTGCTCTAGAGGACGAGTAAGCTCTCGTAAGGGTGTCCTAAGAGTTTAACCCATAACTCTTGACAAAAATCAAGGCAAAGCAATAAATAAATAAAATAAAATAAATCAAAGTAAGAGAAAAGTAACAAGCGTTCTAGAGTGGACTTTTATGATGGAACAAACACTAATGAATGTCAATCTTTCTGAAATAATAAAGGTATGCACGTTCTAAGATGTCCAAGGTTGATTGAAACATAACATATGCTAAGTATAGAGAACTAAAGGAAACACATTCCACCTTTTGTTCCAACCAATCAAACCCCGTTCTCTCTACTAGTTTCAAGTCCATTTTCAAGTTAGCTTCTCATGATTCCACGAAGGAACTGGAAAACAAATAAGAAATTAAAAACATTGAGAACGCTACCCGACATCTTGGCTATGCAAACTCACTCTATAGGCTTGATTACTATTTCCCGCCATCATTGAATGACTTAACCTTCGAGGATCAAAAGGACTTTCAAGGTTGTAACATATAGGTTAAGAGAGTAAAGGTGTGGATAACTTTTGAAATTGGTGGTAAACCAATGTGAAGACCGGGTGGAACTTCTTCCACAAGATCCAAACGATTCCAAAACAAAAGTACCAAGTATGCTTATTAAATAACTTTCCCCCAAGCTTATTTAACACAAAATAACAAAAATAGGGGAAACAACAATAACAAAACCTTTTTTGTGCTTTACTGTAATCCCCCGTATTTTTAAATATTTTATAAATGAAAATTTATTTTATTTATAATATTTATTTGTTATTTTTCATAATTTAATTTCAAAAGTTTCAAATTATTAATCCGGGTCGAAAATTATTTGAACAAATTATTTTATGCACCTTTATTCTACAATTTATGTCCAATCACACAAGCCTAACCCATTTGTTTACTTAATCGACCCAATCCTAAACTAAAACAAACTAAAACGACGCTAATCGTCTCCTAACAAATACACGCGCCCGATCGGGCGAGGCACCGCCCGATCGGGCGCGCCTTTTTGCTCATCAATACTTATCTCGCGCCCGGCCTTTTACTATTAAAAAAATAACAATCTAAGCATGATTTCTATATCATAACATCAATAAAACCATTAAACTACTTACTTGGATGCCTCGTACCTCTTTCTAATAACAAAATACACGCGTTAGTAACTTCAAGGAAAATAATAAACAAAACAATTAAATTAAATAATTGAAAGAGAGATTTGGGACCAAACCCTCATAAATTAAACCTTTTACGTCTAGGGAGAAGGCAACTTCGAATTTGGCTAGGTGTATCTAAGTCTAATGAATGCGGAATTTTTGTATTTGGGAGAAAGCTAGTTTAGAAAAGAGAGAGAGAGAATAATCAAGAAAATCTTGATGAGAGTTGGTGAATGAAAACGGGGTTTTTAGGAAGCTATTTATAGAGAAAATCAGCCAAAAAGATAAAAAATCAAAACAGAGTTCTGACGCGCAAAACGAGGTTAGCGCCAAACGCTGACGTTAGCGCCAGGCGCTAAGGCTAGCGCCAAGCGCCAAGCGTAGCGTCAGGCGCTACTGCTGGCGTTTGGCGCTGAATAAGTTTTTGACGCGTTTTCTTAAAATCATATAGAAATTGCCGTACAGGAGGATAAAATCGTATTTTCCTCAAAAACGTTCTTTTATTCTGATAAAAACACTAAAAAGTCAACAAAAGTCAATTTATCAATGCTAATCGAATTAGGAATGAAAAGAACTTTCTAGAAGAATCTAGATGACTAAAACCATTCCTAATTGCATTAGGAATGATAAATCCATATTAGGCCCTCCTCTAGATCATTGGGCCGCATATAAGGCTCAAACCGGGCCTATTTCAGTAATTTGGCCAAAACTTCCTTAATATTCATCGAAATTGGGCTTATAATATATCGTTGGAAAGCTCTTTTCAAGCTCTATCCAACTACACTACTATTGGACCCATATCATGTACCAAAAAAACTGGATTGGCTGTTTTTTAAAATAGGTTTTCAAAAACAGAGAGAAGAGAAAAGAAATCAAAACTTCCCGCAACACTAACCTTTCCACACTTTCACTTCATTCGATTATGATTTGACGTGAAAGGTACTCATCACTGGGTTTGGTTTTGGGGAGACACAAATGGGTGTCTACAGAAGCCCTCACTTTGACTGCGTTTGGAGAAACGCAAGTTTCGAAAACAAAAGTCAAAGTAGCGATAGGGACGGAGAATGATTCAGAACGTTCTGCGATCCTAAATCACTCTTTCAACGCCGATACCTGCAAACTAGCGTTAGTTAAACAGATAAAAGAGTTAACAAATGCGTATCTTGCACCATTGAGCACACGTCTCTGAAAGTAACCGATTTGCTGCCCCTTTACTATTGTTTCGACGACCTTCTGCAAGCTAGAGAATGCCATCCCGCTTGAAAACCGCTACGGTTGTAATTGCCTTCAATTTCCGCCTTGATAATATTCCACAAACTAGGGAACACTATCGAAGATTGCTTTGCTTGAAACGATCCTCTTCCGCTTTGTGACCATCTTCCACATCTCAGGGAACACGATCGAAGACAACTTCGCTTGAAATCACCTTCAGTTGTTTGTGACAACTCTCCACAATCTAGGGAACGCTGCCGAAGATATCCTCGCTTGAAGATATCCTCATTTGTTGCGATAATTTTCCAAAGGAAATTACCGAAGACCTCCGCTTGTCGATCTTTAAAAAGCTCGCTTGAACTTTGCTTCCGCTATGCCTGTACGTCGGCGCTTTTGCTGCTTTGAACTTGTATGTCGGTGCCCTTTTGCTGAATTACAAACCAGTATGTCGGTGCCTTTTGCGATGAGCCAATGCATAGGCGCTTTAAGCTAAGTGAGACAATCTTTCATCAGGTCGATCACTTTATGTAATCAAGCCGATTACTAAAAAATCGTGTCAAATTGCTTAGAGGGGCTAACTGGCGTACCAAGGAACCCAAAACATATTGCATAAGGTTAGAACAACCGTACTGAGTGGCTGAACATTCTAGCGCCGCTGAAATATCGTCAGCGCCACTTAACTGGCTGTAGCGCCAGGCGCTAAAGCCTATCGACTGACGCCAAGGTCTGACGCTTGGCGCTAGAGTCGGGTTTTCCTTAAATACCCTTCTCTTCTTCGTTTTTGGTGCTGCTCTTCGCGTTTCTTGCTTGAGAATTCTCAGAACTTCACTTGATCCGTTCTTGCTCATTTCTCAACCAAATTCGCTCAAATTTGTTACAAATAAAAGCTTATTCCATCCATTTTCTCGATCTATGTAAGTTTTCTTCAAACTCACACCAGTTTTAATGAATTTCGCATGTGTTTATTCTCGAATTTCTTGAAAATTCAAAATTTAGAATACTTAATTCTCTTTGTTTATAAAATTTTATGCCATGAAATTGCTTGATTATGTTTATATATTGCCTTGGGAGTAATTTGAGACTTGTTTGACTCAATTTGGTGAAGAAATGAACAAATCACCATTAATGAACCTCTTAAGGTCGGGAATACAATGTGGCTTGTTCTTGATGTTTTTGGTAGCAATTCTTGTCCAATTTGTCACAATAATTACTATAGTATTGCAAGAAATTGTTTGATTGCTTGAAAAATGCCATTATGCTCAATTTGAATTTGTGCTCTGTTTTAGTACTACGTACTCTGTTTTTTCTACGAACATAGTATCATGCGGCTAGGCAAACCTTAGATACTATAGAACCTTAATTTATGAGAATTCTGCACAATGTAGCATTGCTAGACAGCGAGGTTCCGGTTCACGGTCCCGAGACGTTCGACGGGAGCATGAGCCTGTAGAGGACGATGCCGAACCGTCCACTTTGCTTGGTCGACTCCCTGAGTGGGATGAGCGGACCTTGTACTTTTCCCCCGTCCATCACATTTCTAAGAGGGTGAGACGGGGCATCACAGTTGGGAGGACGCGCTGTCATGGTTCTGGCTGTGACGGCTTGGGCGATATGTACAAAATTTACATCGCCAGAGACGATCAGACGAGACTTCTATGGGAGTCTTGCGGTCTTACGGCGCTGTTTGAGACCTCCGAGGCAATGGTTGCCTCTAGCGGGGGTCATCATGTAGTTCGTGCTCTGGTGAAGTTCTTTTGGGACACCACCAACACTTTCCACTTTCCCTGGGGTGAGATGATGGTCACTCCTACTGACTTCAGTCTCATTACAGGACTGGAGTTTAGCTCCGTGCCATTGTCGTTCGACAGCGGGATCGACGTCTTTTCCCCTAAGGTCGAGGAGGTGTTGGGTCCGATTGCTATTCGGGCTCGAGCTGAGTTAGAGTCGACTCAGTTAGTGCTAGGGGGATTCGCCGTTCGACTCTACCAGCGGCTTTCGACGATGGTGCGACTACCTGAGAGCAGCGGGTGTGCATCTTTGCACTTATCTTGCTGTCAGGGACGTTCTCCCCTGACAAGGGTAGTAGGGCGCTGCTTTACTACCTACCTGCCATCCGCGATCTACATTGGATCGAGACTTATGAATGGGCCAGCTTGGCCTATGCTGATTTCATTCGAGCGCTGCGGGACTCGTGTCGACATCGATCCTTTGGGTCGAACGTTGCTTTGTCCGACTTTTGGAGGGTCGTAGAGGTAAACCTTATTCCCTATAAAGTTTAGCTCTACATTTTAGTTAGCATTTACTGATAACTTTAGTTTCTTGTAGATCTGGTTCTACGAGTACTTCCCCTCAGCTGCGCCGGCGAGACCGTCGCCGCGCAGGCTTCCAGTTAGCGCTTCCTAGGGCAGCCGCCGTGTGGGGATGTCCACTGCCTATGTCTGAGATTGGATCATCTCAGTATGATTCTTTTCTCATTTGACATTTTGTGATGCCTTAGATAGACTCTTGCCTGATTGACGCTCTTTGCAGGAGCCTGAGGTGCTGTACCGACCGTGGGTCGACCTGGCACTCCCTGGGTTAGCATCGCATTATTCTGCTGAGCGTCGCTATTTCTTAGGGACCTACGGAGCGGCTGTGTACCTTGGAGAGAGGGTTGCCATTCAGCATTCCTCCGATACCTTTGTCGTCCCTGCTCCTCCACCACGTCACATGTTTAACGCCACGAGGTTGGTGAGCATGTCAGAGGGAGCTGGTACCCCTTGGCGATCTTACACGATCCCTGGGCGATTCTATGGGGAGGAGCTACTGCCGTTGTTAGCTCCATTCCCTGTACCTGCTGAGGATGTGGCGGTACGATTCTTCAGTTTTTACCTTTCGTTAAGTAGCCCCCAAGTGAATTTGTTTTCAAGTGACGATTGGGGAATGGAAATTTGATAACTGGTTTTGGAGCATTACTGCTCTTATATGGAGCTGCTACCGTCCCCGGAGTCGTACCTTGCAATGTATTATTAGAAATATTAGTACTACTCTTTAGCCTTGCAGGGCTATTAGCTACATTGTCGGGTTTAATGGAATCAAGATTAGCATTATTCATTAAAACATGTTCCTCATCTCTGGGCATAGGGGGCCCTTCATAGTGTGAACCACTCCTTAGAGTAATTGCAAAAGCTTGATCCGAAGGCCTGGTTGGCTGTGATGTCTCTAGGGGTAACCGATTGTTGCATTGTTGTTGTGACAACCTTCCACAAGCTAGGGAACGCTATCCTGTTGCTTTGATGATCCTCCTAGAGCTAGGGATACCGCATGAAGTATGCTACGCTTGTAACTACCTCCCATTCTTTTGTGATAGTCTTCTGCAAGCTAGAGAATCCTATCGAAGAATGCTTCGCTTAAAACTATCTTCTACCGCTTTGTGACAATCTTTCGCAAGCCAGGGAGTATGATCAAAGATAACTTCGCTTGATATCACCTCCGGTTGTTTGTGAAAATCCTCCGCAGGATAGCGAACGCTGCCGAAGATATTTTCACTTGAAGTTATCCTCATCTGTTGCGATAATATTCCGAAGGATATCACCGAAGACCAACGCTTGTCGATCCTTTAAAAGTTCGCTTGAACTTTTGTTTTGCTATGCCAATGCGTCGGCACTTTTGCTGCTTGTGAACCAGTATGTCGGTGTCTTTGCTACTTATGAACCATAGTATCGGTGCTTTTGCTGTTTAATGAACCATTACGCCGGTGCCTTTGCAATGAGCCAATGTTTAGGCACTTTAAGTTAAAAGAGATGATCATAAATCAGGTCGATCACTTAATGTGATTGTAATCGAGCCGATTACTAAATCATGTCAAATTGCTTAGAAAGGCTAAGTGGCGTACCAAGGAACCCAAAATTGTTGCACGAGGTTCGAATAATAATTTCACGAAGCCTCATAATCTGTTGCCACTCCAACGGCTGCCAGAAGTTGTTGTCGCCATAATTTCTTCCTGTCGCCTAACAACAGCCTCTGTCGCGAGGCGAAAACTTTTGTCGTGCAGCGACAAATTTGTCGCGCGGTGCTGCACTCGAGTTTTCTAAATAAAACCCCTTTCTTCTTCATTTTCGTGTTTGCTGCTGTTCTTGTTCGCAATTCGCCATGAAACTTCAAATCACTCATTTTCGCTCATTTCTCAACCAAATTTGCTCCAACATTTTGCAAATCGAAGCTTAGTTCATCTAGTTTGCTGATCTATGTAAGTTTTCTTCAAACTCACTCGTATTTTGATGAATTTTTGCATATTAAATCTCAAATTTTATGGAAATTCGAAATTTATATTGCTTTATTTGCTTTTTCGTCGAATTTTATGCCATGAAATTGCTTGATTACGTTTATATATTTCCTTAGGAGTATTTTGAGACTTGTTTGACTCAATTTGGTGGTGAAATGAATAATTCACCATTGTTGAACCCCTTGAAATTGTGAGAACAATGTGGGTTGTTCTTCGTGTTTTTACTAGCGATTCTTGTCCAATTTGTCACAATAATTATCATAATATTGCAAGAAATTGTTTGATTGCTTGAAAAATTCCATATATGCTTGAATTGAAATCGTGTTGTATTTTAGTACTACGTACTCTGTTTTTTGCGAACATAGTATCATGCAGCTAGGAGAACCTTAGATACTATAGAGCCTTAATTTTTGTCAATTTTTCATAATGTAGTATGGCTAGACAACGAGATTCTGTTTCCCGGTCTCGAGACACTCGACGGGAGCATGAGCCCGTGCAGGAGGACGAGGATTCGTCCACTTCTCTTGGTCCCTTCCCTGAGTGGGATGAGCGGATGATTTTTTTGCTCCCGAGCACCACATTTCTGAGAGGGTGTGTCGTAGGATTATTAGCGGGAGGACCC
Organism: Chenopodium album; assembly: GCF_948465745.1. NCBI lineage: Eukaryota > Viridiplantae > Streptophyta > Magnoliopsida > Caryophyllales > Amaranthaceae > Chenopodium > Chenopodium album. The sequence goes on from NC_137834.1 coordinate 30,621,651, forward strand.
GTAGCCATGGCTCGGGCAACGAGTCCATCGGCAACCTGTATGATAAGTATTTTTGCGACGATGAGGAGCTGCAACGGCTTTGGGATTCCTGTGGACTGACGGCCCTGATTCGGGCTACTCAGGCCATGTACTCGTTTGACGCGAGCCACCACGTGGTTCGTGCTTTGGTGGAGTTCTTCTGGGAAACCACCAACACCTTTCACTTTCCATGGGGTGAGATGACTATCACCCCAGCCGACTTCAGCCTCATCTCGGGACTGGAATTTCGCTCGACTGCGCTGCCATTCGACAGTACCATTACTGCCTTTTCTCCGATAGTCGAGGAGTTGTTGGGTCTGATCGTTGTTTAGGCCCGTGCCGAGGTGGAGCCAGCACGACTTAGCTCTCAGTGCATTCGCCAGTCGACTCTGGCGATGGCTTTCGAGGATGATGTGATCACCAGTGAGAAACGGGTGCGCATCTTTGTCCTTATCTTGCTGGTAGGGACCTTTTCCCTTGATAAGGGTAGTCGGGTGCTTCTCTACTACCTTCCTGCTCTTCGCGATCTTCAGCTGATCGGGACTTATGATTGGGCCAGCTTGGCCTATGCTGATTCCTTGCGAGGCTTGCGAGATTCTTGTCGCCACAGGGCCTTCATAGGAAACATCACACTCTCCAGCTTCTGGAGAATCGTAGAGGTATACTTTATCTCTTTAAAAGTTAGCTCTAGATTCTTATTAGCATCTACTGATATTCTTCTATCTTTATAGATCTGGTTCTATGAGCATTTTTCGTCACTTGCGCCGGCAAGAGCATCTCCACGCGAGCTCCCTGTTGGCTCCTGTTGGGGAGGTCGCATCAGTGATCGGGCGGCCATTGCCCATATTCGAGAGCTGATCCTCTCGATATGTTCTTTTGAACTGCTGTCGTCTTTGTATTGCCTTTTGATAGAGTTTTTACCTTACAATCATATTTTGCAGGAGCCTAATGTGGTATATCGGCCATGGGCCGGTCTAGTTATTCCTGCGCTGGCTGCGCAGTATGTCGCTGAGCGTCGCTACTTTTAGGGGACGTATGATGCAGCGGTGTACCTTGGTGAGAGAGTTGCTATTCAGCACTCTTCGGAGATCTTTGTCTTCCTTGCTCCTCCGCCTCGCCACATGTTCCATGATGTGATGCTGCTCAACTTGGAGGAGAGGTCGCCTGCTGGTACCCCTTGGCGATCTCATGCTAGCTCAGGGCGATGCTACGAGGAGGACTTGCTGCCATTGCTAGCTCCGGTCCTGTTCTGTCTGAGGAGGCGGCGGTATGCTTTTTTGGCTTTTAGTTCTTTGCTAGGTAGCCCCCAAGTGGACTTTAATTGCTTAAATTTGCTTTTTTGCCAGGCCAAGCCTGCTGAGTTTGTTCCTCCTCGGATGTCCATCAGCTATCAGGGGACATACGGCCCTGTAGAGAAGATGATCCCCCCGGCTCCTGAGGATCAGCACTTCGTTAAGCGATCTATTCCTCGTCACCAGACTCGGGTGAGTTACTTGCTTGTTATTTATTTATACTTGACTTGTATTGTTACTGAATTTGTTTTTTACAGTTCTCGCGCGAGGTGGTGACAGCGATGGCGAGGTGCATAGACGCCTTTCGGAGCCAGCTGGTGAAGATGAGGAATGTAGCTTCCTGTCGTCGTGACGACGTTGCTCAGGAGGTACCTTTTTTCCTTTATTTTTGCATTGTTTATCCTTCTGTTTTCTTTGTATCTTACTTGATTTAATCTTGCAGGGACAGCCTATTCCTCCACGTACTCGGACGAGACTCGATGCTAGGAGGGAGCCATCTCAGTCTGGCTCGAGGCGTCGCCGCACTACTTCTGGTGGCCGAGGTGGCCGATCTGAGGCTGCTCGGACCAAGGCAGTGGAGGGCTCGGGCTCTTCCTCTGAGGGTGCACGGATTGGGCCGATGGGCCAAGGAGGCGTGACATCAGCTCCTCCGGTAGGTAGTGGGACGTACGAGGTTGGCTCGTCGTCGCAGCAGCCTCCGCGGCCTCAGCCTTTATTGATTCAGCACCAGGGTGAGCCTGGGTGGACTGGTCCTGAGTTGAGGTTCCCGACTCCTGGCGAGACCAAAGCTGGTGAGAAGCATACTCATCGGTCTACGATGTTCTTCAATATGATGAACATCCCTCATCATCTGCGCCCTCCAGCATCGTAATTCTACCTGTGTTGTTATTTTATTTTGCCTTTTGTAGGACTTTGCCGACTGACTCATTTATTAGACATATTTGTATATACAGACAATTATCTGTTATGACTGCTTTATCTTTGCATTTTATTTTTCATTTTTATGTGCATATATGTGTGTGCAAAAAATTTGTGATTAATTTTGCGCAAAAATTTCCGTCATTTTTATTATTAATGGAGGGTATCCGACTTTCTCCCCCGAAAAGAAAAAATGAAAAATAAATCGGACTTAAAATAAGCCTAGATTTAATTAAGCTTGAATAAATACAAAAAGAAAAAGAAGGAAAATATATTAAATTAATATGTATGGGGTAATTGAATAAAGGGCAAAATTGTAAAGTCATTGTACGAATTGAAACCATAGTCAGAAAAACGCGGTTTGCATAGCATGCTGTGGTGGCATTGCAACGTTCCGTGTCGCCACGCGCTTCACGTTGTCGCGCTGCTTCTGTCGCCAGGCGACAGGCTTGTCATCTGGCGGTGCAGTGAGCTGCCTCGGAATCCTTTCAGGAGTCAAACTACATCAATTTTGCACATAAATAGCCCCCTAATCTGCCGATTTTCTATATAATTCGATCAGATTAATTATAATCTTAGCTTCTCAACAAATAATCATGTCTTTAGTCACTAAGAGTTTTAGCGATTTTACTCGTGAATGGTGTCGGTCTTTAACTGCTAAAGAGAAAAAAGAACTCGACTTTTTTCGCATGGGAGGTATTTATGGTATTAAAGGGGTAGATCTTGACATAGATTTTATTCATACCGCCTTAGAATATTGGGATATAGATACGCATTGCTTTAAACTAGGTTGTGATGAAATTAGCCCTTTACCGGAAGAATTTGGTGCCATCCTAGGCTTCCCTTCTTTAGATCTTGCGGTAATTCCTAGAGTGATGAGTGAATATTATTATAAAGATTTTGAGCGCTTCTTTAATTTAAAAGACAGAGATCTAACAAATATTGTAGATGGTAGTGCAGTTAATTTAAAAGAATTTGCACGCCACTACTTTGATAGACCATATTATGAGTCTTTTCATGTTTATAGAAGAACGGCTTTTCTCTTTGGCATGCTTAACCAATATCTTCTCACTAGTGGTAGAACTAATGAGGGTCAAGCAATCATATTGTCTGTATTGAAGCAAATTGAATCTGGAAGGAATCCAATGTCATTAATTGTTGGAGAGACTATGCTTAGTCTATAAGAATTAAAGAAAAATCCAAAAGCACCCTTTGGAGGCTCTCCAATTTTATCACAGGTAGAAAAATAATATTTTTAATTACAGAAATCAAAAACATATTTTTGTATAGTAATACTAATTATTTGCATTGAATTTTTTTGCAGATATGGCAAATGGAGAGACTAGAATTAATTAGTCCTCCTGACAACATTTAAAAATATACTCCAAATTGCTTTGTAAGGCGAAAGAAGTGTTTCTCTAAGATGGGTCGCCATAAGTGGAATAAAGTTTTTGCCTCTTGCAACTTTGCTATCTAGTGGGTCATACAATGGTGGAAAATTGAGAAGATGGTTGGTGTCAACAAGCAACCCTTCTGTCGTCTTCCAAGCTTAACCAAGATGACTTTTTATTATCCTTACGGGGTAAAAAGGTAGTACGGTCAACTTCAAACAATTCCTTCAGGGGATCTCCGTCGTCCCTATGAATTCCCTATTTCACAAGAAGTAGAGAAGTTTGACACATATTGGAGCGCTAGGCCTTTATGGGAGGTGATTTCCCAAAAGGTTCCTCCTTCCTTGCCTAACAATGTGAAGAATTGGCTTCTTAATAAGCCTTCACAGGACATGAAGATAAATCAGAGTAGAACCAATGTGAAGAATCGTCTAGGTGACAAAGTAATTCCTGTTAAGGACCATTTGGGTGAAAAAGTTGAATTTGAAGCACCTATCATGCCTAAGAAGAAAGACACTACTAATGGTAAAGAGAAAAGAAAAGCTGACACTTCAGAAAAGAAGGTTTGGGTAGAAAAGAAACATGGGATCCTAGCTAAAGGAGAAACCATTTACTCTAAAATTAAATGTAGGTCCTCTAAAGGATGTCTACTAGCTAAAGTCATGGATGATTAAGAGGATGCAGATAAAAATTGGAAGAGGGCAAAGAAAGAGAAGAAAGATTGAAGCATTACTTAACTTCCAATTTATTAGACTAGTTTAAATTTTAAGTCAATTTATTTTATTAAGCTTTTATTTAAATTCCATCAATAATGTAATTTTTACTTTCTTTTATTAATGCAATTTCAGCTTTTTTAATTAAATTGACTTCTCTTTTTATTTTTATTAAAGCAATGAAAACAACTTAAATTATTTTCCAGATATTTTCTCGAGTGCGAAAGTCGAAAATTTTCCGAAATACACCGAAATTTGCCCAAATATTCGCCAAAAATCGGCGCCGCTATTTTTCATCTACCGCCAGACGTTGCTATCAATCGTCGGGCGATAGACCTTGTCACCTTGCGCTGCAGTCTGTCGTCTGGCGACAAACTCTTTTCTGTGGCGCTTCTATGGCGTCGAATTTTTATTGCTGCAGAGATGCGAGGTTTGTGAAAATTAAAGTGGCCGCACCCTGTAAAGGGTTGCCTACGTATCCTTTCCTAAGGAATCAGGCCAAACGTAGCTCTCTTGAGTTTCCTACTCAAGTAATTATGGGTAGTACTTATTTAGTTGGTCAAGGTTCGTCATGTTTGAGAACTCATTGCCATCCATATCAGTTAGTTTTGCTGCACCTCCTGACAGAATGGTTTTGACGATATATGGTCCGGACCAATTAGGCCTAAATTTGCCTCTTGGATCCAAAACATTTTTCCTTAATGCTTTTAACACCAAGTCTCCTACTTGACCTTCTTATTAAAGTGCCTAGCCATAAAGGTTTGATAGCATTGGGTGTGATGTAGAGCTTCTAGTCGATTTTCATCAAGTAGAATTAGCTCCTCATATCTTGCTCTAGTCCATTCGACTTCATCGAGTTTACTTTCTAATGCAATGCGTAGATACGATATCTCTAGCTATACAGGTTGTACGACATCCATTCCATAAACCAAGAGAATGGCGTATTTCCTATTGATGTGCGAATTGACGTGCGATAACCCCAAAGTGTGAAATGGAGTTTGTCAGGCCAATCCTTGTAATTTTCTGTCATTTTCTCGATAATAGTCTTTAGATTTTTGTTAGCCACCTCAACTACTCCGTTTGCTTGAGGTCTATAGGGAGAGGAATGATGGTGTTGAATACCATATTTTTGTAACAATTCTCACATTCTGCTTGAAAGTGAGTTCCATTGTCACTTATCATCTCATGTGGGACTCCGTATTGACAAATAATATTCCTTTCAATAAAGAGTGTTACATGTTTTGCAGTGAGTTTAGCATATGACTGTGCTTCAACCCACTTTGTGAAGTAATCGATTGCTACTTAAATGTATTTGTGACCTCTTGTCCCGGGGGGGTAATTTTACCAATAATATCAATTTTCCATGTAGAGAATGGTCATGGTGAAGTGTAGGTGTACAGTAGAGATGGAGGAACATATTGCAAGTTAGCGTATATTTGGCATTTAGGGCAACTTTTTACATATTGATGACAATCCCTATTCATGGTAGTCCAATAATATCCTTCTCGCATTATCTTTTGGACTAGAATTTTGCCATTAACATGAGTTCCGCAAATGCCTTCATGGACTATTCTCATAGTTCTTTGGTCTTCCTTTTTCCCTACACATAAGAGAGCTCGACCCTTAGGTACCCTTTTGTGTAACTCATCTATGAGCACATATTGGGAAGCCAAGAGTCTTAATGCTCGTTTTGCTCTTTTGTCAGCATGAGGAGGATATTCTCCTTTGGTGACATAATTGAGTATATCCGTATACCATGGTTCTTCTTCTTCTTCTTCTTCTTCTTCTTCTTCTTCTTCTTCTTCATCTTATACCACTTCATCATCTTCTATGGCTTGAATGTAAGCCGGTTTATGCATTTTATCTATGGTTAGAGGCATTTGCTCGATTTCCGTGGGAATCCTAACCATTGAGGCTAGTCTTTCCAAGGCATCAGCAAATTGATTCTCCTCTCTAGGTAGATAGGTGTATTCTACCTTTTCTAACTGGTTGGTGAGAGTCTCCAGATAGGTTTGGTAAGGCGCTAAACTTTCACTCCTTACTTTCCATCTTTTAGATATTTGATTGATGATCAAGGAAGAGTCTCCGAATATTCGCAATTTCTTTACTCCCAATGCCAAAGTTGTTTTGAGGCCTACCACGCATGCTTCGTATTCAGCAACGTTGTGGTAACGTCGAAATCTAACTTTATGGAGATTGGAACATGCTCTTCTTTAGGTGATACTAACAGTACTCCAACGCCGCATCCCTTTTGGTTTGAGGCTCCGTCGAAGTATAAGGTCCAAGTATCATCTTCTGTGACCATCAAGTCTTCGTCTAGAACTTCGTTGTCATGTACTGGCGTCGAATCTTCTATTGGGAAATCCGCTAGGAAGTCTGAAACTACAGATCCTTTTATAGCCTTTTGAGGCATGAATCTTACATCAAATTGGGCTAAGTTGACTATCCACCTTGATATGCGCCCATTGAGTGTAGACTTTTCGAACAAATACTTAAGTGGATCCATTCGAGAAACTACTTTGTATGCACGAGCATGTAATGTCTTAGCTTGGTTGTGGCCCACACTAATGCAAGGAACAATTTCTCAAGCGGTGTGTAGCGTACTTCATACTCGACCATTTTCTTGCTTAGGTACTAGATTTAATTTTCTTTTCCTTCAACTTCTTGTGCAAGCATAGCCCCCATTGTCTCTCTAGTAACTGTTAAGTACAATCTAAGAGGAATCCCTGGAAGTGCTGGTGCTAATACGGGAGAAATTGCGAGATAGGCTTTGATCTTTTCAAAGGCTTTTTGACACTCGTCGTCCCATATTACTGGCACATTCTTTTTGAGCTTCTTGAATATTGGTTCACATATCGTTGTTAGCTTTTATATGAACCTACTTATATATTGCAACCGACCAATAAATCCTCAAATTTTTTTCTCGGTTTTGGGCGATGGCATTGACATGATCGCTTTGATCTTGGTTGGGTCTATCTCTATTCCTCTGGAGCTTATGACATATCCCAAGAGTTTGCCTGAGGTGACACCAAAAGCACACTTAGACGGATTCAACCTCATGTTGTATTTCCTTAGCCTTTCGAAGAACTTTCTCAAGGCTACTTGATGTCCTGGGCGATCCTTCGATTTCATGATCATATCGTCTACATATACTTCAACCTCTTTTTGCATCATATCATGGAGTACGGCAGTTGCTGCTCGTTGGTAAGTGGCACCTGCGTTTTTCAACCCGAATGGAATTACCGTGTAACAGTAAGTACCCCAAGGTGTTATGAATGTTATTTTCTCCATGTCTTCTTCTTCCATGAGAATCAGGTTGTACCCTGCGTATCCATCCATAAACGAGAGAAGCGCGTGATTCGTTGTATTATCTACTAAGATGTCGATGTGTGGTAAAGGGAAGTCGTCCTTTGGACTTGCCTTATTTAGATCTCGATAGTCGACACACATTATTACCTTTCCATCCTTCTTTGGAACTGGCGCCACATTTGTGAGCCATTCGGGATTTAGATACCCTGATAAAACTTGCAGTTATCTGTTTTTGAACTTCTTCTTTTATTTTAAGAGCTATGTCGGGTTTCATTCGACGCAGCTTTTGTATTACAGGTTTCATTCCTAGATCTAGTAGTATAGTGTGTTGAGCTATTTCTCTATTAATACCTGGCATATCTTCATATGACCAAGCAAATACATCGATAAATTCTTTAAGTAGATTAATTAAATCGGTTCTTTCTTCTTTATTTAGCGTTAATCCGATTTTTACTCCTCTTTTAATGGTTGAATCATTTGAGATATCAACCTTTTTAGTATCCTCAATTATCGGTGTTTCCTTTTCAAGTGATTCCGTTGCTTTAATAATTTCTTTGTCATTTTCATTGTTAGTTAAGCAATGCTCGTCATCTTGGGTTAGAGAAAAACACGAGGAGTAAGAGGAAGAAGACATGTTATTAAATTTGGAAATCATTACATCGAATAAAGAAATGTCCTTGGGGACTTGATTGCTAACTATCCTAGGAGTATATGTTAAAAAAGAAGAATTAGAAATAGGGGGTGCTACATCTAAGGACTTGGAAGACTCTACAGGAAACGACTCTGACTCTGACTCTGACTCAGACGACTCTTCAAACATTGGTCCTTGTCCTGTTGTTATTGAGATTTTCCTTCCACTCGGAGTAATCACCTTGATCGTCTTGCGCCATCCTTGCACTAAGCCCTCTGCTGGAGTGATGAGCTTCGAAGGGTCAAAATTGTCACTTTGTAGGACCGTTTGAATGAGCGAGGAGTTATCCTCTATATACTTTGGCTCATCCTTCTCGCGCCCAAAGAGGAGTCCCAGGACATTAAACTCAAAGCATGGGGCTGATTTCTCCTTGTGAATAGGAGTTGGGATCTCATCTAGAAAGTAGCAATCCAGGAAGATTTCGAACCCCGGTTGCCTATGCCATTTACAAAAAAGGGCTTGGGAAATTCGTAGCATGGATAGTCCTCTCCTTCTCTTATAAACTGTCCATTAAGAGTAGGAGGATATGGGTCCATTGGGATTGCCTTCTTTTGGGTGCGAGCGTTCCTACGCGCCTTAGACTTTTCCTTGGCTTGCTTTAGATCTTCTAGAGTCGGTTCGAAACCAAGTCGGAAAGTATCTAATTTAGGGAGGCCAGGTAATTCCATTTGCTTTACTTTCTCCTTTTTCTTTCCTAGAGTCATTCCGAGAAAGTGTCTCTGTTTCTTAAGAATAACATTTACCGTCATATTAGAGTGGGGGTCATGGAAAAGAGGGGTCCTTTCATCCTCCTCGATTAAGGAGACCTCTTCATTAAAGCCCCACAAATCTTCATCATTCTCATCGTGCTCCACATTAATAATCGGATTTTCAACAGCCTTAATCCTCATAGGTGAAGCATCGATTGTAATGGGGATCCCTCCAACTATAGCCTTTACCTGTTGATGAAGAGATAAAGGGATGGCCTAAAGGTCATGAAGCCAAAGGCGTCCCAACAATAAGTTGAAGGAAGATTTAATATCCACTACTTGGAAAGTAGTGGCATGTTCTATTGCTCCCGCCGTTACGTTCATAGTAATCTTTCCAAGAGCTTGGCGATGAGTATTGTCGTAGGCTCTTATTCCTTGTGTTGACGGGGTTAAGTCTTCATCCTTTATTCCTAGCATCCTCGCAGTTCTAAGTGGACAAACATTGATTGCCGATCCATTATCTACAAGAGTCATTGGGACATTTGATAAGTGACTTTTATGTCACTTTTAGGGTGTTTATTGAGTCGTATTCCGGCTTACTTTCCAATAATTTCACCCTTTTTATCCTTTATTTCTATTATTTTATTATTCTTGTCTTTTATTCTTTATTTTGAGTATTTTTGTAATTTTCTATAGTTTTTAGTTTATTTTCGTGTTTTATTTTATTTTTCTTTCTTTTAATGTTTGTAGTTTAAGTCGTTAGTTTATATTTTTAATAATTTCTCTTTTTATCTCGTTTTCTTATTTATTTTAGTTTCATATTTTATTTTATTTTATTTTATTTCATTTAATTTTATTATTTCTTTAGTTTTAGCATCTTATTTTATTTTATTTTATTTATCTTATTTTATTTTACTTTATTTTACTTTATTTTATTTATTTTATTTTATTTTATTTTATTTTCCAATTCACCCTCGTGTTGTTTTTGGTTGTAGGCGTTCCGGGTTTCAAAGTCATGTTCGAGTTCGGAGGTCCAACGTTCGAGGTTCAATATACGTGTCTCAAGTTTTGAGTCATAAATGGAGTTTCGAACTCAAGTCAAACACTATTCACAATGCCCCTAACCGACCTAGCTGCTGTCAGCCTTATCCTTCACCACAACATAACCTATCCTCCACCACACACTCGATCTCCTCGTCCTCCCCTGCTCCCTGCTTTTCCTCATCACCAACAGCAACATCAATTACAACCAGCAGCCCCCTGCTCCAGTTAACTAAAATCAACCACCAGCGCCACCAATAGCAACCTCCCACAAACCACCACACATCACAACACCAACAGCAACAGCAGCGACAACAACCATCAACAACACCAACATCGCAACACTCCCCTGCTCCAACTCTCCTTTTCACGCAGCACCTCCAACCAGACCAGCTTCCACCTGCGACCACAGCCGCGCCAGCCACCCAGCCTAAACACCTCTGCCACCAGTCAATACCCACGCAATCCCACACACACACACACCAACAGCAACAGCCACCCCGCAACTCCAACCAAACCACCTCCAATTCTTCTCCATCAACCGTCGCAACCAATACACCAGCCACCGCCAAAACCACTATCAATCACCACCAAACCACTCACCAATTAAACCCCGCAACACCAATTAAACCACCAGCCCTTCACCCACAATTAACCACCCAAATATCCAACCCAATTACTCACCAATTACAGCCGCATTTCGCCCAACACCCAAACTCACAGAGCTGCTACTCGCGGCCGCGCAACCCTGTCAGAAAGCGCACAAAATGGAGTCCTAAATCAGATTCGAGGCAGAAGCTTTGCGCGACCTGTGTGCGTCTTCTGTGCGGGCGCGCAATCGTGGGTCAATCACGAGCTTTTCACGTGATTTTTAATGAGAATTGAACGGCTTTGATTGATGCTTGATTGATGACGATGAGGATTGACGGTGGTGATTATGATAATTGATGATGCGTGATGGTGATGATGGAAGAAACAGAGCAGCCGAATGAAAGAGAAGGGGAGATCGTGATTGCTGGGGGAATTTGGGGGAATTATGGGTTTTTAATTTCTTTTATTTTATTTTTATTTCCCTTTTTCTATTTCCCTTTTCTTTTCTTTTGTTTTATTTTATTTTCTTTATTTTGTTTTCTTTTATTTATTTTATTTTATTTAGCCTTGTATAAAAATACCCTTTTGGGGTTATTTTCTAACTAACACCCAACAATTAATTTTAGATTAGATTAGATTAGTTTAGCCTTTATTTTCTCTCTCTTAGGGTTAGGAGTAGTTTAGAGAGAGAAAGATGGGATTTTTCATGGAGTTTTTGGGATTTTGAAGAAGCAAATTTGTGGATTTTTCCTCTCATAAATTCAATGAGTTTTCCTAACTTTCTCTCACCTTTATTGCTTTCATTTATTATTGTTTTTGCTTATTTATTTGTTTATTTGAGTAGATTAATTAGTTTAGTTGTTGATTCTTGCTTTTATTATTATTTTACCTTGTTTTCCATATTTTTGTTCATTATGTTAGTTTAGGTTTTGTTCTAGGGAAATGGATGAAGGTTATGTTAATTAATTTAATGATTGATTGTGGTTAGTATGAAATTGTTTCTTGATTATTGTGTATGGATGATGCTTTTATGGATTAGAATCTTTCTAGCTAATTGATTCTATGCTTTTAATTGGTTTTTCAATCAATTGTGCGAAAGTGAGTTGTTTGAGAACCCTAAATTCCTCCATATCTTTGCTAGGCTAGTTGCACGAGAGTGAATTAGTCTAGTAGGATTATTAACATGTTTAATTGCGCGAGAGTGAGTTAAATGTGTAAATCGTCCTAATTGAGGTCATTTTCATCTAATTGTTTGATGTTGTTGAATGCATTGATGTAATTGGATTCCACTTTCCCTAGTTTTAGTTATTTGCTCTTAGTAGTGTTTAATTGAACCTCTCTTACCTCACAAGCTTTCCTAGTAGTCTAATTAGCATAGATTGATACACTTAGTCCTTTTGGGTTCGACCCTTTACTTACCCCTATACTCGTATTAGGGTAGTTTAAGTATTATAAATTGTTAATTTGATTAGGGTTAGTAGACTAACGACACTATCTAACCTTCGATCAAATTTTCCTCTTGCAGATTACTGTGAGGTTTAGAGCCTTGTAATGCTTATCACCTTCTGGAGGTAAATCCTTGTCAGAAAAAGTGATCAAGTTAATGGGACTAGGAAGATCACTCGTGATAAAGTTAGCCAACCCCTCAGGAGTGGTTCCGAAGTCTATCCCAATCTTGTCTAAGGCATTCATTACCGCCAACCTATATTCTCGGGATGTAGCTAGGAGTTTCCATACATTCATCTCGACCTTGGTCTTCTTGAATTGCTTGACTATATCGTTGTTCTCTATGATTGGTATGGGAACTTGTTGCATGGTAGGAATAGGTTGTGTTGAGATGGGAGTTTGCATTCTCCCTGATCTTGTGAGGACGTCTATGGGTGAATCTTCTTCATCCCAAAAATCATTTACTGAATATGTCATTGAAAGTGGAGGTCCTTCCATATCTTTAAGATAGACGTCTTCATCATCGCTGTCCCAAACCCCATTGATGCTAATATCTTGTTCTTGTGGAATTTGGACTAGCTTCTTGTTATCAATCAGCTTTTGAATTAAATCTTTAAATTTAAAACAATTCTCAATGGAATGTCCCCTTGATTGATGGTATGGACATTAGAACCTATCTGTCCTCTTTAATGATTAAAATGGTCTCGGTTTGAGAGGTTTAACATTACCACTCTCATAGAGCATTTTGAACATTTTAGCGTAAGAGATACCAATTGGAGTGTAAGGCTTATTACTCTTCTTGGGTGTGTCGATTACTTGGAGAGAAAATGGCTTCTTCTCCATAGGTGGAATTTTGACATGCTTGCTTTGAATCACCTTTTCTTGTTTCTTCGTGAATTTAATAGTTGCGCGCAGCAAATCTATCCCCTCCCACATTGATCGTATGAGAATCCATACTTCTTCCTTAGTTGCAGGTTCTTGTCCGGGAGAGAAATCACCCATGGCATCGAAGAAGGTTTCCTCCTCTTCTTCGATAGCATGAATTTCTTCAACTGGTTTGAGGAGAGATGAAGGATCAACATGGACTTCCTCATCAGAGATAGCCAAAGAATCAGAGAGTGGTGCATTGTTGATACTTGGCTTCTTGCTTGCAGGGGGAAATGAAGTTTGTTGTTGTCAATCAAGTCTTGGATAGCTTCCTTAAGCTTCCAACAGTTCTCAGTGAGATGGCCCCTGCCTTGGTGATACTTGCAATGTGCGTTGGGATTTCAGTTAGTTGTCCTCTTTTCAACAGGTGGATCCCTGAATGGTCTAATGGGAGTTATAAGACCTTTTGCATTCAGTCGGTCGAATGTGGTGTCATAACTCATACCAAAAGGAGTAAAGTTCCTCCTAAATGGTTTCTTTTGTCCTTGGTTGTTCATAGAAAGGAATTCACTCAAATTAAAGGTTCTAACATTATTTAAGTGGGTGGTTTTGGAAGAAGAAGTATTGTCGTTCTTCTTACCTTTCCAGCCACTGTTGGAGTTGTTATTATTAGCATCTTTTTGTTTAGCAAGGTCATCTTCAATGTTAATTCCAATATCATAGACGGCCTTGAAGGGATGCAAGTTGTTTTGATACTTAAGATGTTTGGAGTACTTTTCTTGGATGTTCTTAATGAACATCCTCACAGATTCCTTTTCACTTGGTACTTCAATCATCCTAGCAGAGGTTTCTCTCCATTTATTAAAGAAAGAAGTGAATCCTTCATTCTCTTTTTGTTTAAGTATTTCAAGTTCCCTAAGATCAGTTTCAACTTGAATATTGCATTTATACCTATCAATGAACCAATTGAGTCCTAAGTAGAGGTTTTCTCTTTATCAAGGGAAAAGAACCATTGTTGGCAAACGGTTTCAAGAGATAGAGAAAATAAAGAATGAAATACTTTCCTATCAATCCCCTTAATATTCATTAGAGTCTCAAAGGCTCTTAAATGGAAATAGGGGTTGTCAGTTGCCTTAAACTTTTGGATGTTGTTGGCATTGAACTTCTGCGGAAGAAGCTCCTTGTCCACCGAGACCACTTGTGCGTTAATACCCTGGAACCTGTAGTCATTGGATATCTTGCTCACGCTCTCTTGCATGAGCTCCATTTGTTGTTGCTTTACATGGCATTGATTTGGATGGTTAGGGTTCTTAGCACTTCGGTAACACTAGCCATTTTCTTCTTGAGTTCATTGACTTCTTCTTGACTCGCCATTATCTTCTTAGCTTTTCTTTTCCGATTGACTGGTTTATCAAAAATTTGTACTTGAACGAATAGGTTGTCTCTGATTAAAAGCCTTTCCTTTCTTGACCACGCGCTGTAAATTAAACCATTTTATTTGTTTTAATGACTTGACTCAAATTGACTTTGACTTTACTGGTTTATAAAGAAAAAGAAAAAAAAAAGCAAAAATAGGGTGCATATTTTTGGGAATCAAGTATATGGGTTTAAACAAGTGGTTTAATTGAAGGATTAATATCCGACTTACCCCCCTAATAAAATGACGGAAAACACGCGCATATGAGACTCTCTAGACATGGTCAAAGTGTTTATTCATATTAGTGTGTGCTTTATTTGTGAGTGTAAGTGACATGCTTTGAATCTTGTGTAAGACCATGGGACTAAGTGTTTAGACTCAATGAAGGACTAAATAAGGTTACTTCCTTTAACAAAATATCCAAACTGATTAATAAACTGTTTAATTAGACTCGTCGTAGTGACTCGAGTAAAAATCTGAACTGTCGCCAAAGCAACAGGATTGTCGCCGCACTCTGCAGTGCAACGCCATACGACAGAGTTGACACACGGCTTTACACAACAGCGTTTGGCGCTGCAACCCAAATTTTTGCGCCATTACTGGAACATTAATCTGGGACTGCTTTCAGTATTTGTACTCTACGGGACAGGCCTAAAGTCGTACTAAGTCAGTTTCGATTAATTTATTAAACTTTAATTACTCAAATTAATTAATTAATTAATTAGGCAAAATCCTTTCAGTCATTAATAAGTTTATTTAGGCTTAAACACAAGTCAAACAAACGGTTAGGAAAAACACATAAAGTATGCACAACACATAATGCACAAGTAGTCAAGTATGCACAATATGATGCAATGAGTTTGCAACCAAACCATGGCTCTAGTTCTCTAAAGTTCGGGATATGGGTTAGTCAAAGAGGGTCCATGGTTATGAGTCCGAATGCACCACGCGGAAGCCTTACCTTTGGAAGGGTTGGCGCGTGTGGATGGGACCCCGCGAGTTAAACTCGCTTCCATGGTTTGGTGAATTCAACATTCTCGGATGTACCCTTTGTTGCTCAGAGCGTTCAATCAGGTAGATGGAGCATGAATTCCTAGAGGGTTATTTCCATATGTAGAACAAATATGGGTTTTAGAAAAGTGAGAAAAACTCAATCAGGAAGTAGAATCGAGCCAACAGCGCTAGAATTGGGCAAAACAAGAAGGCAAGTTTAATTTCTGGCTCGGTATTGGAAGAACACAGCGCTAGCCAACAGAGTCTGTCGCCAGGATATGAGCCCTATCGCCAGGCGACAGAATTGTCACTTGGCGACAGAGCCATATCTTCGGCGAGAGGCTCTGTTTTCTAGACGCCGGTCCCTACATGCCTTAACAACTCTCTGTGTTCTTAGATTTTCCAGTTTTCGCGGTATTATATCGATCCTAGTTGTGAAAGATATTCCTCAAATTTCCTACGTGTAAAAATTCTATGTTTTTTACTCATTACGGATGGTCTTTCCAATGAGAACCTTTTTTATGCATATGACAATAATGTTAATCGAAATTACGCACATGAAATACTTAGAACTTTTCGAGTCTCATCCACTCATTCTAAATCATTACCGAAATAAATTTCAGGAATTAAAATAGGATTCCTCCCCAGTGGAGTCGCCAAAAACTGTAGGGAATATTTCAAGCATTACCCCAAACTTGAACCCCACTGTAATCATACACTTAAGCATGGTGGCGTCCAAAGGGAAAGAAGCTAGAGCAAAAGAGTCGCCAACAAGTTTTAGGAACTTGTAAACCGTTCACAAGGTGAAGGTTACACCCCTTAACAATCCAAGAGATCGTTAACTCCAATAGGTCTGGAACCTAGACTGGAAGTTCGGGGATGAGAGTATAATCCAATCTAAAAGAGAAATAACATGTCCTAATAATAGGCCTCTAATTTATTCTTCTCGTATTCATGTGCGCTTTCTGACTAACATGCAAGCAATAGGTTTACCCTAAACCTGTTTATCTATGTTGGTTGAATATTAATGCAAAACAAAACTATTATTAGAGATCACTTGAATTATAATCAAATTAACGCTAAACAAGATTATTAATTATCTTATTAAGCGTGATTACAAGTACAAATTCCCTTTACACATGCATAAAATGCATGATCAAGCAATAATAATAAATAAACATCAAGCAACATAATAATAATCATCATAATAATAAATCATCATCATAAAATTATAATCATAATAATCATAATTAACATAATCATGTTAAAGCATAATAATAGCAAGATCCTAGGCATGATACTAACAAGATTAATAACAAACCCTAGCATGTCACTAAACAATAAAGATTAAAGCTTTAAACCTAACATGATACTAACATGCTATTAAGAAAAAAAAAGAAGAAGTATCACAGAAATCATAATTAATATAAGGAACTTATTCTTTACTCTAAACATCATACTAAGAAAAGCATCCTATCATGATACTAGGAATCAAAATAACAACCTAAACATGATTTCTATATCAAAATATCAATAAAAAAATTAAAGCACTTACTTGGATGCGTCGTATCTCTTTCTAATAACAAAAAACACACGTTAGTAACTTCAAGGAAAATATTAAAATAAAACAATTAAATTAAATAATTGAGATAGAGATTTGGAAGGCAACTTCGAATTTGGCTAGGTGTGTCTAAATCTTGTGAATGCGGAATTTTGTTTGTGAAAACGGTTGGTTTAGAAAGAGAGAGAGAGAAAATCAAGAAATTCTTGATGAGAATTGGTGATTAAAAACGGAGGTCTGAGGACGCTATTTATAATGAAAACATTCCGTATTTGATAAAAAAGAATCGGAGTTTGAAGAGGAATAAAACACGTCGTTGTAGCCGCAACAGCCCCTGTCGCCAAGCGACAAGGTCTGTCGGTAGGCGACAGCCTCGCGCGACAGGGGCTGTCGCTAGGCAACAGCCTGACGTTCGTCGCTGCAGGAGATTTTCTCACATATTTTTCTATTTTTTGATAAAATTAAGCGTAAAAGTCCGTACGAGGGGTACAATTGTAATTTCATTTAAAACACTTCTTTTATTCCAAATAAAACTCATAAAACTTAATTATCAATCCTAATCACATTAGGATTCAAAAGAACCTTCTAGAAGGTTTGATGTGTCTATTTTATATAATATTTTACCTCCTTCCCTTGGTCATAATTAGTAGTGTTTTTGGCTCTTTAGAGCCACTTTTATTACTAATTGGTGTTTTCTAGTGTTTTCGTAGTTTTGGTTGAGTTTTGTAGGAAATTGCACTTTTGGAGCATTTTCCCGGGTTTTCATGGATCAACTACGGGAATTGGAGGAGCACGACCATCTTTGAAGCCCAAGGCCGGTTAGAGTCATCAAGCTGGTGATTAAGGGCTCGATAATCGGGATACTGAGGTATTTGGACCGAATGATCAAGACCCTAAGTGGATATCTGGATTGGGCCGAAGAAATAAGCCCAATCGAAGTTCTAAGCCTCGAGGTGAAGCAAGGGCCCGATCGGGCAAGCTTAGCTCGATCGGGCGTGGCGCGAGAGTTGTGCTGGTGCGTGGCCAAAGGTGCGCCCGATCGGGCGGCTTTTAGCCCGATCGAGCGCGTGATATTTTAAGGAGTTAATTTTCGACGATTAAGTTTGTTTTAGTTTAGGATTCTTGCTTAGTATAAATACTTTTCCGTTAAGCAAGTTTAGGATCTTCTTTTTACTTTTTCTTAATTCTTTATTAGATTTTCTCTCTCTACTTAGATTTTAGATTAGTTTCTCTCTCTTAAACTTTGTTCTTAACTTTATTCTTAATTCCAGATTTCTTTGGTAACAATTTCACTTCTCTTAATCTTAGTTATTTATTTTATTCCTTTGATCATGTCTTGTTTTATTACTTTGAATTTGTTTAGATTTAATTATGTGTGAGTAGTTTTATTTCTAGGGTTTATGGGGAGCCATAAATAATATGAAGGGGTTATTTATTGTTGTTATTTGTCAATGCTAGATTAATTTCCTATTGATTGATTTAATGCTCTGTGACTAGGTTTGCGCAGATCTTTTATGCATGAGTTTGATAATATTGATTCGATTCGAAAGATGAGAATTGATGTTTAGGTTTAGTTTCAATAGGCAGGTTAATTTATAAATGGTTAAGTAGAGATTCGAGAGATGAAATTTAATACTGGTAAATTAATTGTTTGATTGTAATACGTAGCGAAAGCCCTTTATAATCTGATTAATTTATGCATTGATAATTGATTATTATGTTTTTACCCTGGAATATTATTTATTGGTGAACCTATACCCTAGACCTTTTATATATTGTTTTCTCCTTATTCTTAATCTTCGTAGTTTAATTCCTTTTGATTATAATATTTTGGTTACTTTATAATCTAGATTATTTTAATTAATTAGGAATAGAAAGACTCGTTTCTTTGTGGATTCGACCCTACTTCCCTATCTACATTAGTTAGAGGATTTAGGAATTACTATTGATTAGGTGATACGACTATAGCCTGTCAAGGTTCTAGAAGACTATAATCAATCCTAATTGCATTAGGAATGATAATTCATAATAGGCCCTCCTCTAGATCATTGGGCCGCATATAAAGATCAAACCGGGCCCAGTTTAGTATTTTGGCCACAACTTCCTCATTATTTAATTCAAATTCACTACACCCCCCCCCCCTCCCTTAGCCATTAATACCTACACCCCCTCCCTGAAATTACAATAAAACCCTTACCACACCCCACTAACCATACAACCTGCACAGCTGCACTTACCCCCCACTAACTAACCACGGTAATTGCAAAAAAAAAAACATGATAAAATTCAAAAACATCATTTCAAATCCATTTTCGACAAATTCTCTCTCATCAAAACCAAAAACTCGCAAGAAACTCACTACGAATTGCTTCAAAATTACTGCAAATTGCATCAAAAGTTCTAAAAATGTCTGATATTCGAGATTAAGTTCTTCAATCACAACTAGATTCCAAAAAAGAAGAGTAAGGCTTTGTTCATTTTAGTAGAATTTTGAGTGTAAACCCTAGATTTTATATTTTAATTTGTGTTTTGATATTCTAAAACAAAATTTACTATGATTACACTTATTTTTGTGCAAAATAGACTACAATCTACTATATTTGGTGGTATTTTTGTAGAAACGAAACAGAGAAGAGCACTTCGAAGGTTTCATCTGAGAAGACGGCTGCTGAACAAAAGTTCATTTTCATTTTGATAGATGTTCATTATGATATTAGTATATGATCATTTACATACTTATCTTACATCAACTAGGGTTCATTCTTGAGTGAAGATTACCCTAATTTTGTTTATGATCTTTACATATTAATGAATGTTTACTGGTATTTAAACATATGTTTATTTGAATGTAAATACGTACATGTTCATTCTCATATTGAAAATATCCACATAGACTATAATAATACATGTTTAACTTCATATTAAATTATATGCTCATGAGCGTCATTTGAATATTATATTACATACATTTTAGCTCTAATATTGATAGATGCTTATTTGAATTTGATATATAGAAGTTCATTTGGATATGTGTATATTCACACATATATTAATGTTATGTTCATTCACATGTCAAAATATGTTCAAAAATAAATCACAAATTGTTCATTCATCATAAACCTTTGATGATTCTATTTTAAAATATGATTATATTTTAAAAAATGTTCAAAAATAAATCACATATTGTCACTTACATTATGGAGCTATATAATTCTTAATTGATTTTTTTTTTTAAATGTGTATAAACAGTGACGATGATAATATTCCTATTCAATAAAGAGTGAATAAAATACAATTGATCCTCAACTCTTAAAAGATATAATAACAAGTGTCCTTGTTGAAAAAGACATGTCTGCAATTGCAAGGTATAATAATCATTTATAATCATATATTATATGTTCATTTTGACATGATGTTTTTTTGAAATTCTTTTGACACATATATGTGTCTATGATTGTTCATTTAAGTATACAAAAATGTTCATTTCAATAACACTTCGATATAGATTCTTTAGGTTCATGTAACATAAATGAAAGATAATGTTCATTTATGAAATTCAAAAATATTCATTTTAGTATGTATGTAGTTTTGTTTATATGCGGCCTAAATTATAAAGTTTCATTGCTCTGAAATAATTTGATCATATATTAAATTCAAAATGTTCATTTATATATAAATTAAAGTAATGTTCATTTTTAAATACATGTTTGTATTGGTTCATTTCAGTATGCATATATGATCTTCCAGATCGAGAGTAAGGAAGACGATTCTGGAGACATGTGAGTGTGTAATCTACATGATTTGAAAGTGTTTATTTAATTATTCACTTACATTATGGAGTTTGTAATTGCTAATTGATTTTATTTTCTTTTAAAAAAAATTGTGTATGAATAGAGATGACGATGATATTCTTATTCAATCAATAGTGGATAAAATACAAAAAGAGCGCCAAGCTAAATCTCATATAGTTGATCCTAAACTTTTAAAGTATATAATAACATCAAGTGGTCGGCCCCGTTGTGTATGCAATTGCAAGGTATAATGATCATTTATAATAGACTATATGTTCATTTTGACATGACGTTATTCTTAAAATTCTTTTGATATATGTGTGTGTGTGTGTGTTAATGGTTGTTCCTTTAAGTATACAAAAATATTTATTTGAATAACACTTTGATATAGATTCTTTAAGTTTATGTAACATAATATAAAAATAATGTTCATTTTTATATAGATTTGTGAACACGTATATTCTAAATTCTATATAGAAATTTATATATGCTCATTTTATTTGGATACAATGATCACACTACAACAAATCATCACTTGTGCCACGAATTATTCCACGGGAATTCAAAATTTGTGGCATAATTTCATTTAGCCACGGGAAAAATGAATTATGATACAAAACCTATATATGTAGAATAATTTATGCCACGGGTTTTTCTTTCCCGTGACAATTATATCACTTGTGCCACAAGTAGTTTTTTTTTCCCGTGGCAAACTCTACATATGTGTCACGAGTAGCTCTTTTCCTGTGACAAACTTTACTTTTGTACCACGGGTAACTCTTTTTCCGTGGCAAACTTTACAATTGTGCGACGAGTATTTTTTTTCATGTGGTAAACTTTGCATTAATGTCATAGGTAATAATTTTTCCTGTGACAAGCACACATTTATGCCACGGGTTTTGCTATCAAAAAATTTTATGTAGCTAGATTATTTGCTCATGTCATAAAAAAAGTGTAAATTGTAGCATACAATATAACTTTACTAAGAATATATATTTACATGCATACAATTTAATTAGATACCATGATTTAGCCATGTTACTTTGAATTTTTTTTACTTTTAAACTTGAATATTAAATATAATGAGTACAAATTTGAGGTCGAATATATTTATATAGATGATCTATTTCTAATATACGCTTAAATTTCCTTTACAAATATGCTTTGTTTTCTTTCATAATAACGCCAACAAGTGTATTGCTTTCATAAATTTGATTTCTCTTTGTGAATTGCTTGTTTGATATTTTTTATAGCCCATAACTGGTATAAAAAGTCATTTACAGCTCCCTATTTGCAGCTTTTCTAATCATAAATAGTCAAAATTACTCTTAAAATTAAGATTTCCCAAATATATATCGTTTTGTTGGGGCTTTCGTAGTAGGAAAAACGTTAGGAAAAAATCTTTTACTACGTCAAATTCTAGAAAATAGAGCAAAACAGACGTACTTTCGTGCCAAACTAGAAAACTCTTAAGAAAATTAGAAAAGGCTCCGTTTATAAAAAAACTTGGGGCGGTAAAACTAATTTACTTCGTTTTTGTTTGAAATTGTAGCGCTAAAACTAAAACTAAAAGTCTAAAACTGTCACTTTGTTTTTCACGTCATTCACGTGGCGTTTGGATTGTGAAAATGAGAGTTTGGGGATTAAAAGGTGCGAATGAGATTGAGAATTAATTGATGGGAATACATGAAAACATGGCAATACCTTGTTTGGATAGTGGGTGGGAATATATAGGGAATAAATAACAATTTTTACAAAAATACCCTATTAAGATTAATTTTTCATTCTTTTCATTGATGACAAAAATGTCATTTTTCCCTATTTCCATTCCCATCCATTTATTACCTACCCTCCTTAGGTAATAAAATGGTGGGATTCACCTGTAAATAATCTCATTCTCAAACCTCTTTATTCTCATTCTCACCAAACAAACGAGACTTATTTTTTCAATTGGGATTAATCCCACCCTCAATTCCCACTTGTCAAACACCCCCTATTGAATACACCAATAATCCTCTTCTCCCTCGTCAATTCTCCTTCTTGACGCTGACTCTTCTCGCGACGCCGTCTTCAAGAGCTGCCGCTAGGTCGCCCTCGGTCTAGATCTTCTTCCTCCCTACAGCCGCGAGTCAAGGATTCCTCCTTTATCCTTCTGGCTGCAAGTCAGGGCTGCTGGCCACTGCTCCAAGGGTTGACTCCTCCTTCAAGGGTTTGGGCGACTCCAAGAATCAGCATCACTCAAAGGATTTTCGGCCCTCACGGTTACCATAACTTCTACTTTCTTTCTCTTCTTTCTGATTTTTATTCAATTTTTTTAATACGGATATTGATAACGATTATTTTTTAATACGGAGGAAGAGGCTTGATTTTTCTCTCTACTTTGATTGTTGTTGTTATTGTAGTTTAATGGAAAAGGTTTTTGATTAAAATTAGGTAGTGGTGCGAATTTAGGTTAAAATTCTAAAAATTGTTGTGATTGTAGTGTTCATCCTGGATTTTTAATTGAAATTAGACAATTTTACAATACTAAGTTCAAATTAATTGCAGCATTTTAGTCAATTACTTGGAATCAACTTTGTTATTGCAGGCACTTTCAACAATTCAAAACCTTTCATCCAAAATCCGATGATAACATGAACCACTGACAATTAGAATAATAAGCAAAACTAAATTGGGATTGCAAAAGTAAAAACAGAGAATGTAAAATATAGTCATGAACAATGGATTGAATTAGGATGGACGCCTCACCACCTTAGAACATACAAGATCTATGTTACAGTTGTTTGAAGTCATTTTATTGACTTACCTTTTCGGTGCATTGTGTAATTTACTTGTACTAGTATTTATTTTGGTTATTGCCTTTATTTATTTGTGTTTATGCAGTTGGTTTGCTGAAATTTCAGGTACGTAGCTTATGAGAGACACTCTGAGGCATTGGATATCCTTAAGTCATGTGCCTATATCTAATTGCAACATGATCAGGTCTTCTATATTGAACACCAACTTATAATTTTTGTTCAATTTTTATTCAATTTTTATTCAATTGTATGGGAGAGTGCGGTCCATTTGCTGAAAGTTATGCTAAGTTTCTAATTAATGGCTTGTGTCGTTGTAGGGATAGTTAACAATAACTCTACTTTGTTTCTATAAGTTGTTTCCTATGAACTTATGAAGCTTTAGGGATGATATTATACTTCTATTATTTGGAGAAATAGAAACCTGGGTGTCATACTTTATCTTCAAACTGTTATATATGAAAATTCCTTCTCCCTATATGAATCTTATACGAAGTATAATTATCCTACTGAATGAGAGTTTAATCAATCTTGTAGATGAATTTGTTTATGATTGGAAGGTTATATAATATTAATTTATTGACTAATCTCTTAGAATAGGGAGCTGCCCATTGTGTAGACAACCATATACATCCATGCATGGTCAACCTTTTTTCATTTTGCTTTTGTACCTATTGAAATATGTGAATTTGTCCAAATGTGACTATGTGAGATTGTGAGGCCTGATTGTATCTGTGAACTAAATCATGTTCTGCATATCTATTTAAAATTTTATTCACTATTAATTCTGCTACTGTTTTGTTTGGGATCTAATTTCGTCTTAGACAAACTGGCTTTGAGCTTCTGAACTCTATCAATGGAGAGTAAGCTCTTTTAGCTCCACAATTGTCGTTGCATTATTATCTACAAGTTTGGAAGCTGTAGCTCAGATGCTTTAACCCTTGAGAGTATTGCATATGAGTTGTCACTTGTCAGTATGATTGTCTATTAATTTCTACTCTTCTTTCTAGGGTTCTAAGTGTATTTTACCTCTAGTCTGTAGGGCCGAAATAGAAATGGATTGGAGCAGGCCTTACAAGTTTTGAAATCAAAGGTATCAACAAAGGAGTTGTGAATCTGACAATGTTTAATTGGACCTGCAATATTACTCTTTTTGTATACTATCTGCATCATATCGTTTCTTACTAAAGTAGTTCCTAGTTACTCATATAATATATCTTCATTATTTCTTCGACTATCTTGTGTTGTTTGTACAGTTAGGAAGCTTGCAAGTTGACTTTGTTCTTCTTTGGTTCCCAGATTTAAAAATACAAACTGGGCGTCGACCACTGAACCACCTAAGACAAAACCGCTTACATGTTAACCCTCATTCCATGCTTGCTAGCTCTTGTTATCATGAAAAACGGGGTTCTCTTAGCTTGAAAAGTTTCACGTTTGCTGGCTCTACCTCAATGTTCCTTCACACTATACTTACATGATTTCGTTATGTTTTTGATGCTGAATTTTCGTATGTTTCAATAAATTTGTGAGTTTTGGCGTAATTTTTCTGGATTAATATGTGTTTATATTGTTTTAAGGTGAAATTATGTGGGTTTTAATGGTTCTTGGGTTGATTTTTTTTTCAGCATTTACTTGGTGTTTGTCTCTGAAATATCCTGAACTGCAACAGAATTGTGCATGAGTTCAAAGTGCTCATATAGCTTCTCTTATTTTCTTTCTGAGACTTTTAACTTTAGAACAATAGTTTATCTCTACATTTTCATATACCGTGGATGTTTTACTGAGGTGCAATTCTGCAGTATACTCTAATGTTCTATCTGTTTTCGATGTAACAAACTTTTAGGAATATGGGTAAGAATGCCTGGTTCGTGTCAAATCAGGGTTGAATTTAGGGTATAAAAAGGCTATTTCTTTACAATATATCATTAGTTCTGTCTCTTATAATTGTAAAGTCAACACTAGTCATACCAGTGTACTTGTTGAAATCGCTTTGGAGCAGCTCAAGCTCGAGCCAATATTGTTTGTATAGAAGTGTACTTTGGACTTTCTTTCTTAGTGAGCAAAACTCTGTTACATTGGCTCAAACTTATTTTTAGTACTACGCTAGTCGTAGTATATGCTTCTTCAAAATTGCAGTGAGCTAATTTTTAGACTTATAATGACAAAATATCAGAAAGAAAAAAGTGGTTGCTGGCTGATTTAAAGAAGTTCGTGATGTGCAGTGTGCTGGTCGGAGAAAGCAAGGTGTTTAAGAAGTTTCAGGGTTTTCCACTGATGTAGTTAGACACTTGCTGCTGCTCTTTGCTGGAGATTGCTTCTGCTTTGATGATTGTTTCTGCTCCAATTATAGTGTATTCTTATTGACTATTTGTATTTTTTATTTTTTTGATAAAACTTGAAAAGTGTAATTTACAAGTTATTAATGAAAATATCTAAGATTTATGTGTATATATGTACTATGTCTGTTAGTCAATTTGGGTGGAAAAATGCAAAATATAATATATTAGCCACTATAATATTTCTTTTTTCAAAAAAAAAAAAAAAAAAAAAAGCAAGCCACTATAATATCTGTGGAAAACAAGCTTATTAGCCACGCTTATATTGTGGCAAACAAGTTTATTAGCCACGCTTATATTGTGGCAAACAAGCTTATTGGCTACGATAATATTTGACATAACAATGCTTATTAGCCACGGTGGAATTTGTTGCAAATGAATTATTAGCCACGTTAATATTGATATGTCTAGTTTATATAGTGTTTTATCCCCGTCCCGTGGTCGTTATTAGTAGTGTTTTTGGCTCTTTCGGGCCACTTTTATTACTAATTTGTGTGTTCTAGTGTTTTCGTAGTTTTAGTTGTATTTTACAGGAAATTGCACTCTTGGAGCATTTTCCCGGGCTTTATTGGATCGACTACGGAAGCTAGAGGGACACGACCACTTTTGGAGCCCAAGATCGGTGAGAGCCGGTGATTAAGGGCTCGGTAATTGGGATCACGAGGCATTTGTACCATGTATTCGAGACCCGAGAGGAAATATAGATTGGGCCGAGAAATCTAGCCCAATCGAAGTCCAAACCTCGAAGAAGAAGACCGGGCCCGATCGGGCAAGCATACGCCCGATCGGGCGGATGCGCGCAAAGGAACTCTCAAGGGAGAGGCGCGCCCGATCGGGTGAGCGTAGGCTCGATCGGGCGCGGCACATCAGTGAAGGCGTTGTAAAAAAAGGCGGGCCCGATCGGGCGCGTGTTTTTCCTAGAGTCTGATTAGTTTAGTTTTAATTCGTGTTTTAGGAAAGGTTTAAATACGTTTTTGTACGGAATAATTACTGATCTCTTTTCTTAGACTTTCTCTCTCTACTTAGTATTTTTCTCTCTCTTAAATTCTCTCTAAACTTTTGCTCTTAATTCCTTCATTAATTCCATATTTACTTTGGTACAATTTCTTCCCTTTTTAATTTCAGCTATTTTAATTGTTTTCTTGATTATGTTTTTAATTATTTACTTGATTGGTTTAGTTATGATGATTAGTGAGTAGTTTAATTCTAGGGTTTATGGGGATCCATAATTAATATGAAGGGATAGTTTGTTATTATTGATTGTTGATATTGCATGATAATTTCCTATTGAATTGTTTTAATTCTTTGCAATTAGATTATGAATCGAGCAGATGTAATTTGATTGTGAATGTTTAGCAATATTGAATTGATGAATCGAGCAGATGTTGATTTAATATTAAAGGCTATTTTTAATAGGAACTTAGGTCTAGTAAATTGCGAGAGCCTGTTAGATCTATGTTGATTAATAAATTGCGAGAGCCTGTTAATCATGTTATCTATGCGTTGTTAATTATTAATTACTTCGTTCTATCCCGGAATATTAATTATTGGTGAACCTGTGACCCTAGGTTTCCTTATTATTGATTCTTTTCTCCCTAAACTTATTCTTCGTAGTATAGAATTCATACTTAAAAACATTGGTTACTTGGATAATTTAGAGTATAATAATTAATTAGAATTAAAAAGACTTGTTTCCCTGTGGAGTTCGACCCTACTTCCCTATCTACCTTAGTTAGTGATTTAGGTAATTATTTTTTATTAGGGGATACGACTTTACCCTGTCAAAATTTGGCGCCGTTGCCGGGGAGACGGTTTTATTTTTATTTTCTGATTATATTTTTGTAGTCTAGATTATCCCCCTTTTTGCCTCAGAGAACATTAGTTCTTTGAGGCAAATCTCATATTTGTCTTTAGTTCTTTGTTTATGCCCAGGTGTTCTAGATCAGGTGACATCCCTTTTGATCCTGAGATCGAGCGTTCTTTTCATAGGCAAAGGAGACTCTATAGACAAATTCTGGCGGGTTCTGAGGGGGACAACGATCGAAGAGATCCTCCCCCTGATTCTAGTGATACAGATATTCCTTCAGATTCAGAATCAGAGATGACGGCCCAGAAGAAACTCAGTGATTATTCGCAACCGAAGCTCACAGATTTCCCGCACCTTACTCCTACTCCGGCTCTAGATGGAGTTCAATTTGAGATCAAGCCCCAATTTATCACTATGATAGAGAGGAAGCAGTTCAGCGGAGCTGAGGGTGAAGATCCTAATCTTCACATCGCAGATTTCTGCCAATATTGTAATACCATTAGGCAAGCCGGGGTCACGCAAGACCAAATCAGGGAGATTCTTTTTCCCTTTTCATTATGTGGCAAAGCAAAATTATGGTTTAATGGTTTGAATAGAACTGCACTTGGTATTACTGACTGGGAAACTCTTGCTTTGAATTTCTATAATAAATATTATCCTGCAGAGAGAACAGCAGTGCTAAGAAGTGTTATTCAGAACTTCGCTTAAGAGGCCGACGAAACATTATATGAGGCTTGGGAGAGGTTCAAGGATCTACAGAGAGAGTGCCCCCACCACAATCTAGCACAATGGCAATTGATCCAAGCATTTTATAATGGACTTGGAAATTCTTCTAGATCAGTACTAGATTCGGCAGCTAGTGGGAGGTTTATGAATTTAAATGTGGATGATGCAGGACAGGTTATCGAAGACATGGCAATACACAATTCCCAATATGGGAATCCGAGGGGGTTTGCAAATAAAGGAAAACATAATGTCGATTCCGTATCCTTTTTGCAAGCTCAATTAACATCTATTTGTCAAAAATTAGATAATCTTACTGCTGCTCCTAACTCTGTAGCTAATGTTTCTGCTGTTGCTAACCATGAAGCTTTTTGTGAAAATTGTGGAATTGTAGGTCATTGGGAGTAAGATTGTAGGAGCTCTATGGAACAAGTTAATTCCTTCCAAACCTATAGGCAAAATAACCCCTATTCCAATTCCTACAATGCCGGTTATAAAAATCATCCTTATCTTTCATACCGGAGTACCAATGTACAAAACCCTCCACCTCCACAACAACCACAACAGCAAACACCACCACAGCAAAAATATTACCATCCTAATGCCAGCCAGAAAAGCCAAGCATCACCCTCATCATCTTCTGACCCTGCCATGACAGAAATTAGAGCAATGGTTGCCAATATGCAAAAGCATATGGAGAGTAGGGATGCGCAAATTGATTCTATTCTAGCCCATAATAAAATCATGGACAATCAAATTGCACAACTTTCATCTACCCTACAATCCCGTCAGCAGGGAGCTCTACCATCACAACCTATCCATCCTACAGATCATGCTAATGCAATCACTCTAAGGAGTGGTTCACATTATGATGGACCTCCTATGCCAAAGGAAGATGGACCAGTTCTTGATCTAGATTCCTCTACACCAAACGGTAATCCTGCTAGCCCTGCAGGGCTACAAATAGATACTAACCCTACTAATGTTTCTGTGCAGGGTAAATTGCAGGATAAGGGAGGAGATGTGTAGAGCCTAGTTATCAAGCTTCCATTCCCTAATAGACAACTGAAGAGTAAGCTTGATAAACAATTCGGTAAGTTTTTAGAGGTTGTGAAAAACCTGCAGGTAACAGTCCCTTTCACTGATTTAATCACTCAAGTACCCGCTTATGCTAAATTCATGAAAGACATCCTGACTAGGAAAAGGGCCTTTAATAAAGTAGAAACTGTAGCTTTCACAGAGGAGTGTAGCGCTTATTTGCAAAATAAATCCCCTCCTAAATTAAAGGATCCCGGTAGTTTTTCTATCCCTTGTCACATTGGGAATGTTTTTATTGATAAAGCTTTACGTGATTTGGGTGCTAGTGTCAGTGTCATGCCATCATCTATCTGTGCTAAATTAAATATGGGAGAATTAAAAATTACTAATATAACTTTGCAAATGGCAGATCGTTCGGTAAAATATCCCTTAGGTATTTTAGAGGACGTACCTGTCAGAGTTGGTAAATTTTTTATTCCGGATGATTTTGTTGTTTTAGATATGGCAGAGGACACACAAATACCCATTATATTAGGTAGGCCTTTCCTCCACACTGCAGGAGCGATTATTGATGTGAAAAATGGTAAACTAACCCTTTCTGTAGGTAACGATAATGTTACCTTTAATTTAGGGAAGGTTTTGAAAGGGCCTATGTTAGAGGAAAATTGTTGCTATATTGATACAATTGATATAATGGACGATATTTGTGATGATAGCTTGCCACAGGTTCTTGCGAAGGACCCCTTAGAGGAAGTTCTCTGCGGGAATTTATCTAGCGACAATGCAAGCATTTGGGGTAATGAGATACAAGATATTGAAAAGGCTCTTTCCTTAGAAGAGTTAAGCCCCAAGGATACAATGAAGGTAGTAAATTTAGTTCAGGAATCAAAACCTGGAGAGGTCAAGAAACCTGAGCTAAAACCTCTCCCTTCTCATTTAAAATATGTTTTTCTAGATGAGCAGGAACTACACCCCGTGATCATCAGTACTGCACTCACTGACCTACAATCTTCCCAACTTCTAGGGGTCCTCAAAACCCATAAGAAGGCTATAGGGTACAGTATTGATGATCTCAAGGTTATTAGCCCTGATTTTTGCATGCACAGGATTCATCTAGAGGAAAATTACAAGCCCTGCATTCAACCCCAACGAAGATTAAATCCCAACATGCAGGAAGTAGTCAAGAAGGAGGTGATGAAATTACTTGATGCAGGTATTATTATCTATCCTATTTCTGACTCCAAGTGGGTAAGTCTTGTGCAGGTAGTACCGAAGAAGGGTGGGATGACTGTGATAACTAATGAGAAAAATGAATTAATTCCCACTAGAAATGTAACAGGGTGGTGTATGTGCATAGACTATCGTAGATTAAATATCGCCACTAAAAAGGATCACTTCCCTCTTCCCTTTATTGATCAAATGCTTGAAAGGTTAGCCAATCACAAATTCTTTTACTATTTGGACGGGTATTCGGGATTTTTCCAAATTCCGATTCACCCTGAAGATCAGGAAAAGACC
Organism: Chenopodium album; assembly: GCF_948465745.1. Classification (NCBI taxonomy): domain Eukaryota; kingdom Viridiplantae; phylum Streptophyta; class Magnoliopsida; order Caryophyllales; family Amaranthaceae; genus Chenopodium; species Chenopodium album. Next base: position 30,652,596 of record NC_137834.1, read on the forward strand.
ACCTTTACATGCCCTTATGGCACTTTTGCATATCGTAGAATGCCCTTCGGTTTATGTAATGCACCTCCTACCTTTCAACGTTGCATGATGAGCATTTTTTCTGATTTCATAGAGTCTATTATGGAGGTCTTTATGGATGATTTTAGCGTATATGGTTCTTCATTTGATTCATGTCTAATAAATCTCGCTAAAATTTTGAAAAGATGTGAAGAGTGCAACTTAGTACTTAATTGGGAAAAATGTCACTTTATGGTGACAGAGGGAGTAGTCCTTGGCCATATTGTATCTGATAAGGGCATACAAGTAGACAAGGCTAAAATATCAGTGATTGAGCAATTACCTCCCCCAGTCAATGTTAAGGGAGTTAGAAGCTTCTTGGGTCATGCGGGGTTTTATCGCCGCTTTATCAAAGATTTTTCTAAAATTGCTAAACCACTAACACAGCTTTTGCTCAAGGATGCCCCATTTATTTTTACTGACGAGTGTCTTGAGGCTTTTAACAGGATTAAGCAGGCTTTGATATCGGCACCCATCATATGTGCTCCCGATTGGAACCTTCCTTTCGAAATCATGTGTGATGCAAGTGACTTTGCACTAGGAGCCGTGCTCGGACAGAGGAAGGACAAGGTTTTGCATGCTATTTATTATGCTAGCAAAACATTGGATGACGCCCAAGTCAACTATGCCACCGCAGAAAAGGAGTTTCTTGCTGTTATTTATGCTTTAGAAAAATTTAGATCATATCTAGTTGGTTCTAAAGTTATTGTTTTTACTGATCATGCAGCATTGAAATACTTGATAGCCAAGGCGGAATCAAAGCCAAGGCTACTCCGGTGGGTTCTCCTGCTCCAAGATTTCAATATAGAAATAAAAGATAAAAAGGGAGCAGAGAACGTGGTGGCAGACCACTTGTCTCGTATCAGGTATGATGAGGGTAAGGATTCTTTACCTATAGATGATTCTTTCCCTGATGACAACTTGTATGCAGTTGTAGAACATCACCCTTGGTATGCTGATTTTGCTAATTATATAGTGGGTGGTACTCTACTTCCTGACGTGTCCTACCAACAGAAAAAGAAATTCCTTTATGATGTTAAACATTATTTTTGGGATGATCCTTTTTTGTTTCGTGAGTGTGCAGATGGATTATTTCGCAGGTGTGTTCCCGAATGGGATGTTCACAACGTCCTTACCAGTTGTCATACCTCACCCTACGGTGGACATCATGGCCCCACTAAAACGGTGGCCAAGATCAATGAGTCGGGCTTCTTTTTGCCTACTATGTTTAAAGATGCTAACACTTTTGTGCAGGCTTGTGACTCTTGCCAAAGGACTGGCAACATTTCGCGGAGGCATGAGATGCCCCAAACTGGGATTCTCGAAGTTGAAATATTTGATGTTTGGGGTATCGATTATATGGGGTCGTTCCCATCTTCCAATGGGAATTGTTACATACTTGTAGCCGTCGATTATGTGTCCAAGTGGGTAGAAGCCATAGCTTCACCAACAAACGATTCTAAGGTAGTCATCAAGCTCTTCAAGAAGATCATATTTCCCAGGTTTGGTGTTCCACGAGCTATTATTAGTGATGGGGGTACCCACTTCCATGAAAAACAATTGGATAACCTCCTCAAGAAGTATGGCGTATATCATAGAACAGGGCTTAGTTACCACCCTCAAATTAGTGGTCAAGTCGAGGTCTCTAATAGGGAAATCAAGGCGATCCTAGAAAAGGTAGTAGCCTAGTCAAGGAAAGATTGGAGCATGAAGCTTGATGACACACTTTGGGCATACCAAACAGCATTTAAGACACCGACTGGTACTTCACCTTATAGATTGGTTTATGGTAAGGCATGTCATCTTCCCGTAGAATTAGAGTACAAAGCCTTTTGGGCGATCAAAGAGCTTAATATGGATTCTAAGGCCGCGGGTAAGAAGAGACTTCTTAACTCAATGAGTTGGATGAGTTTAGATTGTCGGCATATGATAGTGCGCGGATCTACAAGGAGAAGACCAAGAAGTGGCATGACAAGAGGATCTTACCAAGAGAGTTTGCACCGGGTGATAAGGTCCTTCTCTTTAATTCTAGATTGAAGATTTTCCCAGGAAAGTAGAAGTCTAGGTGGTCCGGTCCCTTCACTGTCACAAAGGTGAACAAATTTGGTTCGGTAGAGTTGGTAAATGACAAAGGTGAAGAGTTTAAGGTAAATGGCCAAAGGTTGAAAGTGTATCATGAAGGTGCTACCATTAGAGATGTGGAGGAGACTCTCCTAACTCCACTTCCAACATGAGCTTCAAGGTGGTAAGAAGGTCGTGCGGGACCTAGATAAACCAGCGCTTTGCGGGAGGCAACCTGTATTTCATGCTTTCTAGACTAGTTTTCCTTTTTCCTTTTTTTTGTTTTTTTTTAGAGAGGCGAGGAGAGTGATATTTCACCAGTTTTAAGTGTTGTTGTACAGGTATGAATTTGACAGGCATAAAGACTTAGAAAAAATTTGAAGAAGAAAAGAAATCGGAGAAAAAGGGCTGCTCGGGCCCGATCGGGCGAGGCTCGCCCGATCGGGCGCGCAAGCAACCCAGAAACTAGCAGCAAATTCGCCCGATCGGGCGACGCAGCCCGATCGGGCGCGCAAGCATGCTAAAAATCGGAACCATTTTCGCCCGATCGAGCGCGAAAGCAAGGTTGAATTCAGGGACTATTTTCGCCCGATCGGGCGCTTTTTTTGGAAAATCGAGTGAAAAGGAAAAGATATGTCGGGCGAAGCTCGCCCGATCGGGCGAGCAAAGGGCAAAAATTTTGTTCGCGTTCGCGCCTGATCGGGCGGAGCTCGCCCGATCGGGCGCGCAACTTGAGTTCTGGAATTTCCCACTTTCGCCCGATCGGGCGAGGCTCGCCCGATCGGGCGCGCCATCAGTCCGTCCCTCTTTTATTTTCTTTTCTCTTCTTTCTTTCCTCACTTTCTCCTTATTTCATCTTCTTCATTTCACTTTCTCTCTCTAAAACCTCCATTTTCAACCCTTCAACTTACACTTCAATCCAAGATCTCTTCCAATTCTTCCATCCAAACTCAAAAATTCTTACATATTCCATCTCCCCTCATCCTCCTCTACAATCTACACTAATTTTCCCCCATTTTCTCTCAAATTTTCTCAAACCCTAAGAGAGAGAAACCTCAAATTTACCAATATTTTACAAAGAAATGGCCTCAAAGCGTTCAAGGAACCAAAGGGGTGAGAGCTCAAGTGCACCACAACCAACAATCAACCCGGATCTTCAAATTCCGGGATGGGAGGAGGTTGTCATCACCTCGGAGGAGCAACGGGTTAGGATGGTCAACCTCATCGATCGTCAGGTAATCTCTACCCGTTTTATTCATCATCCCACATTAGCTAGGTTAGGCCTTGATAAATATGTGGAAAAATTGTTTAAGGGTATAGGCATGAGTGGTTTTTTTCAAATGTGCCATGATACATATGATTATTTAACATTGGAATTTATCTCAAGTTTTAATGTTATTAAAATGAATGCACTAATCACTCATGTACAATTCCGATTATTAAACAACGATGTGAGACTAACTCTAAAAGAATTTGGAAAGTTGTTTGATTTAAAATCGGATAAACCTATTGAGCCCTCTCAAGACCACACCGCCGTGGTCTATAAGAGGTTAACTGGGGAGGATTTAGTGAACCTCCAACATGCCAAAGGGACGTGGATTCAACATCCCGTCCCAAAGCTTTGTTGTCGGCCTCACTATTTTTGGGAGGCATGAACCGGCAAATGTTAGGAGAGATGAATTGGAACTATTGGCATCCTATATAATTCCTAATGCTGAAAAATTGAACATACCCCATAGGATAGCCAATCACTTCCAAAGGGCGGCCAATGCGGCCGAGGCTAGTAGGTCTAGAGCACCTATTTACTTTGGGGGGTTAGTGACCCATATTGCTAGGAAACACCTAGGTTGGAACCCCGATGGACATAGGAAAGTTGTGGGATCGAACCTCATGGACTTACCCTATTTAGGGAGCTTGAACTGGGTGCAACCGGTGGGGAGTGATACTTGGAGGATTGTCCACCGACAATCGGGTAGGAGAGACCAAGCCTTTACCTTACCCAACCCCGTCTTGACCAAATTTGAGAGGGGGAAGCCCTCCTATACTTTCGAGATAAATGGTCAAGGTGAGGTTCAACCACCTCACCCCTCACCACAACCCCACCAATCCCCCATTCACCACTCACCACACTACCAACCACCCCCACCTTTCACCTATGGCATGCGCACTTCCTCGGTCGATTACAATGTCGACCCCAATGCCCCATATGACTTTTCGGCTTTTAGGAGCCAATTAGACCGCATTGAGACGGGGCAAGGGAGGGTTGAGGGTATGATGCAAAACCTAGACTCTAGGTTAAGCACCATAGATGGGCGGGTTGGTCTTATAGAGAGGAACCTAGGGAGGGGCCTTTACCCCATGTATGATGATTATGCCCGTCGGGGGGCTATTCCTCCCGATTCACTTACTCCCGATTGGTTCCAATACCCCCAAGGAGGGTATTCTCACCCCGGTGCATATGGTACTTACGTGGACTACTCTTCGGTCCACGGATATGGGGGTGATGCTCCTTATGGGGGTATAGGTGGGAATGTAGACCCTAACTACTATGCGGGTGGTTCGGGGTATGGAGGTGGTGGCTCTAGCCATGGAGGAGCCGGTTCTAGCCATGGCGGGGGCTATTCTAGGATGGATGAGGATGAGGAGTAGGCTACTCTCCCAAGTCAATGAGGGCATTGCTTGATTTGGCTTAGGGGGGTGTTCTTTCACTTGGAAATTCTCTTCCTTTTCTCTCTTTATTTGCTTTCTAGTATAGTTTTTATTTGCTTTCCTAGTGTAGTTTTTATTGCTTTCTTATATATGAAAAATACAAAAAAATTGAAAAATTAAAAAAAAAATTAAAAAATACGTTCCAATGGATTGTAAATCATACTTCCCTGTGCCCCATACTTGAGAAAATTTGTTTTGATTCTTGGTATTTGATGATGAATATTGTGGATTTGTTGGTCATGATTTGAAGTCTAATTGTTTGGATTCCCAAACATGCATCAATTTTGCCCAACTACTTGTGATATAGTGCTTGACTAGTTGATTTGGTTAGGAAATGTGTGATAGTTCCATAATTCCTGGTATGTCAATGAATTTGAGTATTGATTTGCAACTATGAGTAGTGTTTCATGACTTATTATTATGCACATGAGGAGGACGAAGGCGTTCATTGTTTTAGGTAGCCTTCAGAGTATTAGATACATTTGTTCCCTTCTTGTTACCCATGTTGTTGCTTGTGCCCTTTTATTGTTTATTTAGCCACATTACAAGCCTATATGAGCCCCATTGGTTACTAGTCCCAAGCTTGGCTTGGGGGAGCTATTAGTTGGTAAGGTGAGGGAGTTGTGGTGTGCATATTATTTGCACAATGTGGGAATAAAAGAAGAGTTATTGTTCTTTGATTTTTTATTGGAAAATATTGATGTTGTGTTTCAAAGTTTAAAATTCCAATATGAAATAAAAAGAAACAAAGAGCAAAAGAAAAAAATTAATGCTCAAATGTTCTATTTGAAGGTTGTTCTAAGGAAAAAAAAAAAAGAGGAAAAAAATTCAAGTTTGAAAGAAAAAAAAAAGAATGAGTTCAAAATTTGTTTTTCACTCAAATTTCTACATTATCATATTTTTATGAGTGAAATTGTAAGTGTTGGGATGGTTTATTTTGTTTGGAGTATATTTGGTGGATTGTTGTTTGGAGTTGGTTATGTTGGAGATATGTATGATCATTATTTTTTATCATGGATTTATTAGGATTTGGCTCCCTTAATGCATAGCTTTTCTCTCACATAATCCCAATTTTTTCCTACCTTTACCCTAGCCTTACATTACAAGCTTAAAAGACCTTCCGACCTTGTGCATAGAAGTTATGTAAATGTGAAAGTGTTGTTTTTCAATGCAAGTTATGACTTGGCATATTTCGAGTCGACTAGTAGGATGAGCGTTCAATGTTTTTATACACACGAGAGTGTGAGTTGGGAGGGCATTATTCACATTAAAGGGGTTGGTTGGAGAGTGATCGAGTACATTCTTTACTCGCCACATAAATGAGAGTTGAGTGTGTGAGCACTAGTCTTGAATTCTATATGCTCTTGTGGTTTGCTCTACTTGACAATTGTTGGGGAGGAAGGGTGATTAGATGAATAAGATTGATTGATGTTGAAGCATGTTCATTAATTTCACCTTGAATCGTTGGTCTTTGATTTGATTATTGGGGTGAAATATGTTTTATATGTTCATTGATGAGCTCTTTGCTTAGGGACAAGCAAAGGTTTGGCTTGGGGGAGTTTGATATGTCTATTTTATATAGTGTTTTATCCCCGTCCCGTGGTCGTTATTAGTAGTGTTTTTGGCTCTTTCGGGCCACTTTTATTACTAATTTGTGTGTTCTAGTGTTTTCGTAGTTTTAGTTGTATTTTACAGGAAATTGCACTCTTGGAGCATTTTCTCGGGCTTTATTGGATCGACTACGGAAGCTAGAGGGACACGACCACTTTTGGAACCCAAGATCGGTGAGAGCCGGTGATTAAGGGCTCGGTAATTGGGATCACGAGGCATTTGGACCATGTATTCGAGACCCGAGAGGAAATATAGATTGAGCCGAGAAATCTAGCCCAATCGAAGTCCAAACCTCGAAGAAGAAGACCGGGCCCGATCGGGCAAGCATACGCCCGATCGGGCGGATGCGCGCAAAGGCACTCTCAAGGGAGAGGCGCGCCCGATTGGGTGAGCGTAGGCTCGATCGGGCGCGGCACATCAGTGAAGGCGTTGTAAAAAAAGGCGGGCCCGATCGGGCGCGTGTTTTTCCTAGAGTCTGATTAGTTTAGTTTTAATTTGTGTTTTAGGAAAGGTTTAAATACGTTTTTGTACGGAATAATTACTGATCTCTTTTCTTAGACTTTCTCTCTCTACTTAGCATTTTTCTCTCTCTTAAATTCTCTCTAAACTTTTTCTCTTAATTCCTTCATTAATTCCAGATTTACTTTGGTACAATTTCTTCCCTTTTTAATTTCAGCTATTTTAATTGTTTTCTTGATTATGTTTTTAATTATTTACTTGATTGGTTTAGTTATGATGATTAGTGAGTAGTTTAATTCTAGGGTTTATGGGGATCCATAATTAATATGAAGGGATAGTTTGTTATTATTGATTGTTGATATTGCATGATAATTTCCTATTGAATTGTTTTAATTCTTTGCAATTAGATTATGAATCGAGCAGATGTAATTTGATTGTGAATGTTTAGCAATATTGAATTGATGAATCGAGCAGATGTTGATTTAATATTAAAGGCTATTTTTAATAGGAACTTAGGTCTAGTAAATTGCGAGAGCCTGTTAGATCTATATTGATTAATAAATTGCGAGAGCCTGTTAATCATGTTATCTATGCGTTGTTAATTATTAATTACTTCGTTCTATCCCGGAATATTAATTATTGGTGAACCTGTGACCCTAGGTTTCCTTATTATTGATTCTTTTCTCCCTAAACTTATTCTTCGTAGTATAGAATTCATACTTAAAAACATTGGTTACTTGGATAATTTAGAGTATAATAATTAATTAGAATTAAAAAGACTTGTTTCCCTGTGGAGTTCGACCCTACTTCCCTATCTACCTTAGTTAGTGATTTAGGTAATTATTTTTTATTAGGGGATACGACTTTACCCTGTCAAATATACGTGGCAAGTGAATTTATTTGCCACGTGAATACCCGTGACATAAAAATTAAAATTTGCCACGACATCCATTTTCCCGTGGCAAATTCCTAGCCACGACCTCTTGTGCCACGGGAATAAATTTTAAAATTCCCGTGGCTAAATTACATAGCAACGGGAATTTTACACTTGTGCCACGATTTTACTCGTGGCACAAAGGTCAATTTGTTGTAGTGTCATTTATATAAAAAAAAAAAAAATAATGTACATTTTTGTTATGCCAATTAAACATTTATTAAATATGTAATATCAATATAACACACACACACACACACACAAACACTGTTTATATTGTAGTGATGTTTCATATAGGGTAGGTGATCGAAACATAAACTAAAATTTAGAGATGAAAATTCTAAACCATACTTATAATTATATTGACATTGTAATTTGTTTGGATTACAGATAAAACAAATCAGGAAGCTGAGAATACAGTACAATGCTTAATTGATGCTATTTCCGGAAAATACAGAAGCTAAAGGCAATAGAAGAAGAGCAAAGAAGATTTATGGAAGCACAAATTACTAAAAATATTGATCTTTTCAAATATATGTTCATTTATGGATTTCTAAATGATCAAGTACATTAATATTCATATTTTTTTAATTCATTAGTATAATTATTGGAATGAAATGTTCTTCAACAAGAAGTCATATGTTCATTACCAGAATATTTTATGTTCAATTACATAACAACTATAACAAAATGCAATAAAATGTTCATAACCAAAAGACAAATGCTCATTGTTAAAACTAAATATGTTTGATTACATATCAGTTATTAGAAAAAGTTTAAGCTCTAACAATATAGTATATTGTTTCCATCCAAATTCTTAATTATTATTGTTTGCCAACCTATTCGCTACCTTAGTATCAAAAAAAGCTAACAACCTATCATACTTAGAATAAATATGTAAACTACCACATTAATTAAACACTTTGAATTGAACATCTCTTGAAACATTTGGAGGCCGGAACTTGAAAGCACACTTAAAGGAACTTGATATTTCTTGAATCTCTTGAAGGAACTTGGCACAAACATTTCTTGAATCACTTGAAGATACTTGGCCTTTTTTGGAGCCGTTGGAGGATGTTGATTAATATGATTCAAAATGATCATTGCACCTTTCATGAACTTCTTCTTCCTTACCAAGCAACACAGATTTAGTTACTTCAATTATTTACAAAGAATTTCATCATTATTACCCACAGCACACAAATGAACATAACTAGTAACATATATGTACAAATACAAAACAATAAACAATAAAAATCTTAAAGATCATTTAGCATTTATCAAAATAAAAAAATAGCAAATTATAGTAATTACAATAAAAATAAATTACTAATTATCAAAATATTTCATGTAAATAATAATACCACAACATGTACATTAGCATAAATGAACATGATCATTTAGCATTATCAAATTGATCAAAATATTAAAAACTGCATAAAAATACAAAAATGTATCTACAAAATTTATAGAACATATTAACAACATAATTGTTGTTCATAGCAATAAAATATAATCAACCACATAAAACACCTACTTATTAACAATTAAGAAATAAAAACTACAAAATAATTATAGATTAGTACAATAACAATCAATATATGAGATCGGATAAATACAGAAATTGTAATACAAATTAACGTAAATTAGAAATCAAAATCAGCAATCAATAAACAAAACACAGCTAACTAACTCACATAGATCGAAATCAGAGACAAATTTAATCAAAATTTTACTTAAATTAACTTGAATTATAACAGCAAACACAAATCAAACTAAAATAGAGACAAAATCGATCAAAATAACTCACATTGATCGACAAACGAATCACGCAATCAGACAACACAAGGAAAAATAACTTCACTATCACGTTCAAAATCGACAATTCGACAATTGAAGAATGTAGAACTTCATAATCAATCACGATCAACAACTCTAATCAATGATTCATCCTTGAATGAGAGAGAAACAATGTAGGACAAGAGAGAGAAAATGCAAAAAAAAAAAAAAAAAAAAAAAAAAAAAAAAAACGAAAATAAAAACAGCAAAAAATTAGAGTATAAATCAAGTATATATACATGGCTTGAAGGATAAGAAAGGAACTTAAAAAAAATAAAATAAAAAATAAATAAAAAGCAAAATGACGTAGTACATTGAGGGAGTAGGGAGCTTTACCTACAGGGGGTTGTAGCTAAAAATTTTCACTCATTATTCATCGGAATTGGGCTTATAATATATCGTTGAAAAGCTCTTTTCGGGCCCTATCCAACTACACTATTATTGGACCCTTGTTATGGACCAAACCAAACTGGATTGACTATTTTCATAAAATAAAATAGATTTTCGAAAACAGAAAGAGAGAATTTAAATAAAAACTAACCGCAACACTAGACTTTCCTCACTTTCACTTCATTCGATTATGATTCGACGTGAAAGGTATTCATCACCGGATTTGATTTTGGGGAGACACAAATGGGTGTCTACAGTTACCCATTTTGTGACTACAAATGACTATTTAATAAATTGTAGGATCAAAAGGATACTTGCTAGTAGTAGTTTGATAAGGGTTTAAACAATTTAATCTATAGTAATTAACAAGAATTAATCCCTTGGTTTTATATATGGTAATTATCCCTTGGATTCGCTTTGGAGTTTTTTTTTTGTTGTTGTTTTTGTGCGAAGTAACACCTAAACCCGGATACCAATGTTTCACTTGGTTTCTGGGAGTAGAAATTGTACGTGTACGTGGTTATGTGAATTGGAACAAGGTTAACCCGAACCTGTCGCCAAGAGAAACATTGTAATGTCTAATATAAATAATCAACATCTGATATAGTAACTTAATTTAAGATACAACATTTTAAATGTCTGATAAAAAGTTTCAAATCTGATAACCAAAAATCAATACTTGACATACATTTTGATATCCGATGACTACAATATTTACTCACACACTTTATTTTAAAAATTTGATTTCAATAAGTGTTTAGATAACATATACTTTCTACTAGTATAATTTTTCATTTTCAAAATCCAAAACTTCATATTATGTTAGAACTTTGGTGTTAGAACACTCATCAACTGACTTTCACATACAGAGTTTAGAAATTAAGCTCTTTTACACAGAAATTTATACATTAAGCTTTTGAATAACGATGGTAGGAAAACAAGCAATTGCAACAGAGGTTGAAAAGAGAAAAAAAAAAAATTCAATTTCTAATTCAATTACACAAAATCAGAATCTCCAAATGCAAACATGATAAATCCCTAAGATTTTAAGGATAAATTACACTACGGCTTTCACTGCTGTCACAGGAGAGGACTATGATCATTCCATATCTATAACTTTAAATTTTACTTATTTAAATTAATAAGGAAAAATTGATTTTAATAATCCTACCTTTGGTCGGTTTGCTGTTAATAATCTCACCTTTAGATTATTATTGAATAATCCCACCTTAATAGGGGATCTTCTTCAATTGATCCCTTATGACCGGTTACCTATACATTGAGTAAACTTTTTTTAAAAAAAATTTGAGTGACACGTGTCACTAAATAATTTTCCAAAAATTATTAAAAAATTAATTAAAAAAATTTTGTCAAAAAAATTATAAAAAAAAAAAAAGAAAAGAAAAGAAAATCCACCCCTGCCATCATTCTTGTGCCGGCATGCAGCTCCCCTCGCCTCACCGACGACCAAGCCACACTCCTCTGCCAGTAGCCATCTCCTCCCTTGACGGTGAGATCCATCCCAATAAACCTAGCCCCACCACCAGAAATCGCCCCCCCAAACCCGAAATCCCTACCCAAAACCACCAAAAACCCCAACGAAATTACCCACATTAATCTGATTCAAACCTAGACAAACACGAGCAGCGGGAAAAGCAGGAGCAGCAGCAAACGAGGGGACGATATGAGGGTTTGAAGAGGTAAGTGTAGGACCAAGCGGCGTAGAGTAAGGCGAGAGTGGGGAGAGAAAAATGGTGAGTTTGAAATTGGGTAGGAGTTTTGAGTGGTATTCTGCGATTTTCGGGGGGTTTTCGGCGGTTTCAAGGTGGTGGATGTGGTGGTTTTGGTGGTTTTGGGGGTGGCTTTTGGTCCGCGGGGTGGTTTTAGGCATTGGGGGTTCCGGCTAGCCATTTTCAGGGGTTTAGGGTGGCTGCCAGCCGGTTTTTGGTGGGACTAGGGTAAGAATTATGGTTTCATGGTGGGTGGGTGTGGTTGGTACATTGTTTTTTTTAATTTTGTTTCATTTGTAATTTTTATACTAGTATATTTTTTTTTTATTTTTTAACCACTTACAAGTTAACATGTGGCATTTAAACCTATCAAAATCGATTACCAACAAGTTAGGGACCAATAAAAAAAAGTTCCCTGGTAGAATTATTAAATAATATTCTAAAGGTGGGATTATTAATAGCATATCGGCCAAAACTGAAATTATTAACATCAATTTTTCCTTTTAGAAATGGGCAGAAAAAATTTTAGTGTGAGATTTTTGTGTCAACTATGTTTTAAGATATTTGTGTTTTAATATAGATATAGTTATAGATTACACGGACAGTATACTAGTTCTAGTAAAAGGTTTAGGATATCAATCGTGTGTCTACTTTCTTATTGTGTTAAATTGAATTTCAAATTCAATGAATCATGAAAAGGCATAAAGTAATTAAAAATTAAAACACATAATAATCTCAATATCTCATATTTCAGTGATGCAATGATTACATTAGCACTATGAAAAACAACCTTGGTTTAAAAGTGTTAATCAAGTTGAATTAAGCTAAGCATAAAGAGCTCTTAATAAGGCAAAAATTTAATATGATTGGTTAGTACAGATAACATACGAGTATTCATAATTACCACTATGATTCAAAATAATTTACCACTAAAATGGTCCCACACTTACTCTTACCCCCTTTTAATCCCAAACAAACTTCTTTATACAAGTAATCATATAGCATCATCAAGTGGATTGTTTTGTGCTAATTTTTTTAGATTTTTAATAATCATTACAAGTTTTGTGTTTAGCCAATTAACAAAGAACTTGGGAAGCCATCCTGCTGGATCTAGCTGTATAGAAAACAAAAGAAAAAAGAATTAAATATAAGTAAGACATTCTTGAAATTAAAGAAAAATAAAGCAAAAAATAAAAAAATAAAACTCTAAATAACATTTTAATCATAATGTTTTTGAGCTTACCATTCTCATCTTATTTCTAAATTCAACTTATTTTGAAAATATGATGGTGCATAAACATTGTTGAGGTGGTAGAATAAGTCTTATATAATCACGGTCTTATATATATGTGACTGTGAGACCACTTATAAGACATCTTAACTATTTATCAATAATACCCATTTTTCATAAATTAATTGCATACCATTTTTGCTTTGATGATTGTTACCCTTTATCTAATCAATAATTGTTATGAAGTAAATTATAAGGAGAAATTCCAAGTTTCTCAATATGAGAAACAAACTATGTTTCTTAAATGGCAAAATCGTAGATAAAGTTTTTTTTTTATTGGTCTTTGAAAGTAGTGGTTTTGTTATAAACCGCTACTAAAGTAATTATTTTGCCTGTAATTTTACAAATTAGCCTATTGAGAAACAAATTTGGTTTCTAATGTTGAGAAACTAGAACGGTCTCTATTATAAGACTGTCTCGCATGAGATGTTGTACATGTTATTACATTCTAGATAACAGCCAATATAAGTGTTTCTACCAATTTTTTATAATTTCTTTTTCTCAAAATTCTTGTATTTTATTAAAAATTGCTTCCTGTTTTTAAAAGCTGATGAATAATACCTGAACAACATAGGTGACCATGCAAGAATCATCCTCAAGCTTCTCCACAACCCACCCAGATTGCAACAATAAACCTCTAATAGCTTTGTTTTGTTTAGGGTATAACCCAGCAGCTATCTCTTTGGGTAGTGATGCTACTGCTACCACCAGGGTGCCATCATCCATTGTCTCACGTCGCTCGTATACAATGAACTCTCTGTTCTTAAACAAAGGCCTCGAGGCATCCCCGAACCTTAGACGTATTATGCTTAGATTGTCCTCAAGATCTTTTATGTATCTTGCCTCTACCAAGTCATGATCCCATTGCTGTTTTGAAAATTCAAATTTTTATTATAAATTTATACAGGTTACAGTAGCAACATAATTTCACATACTTAAAACTTTTAATTTGCATCTAATTAGAAGATGCATTGACTGACAAAATCAACAGAAAGAAAATAATACAAACATCAACCCCTCTTTGGAAGAAATGACAAGTAGATGAACCATTACTTTGTACTTGTATGATATAACATATAAGGAAAGGTGATAATTTTTTCCGAACATCTTTATATAGTACTTCGTATATGTAAGGATAGATTCACGTTAGACCGAGGGAGTATCAGTTTTATATATTTTTTTCTGTTTCCTAGGAAATTAGTTGAGGGGTTGAGAAGGTCAAAGTATTAGTTCAACTACTAAATTCATATGACAAAACAGAAAAACAGACCTTTGCAGCATCAATAGCATTGGCAACAGAAATGAACTGCTTAGAAGAGACTGATCTGAGTAGCCAGCGACTACGAAAGATATGAAATGATCCTGAACGCCGCTTTGATATTTCCACGTCTCCATCTAATGAAAGAATCTTCCACCCATCATTCCCGTTTCCATTCCTGCACGAGTCTGAGGCTGAAAGAAGCTCCTGTATACAGTTCTCGCTTGCATAGTGTACGTATCTCCTTAGCGAATCCTCGCTAATAGACCTTGCAACAGGCGGAACACAAATTATTACTGAATGATCAAGGCCGAGACAATGAAGAAAGAAACAGAACAAAAGAAGGAAAGAAAGTTACCATGAGCTGTTACAAGGTGCTGGGCTACTCATATCATCAGGCATAATTAAAACACTGTTTTAGATATTCTGATCACTTCTTTTGCATATCACACAAGCTTTAGAAAAGAAAGAAGGCTATATACCATCAAGAAAAAGAATTGAGATGGAGAAGGTAATGGTGGTGGGGTTGAAGATTAGTTTTTGAGTGGCATAAGGATCATGGAATAATTTTATATTATAAGGTGGGCCAAAATCATTTGATGCACATGCAAACGCCAGGAGCCAAAAAAAAATTAATTAAAAAACAGATGCATGATTAGAAAGCCTTACCTTGATCGATTCACCAATTTAGGAAAGAAAAATACAGTCTCGTGGAATCTTGTTAGATTCATCTCTATATGCCTTTTCCATATATCTTTTCAATTTTTTTAAAGATGTGTAATTGATGTAGGAGACCGTCAAAGTCAGAATGTTGCAAGTAATTTAGATCGACGGAGGAATAACTAACAAATGATTCAAGTCTCACATAGACTTTCTGTTATCAGAAAAAGAAAAGATTCCTTCTTTATAAAAGAGCAGCATAAAATTTAAGAAGCAGATAGAAAGAGAGCACATGGAATGCTGCTTAATTTCTGAACACAGAAAAAACAGGAAAGAGAAACAAGTATAAATGCTAAAGCCAGAAGTATAATATGCATAAGTTAACTCTAAAATTTGCCTGTTTATGGGTGAACAAAGGCCCTACCAAATAAAATCATCAAAAGGTCCCAAAACCACGTGCTTAAGAAGCAGCCAAAGTTTACAAACAAGAAATGACAGCAAAAACAGGCAATCTATCTCTTTGGGAAAGCTCCTTACTGGAGTAACAACTAACCAGTACCATCATGTACTTTCCATAGTCATTTTTAACCTTAGTTTCTGCCATTGATTTAATATCATGTGTTTTTTACAGAGGTTCATAGAAGTCATTAATAATTGGGTAACTGACCGTTAACCAAGGCTTGGACTATCTGCTGATTATCGCGATGCTCTTACAGGGATATCATGTGGGAAGCCCTAGATTTCAATGAAACTGGACATGAAATTTGCGCAATGAATAAAACCAACATAAGTACAGTAATAGGAATCCATAGAACAATTATCGATAAATACCATTTTTATTAGTAATGTCAGTAGCTTGCCATTAACAAATCACTAGTACTGGATGATTATGAATCGAAATGAAACAGATCAAACTAATGATTAGCACAAATAAAATTTATTATTCTTAGCATAGTAATAGAAAATAGACTGGCAGACTAAGACACTACAAGTTGATTATTTTAGTTGCCTTTTCTGAAACTACGGAGACTTTACATCTTTGAAGCATATATGACGACCTTGGAGTTTTTTCATCCTTGAATCCTAGGCCATCAAGCCCACTATTATTGTCTTCCGTGTTGCTTCTAACTGCATCAAAATCCCAGAAGAGTATAAATTTTTAACTGCAACTATGACTCTGGCTTTTATATATCCAAGAGACCTTTGGCTTTCAAGCTCTCTACTGTCTCCTGTATTGCTTCTTCGAGTGGCGTAAAAACTAGGCCAAGATTGATCAATCTCTTGGCTGCATCTCTGCATGCCACCAGACCTGGTTGGGTTTCTTCAGTAAACCTGACATTTCGAAGCAGTTCAATTAAAAGCAAAGGTTATTAAGCCTCAAACGCTAAAATTGAAAAGATAGATATTGAGGTAAAGCAACAACAGTACATAAATTGCAAGTAACAATGCTTTCCATCAACATATTTTTTCTTAGTTCAACACCTTTTTGCACTTTCCTAGTTTTTGAGTTTTTCAAGCCGTTTCCAGACCATAAGGGTGGAACTTTCCCAACTACTTTTGAGTTTACTTCCTGGTGAAAATCCATTAAAATGATTTATACACTCTCTTACTGTACATAATACCAGCGCCGTTGCAATGATTTTGGGGGCCCTGTTCTAAAATGAAAAAATGGGCCCTTAATAATTTAAAAACATGCAAAATTTTAATTTTTAACCTATTATTTACGCCATACACAATTAGATAACCCTTATATATTGGGAAGGTATTTAGCAGCTTGATAAGAATAATTATGAAAAATTAAAATTAATTGCTTAAATGCTTTGTCGTTGTTACGGAATATGAATCGTTTATTTAATTTCGCTGAAATTAACTTTTTTACGTTGATAATTCTGGAATGTAGAAATATACATTATAATTTTATGGAATGGAATTGATGTAATTGTAAAATACTGATTTGAATTGATAGAAGAATATGAAAGTGTTATAAATTAATTAAGAATTGAAAAAAAAATAAAAAATTAGGCCCTCTAATAATCGGGGCCCTGTGCTAGGGAGCACTTTGCACTCCGTATTCTACGCCCATGCATAATACCTCATGCATTAGACCATCTCTAATGGTGAGTGAGACTTGAGTGAGGTTTTTAGGAGAGAGAGTATTTTTTGCAAAAGATATTAATAAGTTGGTATCTAAATTTAGCAACTACAAAAGAAAGTGTTAAAGTTGAGTCTCACTAATTAGAGGTAAAAAAAAAAAAAAAAAAAAAAAAAAAATTTTGTATTTCAATACTCGAAGTTGAGTCTCACCAATGGAGATGGTCTTACCAACAAAATTTCTGTAATATCTAATTTTATTGTCTTCCTATAATTCTTTCAAACAAATCTTCCAGGTAAGATATTAGAAAAAATTTACCTCTTATCAAGTTGCTACATGTTTTCACAAGATTAAGAGAGAAAAAGTTCAAATATTTATCCATAAAAGTATATATTAATACAGCAGCACTGAAAATGATAAAATTGTCAAGTCAGCTAAAATCTTTAGTTTTACAGAATCACATATTGCTAACCAAGTGTTACAACATGGTTATTGTATTAACAACACGTATTATAGGACAGTTTAGATAAGTAGTGGAATTTAAAAGTTTAGAAGACATGTTATAATGTAGAGAAAATTAGGGTCGAATTCTTTGGATGATGTTATAATGTTATCCACTAGGACTAAAAAAACCAGAGCTTTAGGCTAGGCTCACAACTGCAAAAACAGAGTTAAATACATGAAATGTGAAAAGTGTTACCCTTGTAAATTGTTGGTCTTTTTCTTTCCTAATTAAATGATTTAATGAGTAGTACTAGAACAAGGACCAAATCAGCAGCAGTGAACATTAGATATAATAAATACTAATTTAGCCTTATTAGAACCATAAATGCAAGGAAGGAAGGTTACGAAAGAACTCAAAGGAACAACGAAAAGTTTTTATTTGTAATGGTAACATCAATCATCATAAGGCCCAAAATTCCTGACGAAGTCAAATGAGTGTTTTTGATGAAAAGCACTATACCACTACAATTTCAAACATCATTTACTCAACTAATATTTTCTATCTTGAAAAAAGGAAGGGGTTTGCAACATTCCACATGGTCCATAAAGTAATCCAACTTTTTTTTTGTGTGTTTTCGCTTTCTGGTGATGTTGGTGGTGCTGTGCAGTGACCACATGATATCTGGTGTGTAGTGGCTTGCCAAAAGCAAAGAAACTAAGCTGCTGGGTAGAATGATCCTAAAATCTCAAGAGCTCTACACTAACAAACATAATGAAACTGCTGAAAGGAAAGCCATGCCCATATCTTTACTTCTTGCCATTTAAAATTAGAGGGAAAAATAATATTAATTATAATAATTTTAAAAACACCATGAATTGCTTAGGGGAAAAAACAGAAAGAGACGGGAACGGATGTATCAGAATCTGTAATAGAATATACAAGATGGAAGAAATAAACATGTGGAACCATTGTTCCCCTGAACAAAACAATACAGGCTTAATAACATGAATCGCACCTTGTGTCAGTCACGAATAATCATACAATAGGCCAACAGACAGACCAGAGGAACAAAAAACAGACCACGCAGTCACAGGTAAACAATTAGCAACAACTTCTCCGTGGATATCTCAGCATTTTTTGATCTCCTATTAAACCATATGCACCAAAACATATATCAGGGAATCTGACATTGCATCATCTTCTCTTGATCTTAGTCAAAACAAACTTGTAGATCCTAAGGAGATACTAATGTACCCAGAAAACCAACATCACAGAATGCACCGCTAAACAACCTTCCCTACAGATGGTGAGTATCAAGTATCAACTAAACAAAGATATGTATGCCCACAATTCGCGATTTTCCATAAGATTAACAAACAGAAAATCATTAACGACCCTTAAATCTAACATGTGGCTTATATTTAGAACCTTATATCTCCAGTATACAAGCACCATTGACTTCTGACAACACTATGAGAAAAAGGGGGAATAAATAACTGTTAAACTACCATTTAACTATTCAATTAACATGAAGGACGATCCATACTGCAAAGCCTTCCATCAAAATTAAGAGGACCCCCCAAAGTACTAGATATTATTTTAAAGTCATGCTGATCTTATACAAAGAATCAGGATTTTGAATTTTGATTAATAGGGAAATATTTCAAGATATAGAAGCCATGTACTTCAATCTCCTAATCACTTCCCATTATTGAAAAAAAGGTTAACTAAATCCAAACAACATTCATATCAATCACATGGCATTGTTTTAGAATACTAGATAAGCTTAAGGGTTAGATTTTCAACTATTTGCCCCTCAGACCACAACACAACTGATTCTTTATCATGCTCATTGCTTTCATCAACAAAAAGAGGCAATTTTTTTTCTTTGTAGGTAGAAGTGTTGATGAAATCAAGAGTGAGAAACATAATATGAAAGAAAGCAGCCGGAGGCTACAGAGATTGGCTTAATACTCTTTAGCTTTCTGCTATTCGGTCTTTTTGTTATTTATTCTCTACTATGTCTGCTTTTGTCTTCTGTCTTTCTAGTTGTTTAAGCGTCTTGAGGGGAAGGGGATCATTCGTAGTAAGTTTGTCATCTTTCTAGATTTCTTAGGTTATATTACTAGTTTTATTAGTGAGAATAAAACATACCAAAAACATAATAACAAATAATAATAACTATAGAAAGGTGATAAAATAGACCTGTGAATCGGGTACTCAGGGAAGAGTGCAGAGACTTTAGCTGCAAAATCACCAAACTGGTAGATTCCATTAGTGCAAAGGTACCTCCCTGAAGCAGAAGGGGTCTCAAACAACAGGACTTGAGCTCTTGCCACATCTTTAACATGCACTGCTCCTAACCAGTGATACTCCTGAGTCTCCTCTGATCCCTGAAGCAGCTGCTGCAGAACAGCACAGCTCGCATTCAAACCTGGCTGCAGCAGCTGCCCAAGACACGTAGCTGGATTAATAGCCACCACGTCTAGGTCATGCTTTTCAGAGAATTCCCAGGCAGTCTTTTCTGCCAATGTTTTAGATACTGGGTACCATTTCTGTGATACGCAAACATAAACACTACCAACTCAACAATCACAATGAAATTCAGACAATAAACATCAGCTTGATTGTGTATAGGTCATCAGATCCATCAAATTTGGCATAAGCAGGAAAAGTATTAGTTAAATTATGAAAAATCATTATGTTGAAAATGTAATTGAGATAAATCTAAAAACATCATACACAATATCACTTGTCTTCTTATGCTATAAAAACTTATGCTATAAAAACTCTATGGTCAAATTGAAGGGGATTTAAGTAATACGAAGTATAAAACAAATTAAATTCAAACTCAGATAAGTCTAGGAAAATTAACTTCATATCAATTTAGAAGAGATGGTTGTAGATAGAATAATTTTTTATTACATTTTCACACCAAATAAAAATACTTCAAACAAGTTAAATAGCACCTTAATAAGATATCACTAATCCAATGTGTACAATCAATTAGACATTTAAAGGGGATATATCCAAGTAACAATTTTCACAATTGAATGACTGAATGAGTACAATTAGATTCCCCCTTTGGCCCTTTCTCAACAAAAATCAAGACATTCCTCACTTTAATTTTTCTATTGTTTTAAGCTTCAATCATTCTAACTCCTTGATTAATAAATCCAATAATTTAAAATAACCACATACTAATACAACTTTTTCCGACATACATTAGAACCTTGGATGGTGCACGTGCAACCACAGCTAACTGTAATCCCAATTAGCATAAATTATTGCAAATTCCACAAATTAATTGATAAATAAATTAAACAAATGAGTTATATCCCACAAATTGAAACAAAGAATGTTGTCACTTCATCATTTTACGACAAGCTTAGTTGGTTAAAGTCGTGAGAGATCAATCACATAAACGTCAATAAACTATTAAACTCTTTTACTAATGAGATCATTTAAACTCACCTCCATTTGTAATTTGTATTGCCTACCCTATTCGAACTTTATAAATAATTAAAAATAAATTCGAGAAGATGGAGTGAACCTGATTAGAACGGCAATAGTGAAGATCAGTCCAAGAAGACTCATCAAAAGGAAAAGAAGGAGACCAGGCAGGATTAGGAACCATAGCAGAAATTGAAGAAGTAAGCACTACCCTTTTCACCCCATGTTTCTTAGAAGCTTCTAGAACATTCAGAGTACCCTTAACAGCAGGGTCCACAAGCTCAGACTGTGGGTCCTTAGGATCCTCCAAAGTGCACGGGGACGCCACGTGGAAGACCCCATGACATCCTTCAACAGCCCTCGAAACGGCGTCGAAGTCGACGATATCGGCTTCGAATATTTGTATGGTGGGAGGAGGAATAGAGGAAGGGAGGAGAGATAAAAGGTGGGAGGAGGAAGAGTTGGGGAAGATGGAGCAGTTGATGGTGGTGTAGCCGGATTCAATGAGGGTTTTCACAAGGTATGTGCCAATGAAACCGTTTGCTCCTGTTACGCATACTGCTGGTTTTTTGTTGGAGTTGGGAGAAGAAGATGACATTTTTTGGTGGGTAAATTGAATGTTGGTGGGTAAATTGTTATGTGGAATTTGGCACGGTTAATACTTTCACGGAAACTCCACGTAATGTATTCATTATTTCGATGTTTACGGGAGGAGGCATTTAATATGAGGAATATGGATAAGAGATATAACGAGGGAAGATAAGTATATAACAATAAGGATAAATTCACTTTTTTTTTTTTTTATCCTGATACACGGTTCTAGTAAATATTTTTTATTAATTTAAGATTTTTTTATATGAAGATTATTCATCATATTTGAATAAAATTTCTAATATCATAAGATAATTTTTTTAAAAAAAATTTTAACACTAAACTTATCTTTTGTAGGTTTATTTATTTTGCGTGGCGCTTGAATTTAAAATCTTAAACCTTATTCTTCAATTTTGCTTAATAAAAAATAAATGACAATTAAAATAAGTCTTTTGCAAATGCGTTTTTTTATATACTCATTTTGTTTCAAAATATTAGTGTCATCTAAAATCTTTTAACTATTAAAAAAATAAGGGGGAATCTTCTAAATTTCTCTTTGTATATAAGGAAAAACATAGTGATATGAGATTTAGTTTTATTCGTTTCGATGAGTACATTTTTAACATCTAATTTTTATAATATTTTCTAGGGAGAGATTAAAGATATTTATGATCAAAGATTTACATCCATATATGTAAAAAAAGATAATTATTAGTTTTTTTAAATAATTTAAATTTTAATTGTTCTCAATTCGTTATTTTTATCTATGTGGAAAAATTCTTAAATCTTATTCGTCACTTTTTCTTAGGTGGCGAGTGAATTTTTTAATTCTAAAATAAATTATTAATCTAAAATTTCATTGGTCAAAATAATATCTTTTCTTATGTGGCGCGTCGAATGCTCTCGAAAAATGCCTACTTAATTTATATATATTAGATTAGATTTGTTTAGGAAAAATAAGTTGCGTTATTTATTAAATTTCAAGATAAACTTTTTATTTACTACATATATGTCAAATTTTAAAAAATATCATATATACAAAATTAGTTAGGAATTGATTTGCTTTTGTGACAATTTAAGTTACGTAATAGGCATGACAAATAATATTGGTAAAAATGTTATATCAAAAACTTATATAAAAAAATATATATATATCAAAATAAGCTTGAAATATTATAAATTTTTAAAAATTAGCTAAAATAAATTAAATTAAAAAAAAAATTGTTCTAAACCCGTTGGGTTGATTTGAACCCAAAACTTTGGGTTAGGGTTGAATATTTTTTTACCTGTAACATAAAGTGATCAACTCAAAATGACTCGTGACCCGACCCGATTGACAGGTCTACAATCCATTAGGATATGTTATAAGAGATGTTGTCCGTTTGGAACTAAAAAATAAATTTATATGATAAATATTGAACTTGCTAATCTAATTTTATTTTATTTTTTTTGAATAAAATTATACTTTAATTTGTATATATGAAATATGGTATTTTATCAAAAATAAAACTCTAAATAAACATTTTTATCCTAAATTCTATCCAAATTTGATTGAAAATAAAATTTTAAGCTAACTTTTATATCCTACAAAATCTATCCAAATATTTTAGGATAATTATTAAAATCATGCGTGTCAAAATAATCTTATTTGTCGCCAACATGGTGTGATACTTGGCAAAAAGTTGGAACGCCAAGTGTCGTTGTCTCACAACCTCGTTAAAAGTTTAGCTTTGTATATTAGTTATAATTATATGATAAGTTCTAACAGGTTTAGATAAGATAATATTTTTTAGTTAAATTAGGTGAATAGAACACACCCTTAGTCTTTTATTTCATTAAAGGATAATAGTTTTTAACATTTTAATCTTTTAAAACTCATTTTTTTATCTCTTACTAGCTTAGAGTCGTGCAACACACGGTCTTTGCCAAAATATATAATACTATATGTTTATACATAAAATAATTTATACGAAGTAATGAAGAATAGTAGTTTTATATAAAAATAAATCAACTTGAATTTTATGACTAAAAAAAATTATAAAAATCCTAGTTAATCATATTATTTTAATATATATTACCGTATATAAGTTTTTTTTTAAAGATATTACCTTATACAAGTTTGTCATGATTTATAAATCTCTATCATAAAGGTACATAATTATGTAAATATACCATAGCTTTAAAGTAGGTTTTAAAAAAAAAAAAAAAAAAAAAAGAAAGTCATTTTGGAGGAAAAAAATTTAACCAGTAGATGACATGTGTCACTTCCAATCTCACTTTTAGTATGTAGTATTGATTGATTCTGATAATTCTCGTATATAAGTGGAGAGATAATGTGCTTTTTTATTGTATCCTCATCCCCTAAAAATACACTAGATTTCCTCTATCCCTAACATTTTATCTTTGTTTCTATAATCCTTTCTTTTTTGTAACCCTAAACAAACACTCCCTTATTACAATCCAAATATACTCCATGTATAAATGTCTTTTAATTTAATTGTCCATGTTATTCTAGAAGGTTATAATGTGTATGAATAGATTAATTTATTTGTTAAATTTTTTCAAATAATAAGGTTAATCTTCTAGCCATGTAAACATGAAAATTAAATAAATTATTTTAGAGTAATTGACATAGTTTGATTAAGTATACGGTTAATTAAAAAAAATCAGTTAATTAATTGATATATTTGGGATTTACAATCAACAACAACAAATTCAATCCCTAAAAGCAAACAAATCAGATCGAGTTGCTAATATCCAATTCAACATATACACATCAAATCATATGATCTATAGAGTATAGACATCTACTTTTGGTAAACTGTCCTGAAACAAAAGTGTAAATGTGTAATGATAAGATGAAAATTTACTTTTGCACCTAGATTAAAACTAGAGTGTATGAATTTCAAATGTAATATAAGATGATCTGAATCCTCTTTTTGAGCACAAACCTTTTATAAATCTAGATCCTCTTATTATAAAATGCGAACACGTGTTTAAATCCTAATTAATAATATACCAAAATTCTTCAAAAGAGGTGCTTAGGTCAAATAGGTATTTCATTTCATGGTAAAAAAATAAAAATAAAAATAAAAATAAAAATAAAAATAAAAATAAAAAATTGGATGTCCAAACCTTGTAATTTTTGTGTAAGACCTATATACATGGATAGCTTTTTTAGTAAATTTTCTAATGATATATTATGAATCTCAAATCAGCTGTTTTTTTTAATTATAAAATAAAAAAAATAAAAAATAAAAAAGGAGATGTGAATAAAATTCTAAACTAGGCCCAAAACCGAAACTATTTCACCATTTCGGATATATATATCAAAAGTCAAAAAATAATTTTGTAAAGGATAATGATATTAGCGACATCATTTTTTCTTGATTTACTATTTGATTTACACAATTAGATTGATAGTCAAAGTTTTCCCTAACTATTTCTAATGTACCTAGACATATACACTAATGTATCCGGTCATAGACTATTACTTATTTATGTACATCAAATGCTCTTGTATACTCTTCAATATAATCAACCTTTCCAACATTCATTTTTCATAACTCTATCATGATATCATGAGCTTTTGATCCATCTTTTCTAGCTTCTGCTACTACCATGGATACATTGTCAAAACCCTTTGTTGATGCCAACAAATGATGGTGACCATATACCAAACTTCCTTCTCAGAAAGCTTCAACCAAAATCACACTTTTAGATCAACTTTTTTAGCACCTCGTATTTCATGTACCAAGATATGTCAAATATTTTTTTTTTCTTTCTCCAAACCCCTTACAGAGAAACAATCCATTTTCGGCATCCCGTAGTTTACCTACCAAGTGTTGTTAAACATGAAATTCTCTCTGCAAAACCATTATGGAGAAACATAGCATTCTTTCTTTTCAAAACCACCATCAACACTATTACATTTTTTTTTTCTATCTCACCTTCAATAGTTGTGAAGGAATCCCTATATTTTTATTCTACTCCCATACGTTGCAAGCACATGCTAGCAAAAATTATTCATTTTAATATTGCAGTATGGTTCGCATGTCACAACAACCGTGAAAAACACCCATTACGCAACTCCTAGTTCTCTATGCTTTTGAAAAAAAACCTAAACTCTCTCCAAACCCTCTCGGAGAACGACAATGCAATACAACCCTTCTCACCAACTACACTCCAATTCGTACATTGACCAAGATCGATTTGTGTTATTATATCCAAGATCGATCTCTCGTTCCAGATCTCCGTCTTGCGAGTGCTTGTAAAGGATAATGATATTAGCAATATTAATATCCCTTGATTTACACAATTAGGTTGATTTTCAAAGTTCTCCCTAACTATTGTCTAATGTACCTAGACATATACTCTAATGTATCTAGTCATAGTTTATTGGTTATTTATGTACGTACAATAAATGCTCTTGTATACTCTTCAATACAATCAAACTTTCCAACATTCTCTTTCTCATAATTTAACTCTATCAATTTTGACCTAATTATAATTGCATTGGAAGGTATACTTCAAGAGCTTTTCAACAATGTATTATTTATTTTTCCTTTTTTCTGAGAACGGGATAAAAAATTATGGAAGTTTGAAAAACAACAATTTTAACCCTTGAAAAAAGAGTGCAACATATTGTGCTAACCATGTCAGCGTGACTCAAAGTTCTACTAACCAAGCTAACGTGACACTAATACTAGATCCCTACATTTATAACTAGTGGTCTTGTTTAGACATAAAATCACAACAAAAAATAAAAAAAAATTAGTCACGAAAGAAATTCTAAGAAAAATACCCTAATCTCTCTCATTTTCTTATATATACTACATTTTCCCTCTTTTCCTAAACAATTTCTAGCCCTAGTTAATCATTTGAAATTATTGGAGATTATGAAATAATAAGAGTGATTCATAACACGCGTTGTTATTGCTATTGTATTAGGGCTTTGTTTTAGAGTTTTTTTTTTTTTGGTTTTTGGAATTCTAAAGTTAGGGTTCATCACTTTTCCAAAAAAAAATTGACCAAAATATTCATGTATTTTTGTTTTCTATTTGAAAATGCTAGTATACAGATTCTAGAATTTCCCAAATACGATATTTTGGAATTGAAATTTCAAGAATTCGAATTCTAAAATTGCTTTCTTTCAATTCAAACTGGTATGGTTTGGAATCAGTAATGAAACCATAGTGGTATGGGCTTAGAACTTGATTCTTAATACTAAATATTTGATATGGTTGTGGAATGCAATTTTTTTCTTTTATTTGATACCTAAAGGCTAAAAGTATGGGAATAAGGGTCCGTTCTCTTCATCTTAATTTCAGTTCAGTTCATTTGAGCTCCAATCAGTTTGGTTTAGTTCAATACCTAATTTTAGTTCAGTTCTAATAAACAATTCATTTCAGCTCTACTAAGTTTAGTTCAGCTCACCTCCAATCAGTTCAGTTCAGTTCAGCTTAGTAAATCAGAATAGACCCTAGACCAAACCCACCTCCCCCTAGGTTTCTAAACCCCATACTTTGGGGTTTGAGGTATGGGTTTGCAACTCTTAAAATCATAAAACAAACATAAGATTTGGGTTTAAACCACTTTTAAAATCATAAAACAAACATAAGATTTGGGTTTAAACCATTATAAACAAATACCTTATGCCTTAAGTATGCATGTGGACCAAACACCCCCTCAAGATTTCCAAATACGGTATGGATTTAAATTTTCCATAACTCGGTATAGGTTGGGTATAGCTCATAACAAACATTCAGGTATCAAATTAAAGATTTTTTTTTTCAAAGACTTCATTCAACGAAAAGCACGATTACAACCTATACTAAATACAAGAAAGTAAATTACAACATACACTAAAAACTCGTTACTATCTTGGACAAAACACATGAAAAACAAAAGCAAATAACTTGGTAATGTGCGCTTGATGGAGCCCTTGGGTGTTAGATGGAATCCACGAACGAAACCATTAAGACCTGTCAAAACAAATTATACTTGTGCATTGCATTGTCATCAACCCATAACATCTGAAGGTTGCAATGTTATAGGAGGAAGTGTAGAAGCTAGGGCAGAAAGCTTGAGATAAAACCCTTATACACCTATAGAGCTTGACAAAGGAAGGAAGTAGCAAAAGGAACGAAAATCCTTGGCCTGATTGAGAAAACCTTATGAGTAAGACTAAATGCTCACAAATTGAGCAATCCCTATGATCCAAATTTAGAATAGTCAAGAAGGATTCTTGGCTCAATACTACAATTTGAGTCACAATTCCATGTGACTCAGGTGCCATTCAAAAGGGTACAATTGGTCTATCCTCCTCAAGTGAGATGAGATCCAACTTCACTGGAGGCCTATGAACCCCTCAAACATTGTGTCCGGAAAGACTCATAATTAATAACAAATAAACATGTTTTCAGATTCATGTTCCAACCTCATATAATCAGGGTTTCATTTTGCATTTCAGATTCATTTTACTCTACATAAAAATAGAACACCTCCTAATAAGCATGGTTAGACATAAATATTAATTTATTTTTGTTATGGGCAATAAATATTAATTTATTTTTGTTATGGGCAATAAAATAATAAATAGTGCCAGGTGCCACACTAAGTCATTTAAGCAAATCTAGTTAATCAAATACTTATAAACATTATTGTCAAAATAAATACTTATAAACTTTGAAGTCATGGCCATAAAACCTTCTGTTAGTACCAGATTGTGAAAACCAGATCATTGTTGTTGTTAAATAGTAATTTGGTCTAACATTCTCAATTGGGTTAAATTCACCATTCTATTTCTTATAGTGGACACTCTAATCCAATCTTGGGTATTGGTCTATCAGATACCCTATATTTTCAATAACTTAAAATACCCCTAAAAAGGCTAAAACAACTTGCATCAAGCATTTGGTAAATAACCATACTCATCAATTCATCAAAATATACAAACAACTTACAATTAGATCGCTGGGTTGCGCCTAGTTATACATGAACTAAAACTATTTTGCAATAAACCTCTCTCCCTCGCCCCTCTTATCTCCATGGCTTCTAATATTCAGAAGATAATCACTTGATACTCTACAATTGTGAGAAGAACTCATGAACATTGTAGTAACGGTCAAGGACAACATTATACAAAGGGTGTATTGGTTCCAAGAGATTTGAATATGGACCAAGCACTTCCTGCGCCGTAGGCAAAGAGTCAGCATCCTTCAAACTGATATACTGGCACACTGAGAGACCACTTAAACAATAACATGTGTGGTAGAAGTCTCTGCTCTTTCCAGGCTTGTCTCTAAATCCTCCATCCATAATCTGCACCAATTAATCACATTCACTTATTTGAGGGAAAAAATAGAAAAAATCGCTTCAACAATTAATTATGCCACCTCTGTGAAAAGTTTAAGATGATCAAAGGGGTTAAAGGTACTTAAAAATATCTTAATAAATAACAAACATGAAAAGCAGGCATATTATCACTTCTTCCTTTCCTCTGTTTTCCATCTCCCGGAGGAGTGGAAAAAGAAGGTAGCTTTACCAAATCACTAGATCAATTGATGATTTTCAGATGGATGTGGTTTCAACAAAACTATTTCACATTATCAAAATATATGTCTTCTATCTACCATCATGACACATTGACACAACCTTGATCAACATAAAAGCATCAGCTGCAAAATTCTCCACTGATTTAATACACAGATATAAAACTAATTATATGCAGCTACCTCAAACAAGTGAGAGGCATCCCAAAATTCCAAGTGGGTGAGCTCAAGTTAGAACTTTTGTTCATATAGGTGACATGCACTTAACCTCTCCATGTCAAATAGATGCACCTTAAATTCTCATTAAATGCATCATAACCTTCATGTTCCATTCCTAATTCACACAGTGATTTTCTTTTTTAGCTATACTAAATATTTTAAGTTGACACGTTGTGACTTTTAATACCATAAACTTTACGTAACTAGATTTTGTGATACATAGATGGACTTGTGTAATAGATGGAGTGATTTATGCAGTGCAAAAATAATAACCCAATAATCCTGCCTTGAGCAATGTCTGCAATCTCACCTGTACAAGCACAAGAGAAAGACTATTTATGGAAGGCCCAAAGAGGGAAAAAAAAAAGGTTATAATGTTTGAATATATGGAAGTTACTCTACTTCTATGAGTTGTCAATCAAAAATATTATACTCCTTATTTTACCATAAATGCTAAAAAATATATCCCAATACCAGGCAACCATGCTCTAGTACCTACAGCAACTGACTTAAAAATAAAATCATTGATTAAACCGTACCAAGAAATTCCCCAATTTAAAAACTACCTGAGAACAAAGAATTATATATTGCTGCAAAGCGAAGTTGTGAAAGAGGGGTCCAATATTGACTGAACGTTTGACAAATTCAAAACCGATGTCAGACAAATTAGCAACATCAGGAACATCTTGTAGGCCTGCAGATATAAAACCACCAGTTTAATCTTACAAGCTTATAATTAGAATAACGAGCGTCTACAGCAAGTTTAAGGAAAGCCTACTGACTACGAAAAAATTCCTAAACTAATTCTAATTCAAGAATTAGACATATATATGGGCTTTAAACATATGCCTATGTGAGGCATGTATCAAATTCAGGCTTGAGAGCAAAAGTACTGAACCCAAGAACTTCTAAAAAATGAGCAACCAGACTCGCTTATATTACATATAGATTGGAAAGAAAGAGTGAGTTAGTGTTTTAAAAAAAAAAAAAAAAAAAGGAAAAATGGAAATTAAAAATCCAACCTTTGCACTTTCTTCCCACAAAAATCCAACCTTAAGTTTATTCCACAAAAATCCAACCTTTATACCCCATCTTCACCAACAGATCCAATTGACCTGAAACCTGTTAAATCGGTAAAATTTTTTTTTTTTTTATTATTGTTATTCACTCTCCTCCTACCTCCCCATCCTCCTTCCATGCCCACCATAACCACCACCCCAAAAACACCTGAACTGCCACTCACCCCTTGCTGCCACCCTCCTGCCTGAAACCCCGTCCCACACCTCTATCGTCCTTAAACACATAGCAACACCCTTCTGCCTGTCACCCAGAAACCCAGCCCACCTAGCTTCCAGCCGCATCTTCTTCAATTCACTCAACCCCCGACAACCACATCTCCCATTCTCCCTCACTCAACCCATGCTGCCTCGCATCTCACTCACTCATCAATCCCTGCTCCCTCGCATCTCCCTCACTCACCAATCCCTGCTCCCTCGCACTTCCTCACTCAACCCCGGACAACCGCACCGTCTCCCTCGCATCTCCCGCACCAACCCTGACAACCACACCTCCCTCGCATCTCCCTCACTCGAACAATCCCGACAACCGTACCATCTCCCTCGCCAAAGCAGAGCAGCCAACAAAAAGATCCAATTCAGCCAATTTCAAATTAAGGGGGTGGGGGTTTGTTGGGGATTCGAGTGGTTGTTAGGGCTTTGAAGGCCGGGTTGGGTTGCCGGGGAAGGAGAGGTGAGGGGGGGAAGGGAAACGACAGGGGATGGGTTGTTCGTTCTGTTTGGGACGACGGCATAGAGGTGGTCATTTGGCCGTAAAAGGGGGATGTGGGCTTTGATTTTATTTTTCTTTTAATTATTTTTTATTTAATTATTTAAAAAATAATAGACCAATAAAAAGCTAACACGTGGTATATAACTTATAAAAACAAGTCACCACTAGGTAATGGATCTTTAGATGAAGATGGGGTATAAAGGTTGGATTTTTGTGGAATAAATTTAAGGTTGGATTTTTTAGAGAAGAAAGTGCAAAGGTTGGATTTTTAATTTCCATTTTTCCAAAAAAAAAAAGGGAAATTCTCTTTGGTGAACTCCAACTTTTTAAAATTCTAAGTGATAAACATTCTTAAAATTTACGGAAATTTCACCAAATGCCACTGACAAATTTAAAAATTCATCAAATGCCATTGCACTTTTCAGAATTCACCAAATGCCACTCACAAATAGTAA
The DNA here is from genome assembly GCF_948465745.1 of Chenopodium album. NCBI lineage: Eukaryota > Viridiplantae > Streptophyta > Magnoliopsida > Caryophyllales > Amaranthaceae > Chenopodium > Chenopodium album. The sequence continues at coordinate 30,684,191 of NC_137834.1, forward strand.
AATGTCACATCGTGCCATTAATGAGGCCTGGACGTTAACAGTCCGTTATCGCGAAATGACCTCTATGCCCTTATTGTCTTTTATGGCGCCCTAAAGTGCATTGACTCTCTGACTTCTAAAATTTAGATAAAAAAAAAAAAAAAAAAAATTCCCTCGTTGTTCTTCTCAAACCTTCCCCTGTTCTTCTAGCTTTCAGCAACACACAGACCTTCAAACCATAATCAAGGAAGAAGCTTTCTTCGAACACCTGAACGACAGACGCAACTACATTGACGCTTTATCGTTTGTTGAACTTGGGCGAACCTGAAAATCGGTGAATTGTACTCGGGGTACTAGAAGGAAAACAGTTGAGTTCAAATTTTTTTCGGGGTGCTGGAAATAGCAATCAAGGTATTATTTTCCCTTTCGATCTTCATTTCGCGCTTTGATTCTGAATTTTTTATCGAAAATTGAGTTAGGGTTAGGGTTTTATGAAATGATCAGTTTTATGCGCTTATTTGACTTGACCTGTGTGATTTATTGTTAAAATTCATGTTACAGATGGTAATTTGTGGGTATTGATTTTGCATTGATATGAATTTTGGGTTTCTGAAGTGCTTGAAATTCAATTTGGTCAATGTTGTGTTGGTATGTTGTTTTGTGATATGACTGATGTGTTGGTATGTGGTTGTGAATTTGAATGATGTGTGTTGATGTTATGTGTAATTTGTTGATGATAGGATGAGTAGAGTGCGGCTTGATGTCCATTACAGAGATCAGGGCTTTGATGTGTTGGTTGATGATACTGACAGAACAAGTCTAATGGACTTGTATGAGTTTATGTTTGAGGATTCTGTGAAACAAAATGTGATCCTTCCCAAATGTATTGCCACCTAGAACTAATAGGAAGTTGGAGTTAGCTGGGGATAGGGACATGCTTAAAATGTGGGAGTGGTTTCAAGGGAAGGAGACAGTAGAAATATTCTTGGAGGAAGAGCAAAGTCCTAGGCAGATGTTTGATGCTGAGGCTAATTGGCAAAGAAGGGTTAAGGCCATGGCTGATAAAGCTAGATTGGAGGAGGAAAAGGCCGAGAGAGAGTCGGAGGAACAGCAACCTTTTAAAGTTGCAGTTGAGGTGCCTGTTGCTAATGTTGATGGTGGTGATATGGAGTATGTTAGAGTGTTTGACACTCCAGGAGCTGATGAGGTTTTCCAGCCTGAACAGAGTACTCAGCCTTCCACTCCATCTAAACACCCTCAACAAACTTCTCCTATGAACCAGCCCAAATCCTCAAGTGCAAGCAAAAAAAGGACTCCACAGAAAAGGAAAAAAACAACACCCAAAAAAATGTCAACCGGAAGAACCCAACCCTCCCCTCAACCACAAACAACCCCAACACCTGAACCACCCCAACCCTCCCCTCAACCACAAACAACCCCAACACCTGAACCACCACTTTCACCTGAACCAAGAACAACCCCACCACCTCAATCACCTGAAGCAGCAACATCTGAACCTCCACCAACTGGAAATGTTGTGCCTCAGAAATCCAAAAAGGTGGGTAGGTCAAGACCACCAGGGTTCAGAACAAAAAAGAAGAGTGGGAAAGGGGTTGTTGGGGGAAGCAATGAGAGGGTCAGTTTAAGGAGATCTGAAAGAATTAGGAGGGATCCAGCTAGGATGATAGATCTGATGATGATGACAGTGAGGACTCAGATTACATAGAATCTGGTAGTGAAGACTTTGATGATGCTGATGATCTAAGGGACTTCATAGAAGAAGAGGAACAATATGAATTCTTGTATGATGACATCCTAGACAAACAATTTGAAGATTATCTTGATGGGAGCCAAGCAATGGATAAAACATACAAGAATGGCAAGGTTTGGAGACACTGTGAATTTGGTAGCATTAAACTAGAGCCATGGTTGATTTTTGCACTGAAGTTTTTAAGGATTTTTGTGTCCAAGAAGGGTTTGGAGTCTTTGTTGAAAAGAGTGACCCTCAAAGGTTTATAGCAAGATGTGCTATTGATGGCTGCAACTGGAGAATTCATGCTTCAACAATGCCTTGACAAAGTCAGTTGGGCAATCAAGACATTGACAGGGGAGCATGCAACCTGTGGTAGGCTTGAGGTAAACCCTGTTGTTAGCTGTGATTGGCTTTGCAGACATCTGCAGTCAGATATTCAAGCCAATCCAGACATTCCAGTAGAGTCTTTGCAAAGAATCTGTATGGAAAGGTACATAATTCATGTGAAAAAAAGGTTGTTTTACAAGGTGAAAGCAGTTTCCAAGGAGATGATTCATGGTGGCTTTGGAGAGGCATACAGTCTTCTTCCAAGATATGCTCAGATGGTGAAAGAGACCAATCCAGGAAGTTATGCACTAGTGACATGGACACAATTATCTGCAAATGTCCAACCTAGGTTCAAGGCATGCTTCTTCTCCTTTGCTGCCCAAGTTAGAGGCTTTTTGAGAGGGTGTAGGCCTATCATTGGCATTGATGGGGCCCATCTAAGTGGTTATTATAAGGGGATTCTGCTAATAGCAGTTGGAATTGATGTGAACAATGAGATCTTTGTGTTTGCTTATGGCATAGTAAGCACAGAGAGTGTTGAGACTTGGGGTTATTTTATGAGGAATTTGAAGTGCCTTTTTCAGAAAGAGGGATGCAACAGAGATGATTGGACTTTTATCTCTGACAGGATGAAGGTAACTCTCAATTTTCTGTGAATTTTTTATTTCAAAGGGCAAAGTTCTCCCTTCTCACTTGTTACATTCCTATGCAGGGAGTTGATGCACCAATTATGGAGACATTCCCCAGAGCCAGTAGAAGAATATGCTGTCAACACTTGTACAACAACTGCAAAACAAATGGTTTTAGTGGAACAACTTTTCACAAGCTCTTTTGGGTTGCTGCTGATGCCTACAATCCATGTCTTCAACAAAGCAATGGAGAAGATTCATGCCTACAATCCAAAGGCTGTTGATTACTTGAACAGCACCACTGAGGTTTGGTCAAGGCATCAGTTTGAGCCAGCAATTTGTTGTGACCATAACACAACAAATTTTGTGGAATCATTCAACTCTTGCACCAAGCCATACAGAGATCTACCTGTGTTAAAGCTACTTGAAGGTTTAAAATTGAATTTGCTCTGTTGTTAAGTCAGTTTCAAAATGCAATTTCTACCTTTCTTACTATAATTTCTATATTGATTTCTATTTTGCAGCTATTAGGCAATGGTGCATGAAAAGGATGGCTCCAAGGTTTGATAAAGCAACATCAATGGGAGATGGGGAGCTCACTGAGTATGCTACTAAGATCTTGCAAACAAGATCAGATGAGTCTAGGTTCTGCTATGCTACACCATGTGGGGGTGATGAGTTTGAGGTGGATCAACATGTGTACTTTCCCATTAAACTTGGGGCTGGAACTTGTGGTTGTGGAAAGTGGCAACTTTAAGCATGTGCTTAGGGTGATTTACCACCAAAGGCTGCAGGCTGTAGATTTTGTGTCACCTTATTTCAAAGGGAGGGCATACAAAAGCACTTATGCTGAGCATATGCACCCAATGCCTGACCAAACCCAGTGGCCTTCTTTCAACCTACCTGACATACTACCACCCCCACCCCCAGTGAAACGATCTGCAGGCAGACCTAAAAAGCAGAGAAGAAGAGGTGCAAGTGAAGCAAGAAAAGGGAAGAGGCATAGCACAGTTAAGTGCAGCCTATGCAAGGAGTTGGGGCACAACATGTTGACATGTGCTCCAAAGAAAAAGATTGCAACAGCTGAAGCAACAACTGCAGCAACCAACAGCAATGCAGAAGCTGAAGCAAGCACTTCAAGGTCCAAGAAGAGAGCAAAGAAAGCTGCTTGAGCTCCAAAGCCCTACCCTTTTGACTGCACAGCAACCTAGGTTAATGTAGTCTAGTTGTTGAACAATATAATTCCAATGTGTGCTGTGTTGTGATGTATTTTTTTGGGAAAAATTTTGTGTAAACTTTAGACAAATACATTGGCAACAGTGGCCTTAATTTTTTGGATGAACAGTGGCCTTATTTTTTGGATGAACATGATTGAAACAGGAAGAAATATATGGAAGACATGTTTAAGTAAACACTTTATTCAATTTCATCTCAATTACATGTTGTTCACTTCATCATTACAATCACAAATATCACACACATCAATACACCTAATTTCAAAACAGAATTTAAAAGTGTTGCTTTTTCACTTTCTTCTTCAATTGCTTCAATTCATCATGCAAATTGCTATGTCCCAGTCCATCCCTATCATAGTAGCTTCCCGTACTTTGACCTTCTTGTGCCTTCAAAACTTTGCACCATTTGAAGCTATTACACGAGTCACACTTGTAGTATAGCCTTTGTGGATTTAATGTTGACTCCGAACTTCTAATCGCGTGTTTTCTGCCACAACCGCAAAATTTGTTTGGAACGCGCACATATGCACACTCGTGTGTTGAGGAAGATGTGTTTGATATCAAACTCATGATTATGCAAGTAGGAGGGATGCAATGTGTGTTCTAAGTCTTACATTTATACAAGAATGTGTGTGCAACGGCTACTTTGCCCCATCAATAATTCAAAATTGTTAAAAAAAAACTAGCCGTTACTTTAGAGGTATATTGTGTAATAACTTTAATAAGTAATGGCATTTGGTGAAATTAGTAAATATTCAGTGGCATTTGGTGAATTAGGAATCCCATTAACGGACTGTTAACGTCCAGGCCTCATTAATGGCACGATGTGACATTTTACTATTTGTGAGTGGCATTTGGTGAATTCTGAAAAGTGCAATGGCATTTGATGAATTTTTAAATTTGTCAGTGGCATTTGATGAAATAGCCGTAAAATTTATTATCAATGGTAGACTTAAATTATTGCTTACCATTGAGAAGTGTTATTTTAATAAAAAACCTTAAGTATAGTTAGTTTTTATTAATAATTCAAAAAAAAAATACAAAAAAAAACCCTTCCCCAACCCAACCAGCAACCCCCCCTCCCCCTGCCGGCGACGCCTGACCTCCCTCCCCCTACCGGCGCCACCCAGAACCCGACGCGACAACCCACCAGCGGGAGACCTTCAATTCCCATGAACCACCAACTCCCCAATCTGAAAAATCACCTCCTCTCTCCCTCGAAAACCCTTCTCCAAACTGTCATCCCCGCACCGGCGAATCCAAACCGTCCCTAGCCCTGCCATCTCCACCCTCCGAAACACCACATTGAACCCCAAAATTAAAAGCCCCAAATCGATTTTTAGGGTTTTGATTTTGGGGTTTAAGGGTTTCAGGGTGGTATTTTTGGCTATGGTGGGCGACGACGTGGGGGTGGGAATCTGGGCTTCCGACGAAGGGCTTCCGGCTAAGGTGGAAGGACGGGGAGAGGTTTTGGAATTTCGGGGTGGCTGCTGGGAGGTGGTGGTTTGGGCGATGTTGGGATGGGGGGAAAGAGAGAAGGTAGGGTCGCCAGTCACCGGCAGCTGGATAGGGTCGCCGGCACCGGGGGTTGGGTAGGGCCACCGGCAGGGGGAGGGGGAGCTAGCAGTGGGTGGGAGGAAGAGGTGGTTGATTTTTTATTTTTTAAAAATTTTAGTATAATTATTAAATTATTAAAAAAATAATTAAAAACCTAACTATAGTTAAATGTTATTGTTAAAAAAATATAAAAAAACCTAACTATAGTTAAATTTTTAATAAAATATAATAATTAATGACACCATTGATAATTATAAAAAGTTTATGAGTACCAAAGATAATTTTATAAAACTTTGTTCACCACTTAGAATTTTATAAAAGTGAAGTTTACCAAAGAGAATTTCCCAAAAAAAAAAAAAAAAAAAAAAAAAGGTAAATAATGTGTGTGTAAAATGGTGGGGGGGAGGGGTTAAGGGAAAAAATGTAGATAAAGAAGAGAGTGAGTAGAAAGGTGATAATATTCAAGTGTAAAGAGGGATAAGGTAAGTAATAGGGGTTTGCCAAAAATGGATTATAGTGAAAGAGCGGTTTCAAGAACTTTCAGAAATGATAGTACAAAAAGATTATATATGTGACCATAAAAACCAAAAAAAAAAAAAAAAAAAAAAAAAAAAAAAAAAAAAAAAAAAAAAAAAAAAAACAGAACAAAACAAACAAACAAACCCAGTAATATCCTCACTTTTTTGTCCAATGTGGCTACTATCCATTTGACATATTTCCTCAGGTAAGTTAAGATTTCTTTTGGAAGAACCATTTGACATCATACCCAGCTGCTTCTCAATAATTTGCAGCAACCTTTGAATTAGTGGAAAGATACCTCCCTTGAAGCAGATAATACATGTCAGTTCCTTGTATGAAAAAAAAAAATAAAAAAAAAAAAAAAGACAGATCAACATATAAAACATCACCTGCCAAAAGGAATAACAACCATCCACCAATTTGTTTGTCCTCCCCTGAAATCCACCCTCAACTCCTTGACGAAATACAACCCAATTCTGGTTAGAGATTCATTAAATCAGCACTAAATACATGAGTTATACATACTAAAGATCACAACACTTGGCTGAAAAAAAAAACGTACAGTTTATTTTATTTTCAGCACATGCGTATCCTCTATAAGATTTGATCAAATATCTTGATTTCTCTTATTTTTTCAATAATAAAAAAAATTAAAACATTGCTGCAACATATCCCAACTAGTTTCGGGAAAATATAGAACATAGAATAAAGTAAGGTAGTTCAAAGGAGATAAAAAAAATTAAAAAAAAAAAAGGCAAACCCAGTTAGTCTTTATGATTGACAAAATTCGTCAATCTAGAGGCAATATTGTAAATCGGTGCACTTTTTACTGTTCATGGGCAAAACCGTACTTAAGGTAGCGGTTATACCCTAAAACCGCTAATTCAAGTAGCGGTTTTGTCCATGAACAATAAAAAAAATACGCTTATTTACAATTTTGCCACTAGATTGACAAAATTTCTCAGTCATAAAAATTAATTTTTATTTTCTCCAAAAAATAGGGAATGAGGAATAAATTTAAGAGAGGAAACAAAATTAAAAGACTGTCCAACCAACAAAAAAAGATAAACCACTCCTTACTTATTATTTTTCTCCCAAAATACACAAACTTTCTATCCAATGACATAGGCCTCAAGTTTGCGTCTTCATCATGATAACTTTTGAATCGTACATATTAAATTGTAAAAGGATACTTTTGTTTTTAAGATATTTACACTTTGTTTGGATAGGAAGAAATGGAAGGAAAAGAAGAGAAGAGAAATGGAGAGGGACAAAATCTCTTGTTTGGGTAAAAGATTGGGGGAAGGAAGGAGAAGGAGAGGGAGGGATCTATTTTCCCTCTCTCTATAATAACCATAATCTCTCCAAAATTGGAGAGATTTGGAGGGAAAATGGAGCTCACCTCCCCCCTCCCTTTCTTTTCCCTTCCCTTCCTCCATTATCCCTCCCCTTCTTTTCTTTCCTTCTTTGCTATCCAAACAAAGCGTTAATCAAAATAATATTTCAAAGGGAAAAGGCAGTATCTTCCTCCTTTTGTTCACCAACGGGAGGAAGATAAAAAAAAAATAGATTTAATATGAATTATTCTTACAATTAGAGCAGGCAAGTCTAATCGATGAACCTCGTTGATAAGAATCATTGTGGCCAATCCACAAAAGGTATACCTATTGCAAGCCAAAATACATTATGTCATATCAAGCACAAGGAACAAGGGGAAAAACAGCAGAGTTAAAATCAACAACATATAGTCATTAATAGTACTTTACCCTCCATGGGCTTCTGAACCAGGCTCACCAGCAATGCCACCTTCATATGTCTGACAACTGGAGAAACATCCACACCACATCAAGAAAAGTTAATGTAGTCTGCCACAATTTGTTTATTAATGTATATACCAATCTTTAATTATTTAAAGAGGAAACAGGAATGAACTCAGAAATAACTTGAAAATAAACAAAACAAAAGCCAGATGCAACAAACCTCATAATGTAATCCCCGACATTTTGCACCAATTCGTGATCCAAGATGTTCAAAATACTTGCAACCTTGGAAGGAAAAGAATTTATTAGACACAGACGAAATCACGATGATAATCCAGGCATGGTGAAGAAACTACTTTTTATCAAGGTAGATAGCATCAATAAAAACAATTACAAAGCCTTGATTCCAATGATGAGTACCTCTTAGCTTTCCTTACCTGCATTCATTGGATGATTCAACTAAAACATCAACCATCCATTTACATGCCACTTGAACATTTGTAATTATGGGACTAAAGCTTTGATTGATTGATTGATTAATCATTTGTAATTATGGAGTATTTAGGACTCTTTGCTTCATCACTTTGCAATCAGAATATCTTATAAGACACTCCAGTTGTCCTCTTACAAGCTAATATTTTACTCCCCCATCCAAAAGTGTTTCCAAATTTTATAAACGAAAGAATTAAACCTAAATTACAGTAATTATGATGTATATTCTTAAAATTTAAACAATTGATGAAGGTAACATAGGCTGCAATAATAAGAAACAATTGAAACCGTTATCTTATAAGATAAAGCTAATATGTAACTCCCCAATTCAAAAGTGTTTCCCAACTTCATAAATGAAAGAACTGAACCTAAATATTGGCAATTATATCTATTCCTTAAGTTTGAACAATTGAGGTAGGTAACATGGGCTGCAACAATAAGAGACAATTGAAGTTGTTATTGTTATCTCACAAGAAATTCCATAGTTATCTCATAAACTATTCTTAAATAAGATATAAGTTCTCACATCTTAAAACAAATTAATGATCCCATCTTTTCAAAATAGAGTATAACAACCATCTATTAATACCAAATTAGCCACCAAATAGCGAATGTGAGAAGCATAAATTAACCTTCTAATGCATTTTGAGATAGCCTATGATCACAAATGAAAAATAGAATTCCTAATACCCAAGTAGTGGACAATAATATTCCCACATTCAACCAACAATCATTTAAGTTAGACCATCTCCAATGGTGAGACTCAAATTTGAGTATTGAAATACAAAATGAGTTGTTTTTTTACCTCAAATGGTGATACCATACCCACTTCTCAATTTAGCAACTCATGTAAAGTCTAATTTCTCAATGCTGAGACTCTCTTAAAATATACAAATGTCACTTTCAATTTATGACCCATCGATTATTGTAAGATTAAAAAATAAAAAAATAAAAAGGTAAAACTTAAATAAATTACAAAATATATTAGAATATTGACAATGGCCCACACTTTTTGTCAAATAAGACTCAAAGTTGAGTATCTAAACTTAGCAACTTTCTTTTGGAGTTGCTAAGTTTAGATCCCAACTTATTGGTATACATTGCAAAAAATACTCTCTCTCTCTCTCCTAAAAATACTCACTTGAGTCTCACCATTGGAGAGGGTCTTAACACTTGACTTTAGGTTCTCTATAGTAAGATAAAGATACTTGTATATTAAATCACACAATGAAAAAGCAATGTAGGTCAAATTGCAAAATAAGATAAATCTTACAGAAATTGCAGTGTAGCACGCTCTAACATCAATTTCCCCCATTTCATGCATTCTGAAAAGGCAAAAGACAACTAAGCATGCTACATAAAATATCGATTACAAGAGAAAATTTTAAATAACAATTCCAACATTCCTACAAGAATGTCACATTGTCACCATCCTTATGCCTCTTTGACTACACATTTTTGGCTTTCTCATGTTATTCTTATTTACAAAGTTGGTAGATATTAATGGAGATGGTAGATATTTACAATGACCGTAAAGCCCTTGATTCAAGAGCTAGGCTCACTAACCAATGCAGATGGTAGACATTAATGGAGTCAAGAAAGAACCAGCAAAATAAAGGATGTTCCAAAAAAGAAGGATCTAACAAGGTAATCAGGATAAACTCTTTTTTCATTCCAAATCGGATTTTTACAACGGTAAGCATTCCCCTATAGTTCATAGTCCAATATCTAGAGGGACAACAACATATAACTTAAAAGCCGAGACCTATTTTACATGGACTTGGATAGAAGGATCTAATAGTGTCCAATAAATCAATCCTTTAGAGCACAGGATCTCTATTCGAGATTTGGACACGGATAAAGGAGCACAACAAAAATCTTTACTTCTAAGAATTTTTTTTACAAAGGCAATTTGACAATAAAGATGCAGACTTAATTCATTTAGTTTTATCTATCAAAAAATTAAAATTCAATAAGTTATAGGCTTATAGTGTGTAAAAACTAAAATATCTTCAATTTCCAATAAAAAAAAATGAACTAGCGTCTAAATTAGAAGCTATAAAAATGAATTTCAATTCCTAAAAGATACCAAAGTCAACATGTGACTACATAATAGTTATCCCACACTCCCACCCAACTTTCATCTTCAACTACCCCCACACCGTGATAACTATTATTATCTTGCAATTTGGTCTTTACCTTTCTCCCTTTCTCTCTTCATTTTGCAATAAGTTTTTCTATTCTCTCTACTGTGTCCGAATGGACAATGTCGGGTTTAACCCCAGTTTTCATACCCGAACCGGGTTATGTCGTGTTCACAAACAGAAACAAAGGAGTCAAAGTGTCAAGTCCATGTAAAATAGCCCAAAACAACTTTTAATCTAGGTTCTAGACAACAAAATGAAGCCTTAAATCAAATAATATATCTCATATTAGGTGGGATGGTACTAGAAATAACCTAAAATCACATTAGGTAGGATTTGGAAACAAATAATTTAAATAAGTTTCAAATGCTCCTATAAATTTTAGCTTACCTTTATATTTTGCGAAAAATTGATAAAAATAATCCCAACTTTTGCTTGTTCACTCAAAATAATCCCAACTTTGGATAATTTTTAAATAATGAACTTTAGGGGTTATTCGCTTTAAACGAACCTAAGTGGCCTTTTAAAGAGGTAAACTTCTTTTTTTTGTTTATGTGACACGTGTCACCATGTGATGCTTGACAAAAAAAAAAAAAAAAAAAAAAAAAAAAAAAAACCACCAAGCCACCACCTAACTTTCCGGCACCCCCTTCTCCCACTTCCCAACTACTCCTCCGCCCCTATTCGCCGCTGCGCCCAGTCCCCCCCTCCCCCACACCGCACCGACGCGGGTGCTACCCCTCCCCCTAAACCACCAAACCCTCCACCGTGAAACCTCCTAGTCTAAACCCAAACCCTTTTAAAAAAAAAAAAACCAACCCACCACATATCCCCCCCCCCAATCGGCGCTCCCCACCCTCGAAACCCTAGCGCTAAGGCTCCAAGGGTGGGGGAGCACCGATTGGGGGGATTGTGCGATGGGGCTCGAGTTATACATTGTCTTGGTTTTTTTTTTTTTTTTTTTTTTTTTTTTTTTTGCGGTGGAGGTTAGGTGATTTAAGGGGGGAAGAGGAGGGAAGCATCGGCATCGCCATGAGGGAGGGAGGGTCTGGTAGTCGGCGCTGACGTGAGGGAGGGTAGACAGCAGTGGTTAGGGGCTCCATATGCAGACGGTGCGTGGTAGTTTGGGATGGTAATTTAGTTCTGATTCGGATCTGACCCGATCGAAAGAAAAAAGTTTGATCCGAATCTAATATACAAAAATCCGAATCCATCAAATAAAGTCCGACTACAAATGGGAGCCGAATCGAACTCGGATCCTATGTAGGGTCCGATCCAATTGACTAGAGTCCGACAAAGAGTAAGACATGCACTTATTTTTTTATTTAAATATTGTACATATATTAAAACCCTAACAGCCCTCCTTCCTTACTTTTCACGTGTAGCTGCCACCCCTCTTTCATTTACTCATTTTCCTTTAATCTAAACTCTTTCTCTCTCCTCTCTCCTCTCTCAATTTCTTAATTTCTCACTGTAATCCAAGAGAATATCTATCATAATATTTTGAAGAATCAAAGTCACTACTACTTAGCAGTTTAACAAGATTATTGTGTTTGGGTGCCTTCTAATAATCTCCAACTTGGGATGTTTTTTACTTTTTTTGTTTGAATTTTTTTTTCACAATATGTATGATTTCATATACACACTCATATTTTTGCATTTGCTATAAAATTTTAAGGTTGAATATAAATTTATACATTTTTGTTTGTTGATATTATAGCTTATGGTGTAAGTCTGCCGGTTTTGGATTCTAAGGCTGGCAGGTTGGAGGTTCGAAAATCCATCGGAATCAGACTCGGGGGTTATTAACCCAGACTTGGATTCGGTCTTGGACCTGCATTTATAGTTCGTTTATTCTGGTGGTTGTTGTGGATGCGGGGCCTAAGGGCTGGGTTTATTTCTTTTTTTTTTTTTAAAAAAAATCATGTGGTGCCATGTGTCCCGTAACCTGATACAATGGGTGACCGGTTGGGACCATTTAAAACGAATAACCCCCAAAGTTCGAATTATTTAAAAATAATACAAAGTTGAGATTATTTTGAGCAACAGGCAAAAGTTGGGATTAGATTTACCAATTTTTCCTATATTTTAACTCAATGATCACCTAAAAAATCCAGCCATTAAAACACTATGACACTAATGGAAGCATGTAATCATTACACTTTGTTTGGATGAACGTAATTTTGGAGAAGGGGAGAGAATGGGAGGGAACCATTTCCCCTCCCTCTTTATAACACCATCCCTCCAAAATTAGAAAAAAATAATAATAAATAAATAAATAAAATTGGAGGGAAAATGTAGCTCCACCTTCCCCCTCCCCTTTCTCCTTCACCCCCCCCCCCCCCCCCCTATAGCTCTATCTCTCCAAAATTAGATGTTTAGAGGTGAAATGGAGCTCCACCTTCCCCCTCCTCTTCCTTCCCTTCCACTTTGCTATTCAAACAAAGTGTTCTTTCTCAAATGCAAAAGGAATGAAACTGCATATGAAAGATGAACCATTACAGGAAGGGTGGGACAAAAATATGAAAAAAAACCACGAAAGGGGGAGGGTGGGGAACAAAATAGCCATCGAACTATATTTGTCATAAAAAAAAAGAGGGGTGGGACATAATTTATAGCAACGAACAGAGAAGCTTTTGAGAAAGAAGATAATAGTTACTATACCTGAACGACCCACCTGGGTCCTTCATTCGCTGCAAGAACGCATACAATCTATCTCTGCATAATAAAACATATAGTCTTAGTATCCTTGATAACTGATGTTGATACTATGCGCATGAGTGTGTGCACAAGTTAATGCACTTTTCCACAATTGGATATCATGTCTTTAGGTCACAGGTTCCCAAGATACCCTTAATTTATGGAGTATACTTGGGTTTCCAAGAAAGAAGTGAAAGAAAAAAGTCTTTCCCCATTGCATATGTATGAAAAAAAAAAAAATTAAGCACTTAGGCCACTTACGCTAGCGAGCCAATTATTTCACAAGTTAGATGTCTTGGAATGTGTGTGGTGTTCGTTCATGTGTATGCATGAAATAATAACAATGGAAACCAAAGTTCTAATTCAGTAAAATAGCCACCTGTCAATAGATGACAATGCACTGCGCCCTCCCAGTGTGATAAGTGAATTCACAGAAGCATATGAAGTTGCCAGATGAGGCATCTGAAAATTGGAATTGTTAAGACACTCAGTCGTATGTAAATAGACACATATATGAATAAATAAATTAATTAATTAATTAATTAATTAATTAATTAATAAATAGATAAAAGAGAAGAGTACTGAGAAATACTTCCTCCGTTTCTATTTAGTTGACGCGTTTGATTTAGACACATATATTAAGGAGAGGAGAAAGAATGAGAGAGAATGATAAAACAAGTGGGGTAACTTGTAAATGCAAGGTAAAAAACTTACCCCAAAAGGAAACATGTCAACTAAAAAAAACTTCCTAAAAAGGAATACGTGTCAACTAAAAAAAACGGAGGTAGTATGTAGCAAGTGACAAGCTGTTTTTCTGAATAAAAAAAATAATAAGTGTTTAATATAAAATAATATTAAACACTTTCTCCTCCTAGAAGAAAAAATATCCACATAGGTAGTCCTCCTCTTATGTTAGTGATAGAAACCTCACAGTCGTTCGAAAACTCATCGTTAAATATTTTGATTCTCTGTTGGGCAGTTGTAAAAGAGCAGATCTCGACTCAGGATTCTTAAGAAAGAGTTTTTTATTGCAAGACATTGGAGTTGTGCATTAAGGAGGAAAACTACATTAATCATTTACTCTCTATTCCATGTTTTTTTCTATTTGGTGCTTGTACTGTTATAGCCTTGTTTGGGAAGAGCTTTGATAGGCTTAAGGACGATAAAATACTGGCTTGCTTAAGAGAGGATAAAGATTTTGTTTGCAATGTGGAGGCACACTAGGAATAAAAAATTAAAAAGGATACATGTTCAACTGTTCGAGAATTAGACACATTAGGGTTTATATTTTCTGTAGCAGGCCGTGCTAAGTTTAATGGGTGCAAGGACAAGACATTCATAAAAAGTATTCCAGGCCTCGTATGATCTCCAAAGCATTTATAAGCATATATTTCACATTAAATTATCATCTGTTCCCACTTTGATTTCACTTAAATACGTATTTCAAGATAGTGTGTCTTAGGTTAATTTAAGCATTTCATAAACTTTTCAGAGAGTTTTTGACAAGGCTACTTGGGGAAAAATGGAGTGGGAATAACAAAGTTGGGTGTTACTTGACTTTTCTTGATTGAAGATATATTAGTTCATAACGACTCACTGGCACAAGAATTTTTTGCATATGGATGATATGGATGATACCTAAGAATTATCTCCTGCACTCACGACCTCAGAACAAACAAGTTGTTTCGTATGAACTGATAGCTCAAAATTATGATTCTGTGAATTTAATTCATAGATTACAAGCATTCAGTTCATATATTACAAGCATATAATTTGTATAGTTCAATATATAAGAACAATTCATAAGAAAATAAGCATGTAGTTTAAAATTATGAACAATTCAAAGAAACTGAACATTTAGCTCAAAATTATGTAAGTAGTATATATGTTCATAAGATTTGAGCTATATGCTCATTATTTTGTAACTATTTGCTCAGTGACTTTATAACTATTAGTTGGGTTGAAAAAGGATACAAATTAAAATGATCAAGATAGATTGATAAGCTATATGCAATTTGAAAAGGATACTTGCCTGTCCTGGTCCACCACCATATCCACCATGTGGGTCCTGCATCCAAATTCAACAAAAATGATAAAATTAGTATCAGCCAAACAAAGAAAGACAGCAAAAGACTTGCTATGTTAACTCACTAGCTGGGGTTCACATGAAAATCAAAAGTGGTGACCCAAAATTTCAACTCATGAAAGCAACATTAGAAGTTAAAAAAACACGAAAGACAAACATTTAGAGGCACTAGGCCGTTATCTAAATTGTGATCTTTTAGCCTCAAAAAACCCTCTACTTATGTCAAATTAGAATTATCTATTTGCATTGTCTTCAATGGTTGCCATTTTCCACTTCCCACTTTCCTTTCATAATTTAATCCACCACACTTCTTGTTACTAAAACTTCTTTACAATGTCGTCTTCAATAACAAACATGAGAGGGTAAGGAGAAGCAAATATAACAAAAAGCTTCTAACATTAATTGCAATATGTTTCCTAGTATGAGAGTTAAGCAGTGTCAAAATGTTATCTAACCAACTTGTTCCTAGTTTTACGCCTAAAGCAAGAGGAGAACTACCTAAATTTACAATCAGCTTAAATAAAATTGACATTTCCTCACTTTTCTCATTCTAAATTGAACTTAAGGATACTTTCTAGTTTAAAAAAAACACAGTACCATGGTCTCCAGACACGTAGTATAAGAAACTTTTGGATTTGGTCTGCGTACTTGTGAATTTTATCATGTAACTGGATAGATCTTAAAACTCATGGTCAGAGGGTTCATACAAGTTGCAGTTGTATATGATCTATTGTCTTAAACTGAGATGGCATAAGCTTATCAAAAACCATTCAAGTCTAACAAACTCCTAGTAAGCCTAGGATTTGTTCCTTATTCCAACAGTAAAACTAATCATATCGAATCCGAATTCAACAAGATAAGAACTCACTTCAACAAAATTTTAAACTAACTACGATTCTAGTGACTCAAGGATATGAAATTCAACTATAAGTTTTTAAAGTCTCATCCAACTTGATATTTACCCATGCTCCCACCTTCACTGCTATGTTTGACCATGTACATTAACTCAGACCATGTTTGAGCTTGTTACATTAGCAAATTTCTATATCAGTAAGTTCCTAAAATCGAAAGTTCCTAAGTAAAGAAATTTTAAATGGGATATTAACCACAAATACCTGAAGTGCGAAAAACGCACAAAAAATTGTTACTTAGAGAGTATGAAATGCATGTATGATCCTACTAAAGAAATTTGGAAGATAGCGTTGAGGTGACTCTATCCGCAACAGCATAAGCATCTAAAATCTCCAACCCTAGTAAGTACAAAATAAAAAAATAAATAAACAAAAATAAATAAACAAAAAATAAACAACCAACCAATCTATATAGCAATCGAACGGAAGAAGAGATTCCTAGATAAACTGATGCCAAACACCATAGGATGAACCATGTTCTCCATGACTCCTCCACATGGAGGCAAAACTATAAATATCTCTCAGCCCTCTCCCCTAACTCATGGCCGTAAATTGGAGCCTAGTTAGAGAAACCAGGTTCGTCACTTTGCTTTTATTAGAGTGATTGACAGTTAAGTTTAGGATGTTTCACCATTTAATAACCAAGGCAATGCCAAAGTTACAATGTAATGGTAAGCTCATGAACGGATTAAAAAAATTTATCATAACAAATCTTCAATTTAAAAATGAACAGTATACACCACGCAAAGCTGGATAGCATGGTACAACAGTACCAGGTTAGGGGCAAGCAATATTTGTATCCTGCCAAATTCGTGTTGATCTTCCATAAAAAGGGGTCATGCAAATCAAGGTGCCAACTCCTTTAAGAACTTCTGAACTTTTAATCAACCGATTAAAATTAAAACAGAAGAATACTAGTCAGGCCAACCAAGCCCATCATGCTCGTAACAAGCTCATGCCAAATTTTAAAATGAAGTCCATGCTAGGCCAACTGGTGTGCCTCTTGTGCTGTGAGCCATTGATATGTTCTTGTAGGGACATGCCAACTATGCACTACTAGACTCCCTCCATCCGTTTTTAATTGCCCATAGAGAAAAGTTCAGTTTTTTAAGAAGCAAAGTAAAATTGAGCACACGGCCGGTTGCTAGTGGGATTGATGAGGAGAAAGATAAGAGAGAGCAAGTGGAGTTACAAGTGGTTAACTTTACCAAACAAGGTTCCCCATAGAGCAAAGTTCACTTTTCTAAGAAGCAAAGTAAAAGTATGTACATGGGTTACGACTTACGAGTGGGATTGATGAGGAGAGAGGTAGAGAGAGCAAGTGAAGTTACAAGTGGTAAAATTTATCAAATATTGTAATGGAACTTCAAAAGGACATTTCAAAAAGAAGTATATGATAAACAAAAAAGGGACAAAGGGAGTATGTTCTATGCTTTGGTTCTAAGCACAAAGGACCCG
Source organism: Chenopodium album (assembly GCF_948465745.1). Classification (NCBI taxonomy): domain Eukaryota; kingdom Viridiplantae; phylum Streptophyta; class Magnoliopsida; order Caryophyllales; family Amaranthaceae; genus Chenopodium; species Chenopodium album. The sequence goes on from NC_137834.1 coordinate 30,701,741, forward strand.
AACCATAATGAGACAATTTCCATATCTATGAGAACAATACCATCGAAAAACAAAGCCGCAACCTACACTTGGACACCAACGCATGTGATATAATCCAATCCTTTCCTGAACTTAAAGATATGCGTTCTGAACTTCGTTCAAAACTAAACCGCAATATCCTCCTAAGAAAAGAAATAACAGCAAATCATCTATGAAACATGTGTGTCTTTGTTACATCACATCAATCCATATTATAAGATACACATATCTCCAATATGAGGGCCACGGAAAAAAAAAAAAAAAAAAAAGGCCTAGCTTGGCTCAAATGTTCATATCGAATTTTAAAGCAATGAGTTTGTAGTCCATAATAACCTAGGAATAATCTAAGAAAAAAAAAATCAACAAAAACAATAGTAATACGAAAAGTCAAAAACTTGTGAAAAAGTAAACCTTGCATAAATTGTAAACTGTTTTTGAAAAGTTACAATTTGTTAAGTCACACCACCATTATCAGTTAAAAAGTTCCCCCAAACTATGTAACAAATTGAATGAACAAGAATGAAATGAAATGAAATGAAACCAAACCTGGCACTGACTGAGAAAAGCAACAACATCATGTTCCAAGTTGTCATCAAAAGATTCACCCAAAAGAGCAAGTGAATGAAGGATCCAATAGCAAAGCCATGGTCGACTGCACAACAAAGGTATCATCTTTCAAAACTTTCCATAGGTGGCGCCATTGGATGAGATTGTGGGATGTGGGAGAAGGATGATGAAGGTATGAGTTAGTTCTCATAGATTTTTCACTGTAAGCGATACTCTGTAGTCTATAATACGTTGTTGGTTTTGCTTATTTTGTCAGTTCGTTCTAGTAGCTCCTAAGATCATAGACATTAACCATTTCGGCATCAGTCTTTAAATTAGCAGTTGTGGTTTTTTAAGCTACAAGAGTAGGTTATACTAGCTGGTGAGTGGTGACTGTTAGCTATAAAACTAGCAGTTCAAAATATGAGTGTCAGGCAGATTAGAAGTTGAATTTGTATACTTTGTAATATATGTGTGTTACTTTTATTATGGTACGTTAACTTTCATCCTCCATGTACTTTAACTGAGAATTTACATTATGATAATTATTTTGTGGCAAAATTTTCCAATGTAAAGTAAAACCAATTATGGAGATTGGCCATTATCTTCTACTTGCCACATGACTCCTATTCAATGGCACCTATACCCAAATCGTACTTCTTTCCATGGGTACCTTTCTTTTCAATTTTTATACCTACTATTTTGCAAAGGGAGGCAACTTAGTTGAAGGACCAAGACTAAGTTTCTAGAGGTTTTTGTTTTCCAGTTCAATTTTGATACTACATAAATAGCAGCACTGCCACTTTAACAATAACAAGAAAAGTTTAAACACAACTTGTACGACTAACCACCACCTTAAACACTATGGAGTGCTTAGCCAAACAGCCATATTTCATCAAACCTCAACCGTTACTTAAAAAACAAGACCATATCCTGAAGTATTAACATAACTTATCTTAACTCTTACTCCGTAGTCCGTACCTATCTAAACATAAAATTAAAACTTAAAAGTGCATAAGTATCAAGGGGAAAAAGAAAACACACTTGGCATCAAGAACACAGAACGAAGCAGGAAGCCATTTAAGGCCATTGGTGAGATACTCGGCGTGCTTATCACTCGCGATTTCCATCCTGAAAAAAGAGGCAATAATCAATTGAGAATCATATATATTTATATATATATACTCCATAAGAAAAAAGAAAAAAAAAATAGCAAAGAATACATGACAGTTTGAGCTCTCCTGGGGAGATCATTGAAATGTTGGTAGATGCTAAAGACTTTAGACTCAACCATCCCTTGCTCTCTCATTGTCACCGTGACGTTCGCTTCCGGTGCCGCATCCATTGCTAAGGAAAACTCACAACCTATTATAAAAATTACATTTGTAAAGCTTTGTATGTGACGCTAGATAGCTTCGACAGCAAAGACAACAAAGAGGAAGAAAATCTCTGTTGATTAGGTGCTCATATAATCCACATTAGAATAACCCAGGCCCGTCCCTGAGGCAGGGCAGGAGGGGTAGCCGCCCTAGGCCCAGGGTAAAGAGATTTGATTTCATATTGAATTATCTTGAAAAATACATAATTTTAGGGATATTTGATTCAATAATCAAATTACGGTCATAAATTTCTTATCTTTTGGATTTTATATTTCATAATCTAAGAATTTACGAACCCTAAAATTAAAGCACTGATCATTAAATTAGATTAGATCAAATATAAACCCTAGATTGTGAAATTGATATGATGATGACAACAAAAAACAACTTACCTTAGAAGCTGCTTTAATGGGGGATGGGATATAAGGATAAGATTCAACGGAGAACGCTTCAATGGAGAACGTTGAGTGCGCTTCAACGTAACTGAGAGTCTGAGAGAGGTAGGAAATAGGAACGGAGGCCTTTAAGAGCCATGACCCGCCATAGTTATAATATGGGTTAGATCCGTCTGATAAATAAATTGGGCGGGTCTTTATAAGTTTATATCATCAATCAATCAATAAATATAAAAGGTAAATTTGAAAAAAAAACAGAAAAAAAAAACACACTTCTGAAATGCACCATTTTGCGAAAAAAAACCTTTTAAAAGCTTTTTGGAAAAAGAAAACCCAAAGTTTAATTTTTTTGTTGAAAACAACTTGTGCCTCTAATTCACATGATTAAGCTCTAATTTTTTCCTAATTATTCACTAACTCTCACTTAGCCCTTTATTAACTAAATTAATTTATAAACAAATATAATGATAAAAACCACCATCCCTACCACCAGCCAGCCTTTCCTCCTCCTCTGGCAGAGTGGCAGTATCCCCCCTCCCCCCAACCGAGCCGTGACCCTGAACCACCGGCGGGCCCTCTCCCTTTCCTCTTTACCCCCGCTACAACCCTCCCCCTTCCTTAAACCACCCTAACCTCGACCAATCACCTAACATTGATGATTTCTTCTCTAACTGAGATATCGATGATAGCACAACATCGAGTGGTGGAAGATCCTCGGCGACGACGGCGAGAAAGAGGGAGAGAGAGAGTGAGTCAAGGAGAGAAAATGAAGAGGGAGAAGAAGCGTGAGGCACCTGCTCGGTGTTAGGGTTTAGGGAGGGGGAAGGTTGCAGCGACCAACGGGGGAAAACGGGAAAGGTAGGAGGGTTGCCGGAGGTCGAGTTGAGGTGGGTCACTGGGAGTAAGGGCTTCAAGGCGGCGGCTCGGTTGAGGGGAGGAGCTGCTGCCATAGGAGGGGGAAAAGGAGGGAGTGGCTGGCTGGTATGGTGGGGGGGTGGTTTTTGGTTTTTTTATTATTATTTATAAATTAAGTTAATTAATAAATGGCTAAGCGAGAGTTAGAGAATAATTAGAAGAAATTAGAACTTAATTAAGTGAATTAGAGGGATTAGGTTGTCTTCAATAAAAAAAAAAATTCACAATCGGGTTTCCTTTTGCTAAAATGTTAAAATTTGGGTTTTCTTTTGCCAAAAAGCTCTTAAAAGGTTTTATTTTCGCAAAATGTTGCATCTAAAAGGTTTTTCTTTTTTTTTTTTTGACAAATTTGCCAATATAAAAAGTTGACTTAAATAATTTTTACCCAGGTGTGTCCTTCAATGATTTTTTTTTTTATTTTCTTTTAGTAAATATTTTATGAGTAAAGTTTAAAGAGGTAAAAATAAAAAAATAAAAAAATAAAAAAAGTTAACTTAAATATAAATAACAACCTAAATTGTAATAAATTAATTATTGTCTAAATCTCTAACTATAAAAAGAATAAAAAAATAATCACATCTTTAGGAAAATATCATATAGATTATCAACATAAGATTTTTAACAATAATTTTTTTTTTTATTTCCTTCTAGAAAATCTTTTATAAATAACGAATTTAACTGTAATAAATTAATTATTGTCCAAATCTTTAATTATAGAAAGAATAATAAACAATCACATCTTTAGGAAAATATCATATAAATTTTTTTTGCCAAGTAAATTACCTTGATGATCAATATCTACATAGAAAAAATCAATGACTGACTATCTAAATATAACTATATACTAAATGAAAAACCAGAAATATTTAATACAAGTACTATATACCATACAATAATATTTTTCTATATATAACTTTTTGATGTATGTAATTCATAATTATTTTTATTAGTTGTGTATGTAATACTCCTTAAGTTTTAGTGTATTTATTTAGTATGATATAATTTTATTTTTATTTTGTAATTACAAAACTTTCATTTTATTTTGCAATTACATTAAAATTTTTAATTAAACTAATGATAAATGGTAGAAATTATCGTGCATAGCACGGAATCTAACCTAGTGATCGACTAATTATGAGACAGGTGGACTTTAAGAGGGTGTTAGTTTAGGGGGATAAAAGGGGTGGGACAAGGATAAAAAATAGGGATAGAAGAAATGTAGTGTTTGTTTAGAGGGATTAGGATTAGAAGGGGGTTAGGGATAGAGATAAAATCACCCACTTATCCCTCCATTTCTATAACTAGGGGGGTATAAGGGGAAGGGATAAAAAAAAAGGATTTTAAAAGACCAAATTACCCTTAATGAAATTGAAAGAGTAAAGAGAAGAGTAGAAGTTAGTAAGGGTATTTTTATAAATTTATTGCTTATCCCTAATTTGTTTCCCATACTTACCAAACATGGGATAAAAATTAATTATCCTTGTCCCACCTATCAATCCCCTATCTTTATCCTCCCTTCTTATTCCTCTTATTCCCATCCCTTCAACCAAATGCCCCGTAAAGGTTTTAAGTAAACATGTTTTAAATATTTCCATACACCAGAGCTTGTATCAATTCTTTGTAAGTTTTTTAGATTTTTTTTTTTTTAAAAAAAAGGCTAAAAACTACTTTTAAATATAATATTTCTCTCCTTTCACGGTCCTCACTCAAACCCACTATTAGTTTTTTATTATATATTTCCTCTCAAATTCATTACTTTTCAATAAAATATTAACTCCATTATCTTTCTTTTATAATTTTTTAATACTCCAACTACCCCACTCACCTCTTATTTTATTTAAGTCAATTAGATTGCCTAAAATTATGTGTCGGTCAAACTATAACACTTACTAAAACACGAAAGGAGTAATTAAACTGAATTTTCAACAAACAAAAGGACAGTAAAGTAACATAAGTTACTATTGGCATAAGAAGCCCTTACACAATACTAATTAAGGTCATTAACGATATTTACCTTTAAGTTATTACAACAAGTGAGGAAAACACATATAAGGTTTACCAATATACATTTAAACATGTGATGGGACTATTGATAGAACGAGGGAAGTTGGTGATGGTGTTTCACGTTGTGCTAGGTATTTTCTAACATGCAATTAAAAGTCTATGAATGTTGCTGAAATGACGGAGACAACCAAAATCAGTATGCCTTACCCTAAGGGACCCAAATAATTCAAATGGATAAAATCCCTTGAGATCTATGCTACATACATGTCAATCACATTTCTTTGCGATCTGACAAAATCATATCTTATACTTCCTCTGTCCCATAATATAGTTCCTATTGTGCTTTTTTCACGGTATTTAAGAAATGGGAGGAGAAGCGTAAAAAGCTAGACAAAAGTTAGACAAAATTACAAGGCAAGCAAGTGGATAATTTCAGGGGAAAAAAAGTGAAAAGTACAATCATAGACAAAAGTTAGAGAGATAAAGTGAAAAAAGTACAATGCAAGTGGATAAGTGTAACACCCCAATAATTATTTCTTTAAACTTGTAAGTACCCTGAACAATATTCAAGAGAATTAATGGCTTGCTACCGCCACGTGTTCAAACGTTAAGGCTATATCAGTTATAAATAAGTTTTAAAACTAACAAACAAAACCAAATTAAGTCCTACAACTTGGAACCATTAAGACCCTTATTTAAAACTCAAACCAGTAGAAGTAGTATAAATATGAAATCGAGTTTAAGTTACTTCAAAAGTAATTAAGTAAATAGCAAATAAAATGAGAAAAGCAACCAACACTCCACTCAAGATCCCACCACCTAGATACGAATGCTGCATGTGTAACAACCTATGGTTATCTGCTCCCCAATATTACAAGTGTAAAAATTGGATCGTCACAGGGTCATTGAAAGGCGAAGACCATGACCAAAGAAAGACACACAAAGCACGCAATTAGCAAAGCTGAGTACATACAAGCTGCAAAACATAATAAGAAATCCCTAACATGCTACTAATATTAAATCATCACACATTATCGAACTATAGACTCGACACACGAATCAACTATCAGTTTACTAAGACTTCACTATTTCAAAGTATTTACCTCATCATTTTATTCATTAGATTAAGCAATAGACAAGGTTGTCCAACCCATGTTCCATTTGGAACATCAATAAAAGAAAAACCCCATGCCTCCTTTTAGAAACATCAATAAAACATCCAACGACCACGGGCACGACTCCGTGACCGTAGCTAGTATGAGATCTCATCTAACTCCTAGTTTTTGAAAAGTATTTGAAATAAGAGATTCGTGGATCAGACGACCTCAAGAAAAGTGCACGGCTAATACCCCGTGTACCCCAACCCTTGATTGTCATTACTCCAGATGTGCACAAATCTAGAGTTTTATTGCTCATCCATCTTGCACTTTACGTGATTTACAAGTTTAGACTTGGTGATGACTCATTTGCAAAACAATACAATCAATCCAATATCAATTCAATCAAGTAAAGCAAGTTTCCAATTTCAATTCTTTATTTATTAGTGACAAGAAACATTTATTATTTATTCCTTTAACTACCTCGGTGTATAAACACCTTGAGTGCATAAAGCACCCCACAATCTTAACCTCGTCATATAAGACTTAAATTTCCTCCTTTACTTATTCTATCTCCATGATCATGAACGAGTAATAAATGAATCATTTCACCAATCACATACCTTTTCCTCTAAGCGCACCTTGCATAATTAGCTTAAACAATACTTGCAATGTAGAATAGGGCACAACATACGGAAATCACAATGTATAACCAAACAATTTAGCCTAGTCTTCTCTACACATGATACTAAGTTCTCGATCCGTCCCTAAACATGCATCTAAAAGCAAGGTTTCGTAACTCGTACGTACCTTGTGTAAACAATTCGATTGGCCACTTTAGGAACTAGAAATCGCCTTCTCCAAAGTCCTCTCCTAAACCAAACAACAAGAATTAAATCAACACCCAAGCAAGTAAATTTACAGCAATACCAAAATACTCTAAAACCTCTTAAACCTTCAAAATAATGCTTTTAAATTACTCTTAATAGTCAAAATAAATAATTCATTAGTTCAATATAAGTTTATGTGCTAAAATCATAAAAATATAACTTATATTATAAAATTCCAGCAACTTTAAAGTAAGTGAATAAATCTGAAAATTTGGTTTAAGTGTATAAAATAACCCCATAAAACATAATTACTTGAAATAATCATTATATAGTAGGTTAGTGTGTTAAAAACCCAAAAAATACCAATTCAATGCAATTAGAGGCTTCAAAATAAAAAGTATGAAATCTGAAAATTTATTCTTGAGGTTATATTTTAAAGTTCAAAGCTTTTTAATCATGAAATACCCACAATAATTATTTTATAGGATTAGAAGCATAAAAAAATGAAATTAACACAACTTGTTCATAAAAATTGGAACTTAATAATCAGAAATTTTATACATAATCAAAATAATTATACTTTAATGTAATTTAAACATAATATGATTAGATAACTTGGTTATCAAGTTTTCAAGCCCTAAAACATGGACCATTAATACTTAAACCCTTATTTTCCCAATTAAACAAATCTAAAATTTTTATATTGTAAATAAAACATATTAACTTCATAAATTTATTATGTTTTATAACCCATGTATAATATCAAACCATAATAATAATAATTTAGAACAAAATTTGAGTAAAGATTGAAGCTTTTAATCAATTTAATAAAACAAAGAAGAGTAAAGAAAAGGAGAGAGAGAAGGGGCGAACGACAGGTGCTGGGCTGGTGGTCGGCGGCGGCTGTCAGCAGGCGGCAGGCTAGAGTGGTGGCGTCGGTTGGCAGCGAGTGTAGTGAGGAGTTTGAACTTTTTTTTCTTTGTGAATGCCGTGAAAAAGGAGAAAAGGAATTGAGGGTTTTCTTTTCCTTTTTTTTTGTGTGTTTTTATGTGAAAGGAAGAGGAAGAATAGGTGAGGGGTTTTTTTATTTTATTTTATTTTTTATTTGGGTTTTTGTTTCCTAATTTCATTAGGAGTAGGATTTGTGTAACTTGGCCTTGAGTAGGAATCAAACTTTGGGCCACTAAGTTAAGAGAGGCTTATAAACTAAATTGAAACTTAGTAGTTTTAGCTCACTAATAATGAAAATATTGTTACTCTTTCATCAAAATAATTCATACTATAAAATAAAAATAAAAAATATCTGTATAAATATTAAATAAATATAATTTAATTAGGTTGAAAATATTGGGAATTATAATAATTAAGGGTAAATTAGGAAGATTAATGAATAAAGTAAAATAATAAGCATATAATGGTCTTTACATACTGTAGACACCCATTTGTGTCTCCCTAAAACCAAACCCAGTGATGAGTACCTTTCACGTCGAATCATATCATAATCGAATGAAGTGAAAGTGTGGAAAGTTTAGTGTTGCGGATAGTTTTAATTTCTTTTCTTTTCTCTCTGTTTTTGAAAACCTATTTTGAGAGAACAGCCAATCCAGTTTGGTTGGTCCATGATATAGGTCCAATAATAGTGTATTTGGATGGGGCTTGAAAAGAGCTTTCCAACGATATATTATAAGCCCAATTCCGATGAATATTGAGGAAGTTATGGCCAAATTACTAAACTGGACCTGGTTTGAGCCTTATATGCGGCCCAATGATCTAGAGGAGGGTCTAATATGGATTTATCATTCCTAATGCAATTAGGAATGATTTTAGTCTTCTAAATTCTTCTAGAAGGTTCTTTTCATTCATAATTCAATTAGCATTGATAAATTGACTTTCGTTGACTTTTTAGAGTTTTAATCAGAATAAAAGAATGTTTTTGAAGAAAATACGATTTTATCCTCCTATACGGTTAAATTATATCTGATTTTAGAAAACGCGTTAAAAACGGGATTAGCGCCTAACGCCAGACATTAGCGCCTGGCGCTAGCGTTGGCGTTTGGCGCTAATGTTAGCGTCTGGCGCCAATTGCCGGCGTCGACGCTAATCAAGTTTTATCTGCGTCAGAACTCTATTTTGATTTTTTATCTTTTTGGTTGATTTTCTTTATAAATAGCGTTATAAAAATTCCGTTTTCATCATCAGTTCTTATTCTTTCTAATTCTCACCAACTCTCATCAGATTTTCTTATTTACTCTCTCTCTCTCTCTCTTTTCTAAACTAGCCTTCTCTCAAATATTAAAATTCCGCACTCATTAGATTTAGATACACCTAGCCACATTCGAAGTTGCCTTCGCCCTAGACGTGAAAGGTTTAATTTCTGAGGGTTTGGTCCCAAATCTCTCTTTCAATTATTTAATTTAATTGTTTTGTTTATTATTTTCCTTGAAGTTACTAACGTGTGTATTTTGTTATTAGAAAGAGGTACGAGGCATCAAAGTAAGTACTTTAATGGTTTGCATTGATGTTATGATATAGAGTTCATGCTTAGGTTGTTATTATGATATTCCTAGTATCATGTCTAGGGTAACTTTAATATTAAGTATGATTGCTATGATGCCTTTTATTTTCTTCCTAATATTTATGATTGTTAGTATCATGTTAGGGCTAAATATATGATTTTTATTGCTTAGTGACATGCTAGGATTTTTTTATTAATCTTGTTAGTATCATGCCTAGGATCTTGCTATGCTTTAATATTAACATGAATATGATTATGATTATAATTGTTATGATTTATGATGAGTATGATTATTATTATAATTTGTTATTATTATTATTATTATGATGATGATTATTATTATGTTGCTTGATTATTATTGTTATTGCTTGATCACGCCTTTTATGCATGTTTAAAGGGAATTTTGTACTTGTAATCACGCTTAATAAGATAATTAATAATCTTGTTAGGGTTAATTTGATTATAATTCAAGCGATCGCCAATAATAGTTTTATTTGTGCATTAATATTCAACCAACATAGATTAAACAGGTTTAGGGTAAACCTATTCATTGCATGTTAGTTAGAAAGCGCACATGAATACGATCAAAATAAAGTAGAGACCTATTATTAGGGCAGGTTCAATCTCTTTTAGGTTGGATTTGTACCTTCATCTCCGAACCCTATTTGGTTCAAGACCTTATGGAGTTGACGATCTCTTAGATCGTTAAGGGGTGTAACCTTCACCTCGTGGACGGTTTACAAGTTCCTAAAAAACTTGTTGGCGACTCTTTTGCTCTATCTTCTTTCCCTTTGGACGCCACCGTACTTTAGTGTATGATCACAGTGGGGTTCAAGCTAGGGGATTAACGCTTGAAATATTCCCTACAGTTTTTGGCGACTCTGCTGGGGAGGATTTCTATTTTAATTCCTGAATTTGTTTTGGCAATGATTTAGAATGAGTGGATGAGACTCGAAACGTTCTAAGTATTTCATGTGCGTAATTTTGATTAACATTATTGTCATATGCATAAAAAAGATCTCATTGGAAAGACCATCCGTAATGAGTTAAAAAATAGGATTTGTACACGTAGGAAATTTGAGAAATATCTTTCACAACTAGGATCGAAATAACACTGCGTGAAACTGGAAAATTTTATCGAGCACAGAAAGCTGCTGAGGCATGTAGGAATTAGCGTCAGCGACCAGAGTATTGGCGCCAGGCATTTAACTGTAGCGCCAGACGTTTAACAGCTAAAACCTGGCGCCAATCTCCGTTTGCTGGCGCCAAATTCATCCAATACCGAGCCAGAAATATGCGTTCTAATTTCGACCAGTTTTTCGCATTGTTTGCTCGATCCTACTTCCTGATTGAGTTTTTTCTCACTTTTCTGAAACCCATATGTGTTCTACATATGGACATAACCCTCTGGGAATTCATGCTCCATCTACCCGATTGAACGCTCTGAGCAACAAAGGGTACATCCGAGATTGTTGAATTCACCAAACCAAGGAAGCGAATTTTTTCTAAATTCGCGGTGTCCCATCCACTCGTGCCAACCCTTCATGGTTAGGCTTCCGCGCGGTGCATCTGGACAATTAACCATGGACCCTCTATTGACTAAACCATATCCCGAACTTTAGAGAACTAGAGTCATGGTTAGGTTGCAAACTCATTGCATCATATTGTGTCTACTTGACTAATTGTGCATTATTTGTTGTACATATACTATGTTTTCTTAACCGTTTGTTTGACTTGTGTTGAGATTAAATAAATTAATGACTTAAAAGAACTTTGCCTAATTAATTAATTAATTAATTTGAGTAAATAAAGTCTAATATTTTAATCAAAATCGACCTAGTACGACTTTAGGCATACCCCTGTTGATTAATGACTCCGAAAACAGTTCCAGATTGAAGCTCCAGCAATGGCGCCAAAGTCTGAACTGTAGCGCCACTCTGTGGAGTGTGGCGCCTGGCGACAACTCTGTCGTCTGGCGCTACACTACAAAGAGAGACGCCAGTCCTGTCGTTTTGACGACAGTTCGGATTATTGATCGAGTCATCACTGTGTGTCCAACTAACCAGTTTACTAATTAATTCGGTTAAATTTTACTGTCAATAATGCCTTGTTAAGACATTAATTGAATCTAGTCACATAGTCTAGCCACATGGTCGTGACACGAGTCCAAGTATGTCACCTGCACTCACTAGTCTTAGCACACACTTTGAGTACATATCACCATGACCATGTCTTAGGTTCATGCATGAGTCGGTTTTTTCCGTCATTTGAGTTGGGGGTACATTATATTCCTAATTTTCCATATCCCTCCATCTACATCATTTTTCTTCACATTTTATTCCAATATTTCTTCACTTCCTCCATCCATTGCATGTTGAATAAAGTTTGAGTCAAATAATTAACAATGAATATCCCCAAATTCCTTTTCCACAGTACTTGGTCGAGGAGAGAAGCGATTAATCAAGGATAACCTCTTTATTCAAGTCTTACTTTTTGATAAACCGATTCGTCAAAAGAGGAAGGCTAAAAAGATAATGGCAACTCAAGAGGAAGTTAATGAACTTAGTGTAGGCGTCGCTCGAAGTGCGCCTACGTAAAAAGCATGTTGTGAATATGCTTGGCACTCATAGGAAGTGGGAATTGACATTACGATTAGGGACAAATAAAGTAGGGAGCCGCCAACAAGTTTTTAAGGAACTTGTAAACCGTTCACGGATCATAAAAGGCAACCACGATAAAGGGACAACGATAGGCAACAACGATTGACCCGTGAAGGTTACACCCCATTCATAATCCATGAGATTACTAACTCCATATGGTTCAATTCGGAACCACGAAAGGAGGATCGGGGATGATGGTACGAAGTGAGTCATGGAGTCACATTCGCCCGTATTGGCCTCTACTCGATTCTTATATTGAAAAGCATTCATGTGATCTCAAAGGCATACAAACAATAATTCAATTCGCTCCAAACTAGTATTTAACTAAATTGGTTTAAGATTAATGCACACACAATTCTAAAATATTGGTGATCACTTCAATTAATAATAAGATTAAAAGGATCCTAAACCGGTTGTCCAAATTATCTTATTAGGGGTGATTTTCAATTACATATTCCTTTAAACATGTAATATGGTGATCAATAACAATTATAGAACAACATTAATATTAAAACCAATTTAATCACAATTCCAACAACATAAAATCGTTAGAAAAATTTAATAATAAAAATAAAAGGAGCATGACTCTTACTTTGATTCTGTTTGTTTGCAACTACAAAATAATAAACGAGTTATTAACTTCAAGAAAATAATAAAGCAATAATTAAATTAAATTAAATAAAGTAAGGTAGATTTGGGGCCAAACCCTCAAACAGTTCTACCTTTCACGCCTTGGCTTAAGGATAGAACCACGAGTAAAGTATGGACTCCTTTGAGTACTTGAAGAAGGTATTTTGAAGTAGAAAAGGGGTAGGCTAGTGTTTAGGCTAAAGCATAGAAGAGAGAAAATAAAATAAGAGAATTCCTCGGTGACCCGTACATCATAAATGAGGGGATATTTATAGGGAAAATGTGCTGAGGGAGCACACGGAACCCTAAAATGATAAAAACCCTAAAAGAGTATCCCGTGACACGGTCAGACTGTACCGTGACACGGGAAGCTCCACCGTTAGACGGTACATCTTCCCGTGATACGGTACATTTTTGACGTGACGCGGGAAATTTTCAGACAACGGGATAAAAAACGCGTTAAGGGTTTACGCGGAAAAGACACGGAATGTCCCGTGTCACGGCAGACCTCCCGTGTCACGGGAAGATCCACCGTCAGACGGGAAGGATTCCCGTGACACGGTGGCAGTCTGCCGTGGCGCGGGAATTTCCAGTCCATTTTCCGTCTAAATACATTTTTAACCCTAATTTCCTTCGGCTTTTTAAGTGCCGATTGATAATTTCGGGCCTTTTCTGACTTTTATTATTCGGGCTAAAATAAGAAAATAATTAAATAAAAATAAATAAAATGTTTGGGCCAAAAATAAATAATAAAACAATAAAATAAAAAGGCTTGGGCTAAAAATTAATTAATAAGTTTGGGCTGAAATTAAAACTATGCTTTTACCAAACATCAAGACTAATCCATGGACTGTTCAAAAATATGAATTTAATAAAATACGATTTTTTAAGCACTCTCGGGATTAAATACTAAACCCGACCAATAGTGGCGGTGAAAGGTTGTTCATCATCGGGTTTGGTTTTGGGGAGACATTTTTAGGTGTCTACACTTAGGAGTCAATTGACTGACGTGACTGAGGTGTTAAAGGCTTTAAACCTCAAAATCAATGACCCTGTGAAGCAACAACAAATGAACCTTATGCAAGAAAGCTTGAGAAAGCTATCTAGTGACTATAAATTTCAGGGCATTAGTTCACAAGGGGTCTCGCTGGACAAGGAGCTTCTTCCGCATAAGTTCAATGCCACTGACATCCCTAAATTCAAGGCAACAGATAACCCTTACTTTCATCTAAGAGCTTTTGAAACTATAATGAGCATTAAGGGGATCGATAAGAAATTCTTTCATTCTTTGTTTTCTTTATCTCTTGAGACCGTTTGTCAACAATGGCTCTTTTCCCTTGACAAAGAGAAAACCTTTTCTTGGGAATCGATAACAAACGCTTTCATAGATAAATATAAGTGCAACATCCAAGACGAGACAGACCACAAACAACTTGAGATGATAAAACAAAAAGAAAACGAAGGGTTCACTTCTTTCTTCAACAAATGGAGGGAAACTTCCGCTAACATGGTTAAAGTATCTATTGAAAAAGAATCTGTGAGGATGTTTATCAAGAATATCCAAGGGAAGTATTCAAAGCACTTAAAATACCAACACAATTTGAATACTTTCAAGGCTGTCTATAATATTGGCATTGACATTGAAGATGACCTTCTGAAAGATAATAGTGCGAGAGCAAAGAAGAACGACCATCCTTCTTCTTCCTCTCCCATTAATAAGGTACATGCTACGAACACCTCTAAATCGCGAATCCAAAGGTCAAAAAGAGTGTTCACTCCACTTGGTATGAGTTATGAAACAGCTTTCGAGAAGCTACACCACAAAGGACTAGTCATGCCCATAGGGCCTATCAAAGATCCAGTTCCAGAGGCTAGGCCACCCAAGTGGGACCCTAATAAACACTGCAAATACCACTAAGGAAAGGGTCACGACACTGAGGAGTGTTGGAAACTCAAAGAAGCTATTCAAGATCTGATCGATGACAATAAAACTTCCGAGGTTCTAGCCATTGAAGAAGATCAAACACCCTTCGATCCATCACTTCTTATCACACCTGTAGGAGAGCCCATGATCGAGACAGCTTATATAACCTCTCTCGATGAAGTGGCCATGATTGGGGAGGATGAAAGTCTTTTCATAGATAATAACAGGGAAGACTCGTCAAGTCTAAAAGAGGACGTTCGAAAACTGCAAGATGTCGTTGCCATGCTCTTGAATATGGTAGAAGGATTAGCAAATCGGGTGATGGTCATCGAACGAAATTCTCGCCAAGGGTTTAATGAAGAACTCAATGCTCCTAAGCCACGGGCAAAACGGACCATTGAAGAATACACACCAATAGGAATGACTTACAATGAAGCTTTTGACTGTCTTCACGATCAAGGTCATAGTCACTCCATTGGTCCCAGTCAAGACCCTCCACCTGAAAAACGTTTTCCCAATTGGGATCCAAATTCCTATTGTCGATACCATAGAGGTCGCGGTCACACTACCGAAAAGTGTCTCGCCCTCAAGGATCGTGTTCAAGACTTCATTGATTCAAATATCCTTCATGTTCCTCCGCGCGACAAGAAGGCCAAGATTAGTAACGATAGTAACAGTGGCTGTAAAGGGAAGAAGAACGACTATCCTTCTTCTTTCGAAAACACCTACTCTAGTAACAGTGTTGGTACTTTCGACCTTAATGAGATCTTAGCCATGGATAGTCGAGGATTTAGAAAGCAACAAAAAAAGGATTTTACCCCTATTGGAATTAGCTACGATGACGCTTTCGATCGACTCCATGCCAAGGGACTCATTACTCCTATTGGACCTCTTTAAGATCCCCCGCTTGAGAAGAGGTTGCCTAGTTGGAATCCAAATGTGCGCTGCAAGTACCATCAAGGTAGGGGTCATGCCACTGAGAGCTGTTGGAAGCTAAAGGAGGCTATCACTAGTACAAAAACATTCATTTGCGTCGCTCATTTAGGCTATATTTGCGTCACTTCTATGAGCAACGCAACTGCTCGCGACGCAAATGACTTTTTTTTCGTAACTTATATTTGTTATTTGCATCACTTCTTTAATAAACGAGTGACGCAAATGACTCTTTTTAATAACATATATTCTATTATTTGCGTCACTTCTTTAATAAACGAGTGACGCAAATGACTGGTTTGAGGAAGAGAAAATGAGCTATTTGTGTCGCTTCTTAGAAAAAAAATTTAATCCACATTAAAACAACATTATAATTTGCCAAATTGTATCCCTTCATATATGATATTATACAATAGTGCAAGACAAAAAAAAATCATAATAAAAATAATAAGATCAAATACAAATTTCGACAGAATTTCCTTTGTATTTTGGCCTACCCATTAATTTGGGATTGACGGCGCCTTGTATTAGCAACTTGTCAAATAGGTTTACAACAGAACAATATTGACATCTTCATCATTAATAACACAAGCACCAGGTAAACCAAATGCGTTCATTTCAAGCCTAAGAACTATAACAAAAGAATCCAATAAATAATATGGAATTTGAAGCCAGTATAATTCAATTTAGGGGCAATATCTTCATTTTCCCTAACATGAACAAGTCCTTAATGGAAGTCCACTTCCTTTTTCTCTTGCAAATAGTTTAAAGTCACCGGCTCCTAAAATCAAATATAATGAATCAATAAACAATCAGAGTTGAGAATGAAGCATCAAAGCAACAAAATAATATTCTACAATTATTTAAACAACTACATTACTTTTCCAAGAAAAATACTAATAGTTGTTCCTCTAATTAAGTATACTAGAGGAGGATTGTATCAAATGAATCCTTAGTTTCGAGAATAGGATGCTAACAATTTCCAATTACAGAAGTGTAATATGGTCTTTCCAATAATAAGCAAAGACACATGGCAAATTAAGGCATCAGATTTCAAAATTAAGTATAAAAACATATGTTCTGCTTTGGATTCTGCTTTTGATTTCAAATAATATATTGTTTAACAAAATAACAGTGCAAACAATTAATATGTAAGGACAACAAATACATGCATCTTTTCAAAAGGAACCACATACAAAAATATAAGCATAAATGCCAAGCACATGCATATCTGACTCTATACATAATAATGCCCATAAAAGTGAAACAAATAGACAATGTTACAAGCATCATTCAACCTCAAATATAGATACTCAAAATAGAGATGAAAAAATTAGCAAAAACCTTTCTACATAAGCATCTTTCCAGAAAAACCATAATTTTAAATTTGAAAGGGCGTGTTATCGCCAAATAGATAACATGATGGACCAATTGAGGAAGAACTGCACTTCACAGTTGTGGTTAAAAGTTTTCAATAATATAGCTAGTTGGACACTATAATATGAAGATCACAGCATCACACACGTACAGCTAACAACATAAAGCTACAGGGGAAAGGCTCCACTCTCCTTTTATAAAAACCATGTAGATTCACAAGAACTTGAATGACCATTCTTCCAACTCAAACAGCCACATGAATTATGACAAACCTCAAGATAACAACACAATAAACAAAATACAACAAAATAGTAAAATTAAACTAAGTTCATCCAAAATTGAACCCTTAATTCAATCTAGTATGAAAACTTGGTGGTGCAGCTTCGTTCATAATTACTAAAGTATACTCAAGTTGAACTTGTTAGGCTCTTCTTTGGCCTGCACCGTGCCTAGAGTCTCTATCTATCTATAATGACTCTATTCCGATCTGCAAGTTTCTTAAGGTATTTCTATCTTGGCAAATACTTGATCTTGATTGCTCATATTTCTGTTTATCTTAGGTGGTTTGTCTTGATAGGCTGATTTTGTTATAATTTTTTACATAACTTGGAATTTTTGTGTAAATAATATGAATTATAAAAAGGAACTGATCTGACCACCACAAACAATTGTCCATATTAAGTTATACACTAGAGTTAGTAAAACATTAGAGACTGTCTTGCATTGTTACTGTTGTTGCATAGGCATTTCGAATCAGAAAACAAATTGTGGTGACTTGATGGCTTTATAACTAGAATAAATTCAAATCAGAAAACAGTAAGAACACATAACATATCTTACCTTGGTTGAAATCAACTACATAAATTCACCAAAACAGAACCAAAATTCCTTAGAATCGAGTATAAATCCTAAATTTCTTTGATTTGTGGGCAATATATATTGCATTTGATGAATCCTAAATTCGAATATGAACCCCCAAAAAGCTGTTATTTATAAACATGCTTGTAAATCTAGAATTCGTGCAAAAAACAGCAACAAAATAGTAGATTAAACTAAATTAATTTACAATTGAACTCCAAATATCTATGTGGATTGAAGTGCATGATAAAAAAGAAAAGAGATGATGAGGTCTTACCTTGCTTGAAATTGATTTTGCATATGCAACTTCAGCAACAATAGAGCCAAAATTCCATATTATTGAGTACAAACCCTAACTTTCAGAGAATCGTAACAAATTGCTCCTAATTTGAACGAAAATCCAACTTCCTTCCTTAGATCTGTGTGTAAACTCTGTTGCAATCGTAGAACAAAAAAAAACCCAAAACCCAAAATTCAAAACTCAAACTTAAGTTTTCTCACAATTATGCTTGGTTTTTTTTGTCAAAAATTCTAGGGTTTTATTAGGACAATATTAACTAGCTTTTGATTTGAGTTTTCAATTGATATTTTGCTCAAATTTAAGGTAATTTGCTCGATTTTCTGCAATTGAATTTCGTGGGGGGTTTTGGGTAGATTTTTTGCTCTAAAGTATGGTATTTTGGCTCGGATTTGCTCGAATATAAGGGGTTTTGCCTCACATTTGCTGGGATTATTGATTAGTGGTCAAATTTTTGTAATGTTTTGGGTTTTTGATGTTGAATTTCTGGAAATTTTGGGGTAGGTTGAATTTTCTAGGGTTTGAACTTTGAAGTATTGAAGTTCGAACAACAGAAGGCATCGACTATTTATGTAAGTCGTAATGGTCGCGTCGCTTGTCAATAAACGAGTGACGCAAATGACTCACAAAGGTTATTTGCGTCGCTTGTTAATAAACGAGTGACGCAAATGACAATGTTATTTGCGTCACTCCTATTTATAAAAGCGACGTATATATAAGTAAGTTGAAATATGTCAGACATTTGCTTCGCTTTGTAACAAATGTCCGACGCAAATTACTGATAATGTTGTCAAAATATCTCATTTGCGTCATTTGTTTCTATGAGTGACGCAAATAAGGCGACGCAAATGAGAATTTTTCTACTAGTGTATCCAGCATTTGATTGATAATAACAAGCTTCCCATGCCTCCAGTTAACAAGAAGAGCGAGTGATGATAAAGAAAACAACAAAGGCGAGCTTCAACGACAAAATTTCATGATCTTTTTTCTTTTTTTTTATTCACCTTTTCCCCAATAAGTCTAGCATAGACACCTTTCTATTCTCTTTAGATTTATTTTGTAGGATCATTATTTCTTTTCCTTAAATAAAATGAGCATTTATTTCCTTGCATATGATCATTGCATTGCATTGCAAAAAAAAAAAAAAAAAAAAAAATCCATGTTGAATTAAGCACAAGGTATACCAATGATTTGAGGCACCTCTTGTAGCCACATCATATTACCTTTCACCCTTCAAATATGCAATCTTTTTTTGATAAACCACTTTGAGCCTCGTCTAACGATAGACCTCTCATTTTTTTTTAACCCATATCTATCTAATCTTGAGATGGGATAGTGTGCAACTTATGCAATTTTCAATTTCATAAAAAGCTTGAGTGACTTCAAAAGATTAAAATAGCAAAAAAATAATAATAAAAGTGTACAAAAGGGCAAGTGTTCCTATGTCTTTGACATGAACATGTCTTTGATATGAATACGTCTCAGATTGCGTTTCTTATCGAGTGCTCGGTACCGTGCCTGAGAAACATGAATGCCAAGTGAGTGATAGACCGCATGATCGGGATTTCCCACACTTATAAAAATAAAAAAATAAGTGCTAAAGCAAAAAGAAATAAAAAAAAAGAGAGCTAAACCTCAAGCATAAAAATACAAATATTCCAAAAGCAAAGTTGCACACCTTGGGGGCTTATATAGGGTCTTGAGCCTTTATCCCTTTCTTCTATAACATTTAGCCTAACCACGTTACAACCCTTAAAAGACCTCTTTGAGGTATACATACACTTGTGTGAGGTTCGGCTAGAGCTACGTTCGGCGTGATTCCTGACGGATACGTAGGCAACATCACATCGAGGTGCGGCCGTAATAAAAATGCATGCATATTCAAATTCACACATTTACACCATGATCATATCAAGGGATCTCCAATGCTCATCCTTATTCATGTAGAGCTAGACTTGGGGGCTTGATCCCTACATCATTAGCTTACCTAACCTAAGAGTCACCACCATTTGACTCTTTTAAAAAATAATATATTTCCACACACTTAGCCCTTGTGGCCTAACTTTAGTATCACTTTCACACACCGCACAGATACATGACCAAATATACTTTCCCTTAGGAACCCTTTGTCATGAAATCTTAACACAACATTGAAGCATGTATTGTCATATCAAAATCACTCATCAATCATAATCATCATTGCATCACAAAGTATGAAGTTCTTAGCCTCCGCGCCTAAGTTACCTAAATACTTTCATTATCGAGTCAACTAGGATAGTTTAAGATGTTACAATCCTTGTACTGTGAGAGACAACGTTAACGGATTAAGCTTATTCAACATGCACCTTCAAAAACTTCGCTTCTTTCTTTTTTCGCGTCTTTCTTTTTTGGGAGAAAGTCGGTACCCTCCACAAAAATGACGGAAAATTTTTTCTTTTTTGCATTTTTGAGTCGCACGATCACAATACAATGCACACACGAGTCATGAGTCACACGTGTCATTTCACTTCGAGCCGAGTCAACCTCGAGTCAATCACAGCGAGCCAAGTTTATACCTTGAGTCGTGTCAAGTCAATGAGTCAAGCGACATTAAACCTTAGGTCAACCCTAAGATAATTAAAGATATTAGCAAAGTTCTATAGTAAAAAGTAAATACAGGTGCAGCAGAATAGGGAAGACCCTACTCCAGCGCCAGATGACAACATCTAGCGTCTGACAGCAGGTTTTAGCGCCTGGCGCTAGATCCCAGCGTCTGGCGACAGAGCCAATTCTTAGCGCCAGAGATATTTCAGCAGCGACAGAGCTCGAAGCCTCTTAGAAAGGTGATTTCGACCTCATACAACAATTTCGGGTTCCTTGGTACGCCACTTAGCCCCTATAAGCAATTTGACATGATTAAGTAGTCGGTTTGATTACAATCGCAATGAGTGATCGACCTGACGAAAGATCGTCTCACTTAGCTTAAAGCGCCTAAGCATTGGCTCATCACGGAGACATCGACATAATGGTTCACAAGCAGCAAACCACCGACGTACTGGCATAGCGGAAGCAAAGTTCAAGCGAGCTTTAGAGATCGACAAGCGTTGGTCTTTGGAAAATTTTCTTCGGAATATTATCCCAATGATCATCAAAAAGCTCTTTTGTTCAGAGACGCATGAACAATCCTTTCAAGCTCTTTTGTTCAGAGACGCGTGGACATATCATCAAAGCTCTTTTGATCAGAGACACGTGGACATATTATCAAAGCTCTTTTGCTCAGAGACGCGTGGGCATCCTATTATTAAGCTCTTTGTTCAGAGACGCGTGGACATTTCATTCAAGCTCTATTGTTCAGAGACGCGTGGACATATTAAAAAAAAAGGAAGCTCTTTGTTCAGAGGCGCGTGAACATATCCAAAAAAAAAGAGGCTCTTTGTTCAGAGACGAGTGAACATCGAAACAGCAAGATGGCGTTCCCTAGATTGTGGAGAGTTGTCACAAACAACTGAAGGAGATTTCAAGCGAAGTTGTCTTCGATCATGTTCCCTTAGACGTGGAGGATGGTCACAGAGCGGAAGAGGATTGTTTCAAGCGAAGCAATCTTCGATAGTGTTCCCTTAGACGTGGAATATTATCAAAGCAGAAGAGGATCGTTTCAAGCGAAGCAATCTTCTAAATTGGAAGCAGTTACAAGCGTAGCGGTTTTCAAGCGGGATGACATTCTCTTGGCAGGAGGTCATCAAAACAACAGTAAAGCGGTAGCAAATCGGTTACTTCTAGAGACGTGTGCTCGACGGTGCAAGATACGCGTTTCTTAACTCTTTTATCTATTTAACTAACGCTAGTTTGCAGGTATCGGCGTTACAAGAATGATTTAGGATCGCAGAACGTTCTGAATCATTCTCCGTCCCTATCAATACTTTGACTTTTGTTTTCGAAACTCGTGTTTCTCCAAACTCAGTCAAAGTGGGGGCTTATGTAGACACCCATTTGTGTCTCCCCAAAACCAAACCCAGTGATGAGTACCTTTCATGTCGAATCATATCATAATCGAATGAAGTGAAAGTGTGGGAAGTTTAGTGTTGCGGATAGTTTTAATTTCTTTTCTTTTCTCTCTGTTTTTGAAAACCTATTTTGAGATAACATCCAATCCAGTTTTGTTGGTCCATTATATGGGTCCAATAATAGTGTAGTTGGATGGAGTTTGAAAAGAGATTTCCAACGATATATTATAAGCCCAATTCCGATGAATATTGAGGAAGTTATGGCCAAATTACTAAACTGGGCCTGGTTTGAGCCTTATATGCGGCCCAATGATCTAGAGGAGGGCCTAATATGGATTTATCATTCCTAATGCAATTAGGAATGATTTTAGTCTTCTAGATTCTTCTAGAAGGTTCTTTTCATTCCTAATTCAATTAGCATTGATCAATTGACTTTCGTTGACTTTTTAGAGTTTTAATCAGAATAAAAGAATGTTTTTGAGGAAAATACGATTTTATCCTCCTGTACGGTTAAATTATATCTGATTTTAGAAAACGCGTTAAAAACGGGATTAGCGCCTAACGCCAGACATTAGCGCCTGGCGCTAGCGTTGGCGTCTGGCGCCAATTGCCGGCGTCGGCACTAATCAAGTTTTATCTGCGTCAGAACTCTGTTTTGATTTTTTATCTTTTTGGTTGATTTTCTTTATAAATAGCGTTCTAAAAATTCCGTTTTAATCATCAATTCTTATTCTTTCTAATTCTCACCAACTCTCATCAGATTTTCTTATTTACTCTCTCTCTCTCTCTTTTCTAAACTAGCCTTCTCTCAAATATTAAAATTCTGCACTCATTAGATTTAGATACACCTAGCCACATTCGAAGTTTCCTTTGCCCTAGACGTGAAAGGTTTAATTTCTGAGGGTTTGGTCCCAAATCTCTCTTTCAATTATTTAATTTAATTGTTTTGTTTATTATTTTCCTTGAAGTTACTAACGTGTGTATTTTGTTATTAGAAAGAGGTACGAGGCATCAAAGTAAGTACTTTAATGGTTTTCATTGATGTTATGATATAGAGTTCATGCTTAGTTTGTTATTATGATATTCCTAGTATCATGTCTAGGGTAACTTTAATATTAAGTATGATTGCTATGATGCCTTTTATTTTCTTCCTAATATTTATGATTGTTAGTATCATGTTAGGGCTAAATATATGATTTTTATTGCTTAGTGACATGCTAGGATTTGTTATTAATCTTGTTAGTATCATGCCTAGGATCTTGCTATGCTTTAATTTTAACATGAATATGATTATGATTATAATTGTTATGATTTATGATGAGTATGATTATTATTATTATGATTATTATTATAATTTGTTATTATTATTATTATTATGATGATTATTATTATGTTGCTTGATTATTATTGTTATTGTTTGATCACGCCTTTTATGCATGTTTAAAGGGAATTTTGTACTTGTAATCACGCTTAATAAGATAATTAATAATCTTGTTAGGGTTAATTTGATTATAATTCAAGTGATCGCCAATAATAGTTTTATTTGTGCATTAATATTCAACCAACATAGATTAAACAGGTTTAGGGTAAACCTATTGATTGTATGTTAGTCAGAAAGCGCACATGAATACGATCAGAATAAAGTAGAGGCCTATTATTAGGGCAGGTTCAATCTCTTTTAGGTTGGATTTGTACCTTCATCCCCGAACCCTATTTGGTTCAAGACCTTATGGAGTTGACGATCTCTTGGATCGTTAAGGGGTGTAACCTTCACCCCGTGGACGGTTTACAAGTTCCTAAAAAACTTGTTGGCGACTCTTTTGCTCTATCTTCTTTCCCTTTGGACGCCATCGTACTTTAGTGTATGATCACAGTGGGGTTTAAGCTTTAACGCTTGAAATATTGCCTACACATACTATTCAAAATAGAGAAAGGAACAACATTGTAGGTCTCTAAAATAGAAAAACAATAAATATATTGTGGGACGGTGGGGGTATGTATTCTCATACAAGGTCATGATGTTGTAATGACTTTTACTGTTATCACATACAAATAGGTTAAACAACACCTACTACCATCCTCCTTCAACAAGGGTTTATGTAAATATGAAATTGAAATTTTGCTACATCTCCCAACAAATATAAGTAACACCACTTCCATTAAAGGAACACATTTTTATTAAAACTAAAGAGATTAAAATTAAAAGGGCAATTCCAACGGTCAAACAGCTCCATTTCATCCTCCAATTAACCCTGAATTTGACTTGTCTTCGCTTTTCGATCTATTATATTGGGTGCTTCCAATATCTAAGTTTTATTTTTTAGAAAAATTCACTTTAATTTATTAATACAAACTTTCAGCGATTTACTCTCAATAATCCCAATTTACATTTATTAGGGAGCACTATGAACTTTTGGGTTGATTTTCTTCCACTTTTAAGAAAGGGTGATTTTTATTTTGTAAAAGCTATGTGTGATGTGTCGCAACATAATTGGTCCAAATTTTAAAATATAATTAAAAAAGCTTCCCAGCCAGCCACCATCCTTCCTTCCCTTAGCCCCAACCCCCAGCTCAAACGATATTCGACTGCCCACCTCCCTTAACAACCAATAACAGCCGGTCGGCCTCTCCTTACCCCTAAAACCACTCAGCGACCCACCTACACCATCGAAACCACCCCCTTCCCCAAAATAGCCCCTCCTTTCTCAGGTCGATGAAAGCGCCCCTCCTCCCTTCCCTCGTTGTTAAAACGGCTGATTTTTAGACCCCTCAATTGGAGATGATTGCCAAGAAATTAAATGTAGTTGTGTTACTGTAGACACCTAAAAATGTCTCCCCAAAACCAAACCTTATGATGAACAACCTTTCACTATCATTATTGTTCGGGTTGAGTATTTTATATTTGGAGTTCTTAAATCCATGTTTCCATTCAATACATTTTATAAACCAATCCATTTCCTAGCTCATTTCCCTAAACCATAACCTGTTTTCCTCCTTACGTGTCCACATTGCAAAACCAAGAGAAACTGATTTTTTTGCCCGTATAATTATGATCCAATTATTATTTGGTTAGATAGGCCTTTTAATAAGCTTTCCAACAATATATCATAAGCTCAGTTCCGATTTAAAACAAAGAAGATGTGAGCCAAACACTAAACTCGACCCAAAACCAACACCCTTCTAATAAAATGACCATATCTTAAAATATAAAAATTATTTTGACCTGATTTTAATTGGGTAGGAAAGTAGGATTGATAAGATTTCTAATGATATATTATATGCTTTATTTCGAGTTACGGACCAAAAGTTATCATGATTTAAAAAACGCGTAAAAAATTGGAATTACCGCGCACAGTGTAAAAGCACCGTGTCACGGCGCCTGATGCCATGGCACGGTGCCTGGTGCCGTGACATAGTAATTTACGACGTATCACGGTGCTATTTTCCATTTTTTTGCGTTAAAATCCACCGTGCCACGGTACTTGTTGCCGTGACACGGTATTTTTCACTGTGTCACGGTGCTTTTTATGTGATTTTTAGCGTTTTCTCACGCACTTTTTTACCGTGACATGGTGTACTGTACCGTGCCACAGTGGACACTGCCGTGTCACAGTACGTGTGCCGTGTAACGGAATTTTCTCCGCGTAAACCCTTCACGTGTTTTATCTTTTGTAGCCTATTTTCTGTCCCGCGTCACTCCAGAATATCCCGCGTCCCACAAGGCTTTCCCGTGTCACGGCATATTTTGCCGTGTCATGGCATTATTTTCCGTGTTGCGGTGGTGTTTTTAGGGATTTTATCCTTTTTAGGGTTCTGTGTGTTCCCTCTACTCATTTTCCCTATAAATACCCCCCCTCCTTTCTACAGTTCGGGGACAAAAAAAAAAAATCATTCTCTCTCTCCCTACACCAAAAATATTCTTTTCTCCCTCTTTAGTCTAATTTCTAGCCTTCTTATTCTTCCATAATACTTCTCCTAAGCACTCCAAGGAGTCCATACTTAACCCGAGGTTCCGTCCTTAAACCAGGGCGTGAAAGGTATAATTAACCGAGGGATTGGACCAAATCAAGTCTACTTTTTATTTAATTTAATTTTCATTTGATTTATATTTTTTTATTGAAGTTACTAACAATTTATTAATGATGTAGAAATTTAAAGGAACGCGCGGAATGTGAGTAATTAAATAATTTAATTACTCTGATTTTATTTTAATATTGCTAGTATCGTGATTAGGTTTATTTATATTTGATTTCACTAACGCTATTATTGTTAAATTGCTTCCAATACTAATGCTTATTTTATTATATTTATTGATCACCATATTGCATGTTAAAGGGAATATGTAATTGAAAATCACGCCTAATAATATAATTTGGACAACCGGTTTAGGTTCCTTTTTAATCTTATTATTTAATCTAGTGATCACGATATTTTAGAATTATGTGTTGCATTAATATTCAACCAATTTAGCTTAATTATAGTTTGGAGCAAATTGAATCTTTGTTTGCATGCCTTTGAGATTGCAGGAATCACTTTTCACTATAAGAATCAAGTAGAGGCCAATACGGTCGAATGTGACTCCATGACTCACTTCGTACCATCATCCCGATCCTCCTTTCGTGGTTCCGAACCATGCGGAGTTAGTAATCTCATGGATTATGAATGGGGTATAACCTTCACGGGTCAATCGTTGTTGCCTATCATTGTCCCTTTATCGTGGTTGCCTTTTATGATCCGTGAACGGTTTACAAGTTCCTTAAAAACTTGTTGGCGGCTCCATACTTTCCTTATCCCTAATCGTATATGTCAATTCCCACTTCCTAAGAGTGTCAAGCATATTC
The DNA here is from genome assembly GCF_948465745.1 of Chenopodium album. Lineage (NCBI taxonomy): Eukaryota > Viridiplantae > Streptophyta > Magnoliopsida > Caryophyllales > Amaranthaceae > Chenopodium > Chenopodium album. Next base: position 30,728,944 of record NC_137834.1, read on the forward strand.
ATAACATGCTTAACGTAGGCGCACTTCGAACGACGCCTACAATTACTCAAGGTTTTTGTGGTAGATTTTTATAGATGTTTTTTTTACAAAATAAATAAATAAATAAATGGCAGTTGTTATCAAAGCAGTCATTATAATGGTAGTTGTTGGTAAAATTTTCTTAAATTTTAACAAAATTACCCTATATCTAAAGTATAATACTCCCTTCATCCCTTTTTATTAGGTACGTTTTGACTTTTACATGTTTGTCAATACACCTATTTAATTATTATTCATTACATACTTTTAAAAATTATAACGATTGAATATTAATAGAGTATTCATTGAGAAGAATCAAACATGATCTCACATGACTTTTTTACTTTTGTGAGTAAATTTGAAGATTATCTAATTCTCCCACTATCCTAGAAACATGACACAATCAACATTATTGCACACATGTCAATGCACTATTTTGACTTTATTTGTATAAAGATTAATAAAAATTATTTTAAAAATTATATTTTGAAAGTTTATATGTTTACCTATTTAACAACATATTTTATGATAAAATATGTTTTTATTATGTTAGTAAAAATTATAATCAAAATTAATACATGAATAGTGAAAAAAGTCCAATAATGTCTCATATATTTTGGGACAGAAGGAGTATTATGAATAACGTTTAAAATCTAAACATGACCGATAAAAAGAAGCAGATGAAGATTATAAATAGTATTTAAAATTCGATAATAACCAATAAAAATAAACGGAGTAGTTTACTACAAAATTAATCATCCTAAAGTTGTGGTAAAAAAATAACATCGTAAAGTAATTGAAACACTTTAATATACTCCCTCCGTTACGAGTTACTCGCAACAAAGGGGGAGTTTGCGGACTCCTAGGCAAAATGTTGAAAGTATGATTAATGTAAAATAAGGGCATATACTTAAGTGTTAATCTAACCCTAAAATTAAAAAGAAAAAAATTGAAGTTTTAATTTACAATCCAGCAGCTGAAATCACGAACCACCACCACCTAGCACCACGAAACCACCCAACACCACCACCTTGCAGAGCGAAACCACCCAAAAAACCACCCACCAACACGAATCACCGACCACCACCATAACCAAGCATTCGCCAACCCAAAACCACAATCCACCACCACCCACAACCCCAAACCCACAACCAACAAACCCAGAATACGCGAACCTACAACCCACAAACCCAGAACCCAGAACCCCACAACCCACGAACCGAAAATCGATGAAGTGACGACCCAAGAATTCCGTGAGAAAAAACACTATCCACAATCATTAATTAAGGCTTAAATTGGTCAAATTTAACCATCAAAATCCTATATCTAGAGTTTTCATGGTTAAATTTGACCATATGACCATAAAACCTTCAAATTTGAGCTTCGCCACCAAGGACAGAACAAAAACAGAAATGGAAGGGAGAAAAAACGGCAGTGGCTAGAAGCAAGGGGAGATCGGTGACGGTGCCGGCGACAGTGGCGGTCTCCATGGAAGGTTGCGGTCGAATTAAGGGGAGATGAACAAAGAGAGAGAAACTTCTTGGATGATGAATATAGAGTGGAGATCAGTGGTAGGTGGTGTGGTGGATGAAGATGATGAATTTGGATGGAATGAAAATTACTTTGGTGGAAATAGTTAAGTTAATTAATGTTAAGGTTTAAGTTAATAAGATAAAATTAGTAGTTTAATTAAGATGCTTAATTAAAAATGTAAGGGTAATTTTGTAAAATCACACTAGAAAACTTACTAAAAAAGGAAAAAAAAGTTTGTTGCGAGTAATGTGTAACGGCCATTTATAGTAAATGTTGCAAGTAATTCGTAATGGAGGGAGTACATTTTGTTGATACATAACATTATTTTACCTTTAATAATTTTGATTGTATATTTAGGGCCTGTTCTCTTCAGCTAATTTTCAGTTCATTTCAGTTTAGCTCTGATAAGTTCAGTTCAGTTTAGTTCTTATCTTAATTTCCTTCTCTCATAAAATATCCAGTTCAGTTCAGTTTAGTTCTTATCTTAATTTTCTTCTCTCATAAAATATCCAGTTCAGTTCAGCTTAGTTTAATCAATCATAACAGATCCTTATTATGATTAATTGATACTATGAAATTTTATAAAATGTATCAATTTTTTGTGCATATTATTTATAGAATTCAAGTCAAATTCCTAACAAATTATGCCGATTAAAGTGAAGTGCACTTTAAAAAATGGAGGGATTATTTTTCTTGCATTAAATGTTTGAATTTATTATAAAATGATTTATTATAAAATAATTTTTAATAATTGTAGTTAAATAAAGATATCTTAATGAATGTTATTTTTATATTAATAATATATATCAAAGTTATCAAAATTGAGATTCCATTTAAATTGTAAGGGATTTAGATGTGTATGTGTTATTGATGATAGTAGTCGTTTCAGAAGTTTTTCTACAAGTTTTTATTTCTCACATGAGATGGTTTTTTCTTGTTTATAGCTTAGAATATTTTAATAATTATGCAATTTTGTTTTGACAATCAATATTTTACGATATAGGAGAATTCAAGTGAGATGAATTTTTATTTGGTATGTATGCATTTATGAATTTTTTAATGTTCGCATAGTATCATATTAGGTATTTTACATACTTTGAAAATTAAGTGACATCATTGTAAGAATATTATGATTCTCGGATTGTTTGATAAATTATGTTTAATGACTTATTTACAAGCATGATAAGAATGGATAATTTTATTATGACATGATGCATTTATTAAAAGTGAATTGAATCATGTAATTATTTAACCATTAGTAACCAGAAAAAATTAATGTAATCTTAATTCAATTTTATAAGAAGGAGCTACATTTATTATTTATATTATTTATTTCTCACTCATATTTAATTATAGATTGAAAAAAGTAAGTAAATTTAATACTCTTTCACGATATGAGTTGAGTCGAAGAAGGATTCCAATGTAGAAGTGTAATTATGCACATTTTGTGTGTTATAACCATGTAAAAAATTAAATTGATTAATCACGAAATTAAGAGGCGAATGCAAAACTATTACATACTAGTATAGCACCCGTGCGATCCACGACTTACAAATATTGATACTCATATTCATTTCACAAAATTTTAAAATAAAATGATTTAATGAGTAATAATGAATTTACTTATATACTACTTGTAAACAACCTTTTTTTTTATTCTTAAATTATATGGAAAGATTTTAAAAATAATTCAACTTAATGAACTAACAATCAATACGCACATTAATAAAGTAATATTTTTTTCCTCATTTCTACTTGCACCACTGGCCACCTCATTTTTAAATGGGGGGGGGGGGGATTTTTCTATATGGATGGTCACACCGTGTGGTCGGAGTTACTCGAGTTAATCAATAAGGGGTTACTCGAGTTACTTCTGACCGAGTAACTCCTTAAGTAATTCATGACAAAGTAACTCGAGGCCCCTGACTGAACCCCTCTAGCTTAGTAAACCCTTGATCGAGTAACTCGAGTATTCCCTAATCAAGTAACCCCTCGAGTAATCCCTGATTGAGTAACCCCTCGAGTAAAACCTGACCGAGTAGCCCCTTAAGTAACCCATGACCAAGTAACTAACCATTGACCGAACCCCTTGAGTAACCCGATCGAACCCCTAGAGTAAACCCTGACCGAGTAACTTGAGTAACTCATGTCCGAGTAACCCCTGACTAAGTAACCTCTTAAGTAACTCATGACCAAATATTTAATTAACCCCTGACTGTACCCCTCAAGTAACTTCTGACTGAACCCCTCAAGTAACCCTTGACCAAGTAACTCAAGTAACCCCTGCCACACGATGTGGCCAACCATATATAAAAAATTTCTTTTTAACTGATTATCTCTAATAGGGCTGGCCTGGCCATTTTGGATATACGATCCGATCCCAAAAAAAACCAGATATCCGATTTTCGGATACCTAAAATTTCATATCGGATCACCGGATATCCAATCCGATCATCAATATTGAAAATTTATGGGTTTTTTCCAAACAGAAGTTCACCCAATCACCTACAACAATTCTATTGTAACTCTTTTGAGTTAGAGTTGTTTGGTCAGTTCGACAGTCGACAAAGTTATTAAGAGTTGATTTTCTCATCAACTCTAATAATAATAAATAATAATATTAAGGATTTTTCTAAGCTATGCCCCCAGGTTATTGAAAATCTAAGCTGTACCTATGCCTTTTCAAAGTTATAAGTTGTGCCCTCCACTTCACGATATTTTATCAACAATACCCTTTGACAACCATATCTGTTAACGAAAGCTAAGTTATTTTATGGACAATGGTGTCATGACGTTATTTATTTGACACGTGTTCTATTCTAATTGGTTTAACACTTTAAAAAAAATTAAAAAATCAGAAAATAAAATAATAAAAAAAGGTTATTGTTAACGTCAAAGGTTATTGTTAATAAAAATTAATGAGGTTGAGGGCACAACTTAGAAGTTTTAAAAAGCATGGACACAGCTTAGAAAACGAAGAAGTTTGGGGGCATAACCTAGAAAAACCCTAATATTAATAAATTAGCTTCTTGGGAGATAGAGTTTTTCTTCAACTTCAACTTCAACTTCAAATTACCACACTTCAAATTCAAATTACCACACTTCAACTCTAGATTTTCTTGTCTTCGTGAGCGGCAAAAATGCGAGGTCATGAGTTCATGACCAGTACGCGACGAAGTATTGGCTGCTTGGGAGATGGAGATGTTTTTGACTTTTTGTGAGTGTGGCTGCGTGAACTCGTGAAGTATTGAAGTGTAGGGGTTTATAGGAGTGAATGTGGCCTTTTTTTTCTAAGGAAATAGTGAATGTGGGATTTTAGTGTTTGTTTAATGTTATTATTTTAAGTTTATTATAAAATCGGATCAGATCAGATCGGATATCCGAATTTTTAAAATATGCGATCCGAATCCGATCCGAAAATTTCCGGATATCTGATCCGAAATATCCGAAAGTTGAAAAAACGGATCAAATATCCGAATTTTTTGGATCGGAGCAACCGGATCACGGATCGGATTTTTTGCCCACCCCTAATCTCTAACTAATACGAAGTATATTTTTGGAAAAGTTTACCATTATAATAACAATATGATCATTATACATTGTACTTAGTATATCACAAATAATTTCGTATTTTTTTCTCCTCTATAGCCTCTAAAAACACTAAAGTTTAAAGTTTAACATGAAACTTTTAAAAATAGGATTTTTGATCCCATCACCACACACCTATTGCACCTACTACAACAAAAAATCTACAAAGCCTCTAACTTAAAGCTTAGTACCAAGTATATATATTTTTTTTTCTAAAATTTTAACCTCGGAATGATGTTTAGGCTTGTCAACTGTTTGGTTATATGTCTTTTTTCAATTATATGTAATAATTTAATATTTTTATTGCATATATATAATAGTAAATAAAAAAAATAAAGTACACAAATATATATGATATGTCCATTTTATATAGTAATTTACCCCCGTCCCTTGGTCATAATTAGTAATGTTTTTGGCTCTTTCGAGCCACTTTTATTACTAATTGGTGTGTTCTAGTGTTTTCATAGTCTTTGTTGAGTTTTGTAGGAAATTGCACCTTTGGAGCGTTTTCTCGGGTTTTTCATGGAGCGACTACGGAAATTAGAAGAGCACGACCATCTTTGAAGCCCAAGGCCGGTTAGAGTCATCGAGCCGGTGATTAAAGGCTCGGTAATCGGGATACCGAGGTATTTGGACCGAGTATTCAAGACCCGAAAAGGAAATCCGGATTGGGCCGAGGAATCAAGCTTAATCGAAGTCCAAGCCTCGAAGAGAAGCAAGGGCCCGATCGGGCAAGCATTAGCTCGATCGGGCGCGGCGTGCAGCTTTGGTGCTGGTGCGTGGCCTAAGGCGCGCCCGATCGTGCGAGCATTTAGCTCGATCGGGCGTTGCTGCTGAGAAAAGGCACAAGGAAAAAGGCGCGCCCGATCGGGCGTGTGTTTTTCTCAGAGCTGATTAGATTAGTTTTAATTTTTGTTTTGAGGAATGTTTAAGTACGAATTATGTACATAATTTTGGATTACCTTCTTTTTTTAGATTTTCTCTCTCTACTTAGGATATTTCTCTCTATTAAATTCTCTCTCAACTTTTGTTCTTAATTTTCTTTCATTAATCCAGATTTCTTTTGGTAACAATTTCTTCTCTTTTAATTTCAGCTATTTCATTTACTTCTTTGATTATGTTTTGTTTTATTTATTTGATTAGTTTAGTTATTATTATGTCTGAGTAGTTTAATTCTAGGGTTTATGGGGATCCATAATTAATATGAAGGGATAATTTGTTATTATTGATTATTGGTATTGCATGATAATTTCTTATTGAATTGTTTTAATTCTTTGCAATTAGATTATGAATCGAGCAGATGTAATTTGATTGTGAATGTTCAACAATATTGAATTGATGAATCGAGCAGATGTTAATTTAATATTAAAGGTTATTTTTAATAGGAACTTAGATTTAGTAAATTGCGAGAGCCTGTTAGATCTATGTTGATTAATAAATTGCGAGAGCCTGTTAATCATGTTATTTGTGCAATGTTAATTATTAATTATTATGTTTTATCCCGGAATATTAATTATTGGTGAACCTGTGACCCTAGGCCTTCTTATTATTGTTTTTCTCCCTAAACTTATTCTTCGTAGTATAGAATTTATTCCCAAAAATATCGGTTACTTAGATAATTTAGATTATAATAATTAATTAGGTGTAAAAAGACTTGTTTCCCTGTGGAGTTCGACCCTACTTCCATATCTACTTTAGTTAGAGGACTTAGGTAATTACTTTTGATTAGGGGATACGACTTTACCCTGTCAAAATTTGGCGCCGTTGCCGGGGAGACGGTTTTTATTTTTATTTCTGATTATTTTTGTAGTCTAGGTTATTTTCTTTTTGTCTCAGAGAACGTTAGTTATTTGAGGCAAATCTCATATTTGCTTCTAGTTTTTTGTTTATGCCCAGGTGTTCCAGATCAGGGTACATCCCATTCGATCCTGAGATCGAGCGTTCCTTCCATAGACAGAAAAATCTCTACAAGCAAATCCTGGCGGATTCCGGTGATAATAATATTAATCACCGCGATCCTCCAAATGGTTCTAGCGATTCAGAGGTATCATCAGACGCAGAATCAGAGATGGTGGTTCCAAAGAAGCTTAGTGATTACTCACAACCAAAGCTTACAGATTTTCCACATCTCACCCCTACTCCGGCTCTTAATGGGGTACAATTCGAAATTAAACCTCAATTTATAACGATGATAGAGAGGAAGCAATTCAGTGGAGCGAAGGGTGAAGACCCAAATCTTCACATTGCCGACTATTGTCAATATTGCAATACCATCAGGCAAGCCGGGGTCACTCAAGACCAAATCAGGGAGATTCTCTTTTCCTTCTCTTTAACTGGAAAAGCTAAATTGTGGTTTAATGGCTTAAATAGAACTGCACTTGGTATAACTAACTGAGAAACTCTGGTCTTGAATTTTTATAACAAGTATTATCCTGCAGAGAGAACAGTCGTACTACGGAGTGCGATTCAGAACTTTGCCCAAGAAGCCGATGAATCTTTATATGAGGCTTGGGAGAGGTTCAAGGACCTACAAAGAGAATGCCCTCACCATAATTTAGCACAATGGCAGTTAATCCAAGCCTTTTATAATGGCATTGGAAATTCTTCTAGAATAATTTTAGATTCTGCGGCTAGTGGGAGATTTATGAATCTAAATGTTGATGATGCAGGTCAGGTTATTGAAGATATGGCGATTCATAATTCCCAATATGTGAATCCTAGAGGATTTGCTAACAAGGGGAAGCATAGTGTTGACTCTGTATCCTTTTTGCAAGCTCAACTAACCTCTATATGCCAAAAATTAGATAATCTTAGTTCTGCTAATGTAGCTAATGTTTCTGCGATTAATAATAATTCTAATGAAGCTTTCTGTGAAAATTGTGGTATTCTAGGTCATTGGGAACAAGATTGCAGGAGTTCCGTGGAGCAAGTTAATGCCTTTTAAGCTTATAGGCAGAATAACCCATACTCCAACACCTACAATCCTGGGTATCAGAACCATCCGTACCTTTCCTACCGGAGTACTAATGTTCAAAATCCACCACCACAAGAACCACAAGCGCCACAGCAGCAGCAACAGAAATATTACCATCCCAATGCTGGCCAGAAAAACCAACCACAACAAACCTCCTCATCTTCTGACCCTTCTCTGGTGGAAATTAGAGCAATGTTGATTAATATGCAAAAGAACATGGAGAGTAGAGATGCGACAATTGATCAAATTCTAGCACATAATAAAATTGTAGATATTCAAATTGCGCAACTTTCCGCTACTCTACAAGCCCGCCAACAGGGAGCTCTGCCGGCACAGCCGACCAGGCCTACGGATCAAGCATATGAAATTACTCTAAGGATTGGTTCAAACTATGAAGGCCCCCCTATGCCCTGAGTTGATGAACCTATTTTATTAAATAATGCTAATCTTGATTCCGTTAAACCTGACAATGTAGTTAATAGCCCTGCAGGGCTAAAGGGTAGTACTAACATATCTAATTCTACATTGCAAGGTATGACTCCAGAGAAGATGGCTATCTCCAGACAAGAGCAACAATGCTCAAAAGCCAATTATCAAACTTCCATTCCCCAATCGTCACTTGAAGACAAATTTGGATAAGAAGTTTGGTAAGTTCTTGGAGATGGTAAAAGATTTGAAGGTAACAGTTCCCTTCACTGAATTAATCACACAAATTCCTTCATATGCAAAATTTATGAAAGAAATATTGACAAGGAAAAGGTCTATTAGTGAGGTAGAGACAGTAGCTTTCACTGCAGAGTGTAGTGCCGTACTTCAAAATAAGTCTCCACCTAAATTAAAAGTAGTTTTTCTATCCCCTGTCATATAGGCAATCTATTGATTGATAATGCATTGTGTGATTTGGGTGCTAGCGTTAGCGTCATGCCATTATCTGTGTGTTCCAAGTTAAATATGGGTTAATTAAAAGCTACTAGTATAACTCTTCAAATGGCCGACCGTTCTTTCAAATACCCCTTAGGTGTTTTAGAGGATGTCCCCGTTAGAGTAGGTAGATTTTATATACATGTTGATTTTGTTGTTCTTGATATGGCCGAGGATATGCAAACCCCAATTATTTTGGGTAGACCATTCCTTAACACTGCAGGAGCAATCATAGATGTGAGGATATGCAAACCCCAATTATCTAAGTTCTTATTGAAAATAGCCTTTAATATCAAATTAACATCTGCTCGATTCATCAATTTAATATTGCTATACTTTTACAAGCCGCAATTGTAAAACATTAAAACAATTCAATAAGAAATTATTATGCAATACTAGTAATCAATAATAGTCAATCATCAATGCATCAATTAACCAAATTATAAAGGGCTTTCGCTACGTATTACAATCACATAAATAATTTACCGGTATTAAATCTCATCTCTCGAATCTCGACTTAACCATTTATAAATTAATCTGCCTAATGAAACTAGACCTAAACATTAATTCTCATCTCTCGAATCTTGAATCAATATTGTCAAACTCATGCATAAAAGATAGGCCTAATCTAGTCAAAGAGCATTAAATCAATCAATAGGAAATTAATCTAGCATTGATAATTAACAACAATAAATTACCCCTTCATATTATTTATTAGATCCCCATAAACCCTAGAAATTCAACTACTCACAAATCGTCATGACTAAACTAATCAAATAAATAAATAAAAGCATAATCAAGGAAGCAAATAAAATAACTGAAGTTAAAGGGGAAGAAATTGTTACCAAAAAGTAATCTGGAATTAATGGAAGAATTAAGAACAAAAGTTGAGAGAAAGGATTCTAAGAGAATAATTAAGAGAGTAAAGAAAGAGTAAAAAGGAGGAGAAGAGAGATCCTAAAATCGTATTACGGAGGAGTATTTATACTCCGTACAAAAGTCCTAAACTAAAACAAATTAAAACGACATTAAGCGTCTCCTAACAATAACACGTGCCCGATCGGGCGAGGCACCGCCCGATCGGGCGCGCCTTTTTTGCTCATTACTACTAATCTCGCGCCCGGCCGGGCGCGTCACCGGGCACCAGCCTAAGCTTCTCCAGCCCGGCCGGGCGCGCCTCCGGGCGCCAGCCTTTTTGGCCGGGCGACTCTCTTGGGCCACTATATGGACTACGATTGACCTCCAATTCTTCGGGCCAATCTGGGTTTCCCCTTTGGGTCTTGAATACTCGATCCAAATGCCCCGGTACCACACATACCAAGCCCTTAATCACCAGTTTGATGGCTCTAACCGGCTCTGGGCTATAGAATCTGGTCGTGCTTCTCCAATGTTCGTGATTGCTCCAAAATATCTCGGAAAAATACTCAAAAAGTATAAATCCCTGCAAAAGTCAACCAAATCTACGAAAACACTAGAAAACACCAATTAGTAATAAAATTGGCTCTAAAGAGCCAAAAACACTACTAATTATGACCAAGGGACGGGGGTAAAATACTATATAAAATAGACACATGAAACTCCCCCAAGCCAAACCTTTGCTTGTCCCTAAGCAAAGATCTCATCAGTGAACATATAAAACATACTTCACCCCAAAAAGTAAAAATCGAGCACAAACGATTCAGAGTAAATCAAATAAACATGCTTCAGAGTCAACCAATCAAATCCATCTAATTACCAATCTTCCCTAACAATTGCCAAACAGAGCAAACCACAAGAGCATATAGAATTCAAGACTAGTGCTCACACACTCAACTCTCATTTATGTGGCGAGTAAAAGATGTACTCGATCGCTCTCCACCCAACCCCTTTATGTGAACAATGCCCTCCCAACTCACACTCTCGTGTGTATAAAAACAATATACGCTCAATCCTACTAGTCGACTCGAAATATGTCAAACCATAACTTGCATTGATAAGCGACACTTTCACATTCATACAATTCTACGCACAAAGGTCAGAAGGTCTTTAAAGCTTGTAATGTAAGGCTAGGGTAAAGGGTAGGATAAATTTGGGAATAAGTGAGAGAAAAGCTATGCTTAAAGGAGCCATATCCTAATAAAACCCATGATCAAAATAAATAGTGATCATACATCTCCTACATAACCAACTCTAACATCAACCAAATATACTCTCCATTCATAATAAATAAACCCAACTCCTACAATTTCACTCATAAGATATAATAATGAAGTAGAGTGAATAAACAAACTTTATTTTCCAAACTTGAATTTTTTTCATTGAGGCTCTATCATTTTTTTTCTTTTGATCAACCTCAAACTAGAACATTTGAACACTTTTTTTTTTCTTTTGAAGTTCACTTATTTTTTTTCACATTTTTTTCTTGAACTTCTCTTTCTTTTTTTTTCTGTTAATATCATGCTTTATTTTTTCCAAGAAAATATAACTCTCAAACTCATCAAAAATAAACATGAATAACAACAAGACAACTTCTCAAATCCCACCCAAATTGTGCTAATAGTAAGCACACTACAAACTCCCTCACCTCACTCACTAATAGCTCCCCCAAGCCAAGCTTGGGACTAGTAACCAATGGGGCAAAATAGGCTTATAATGCGGCTAATAAACAACAAAAAGTCAAGGCAACAACATGGGTAGCAAGAAGGGAACAAATGTATCTACAATATCTGGAGGCTACCTAAAAGAACAAATGCCTTCATCCTCCACAATGTGCATAATAATGAATCATATAAACATTACTTATAGTTGCAAACCAATACTCAAATTCATTGACATACCAGGAACTATGGAACTATCACACATTCCTTACCAAATCAACTAGTTAAGCACTATATTCACAAGTAGTTGGACAAAATTGACGCATGTAAAGGTTTCAGGGCAATCATACATCAAATCATGATCAACTAATCCACAATGCCTATCATCAAATACCAAGAATCAAAACAATTTTCTCAAGTAAGGGGCACAGGGAAGCATAATTTATAATTCATTGGAACGTATTTTTGGATTTTTTTTTTATTTTTCAATTTTTTTTGTATTTTTATATATATAAGAAAGTAATAAAAACTAACCTAGAAAGCAAGAAATCTAACCTAAGAAAACACACCAAAAATAAAAGAAAAGAGAAAAAGAAAAATACCAAACCAAAACCTCCCCCAAGCCAAAATCAGACAATGTCCTCATTGGCTCGGAAACTAGCCCAGCATAGCAAGTCCTCATCATCCTCGTCCATCGAGCCGAAACCCGCACCTCCATTGCCACCTGCACCAGAAGAGCTACCACCAAAATAATCAGCGTGAAAACTCCCCCCCGCCAGTCCCCCGAAAGGAATATCCTGCCCGTACCCGAAGAAAGAAGAATAGTCAGTGTAAATACCACGGGCAGTGGGATCCCTATCGTATCCCTGGGGTGGAGGCTGAAACCAGTCAGGGTGAATAGCATCGTCGGGAATGTTGCCCCAACGAGCATAATCATCGTACATAGGGTAGAGAGCTCTACCCTGGTTCCTCTCTAGGTACCCTAACCTCTGGTCTAAGGAGCCTACCATCCTCCTAAGGTCAGTATGTGAATGCTCGATATGTCCTAGGGCCTGACCTATACTCTGAAGATCCCAAACTGGGTCATCAATTTTACAAAATTATACAAAAGTTAAACTAATATTTCTATTATTTAACCTGAAAAATAAATTTGGCCCATTTCTACTACTAACAACATGAAAAGTGCACAGGAATTCACAAGTCAGTTCTCGGTATGTAGGATAGTGCATGTCAACAAATTTTCTCATGCCAATGTCATTCAAAAATCGTTTAACAAAATCATACAAACTAAATGATTATAGGGTAGGGCGGTGTAACCACCGAGAAGGAATTACCTCACAACCGACCAAATGCTCCAGCCGTTCCTTTTGTTCCCGGCTCACAATCCGGATCGTCGGCCAGTATGGGAGTTGCAAGTCCGGGTCGTATTCCTCCCTCGAACTGGAGCTCCTACCAAAAATGGACCTAGCCCTCTTTGAAGCCGTGTTCAAGAAATGGGTATGAAAATTTATTGAATTAAAACTGAAAAATTTTTGTATGAAAGTGAAGAGGATGAAGAGAGGATCACAAATATGTAAAGAATTTTAAATTTGGGTAAGAAATGGAGGAGAAATCTTAGAGAGAAGGTAGAGAAAATTTGAGTTTTAGAGAGAGAAAGTAATGGAGGAAAGAAGAAATGGAGAAAGAAAGAAGAAAAGAAAGTAGAAGAAGGGGGCAGATACGCTCGCGCCCGGTCGGGCGGTGGGTCGCCCGGTCGGGCGATCTGGGATATTTCGTGGCTGGTTCTCGCGCCCGGTCGGGCGATCAATTTCACCCAAATTTCGTACCCTTTCGCGTCCGGTCGGGCGCCACTCGCCCGGTCGGGCGATCTAAAGCTCCGATTTTCTTCCAAGTCTCGTGCCCGGTCGGGCGCCTTTCGCCCGATCGGGCGATCTGTAGGCCAAAAATTTCGCCCTTCTCGCGCCCGATCGGGCGGACAAATTAGTCCGTATACGACAAATTTCGCGCCCGGTCGGGCGCCACTCACCCGGTCGGGCGAAAATGCGTATTTTCAAATCCTTGCTCTCGCGCCCGATCGGGCTAGCTTCGCCCGGTCGGGCCCGAGACTAAATCGGCGAAATATTGTTTTCCTCTTTTCTCCAAAATTTGGTTAACTCTTTTCCTTCAAACCTGTACAAACACTCATAAAACTCATTAAATTCCCTCATCTCTCCTCTCATAAGAAAAAGAAAAGAAAAACTAGACTAAAAAGCATTAAAAATACGGGTTGCCTCCCGCAAAGCGCTGGTTTATCTAGGTCCCGCACGACCTTCTTACCAAGTACAATATCTAGGACCCTTGGCCTAACGCTTGATCGGGTGGTTTCTCACCCGGTCTAGCGGTGTTCAGGCTGCGATGGGGCTTCCTAAAATACCTGTGGGACGCCAAATCACCTTATCTGGTGGATCCTCTTTGACTTGGAATGGTAGATCTTCAATGCTACGCACTAAAGATCCTTCTTTGATCGAGGATTGCTTCAAATTTTCCTTGCATGCAACACTTGCAACTCGATCTGACGGAACACTTACCGTAGGCTTGATTCGCACAACTTGCTCGATCGGTTCCACTTGTTCATCCTCGAAACCAAGACCAACATTGTAGATTGCTCTTTCTATTGCATCGACTTCCTTCTGCCATTTGTCTATCTCATCTGAAAAGGATGCAACACAAGATACCGCCTCCAAGGAATCTTTTTCAAGAGCTTGGAGCTTGTTAGAATAATTTACAACCACATTAACACTGAAACATTTCTCCTCAGTCATGGAGCTTTTAGGGGCATTATTCAGATTAAAAACAACTTTATCATCCCCTACTGATAGTGTTAACTTACCACTTCTTACATCTATGACTACTCCTGCAGTGTTAAGGAATGGTCTACCCAAAATAATTGGGGTTTGCATATCCTCAGCCATATCAAGAACAACAAAATCTACAGGTATATAAAATTTACCTACTCTAACGGGGACATCCTCTAAAAAACCTAAGGGGTATTTGAAAGAACGGTCGGCCATTTGTAGAGTTATATTGGTGGCTTTTAATTTACCCATATTCAACTTAGAACACACAGATAATGGCATGACGCTAACACTAGCACCCAAATCACATAATGCATTATCAATCAAGAGATTGCCAATATGACAAGGGATAGAAAAACTACCCGGATCTTTTAATTTAGGTGGAGACTTATTTTGAAGTACGACACTACACTCTGCAGTGAAAGCTACTGTCTCTACCTCACTAATAGACCTTTTTCTCGTCAATATTTCTTTCATAAATTTTTCATATGAGGGGATTTGTGTGATCAATTCAGTAAAGGGAACTGTTACCTTCAAATCTTTAACCACCTCCAGGAACTTACCAAACTGCTTATCCAAGTTTGTCTTCAATTGACGATTGGGGAATGGAAGTTTGATAATTGGCTTTGGAGCATTCTTATTCTTGTCTGGAGTAGCCACCTTCTCTGGAGTTGTACCCTGCAATGTAGAATTAGATATGTTAGTATTATCCTTTAGCCTTGCAGGGCTATCAACTACATTGTTTGGTTTAAAGGAATCAAGATTAGCATTATTTAATAAAACAGGTTCATCAACTCTGGGCATAGAGGGCCCTTCATAGTTTGAACCACTCCTTAGAGTAATTGCAAATGCTTGATCCGTAGGTCGGGTTGGCTGCGTCGGCAGAGCTCCCTGTTGGCGGGCTTGTAGAGTAGCGGAGAGTTGCGCAATTTGATTATCCATAATTTTATTATGCGCTAGAATTTGATCAATTGTCGCATCCCTGCTCTCCATGTGCTTTTGCATATTAACCAACATTGCTCTTATTTCCGCCAGAGAAGGGTCGGAAGATGAGGGGGTTTGTTGTGGTTGGTTCTTCTGGCTAGCATTGGGATGATAATATTTCTGCTGCTGTGGCGCCTGTGGTTCTTGTGGTGGTGGATTTTGAACATTAGTGCTCTGGTAGGAAAGGTACGGATGATTCCGATACCCAGGATTGTAGGTGTTGGAGTATGGGTTATTCTGCCTATAAGCTTGGAAGGCATTAACTTGCTCCACGGAAGTCCTGCAATCTTGCTCCCAATGACCTACAATACCACAATTTTCACAGAAAGCCTCATTAGAATTATTATTAATTGCAGAAACATTAGCTACATTAGCAGTGCTAAGATTATCTAATTTTTGGCAGATAGAGGTCAATTGAGCTTGCAAAAAGGATACAGAGTCAACACTATGCTTCCCCTTGTTAGCAAATCCTCTAGGATTCCCATATTGGGAATTATGTATCGCCATATCTTCAATAACTTGACTTGCATCATCAACATTAAGATTCATAAATCTCCCACTAGCTGCAGAATCTAAAATTATTCTAGAAAAATTCCAATGCCATTGTAAAAGGCTTGGATTAACTGCCATTGTGCTAAATTATGATGGGGGCATTCTCTTTGTAGGTCCTTAAACCTCTCCCAAGCCTCATATAAAGATTCATCGGCTTCTTGGGCAAAGTTCTGAATTGCACTCCGTAGTACGGTTGTTCTCTCTGCAGGATAATACTTGTTATAAAAATTCAAAACAAGAGTTTCCTAGTCAGTTATACCAAGTGCAGTTCTATTTAAGCCATTAAACCACAATTTAGCTTATCCAGTTAAAGAGAAGGGAAAGAGAATCTCCCTTATTTGGTCTTGTGTGACCCCGGCTTGCCTGATGGTGTTACAGTATTGACAATAGTCGGCAATGTGAAGATTTGGGTCTTCACCCTTGGCTCCACTGAATTTCTTCCTCTCTATCTTCGTTATAAATTGAGGTTTAATTTCAAATTGAACCCCATCAAGAGCCGGAGTAGGGGTGAGATGTGGAAAATCCGTAAGCTTTGGTTGTGAATAATCACTAAGCTTCTTTGGAGCCGTCATCTCTGATTCTGCGTCTGATGATGCCTCTGAATCGCTAGAACCAGTTGGAGGGTTTCGGTGATTATTATTATTATCACCAGAATCCGCCAGGATTTGCTTGTAGAGATTTTTCTGTCTATGGAAGGAACGTTCGATCTCAGGATCGAATGGGATTTAACCTGATCTGGAACACCTGGGCATAAACAAAAACTAGAAGCAAATGTGAGATTTGTCTCAGAGAACTAACGCTCTCTAAGACAAAAGGGAAATAATCTAGACTACAAAAACAATCGGAAATAAAAATAAAACTGTTTCCCCGGCAACGGCGCCAAATTTTGACAGGGTAAAGTCGTATCCCCTAATCAAAAGTAAATAACTAAATCCTCTAACTAAAGTAGATAGAGAAGTAGGGTCGATCTCCACAGGGAAACAAGTCTTTTTACTCCTAATTAATTATTATAATCTAAATTATCTAAGTAACCAATATTTATGTTTGAGTATGAAACTAAACTACAAAGAATAGGAATAGGGAGAAAACAATATATAAAAGGATCTAGGTGATAAGTGACTTTTATGTCACTTTTAGGGTGTTTATTGAGTCGTATTCCGACTTATTTTCCAATAATTTCACCTTTTATATCCTTTATTTCTATTATTTTATTATTCTCGTCTTTTATCTTTATTTTGAGTATTTTTGTAATTTTCTATAGTTTTTAGTTTATTTTCGTGTTTTATTTTATTTTTCTTTCTTTTAATGTTTGTAGTTTAAGTCGTTAGTTTTTATTTTTAATAGTTTCTCTTTTTATCTCGTTTTCTTATTTATTTTAGTTTCGTATTTTATTTTATTTTATTTTATTTCATTTAATTTTATTATTTCTTTAGTTTTAGCATTTTATTTTATTTTATTTTATTTTATTTTACTTTATTTTACTTTATTTTATTTATTTTATTTTATTTTCCTATTCACCCTCGTGTTTTTGGTTGTAGGTGTTCCGGGTTTCAAGGTCATGTTTGAGTTCAAAGTCCAAGGTTCGAGGCATAATGCACAAGCCAACCTACTGCTGCCAGCTTAACCTACACCACACCCTTTCTAAACCTACACCACACAATCCCCTGCTCCCTGCCTTCTCAACACCACCTCACAACACCAACAACAATAACCTCACACCTAACCATCAGCCATCCAAATCGAAACTAACCGCAACACCACCAGCCACAACAACAACAACCACCAGCTCCACCACTGCTGCCCTTAATCATCACCCACGCAACACACCCACAACTCCAACCAAACCCACGGAAAAAACCACCAGCACACGCGCACTTCCCCTGCTTCTCCCCTGCTCCTCCCAATCGCACCGAAACCACCACGCAACTCCACCAATCCCAGCCACGCACTTCACCCTCCAACCTGACCAGCTTCCACCTGCGACCACAGCCGCGCCAGCCACCCAGCCTAAACTCCTCGCCGTCAACACCAAGCAGCAGCCGCAGCCACCAACACCAACGTCACCTCCCATTTCGCCACCAAACCGCCATTAATAAACCACCAAAACAACCACCAATCGCAGCCCCCAAATTTCCCCAAATTAGCCCAATTTAACCCCAATTCTATTAGGAGCTACTCGCGGCCGCGCAGCCCTGTCAGAAAGCGCACGAAATCGAGTCCAAAATCAGAGTCGAGGCAGAAGCTTTGCGCGACCTCTGTGCGACCTCTGTGCGGGCGCGCAATTGTGGGTCAATCACGAGCTTTTCACGTGATTTTTATGAATATCGGACGGCCACGATTCCTTCAATTAATCCAAAGGCTGCGATTTGGTGATGCTAGATGATGACAATGTTGATGAACGGTGATGATGATGCGTGATATGGTGAATGGGAGCAGCTACTAAGAGAAAGGGGGAAGATGAAGGTAGTTTGGTGGGGGGTTTCGTGGGTTTGTACGGGAATAGTGGGGTTTTGGGGTTTGTTTTCTTTTTCTTTTTCCTTTTCATTTTCATTTTCCTTTTATTTTATTTTATTTTTAGTTTTGTTTTTTTTTTGGTTTTTTAAGTTTAGTTATTTTAATTATTTTAGTTTAGTTTTTATTTCTTTTTAGTTTTCTCTTTTACTTTATTTTTATTTAGCCTTGTATTATAAATACCCCTTTGGGGTTATTTTCTCATAACTTTCAATCATCAACATTAATTTACC
Organism: Chenopodium album; assembly: GCF_948465745.1. NCBI lineage: Eukaryota > Viridiplantae > Streptophyta > Magnoliopsida > Caryophyllales > Amaranthaceae > Chenopodium > Chenopodium album. The sequence continues at coordinate 30,747,668 of NC_137834.1, forward strand.
CTAGATTAGTTTTAGAGTAGTTTTTATCTCTTTTATTTTCTCTCTCTTAGGGTTAGATTAGGAGTTTCTCTCTCTAGTTTAGGAGTAGTTTAGAGAGAGAAAGATTGGATTTTTCATGGAGTTTTTGGGATTTTGAAGAAGCAAATTTGTGGATTTTTCCTCTCATAAATTCAATGAGTTTTCCTAACTTTCTCTCACCTTTATTGCTTTCATTTATTATTGTTTTTGCTTATTTATTTGTTGATTTGAGTAGTTTAATTAGTTTAGTTATTTGATTCTTGCTTTTATTATTATTTTACCTTGTTTTCCATATTTTTGTTCATTATGTTAGCTTAGGTTTTGTTCTAGGGAAATGGATGAAGGCATGTTAATAAATTGAATGATTGATTGTGATTAGTATGGAATTGTTTCTTGATTATTGTGTATGGATGATGCTTTTATGTATTAGAATCTTTCTAGCTAATTGATTCTATGCTTTTAATTGTGCTTTCAATCGATTGTGCGAGAGTGAGTTGGTTGAGAGCCCTAAATTCTTCCATACCTTTGCTAGGCTAGTTGCACGAGAGTGAATTAGTTTAGTAGGATAATTAACATGCTTAATTGCGTGAGAGTGAGTTAATCGTGTTAATTGTTCCTAATCAAGGTTATTTTCATCTAATTGTATGATGTTATTGAATGTATTGATGTAATTGGATTCCACTTTCCCTAGTTTTAGTTATTTGCTCTTAGTAGTGTTTAGTTGAACCTCTCTTTACATCACAAGCTTTCCTAGTAGTCTAATTAGCATAGATTGATACACTTAGTCCTTTTGGGTTCGACCCTTTACTTACCCCTATACTCGTATTAGGGTAGTTTAGGTATTATAAATTGTTAATTTGATTAGGGTTAGTAGACTAACGACACTATTTTAACCCCCGATCACTAGGGCATAGGTTTACCAATAAATAATACTCCAGGGTAAAACATAGTAATCAATCATTGACATTGCATAAATAACACGATCAACAGGCTCTCGCAATTTATTAATCAACATAGATCTAACAGGCTCTCGCAATTTACTATATCTAAGTTCTTATTGAAAATAGCCTTTAATATCAAATTAACATCTGCTCGATTCATCAATTTAATATTGCTATACTTTTACAAGCCGCAATTGTAAAACATTAAAACAATTCAATAAGAAATTATTATGCAATACTAGTAATCAATAATAGTCAATCATCAATGCATCAAATAAACAAATTATAAAGGGCTTTCGCTACGTATTACAATCACATAATTAATTTACCGGTATTAAATCTCATCTCTCGAATCTCGACTTAACCATTTATAAATTAATCTGCCTAATGAAACTAGACCTAAACATTAATTCTCATCTCTCGAATCTTGAATCAATATTGTCAAACTCATGCATAAAAGATAGGCCTAATCTAGTCACAGAGCATTAAATCAATCAATAGGAAATTAATCTAGCATTGATAATTAACAACAATAAATTACCCCTTCATATTATTTATTAGATCCCCATAAACCCTAGAAATTCAACTACTTACAAATCGTCATGACTAAACTAATCAAATAAATAAATAAAAGCATAATCAAGGAAGCAAATAAAATAACTGAAGTTAAAGGGGAAGAAATTGTTACCAAAAAGTAATCTGGAATTAATGGAAGAATTAAGAACAAAAGTTGAGAGAAAGGATTCTAAGAGAATAATTAAGAGAGTAAAGAAAGAGTAAAAAGGAGGAGAAGAGAGATCCTAAAATCGTATTACGGAGGAGTATTTATACTCCGTACAAAAGTCCTAAACTAAAACAAATTAAAACGACGTTAAGCGTCTCCTAACAATAACACGTGCCCGATCGGGCGCGCCTTTTTTGCTCATTACTACTAATCTCGCGCCCGGCCGGGCGCGTCACCGGGCGCCAGCCTAAGCTTCTCCCGCCCGGCCGGGCGCGCCTCCGGACGCCAGCCTTTTTGGTCGGGCGGCTCTCTTGGGCCACTATATGGACTACGATTGGGCTCCAATTCTTCGGGCCAATCTGGGTTTCCCCTTTGGGTCTTGAATACTCGGTCCAAATGCCCCGGTACCACACATACCAAGCCCTTAATCACCAGTTTGATGGCTCTAACCGGCCCTGGGCTATAGAATCTGGTCGTGCTTCTCCAATGTTCGTGATTGCTCCAAAATATCTCGGAAAAATACTCAAAAAGTATAAATCCCTGCAAAAGTCAACCAAATCTACGAAAACACTAGAAAACACCAATTAGTAATAAAAGTGGCTCTAAAGAGCCAAAAACACTACTAATTATGACCAAGGGACGGGGGTAAAATACTATATAAAATAGACACATCAGTTGTGCGATTGGAGCCTATGGTAAGTGTTCCGCCAGATCGAGTTGCAAGTGTTGAATGGAATGACAATTTGAAGCAACCCTCGATCAAAGAAGGATCTTTGGTGCGTAGCATTGAAGAACCTCTTACCCAAGTCAAGGAGGATCCACCAGATAAGGTGAATTGGCTTCCCACAGGGTATGTCAGGAAGCCGCGTCTCAGCCTAAACACCGCTAGACCGGGTGAGAAACCGCCCGATCAAGCGTTAGTCCAAGGTTCCTAGTTCTTGTACTTGGTATGAAGGTCGTGCGGGACCTAGATAAACCAGCGCTTTGCGGGAGGCAACCCGTATTTCTTGCTTTCTAGACTAATATTTTCATTTTATTTTTATTTTTACTTTTCCTTAGAGAGGTGAGGAGAGTGAATTTTACCTTTTATGAGTGTTTTGTACAGGTTTTAGATCACAAAGTACGGAGGTTTCAAGAGAAAAAGGGTAAAGAAAGAGAAGTTCCGGACTTGGGTACAGGCCCGATCGGGCGCGCACCTAAGGTTCAAATTTGAGCTTAATTTCGCCCGATCGGGCAAGGACGCCCAATCGAGCGCGCAATATTGATTTTATCGGAGCTTAATTTTGCCCGATCGGCCAAGGAGTCCTGATCGGGCGTGCAAGTCAAGGAAGAAATCGAGGGAAATTTCGCCCGATCGGGCGGAATTTTATTGTAATCGAGTGCCACAAAAAGAAATATCAGGCGAAGCTCGCTCGATCAGGCGAGCAAAGGGCGATTTCCAGGTTCGAGTTCGCGCCCGATCGGGCGGAGGTCGCCCGATCGGGCGCGCACTTTACAAATTTCCCAGAATTACTTTCGCCCGATCGGGCGAGGCTCGCCTGATCGGGCGCGCCTATTTCTATCCAGGGTTTTAAACCCCCTTCTCTCTTTCTCTTTTCTTTTTCTTCCTTACTTCTTCTTTCTCCTTCACACTTTCTCTCTCTAAAACCTCCATTTTCAAACCTTCAACTACACCTTCAATCCAAGATCTCCTCAATTTCACCCATCAAAACCTCAAATTTCTTACATATTCTTAATCCTCACACCTTCCTCTTTATTTTCCACCTATTTTCTCCCACTTTCTCTCATACTTCATTCAAACCCTTAGAGAGAGAAAGCTCCAAATACCTAATTTTCCACATACAATGGCTTCGAAGCGTTCAAGGACACAAAGGGGTGAAAGTTCGAGGGCACCACAACCAACGGTCAACCCGAACCTTCAAATACCGGGATGGGAGGAGGTTGTCATCACCTCGGAGGAGCAACGAGCTAGGATGTTGAACCTCATTGATCGACAGGTAATTTCTACCCGTTTTGTTCATCATCCCACACTAGCTAGATTAGGTCTAGATAAATATGTGGAAAAATCGTTCAAAAGTATAGGCATGAGTGGTTTCTTTCAAATGTGCCATGATACGTATGACTATTTAACATTAGAATTTATTTCAAGTTTTAATGTTATTAAAATGAATGCATTAATCACTCATGTACAATTCCGATTATTAAACAACGATGTGAGACTAACTCTTAAAGAATTTGGAAAGTCGTTTGATTTAAAATCGGATAAACCAATTGAACCCTCTCAAGACCACACTGCCGTGGTCTACAAGAGGCTAACCGGGGAGGATTTGATTAACCTCCAACATGCCAAAGGGACGTGGATTCAACATCCCGTCCCAAAATTTTGGCAAAGATTTGCCGGCCTCACTATTTTTGGGAGGCATGAACCGGCAAATGTGAGGAGAGATGAATTGAAACTATTGGCATCCTATGTAATTCCTAACACTGAAAAATTGAACATACCACATAGGATAGCCAATCACTTCCAAAGGGCGGCCAATGCGGCCGAAGCTAGTAGGTCTAGGGCACCTATTTACTTTGGGGGGTTAGTGACCCACATTGCCAAAAAACACCTAGGTTGGAACCCGGATGGGCATAGGAAAGTTGTAGGCTCAAACCTCATGGACCTAGCCTATTTAGGGATTCTAAATTGGGTGCAACCCGTGGGGGTGACACTTGGTGGATAGTCCACCGAAAATCGGGTAGGAGAGACCAAGCCTTCACCTTACCCAACCCCGCCTTGACCAAATTTGAGAAGGGGAAGCCTTCCTATACATTTGAGATTAACGGTCAAGGTGAGGTTCAACCACCTCACCCTTCACCACAACCCCACCAATCTCCCTAAGACCATTCCTCCCATCACCATTCACCACACTACCCACCACCTCCACCTTTCACCTACGGCATACCCACTTCCTCGGTCGACTATAACGTCGACCCCAATGCCCCTTATGACTTTTCGGCTTTTAGGAGCCAATTAGACCGTATCGAGATGGGGCAAGGGAGAGTTGAGGGTATGATGCAAAACCTAGATTCTAGGTTAAGCACCTTGGATGGGCGGGTAGGACAGATAGAGAGGAACCTCGGGAGGGGTCTATACCCCATGTACGATGATTATGCACGCCGAGGGGCTATTCCCCCCGAGGCATTAGTTCCCGATTGGTTCCAATACCCCCAAGGAGGGTATTCTCACCCCGGTGCATATGGTACTTATGTGGACTACTCTTCAGTCCATGGATATGGGGGTGACGCTCCTTTTGGGGGTATAGGGGGGAATGTGAGCCCTAACTAATTTGCAGGTGGTTCGGGTTATGGTGGTGCTGGACCGAGCCAGGGTGGTGCCAGCTCAAGCTATGGAGGAGGATATGAGAGGATGGATGACGATGAGAAGTAGCTTCTCCTAGCTACCCTCCCAAGTCAATGAGGGCATTGCTTGATTTGGCTTGGGGTGAGATTTCTTGTATATATGGTAACTTTCTTTCTCTTTTCTCTATTTATTGCTTTCCTAGTTTAGATTTTATTGCGTTCCTTTATGAAAAAATACAAAAAAATTGAAAAATAAAAAAAAATCCAAAAATACGTTCCAATGAATTGTAAATCATGCTTCCCTGTGCCCCTTACTTGAGAAAATTTGTTTTGATTCTTGGTTATTGATAATGAGCATTGTGGATTTGTTGGTCATGATTTGAAGTTTAATTGTTTGGATTCCTAAACATGCGTCAATTTTGCCAACTATTTGTGAATATAGTGCTTGACTAGTTGATTTGGTTAGGAATGTGTGATAGTTCCATAGTTCCTGGTATGTCAATGAATTTGAGTATTGGTTTGCAACTATTAGTAATGTTTATATAGCTCAATATTATGCACATTGAGGAGGACGAAGGCATTTGTTCTCTTAGGAAGCCTTCAAACGATATTAGATACATTTGTTCCCTTCTTGTTACCCATGTTGTTGTTTGTGCCCTTTTATTGTTTATTTAGCGACATTACAAGCCTATATGAGCCCCATTGGTTACTAGTCCCAAGCTTGGCTTGGGGGAGCTATTAGTTGGTGAGGTGAGGGAGTTGTGGTGTGCACATTATTTGCACAATGTGGAAATAAAAGAAGAGTGATTGTTCTTTGATTTTATGATTGGAAAATATTGATATGTTGTGTTACAAAGTTGAAATTTCCAATATGAGTTAAAAAGGAAAAAAAAGAGCAAAAGGAAAAAAAAGAGCAAAAGGAAAAATTTTTAATGTTCAAATGTTCTATTTGAAGGTTGTTCAAGAAGAAAAAAAAAGAAAAAAAAAATTCAAAAGAAAAAGAAAAAAAATTCAAGTTTGAAAAGAAAGAAAAAAAAAAGAGAGAATGAGTTCAAAGTTTGTATTTCACTCAAGTTCTACATTATCATATTTTTATGAGTGAAAATTTGTAAGTGTTGGGATTGTTTATATTGTTTGGAGTTGTATTTGGTGGATTCTTGTTGGAGATGTATGATCATCATTTATTTTTGATCATGGGTTTGTTAGGATTTGGTTTCCTTAATGCATAGCTTTTCTCTCACATATTCCCAAATTTATCTTACCCTTTACCCTAGCCTTACATTACAAGCTTTAAAGACCTTCCGACCTTTGTGCATAGAGTTGTGTAAATGAGAAAGTGTTGTTTATCTATGCAAGTTATGACTTGACATATTCTGAGTCGACTATTAGGTTGAGTGTATGTCTTTTTAAACACACGAGTGTGTGAGTTTGAGAGGGCATTGTTCACATTAAAGGGGTTGGGTTGGAGAGCGATCGAGTACATCTTTTACTCACCACATAAATGAGAGTTGAGTGTGTGAGCACTAGTCTTGAATTCTATATGCTCTTGTGGTTTGCTCTATTTGACAATTGTTGGGGAGGAAGGGTGATTGGATGAATAAGATTGATTGATGTTGAAGCATGTTCATTAGATTTGCCTCGAATCGTTCGTGCTTGATTTGATTATTGGGGTGAGGCATGTTTTATATGTTCATTGATGAGCTCTTTGCTTAAGGACAAGCAAAGGTTTGGCTTGGGGGAGTTTTATATGTCCATTTTATATAGTAATTTACCCCCGTCCCTTGGTCATAATTAGTAGTGTTTTTGGCTCTTTCGAGCCACTTTTATTACTAATTGGTGTTTTCTAGTGTTTTCATAGTCTTTGTTGAGTTTTGTAGGAAATTACACCTTTGGAGCGTTTTCTCGGGTTTTTCATGGAGCGACTACGGAAATTAGAAGAGCACGACCATCTTTGAAACCCAAGGCCGGTTAGAGTCATCGAGCAGGTGATTAAGGGCTCGGTAATCGGGATACCGAGGTATTTGGACCGAGTATTCAAGACCCGAAAAGGAAATCCGGATTGGCCGAGGAATCAAGCTTAATCGAAGTCCAAGCCTCAAAGAGAAGCAAGGGCCCGATCGGGCAAGCATTAGCTCGATCGGGCGCGGCATGCAACTTTGGTGCTGGTGCGTGGCCTAAGGCGCGCCCGATCGTGCGAGCATTTAGCTCGATCGGGCGTTGCTGCTGAGAAGAGGCACGAGGAAAAAGGCGCGCCCGATCGGGCGGCCTCTAGCCCGATCGGGCGCGTGTTTTTCTCAGAGCTGATTAGATTAGTTTTAATTTTTGTTTTGAGGAATGTTTAAGTACGAATTATGTACGTAATTTTAGATTACCTTCTTTTTTTTTAGATTTTCTCTCTCTACTTAGGATATTTCTCTCTCTTAAATTCTCTCTCAACTTTTGTTCTTAATTTTCTTTCATTAATCCAGATTTCTTTTGGTAACAATTTCTTCTCTTTTAATTTCAGCTATTTCATTTACTTCTTTCATTATGTTTTGTTTTATTTATTTGATTAGTTTAGTTATAATTATGTCTGAGTAGTTTAATTCTAGGGTTTATGGAGATCCATAATTAATATGAAGGGATAATTTGTTATTATTGATTATTGGTATTGCATGATAATTTCTCATTGAATTGTTTTAATTCTTTGCAATTAGATTATGAATCGAGCAGATGTAATTTGATTGTGAATGTTCAGCAATATTGAATTGATGAATCGAGCAGATGGTAATTTAATATTAAAGGCTATTTTTAATAGGAACTTAGATCTAGTAAATTGCGAGAGCCTATTAGATCTATTTTGATTAATAAATTGCGAGAGCCTGTTAATCATGTTATTTGTGCAATGTTAATTATTAATTATTATGTTTTATCCCGGAATATTAATTATTGGTGAACCTGTGACCCTAGGCCTTCTTATTATTGTTTTTCTCCCTAAACTTATTCTTCGTAGTATAGAATTTATTCCCAAAAATATCGGTTACTTAGATAATTTAGATTATAATAATTAATTAGGAGTAAAAAGACTTGTTTCCCTGTGGAGTTCGACCCTACTTCCCTATCTACTTTAGTTAGAGGACTTAGGTATTTACTTTTGATTAGGGGATACGACTTTACCCTGTCAATATAAGAGAGAAGAAAAAAAAATGAATATCACCCGTGACTACATATACAAAATCTACAACATATTTTCTGTGCGGCTGGTCACACAGTGTGACCACTTGTAAAAAAAGGGAGTAATTAACCCCTATGACACTAACAAACTAACCCCTATCATATTGATATAGTAACTTCTAAGCCCTGTTCACTTCACCTTATATTTGCTGAACTAAGATTATTTTTGTTAATCTTAAATTAGTTTTACTAAACTAAAATTAATTTTACTGAATTGAAATTATTGTTGTTGATAATTTATTTATTTATTTATTATTTCTCTATTATATTTCTTCTTTAAGGTAATTGTTTTTTACTGAACTGAAATTAAATATACCAAATTAAACTTATTTACTCTAAACTGAAATTATTTTTACCAAATATTATATTTAAGGTGAAGTGAACAGAGTCTTATTATACTTATTTGTTAAACTCAAATAACAAAGTACAACATTGACAAAGTAACAACTATAATATTAATTGGGTAACCCGTATAACACTAACTGAGTAACCCTATGATGGTTGGCTACACACATATAAAATTAGTACCAAAATCTATATTAAAAATGAAAATTATAGTTTTTGTTATAGGGTGGTACATATACGTCTACATGCCTCATATTATTATTTTTTATATGCTTTTATATATGTCTACTATGCAAATTTATATATGATCGATAAATAAAATTATTCTTATGCACACTTAGTACTAATATAATTTATAAAATTTTCTAGCTTTATAAAATGGTCAAGAATTCTTATAATTTGTAGCTATTCATAATCTATTATTAACTATCATTGTAGGAAAAATTTCACTTGTTAATCTTTTACCAAACTGTAGGAGATTTTTAATACATAGATTTATATATAGAGTGGTAAAATATAGGATAAAAATATTTTTTTCTATAAATTTTATGCATCACTCCATATCTTTTAATAATATTCTACTTAATAATATATTACGTTCTATGAAAAAGATAGAATATTAAATATCATAAAATATATATAGTACATTTTAAGGAATAGTATACTTGAGTGATAAATGAGTGATCTATATGTTCCATACGTATATATATTATATTGAGTTCCATACAAGAATATAAACAAAAAATTTATTTCTTAAGAATATGTATGTAGGATAAAAAATTATTTACTATAATTAAAATATAAAAATATTATTCAACATCTTTTACAAAATTAATTTGCTACTTAATACCGCCCTTGCTTTCCCGAGTTCTATCAATTTACAATTCCTAAGGTTGAAGTGGAGGTAGTATATTACTTAGTATATTTTATAAATAAAATAATTTATAAAATTAGTGTATTTGAGTGATAATCTACCTTTAATATATGGTTAATTATATCTTTACTAAACTATAATATAATCTTAACTAAAATATTCAATATTCATGTGTAAAATATATCAGAAATTATAGATTATGAAGATTGTTTTATAATATGCAATCAATAGAATCTTTGAAAATTATATACATTCTAACAATAAACAAAAAAAAAATAAAAAAATAAAAAAATAAATAACTAAAACAGGGACACGTGTGATGAGTCTATTTTATGTAATTTTTTATTCCCCGTCCCACGGTCATATTTGTGCTTATTTGAGTTCTACGGAGCTATTTTTATTACTAATATACGTTTTCTAGTGTTTTTGTAGAGTTGATATTATTTTGTAGGAATCTACAGATTTATTATGATTCCCGAGCCTATTAAGCCATTACAAAGATATTGGAGTCAGATCGTATTTTATGACCGTAATATTTAAAGCCCAAGGTCAAACTAATTAATTTTTGGTTCGTTTGGTTCGTCGGAGTACAAGAGTATTGTTGCAACTTCAATACTAAGATATAAATAAGAAGAAATTCAAGGCCCAAATAATCAAGGTCCAAGTTGTTAAAGAAAATCAGATCAGTTTTGAATAACTGACCGGGCCCGATCGTAGCTGATAATTTCGGTTTGCTAGTTTGTAATGTCGGCTACTCGTTTTGTAGGTTGGGTAGTATATAAAGCCTATTAGTAGGCTGACATAAGGGAGGTCAGCTTTATTGCTTTTCTTTAGTATTAGCTGTAGTTTTTGGTTCCGTAACTTCTTACTTCGTATTAGTTTTTAATCTTTAGCTTAGTATTAATTTTGTCTTTAGTTTTTAATTCTTAGATTATTACGCCTACTACTGAAAATATTTTAGTTTTGTTATTTTATCGCTTCGTCTTTATCGTCTTGCTAGTTGATATTTTCAAGCTTTAAATACTCTTGCTTTTCATTAATTTAATGATTATTATTATTATTTTCTTTAATTGTTGTTCTTGTTATTAATCATGCTTTATTTAATTGTTTTGATTAATTTAGTTTTAATTATGCATGAGTAGTTTAATTCTAGGGTTGTGGGGATCCATGAATAATATGAAGGGATAATTTATTATTGTTAATTGTCAATGCTAGATTAATTTCCTATTGATTGATTTAATGCTATGCAACTAGATTTGCGCAGGTCTTTTATTGTAGACACCCATTTGTGTCTCCCCAAAACCAAACCCAGTGATGAGTACCTTTCACGTCGAATCATAATCGAATGAAGTGAAAGTGTGGAAAGTCTAGTGTTGCGGATAGTTTTAATTTCTTTTCTCTTCTCTCTGTTTTTGAAAACTTATTTTAAGGAAAACAGTCAATCCAGTTTGGTTGGTCCATGATATGGGTCCAATAGTGGTGTATTTGGATGGGGCTTGACAAGAGCTTTCCAACGATATATTATAAGCCCAATTCCGATGAATATTGAGGAAGTTATGACCAATTTACTGAACTGGGCCCGGTTTGAGCCTTATATGCGGCCCAATGATCTAGGGGAGGACCTAATATAGATTTATCATTCCTAATGCAATTAGGAATGGTTTTAGTCTTCTAGATTCTTTTAGAAGGTTCTTTTCATTCCTAATTCAATTAGCATTGATAAATTGACTTTTCGTTGACTTTTTAGAGTTTTAATTAGAATCAAAGAACATTTTTAAGGAAAATACGATTTTATCCTCCTGTACGGCAATTTCTATCTGATTTTAAGAAAACGCGTAAATTTCTGAATCAGCGCCAAACGCCAGCTGTAGCGCCTGGCGCTACGCTTGGCGCCTGGCGCTATCATTGGCGCCTGACGCTAATGTTGGCACCTGGCGCCAATAGCCAGCGTTGGCGCTAATCAGATTTTATCTGCGCCAGAACTCTGTTTTGATATTTTATCTTTTTGGCTGATTTTCTTTATAAATAACGTCGTAAAAACTCCGTTTTCATTCACCAACTCTTATCGAGATTCTCTTGATTACCCTCTCTCTCTCTCTTTTCTAAACTAGCTTTCTCTCAAATACAAAATTCTGCATTCATTAGATCTAGATACACCTAGCCATATTCGAAGTTGCCTTCGCCCTAGACGTGTCCCAAATCTCTATTTCAATTATTTAATTTAATTGTTTTGTTTATTATTTTTCTTGAATGTACTAACGTGTGTATTTTGTTATTAGAAAGAGGTACAAGGCATCAAAGTAAGTACTTTAATGGTTTTTATTGATGTTATGATATAAAGTTCATGCTTAGGTTGTTATTATAATTCCTAGTATCATGTCTAGGGTAACTTTAATACTAAGTATGATTGTTATGATGCCTTTTATGTTCTTCCTAATATTTATGATTGTTAGTATCATGTTAGGGTTAAAGCTTTGATTTTTATTGTTTAGTGACATTCTAGGGTTTGTTATTAATCTTGTTAGTATCATGCCTAGGATCTTGTTATTATTATGCTTTAACACGATTATGATTATTTTTATTATAATTTCATGATTATGATTATTATTATTTTGATGATTATTATTATGTTGCTTGATATATTTATTTTTATTGCTTGATCACGCCTTTTATGCATGTTTAAAGGGAATTTGTACTTGTAATCACGCTTAATAAGATATTTAATAATCTTGTTTAGGGTTAATTTGATTATAATTCAAGTGACCGCCAATAATAGTTTTATTTGTGCATTAATATTCAACCAACATAGATAAACAGGTTTAGGGTAATCCTATTGATTGCATGTTAGTCAGAAAGCGTACATGAATACGATCAGAATAAAGTAGAGGCCTATTATTAGGGCAGGTTCAATCTCTTTTAGGTTGGATTTGTACCTTCAACCCCGAACCCTATTTGGTTTAAGACCTATTGGAGTTGATGATCTCTTGGATCGTTAAGGGGTGTAACCTTCACCTCGTGAACGGTTTACAAGTTCCTAAAACTTGTTGGCGACTCTTTTGCTCTATCTTCTTTCCCTTTGGATGCCACCGTACTTTAGTGTATGATCATAGTGGGGTTCAGGCTAGGGGATTAACGCTTGAAATATTCCCTACATTTATGTATGAGTTTACCATATTGATTCGAGATTTGAGAGATGAGAATTGATATTTAGGCTTAGTTTCAATAGGTAGGTTAATTTATAAATGGTTAAGTCGAGATTCGAGAGATGAGATTTAACACCGGTAGATTAATTTTGTGATTGTAATATGTAGCGAAAGCCCTTTATGATCTGGTTAATTGATGCATTGATGATTGGCTATTATGTTTTACCCTGGAATATTATTTATTTGTGAACCTATGCCCTAGTTCTTTTATTCATTGATTTTCTCTATTCTTACTCTTCCCTACTTTACTCTCCTTAGCTTATATACCTTTTACAATAATAATTTGGTTACTTAATAATTTTGATTATAATAATTAATTAGGAATAGAAAGACTAGTTTCCCTGTGGATTCAACCCTATTTCCCTATCTATTTTAGTTAGTGGTTTTAGGAATTACTTTTGATTAGGTGATACGACTTTAGCCTGTCAAAATTTGGCGCTGTTGCCGGGGAAACGGTTTTATTTTTATTTCTGATTACTTTTTTAGTCTAGATTATTATTATTATTTTTTAATTTTTTTCATCTCATAGAACGTAAGTTCTTTGGGACAGTTTCTCATATTTATTTGTTTAGTACAGATCAAGAGTCAGAGATGACTGCACTACCACCACTTCCTCCTGTTCGCAAGCTTAGCGATTATTCGCAGGCATCCCTTACAGAATTTCCACATCTTGCTCCCACACCTAATCTCGATGGAGTACAATTCAAGATTAAACCCTAGTTTATTACTATGATCGAAAGGAAGCAATTTAGCGGAGTTAAGGGTGATGATCCAAATCTTCATATTTTGGATTTCTGCCAATATTGCAACACTATTAGGCAAACTGGGGTTACGCAGGACCAAATCAGGGAGATTCTTTTTGTAACACCCCAATAATTCTCTCTTAAAAACCTGTGAGAAACCTGTATATAACCTGAACAATTTCAAGAGAATTACTGACGTGCTACCGCCACGTGTTCAAACGTTAAGGCTATCTCAGAAATTAGCAGCGCAAAACCAAAACAGTTTTAAATAAACCTCAAAACAAAGGAATTAAATCAAAATAAGTATTACAAGTTAGAACCATTAAGACCCTTATTTAAAACCCAATAAAAGTAGTAAGTGATTAAATTCAGTGTTCAAATAAATTCAAACCCAAAAGAATTAGTGTCAAATAAAATCGAATTAAAATAAATTCAAACTTGCAAAAGAAATAAAATGCAAACAACCAACTCTCTACTCAAGATCCCACAACCCTGATGAATGCTACATGTGTAAGAACCTGTGGTTATTCTGCTCCCCAATATTACAAGTGTAAAAATTAGATCGTCATAGGGTCATTGAAAGGCGAAGGCCATGACCAAAGAAAGACACACACAAAAGCACGCAGTTAGCAAAGCTGAGTACATACAAGCTGCGAAATCAAATTAAGAAAATACCTAACATGCTACTAATAATCAAGCACAAGCATCATTAAATATAGACTCAATTCATGACTTGATTATTAAATTTATTAAGACCTCACTAATTGATATTGACTGACTCATTCAATTAGTTCATTGGATTTAGCAATAGACAAGGTTGTCCAACCCATGTCCCATTTGGAACATCAATAAAGAAAAACCCCATGCCTCCTTTCGGAAACATCAATAAACATCCAACGACCACGGGCGCGACTCCATGACCGTAGTTAGTATGAGATCTCACCTAACTCCTAGTTTTAGAAAAATAATATTTGAAATAGGAGACTCGTAGATCAGACGGCCTCGATAAAAGTACACGGCTAATACCCCATGTACCCCAACCCCTGATTGTCATTACTCCAGATGTGCACCATTCCAGAGTTTTATTGCTCATCCATCTTGAAATTTACGTGATTTACAGGTTTAGACTTGGTGATGACTCATATACATTTCAATACAAACATCCCAAAAGCAATTCAATCAAACATGGCAAATTCTCAATTTAGATTCTTGATTTATTAGTGATAAACAACATTTATTAATTATTCCATTACTACCTCGGTGTATAAACACCTTGAGTGCATAAGGCACCCCAAAACCTTAACCTCATCTTACAAGACTTGAATTTCTCCTTTACTCATCCTGTTTACATAATCATGAATGAGTAATAATTTGATCTTTACACCAATCACATACCTTTGCCTTTAAGCGCACCTTGCATAATTAAAGCACAAATAATATTTGCATTATAAACTAGTGCACATCATTTGAAATTCACAATGTATAACCAGACAATTTAACCCAGTCAATCCTATACATGATACTAAGTTCTCGATCCGTCCTTAAACATGCACCTACAAGCAAGGTTTCGTAACTTGTACATACCTTGTGTAAACAATCCGGTTGGCCACTTTAAAACTAGAAATCGCCTTCTACAAAGTCCTCTCCTAAACCAAACAATTAGAAATAAATCAATACTAAAGCAATTAAAATTACAGCTATACTAAACTACTTTAAAACCTCTTAAATCATCAAAATAAAGCCTTTAAATTGTCCCCAAAAATCAAAGTTAGTAATATAACATCCCAACTTCAAGTTTATATGTTAGATTTATGAAAATATAGTGTTTTATATCAAATTACAACAACTTTAAAGTGGGTAAATAAATCTGGAAATTTGTTTTAAGTATATAAAATAACCCCATAAGCATAAATACTTGAAATAGTCATTATATAGCAAGTTAGTGTGTTAAAAACCCAAGAATATATCAATTCAATGCAATTAGAGGCTTCAAAATAAAAGGTATGAAATCTGAAAATTATTTTTAAAGTTAGAATATAAAGTTCAAAGCTTTTTCAATCACAAAATACTCACAATAATTATTTTATAGGTTTAAAGCATAAAAACATGAAATTAACACTACTTGTTCATAAAAAATGAAACTTTAATAAATCTGAAAATTTATATATGATTAAAATAATTATACTTTAATGTAATTTAAACATAGTATGATTAGATAGTTTGATTAACGCGTTATCAAGCCCTAAAACATGAAAAATCAATGCTTTAAACCCTAAAATATACAAAATACATAATCTGAAATTTAATTTAATAATTTAGACATACAAAACCCATAAATTTATAATCTTTTGTAATTTATACATACTATTAAAGCCTAATAACAATAATTTTATAATTGAAATCAAATAAAAATTGAATCTTTAATCAAAATAACAAGAAATAAAGGAAGAGAAATAAGAGGAAGGAGAAGAGAGGAAGGCGAACTGCAGGGTGGTCGGCTGTGCTGGGTGGCGGTCAGAGGGTGGCGGTCAGGCAGTGGCGCGGCAGCAGGGGCGGCAGCAAGGGGTTGCATTTTTTTTTTTCTCTTGTGTTTTGTCCGTGAAAGCAGGGAGAAGAAGGAGAAGAATGAAAGCTTTTCCCTTTTTTTTTTATGTGAGAAGGAGGAGAAGGGTAAGGGTTTTTGAGGGTTTTATTTGGGCTTTGGGTTTCCTAATTAGATTAGGAGTAATATTTGGGTTTTGGGCTATAATGTTAAAATTGTTTGTAAATTAGTAAAAGCACATTAGTTTACTTAAATCTTTTCATAAAAATAATTTATTTAATGAAACTGACATAAAAATATTTGTAAGAATAATATATAAATAAATTATGATTAAGTTAAAAATATGGGGGATTACACTTTTTCCTTTTTCTTTATGTGGAAAAGCTAAATTATGGTATAATGGATTGAATAGAACTGCCCTTGGTATTACTGACTGGAGTACTCTTGCTTTGAATTTCTATAATAAATATTACCCTGTAGAGAGAACAACTTTGTTAAGGAGTTCAATCCTAAATTTTGCCCAAGAAGCTGATGAAAGTTTATATGAAGCTTGGGAAAGATTTAAGGATTTGCAGAGAGAATGCCCTCATCATGGGCTAGCACAATGGCAGATAATCCAAGCTTTCTACAATGGGCTTGGATATAATTCAAGAATGATTTTGGACTCTGCAGTTAACGGAAGATTTATGAATTTGGATGAGAATATATCGAGCAATGTTGTCGAAGAGATGGCTATTCAAAATTCCCAATATGAGAATCCCAGAGGAATTGCGAATAAGGGAAAACACCAAGTCGATTCTATATCCTTTTTGCAAGCACAATTGACCTCTATTAGCTAGAAACTAGACAATATTAATAATTCTAATTCATCTTCCGTTGCTAATGTTTATGTTATTGGTACTAACTTTGCAATATTTAGTGAAAATTGTGGTCTTGTAGGTCATTGGGCACAGGACTGTAGGAGTTCACTTGAGAAGATTAATGCTTTTCAGACCTGTAAGAAAATTAGTCCATACTCTAACACCTACAATGCAGGGTTGAAAAATAACCAAAATATGTCGTACAATAGTACGAATGTGCTTAACCCTCCACCACAGGTACAACAACCACAGCAGAGGTACTACCAACCTCCATATCAGAGACCACAACAGGTTGTTACTCCTCCTTTTGATTCTAGCCTATCAGAAATCAAAACGATGTTAGCCAATATGCAGAAGAAGATGCAGAGTAGAGATGCGCAAATTGACTCATTAATAGCACATAATAAAATCATAGATAATCAAATTGTGCAACTTTCCTCTACTCTGCAAACTCGCCAGCAGGGAGCCCTACCATCACAGCCAGTACAACCAACATAATACGCACATGCAATTACTCTGGGGAGTGGTTCGCACTATGATGGGCCTCCTATGCCCAAAGATGATGAACCTGTTACAACAAAAATTGCTAATCTTGATTCTGTTAAACCAAACAATGTTGTTACTAGCCCCGCAGGGCTCAAGGGTAAAACTAACTCTTCTAATAATTCTTTGCAGAGTAAACTAGGGGTGAGCATGGGACGGGTACCCGTACAGTTAGTACTAACGGTTCGGGTACCCGATAACTAAAATCACTAAAAGTGATACCCATAACCGGAACCGATAAGTTTGGGTACCAGGATTTCGGGTACCCGGATTTTCGGATCGGTTATCGGGTACTCAATAAGATATCCAATAATGATAATTAAACTTAATTATGTAGTTATTATGATATAATTTACAACTAATTTAAAACAATACCATATGATCTTGACCAAATTATTAATAATATTACTAATCATTGATATTATAAAGTGATTATGAAGTAAAGTAAAAGTTTAGATTTATATTAATAGATTTAAGTAGGGAAAAAAAGCAAAAAAAAAATGCTTATCGGATCAGATCGGGTAACTGCTAATTTTAAAATGATACCCATAACCATACCCGATAACAAATTATCGGAACGGGTACCCGAACCGTTATGGTTATTGGATCGGGTACCCTAATTTTCGGAACGGTTACAAATCGGTTTTTCGGGTAGTTTTGCTAAGCCCTAGAGTAAACCCCAGGATAGTAGTGGAGATGTGCAGGGTCTTGCTATCAAACTCACATTACCAAATAGACACTTGAAGAGTAAGGTGGATAAGCAATTTGGTAAGTTTCTGGAGGTTGTGAAGAATTTGCAGGTAACGGTTCCTTTCACAGATTTTGTTTCTTACAAAAAAGCGTGATGAGAGTATAATTTCTAATTCAAGGTCTCCCAAACAGTCAGTACACCCTAACAAGTGTAAAGTCCTAGGCTTTTAAGTGGCCATGGGCATCTAAGGAAGGACCCCCTTACGATGGGATCACCCTCCTTACAGTGGCGACTCCACTGGGGACTTAGAGGTTACATGATTAGTTCTTAGTTATGGTCCAAGGTTTCCAACACTAAGTTGCCTATGGGTTGTAACGAGAATTAACTTGGATAATCTCTAGTTAGAGAGCGAGACTCGAACGCATAATATCTTCCTTTTGCGCAAAAGTAAAAACCAAACAAGCAACATTGCATCATGCATAAGTATAACACACTTTAACCATTGGGGATTGGCTCATTGATTAGGGGTCGCCAACACTAGGCTTCTATCCCGAAATCAATAACAATCATCCCACCCATATCACTAACAAAATGTTGGGAGGACGATGTCATGAGTCAACACGTTGAGTGATTGATTTGTGCGTCGTTTCATAAGATACGGTACCTTTGGACACCCAAGCCTTTCTGACCTTAGAATGGCAATACGTGAATCTTGGCTTATGATATGATTTATGTGCTTATGTGACTATGTGCAGCGTGTTAGGATAGTCTTCTAACTTTTCTTGTAATTTGGTCTAGGTTCCCAATTACGAAGTAGTCTCTTCGTAATTTTGAGTCATATTCGAAGGGTAACATGAAAAAAAAAAGAAGCGCTCGAATAAAAAAAAATTACGAGCAGGTGGCGCGCACAACTTAATAAGTTGCGCGACCCCAACCAGCGCTAGAAATTTGGTTGCGCGCGACATCCGCGTGCAACTCAATCTCTTGCGCGCGCCCACTGTTACGAGTCAATTTGATTTCTCAAAAAATAAGTTGACTCGTTCAAACAATACCTTTATCGGAGAATTGTTTAAGGGTGATGTTACTCGTTCAAATATATTTTGCGTCATTTCTTTTTTTTTTTCCTTGTAAACAAGCATATCGATTTACTAATCCTCTCGTACTTCCTTTAGGGCCGGTTCTCAAGCTTGGGAACTAAGATTCCCGGGCGCTCGTATTCTACATTTATCATCAAGTAACTCACCTCTTTCAAACCACCTTCCCTCGACAACTAGTCCTAGTCCAACAAAAATGTCGACCATCGAACAACTCCAAGAAGAGATTGCTCGATTAAGAGAAAAAAAGGCTCAAGAGGCCGAGGAAAGAAGAATTAAGAAACTTGAAAAAGCCGAAATGAAAAATGCCGAGGCTCTAGCCTTGCAACAAAAGTTGGAACAATTATCCGTCAAAGAAAAGTCGTTAGAGAAGCTTGTTCTTCGTTCCACCATGGGGAACAAGTACTTCGACGCAGAAAAGTTTGCTTCTCCCTCAGGACTTGCTTTGCCAGAAAAGTTCGTAGCTACGGACTTGCCAATATTTAAGGTGACCAATAATCCACAAAACCACTTAATGTGTTTTACTGGCACCATGGCATTAAAGAGAGTTGCTCCTAAGCTTTATGCTTTGACTTTCCCTTTATCTTTAGACCCAACCGCGAGAGAATGGTTTTATGGGTTGGATCCAAAATTTAAAACAACATGGGAAGATGTAGTTTCGGCTTTCATTACCCAATATAAGAGTAACGTAGAGTTCAAATCGACTCTACGTGAGCTTGAAATGCTTAAGCAAGGCGACGATGAAGGTTTCCTTGCTTTTTAAGGTAAATGGCGAGAAAAGGCGGCCCACCTTGCCCAAAGGCCACCTAAACTCGAGTTGGTACAAAAATTCATCGACAACTGTCATGAAAAGTACAACAAACATCTACGCTACCTTGGTCTAGACACTTTTCAAAAGGACTATTTTGTGGCTACTAGGATTGAAGATGATCTTGCTAAAGAAAAAGCAAATAAACCCCATTATCATCATCAACCTAAGAATAACTACAAAAATGGGAACGATAATACATCATCCTCTATTGATGTATTTGCGACCACCATGCAATATAATAATACAAATCAATACAATAATAATGATCCTAGAAGGAGGTGGACAAAAGAAAGAAAATTTACACCATTTCATGTAAGCTATAAAGATTTATTATAAAAATTAAGCGAACAAGGCTTACTTGGGCCAACAGGGCCAACACCACCCACTCCACCAGAAAGAAGGTTTCCTCAATGGGTTGGTAATGCATATTGTGCTTATCATAGGGGCGTTGGGCACGATACTGAACGTTGCTACGTCTTAAAGCACAAAATACAAGATTTAGTAGACGATGGAAGAATTCCCATGCCTAAACCTAACAATAATGCATCCCCATTAGGGGTGTTTCATATTGATGAGGATTATACGAGAAGTGGTACGTTCAATCCTTTAGACTATATCACACCTATAGAAAAACCTCTAGCCACAATACTCATAGGGGTAACTAACGAAGTATATGGATTATGGGGCGATGACTTTCAAGACTTATATTGTTTCGGGGTTTTTTGTCCCTTGGGAGAGTTACAACACTGAAACTGGATTCAACTGAGGATGCCTGTACCTGCAAAGCAAACGGACCACCGGATAGTCGGTGGTCCGCCTCCGAAGATTAAGTTAGTAAATGTTCGGAAGTAAAGTTTATCTGCTCGGATTCCGAGCTCAGGTAAAGTGCTGTGTGTTCCTTGAAAACGACAGCTCTATGGTAAGTGACGTATTGTCTCGTATTGCGTGTCAAAATTCTCTCCCTTTCATAAATGACATAATGTCCCTATTTATAGGGTCCTTTTGAAGAGTGTGCCTTCCTAGGATCTGGTGACCCAGGAATTAGGTCACGCCGTTTTGCGGCGCCTCGGGATTTGGGCCTTAGAAGGCCGCCATCCCAGGGCCAATGCCTGAGTGACACGTGTCACTGTGCCCAAAAGGATTCTGGAGCACTTTTTGAGTGACACGTGTCGCCACCTGAATGGTCCCTGCTGGACCTTCAGTCCACGTAGGACGGAGAAGAGCCCACCCTCCACGTGTCATTATTCCATAGGTCCAAATGGCACCTATACGGAGGACACGTGGCGCTTTCTGATTGGGCCACCTGGCCGGGTATGAAATACCCAAATCATTTGCCCCTCACAGGGGTTACGTGCATTGCACGTGACTCCTGTGACAGGTGTCAGTATCTGAGTGGTCAGATTCAAAAATTACTGGAGGGAAAAAATTAGGGTTTTACCCCCCTATAAATAGTAAGGTTTGACCCCCCCCCCCCCTTGGATTCACACCTTGGCGAATCTCTGGAGAATCTTGGACTTTTTGACTTAAAGAATCTCAAAATTCCCTAAGCGTTTTTCAAGCATCCGACACTCGGCCAACAGTCCGACCGTTCTTTAGTCAACCAGGCGTCTTTCTCCCTTCTTCTAAAGGTAACGCCTGTATTTTCTTTTTACTCTTCATTTTTTCTTTGTTTTCGAAAAAATGGCTCCCCAATTGCATGCGGCACGGCGTAGGATAGTGATCAGCCGGTCACCGGGGACGGCTGAATCTAGAACTAGCAGTGCAGAATGCTTGGCCAAAGACCCTGCTTTGCAAACTTCTCCGAATCCGACCGTTTCCGTGTCTGTGCAGGACACTATGGCCAGGACCAAAAGAGCAGCAAGGCAGTGTAGCTCCGATGGAGTTTTCTACCATTCGGACGGGTCGACTGTTTATTCAGACGGCTCAATAAGAGTGCCTCGAAGTGAGCTGTCGGAACACCCTGACAGCCCTTCCTATCTTCCTCCAACCCCCACCTATTACCATTCGCCCACATCTAGTGGAACTCCCAGTGATGGAATCCTGGGGGAGGCGGATGAAGAATATCAACCCGGGCCTTCTGGACAGGCGCCGGAAGAGAGTTTAGGGGAGGACCCCGCTGGCACCAGTCGGCGGTCCCCTAGCTCTGATGAGAGCTCTGATGACGAGTCGGCCTCGTCATCTTCTTCAGAGAATGCCTCCGTAACTTCAGAGGAGGCTAGATCAAACATAGATTCTGCCAGAGAGTCCTTGGCAGTGGATAGGGGGGAAAGCTGGGCCGAGCCGAGTGCTTCCAGGCGCTTGGAGAGAGCCCCCTACTATCAGCATGTTCCGCCAGGCAGGCGGAGTGCCATGGCATCCGGCCTTGCCAATTTTAGGCGCAAGGTCGTCCTAGGCTATGGCTACACTTTGTCGGTCCCTAACGAGGGCGACACCATAACCTGGCCGAGCCTGGCCAGCTATCAAGACAAAGCATTCGGCTGCTATGAAGCGGCCTTCCAGGCTGGCCTCCGCTTCCCTCTCCATCCGGCCTTGGAGAGGATCTTGGACGGATACCAACTGGGTATCTGGCAACTTGTACCCAACTCCTGGATCAATATTCTGGGGTACGTTGCCGCCTGTGAGATGCTGCAGGTGGAGGCGAGCTTTGAAGCGTTCGCCCACATGCACTATCTGAGCAGGGCGCCTGCTAGGGGCGGCGAGGGCTGGTACACCTTGACCACTTGCAAGGGGTACATGATGGCTGTTGGCAAAGAGAACAAGTGGAAAGACTGGAGGACTAAGTTTTACATAATCAAGTCTGCCGACAGCCGCCTGAACCAAAAGTATAACAGGTGGAATAAGGATCCACCTCTCCTAGCAGGCAGGAGCGCATTGCCGCCTATTCCCAGGCGGGCAAAGGAGGAGATCATGGACGCGGGGTTGTTTACCGTGTCCGTGTGGACGAATGATGAGGGGGACAAGGAGGTCACCCCTCAATGCTATCTCCCTTCACTAGTAGAAAAATACAAATAGGCAACCCCCTAATGGCACCGGTTTAGGCCAAACCGGTGCCAAAAACCGGCCTAAAAATGAGCAGGTTTTTAAACAAAGAGAAATGGCACCGGTTCAGATCAAACCGGTGCCAAAAATAAAAGGGCACCGGTTTGAACCGGTGCCTAACCGAACAGGTTTTTAATTATTAAAAAAAAAACCCGCCCATTTAAATACCCCCAAACCCTAAATGAGCCTATTCTCTCTCCTCTCCTCTCCTCTCCTCCGCCTCTTTCTCTCTCCTCTCCTTCTCTCCTCCTCTTTCTGAAACTCCTATTCACCATCGATCTATTTCTGAAACTCCTATTCACCATCGATCTATTTCTGAAACTCCTCCTCCTTTTTCTATCACTCGAAGACGAAAAAGAAATCGAAGACAACAACAAATCGAAGACCAAAAACCGCGCATTTTAATCAATATCTTGGTTTTTTTTTACCATTTCAATCTATTTCTGGGTTTTGTTTTTCGATTTCAATTTTGATTGTGTTGTTTTCGATTTTGATGTTTTCGATTTCAATATCAATTTTGATTTTGATTTTGTTTTTCAAGTTGCATGCGGTTTTGGGGTTTTATTTTCGTGATTTTTAGGTTTTTTTTTTTTTTTTTTTTTTTTTTTATTTTCAAGTAATTTCGGTTTCTGGGTTTCTTTTTTCGATTTTGTTTTTTTTTTCTATTTCGTGATTTTGTTTTTCGATTTCAATTTTGATTGTGTTGTTTTCGATTTTGATTTTGTTTTTCGATTTCAATTTCAATTTCGATTTTGATTTTGTTTTTCAAGTTGCATGCGGTTTTGGGGTTTTATTTTCGTGATTTTTAGGTTTTTTCGATTTTCATTTTTTTTTCAATCTCTGGGTTTATTTTATTTTTGTTTTCAAGTTTGTTTTAATCAAATTTTTAATCAATTTCGATTTTGATTTTTTTGTTCAGATTTTGATTTTTTTTTTCGATTACAATTTTTTTTGTTTTCTGGGTTTTTGTTCGATTTTTTTTTTTCGATTTCTATTTTTTTTTCTGGGTTCATTCGAATGTTGTTATATTTATTTTTTGGGTTTTTTTTAATCGAATTTAATTTTATTTATTTTCTGGGTTTTTTAAAATCGAATTTAATTTTATTTATTTTGTGGGTTTAATTCATTTTTAACTGTTCTGGTTTTTTTTTTTCGATTTCTAATTTTTTTTTCTGGGTTTATTCGAATGTTCTTTTTTATTTTTCTGTTTTCTGGAATTTTTTTTTTGGAATTTTTTTTGCAGCTTAATTAAATCATTTTAATCATTTATTTTGGTTGTTTTAGTTGGTGCAGGTACATGAATTTAGATCTTAAATTGAAGAATCAAGATGCAAGTATATTGATTTAGATGTTGTATTTTTTTTTATTGTGAAGTTGTAAATTTTTCTTTTGATTTATATTGTAATTTTTTTTATTTATGTTGTAATTTTTTTATTTTGATTTATATGTTGTAATTTTTTTTATTAATCTATACTGGATTTTTTTTTTGATTATATATATATTGAACAGATTTGATTATATTTATTGTGATGTTCTATTTATATTTTGTATTCTCATTTAATTATAGTTTATTTAATTTTTAAGTTAAAAAAAAAAAATTAATTTTTTTTGTACTTTTGGCACTGGTTAACCGGTGCCAAAAGTGGTGAATTAATTTTTTTTTGGTACTTTTTGGCACCGGTTAACCGGTGCCAATTTCAAGTTTTGGCACCGGTTTGAACCGGTGCCTTTTTAAACCCCTTTTTGGCACCCCTCACTTTGGCACCGGTTCAAACCGGTGCCTTAGGTCGGGTTTGAACCGGTGCCAAAGTCATTTTTTCACGTAGTGCTTTGTACAAGTGGTTTGAAGAAGGGACATTCTTGGCCGCTTGTGGGCTAAGTTCTGAAATGCCGAGAGGTAGTCGGCCGTCTGTTTTATATGCAATTTACTTTTGCTTTTCAGTACCTATTTAATGGTGCTAACACTTGTTCATTTTTGCAGACAAAGCAATGGAGAAGCTCTCGGCCACAAGGAAACCGGCTGTATCTGCTGCTCGATACAGGTCGAATGTCCTAAATAGGGCAGAAGCAACCACTCACACCAAAGTGGATGAGCAGAGAACTGGCGGCACCTCCAAGGTAGGAAATTGTTATACTTTCATTCTTGGCCAATATTTAACTTGCCCGAATGATTTCTAACTTGCGTTTGTCTTGTATTGATGTAGGGTGCGCCTTCCAAATCTCCTTCAAAACCATCCGACCCTAAAGTCCAAATGACTAGGGCGGGTGATGTGAGCGCATCCGGCAAGGGCGGCCGGAAGCACGTTGCTCATAAGCCCAAGAAGGGCCCAGACGCCTCTTCTCTCAAAGCTGAAAAGGACATCAGCAAACCGGATGCCCAGAGGGCATCGAAGGGTGGCTTCAAGCAACCCACCACTGCTGTCGGCTCAGCAGGAGAGAAGAGGAGCCTGGGGAGAGAGGAGCCGACTGTAGTCCAGATGGCCAAGTCCATGCTGAGGGCGGTTGATCCTGACGACAAGGCGTCTGTCAGAGGAGTCGGCACCCTTGACTTGGATGGCATCTTGGGGAACCTCTGCGAGGTATGAGTCTTAGCTCAAGCAATTTTTTTTTTTCGCCTGGTTTTAACCATTCGGCTCTTTTGCAGGCCATGCTGCGCGTCCAAGGGCTCAGGCAACCCCTCAAGGAGAAATCCAAAGAGGTAACAGTCGCTAAAGCTCGGGCCGAGTTCGCCTTGGATCAAGCTCAATTTGATATTGCTCAGAATGAGTATCTGACGCTTGATATGATGTATTCGCAGGCGGAAGCCAATATGCAGGTGAAGAAGGACCTGGACTCGGCCCGCCTGCGCATCACTTCCCTTAAGAAAGAGATTACAACTCTTAAGGAGAAGCTCGAGCCTCTTCAAGATGCCAAAGAAGAGGCCGAGAGAGCCAAGCAGAAGGTGGGCCGCCTGGAGCAGCGCCTCACCAACCAGGAGCATCAGCTGAAGTCCAAGTTTGAGTCCGTGGCTGATCAAGAGAGAGAGGCTCTTGTTAAGCAAATGATGAGTGATTATGAAGCCATCATGCGGGACACTTGGGCGGCTGTACAGCCGGACTCGGACTATCAGATTTGGAAATCCAAATTTGACGAAGCCAGCAAAGCATTCGACGCTCGCCTTGTTGAAGAGGCTAAGAATGCTGAGGCCGAGGAAAGTTCTGGGTCCGACTCTTCTGGGGAGTCGTCCTCTGGTGGCGAGGAGGAGGATCAGGCGGAGGAGCAAGAGAAAAAGGATGAAGAGCAGCCGAAGGACGACAGGCCGGCTGCCACTGAAGAGGCTCTCCCCTGATCACTTAAGCTTTTATGCTTTTCTGCGGCCGAATGGCCATGTACTTTTCTTTTTCGGCCTGCGTGCCGAGTATTTGTATCTTTACCGACCAAGGGGTCGGGTAATTTGACAATCTTTCTGGCTTTGCCAGATAACAATCTTAACCAATCGTCTGGTGACGATTGGTCTTTTTAATTTGAACCATTCGGCCATTTGGCTGAAGTTATCCATATTGTTGTCCTTTGCATTTTGAATTTTTCATTGCATGTTTTTGGCTAAGTATTATAACCTGTATACCATGCGAATGTTCTTGCCCCTGGGAGGATGTCGAGTGGTTTCGGTTTATTGGATTGATTGACTTAGAAATTTTTGATACTTAGAAGAGTATGCATGGTTTCTAAGTCAATCAATCACTATGGTGATTGCCCCAAACCACGCGGCAGACGTCCATCCAGAATTGGCAAACATAAGTGTTCATTCGGCCATTGGCTCGAACTAACTCAAATTTCCAACTTAGCTAATTTGCTAAGGGTAAACCTCCGCCTGTTCTGCCCCATAAGCAAAAACAAGCGCCTCCGGCCATAGGCCTCTTTGAGATAAAATGCTAAGTTTGTAACTTAACCAATTTTCTTTAAAAATAATTGTCCGCCTGTCTTGCCCCATAGGCAAGGATCAGGCGTCATCCGGCCAATAGCCTCAATAAGTGCTAAGTAGTTAACCTAACTTGTATATTAATCAAATATTCCGCCTGTTTTGTCCCTGAGCAATAACAGGCGCATCCGGCTTTATGCCTCGCTTAGCCTCTACTTATGAAACAGTGACCATTTTTGAACTGCGCTAGATAGAAAATTCAGGTCTTTTAGATTTCACTTTCAATTAAAACAAACGACTGCGAATGCTGCCTTAGCATTCGGTAGGGCCGCTTGATATATTCGTAGAGCAATGTGCCACCCAAATGGGAGATGCTTCTCCTCGACGAATTCGCCCAAATGGACGTCGCCGGTTATCTGACTCATGTTGGAGCAGACGGTCATACTCATGTTGGAGCAGACTGTGACCATTCGGTCTCTTTTTGTTTATTAACATCCGGCCATGGGCCTCATCATGATTTTATCTGGACTCAGGCCTCTTAAATGATTAAGTAAATATTCGTCAAGTGTTGGTGTAAACTTGATGAATTTAGTAGGAACGACTGTTCTAAAACAATCGGCTCCTTCAGAGGGATTGGGGCGTCTGCTGTTGGGGCAGACGCTTTCCAAACATATTGGCCGTCTGTATTTGGTACAGGCGACACTTAAAAAACTTAAATAAAAAGATAAGTTGGGAAATGAAGGCATATTATCATTAACAAAACTTGAGATTACCAAATTGAGGTCTTTACATTCGTACTTAGAAGTAGTACTTTTTCAAGTTGTCTACATTCCAAGTTCTGGGCAGCTGCCTGCCGTCTGGTTCTTCCAGGCGGTAGGTGCCGTCTCTTACCTCCTCATAAATTCGGTAGGGGCCTTCCCAATTTGGGGTTAGCTTTCCCTGTTCATTCGCCCTACCGACTGCCTCCATTTTCCGTAGCACAAAGTCCCCCACTTTGAGAGGACGCTTGTGTACTCTTTTGTTGTATGCCCGAGTCATTCTCAGACGGTATATCTCATGGCGCAAGGCAGCATTGCCCCTGCGCTCTGGAAGTGAGTCCTATGCTAGGCGCATGGCCTCCCAATTCGCCTCTTCATCATACAACATGATTCGAAAGGTCGGCTCATAGTGCTCAATGGGCAGAACGGCTTCTGCACCATACACCATTAGGAATGGGGTTTCTCCCGTTGCCCCTTTAGCAGTCGTTCTGATGGACCAAAGGACGTGTGGTAATTCATCCGCCCAAAGGCCACCAGCCCGCTCAATTTTCTTTTTAATCCCGTCTGAGATTAACTTGTTGAAGGCTTCGACCTGGCCGTTTGCTTGCGACCGGCCGACTGATGCGAAGAAGCTTGAGACCCCCTGGTCTCCCAGCCAAGTCTTGAGTTGAGGCGTCTTAAATTGAGGACCATTGTCAAAAACCATAGACATGGGCACCCCGAAACGAGTGATTATGTTCCTCCAGATAAAGAAAATGACGTCTTTAGTCTTGATGTTTTTGACTGCCTCAGCCTCTACCCACTTGGTAAAGTAATCCACAGCCACCAATATATAGCGCTTGCCGCCTGGTGCAGTTGTATATGACCCCAGAATGTCCATGCCCCATTTGGCAAAGGGTATTGGGCTGTGGATGGCCGTCAGGTCAGTAGCCGGACGATGGATGAGCTTGCCAAACTTTTGGCACTTGTCACATTTTTTCACCATTTCCATGGCATCCGACTCCAGAGTTGGCCAAAAGTAAAGCCGCCTGGCCTTGGCCGCGAGGGATCTGCTGCCTATATGGGAGGTGCAGAATCCCGAATGCAACTCTTCGAGAACTTCCTTCCCCTTTTCAGGGGTAACACACTTCAACAGGGGTTTCAAAAAGCCAGCCCTGAAGAGTTCTCCTTGTCGCAACTCGAAGTTAGCTGCTCGTTTTTTTAGAACAGCCGCCTCCCGTGGTGAGTTAGGGAGCGTGCCGTCTGCAAGATAGGCCCGGATGCTGTCCATCCAGGTTAAGCTTCGGTCAAGAATACCAATGGGGTCTTCCTCAGATATACTTCTTTTTTCCATGACCTCCCAGAAGACTGACCGAGGCGTTTCACAGGAGGCGGATGATGCCAACTTGGACAGAGCATCCGCCTGATTGTTTGAAGACCTGGGCACTTGAGTTAGATGAAATTCTTCAAGTGACCCAACTTCACTCTTGACCGCCTGCAAATATTTTATCATGGCCGGATGAGTGGCCTCGTACGTTCCATTAACTTGGAGTACGACCAGTTGAGAATCAGAGCAGGCGGATATCTTCTTCGCCCCTGCCGCCTTGCAATACCGGATGCCGGCCAGCAGGGCCTCATACTCGGCCTCATTATTAGAGACCTGAAACTTGAACCGTAGTGCGTATTCGTACTTATCTCCTTCAGGAGATTGACAGATAATCCCCGCACCACAGCCGTTCACAGTGGAGCTCCCATCCACATACACTTTCCAAACCTGGTCTGTATTGTCCGGAACAACCGGCCTTGTCATTTCGACAATAAAGTCAGCGAATGCTTGTCCCTTTATTGCCTTCCTTAGTTCCTAAGTGATTTCTAATCCTTGCATTTCAATCGCCCATTTGAGCATTCGTCCAGAAGACTCCAAGGTTGTGAGTGGCCGTTTGATCGGTTGGTCAGTATAGACCTCTACCGTATGCGCCAAGAAGTAAGGTTTAAGCTTCTTGATGGCCATGTAAAGGGCGAGGCCGAATTTCTCAACCATGGGGTACCGAAGCTCCGCGTTTCTCAAAACATGGCTTATGAAATACACCGGGAGCTGGATGCCGTCTCTTTCAGCTAAGAGGACGGCACTGAGGGCATGATCAGAGACGGCTAAGTACATGAAGAGCTTCTCTTTAGGCAAAGGGCTGACAAGCCTCGGCAAAGAGTGCAAATGAGTTTTTAGCCTTTGAAAGGCCGCCTCTGCATCATCCCCCCATTCAAAGTTTGTCTTCTTTTTGATTGCCTGGAAAAAGTAGAGACACTTGTCGCCTGAACGGCTGAGGAATCTCCCCAGGGCCGCCAGACAACCTGTTAGTTTTTGCACTTCCTTCACAGTACGGGGCGACTGCATGTCGATCACCGCCTGTATTTTCTCAGGGTTGGCCTCTATTCCCCTTTGGTCAATCAAAAATCCGAGAAACTTCCCAGACTCAACACCAAAGACACACTTTTTTGGGTTAAGCATGACCTTGTGCCGCCTGAGTGTGGCGAATGTTTCTCGGAGTTCAGCAAGGTGATCCGCCTGCTTTTTGGATTTGACTATCATATCATCAATGTACGCCTCTACGTTCCTTCCGATTTGATTAATGAAGACCGTATTAATCATTCGTTGGAAGGTAGCAGGCGCATTCTTCAAACCAAACGGCATCGCCGTATAACAGAACAACCCCTGATCAGTGACGAATGCCGTTTTTTCTTGATCTTTTTTCCACAGGGGGATCTGATGGAAACCTGAATAGGCATCCATGAAACTCATCAGGGCATGCCCGGCTGTTGAGTCGACCAGACTGTCGATCTTAGGCAGTGGATAGCTATCCTTTGGACATGCCTTGTTGAGGTCTGTGTAATCAACACACATCCGCCAAGTTCCATTCGGCTTTTTTACTAACACAACGTTAGCTACCCACTCAGGGAAGTTGCACGGCCGAATGAACTTGGCATCTAACAGCTTTTTTACTTCGGCAGCTGCCGCCTGACTTCTTTCTTCGCCGTGGTTTCTTTTCTTTTGCCGGATGGGCTTCTTTTTAGGATCCACGGCGAGTTTGTGGACAGCGAGATCCGGGCTGATGCCTGGCATCTCCTCCACTTCAAAGGCAAAGATGTCTTTGAATTCCTTGTGCAGCTGGTGAAGGTTTTCACCGAACTTTGCAAAGGCAATCGTCCCCACCTTAACAGTCCGCTCTGGACGGCTATCATCCAGAGGGATATCAATGTGCTCACCAGTAGGCTGGGGACGAAGATCATCTGACCTTTCCCAGGTTAGTGATTGCTATTGCTTTTCTTTTTTGACCACCACCAGCTGATCAGTCTTTCTTTCTTTCCGGCTGGTGGGGCCGACTGTTCTTCCTCGACATCGTCGAGGTCAATCATTTGCTTGCCCCGGCCGAATGCTGCGGCCGCAGGCTTGACGTCCGAGAGATAACACTCTCGAGCCGTCTTTTGGTCCCCATTAAGGGAACCAACTGTTCCATCATCCTTCTCATACTTGAGTAGCATGAGAGCAGGGATGATGACGGCCTTACACTCATTAAGAGTGGGTCGGCCAAAGATGAGGTTGTAAGCCGTGAGCTCTTCAACCACTAGGAAACGGATGGTCATGTGCCGACCGTCTCCCCTGCTTCCCAGGCGGACAGGTAGGTCAATTCGTCCGACTGGGTGCACAAGTCCTCCCCCAAACCCAACTAAGGTGTGGGTGACCTCCATCATGCTATCCGGTTTGTACTTGAGATTGGACAAGCATTTGAGGCTGATGAGGTCAGAGGAACTTCCTGTGTCAATCAGAATTCGGCCAACCAGCTGGTTGGCGACTTTACACTCAATGACAACAGGGTCATCATGCGGCCGACGGACTTTGCCTCTGTCCTGTTCGGTGATGACAACTTTAGGGAAGGTGGATGTGCTAGCTGTATCCCCCTCCTCAACAGAATTGACCATCTTTCTTAGATGGTCCTTGGTACCCCGAATGGTCGGGCCACCACCGGCAAATCCGCCTGCTATGGTGTACACCGGTTCTTCATCAGTTTCGGCACTCACAGCAGGCTGGGGAGTCTTTTTCTTGGACTGCCCCGGATTTGCTTTTGAAGTCACTTTGGACTTCACATAGGACTTCAGCTGTCCTTTGTCGGCCAGACGGTCGAGCTCCCGCTTGAGACTAAAGCAGTCGTTCGTGTCATGGCCAACATCCTCATGGAAATGGCAATGCTTGTTCTTGTTCCGATTTTCAGCGGAACCTTTCATAGCAGTCGGCTTTTCAAGAGTTAGCCGATCCTTAATTTTCAAAAGGATGGAGCAGCAGTCCTTGTGGAATTCGTACCTTGGGACGTACGGTTTCCACTCTTTTTTCTTCTTCTGGGCCGGTTGATCAGAGTTATCAATGGCCTAGACTTGCCTTTTCTTTTTGCTCTCTTCTGGCTTAGGAGCCGGCCGACTCTCTTTCTGCCGGTCGGACTTCTTATGGTTCGACTGCTTATTGGAGGAGCAGAGTTCGGTCGCCTGTATGTAGGCTTCCGCCTCTCGCAAGGCTCCTTATAGGGTAAAGATTTGTTTGCGGACGAATTCGTACTTAAAAGTAGACCCGTCCTTCAGACCCTTAAAGAAGTCTGTGAAGGCGACCTCATCAGACAGCCCATGAATCTGGATTCGGACCAGATTGAACCGCCTGACGTAGGAACGCAAACCTTCTCTATCTCCCTGCTGTACATTGCCCAAGTCAAGACTTGTCTTTTTGGCAGGGATGTTCATAGAGAAGTTTGATGCAAACAAGAACGCAAGCGTCTTGAAGCTATTTATGCAGCCAGCCGGCAGGTTGCCAAACCACTGCTGGGCTATGCCCTTCAGGGTGGCTGGAAAGCAACGACGCCATGCGGCATCATCCAACCCCTGTAAATACATGAGGTGGGTGTATGCCAACAGGTGGTCCTCTGGGTTGGAGGTCCCGTCATAGGCTCCAACCAGAACGTTTTTAACTTTAGCCGGCTGCACGGCTTCAGTTATTTCTCTGGAGAAAGCAGAGGGTTGATCTCCAAGGTGTTGCAGCCTAAGCTGCCAGTCCATTGGCTGATAGCCGTATGCCGCCTGTCCTCCATAGAGGGTAGGTTGCATGTAAGGTACAACTGGCGCCTGGTACAGTGGCGGTGCCATGTACTGGGCGGATTGAATCACATGAGGCCCAGACTGAACCCTTTGGCTGCTTGCTGGGGTCTCATGTATAGACTGGAAACACCTCACAGAGGTATTCCGAAAGCTATCATGATAAGTCGACGTTGAAGCCGACTCTAATTACTGGGTTCTCCTCTCCTCAATGTATTGCCGAGCGTCAGAGAACGTTTTCTTGCTACCATCCGGCTGTATGTGCCGGATGGGCTTTCTTGCGCCTGTTTCTGGGAAACGGAGCCGATTAAGGTCAAATTGGGGCCTGGCCTTCTCCTTAGGAGCAGGATGAGGAGTCGGCTGACGGTCCCTGACCGACTTCTGTTTGCCAGCTTGGGCTAGCTTCTTGGTCGACTGCTCCTTTCTAGGAGTAGGCGACTTCTTTGAGGCGAGCTGCTTGATTTCACCCCTGAGGCTGCTCAGGAGTGACATTAGCTCATCCCGAGTGACGGGAGTTGATCCTGCCGCCTAGGAAGGATCAACCGGCCGCCCCGAGGGCTTCTTTGGCTGACCAGCAGTTTTGCTTGGTCCTGCCTGAACATGGGGACGCTCTCGCCGTTCCTTACTGCGGATGCGTTTAGAGATGAGGAATCCATTTGGATCCACATAGGTTTTGACATCAGCGTCGTCACCTGAGTCATGGTCCGTTTGGACCAGTACATCGTTTGGAGGCCGAATGGCCTCCGAATTTGGTACAAGCTCTTGTGAAGCCATTTCAGAGGTACTCTCCCCACAGACGGCGCCAAATGTTTCGGGGTTTTTTGTCCCTTGGGAGAGTTACAACACTGAAACTGGATTCAACTGAGGATGCCTGTACCTGCAAAGCAAACGGACCGCCGGATGGTCGGTGGTCCGCCTCCGAAGATTAAGTTAGTAAACGTTCGGTAATAAAACGTGCGGAAGTAAAGTTTATCTGCTCGGATTCTAAGCTCAGGTAAAGTGCTGTGTGTTCCTTGAAAACGACAACTCTATGGTAAGTGACGTATTGTCTCGTATTGCGTGTCAAAATTCTCTCCCTTTCATAAATGACATAATGTCCCTATTTATAGGGTCCTTTTGAAGAGTGTGCCTTCCTAGGATCTGGTGACCCAGGAATTAGGTCACGCCGTTTTGCGGCGCCTCGGGATTTGGGCCTTAGAAGGCCGCCATCCCAGGGCCAATGCCTGAGTGACACGTGTCACTGTGCCCAAAAGGATTCTGGAGCACTTTTTGAGTGACACGTGTCGCCACCTGAATGGTCCCTGCTGGACCTTCAGTCCACATAGGACGGAGAAGAGCCCACCCTCCACGTGTCATTATTCCATAGGTCCAAATGGCACCTATACGGAGGACACGTGGCACTTTCTGATTGGGCCACCTGGCCGGGTATGAAATACCCAAATCATATATGTCTCAAAGTATGCCGCCGTCCCACCTCCATCTTGTTTACAAAATGAGACAAATGGAGCGCTTGATTGGGATCATTTCTTAGGGAAGTCACAAGACCTATCAAATATCTCCTTGGATGAACAATGACATCAAGCACAACTCATGGAACATCTTGAAATGGAGGCACATCTAAAGCCTCTAGAAGAAAGTTGGTTTGTGAGTACTACGACTAATCCAAATGAGGTAGGTCATCTAACTCATTCTGGGCGAGTTTATCAAGCACCACCACCACCAAATGGATCCTCAACCACACAAAATTAAATTCAAGGTCAAATGCAAAACACAATACCACCTCCACTTGAGGTAGAAGATCCATTGGTTAAACAACTTTGCCAATCCAAGGCGAATGTTAGCATTTGGGAACTCTTAAGTACTTCTAAAGAACATATGAATTCTCTTATGAATGCTCTAACAGCCTTGTCTGTAAGCATAGACACGACCCCTCAGGATCTCGTTAGCTTGCTTACTTGCGAAAAATCCGACAAATCAATCATTTTCACTAATGATGATTCGCCTTCAAAAGACACTACCCACAATAATGCATTATACTTAATTGTGGGGTGCAAGGGATACAACATCCCTCTTACTTTGGTAGATAATGGGTCAGCTGTAAACGTATGCCCATTGCGAACTGCGAAATATTTAGGCCTTAATCCAGAAAAAGACTTTCAATCAACAACACAAAGTATTAGGGCCTACGAAAACTCAAAAAGATTGGTGTGTGGAACTGTTAAGCTACCAATTACCACAGGCCCAATTCAAAAGATGGTCGAATTCCATGTTATGGACATTAAACCTACATTCAACCTTTTACTTGGACGTCCTTGGATACATGAGCTTGGTGCAATACCATCCTCAATTCATCAAATGATTAGGTTGAACTATTAAGGGCTTCCTATGACTATACATGCTTCTCCACTCAAAATAGCCATCAATGACCAATCACTGATCGCGGGTAAAAGTAGGTCGTTGGGACTACTAACCCTAACCAAATTAGAAATGTATAATACCTAAACTTACACTAAACTAGTTAGTGGCAAGTAAAGGGTCGAACCCAAAAGGACTAAGTGTATTAATTTGTGCCAACTAGACTACTAGGAAAGCTTGTGAGATAGAGAGAGGTTCAACTAAACACAACTAAGAACAAATAACTAAAACTAGGGAAAGTGGAATCCAATTACATCAATACATTCAATAACATCATACAATTAGATGAAAATGACCTTGATTAGGAACAATCAACACATTTAACTCACTCTCGCACAATTAAGCATGTTAATTATCCTACTAAACTAATTCACTCTCGTGCAACTAGCCTAGCAAAGGTATGGAAGAAATTAGGGCTCTCAACCAACTCACTCTCGCACAATCGATTGAAAGCACAATTAAGAACATAGAATCAATTAGCTAGAAAGATTCTAATCCATAAAAGCATCATCCATACACAATAATCAAGAAACAATTCCATACTAATCACAATCAATCATTCAATTTATTAACATAACCTTCATCCATTTCCCTAGAACAAAATCTAACTAACATAATGAAGAAAGACATGGAAAACAAGGTAAAATAAGAATAAAAACAAGATTAAACAAATAAACTAATTAATCTACTCAAATCAATAACCAAAAAGCATAAACTAATAATTAATCAAGAAATAAAGATGAGAGAAAGTTAGAAAATGCTCATTGAATAGATGAGAAGAAGTTCCACAAAGTTGCTTCTTCAACCTCTCAAAAACTCCATGGAAATCCAAGCTTTCTCTCTCTACACTACTCCTAAACTAACCCTAAGAGAGAGAAAATAAAAGCTAAACTAAAACTAATCTCTATAAATTTAAAATGTTGATTGATAGTTTTTTTTTTAGAAAATAACCCAAAGAGGGTATTTATAATACAAGCTAAAA
Source organism: Chenopodium album (assembly GCF_948465745.1). Lineage (NCBI taxonomy): Eukaryota > Viridiplantae > Streptophyta > Magnoliopsida > Caryophyllales > Amaranthaceae > Chenopodium > Chenopodium album. The sequence goes on from NC_137834.1 coordinate 30,783,816, forward strand.
AAATATAAAAGAAAATAAAAAGAAATAAAACTAAACTTAAACAATAAAAATACTAAACTAAAAACCAAAAATAAACAAAACAACCATAAAACAAAATAAAAGGAAATGAAAAGGTAAAAGAAAAACCCCAAAACCCCACTATTCCCGTCCAAACCCACGAGAAATTAGACCTCACCCCTTTCCCCTTCACTTTCGATTTTCCAATTCAAACACCATCATCCATCATCCCAAACAACCATCATCACCGTTCATCAGCATTATCATCATCTAGCATCCAAAATCGTGGCCGTCCGATCTTCATTAAAATCACGTGAAAAGCTCGTGATTAACCCACATTTGCGCGCCCGCACAGAAGACGCACATCAAGTCGCGCAAAGCTACTGCCTCGACTATGATTTTGGATTCCAATTGCGTGCTTTCTGACAGGGCTGCGCGGCCGCGAATTGGTTGCTCTATAAGTTTGGGTGTTGGGCGAAATGCGGCTGTAATTGGGAAGTAATTGGGTTGGAGTTTGGTGGTCGATTGTGGGTGAAGGGCTGGTGGTTGATTGGTGAATTGAGGTTGGTTTTGTGTGGCTGTGGAGGCTGTTGGTGTGGGTTTTGGGTGGCGCTGCTGGTTGTTGTTGTTGCGAGTGGAAACAGGGGAAGGTGGCGGAGGTTGTGACGCGGGCTGCGAGCAGAGGTGGTTATTGCGGTGGTGGCTGTAGGTGGTTGCGAAAGTGGTTGTTTGTGACGGTGGCTGGCAGCAGGGGAGTGTTGGTGAGGTGGTGAATTGGTTGCGGCGGGCAGCAGGGCTGCTGTAGGAGGCTGATTTGTGTGAGGTTGATGTGGTGGTGTTGGTTTGGTTGTGGCTGAAGGTGTTGGCTGTTGGTGTTGTTTGGTGATGTTATTGTTGCGTGAGGTGAGGGTGTGAAAAGGAGGAGCAGGGGCTGCCGGCGCGAATTGCCTCGAACCTCAGACCCCGAACACGATTTGAACTTGAAACCCGGAACACCTACAACCAAAAACACGAGAGTATTACCACGAAATAAAATAAAGATAAAATAAAATAAAATAAAAATAAAATAAGATAAATAAAATAAAATAAGATAAGACAAATAAAGTAAAATAAAAAGCTAAAACTAAATAAATAATAAAATAAAATGAAATAAAATAAAATAAAATAAAATAAAACAAACTAAAAACTAAAATAAAATAAATAAAATGAGAGAAGCGGGAAATTATTAACTAAAACTACAAAAATAAACTAAAAACTAATAAAAATGCAAAAATACTTAAAATAAAGGTAAAAGGCGAGAATAAGCGAATAATAGAAATAAAGGATAAATAGGGTTAAATTATTGGAAAATAAGCTGGAAAACGACTCAATAAACACCCTAAAAGTGACACAAAAGTCACTTATCAAACTCCCCCAAGCTAACCTTTTGCTTGTCCTCGAGCAAATTAACATGAAACACGAGAGAAGGAGAATGATTTATTCAAGCAAATCTAAGACACTAAAGGAGACAAGAATGTACACTAACTCACTTTCGTAGGAATCACGGTCAATTTTAGCAACTAAAGACAAGCCCTTTAAACCCCTAGATCGCCCTAGAGGACGAGTGTGCTCTCGTGAGGGTGTCCTAAGAGTTTAACCCACAACTCTAAACAAAAACCAAGGCAAGGCAATAAAAAGAAAAGAAAAAGAAACATAAAAAGAGAAAGAAAACACAAAGTTCATATTTGGACGAGAGATAGGAACAAGCACCAATGAATGCAAACCTTTCTAAATAGACAAATGTATGCGCGTTCCAAGATGTCAATGGTTGATTGAAACATAACATATGCTAAGCATAGAGAACTAATGAGGACTCAATCCACCCTAGCCCCAACCAATCGGGCCGCGTTCTCTCCACTAGCTTCAAATCAACCCTTAAGCTAGCTTCTCATGATTCCACGAAGGAACCGGAAAAAGATAAAAAAATAAAAAACTTTGAGAAGGTAATCCCGACATCTCAACTGTGCATACTCTCTCCATAGGTTTGAAGTCTATCTCCCTCCACCGTTCTTTGACCCAACCCCACTAAAGTCTAAGGGTCTTTTATAGGGTTGTAACATAAGGCTAAGGGTTAAGGCGGGGTAAAAATTTGAAAATTTTGGTGATATTTCCTAAGTGAAGCAAAAGAGTGGCCTACTCTCAAAAACAAACTCAAGAAGTCACAAAATATCGAACAAATATACCAATAATGCCATCTCCCCCAAGCTTATTTAAAACTAACACAATATATACCATAAACGAAGTAACGCTCCCCCCCCCCCCCCAAGCTTGAACGAAGCATTGTCCTCAATGCTTAAACTAGGGAAGAAAACGAAACCAAACTAAAATATTTTTGTGTTTTTTTTGTTTCTTTTTCAAAATATATATATATATATATATATATATATATATATATATATATATATATATATATATATATATATATATATATATATATATATATATATATATATATTTAGCTCTTATTTGATGTCCTTGCCTTTTTTTTTGTTTTTTTTGTTTTTGTTTTTTTTTTTTTTTTTTTTTTTTTTTTTACTATGGACGGCTTTTTCTTGAAACTTCATTTGATTTTCTTGAATTGCATCTTTCTTTTCAAACTTTTTTTGCATATTTTTTTTTCAAGCTCAACTTTCAAGACCTTACTTAAACCAATTCACAAAGTTTTCTTGCTCATAATCAACACTCTCAAAACTCAAACCTCACATGCCAATGCTTCACTAACTAAAAGGGTTGGTAGACATAGGCCATTGGGTTTGTAACGCGGTTTAAACAAGAGCGGGAAACATTAGGCTCAAATTGGTTAGTAAGTAGGTCGATGCAAAATAGAAAACCAAATTTTTAACAAAATAAAAAGAAGATAAAGAAAAATGAGAAAAGGGGCCCTTTTCCTCCCTTAGAATGGCTCGGTCACGATCTTGGGAGCTAGAGGTCAAAACAAGGATTAAGACATGCATAGTCAAGGATCCTAAATAGCCGCTCAACAAGGTGATGAAGGCTAGAACAAAAGAAGCTCACAAGGGATTATAACCGAACAAATACCAACCAAGGGTTTCAAATCCACTATAGAGAGCAACTCCATCTTACCACATTCCCGTAAACTAAGGCTTCATGGACCCCTAAAAGTTCTTAACCGACTACCTTAGCATATAGTATCCTAGAGTTAACCAATAACACTCTCAAACCGTGCATACATTTACCACTTAGGAAGAAAAACATTCAAGGATTCAAGTCCCAACACAAAATGACCAAAATAAGAACAAACAAAACACATTTTGCCAAAATTACCTTGAAAGTAAACAAAAATCTTTTTGGACTTTTCAAAATAAAAGAAAAGACATGGAAATGCATATACTCAAGTGCATGGCATAAATGAATCAAAATCCCACCAAACATGATAGAATACCCTCCCCCCAAGCTTGAGTGAGACAATATACTCAAATATAAACAAAATAATCAATGGGAGGGGAAAAGAAAGAAATCAATCCAACAAACCAACACAAGTCCAACGAGTCACCAACCATTAGAAAAAGAGCTAAGAAAGATATTACCGGATATAGGTGGGTGTAAATACCCACAAATGACTCAATTTAACCTTTCAAAGCCGATTTCCTCTTGAATTGAATCTCGATTTCCATATGCTAGCAAAAATAGGAGTCAAACTTCCTTGTTTCTTGATCCAAACCAATGCATAAGAGTATATCAAGTCATGTACCTAGAAAAAGGCACACAAACATTTCCATGAGAGAAAATCTAATCTAAAAAGAAGAGAAAATGAAAGCAATAAAAACCTCGGGTTACTTCCCGAGAAAGGCTTGTTTAACGTCCAAGCGAGACCGCTCTAGTAAATAATATTGCAACGAACGCAAGAGCTTATCAAATGCACTACTACACATTTCATATGATAACAAGTAGGAAAATGACGGGAGGAGGACGTGCAACAAGATTATTGCACGTAAGTGAGGAGGAAGATGCCAAAAGAAAGAAGAAAAATCAAAAGAAAAATCAAGAAAATAAGAAGAGAAAGAAGAAGGGAAATAAGGAAAAGAATAAAAAGGCAAAACCTCCTCAAAATCTTTTTGGGTGGCATAATCACCCATTTCCTCAATAATAGGAGGATGAAAAGGAAGAGTGTCATCAAACAAGAGAAGGTCCTCAATAGGCTCTTTGACAAAAGAAGGGAGGAATATGGGATAGTAGGAGATGTGGTCAAATTTCCTTGAGAAAGGGACATGAGGAAGGGGAGGAGAAACAATAGTCTCACAAAGCCTCACATCACCAATGAGGGCATGAAAATCAATCATAGAGTCCTCAAAAGAACACTCATGACTCACATCTCCCTCAAACAAAAACTCTCTAATAGAAACAACCTCATCGTCCGCTCTATCACAACAATGCACAACCACTCCCTCAACAAACTCAAAGCCTAGAGTCTCAAAACCATGCATGAAAGGATAAAGGTTTCTCTCAAACTGATCCCTTTCCCATGAAGCATTGCCAATGAACTCTCTCAAAAGGCTATAATGCTTTGTTACTTCTTCAACAAATATACTAGAAATAGACTCAAAAGAGTCCAAAGACTCATGGATAGAAGGGTCACAAACATGCAAGCTAGACTCATCAAGATGGGGAAGAGGGGTGGAATCCTCAAAATCGACATTTCCTTCATTCACAACTCTTCCACCATCACTCAAGGGACTCTCAATCTCTCTTGATTGCTCAAACTCATCATCATCATCCTCATGAACTCCCTCATTCAAACATGAAGATGGCTCACTCACATCCTCACCATGGGAAGCTCTCAAAGGGGGTGAATATGGGGAAGGATGGCATTCAAGCTCAAATGGGGAATGAAAAGGAACAAAATCCTCAAAAATCCTGTCATCACAAGAAAATCTCCCTTCACCTTCACACCCTTGGCCCACATCATTCTAAAAAACACTCTCACACTCCAAATGAGGTGCCTCACATCCATTTACATCAACCAAAGCACTCATCACTTGGGCAAGCGTCACTTCTCTCAATTTTTGTTCCTCTTGAAGCTCTTGGAGTTGTTGGGTGAGATATTGCATTTGAGAAAGAATTTGGGCATCAATGTTATTGGGTTGAGGTTCATGATCAAAGTCAAATTGCACATTATCAAAATTAGCACAAACCTCATCAAAATGAGCATAAGGGGGAAATGTGTCAATTTGCATACTTGGATCATCACAAGGCACATAAGAAGTATCAAGAGAATTCATGCAAAAATTAAAAGAATCTTGGCATTGAGAATCAAAGCAAGAAACATGCGATTCTCTATCTAAAGAGTCCTTAGCAAGCCATGTGAAGAAATCCCACGCATCATGCATAGACAAATGACAAAATCTACCATTATTCATGTCCTCAACCATTCCCCTAGTATACTCATTCATGCCCCAATAAGCTATACCACAAGCATCACTAAGAGAACACCCATGGTAATTAAGAAAACCATCTAGTCTTTCAAAGTAAGCATAGAAGGGTTCACCATCAAATTGAGGAAAAGATAAGCATGCCATTTTTATACAAAGAACAAAGAAAAGCAAACAAAAATCAAATAATATACAAGAACCTAGCTAATCTAATCAACACAAACTAATGAACGCCTTAGTCCCCGGCAACGGCGCCAAAGGTCGTTGGGACTACTAACCCTAACCAAATTAGAAATGTATAATACCTAAACTTACACTAAACTAGTTAGTGGCAAGTAAAGGGTCGAACCCAAAAGGACTAAGTGTATTAATTTGTGCCAACTAGACTACTAGGAAAGCTTGTGAGATAGAGAGAGGTTCAACTAAACACAACTAAGAACAAATAACTAAAACTAGGGAAAGTGGAATCCAATTACATCAATACATTCAATAACATCATACAATTAGATGAAAATGACCTTGATTAGGAACAATCAACACATTTAACTCACTCTCGCACAATTAAGCATGTTAATTATCCTACTAAACTAATTCACTCTCGTGCAACTAGCCTAGCAAAGGTATGGAAGAAATTAGGGCTCTCAACCAACTCACTCTCGCACAATCGATTGAAAGCACAATTAAGAACATAAAATCAATTAGCTAGAAAGATTCTAATCCATAAAAGCATCATCCATACACAATAATCAAGAAACAATTCCATACTAATCACAATCAATCATTCAATTTATTAACATAACCTTCATTCATTTCCCTAGAACAAAATCTAACTAACATAATGAAGAAAGACATGGAAAACAAGGTAAAATAAGAATAAAAACAAGATTAAACAAATAAACTAATTAATCTACTCAAATCAATAACCAAAAAGCATAAACTAATAATTAATCAAGAAATAAAGATGAGAGAAAGTTAGAAAATGCTCATTGAATAGATGAGAAGAAGTTCCACAAAGTTGCTTCTTCAACCTCTTAAAAACTCCATGGAAATCCAAGCTTTCTCTCTCTACACTACTCCTAAACTAACCCTAAGAGAGAGAAAATAAAAGCTAAACTAAAACTAATCTCTATAAAATTAAAATGTTGATTGATAGTTTTTTTTTAGAAAATAACCCAAAGAGGGTATTTATAATACAAGCTAAAAAAATATAAAAGAAAATAAAAAGAAATAAAACTAAACTTAAACAATAAAAATACTAAACTAAAAACCAAAAATAAACAAAACAACCATAAAACCAAATAAAAGGAAATGAAAAGGTAAAAGAAAAACCCCAAAACCCCACTATTCCTGTCCAAACCCACGAGAAATCAGATCTCACCCCTTTCCCCTTCACTTTCGATTTTCCAATTCAAACACCATCAGCCATCATCCCAAACAACCATCATCACCGTTCATCAGCATCATCATCATCTAGCATCCAAAATCGTGGCCGTCCGATCTTCATTAAAATCACGTGAAAAGCTCGTGATTGACCCACATTTGCGCGCCCGCACAGAAGACGCACATCAAGTCGCGCAAAGCTACTGCCTCGACTATGATTTTAGATTCCAATTGCGCGCTTTCTGACAGGGCTGCGCGGCCGCGAATTGGTTGCTCTATAAGTTTGGGTGTTGGGCGAAATGCGACTGTAATTGGGAAGTAATTGGGTTGGAGATTGGTGGTCGATTGTGGGTGAAGGGATGGTGGTTGATTAGTGAATTGAGGTTGGTTTTGCGTGGCTGTGGAGGCTGTTGGTGTGGGTTTTGGGTGGTGCTGCTGGTTGTTGTTGTTGCGAGTGGAAACAGGGGAAGGTGGCGGAGGTTGTGACGCGGGCTGCGAGCAGAGGTGGTTATTGCGGTGGTGGCTGTAGGTGGTTGCGCGAGTGGTTGTTTGTGACGGTGGATGGCAGCAGGGGAGTGTTGGTGAGGTGGTGAATTGGTTGCGGCGGGCAGCAGGGCTGCTGTAGGAGGCTGATTTGTGTGAGGTTGATGTGGTGGTGTTGGTTTGGTTGTGGCTGAAGGTGTTGGCTGTTGGTGTTGTTTGGTGATGTTATTGTTGCGTGAGGTGTGGGTGTGAGAAGGAGGAGCAGGGGATGCCGACGCGAATTGCCTCGAACCTCGGACCCCGAACACGATTTGAACTTGAAACCCGAAACACCTACAACCAAAAACACGAGGGTATTACCACGAAATAAAATAAAATAAAGATAAAATAAAATAAAATAAAAATAAAATAAGATAAATAAAATAAAATAAGATAAGACAAATAAAGTAAAATAAAAAGCTAAAACTAAATAAATAATAAAATAAAATGAAATAAAATAAAATAAAATAAAATAAAATAAAACAAACTAAAAACTAAAAGAAAATAAATAAAATGAGAGAAGCAGGAATTTATTAACTAAAACTACAAAAATAAACTAAAAACTAATAAAAGTATAAAAATACTTAAAAATAAAGGTAAAAGGCGAGAATAAGCGAATAATAGAAATAAAGGATAAATAGGGTTAAATTATTGGAAAATAAGCTGGAAAACGACTCAATAAACACCCTAAAAGTGACATAAAAGTCACTTATCAAACTTTTTGGAAATAAACCATGATATTGATAAAGAGGACAGGTGGGGATTTGCCACAGAGCCAATCTACACAATTGAAATGGAAGAAAGCCTTGAAAGACCATTCAAGCTTGATCCATATTCTACCAAGATAGTAAACAACATCTTATTCAAGAGTAGTTACTTTCTTGGGATGCCTTTGGGAATGGGAATGAAGAAATCCCTCTTGCTTCCTATCCCAAAGAAAAGCTTCTCCTTTGGATTGGGATATAAACCAACAAAAGAAGAACTAGAGTCTCACGATGCAAAAAACAAAACACGTAGAGACAACAACAAGAAAGTGATAGTCACTTTACCCCCATCCTACCAACTAACCCTTAATGGACAATTCATTAGGGAGGGAGAAGATTACCCATGCTACGACTTTCCAGAACCATTAGTTCTGGAAGGAATAAAGAAGCCTAGATTCGAAATATTCCACGATTGCTACTTCTTGAATGACGATCTTAAAATCGTTGAATCAAAACGCCCAATTCTAGGGTGCTATGATGGGCAAGCATTTAACTTGATATTTGGACTAGAGCAAAATCATGTCGCGACAATGACTAATCAGAATGCCATTCAAGATGAAGCTTTTGACCCAACCTCGTTGATTACCCCTTCTAATGAAACCTTTGAGCATGGATAGAGGAAATCTTTCAAATGGACCAATCACAAAGGCGATAAATTGGAGATCGTCACAGGCGAAGGGGAGATGTTTAAAGAATAAGGCGATGAATCTAGCACAGACTCTAGGGAAGCTGAAAATTTAGGCCTTGTGGCCATTACTGAATCTTTATTTTCTAGTTCTAAAGATAAGAATCTAAAAAAGGATTCTTCTCTTGATGTACTCTCTTTTGAATTTAATAATATGAGCTCTATTTCCGAGTATATGCCTTCTCTTGAATCTTTTGAATGCTATAACAATCAATATAATAAAGATGATGAAGTTAATAAATAGGTTGAGCTAATGAATGAACGAGAACAAAAGAACCCTATCATTGAAGAAACTGAAATAGTCAATATAGGAACCAATGAAAACAAAAGAGAAGTCAAAATTGGCTTAACTCTAAATTCGAAAGAGCGATCGACCTTCATATCGACGCTCAAAGAATTCAAAGACGTGTTCGCTTGGTCATACAAGGACATGCCTGGAATAGATAGGGAAATCGCAGAACATACCATTCCCGTGAACCCTACCTCAAAACCAGTAAAACAAAAACTTCGACGGATGAAACCTAATGTTGCATTAAAAATAAAAGAAGAAGTACATAAACAATCGGACGCTGGTTTCATTCACGTATGTAATTACCCAGAATGGGTGTCGAACATCGTCCCAGTCCCCAAAAAGGATGGACGAGTTCGCATGTGTGTCGATTTTAGGGAACTTAATAACGTTATCCCTAAAGACGATTTTCCTCTACCACATATTGACATATTGGTAGATAACACGGCTGAACATGCGATGTTATCCTTAATGGATGGATACGCAGGTTACAACCAAATTTTAATGGCAAAAGAAGACGAAGAAAAGACATGCTTTATTACCCCTTGGGGTACATATTGCTACAGAGTCATGCCATTTGGTTTAAAAAATGCAGGAGTTACGTACCAAAGAACGGCTACGACTCTCTTACACGATATGATGCATAAAGAAATAGAAGTGTATGTGGATGAGATGATAGTAAAGTCCAAAGATAGAATGGGACATATAAAAGCTTTACGCAAATTTTTCACTCGCATGAAAGAATACAAAATGCGATTGAATCCACAAAAATGCGCCTTCGAAGTAACTTCTGGCAAGTTACTCGGATATGTAGTAAGCACACGTGGTATTAAGATCGATTCCTCTAAAATAAAGGCAATTGCTTACATGCCTCCCCCTCAAACAGAATAAGAAATTAGGGGGTTCCTTGGCAAATTGCAGTACATTAGTCGATTCATCAACAAATTGACTATGACTTGCGAGCTAATATTTAAATAACTTTAAAAAGAGGAAAAACATGAATGGGACGATCAATACCAAAAGACCTTTGAGAAAATCAAAGATTATCTCAAAAGTCCACCAGTTTTAGCACCACCAGTACCCAAACTACCTCTTAATCACAGTTACAGACATGGCCACAGGCGCCATGTTAGCACAAGAGGTAGAAAAAGTTGAGCGTGTAATATATTACATAAGTAAAAAGTTCATTAAATATGAAATAAAATATAGCACCTTGGAAAAAATAAGTCTAGCATTAGTGTGGGCGACTAAAAAATTACGACATTATATGCTACCACACACCACTCATGTAATTTCTCAACAAAATCCGATAAAGTATTTGTTTGAACAACCACCTATACAAGGAAGGATATCCAAGTGGTTGGTGATGTTGGCCGAATTCGAGCTAAAATATATTCCTGAAAAGTCAATGAAAGGAAAAGTGATTTTCGATTTTCTAGCCCAACATCCAATTCAAACAAGTCATGCAGAAACTACTCATCTTCTGGATGAAGAGATTCTCATGACACAAGATGGCAAATGGGTATGTAATTCGACGGTGCGTCCAATCAAAAAGGATGTGGCGTAGGGGTGTTACTCATAAGTCCAGAGGGAGCACATGCTCCAATCTCTGTCAAATTAGACTTTGAGGTTACTAATAATACCGCGAAATGTGAAGCGTGCATTATTGGATTAGAAGCAGCCGCTAGCATAGGTGTGAAAAAATTAGAGGTATATGGAGATTCTAGTTTGATTATAAATCATTATTGAAAAAATGGAAAATAAAGAACTCCACAATGATATTATATCTCCCAAGCACACCTAGGGCAACTCATCGAGCATTTTGAACATATTGATTTTAAATATCTCCCAAGGGATGATAATCAATTTGCCGATGCGCTAGCAAAATTAGCCTTAATGATCAACATTCAAGATCACTTAAATATGATGCCACTATGCGTTGATAGAAGAGAAGAACCATCCTATTGCAACACAATAGAGGAAATAAATGACATTGAAGGAGATAATCCTTGGTATGATCATATCCTCTAATATATTACCCATGACACATAACCCTGAAAATACTTCATCGAAAGACCAAAGAGCCTTAAGAACACTTGCGGCACAATATGGTCTAGTAAACGGTCATCTATGCAAAAAAAGACCTAATGGTCAAAGCTTATCATGTATAGACCAACCCGAATCCACACACCTTATGGAAGATACTCACAAAGGTGTTTGTGGACCTCACATGAATGGAAAAATGCTTGCAAATATAATTTCACGACAAGGGTACTCTGGTCCACTATGGAACATGGTTGTATACAATATGTCAAAAAATGTCCAGAGTGCCAAATGTTCGCTAATTTACAACACCTTCCACCATCCGAACTATACAACCTCACTTCCCCTTGGCCTTTTTCAACATGAGGAATTGACATAATGAGTAAAATTTCTCTAACAGGAGCAGGAGGCACGAGTACGTATTAGTAGCCATCAATTACTTTACCAAGTGGATTGAGGCTACTTCTTACGTGAATATCACTTCTAAACATGTTGCAAAGTTTCTCGAACGAAACATATTTTGTAGATAAGGAGTTCCACATGAACTAATCAGTGACCAGGGATCTCAATTCAAAGCTGAAGTCGAGACCCTCTTAACTCGTTATAAAGTAAAACATCATCACTCATCTCCATACAGACCTCAAAGGAATGGAGCTGTAGAATCGACAAACAAAAAAATAATAGTCATCATTAAGAAAATGGCAGAAAATTATAAGGACTGGCCGAATAAACTACACTTCGCATTGTGGGGTTATAGAACATCCATACGAACATCAATAGGGGTGACTCCATAATCCTTAGTTTTCGGAATGGACGCAGTTCAACTGGAAATACCATACCTACGCATCGTACTCGAAAGTAAGATACCAGAAGCTGAATGGGTAAGAGCAAGGTATGAAGAGCTTTTATTCCTCGATGAACAACGATTAAGAGATTTGCATCATGTACAAGTCTACCAACGTCGCATTGCGCGTCATTTTAATAAAAGGGTAAAACCCAGAAATATCAAAGAAGGTGACTTTGTACAAAAGGAAGTTAGGGGTCCACCAACCGATCCAACAGGGAAATTCAAGCCTAATTGGATAGGTCCGTTATTTAAATCCTATCATGAGGAGCCGTCAGATTAATGGATATTGGAGGAGATGAAATTAGCCAATTAATAAACATTGATCGACTTAAAAAATATTACATATGAAACCCGGATAAACTCGTTCATTCATTAAATAAATCATTTTTAGCATTCAATCGAAAGATTCTAAGTGTTATGCACTTTACCGAATAACACAGCAAAGCACATAATACTTGGGGGGGGGGGGGTAAGGTAAATTAAAAATATCATTCTAAGTGTTCAGATTTTTTCGAACATCACGAAAAACTCTTCACACTTGGGGGGTAACAATGCAAAAAAAAAAAAAAAAAAAAATTTAATGCTTGTCGCACTGGTATTGCGCGCAACTGGAATAGTTGCGCGCAGATGTCACGCGCAACAAATTTTTTTGCGCGCGACAGGTTCGCGCAACCTTGTATGTTGCGCGCGCCACCTGATGATGAACTATGAACCCGAATTTTTATGCTTGAAAAAAGTTTCGACTTTTACTTGCGACAAAAAGAGGGTGTTTCTCAAAAATAATATATACTTGGTAAATAAAAAAAATTAAACTTTGATTTGAATGTTTTCTTTTAAACAAAGTTTGATTAATTTTTTACATTTAATTTCTATTTAAGAGATTAAAGAAAAAATATAAAAAAAAAAAGATAATAATATATAATAAATAAAAAAGGAAGAACTACGCAAAGACCTGATTTCGTATTACGAATACGTAGGCAATCTTTATGATTCGGTCATATCAAAATTAAAAAAAAAATAAAGCTCATTTTTATTTTATTCAAAATCCAAAAGAGAAAGACATTATTAAATTAGATAGTAAATGACAAAAAAAAAACATAGTAGTGATTACACTTTATTCGAATTAAACTAATGATAAAATTGTGTAACACTCTAAGGTTTTACTATATCCTCGATTGTCACAGATGATGGAGGAATAGTTTCCATCGCAGTATTTTCAGAAGCCTTGGAGCTCTCCCCTACACTCTTCTTTTTCACCCAAACATTGTTTTTCAATCTAGGGATTGGGGCCTTTGCAACCCGTTTTCCTTTCCCTTTGACGATTGGAGCTTTCTTGAATTGCGAGTGTTTGGTGAAGGTTCTTTTATTTTCACACCTTGTTGCACGGGTTTGGAGGGAGCTTTCCTTTTTGTTTCCTTCGAACTAGCCTTAGGAGATGAGAAGTCTAATTTTCTTCTCACTCCTTTGTTTTGGCCACTAGGAGGAGTAGTAGTGGTTGAATGCATCAAAGGCTTAGGTCGATTGCGAGCAGTGGCGGCTTGAAGTTCAGATCAAGCCTTGTTTAATTCGCCCTTATCCGCCGCATTCATCCAAGGTTTGTAAAAGGAAGATAATACAATACTCGCTGTAGTATTTTGTACTACCCACCTATGAAGACTTGACCAATATTCCATCCAACGAGGAATTCTTTCGGGTTTAAAGATCACATCTTTAGGGGCATCACAATCTTGTGGGGGAATGATTTGTTTCATCCCGTATTGTCTCATTACCCTACAAGGAAAAATATAAGTGGTACTAGATAGGCCTAGAAGCCTAATATAAGGGCAATTAAAACTATTTCCCACCATACTACTTTTGTTCCACCAAGGAATCACAAAGCGTATGTTGGGAACCCCGTGACAGAAAAACGACGTCCATTCTTCTACATTCTTATGCTTGTAAAGAATTCGACGTCCAAGGAATGTCCTTACTCCGTTAGCTTCAAGATTTTGTGGCTGATCAACAATTCACAAACGCTCCATAAGCCAAATATAAAAATAAAAAAATAAAAAATAAAAAAAATTAGTTTGCGATTTACACAAGCAGGTGGCGCGCGCATCAAAACCAGTTGCGCGCTCCAAACGCGCGCATCGTAGAAGATTGAGCTGGTCGTTCCAGCGCGACTTCATGACTTGCGCTGGAATACGATAAAAAAAAAACGAACGTGTAATTGATAAGTGCATAATATACTATATTTTTAGTCCCTAATATTAGTTTTATTATTGCTTTTTATTTATTATTTTAGGAATTTATTTATATTTATGATTTTAGTATTATATTCATATTAGAGTTATTCTTTTTATTAAGTTTCTTATATTATAAGTACTTAATAAGTTTATCATTATTTTGTGATTAGGAAATGGAGGAAAATTACTTCCCACTAGCTCAAAGTCACGTGAAGAGCAAGGAATTGCAAATTAAAAAGAAATAAAAGAAAAGCAAAAGGATAAGGAGGAGTGCCTAACTATTAGGCGTGTAAACCAAAGAACTAAAACTCAGTGCTCATCTTCAATAAGAGCTCTAATTCATCCGAAATTCAAGGCAAGAGATAGAGAAGATGAATTTCTATCCCATTCTACAATTCTATCCCTTCAAACCCAAAAAACCTAGGTTGTTTTCGTTTATAAAATCCCCAATTACCCCTCCTAGAAAACACACAAGTATTACCACAAAAATACGGGAAGTTCGTGAGGCTTAGTAGAGCACGAATTGGTCCAAGGTTGATCGATTGGGTGGTATTGGAAGGCGAAGGGGCGAATGACGGTGGATTCGAGCAGCGACTGTTTGTTTTCTTGGCTCAGTTCATAAGTTCTCCTTAATTTACTCCTCATCTTTTAATTTTGTGATTAATTTGGTTGCTTCTACTTGGTGAATTAGATGTAATTTGATCTCTAATTTCCTGATTTATATTTCGTCGTTTAAACGCTGAGTATAATCGTATTTCAATGTTCTAGTTGGTATTTAATTGATTCACATATTCTTCCTTGTTTTTATATGAACGTTTAATTTATTTATACTTGTAATTGAGTACACGATTGCTAGTATGAAGTAATAAGACTATGCTAAATTATTACTTGATGCGGCATTATTTGATAATTTAGAGTGAATGACTCGATATTACTAGATTGAGCGGCTTAATCGTAGTTTTGTTGAGTTTGTGGGTTGATTTAATAAATCAAGTTTATTGGGGTAGAAAGTGTATTAGTAAGATTCTGATTTCTAGTGAGCTATACATGTCAAATCTACTGCGGCGGTAATTTGACTACCTAAATATTAAGTTGAATATTGAAGGAGACTATATGAAGGAAGTTGGGAATTAAGTTATGATCGATTTGTTATCACATTGGTGGTTTGCTTGTCGTCTATTTTTAAACAATAAATTAGTATATTATTTTTATCTTGTTTGGCTTAGTTACTCGTTCAATTAAACCCCCCCCCCCCCCAATCTCATGTACATAGTGTGATTAATACTCTTTTAAGTATATAGTTTATGTTTCGAGTTGATTTTGGGTTTATAGAGTTAATTAATCTCCTCGTGGGTTCGACCCTTACTTACCCTTTCTACTAGTTGTTAATTTTTTTTGAAGGTTTAAGTTAGGTAATTTATTAATTAATTTTATACGGTAAACGATACGTATCAAATTTTGGCGCCGTCGCCGGGGAGATTATTTTTAATATTCTAAAATTCAAGGTTTAACTCGGTTATGCTTACTTGTTAATATGTGTGAGTATTGTTGTTCCGGACTACATAATTATTTTGAAGCTTTTTATGATGCAAGTTCATTTGATTATCTAATGTTAACTATTACTTCCTGAAAATCCTTTAATAAGTAGACTTATATTATTTGGCTATTAGTGTGCTTGCATATGATTTCGTGCCTAATTGTGTGTTAGTCGAGTATCTTTATGAACACTAATTTTATTAGCAGACTTGTAATTGGTTTTTATATCTTTTAGAAGTCAAAAGATAAATAAGTTGAGTTATAAATAATTCTAAACTAAACTGATTCACAAAGGTAGGTAGAGTACCCAATGAAATTCAATTATTGAGCTTTACCTCTGTTTGATGCACATTGAAATTCAGGTCAACTTGTTCTACTAGCAATAATGTGCATCAAATTATTAGATTGCTCAAAAGGATTCTTGTACTTGTTTACTCTCCCACTTTGTTTTTGCAAGTATCAATCTTGGATGAGAGATCTAATAAAAGAACTATTAATAAAATTGAATTATGCATGTTATAAAAGTGTTCTAATAAGACCTGGCAGAAGTAATTTGACAGAATAAGGTCGGTTATAGCTAGCTTTACATGTTGAATTTTGATATATAGATACATGAGCATTGGTACGACTAATCCTAGATACAGGAGAACCATTTTGTCAATATGTTTGATTACTAATCTAATGGTCATATTATTACTTTTCAGATGTTGAATTGCTGATTTTGCTACTGAAATTTAGTATATTTACTGCTGTAGGCGTCGTTTGAAGTGCGCCTACGTTAAAGCATGTGGTGAATATGCTTGACACTCATAGGAAGTGGGAATTGACATTACGATTAGGGACAACGATTAGGGACAAATAAAGTAGGGAGCCGCCAACAAGTTTTTAAGGAACTTGTAAACCGTTCACGGATCATAAAAGGCAACCACGATAAAGGGACAACGAAGGCAACAATGATTGACCCGTGAAGGTTACACCCCATTCATAATCCATGAGATTACTAACTCCATATGGTTCGGAACCACGAAAGGAGGATCAGGGATGATGGTACGAAGTGAGTCATGGAGTCACATTCGCCCGTATTGGCCTCTACTCGATTCTTATAGTGAAAAGCATTCCTGTGATCTCAAAGGCATACAAACAAAGATTCAATTCGCTTCAAACTATTATTTAACTAAATTGGTTTAATATTAATGCACACATAATTCTAAAATATTGGTGATCACTTCAATTAATAATAAGATTAAAAGGGATCCTAAACCGGTTGTCCAAATTATCTTATTAGGCGTGATTTTCAATTACATATTCCCTTTAGCATGCAATATGGTGATCAAAATAAATATAATAAAACTAACATTAATATTAAAACCAATTTAATCACAATTCCAACAACATAAAATCGTTAGAGAAATAATAAAAACAAAAGGAGCATGATCCTTACTTTGAATCTGTTTGTTTGCAACTACAAAATAATAAACGAGTTAGTAACTTCAAGAAAATAATAAAATAATAACTAAATTAAATTAAATGAAATAAAGTTGATTTTGGGGCCAAACCCTCAAACAGTTCTACCTTTCACGCCTTGGCTTAAGGACAAAACCTCGAGTAAAATATGGACTCCTTTGAGTGCTTGAAGAAGGAATTTTGAAGTGAAAAGGGTAGGCTAGTGTTTAGGTTAATAGCATAGAAGAGAGAAAATAAAAAATAATAAAATTCTCGGTGCCCCGTTCATCAGAAATGAGGGGGTATTTATAGGGAAAATGTGCTGAGGGAGCACACGGAACCCTAAAATGATAAAAACCCTAAAAAAGTATCTCGTGACACGGTCAGACTGTACCGTGACATGGTCAGACTGTACCGTTAGACGGTACACTTTCCCGTGACACGGTACACTTTTGGAGTGACGCGGGAAATTTTCAGAAAACGGGATGAAAAACGCGTTAAGGGTTTACGCGGAAAGGACACGGAACGTCCCGTGTCACGGGAAGTCCTACCGTCAGACGGGAAGCATTCCCGTGACACAGTGGTAGTCTGCCATGGCGCGAGAATTTTTCAGTCCATTTTCCGTCTAAATTCATTTTTAACCCTAATTTCTTTCGGCTTTTAAAGTGCCGATTGATAATTTCTGGCTTTTTTCTGACTTTTATTATTCGGGCTAAAATAAGAAAATAATTAAATAAAAATAAATAAAAGGTTTGGGCCAAAAATAATAAAATAATAAAATAAAAAAAGGTTTGGGTTTAAAATAAGTTGGGCTGAAATTAAAACTATGCTTTTACCAAACATCAAGACTAAATCATGAACCGTCCAAAAGTATGAATTTAATAAAATACGATTATTTAAAGCACTCTCGGGATTAAATACTAAACCCGACCAATAGTGGCGGTGAAAGGTTATTTATCATCGGGTTTGGTTTTGGGGAGACATTTTTAGGTGTCTACAGAAGCCTCCACTTTGACTGAGTTTGTAGAAACGTCAGTTTCGAAAACGATAGTCAAAGTAGCCGATAGGGACGAAGAATGATTTGAGACGTTCTGCGATCCTAAATCATTCTGTATACGCCGATACCTGCAGAAAAATGTTAATTCCACAGATAAAAGAGTAAAGGGATAGAATACATATCTGACACCAGTGTATCGGTGACAAACGAATTTGGCAGCTTCCTAAGCTTGAAGGAATCCACCGAGTGACATTTGTTGAAACGCTTTCCATGCTTGAGGAAAGCCGACTGAAGAATTTGGTAGTTTTCTAAGCCTGAAGAAAGCTACCGGACAATACTTTCCATGCCTGAGGAAAGTCGACGTATGAATTTGGTGTCATTCTATGCTTGAAGAATTCTACCGATAATGCCTTCCATGCTTGAGGAAAGCCGACAAAAGAATTTGGCGGTTTTCTATACTTGAAGAAAAATCCACCGATAATGCTTTCCATGCCTGAGGAAAGCCGACTTGGCGGTTTTCTATACTTGAAGAAAAATCCACCAATAACGCTTTCCAAGCTTGAGGAAAGCCGACGATCGCTGAAATTGGTAAGCGTATGATGGTTCGATTATCTCCGAACGTGGGCCGCAGATGATTCTCAATTTTAAGCCGATTATCCGACCATATTAAATGCTTAAAATGCCGAAAAATAGATTTTGACGCTTGCCAGGGGTAAAATGGTAATTTTAGTCCCCTTTAAGTATTAGTTAGAATTTTCCGCGTAATTCTAGCGAAAAGTAACCGCTCAATAATCTCAAAAAATCAGTCAAACTAGTCAAAAACACCAGGAATATTCGCTGACAATGTACAGAGTCTGCCGCGCCACGTCACAGCCTCGCCGTGACATGGGAATAACTCCCGTCAGACGGGATAAAATCCCGTGTCACGGGAACAGTTCCCTCTTTTTTTTTTTTGCTTTTTTGAATCATTCAACGCGTGGATTTTTATGCTTTTGACCCGCAAATTCCAGCGTGCCACGTCGAATTGTACCGTTACACAATAACGGTCACCGTGGCACGGGCAACGGGGTCCGTTGCACGGTTACTTTTTGCTTTAAAATCACGTTTTTGCTTCATATCTTCGCCATTTCTCATCTCCTCTATATTTCTCCATTTTCACTTCTTGCTTTACACAAACGCCACGCCGCGCCACGTTTAAGGAAAACCGTCGGCCGTCCAAGCTCACCGTGACACGGTAACGACAACCGTGACACGGCGGTTCTGCAGATCTATTTTTCCCTTCTATTTTTTTTATTTATTTTTGCAGCGATTTTTTGCTGCTGTTGTTCGCTGCTGCTGTTGCTGTCTTCCGCCGGAGCTGTCGTCGGGATTACCAGAGCTCCGTCGCGTTTTGAGCGTACCGTGACACGTGACTGCTTTGCCGTGTTACGGATTGTGCTGACCGTGTCGCGACGGTCTGCTGGTGGCCGGAGCTTCTTCGAGCTTTTGGAGTTCGAATTTTCACCGATTTTGTTGTAACTTCTTGCCATCTTTCTCATTTTCGACCCTCTACAAGCATCCATGTAAGTTTCCTTTGATTTTTGTCTTGAATTTGCTTCACATAAGTAATTTCATGAAAAAACCCCTTAAAAATCAATTTGGGGATTTTTGATTTTGAGGTTTTATGTTGAAATTGTTGCCATGATTTTACTTGTATATGTATGTATGTGTGTTTGTGAGAAATTTGAGACAAAAATTGCATGATTTGATGGAGAATTGAGCGAATCACCATTTTTGGGTGCTACTTTGTGAAATATTGTTCATGTCTTGCTCTTGAAATGGTGAGAAAATGGTGGTGAATCTTGTGAAATGATGTGTTGATTCATATTTTGCATATGTACTATATTGTCATGGAGAACATAGTATCATGCGGCTAGGAGAACTGTAGTATTAGTTTGTCATGGAGAAACTAAATACCATAATTTTGCCAATTTTTAGCCTGGAGGTAAAAATTTAGCATATAATTCAATAAACAACTAAATAACTTAGGAAATGATGCTAAGTATTTAGATTTTTATTTTATAAATATGCAACTTGAATTAAATATTTAGGAAATGATGCTAAACATTTAAATTTTGACAATAGCATGCCTAGACGACGAGATTGCGATCTTTCTACCCACGGCCGGCGTCGGGCTTTTCGGGAGGACACTCCCACTGTCCCTGAGGGCATGGACGACGACGTCTTAGAGTCCGAGCCTCGGACTTCTACGAGTAGGGGTAGGTGGGTTCAACCTCCGTGGACTCCGGACCAGTTGGTTTTCTGCCGTGAAAACCACGTCTCTCATCGCGCACTCTCCGGCATAGTCGATGGCACGCTTCGCCAACATGGTTCCGGAGCCGGCGATTTGATCCCTCGACTTCACCAGGTCATTACGAGGGATCCTGCTACGAGCGCCTTATGGGAATCGGCTGGCTTGGTCGATTTCTACGCGGCGGTTGTAGGGTTTCGCAACCCCCGGGGTTGCGGTGCGACAGTCGTTCGCGCATTGTTGGAGTATTTCTGGGATACTACCAACACCTTCCATTTTGCTTGGGGGGAGATGACGGTGACCCCTCTAGACTTCAGCATGATAAGCGGGCTGCGCTTCACCGACCGGGCTGTAGGTCAGATGTCCGATCTATCTCGGGGATCGACTGAGGTAGCTGATTTGTTGGGTCCGATTGTTCAGCACATCAGGACCCGACCAGTGTCTCGAGGTGGTCCTAGGAGTGGACGATCGGAGCTGGCTTCAGTTCTAGCTTGCGGCTTCGAGATGGAGGATACGACGGCTGAGCAGCGGGTGCGGATCTTCATCTTGATCCTGATCTCTATGACCCTCTCTCCCGACAGGAGTTCACGCGTGCTCCTTTGCTACCTCCCCTCTTTGGCCAGGATCCCCGAGATAGGATCCTATAGTTGGGCCAGTCTTGGGTACGCGGATCTTCTTTTGTCTCTACGTCATGGCTGCCGGCAGCTGAATGACGAGTCCCCTATCACCGTTTATGGCCTGTGGAGAGTCGTAGAGGTGATGATCTTTTCCCTTTTTTGCTTCACTTTAGCTTGTTCGACTCATGTGCTAAAGATTACTTTTATCGCAGCTATGGTTCTACGAGTACTTTCCAGGCTTGGCTCCTCGCCGGCGTCGCGGAGCGGTCCATGATTTCCCTGTCGGGGCCAGCTGGCGTGACCGAGGAGAGTCGCGGGTGGAGTCCGTTCCGGCACTTCGTGGGCTACTACGCCAAGGCACCTCTTCCGTTGGAGTAAGGATTAGTTTTGTTGCGTTCTTTCCTTCTGATGTTGTTTCCGTTATTTCACGCCAACTTTTTGTGGTTTCCAGGTTCCCATTGATGTCCAGTATCGTCCTTGGGCCGGGATGACTGATCTACCTGAGGCCCTCCGTCTTTCAGCGTACCGTACCATTTTGGTTGGTACCGGACGCTTTGTCTGGTATTTGGGGGAGCGAGTCGTCCGTTAGCATAGCGGCGATCGCTTTGTGGTGCCCTCATCCCCACCAGAGTCGATGCTGGACTCCCGCTTGATCAGAGAGCTGATCAACAGGGGAGAGCGCTATACTCTTCCATGGCAGGAGCTGGTTCACATGGAGAGTGACTACGCGCGGGACTTGCTTCCCTCTCTGGCTCCTCCACCCTGTCTTCCTGAGGTATGATTTCTTTTGAGAATCTTCTTTACTAGTCTCTGTTTTAAATAGTCGAATAACTTGATTATTCGATCATATTTTCAAACGACCATCCGCCCTGTGGGGAGGATCGAGATTCCTCCTCAGTCTGTCCGTTATCCAGGGCCGATTGGTATCACGGAGGACCATATTGCTGACGAGCCAGAGGGTTATAGACAGGCGCAGGAGTCTCTGCCCGAGGTCTTTGAGCTAGTGAGTTTTCTTCGACACATTATCCACCCTTTTAATACTGCTTGTTACTGACTTTTCCTTGTTTTATCCTCAGCCTAACCGCCCGGAGATGATGGGATTCATGAAGCTGGTGGACGCCCTAAAGTATTGCATCATCAAGCTTCGGCGTGGTGCGAGTTGTCGGAGCTCTAGCGACGTTCTTGAGGTATCACTTATTTTTTCATTTCTACCATTTGTTTTATTTTGCATTGTTGACACCTTTTGATTTTGTGTCTTTCAGGAGCGACGGAGGTCCCGCTCGCGCTCGAGGCCCAGAGGCTTGGACGAGGAGGAGCTTGGTCGTGGTAGACGATCTCCTGAGGCTCACCGGCGTTCTCATTTTCAGCGAGAGCCTCAGACTACTCAGCCATTTCAGGAGGCTCAGTGGCAGCAGGGTCAGTCTTCCCAGCGTTTTCCGAGCCAGAGTCAGGGGCAGCGACAGTCGTTTTCACAGCCTCCACAGCCTGAGTTTGGGTCTGTTCTGATTCCTTTGGATCCTGGTTCATTTTTAGCTCCGTTATCCGGAATTCCTCCACCGTTGTCGGGCTTGTTCTCGGTTCCAATGTATGGGACGATGCCTTCACCGACGATTCCAGTGTCTCTGGGCCAGTCTACTTCGTTTTCCGGTTGGACGGGTCCTGCCTTGAGCTTGGCTACTGCTGGGGCTACGGGGACTAGTAGGGACGCTACTCCCCGTACTCGGATGGTCGAGGGACTCTTCGGTTCGTCGTTCCCATATGCACAGGGTGGACGACATGCACAGGGTGGAGATGAGACCGATTCTGGCTCTAGGGATTTTTGACCGAGGGTTTTTGTTTGTACATACTATCATGTATATCGTAGAAGGGCATATATTTTTTGCATGTTTAGCAAGCTACTATTTGCAAACGGTAGGGTAGGACATGCTTGTCTAGCGTCTGTGCTTGAGCATGTTGAATCCGGAAGATCTCCTATGCCGACGTGCCTTGGAGAAACATTTCGTGGTCTTGACGAGGCAAAAGCTGACCGGAAAGCCATCAGGAAGGGCTCTCTGGTACTACTGCAGGTAAAAACACGCTCCGAATAGCCCCCGTGACACAAAACAGGCACCGTGTCACGGTGGGTGTCTGCTGTGATACGGTTAAAACTGCCGTGTCACGGGAATCTGCAATTTTTTTTTTTTTTTTGATTAATTTTTTTTTTTTGCATATTTGGTTGATGGAGCGTTTGGAATTATTTGAAGCCCCCGACGATATTGAAAAATATGGCCCTAACGACCTAGTCCGTAGGAAAAAGAATTACTCTGCGAACATGTCGTATGAAGATTGGAAAAATTTCTTTGCAAAGAGGGAATTTTCCATTCGTTGGGTGGTGCCTTGGTGGAGGCTTACTAGGATGGTTGGCACGAATGAAACTCCATATTGCCGTGTTCCAAGTATCTCCAAACTGACCTTTTACTGTCCTTCTCGACTGATGCGGCAGTATGGACTTGAACAAGTAATCCCACGCTATAACGATAGTCCTCGTGAAGTATCGTTGCATGAGAGTAACGTTCACAAGTACGAGGCTTATTGGATTGGAAGACCTTTGTGGACCGTTTCTGCAAGTGACAAAGCTCCTCCTCCTTTATCTAGTGCATATAAGGCATGGTTGAACCCTAGAAGTAGGAGGGAACGATTCGGATCACGCAAGTCTGATGTGAAGAGTCGTCTTTGAAATAAGAAAGCTCCTCCTAAAGATCGTCTAGGTCCGAGAACACAAGGGATTGAGTTTAAGACTCCTATAATGCCAAGAAAGAAGAATTATGTGAAAGGGAAGGGTAAAGAAAAGATGGTCTATAGGGAGAAACAACCGAAAAAATTCAAGAAAGGTGAAAGGGGTGAAAGTTCGACTAGGGGTGTGACGGTTCGGGCTACAAAAGACACATTAATGGTGAAGGCCGACCTAATTGAGCAAGAGAAGGATGTTCCTAAAGAGAAGAGAGATTAGATCAATAGTGCTTTGCATTTTATGATTTATAATTATTATTTAAAATAAGGCATATGATGCCAATACTTGTAGTCGCATTTATTTTAATAATAACACCTTTATTTAAGCCTTAAAAATAAAAATTACAATGACTTTTATTTATTGTTTATTTATCCGAGTCAAGGAGTCGGACGCAATGGAAGAACGAAAATAAAAACTCAAACAATTAATTCGCAACGAATGCGCCAATATTCCAAAAATAAAACAGAAAAACTGAAATTCCACCGTGTCACAGTGAAAGGGTCCCGTGACACGGTACAAATTCCCGCGTCACGGCAATATTTTTTTTTTTTTTGACAGAGGGTGACGTGGCATGGGAACTTCTCCCGTCAGACGGGATAAATTCCCGTGTCACGGGAGTTCCTCTTTCCTTTTTTTTCGTTCAGGCCTACCGTGTCACGGTGAACAGTACCATGACACGGTAGGATGTCCCGTGTCGCGACAATTCCCCCTTTTTTTTTTTTGGCCGTGACGCAGTGTTGAACCGACGCGCGTATTTGATCAACAGAGGGCGGATTTTTTATTTTAAAGTGGCCGGGCCCCCTTGAGGGGTTGCCTACGTATCCTAAAAAGGAATCAGGCCAAACGTAGCTCTCTTGGGTCATTAACCCATGCGACTAGGCATAGAATTTCTTGAGTTGCTCCAAGTTGGTTAAATTATGGAAGCCGTTACCGTCCATGTCTACCAATTGTGCCGCTCCGCCAGACAGGATGGCTTTAACAATGTACGGGCCTGACCAGTTCGGTCTGAATTTGCCTCTTGGATCTAACACATTTTTACGAAGTGCCTTAAGCACTAGGTCACCCTCTTTGATATTTCTGGTCTTGACTTTTTTATTAAAATGTCGTGCCATACGCTGTTGGTAGGTTTGGACATGATGCAAAGCTGCCAAGCGTTTTTCATCAAGCAAGACCAGTTCGTCGTATCTTGCTCTAATCCAGTCGACTTCATCTAGTTGGCTTTCCAATGCGATTCGAAGAGAAGGTATTTCGAGCTCGATTGGTTGTACAGCTTCAACTCCATAGACCAAAGAGAAAGGGGTAGCCCCTGTCGATGTACGAACAGAGGTTCGATAACCCCAAAGGGCGAAATGTAGCTTACTTGGCCAATCCTTATAATTTTCTGTCATCTTTTCGATGATAGTTTTC
Source organism: Chenopodium album (assembly GCF_948465745.1). NCBI lineage: Eukaryota > Viridiplantae > Streptophyta > Magnoliopsida > Caryophyllales > Amaranthaceae > Chenopodium > Chenopodium album. The sequence goes on from NC_137834.1 coordinate 30,809,057, forward strand.
ACATTTTTGTTGGCCGATTTGACTGCTCCGTTTGTTTGTGGTCTGTAAGGTGATGATCGGTGATGTTTGATATGATATTTCTGTAATAATTCCGCGCATTCGGCTTGGAAATGTGTTCCATTATCACTGATCATTTCATGTGGTACCCCATAGCGGCATATGATATTTTTCTCAATGAATTGAGCTACGTGTTTTGCCGTCAGCTTGGCATATGAGGCAGCCTTGACCCATTTGGTGAAGTAGTCGATTGCTACGAGAATGAATTCATGCCCCCCTTGTCCTGGTGGTGTTATTTTTTCAATGATGTCAATGCCCCAAGTGGAGAAAGGCCATGGAGAAGTATACGTGTAGAGAAGCGAAGGTGGAACATGCTGTAAATTTGCGTAGATTTGACACTTCATACATTTCTTGACGTATTCGTGACAATCTCTCTCCATAGTAGTCCAATAGTAACATTGTCGTTGAATTTTCTGGACTAACATCTTTGCATTCATGTGAGTTCCACATATACCAGCATGAAGGTTTTCCATGGTTTTATGTGCTTCTTTCTTGGCTATACATAAGAGATTCCTTCCCATCGCAGTTCTCTTATGTAGTTCTCCCCTGATGAGCACATACTGTGAGGCCAGGAGCCTCAAAGCACGGCGTGCCCTTTTGTCAGTATTAGGAGGGTATTCTCCTCTTGTCGCATAATTAAGGATGTCCGTATACCATGGCTCTTCGTCTTCTTGCTGTGGTTCTTGTTCATTGTCAAGTGCATGAACATAAGCTGGCTCATATCTTCTCTCTATGGTCAGTGGCATTCTGATTGTGTCAGCTGGATTTCGCACCATTGATGCTAATTTAGCTAGTGCGTCGGCGGACTGGTTTTCTTCTCTTGGCAAATACGTATATTCCACTTCATCTAGTTGCTCCGTGAGAGTTTCTAAATGAGCTTGATACGTAGCGAGACTTTCACTTCTCACTTTCCATATCTTGGAGATTTGGTTAATGATTAGTGAAGAATCACCGTAGATTCTGAGTTTCTTAATTCCCAAGGCGACAGTTGTTTCTAACCCCAAAATGCATGCTTCATATTCTGCGGCATTGTTGGTGACATCAAAGTCGAGCTTTATGGAAATTGGGATGTGCTCTTCATTGGGTGATACGAGTAAGACTCCTACACCACATCCCTTTTGTTTTGAAGCTCCATTGAAATAGAGAGTCCAGCTATCATCTTCGGTCATGAGTAAATCTTCGTTAGGGAAATCGTACTCATCTTCTTCTTTTTCAGCTTCTTCTAGCGGAAAGTCTGCTAAGAAGTCAGAAACTGCAGAACCTTTGATGGCTTTTTGTGGCACAAATCTCAAGTCAAACTGAGCCAGATTGACTATCCACCTTCATAATCTGCCGTTGAGTGTTGCTTTCTCGAACAAGTATTTGAGAGGATCCATCTTGGACACGACATGCACTGTATGAGTGAGCATGTAATGTCTTAGTTTCTGTGCGGCCCATACAAGTGCGAGACACAACTTCTCGAGTGGTGTGTATCGCGTCTCATATCCTTGAAGTTTCTTGCTCAAGTAATAGATTGCATTCTCCTTGCTTTCGATCTCCTGTGCTAGCATTGCCCCCATCGTTTCTCTTGTGACCGTAAGGTAGAGTCGAAGAGGAAAGTCAGGTATTACTGGCGCTAGCACGGGTGGGTTTGCCAAATACTCTTTGATTTTGTCGAAAGCCTTTTGGCAATCATCATCCCATGTGACTGGGACATTCTTCTTAAGCTTCTTGAATATAGGTTCACATATTGCTGTGAGCTTTGATATGAACCTACTTATATACTGCAACCTTCCAATGAAGCCTCGAATCTCCTTCTCATTTTTGGGTGGTGGCATGGCCATGATCGCTTTTACTTTTGAAGGATCTATTTCAATCCCTCGAGAATTGATCACATATCCAAGTAATTTGCCTGACGTGACTCCGAATGCACATTTTGCTGGATTTAATCTCATGTTGTACTTACGGAGTCTTTTAAAAAACTTGTGAAGTGCAACGATATGGCCTGGGCGATCTTTAGACTTGACAATCATATCATCGACATAGACCTCCACCTCTTTGTGCATCATGTCATGTAACAATGTTGTAGCTGCTCTTTGGTAGGTGGCACCCGCGTTTTTCAACCCGAATGACATTACCGTATAGCAATATGTACCCCATTACGTGATGAATGTGGTTTTCTCCATGTCTTCTTCGGCCATCAATACCTGATTATATCCGGCGTAACCATCCATGAATGACAGGAGTGCATGGTTTGCTGTATTATCGACCAGAATGTCAATGTGAGGTAGAGGGAACCCATCTTTTGGGCTTGCTTTATTGAGATCCCTGTAATCAACACACATTCTGACCCTTCCATCCTTCTTTGGAACTGGAACCACATTTGCTATCCATTCCGGATACTTGGATACTCTGATGAAACCTGCGGCCAATTGCTTCCTGATTTCTTCCTTGATTTTGAGAGCCACACCTGGTTTCATTCGGCGCAGTTTTTGTTTGACAGGCTTCATACCTGGAATGAGTGGTATCGTATGCTGAGCTATATCCCTGTCAATTCCTGGCATATCTTGGTATGACCAAGCAAATACATCAACAAATTCACTAAGCAAGTTAATTAGCTCTTTGCGTTCATCTTGACTTAGTGTTAATCCAATTTTTACTTCTTTAACAGTCGTATCATTGGAAATGTTAACTGTTTCTGTATCTTCAATAACTGTTGTTTTATTTTCGTGTTCTTCCATTGCTTTTATTATTTCTTTGTCATTTTTATCATTAGCAAAGCAATATTGATCAGGGCTACGGGAATGGCACGCATCGTAAGCAAAGGTACTCATTTCATTGAATTCATTGGCTAATACATCTAGAGAGGCAAGGTCGGCTGCGACCTCACCATAATTATTAGGACTAGAAAGAGAGGACTCAACGAGAGACTCAGGGTTGAACTCTATAGCAGAAAGAGGGTCGGCCTCAGACTCTAAGGACCCGTCTACAGACTTAGACTCAGACCCAGACGACTCAGACTCATCACGCATAGGACCCTCGCCAGCGGTTATTTCCAACTTCTCTCCACTCGGCGTAGTGATCCTCAATGTCTTGCGCCATCCCCTTGAAATGTTGTCAGCTTGGACGATTAACTCGGAGGGGTCAAAATCCTTGTTCGCTATGACGGCTTGAACGAGCTCGGAGTTATCATTGCAGACCGGCTTGGATTCATTTTTCTCCATTCAAAAAAGAAGGTTGATTCCCAGATCATCAGAGTTCAGGCTAGCTGGCTTCTCGGCTATGGAGAGCTCTTCATCGATGAAGTCACAATCGAGGAATACCTCAAATCCCGGTTCACGGATCCCATTATGGACAAATGGTTCAGGGAATTCATAGCATTGGAAGTCTTCCCCTTCTTTGATGTACTAGCCATTGAGGGTGAACGGATATGGATCCATGGCCATTTCCGTCTTCGTGATTTGAGCGTTGTTGCGAGCCTTCATTTTCAATGCAGCTTGTTTCAGATCTTCCTTTGTTGGCTTGAATCCCAAGCCGAAAGTATCCTTCTTGAGCGCACCAGGATGGCCCCAAGATTTAGCCATTTTCTTCTTGAGCCCAAGGGTCATTCCAGGGAAGTGACCTTGCTTCTTCAGAATGGCGTTGATACTGGTGTTTGAATAAGGATCGAAGTCGAGATGGCACTTTTCCTCTTCTTCGATCACAAGAACATCATCTAGTGAAAACCCCCAAAGATCTTCATCTTCTTCGTCATGTTCAACATGGACGATAGGAGTATCAATAACTTGAATGCGCATAGGAGAAGCATCGATAGTAATCGGAACCCCTCCAACTATGGCTTTCACTTTCTGGTGAAGCGATGACGGAATCGCCTTTAGCTCATGAAGCCAAGGGCGTCCTAACAACAGATTGAAAGAGGCCTTAATGTCCACCACCTGAAATTTGGTGCGACGTTCAATGGCCCCAGTAGTTATATTCAATATGATAGTACCCACGGCTTGACGGCGAGTATTATCGTAAGCTCGAATCCCTTGAGTGGAGGGAGTCAATTCTTCATTCTTTATACCCAACTTCTTTGCAGTACGGAGTGGGCACACATTGATTGCAGAGCCATTATCAACCAGGCTCATAGGAACATTCATCTGCCTACACACTACAGTGAGGTGTAAGGCCTTATTATGTTGGTCCCCTTCCGGGGGTAGATCCTTATCAGAAAAGGAAATCAGATTGCTAGTACTCGGCAGCTCAGTAGTGATAAAGTTGACCAATCTTTGAGGAGTCATGTCATCATCGACTCCTATTTTCACCAGAGCATTCATCACAGCCTTTCGATGCTCGTGGGAAGTGGCCAAAAGCTTCCATACATTCATCTCCACCTTGGTCTTTTGCAGTTGTTTGACCACATCGCTATTCACAGGGTCGATGGGATCAACTATCGGATGTGATTGTGGTGGAGGTGGAGGTGGGTTAGGTTGTTGTAACCGTCCACTTCTGGTGAGAACCTTGACCTCAAAGTCCCCCCAAACATCTTCACTGGTGCCGAGAGATGAACAGGCTATGTCTTTGAGATAGACGTCTTCATCATCACTATCCTAGATCCCATTCACTTCTTCAATACTTGAGATAAATACAACTTCCGGCAGAGGTTCATTCACAGGTTGAATGAGTATTGACGGATCAAAGGAGACTTCATCTCCCATGATAGCCAAAGCATCAGAAAGAGGACCTGTTTGAATGTTAGGCTTCTTGCCCCCTGGAGGGACAGGAAGTTGGTTAGCATTAATCAGGTCTTGGATTGCATCTTTCAGCCTCCAACACTTCTCAGTGTTATGACCCTTGCCTTGATGATACTTGCAATAAGCATTGGGGTCATAGGTAGCGGTCCTATTCTCAGGTCGAGGTTTTGGAAATGGTCCGATTGGCATAATCAGTCCCTGACCATGCAAACGGTCATAAGCAGCATCATAAGTCATTCCCAAAGGCGTATAAACCCTCCTTTTCCTTTGGAATCTTTGAGGAGGAGCATTAAGGGCCAGCACATCATTGATGTTGATATTATTGGTAGCATTATTGGGCTTAGAAGACGAAGAAGAAGGAGTGTCGTTCTTCTTGTTTTTCCTAGTGCTTGTGTTATTGTTACTACCAACAGACTTCATCAGTTCATCTTCGATATTGATTCCAATATCGTATACAGCTTCAAAGGTACTTAGAGGCAGAAACTTTAAGTGTTGCTTGTACTTATGAGTCAGATTGGCAATGAACAAGCGAACCATTTCCTTCTCCTTGGGAGGATCCACCAAGAGCGCAGCTGTTTCTCTCCACCTGCTTAAGTAAGTGGTGAAGCCTTCATTCTCTTTCTGTTTGAGAATGGAGAGTTCACGTTCAGAAGTCTTGGCCTGGATGTTACACTTGTACCGATTCATAAAGCTTTCAGCAACATCCTCCCAGGTCGCGACATGCTTGGATTCCAAAGAATAGAACCACTGTTGACAGGCATGCTCTAAGGAAAGAGGAAACACCGTATGGAAGAGTGTCACATCTACTCCCTTAAGAGCCATAGTTGCAGAAAAAGCCTTCAAGTGGAAAAGCGGATTATCAGTAGGCTTGAATTTAGGAATGTCAGCAGTGGAAAACTTCTCAGGAAGCTTCTCTCTTATGGACGAAGAGGCGACAGGCTGTTCCACATAAGTGAACTCTTCAGAGATCTTGCTCATCTGTTCCTTGATCTTGTCCATTGCAGCAGTAGTGACATTGTTTTGATTGTCTTGCTCTACAGTGCTGACTCTAGTGGTGAGTGTTTGCATCATGTCAGACAATCTTTCGATTGTCCTGTTGAGGTTCTCAATGTCTTCCTTAGTGGCCATTGGTTGAAAGTAGACTGGAGATGGATCTTGTGGAGATGATTGAGGTGGTTTCCTTGTACGCCTCTTTGGTATAAGAGGTTGTTGAGGTATGGACTCGAACCGTAACAATCTACCCCTGCTTCTTGTCCAAGTGTTGTGACACCGAAACAAACACACCTTTAATGACCAAACTTAACCTTAACCTATCCGGATTAAAAATATATATATATATATATTTTATTAAAAAACTATAATTTTGAAACTCTATTTTTTTTAAAAAAAAACATGGGAGGATACCATCCGACTTACTCCGAAAAAAAAAACGACACAAAAACGAGACTTCCCTAAAATACGGTCAAAAAATGGTGCATGACTAAAAAAAAAGTGTGTGAACATGATATGTGAGTGATTAGGTGAGGTTATAGACGCGTGTTTTGACCGTATAGCTAGACACGACACAAAACTGGACACAGCATTCGCACAAAAATCGAAAAAAAAGACTGACAGGACACTTTCTTGGGCACCGTGTCACTGTACAGATTGTCGTGACACGGTGCAGTCTACCGTCAGACGGCAGGCAGCCCCGTGTCACGGCACTGTTCACCGTGGCACGGCAGAAAATACTGTGACACGGTGCGCAGTTCCAAGTCAGTTTTGTGATTTTTTCTAGATTTTAACCGATTTTAGGTCCGTACTAATTTCTATGTGAGAATAAAAACCCTCGGTCGTGGGTTAAACAAAAAGAGCAAACACATGAGGGTTAGCACCAAACAACCACATAGCATTTAGGCACGATGATGTAAAAAAAAGTTCGCAACCTAGAGTCGAGATCTATGTTCAACTATTGGTCAAGCTTTGGGTGTCAAAAGGGTACCATGGTTAAGAGTTTGGACGCGTTAGCAAGGCAGCCTCCCTTGAGGGTGTATGCCAACGGGCGGCTCCGCGAGTTCGTGATGAAATCGAACTCGACTCCATGGTTTGGGTGGATTTAATAACTCGGATGAACCCTTATTGCCATGAGCGTTTTTGGGTCGATAGAGCTTAAATCCCCCGGGGCTAAGACGTCTGTAGAACACATACGTTTTTTCAGAAAAATCGAAGGAAGTCGAATGTGAGAAAAGAAAATAAGCCACCGGACTGATTTTAGGACTGCCGTGACACGGCAGAAATTCCCGTGTCACGGTACTGTGCACCGTCAAACGGTGCAATGTACCGTGACACAGCAGATCCTGCCGTGACATGGCAGTCAGAAAATCTGACTGGTGCCCTGTTTCCTTTTGCGCGCAACCAAGTTATCCAATTTTTCCTACGGGACAGACCTGAACGTGACGTTAAAACGTCTATGCAGATGCAAAAATGCCAAATTAATCACAGGAATATTTTTTCAAGAATCTTTCAAGTCTCATCCACTCATCTTAATTAAATACCGATCACTCAAATCGATAAATAATTAAGAATCCTCCCCAGTGGAGTCGCCAAATTGTAGGCGTCGTTTGAAGTGCGCCTACGTTAAAGCATGTGGTGAATATGCTTGGCACTCACAGGAAGTGGGAATTGACATTACGATTAGGGACAACGATTAGGGACAAATAAAGTAGGGAGCCGCCAACAAGTTTTTAAGGAACTTGTAAACCGTTCACGGATCATAAAAGGCAACCACGATAAAGGGACAACGAAGGCAACAACGATTGACCCGTGAAGGTTACACCCCATTCATAATCCATGAGATTACTAACTCCATATGGTTCGGAACCACGAAAGGAGGATCGGGGATGATGGTACGAAGTGAGTCATGGAGTCACATTCGCCCGTATTGGCCTCTACTCGATTCTTATAGTGAAAAGCATTCCTGTGATCTCAAAGGCATACAAACAAAGATTCAATTCGCTCCAAACTATTATTTAACTAAATTGGTTTAATATTAATGCACACATAATTCTAAAATATTGGTGATCACTTCAATTAATAATAAGATTAAAAGGGATCCTAAACCGGTTGTCCAAATTATCTTATTAGGCGTGATTTTCAATTACATATTCCCTTTAGCATGCAACATGGTGATCAAAATAAATATAATAAAACTAACATTAATATTAAAACCAATTTAATCACAATTCCAACAACATAAAATCGTTAGAGAAATAATAAAAATAAAAGGAGCATGATCCTTACTTTGAATCTGTTTGTTTGCAACTACAAAATAATAAACGAGTTAGTAACTTCAAGAAAATAATAAAATAATAACTAAATTAAATTAAATGAAATAAAGTTGATTTTGGGGCCAAACCCTCAAACAGTTCTACCTTTCACGCCTTGGCTTAAGGACAAAACCTCGAGTAAAACATGGAATCCTTTGAGTGCTTAAAGAAGGAATTTTGAAGTGAAAAGGGTAGGCTAGTGTTTAGGTTAATAGCATAGAAGAGAGAAAATAAAAAATAATAAAATTCTCGGTGCCCCGTTCATCAGAAATGAGGGGGTATTTATAGGGAAAATGTGCCGAGGGAGCACACGGAACCCTAAAATGATAAAAACCCTAAAAAATTATCCCGTGACACGGTCAGACTGTACCGTCAGACGGTACACTTTCCCGTGACACGGTACACTTTTGGAGTGACGCGGGAAATTTTCAGAAAACGGGATGAAAAACGCAATAAGGGTTTACGCGGAAAGGACACGGAACGTCCCGTGTCACGGGAAGTCCTACCGTAAGACGGGAAGCATTCCCGTGACACGGTGGTAGTCTGCCGTGGCGCGGGAATTTTTCAGTCTATTTTCCGTCTAAATTCATTTTTAACCCTAATTTCTTTCGGCTTTTAAAGTGCCGATTGATAATTTCGGGCTTTTATCTGACTTTTATTATTCGGGCTAAAATAAGAAAATAATTAAATAAAAATAAATAAAAGGTTTGGGCCAAAAATAATAAAATAATAAAATAAAAAAAGGTTTGGGTTTAAAATAAGTTGGGCTGAAATTAAAACTATGCTTTTACCAAACATCAAGACTAAACCATGGACCGTTCAAAAGTATGAATTTAATAAAATACGATTTTTTTAAGCACTCTCGGGATTAAATACTAAACCCGACCAATAGTGGCGGTGAAAGGTTATTTATCGTCGGGTTTGGTTTTGGGGAGACATTTTTAGGTGTATACAACTGCCAAATACATGACATTTAAAATTTCTTGTCTAAAGATCTGATCTCATTACTTCAGAACTGCTAAAGCTAAAAAAAATATGACCAGAATATTATAGATAATTAGCAAAGCCTCACATGTTGAATTTTGACAGGTGCATGTGTGATTGTATGCCTAATCCTAAATTCAGGGAGACCATTTTGCTAAAAATTTGTTGAAATGCTAAACTGATACACATCTACTTGATTAAAATTTGAGCAAAATTAGTTGTGACAATTTGCACATGACAACCGATGATTTCATGAGATTTCTTGGTCGGGTTCATATAATTTCTTAGCTTGTCTGATGCTTCTAAATTTCAGTATACTTACTGTTAGAACCACTTATAATTAAACATGTCTTGTTTGATCTGAATATCTGATATCAACCCTTGATTTTGCCTATATTTTAGTTCTGACTAGAAATTCATTTTCAACCTACGTTTATGCACTAATATTACAGGCTCATCTCTCATTAATTTCTATTTTCTATATAGGTGCATGTACGCGTACGATAAAGAAGCAAGACTTCAGCGCATAAGAGCGTACATAGACTTGATAAACGAAGCAAAACAAGAGGAGCTTCTTAATATTTTCAGTGCTGAACCAGCACTTGAATTAGAAGATCCATTGCCAATCAAATATAACAACATGGCAGAACAGACCTTGAAAGAACTTGGAGCCCCTAAAACAGGAGAAGATCCTCTCTGCATTGTCTTTCCGGAACTAGAGAATCCCCTCAAACTGAACTCAGGTTTCCTTAATCTTCTCCCTAAATTCTATGGGAACCAGGTGAGAATCCTTATAGACATTTAAAAGAGTTTAAAGTTGTATGTTCTTCTATGAATCCCGAAGGAATAGAATAGGAACATATTAGATTGCATGCTTTTCCTTTTTCTTTGCAAGATCCTGCTAAAGAGTGGTTATATGAGCAACTTCCATCTAGTTCCATTAATTCTTGGGCAGAATTGGAAAAAAAATTTCTTGAAAGATTCTTTCCTACAAGTCGTATAGGTTCTATTAGGAAGGAAATTTGTGGAATTAGACATAATAATAATGAGTCTTTATATGAGTACTGACAATGTTTTAATAGGCTTTGTTCATCTTGTCCACAACACTAAATAAGTGATCAATTGTTAATTCAATACTTTTATGAGGGTTTGTTACCTAATGATAGAGGTATGATAGATGCATCTAGTGGGGGTGCATTAGTTGATAAAACACCGACTGAAGCTAGAAAATTAATCTCTAATATGGTTCAGAATACACATCAGTTTAGTACTAGAAATGATTTTAAAAGAGTAAATGAAATTGATATAAGTGGTATTCATAATCAATTGCAAGAAAATTCTCAACAAATTGCTACTTTGACTACTCTTGTTTCTAAAATTGCTAGTAATGAGTCTAAATCTAGAGTTTGTGGTGTTTGTTCTGATTTTTCTCATGCTAACGATGAATGTCCTACTTTACAGAGTGAAGATGTTAATGCCTTAGGAAGTTTTTCTGGTCAACAAAATAGGAAGTATGATCCTTTCTCACAAACTTATAATGAAGGTTGGAAAGACCACCACTACTACAAAAACATGAATATAGAACGCCTAAAACATACAATATAGAACGCCTCAGAGGCGTTCTTCTGAGGGGGTGCCCTATAAAGTCTACAGAACGCCTCAAAGAGGCGTTTTATATCTAACACAATACAGATCGCCTATCTAAGATAGGCGCTTCATATTTAAGGTACAAAGTGAATAAACAACAAGGATAAGAGAGCGGTCATCTTAAGAAAGGAGCTCTATAACTACATAAAACCAGAACGCCTATCATAGATAGGAGCTCTCTATTCCTCTCTTATTTAAATAAAAAAAATATTATATAATAACAATAGTAATAATAATAATTTATTATTATTATTATTATTATTATTATTATTATTATTATTATTATTATTATTATTATTATTATTACGTAATAAATAGAACATAATAACAACATTTTATTTATAAAAAATTAAAATACAAGTATTTCAGTCCTTTGAGGAAAAAAAAATTATGTTACAACAAGGTTTCTAACATAACTAATTAATTAATTATCAACACTTTTGATCGAAGTGCATCTACTTGAATTGCACCGCAATCATCCACAACCAGGCCAGCTCGCTTCCACCAACCTCAAAAATAGAAAACCTGCACCGTATCAAACACCCGCAAATCAAAAGTTTTAAAATCAGAAAATAATCCCAATTACATCATATAAATCAATTGATAAAAGATAAAATTCAGAATTTATTACATGTAAATCAACTAATAAGAAATGAAAATCGGATTATGACATGAAAATCAATTAATAAAATCATGAAAATCATAAATTTTAAAACATAAAAATCAATTGATAAAAGATGAAAATCAGAAGTTATGAGTTTATAACATGAAAACCAAAACAGATCTAAAATACTCGTAATTGAGAAATAAAATAAAATTATAAAATCAAAATCAACATTTTGAATTAGAATTAAATCATGAACTATAGATCGAAAAAAAGCCCATAAAAATCATATTAATTACTTTAAAACAACCAAAAATCGGATTTAAACATTAAATTCAAACACAAATGATATTACCCTTCATATACCGTACCTTTATGCATCTTTAGACTTCACAATATGTTCTATAGTAGCAACACCTCATTTCAACTGACCCAGATCTAGCGACGACGGCTTATATGACTCGATCGACGGCGGCATCAAATTAAACTTTTGAAAATTTGAGGGAAATGTTACAAAAAAGCATGCGTTAGTCTTTGATTTTGAAATTGAAAAACAAATTTACTAGCCTTCTAGTGGGGTTTGAGAGGAGATAATAGAGGAAGAGGAATGGAGATGAGATGAGAGAAAGAGGAGAGAGAAAGACTGAGGGCAGCGTGAGGTTAGAGAGGAGATAATAGAGGAAGTGGAATGGAGATCAGAAGAGAGAAAGAATGAGGGCGGCGTGAGGCTGATGAGTGGAATTTTATTTGCTAGGGTTAGAATTTTATTTATTTAGTTTTTTTTAATCATGTTAAAATTATATAGATCGCTTAACTTAGAAAGGCGTTCTCTATCTATAATCATATTTTCTACAAAACATCTATAGAACGCTTAACTATGAGAGGCGCTTTATAGGTTTAAACATACAAAGCACTTATCTTACATAGGCGTTCTATAGAATGCTAGAGATCGCCTATCTAACTTGACAGTTCTATATTATGCGTTATTTATTCTCTATTTTGTGGTAGTGCACCCTAATCTAAGGTATGGAAATAGACCACAATTTCAGCAGTTTAATCAATTTAAGCAACATGGTCAACAAAACCCACTACCTAAAACTGCTAGCCCTTCATTAGAAGACTTGGTGAAACAGTTAGCAAACCAAATAGGACAGGTTCATGATCATTGTGTTGAATATCAAAAGAAAACTGACATTCACCTACATCACATAGACACTCAAATAGGTCAAATAAGCACTACTCTGAGTAATTTGGAATCTCAACTCTCGAATAGACTTCCTTCCAAATGAACATGCTAAAGCTGTAACACTTAGGAGTGGTAAAGAGTTAACAGAACCTAAAAAGAAGAATAGAGTAGTAGAGAAAGAAGTAGAAGTCAGACCTAAGGATGTAGTTAGTGAGAGTAAGGAAAAACATGATAAAGAGAGCGAGAAAGAACTTGTAGGGAAGGGTAATTCTGATGTGAATTTTGATGTTTCTCGTTTTAAAGATGTTCCTCCTTTCCCCTCTCGATTTGCTAATCTAAGAAAGAAGCTATGGACAATGAAATTCTAGAGACTTTTAGGAAAGTTGAAGTTAATATTCCTCTTCTTGATGCTATTAAGCAGGTGCCACGCTATGCAAAGTTTCTTAAGGAACTTTGTACTCATAAAAGACAATTTTGCCCTTCTAAAAAGGTAAGTATGGGGGAAAACATTTCAGCAGTAATTCAAAAGAAACTTCCCCCTAAATGTAAGGATCTTGGCATGTTTTCTATTCCATGTAAAATTGGTAACTCTATTTTTGAAAGATGCATGCTAGACTTAGGTGTTTCAATCAATGTCATGCCTAAATCTGTATATGATACCTTGAATGTTGGTCCTTTGTCTAAGACTAATGTGGTTATCCAACTAGCTGATAGTTCTAATGCATTTCGTTTGGGAGTTTTAGAAGATGTACTTGTTCAAGTGAATGAATTAGTTTTTCCTGCTGATTTTTATGTGCTTGATATGGGTAATAGATCTGATAGTGTTCCTTTATTGTTGGGTCGACCTTTTCTAAAGACTTCTAAGACTAAAATTGAAGTTCATGAAGGTAATCTAACAATGGAATTTGACGGTAAAATGATTAAATTCAACATATTTGATGCTATGAAATACCCTAATGATATCAATAATGTTAGTTTTATCGATTCTTTTGATGCATGTGATTGGATGGCTCAAGATGTTTTTGATGAGTGGTGTGAAAATTTGTTTGCAAATGGTGTTTTTGGTGATGTTGAAAAAACAGAATTGGTTGATTCTTTTGTAGCATCGTCTGATGTAATTGAATCTGATGTTTCTAATGGATGTGAAAAATCTTTGCCTTATGTTGTGCCTAAATTGATTCCTTCTATTGTTAAGCCACCTGAATTAGAATTGAAACCCCTTCCCTCTAATCTGAAGTATGCTTATTTGGGTGATAATGAGACTCTACCTGTGATTATTTCAAGTTCTTTAAATGAATCTCTAGAGACTAGGTTATTGAATTTGCTTAAAAATCATAAGGAAGCCTTAGGATGGACTTTAGCTGACATAAAAGGCATTAGCCCCGCTATGTGCATGCATAAAATTTTCCTTGAAAAAGATGCTAAACCAACTAGAGAGGCTCAATGTAGATTAAATCCTTCAATGATGGAAGTAATTAAAAAGGAAATTCTAAAGTGGTTAGATGCAGGAGTGATTTACCCTATTTCCGATTCCCAATGGGTAAGTCCAATTCATGTGGTACCTAAAAAGAGTGGAATAACTATTGTAGAAAATAATGAAGGAGAACTTGTCCCTACTAGAGTTTCTAATGGATGGAGAGTTTGTATTAACTATAGGAAGCTTAATCAAGCTACTAGAAAAGATCATTTTCCCCTACCATTTATTGATCAGATGTTAGAAAAACTTGCTGGACAATCTTTTTTCTGTTTTCTAGATGGTTATTCAGGTTACACACAAGTACCCATTGCCCCTGAAGATCAAGATAAACCCACTTTTACTTGTCCTTTTGGTACATTTGCTTTTAGAAGAATGCCTTTTGGTTTATGCAATTCTCCTGGAACATTCCAAAGATGCATGATGAGTATATTTTCTGATTTGATTCAACAAGATATGGAAGTGTTTATGGATGATTTTACAGTTTTTGGTGATTCATTTGATAGATGTCTTCATGCTTTGTCTCAAGTTTTGAAAAGATGTGTTGAAACTAACCTTGTTTTGAATTTTGAAAAGTGTCATTTTATGGTAGAACAAGGTGTAGTTCTTGGTCATATTGTTAGTGCCAAGGGTTTAGAGGTTGATAAAGCTAAAATTGATGTCATTAGTTATTTGCGCCTTATCCTACATGTGTAATCCCCCGTATTTTTAAATTTTTTATAAATGAAATTTTATTTTATTTATAATATTTATTTGTTATTTTTCGGAATTTAATTTCAAAAGTTTCAAATTATTAATCTGGGTCGAAAGTTACTTGAACAAATTATTTTATGCACCTTTATTCTACAATTTATGTCCAATCAAACAAGCCTAACCCATTTGTTTACTTAATTGACCCATTATTTTTATGAGGCCCAATCTTCCTTTTTACCATATAATAATTCTCTCCTATAAGTACCCCATGAATCTCCAAAATTTTCCCACACAAAAAGGTTAGTCTTATTTTCTCTCTCCTTTGTTTTATTAATTTGTATAATTATAATTATTGATTTATGAATTTTTATTTTATTTTTTGAAAGTAATTTAATTAGTATCAAGTTGTATTTTGATGATTAAACTATGTCATAATTTTCAAATTTTGTAAATTTTATAATCTAGGGTTTTTAATTATTGAAAATCATGATTTTAGGGTTTTTATGAACAATTGATTTAGGGGTTTTATAGTAATGATGTTTTGAAATTTTTGGTAATTGTAACTACTAATTAGTTTAACTTAATTCCATATTATTTTGAACACTTAAATTCGTGTTTTAATTTTAAGATTTCTGTTCGTTAATATTAATCCCGTTTTAATTCCGATCAGGTTTTGAACTCATCCGATTTTGATGAAAAAGTAGTGTTTTTCATGTGGAAACAACGTCTTAAGAAAGATTCACTACCTATGGTAGTGAGCACCACCCTTTCGTGGCCAAATTCAGCCTCTAAATATGATTTTCGGGAAGTTTTTGATTTTAACGAAGTTTTTTTTATACTTAAAATATTATCCTTGAGTTTGATTAATAAAATTAATTATGTTTAAAGTTAATTAAGCATAAATATATGTTTTTATTGAAGTTTTAAGTGTTGGAAATAGTTTCTAAGTATTACTTTTGATGTTTTATAAAGAGGGTTTAATCACCCATTAAAAAGGGAGATTATTAGGGGTTTTTAAATAATTTTAAGATTTTTATTAAACTTTAAACTTTCTGCAATTTCATGTATAAGAGTGTATTTTAAGGTTTTTATGAAGAAAATTTAAAGCACTATATATAAGCCTTTAATTTTAACTAAAGGGAAGGTTTTAAATTAAGTGTTGTTTGATTTGGATTTTGAAGGTTTTAAAGTAAGTTAGTATTGCTGTAAATTTGATTGATTGGGTATTGATTGAGATGTTATTATTTGGTTTAGGAGAGGAGTTTATTGAAGGTGATTTCTAGATAGTAAAGTGGCATACCAATTCGTTTATTCAAGGTACGTACAAGTTACGAAACCTTGCTTGTAGGTGCATGTTTAAGGACGGATCGAGAACTTAGAATCATGTTAGGAACTTGTGGATTGGTTGAAATTGTATGGTAGTAATTGTGGTTAATGTTTGATGTGACAGTTGGTTTTGATTCAAGTATGAGGATTGTGTATTAATTTAACTTGTAAGTATTATTTATGCATTAACTTTGCAAGATCCGCTTAGAGGCAAAGGTATGTGAATATGTGGAATGATTTATTTATTACTCATTCATGATTATTGAAATAGGATGAGTAAATGAAAAATTCAAGTCTTATAAGACGAGGTTAAGGTTTTGGGGTGCCTTATGCACTCAAGGTGTTTATACACCGAGGTAGTAAAGGAATAAATATAAATGTTGCTTGTCACTGATAAATCAAGAATTGAAATGGGAAAGTTGTTTTACTTGATTGAATTGATATTGGATTGATTATATTGTTTGCCTATGAGTCATCACCAAGTCTAAACCTGTAAATCACGTAAAGTGCAAAATGGATGAGCAATAAAACTCTGGATTGGTGCACTTCTGGAGTAATGACAATCAGGGGTTGGGGTACATGGGGTATTAGCCGTGTATTTGTATCGAGGTCGTCTAATCTGCGAGTCTCCTATTTTAAATATTTTTTTTTAAAACTAGGAGTTAGGTGAGATCTCATACTAACTACGGTCACGGAGTCGCGCCTGTGGTCGTTGGATGTTTGTTGATGTTTCCGAAAGGAGGCATGGGGTTTTCTTTTATTGATGTTCCAAATGGAGCATGGGTTGAACAACCTTGTCTATTGCGTAATCCAATGAATAAAATAATTATTTACCTATTATTAATTAATGAAGTCTTAGTAATATAAATAGTTGAGTCATGTGTCGAGTCTTTAACTAATAATGCGTGATGATTGATTGTTAGTAGCATGTTAGGGATTTCTTTTATGTTTTGCAGCTTGTATGTACTCAGCTTTGCTGATTGCGTGCTTTTGTGTGTGTCTTTCTTTGGTCATGGCCTTCGCCTTTCAATGAACCTGTGACGATCCAATTTTTACACTTGTAATATTGGGGAGAAGATTAACCACATGTTCTTACATATGCAGCATTCACATCAGGGTTATGGGATTTTGAGGGGAGAGTTGGTTATTATTCGCAGTTTATTTCGTTTCATAAGTTTGAATTTATTTAAACCCTGGTTTTATTTAATTACTACTTTTGTTGGGTTTTGAATAAAGGCCTTAATGGTTCCAAGTTGTATGACTTAATTTGGTTTCATTCGTTGGTTTTGAAACTTATTTATATAACTGATTTAGTTTTTCCGCTGCTAATTTTTTATATAGCCTTAACGTTTGAACATGTGGCGGTAGCACGCTAATAATTCTCTTGAATATTGTTCAAGGTCCTCACAGGTTTAAAAAGAGAATTATTGGGGTGTTACAACATGTGTTCGTGAAGTTAGATCATTTTTAGGACATGCTGGCTTTTATTGACGCTTTATCAAAAATTTCTTCAAGCACTAGTGGAAAAAATCTCATTCGTAACAGGCTATTTGTAACGGGCAAAGCTTTGCCCGTTACAATTAATATATTCGTAACGGGCAAAATATTGTCCGTTACGAATACTTATTTATTCGTAACGGGCAAAATAATGTCCGTTACGAATACTATACTATTTGTAACGGACAAAATACCGCACGTTACGAATAGTATACTATTTATAACGGACATCATGGGCCCGTTACGAATGATTGGTCCAGGCGTCCAGCTGATGAGATGAGCCCATTAGTTACTTAGGGTTTCACACATCTCCTCAGCCGTCACTCCCCTCTCTTTCGCTCACTCTCTTTCTCTCTCCTCTTTAGAACTCACTGTCTTTCTCTTTCCTCAAGATTCATTCTCTTTCACTCTCTTTACCACCTCTCCTTACCTCCATATTTCCTTTCGGTTGTTGTTGATTATGCGTTTTTTTTTTAAATTTATGTTTTGTTTTTGCTACTAGATCTGTAGCAATTAGATTCAAATTGGTTGAATTTTTGGGTTTTATAATTAGTTTTTAATCTGATTTTTATTTGAATGATTTTTGCTAGTTTATCGATTTGCCGCCCTGGCGCTGCTTCCAAAGCTAGGGTTTATTCCAATGTTAATGTTGTTAGACCTAAGGGTTATTGGGATTACGAGGCTCTTACTGTTCAATGGGGGTTTGTTTTTCTTTTTTTTTTTTTGAATGAATTTGATTTTATTTGATTGATTTCTCAATTCGATCTGTTGATTAATTGATTGATTGATTTGTTCTGGTAATTGGAAATTTGCAGTGAACAGGATGATTATGAGGTGGTGAGGAAGGTTGGGAGAGGGAAGTACAGCGAGGTTTTTGAAGGTGTTCATTGTATTAATATTGAGAAATGTATCATTAAGATCCTCAAACCTGTCAAGAAGAAGAAGGTTAGTTTTTAAATCTTTGTTCTTTATTTCATGGTGAATTTATATATTTTTTTTTCTATAAAGTTGAATTTTTATTGTTAATTGTAATTGGATTGTTGCTGAATTGAAACATTAATTGGGAACTGAGAATTTAGATTGTGAATGCCAATGTCATGGTTTTTTTAGCAATCTCTGTGTTACTACCTTACATAGATTGTAATTGCATGCATCCGACGGGCTTGTTCTCAAATAATTCTGATTTTCTTATACCAAAAGGATCTCGAACATAGAAAGAACAGTTGACTATATCTTGTAAGAGGACCCTCCCCGCCTTTTATAGTATGTGAGAATATGCTAAAACGAACTCCAATGGAAGCTCTTGATTACATGTATGGCTGTATATAAATGTTTTCTTTTATGTGAGTATATTCTCAAATTTGTTTTGTTTTATGTTTCTCATTTCTTTCCAAATCAGTTTCTTTACCAGTCTATCTTTGTCATTATTTATAGTCTGCCCAAAATACATACTAACATGGAGAAAGTGTCACCAAAAGGATTGCCCATAAGGTGGGGTATACGTATTAAATTTGTGCAACACATAATAGCCAGAGAGTTTTCAGTTTTTGCTAAAGCATAGATGATTTCTACAATGCCAACCTATGTTATCTAGACTCGAGTATTATGTATTGGTGTACGTGTCATAGTGTCAAACTTGGCTATTTTATGTCAATTTTATATTTTTTGTCCAAATTTTTTCTTTCAAATGTCCATATCCATGTATGAGAGTCATCAAGCTTGACTTTTTAATCTAGAATATACAGAAACGTTTTGGTTGATTAATGGCTCAAATTGTAAGCTATTTTTGTTTCAATATTTGGTCAATGGACCTTAATTACTATGTATCTTCATGTTCTTCCTTTTTATTCCATCTTGCAACTGACCCAATTATTTTTGCTCAACTAGTTAAGTTGATCAATGAAGCAATATTACGGGGGATTCCAAAGGGAGGTTAGTTATGTATATGCTCATACATAACAAGTGGTCCCTTTTTTTTTTTTTTTTTAAATGCTAAAACTTGTTATTGTACTACTGAAACTATTAATAATATGACCTACACGGTATATTTTACCACTGATGATATTAATAGTACTATTAAAGAGAATAACAACGTTTTATAATTAAGGGTAATAGTCACTTGTTTTCTAATAAATAGCTTTTAACGGTACTAATTATCACAACTCTACTACTTATGCATCAAAATAAATTATTTTAGCAGTTTAACAGCCCACCATGCTTCGCAATAATAATTTTTTAACTAGAGAGTTTTGACCAATACCTGAACTTAGTCGACAATGGAACCTCCGGCGTTCTGAGCTTCCGGCTTTACCAAGGTAGCTAACCCCAACCTTGTCTTCCTTAGATCAGGCTCAGCACAGATCTATTTCGTTTCCTACCTTAGACCGTAGTCTCTAATTAAACAATCCTTACTGTGCTTATGATGGAACTTTTTAAACAGAAAGATAAATCATTTGATACATAAGGTTCAAGGGGATAACGTTCCCTTCTTGAACGAAACTTTTATTTAATTTGAAAAGATTACAACACTCATATATTACAACACACACAAACTGAAAGCTTAAACAGACATAAGCTGAACTAGAGTTTTCTCTACTTTAAGAGAGATGGAGAACCAATCTTTCTCTTAAGGTGAGTATTTTTCTCTAGAGGACTCTCTAAATATTTCAGAGTAATTCTCTAGCTAACTCTTCCAACTCTGCCTTCACTTCTTGGCCTAAGTCCCTTTATATAGGGAAGCAAACTTACATAGGATCCTTATCCTGACTCAGCAAGCAATTTTACACCATTTCTTTTTACAAAGATACAGAAACAAGTAATAAAACGTGGCTACAGTAAAGATGCCTTGAATTATTGCTGGTGTGGGCTCATGCATTCATAATTTCATCCATCATCATTTCTTGTAGGCCTCCCTCACTATCTTTACTGTCTTCATAAATAGGATTCTCTTTGCAAAGGTCTGCGACACATTTGGCTGCATACTCTTCATCCCAACTCATGAATGCTTCAAACAGATACTCATAGCCTTCAAATGACAGAAACTTTCCTCTTTCGATGTCTTCTAAATATTTGTAGATTGACTCGGTGTTGTTTATGCCATCTACTAAATATTCTTTCATCTCGTTAGGCGCCAAAATTGTTGTGTTACCAACATGAAACATGACAAGAGGAATTTCTTTCCTTTTTATAAAATCATTAAGATATTGTGAAATGTAGAAAAATCCCAATGCTCTTGCTTCAGTTGGATTTCTAACCGTCTTCTGACGAATTAGTATGGGATCTTTGCAATACCTCACTCCCCCAAATACTATTAAGTAATGCTGGGGACTAAATTTTCCTTCTTTAACTTCGATATTAGCACATTGTACCTTTACGCTTAACCGAAATTCGTCTTTTTTGTCATCACAATATTTTCGAACCTTGTTGAATGCGTACTGCTTGAACTTTGTAAGTCTTGGAAAGAAAGAGTCATTAGGGGTAGGGAATTCATAGAAATCATGTACCATTCCATAATCCCAAGCCTTGTAATGTATACTAATGAATGGAGCATTTTTATTAAGAGGATATGGGTAGATTCGCAATGATGCAACTTTAGAGTTTTTGGGAAACTCTACTCTTTCTCCCCATAGATCTCGAAGATCAAAGAATTTACTGGACCTTGTAGCCACCAACTCGTACCATGTCCTAAAATCGTTATCTCTTATTTTGTTTAATATTGTATTTCGTACATCAGGAATGAGCTGAAATAACATAGTTGTTATTTCGAACATCAATAACCTTTGGACTGCCCGATGACAACCCTTAATTAAACCATCTCGCGAACGTTGTTTGCCCGATATGATCAAGCCTTGCATTAAGGCCCAACTGGAGGGTGAAACCCGCTCCATTGCCTTTTCGGTCTCATCAATGAGAGTTTTCTTCTCTACATCCATCTTTTGAAGTTGGTATGCATGAGGTTTTTGTGTAGTCTTGAGCTTCTTGGATGACATTAGCTAATTCTCTGGTCAAGCTGTCTGCCAAAGAATTCCTTGTTCCCTGTATATGTTCAACAGTAAAAGAGAATTGGTTAAGCCATAATTGCCAACGCAAGAGTCTCCCTTGCGCTTGCTTATTAGACAAATTCTTTTTAACAAAACCGAGTATGCCTTTGCAATCTGTTCTTATTAAGAACTGTTTAGGGGCTAAGAAGATTAAAAACTTCTCGATCCCTCCAATAACTGCTGTAGACACCTAAAAATGTCTCCCTAAAACCAAACCCGATGATGAACAACCTTTCACCGCCACTATTGGTCGGGTTTAGTATTTAATCCCGAGAGTGCTTAAAAAATCGTATTTTATTACATTCATATTTTTGAACAGTCCATGGATTAGTCTTGATGTTTGGTAAAAGCATAGTTTTAATTTTAGCCCAAACTTATTAATTAATTCTAGCCCAAAGTTTTTTTATTTTATTGTTTTATTATTTGTTTTTGGCCCAAACCCTTTATTTATTTTTATTTAATTATTTTCTTATTTTAACCCGAATAATAAAAAGTCGGAAAAGGCCCGAAATTATCAATCGGCACTTAAAATGCCGAAGGAAATTAGGGTTAAAAATGTATTTAGACGGAAAAACGGGCTGGAATTTCCCGCGCCACGGCAGGTACCTACCGTGTCACGGGAATCCTTCCCGTCTGACGGTGGGATTTCCCGTGACACGGGACATTCCGTGTCTTTTCCGCGTAAACCCTTGACGCGTTTTCTATCCCGTTTTCTGAAAATTTCCCGCGTCACGCCAAAAGTGTACCGTGTCACGGGAAAGTGTACCGTCTGACGGTGGGGCTTCCCGTGTCACGGTACAGTTTGACCGTGTCACGGGATACTTTATTAGGGTTTTTATCACTTTAGAATTCTGTGTGCTCCCTCAGCACATTTTCCCTATAAATATCCCCTCATTTCTGATGAACGGGACACCGAGTAATTTTATTATTTTATTTTCTCTCTTCTATGCTATTAGCCTAAACACTAGCCTACCTTTTTCACTTCAAAATTCCTTCTTCAAGTACTCAAAGGAGTCCATACTTTACTCGTGGTTCTATCCTTAAGCCAAGGCGTGAAAGGTAGAATTTTTTGAGGGTTTGGTCCCAAAATCAACTTTATTTAATTTAATTTAATTTAATTATTGTTTTATTATTTCCTTGAAGTTACTAACTCGTTTATTATTTTGTAGTTGCAAACAAACAGAATCAAAGTAAGGATCATGCTCCTTTTATTTTTATTATTTTTTCTAACGATTTTATGTTGTTGGAATTGTGATTAATTTGGTTTTAATATTAATGTTATTTTATTGATCACCATGTTGCATGTTAAAGGGAATATGTAATTGAAAATCACGCCTAATAAGATAATTTGGACAACCGGTTTAGGATCCTTTTAATCTTATTATTAATTGAAGTGATCACCAATATTTTAGAATTATGTGTGCATTAATATTAAACAAATTTAGTTAAATAATAGTTTGGAGCGAATTGAATTATTGTTTGTATGCCTTTGAGATCACAGGAATGCTTTTCAATATAAGAATCGAGTAAAGGCCAATACGGGCGAATGTGACTCCATGACTCACTTCGTACCATCATCCCCGATCCTCCTTTCGTGGTTCCGAACCATATGGAGTTAGTAATCTCATGGATTATGAATGGGGTGTAACCTTCACGGGTCAATCGTTGTTGCCTATCGTTGTCCCTTATCGTGGTTGCATTTTATGATCCGTGAACGGTTTCCAAGTTTCTTAAAAACTTGTTGGCGGCTCCCTACTTTCCTTGTCCCTAATCGTATATGTCAATTCCCACTTCCTATGATTGCCAAGCATATTCACCACATGCTTTTACATAAGTGCACTTTGAACGACGCCTACAATTTGGCGACTCCACTGGGGAGGATTCTTAATTATTTATCGATTTGAGTGATCGGTATTTAATTAAGATGAGTGGATGAGACTTGAAAGATTCTTGAAAAAATATTCCTGTGATTAATTTGGCATTTTTGCATCTGCATAGACGTTTTAACGTCGCATTCAAGTCTGTCCCGTAAGAAAAATTGGATAACTTGGTTGCGCGCGAAGGAAAACAGGGCACCAATCAGATCTTCTGACTGCCGTGCCACGGGAATTTTTGTCGTGTCACGGCAGTCCTAAAATCAGTCCGGTGGCTTATTTTCTTTCCTCACAGTCGACTTCCTTCGATTTTTCTGAAAAAACGTATGTGCTCTACATACGTCTTAGCCCCGGGGGATTTAAGCTCTATCGACCCAAAAATGCTCATGGCAATAAGGGTTCATCCGAGTTATTAAATCCACCCAAACCATGGAGTCGAGTTCGATTTCATCACGAACTCGCGGAGCCGCCCGTTGGCATACACCCTCAAGGGAGGCTGCCTTGCTAACGCGTCCAAACTCTTAACCATGGTACCCTTTTGACACCCAAAGCTTGACCAATAGTTGAACATAGATCTTGACTTTAGGTTGCGAACTTTTTTACATCATCGTGCCTAAATGCTATGTGGTTGTTTGGTGCTAACCTTCATGTGTTTGCTCTTTTGTTTAACCCATGACCGAGGGTTTTTATTCTCACATAGTAATTAGTACGGATCTAAAATCGGTTAAAATCTAGAAAAATCACAAAACTGACCTAGAACTGCGCACCATGTCACGGCATGTTCTGCCGCGCCACGGTGAACAGTGCCGTGACACGGGGCTGTCTACCGTCTGACGGCAGACTGCACCGTGTCACGACAGTCTGTACCGTGACACGGTGCCCAGAAAAGTGTCCTGTCAGTCCTTTTTTCGATTTTTGTGTGAATGATGTGTCCAGTTTTGTGTCGTGTCTAGTTGTACGGTCAAAACACGCGTCCATAACTTCACTTAATCACTCACATTTCGTGTTCACACACTTTTTTCTTTAGTCGTGCACTACTTTTTGACCGTATTTTAGGGTAGTCTTGTTTTTTGTGTCTTTTTTTTTTCGGAGTAAGTCGGATGGTATCCTCCCTTTAAAAATAAACAAGTAGAATTTCAAAATTATAGATATTTTTTTTAAAAAAAAAAAAAAAAAAAAAATGTCGTGTCACGGTACAGTGCACCGTCTGACGGTGTGCCGTACCGTGGCACGGGAATGTTCATCGTGGCACGGCAATTTCCACCGTGACACGATGGATTTTCCAAAATAATAATAAAAAAATATTGTCGTGTCACGGTACAGGGCACCGTCTGACGGTGTGCCGTACCGTGGCACGGCAATTTCCACCGTGACACGGTGGATTTTCCAAAAAAAAAAAAAAAAAAAAAATTGTCGTGTCACGGTACAGGGCACCGTCTGACGGTGTGCCGTACCGTGGCACGGGAATGTTTACCGTGGCACAGGAAAGTTCACCGTGTCGTGGCAATTTCCACCGTGACACGGTGGATTTTCCAAAAAAAAAAAAAAAAAATTTGTCGTGTCACGGTACAGGGCACCGTCTGACGGTGTGCCGTACCATGGCACGGGAATGTTTACCGTGGCACGGGAAAGTTCACCGTGTCGTGGCAATTTCCACCGTGACACGGTGGATTTTCCAAAAAAAAAAAAAAATTGCCGTGTCACGGGAAACTCTACCGTGTCGTGGCAATTTCCACCGTGACACGGTGGATTTTCCAAAAAAAAAAAAAAAAAAAAGAAAGCGTCAGTCAAGTTTTCCGTGTTAATTTGGTCCTTGCGTCAGTCATTTTGGTTATTGCTCACATGTCTAGCCATACGATCATACCACGAGTCTTATAACATCACTTAGTCACTCACGAGTCAAGTATAGTCCACACACTCTCTTTATGTTCCGACTCGAGTCGCGCACCAGGTCGTTTATGATCGTATATTAGGTTCATGCACCTTTTTTTCGTCATAATAAAAAATGAGTGGAGTTTTCTCACCTGTTTTCAAATGTCTATTTTTTTTTCCTTCCTTTCCTATCTTGAGCAATGAGTCAAATAATTAAGTGAATTATTTTATTTCACAGTACTTGGTCAAGGAACAGGGATAGATCAATACGGTTCGAGCCATTACCGCAACAATCTCTCAGATCTAATAGGCGTTCAAAGAGAACTTTGCCATCTTCGTTACTCATCACCTTTCAATGGCCACTAAAGAAGACGTTGAGAACATCAACAAATCCATTGAGGCACTGTCTTCCATGATGCAAACCCTTACCACTAGGGTCACTACCATGGAACAAAACAAGGTCACTGTTTCCACCCTTGACAAACTGAAGGAACAAATGAGTAAGATCTCTGAGGATTTCACTTATGTGGAATGGCCTCCCACTCCTTTGGAATTGAAGGATAGACTCCCTGAAAAGTTCTCAACTGCTGATATTCTAAAGTTCAAGCCTACTGACAATCCAATATTCCATTTGAAGGCATTCTCTGCAACCATGGCTCTTAAGGGATTGGACGTAACACTCTTCCCTACGGTGTTCCCTCTCTCCTTAGAACATGCTTGCCAACAATGGTTTTATTCCTTAGATGTCAAGCATACTGCGACTTGGCAAGATGTCACCGACAGTTTCATGAATCGTTACAAATGTAACATTCAAACTAAAACTTCTGAACGTGAAATCTCCATTCTCAAACAGAAAGAGAATGAAGGCTTCACCGCTTACCTGAACAGGTGGAGGGAAACAGCTTCACTCTTGGTAGATCCACCCAAAGAAAGAGAGATGGTTCGCCTCTTTATTCAAAATCTGACTCATAAATATAGGGAACATCTCAAATTTCTTCCACTGAACACTTTCGAAGCTGTATACGACATCGGCATCAATATCGAGGATGAGCTAATATAGACTGCTGGTAGTAACAATAATAACACTTGGAAAAACAAGAAGAACGACCATCCTTCTTCTTCGTCTTCTAAGCACAAAAATACTACCAACAATATAAGTCAAGTTGATCTCAATGAAGTGTTAGCTCTTGATATTCCATTGCCCAAGAAGAAAAGAACTTACACTCCTTTAGGAATGACTTATGATGCGGCCTTTGATCGCCTTTACAGTCAAGGCTTGATCACACCTATTGGGCCATTTCCAGAGCCAAAACCTGAAGAAAGGAGCGTCAAATGGAATCCCAATGCCTATTGCAAGTACCATCAAGGAAGGGGCCACACTACGGAGCAATGTTGGAATTTGAAGGACGTCATTCAAGACTTGATGGATGCAAACAAACTTCCTGTCCCTCCAGGCGGAAAGAAGTAATGAATACAAGGCACACAGATCTTTCGTGCAAGATTTCATGATTTCTTTCTTTATCATTCTTCTCCACTCCCCCATTCATGTCTAGCATAGATTTTCCACTTTGAATTTTTTTATATGTTTCATGTGTTTCTTTCACCTTTTCCATTAATAAAATGAGCAATTTTCCTTTACATCTCGATCATAGAATTTTTCATTCACTCATTCATTCTAAAAAAAAAAGAAAAAAGAAAGAAAAAAAAAACTCAATTACCGAACTAAACCCAAGGTACACCAATGACTTGAGGCACCTTTGCAACCATGTCATTCCCTGTTAACCGTTCAATCACATTCCATTTCTTCATCAACCATTTTGAGCCTCGTCTAACGTTTGGCCTTCATTTCTTCAACCCACATTCACTTAACCCTGGGATTGGAAGATGTGTAATTGTATAACATTCAAAACAATGTCTAAAGGCAAGTGTTCCAATGTCTTTGATATGAACACGTCTCAAATTGCGTCTCTCATCGAGTGCTCGGTATCCTGCCTGAGAAACATGAATGCTAAGTGAGTGATGGACCGCATGATCTGAGATTGCCTACATTGGTTCAAAAGAATGAAAAAAAAAAAAAAGAAAGTTCAAAGCAAAAAAAATATGTTGAAAATAAACTTGCAAAATTCAAAATTTTCAAATACACAATTGCATATCTTGGGGATTCTCTCGGGTCTTGAGCCTTTTACCCCTTTCTTCCTTAAACCATCAACTTAACCACATTACAACCCTTGAAAGACCTCTTTGAGGTGTACATACACTTGTGCAAAGTTCGGTTAGAGCTACGTTCGGCCTGATTCCTAACGGATACGTAGGCAACCTCACATCGAGGTGCGGCCACATTCATATTCATATCCATGCATGATTGAGTCAAAGAATATCCAATGCTTATCCCTACCCATTTAGAGCTAGACTTGTGGGCTTGAACCCAAATCACATTAGCTTACCCAGCCTGAAGAGTCATCATATTTAACTCTTCTCACATCTCTTTCCATCGCTATAACCCTTGCAGCCAGCCTTAGTATCACATTTACACACTTCACTCACACATCCATATCCATATCAATCATCCTTCCCTTTAAGAGCCCTTTATCATGAAATCTTGTTTCAACACTGTGCATGCTTCATCATATTTAAAGACAACATTCAGTAGAAGAAACATTGCATACTTGCTTAGCTTCCTGACCTGAGCAATGTTCATTGTTTCGCATAATGTGCTAAGAAACATTTATATATCAATGATTTTTAATCGTGCTTAGCTCCTTGACCTAAGAAACGTTCATTATGCAATAATCACTATACGTGCTTAGCTTCCAGACCTAAGTGACGTTCAAAATCGCTTCTTTACACCATATATGATGCTTAGCTCCATGACTTAAGTTCATTCATCTATCGTGTCACATGATGTAATTGTCCTTAGCCTCCTGGCCTAAGAACATGCATCATGCATACATTATTTTTAGGACAAACAATTCAATCCATATGAATCATTTCGTCTTGCTCAAGGAGGAAGTTCAAAACTTCTCTCCTTTTTCATTATTTTATTTTGGGGAAGTTCAAAAAACTTTTTTCAAGTTTTCATCGAAGGAAGTTCGAAAATAAAAGTTCAGATTTCACATCTTTCTTTTTCGGGAGAAAGTCGGTACCCTCCACTCATGACAAAAATTGACGGAAAATTTTTGCTTTTTGCATCTTCGTTTGCTTGTGTCTGCACACACACATATACACACACACACACACTCACAAGTCATACACATGTCATGTCACATCAAGTCAAACTTGGTCAAGTTAGTGGTCAAGTCAATCACAGTATATACGAGTCCATTGGCAAATTTATTTTTGCAGGTCTTATCTACAGCCCACGTCCGGGGACAAACGGACCATCTACAGCCCACGTCCGGGGACAAGCGGACCATCTACAGCCCATGTCCGGGGACAAGCGGACCACCATCATTTCATGACGCAAGGTTCTCGATACACAGAGACTTGCAATCTCATCATCTTTCGACTTTCCTCAAGCATGGAAAGTATTATCCGGTGGATTTTTCTTCAAGTATAGAAAACCGCCAAATCGGCTTTCCTCAAGCATGGAAGGCATTATAGGTGGAATTCTTCAAGCATAGAATGACACCATATTCATCAGTCGGCTTTCCTCAGGCTTGGAAAGCGTTATCGGTGGATTTTTCTTCAAGTATAGAAAATCGCCAAGTCGGCTTTCCTCAGGCTTGGAAAGCGTTATCGGTGGATTTTTCTTCAAGTATAGAAAACCGCCAAGTTGGCTTTCCTCAGGTTTGGAAAGCGTTATCGGTGGATTTTTCTTCTAGTATAGAAAACCACCAAATTCCTTTGTCGGCTTTCCTCAAGCATGGAAGGCATTATTGGTGAAATTCTTCAAGCATAGAATGACACCAAATTCGTTCATCGACTTTCCTCAGGCATGGAAAGTATTATCCGGTAGCTTTCTTCAGGCTTAGAAAGCTACCAAACTCTTCAGTCGGCTTTCCTCAAGCATGGAAAGCATTTCAACAAACGTCATCCGGTGGATTCCTTCAAGCATAGGAAAATACCAAACTCATTTGTCACCGATACACTGGTGTCAGATACGTATTCTATCCCTTTACTCCTTTTATCTGTAGAACTAACATTTTTCTGCAGGTATCGGCGTATACAGAGTGATTTAGGATCGCCAAACGTCTTAAATCATTCTCCGTCCCTATCAACTACTTTGACTATCGTTTTCGAAACTGACGTTTCTACAAACTCAATCAAAGTGGGGGCTTCTGTAGACACCTAAAAATGTCTCCCCAAAACCAAACCCGATGATGAACAACCTTTCACCGCCACTATTGGTCGGGTTTAGTATTTAATCCCGAGAGTGCTTAAAAAATCGTATTTTATTAAATTCATATTTTTGAACAGTCCATGGATTAGTCTTGATGTTTGGTAAAAGCATAGTTTTAATTTCAGCCCAAACTTATTAATTAATTCTAGCCCAAAGCTTTTTTATTTTATTGTTTTATTATTTGTTTTTGGCCCAAACCCTTTATTTATTTTTATTTAATTATTTTCTTATTTTAGCCCGAATAATAAAAAGTCAGAAAAGGCCCGAAATTATCAATCAACACTTAAAATGCCGAAGGAAATTAGGGTTAAAAATGTATTTAGACGGAAAAACGGGCTGGAATTTCCCGCGCCATGGCAGGTACCTACCGTGTCACGGGAATCCTTCCCGTCTGACGGTGGGATTTCCCGTGACACGGGACATTCCGTGTCTTTTCCGCGTAAACCCTTGACGCGTTTTCTATCCCGTTTTCTGAAAATTTCCCGCGTCACGCCAAAAGTGTACCGTGTCACGGGAAAGTGTACCGTCTGACGGTGGGGCTTCCCGTGTCACGGTAAAGTTTGACCGTGTCACGGGATACTTTTTTAGGGTTTTTATCATTTTAGGGTTCCGTGTGCTCCCTCAGCACATTTTCCCTATAAATATCCCCTCATTTCTGATGAACGGGGCACCGAGTAATTTTATTATTTTATTTTCTCTCTTCTATGCTATTAGCCTAAACACTAGCCTACCCTTTTCACTTCAAAATTCCTTCTTTAAGTACTCAAAGGAGTCCATACTTTACTCGTGGTTCTATCCTTAAGCCAAGGCGTGAAAGGTAGAATTGTTTGAGGGTTTGGTCCCAAAATCAACTTTATTTTATTTAATTTAATTTAATTATTGTTTTATTATTTCCTTGAAGTTACTAACTCGTTTATTATTTTGTAGTTGCAAACAAACAGAATCAAAGTAAGGATCATGCTCCTTTTATTTTTATTATTTTTTCTAACGATTTTATGTTGTTGGAATTGTGATTACTTTGGTTTTAATATTAATGTTATTCTATTGATCACCATGTTGCATGTTAAAGGGAATATGTAATTGAAAATCACGCCTAATAAGATAATTTGGACAACCGGTTTAGGATCCTTTTAATCTTATTATTAATTGAAGTGATCACCAATATTTTAGAATTATGTGTGCATTAATATTAAACCAATTTAGTTAAATAATAGTTTGGAGCGAATTGAATTATTGTTTGTATGCCTTTGAGATCACAGGAATGCTTTTCAATATAAGAATCGAGTATAGGCCAATACGAGCGAATGTGACTCCATGACTCACTTCGTACCATCATCCCCGATCCTCATTTCGTGGTTCCGAACCATATGGAGTTAGTAATCTCATGGATTATGAATGGGGTGTAACCTTCACGGGTCAATCGTTGTTGCCTATCGTTGTCCATTATCGTGGTTGCTTTTTATGATCCGTGAACGGTTTACAAGTTCCTTAAAAACTTGTTGGCGGCTCCCTACTTTCCTTGTCCCTAATCGTATATGTCAATTCCCACTTCCTATGATTGCCAAGCATATTCACCACATGCTTTTACATAGGCGCACTTCGAACGACGCCTACAACTGCAAGGATTTCCTTTTGCATTGTAGGATAGTTTAACTCAGCTTTGTTAAAACTTCCACTGCTATATCTGCAAAGTTTTTCTCCTTCTTTTATTTTTAACACAGCACTCCAGTGCTCATTACTAGCATCTGTTTCAAGGATTAAATCATCTTCACTAGTAGGTAGTGTTAGTACAGGAAGATCTTTACACATGGCTTTTAAATCTTGAACAATTTTGGAATCACTTTCTTTCTAGTTCCAAGTTATTTCTTTCTTGAGTTTTTGTTGTAATGGCTTTCTTAATAAAGCAAGATTTTCTATAAAATTAGAAGCATAGGTTAAACATCCTAGAAACCTTTCTAGCTGTTTTCTATCTTCAATTTTATCGGGAAATTTTTCAATCTTTTCTAGAATATGTTTTTGTAGTATTATTTGTCCTGCTTTAATTTCTAATCCTAGAAACTCAATTTCTTGTTTAGCATAAACACATTTATCTTTTCCAAGGATTATTCCATGCTCTGCACATTTTTGAGTTACTGCTTTAAGATCATTTTTATGTTGTTCTAAATCTTTTGAAAATATTAGAATATCATCTATATAGACCAAACAACAATGATTAAGTTCTCTAAAAATGTTATCCATTCTTCTCTGAAATATCTGTGGAGCATTTTTTAATCCAAAAGGCATTACTAGCCATTCATAATGCCCTTGAGGGGCACTAAATGCAGTTAATGGAATGCTTTTTTCTTCCATTTTAATTTGCCAGTAGCCACTTTTACAATCCATTTTAGAAAACCATGTGGCTCCTTGTATTCTATTAAATAACACAGTTTTATTAGGAATATAATAGCCATAAAAAACAGTATTATCATTTAGTTGTTTATAATTAATAACCATTCTAGCTTTACCTCTTTTTTCTTCTGCATGATTCCTTACCATGAATGCTGGACTATTATGAGGACTTTTGCTATTCCTAATTAGCTTTTTATTAAGCAATTCTTTTATTTGTTCATCAAACTCCTGAATATCTTGGTAGGTATAAACCATTTGTCTCACTCTAATAATCTTATTGGGATTTGTTAGAGTTATCTTAGCAAATGTTTTATCCTTTTCCCAATGTTCTAAAGGATTTGTTGAATATAATTTTTCGCATAGTTTTTCTTGTTGCTTATTTGTTTGACATATTACTGACGAATCACACTCAGAAATTCTAAGTGCAACCTCTCATTGTGTAGGAGTAACCCTATCACCACGCTGGCTACGCGTAAATTCCATTGTTTGATGAGTATATGCCTTTGTTATTTTCTGTATGGGAACAGAATGACCATTAATAGTAAAGATTATTTGATCAATAGTTTGAGTGCATGGGGAGTATAATCTTTGAAAATTATTTCCTATTATCATATCATGACTAGGCTGATCAGTTGCCCATAAAATAGGGATAACACATTGGACTCCTCCAATTTCTATTTTTAAATCTTCAATTATCTCCGTATGCATCATGATACTATTATTAGCACTTCTAACTTGCATAGGATTTTTAGCCTTTTTCCATAAGAATTCTGGAAATAATGATCTTTTTCCAAAACATGTAGAACAACCACTATCAATGTATGCACATAATTTATATTTATTATAATCTTCAATGCATATATCAATTGGTATATAAATACTATTAGGATTAGTACTGGATATTTCATTATATGCTTCCATTTGCATATTAACTTCATCCTCATATACTGGTTCACTCACAGTTTTGGTCCTATACCCAATTACCTTTCTTTTATCAATAGGATTATTTGGATCTTCATTTAACTTGAAATTAGAACATGATCCCATATCAATGCTATGTCTTGCTGGTTGTTTTAAAGCTTTTTTACTTTCATATTTTTCATTTAGTTTCTTTAGTAAAACTAATATTTCTTCATCATCCTCTTCTGGATTTTATTCACCTTGTTTTTTCATTCTTATTATTGTTGAATTTTGTCTACTTAGGCTTGGTGTTCTAAGACTCAGATTTCTCTGTATTTTAGGTTTTTTATTCATTCCAATATGAAGTAATCCTGATTCATCAATTAACATCTTACTTGATCTATTACCAACTGCAGGGTTCATAAAGAATTCCTCCCAAGTTTTTTCAATTTCAATTTCATTAGGATTTACCTTTATAGGTGTAATTTTCTTCTTAGGACCTCCTCCTTGCTCATATTTCTGAGCATCGACTATTTGTTTCTTAAAAGATGAGTCTATAGTGTTTACCAACTTATAAACCACCTTCCATCTTAGTTGTATGGGTCGTGTTCCTTTATGCATTTTCACTCCTTCTGTTAATAACTTAATAGCTAAAAACTTTGACGCAAAGGAATCCTCTAAGCTCACATAATATCCAGGTTCACATATATAGCTTACTGTTCCTTGACTTAAGTTACATGTGATACCACTAATTATTTGATCATAAAATTCTTTATGTCTAATATCACAAATAAAACTCAAGCATTTAACATCTTTGCCAAAATCTTGCAAAGGAGTTATATATACTTGTACCGCACCAATACAAATATAGCTATAATTTCCTTTTTCTTTATGTTTTTTAATACTTTTCCAGTTTATGATATTAATTTCGGCTGCCTTTTGTTCACAATCTTCGATTACTATGCTTCCTTCCATTTCCTCACATACATATTTAGTTCTAGTTTTAAAGAAAGAAGTTTTAAATATTTTATCTTTAGTAATCTGGGGAAAATTCCAACTTTCTTTGTTTACTTGATCTAGGTCATTATCTTCAAATGAATACTCAACTCTTTTTAGTTGACCTATTTTCATTTTGCTTTTATCTTCCTCATTGTCATCTGATTCTGAATTTTCTAATTCTTCTCCTTCCATCATGTTATTCATTTCTTCATAATTTTCATCTTCAAACTCATCACTAATTTCAGGTTCTTCATTATATTCATTTTCTTCTTCTATGATTTCTACTATTCCTTTATTATTACTTAAAGCCAATTCTAAAGCCTCGTCTTCTGGTATTTCTATGTAATCCCAACTTCCTAAGGCTTCCATTAATTTATGATTAGCTTTCTTGCATTCATTAGCATAATGTCCTAATTCTACACAAGACCAACACTTGCACGTTTTCATTTTCTCAGGACAATATGTTGCCTTTTTGAAAAACCTACTTGGCTTTCTATATTTATGTTTATAATACTTCTTCTTATAGGTTTCTCCTCTTGATCGATCAAATTTATTTTTTTTATAGCTCTTTCTTTTATTATAGTTTTTTCTCTCACATCCATAGTTATTTGGGAAATCCCAACAAGTGAGAAATAGTCTCTTCATTTGTTGAGTTCCTGCAACCTCTCTACACTTCTTTTCAATCCACTTTCTAAGGAAAGCAATTCTGTTTCCTAGGGAATCCCTAGCTAAAAATCTCTCTCCATTCTTGATATTTTTCACTAATTTCTTCATTAAGAGGACTGGGTAATTTGTCATAGAACATTCCAAGATTTGTTTCATTTTCACCAATTTTATAATAATATGTTTCAAATTCCATAATACAATCATCAACATATCTCATATTACAGATGGACAAGCTACTTAACTTTCTTTGATATTCCATTCGTTTCTCATTAGGATCGGCTCTAGGACCAATGAAATCTAACTCAATATATTGACATAACTACCTAAACATTCTAGTAGGTGATTCAATAGCTCTTAATGCAGTCTTTACTTCTTCATCTATTCCATCGTACCAGTCTTCTACATAGCCATAGAGACTATGTTCAATATAATTTAAGAAATTTTCTGAAGTCCATTTAGTATTTAAATTAAGTACACTACTCATACTCTTTTTCCATTGATCTAAAACATCTTGTCTATCTCTTACACCATCTAATTTAAGTTTATAACCAGTTTGACTTATGGGTTCAAGAGTCACTTCTTCATGTTTAGGTATATGAGTAGGCATAACCTTGACACTAAACCGGGTAGTCTTCCCTGGTATGTATCTTGGTCGTGTGCAACTTCCTTCTCCTTGATACCTAGGTCTTTGGATAACATTGTTTACATTAATATTTTCTTTAATAATTTCTTCTCCAACATCATTATTATCCATTACTCTTTTTCCTAGTTTGTTTTCGATTTTTTGTTTAACAACTTCTATGGGTAGAAAGTCAAGATCATTTAACTTTATTAATCCCATTTGTTGATATAAATCTTCCTCTAAAGTAGCATAATTATTTTCCTCTATTTCATTATCATAAGCAATCCCTTTTTGAAATTAAATTCATGATTTCTTTAAGCTTATTAGGGTCTTCTTCTTTGTCGAATAGGACTTGTAATTCATTTAGCGTTTTCTTCTGAAGATGAGGGCTCATGTTTAGTTTCTTTAGTCTTTTCTTGGTTACTAGTAGGTCTCTTAGGGAGTGTTACGGTAAACTTTTTATTTTTATCTAGATTTTGAAAAAGGATATTTATATTTATATGGGGTGATTTTCTCTTTATTAGGTGATACTTCTTTTCCAAATTGATGCCTAACTTCGTTTGTTAAAGCAAGTTGAACTTGTTTAAACTGTTCGTTTAGGTCGCTTACTTTTTTATTAATATCGGTTGTGGTTATTGATATCTTATTTTCTATATTAATACAACGAGCATGTATGTTATCAACTTCCGATCTTAATTCGCCAATTTGATCTACTATGTAATTTAGGACTGGGCCAAAATTACTAGTATTTTCAGGAATATGATAATAATGCTTAAAATCAGGTTTCTTACACTCAGTAGAGGGTCTAGTATTCTCCAGTTTTACTTAATTATTAACAACTTAATTTAGCTTTTAACCGTATGGCTATGATACCAGATCGTCACAGCTACTAGATAATAAAGAGAATTTATAAAGATAAGAGAATTTATTGGCTTTAAAAACTATTTACTTAAAATCTACTACTGAACACTGAATTTATATCTCTTGATAGTAATTTTCTATTACTAGAACTATTAAGAATATCACTGAAGATTGACGTTTTTAAAATATTTTATCACTGAGAAATAGCTTAATATTACTGGATAACTAATTTGTGCAACTAAGGCTTAAATATATATCACTGTGGCCTGTAGTGATATTAGTTTGATTCGCAGTTGGACTCGTTATATATTTTCTTATACATAACAGTTATGCATTAGTACTTCCTCCAATATTAAATGGTTTACTGACATTAGTTCTGTTTCCTTAAAGCAGATAATGGAATCAAATCGTTCCAGCAAGCAGTCCTCACTTGTTCCATAATTGGAGCTTGGAGACGCAACATAATTGTCATCCCAATCCACGCTAAACCCGGCTCCAAATTCTCCTCCATCACCGGTATTTTCACTGTCACTCTTTCTACTTCTAAATTTTTCCTCAATTTTATCAAAAGTACTAATTTTGTATCGTATCTTGATAATTAAGGGCACCAAAATTACTAATGCAGTATGATTCCACTAGCTTGTTATCTTGTACCCTTATCTCGTAATTAAGTCTGCCAATTTTAACTTTGTATCATGGATCCTATGGAATATTGTTTGGAAGTCAAATTTTATATATCTTATTCTAATTTGGCTTTTTGTTAGCTTGTAAAATCATTTTACCGCTTAATACCTTTGGAGTTGATACTTATTACTTGCTAGAACGTTATGTGCATTTTATGTTGATATTCTTAAACGAGAAGGAATTTATGTGATATTTTGAGCCTAATTTGTTGATTGAGTCAAATCTGGTTTCTAATGTGTCACATTTTTAAGCCGAATTGAGCACATCAGCCGAGGTGAATGCTTATTGTCTCGCTGAAATGCTCAACTGATTAAGAAATATGGTGTGGCAGGTTAGGAGTGTGGTGTTACTTAGGAATATTTGTAGGCTTCTTGAATCATTAAATTTTTGTGCAATTGATAACAAGAGTTAAATTAAAAGAACTTGAACACTTCTTATTGTTTGTCAATTTGCTAAAATGGTTGTTGTTGATTATGGTCCTGTGGCAGCTTTGGGTTCGTATGGTTGATGTTGTTTCGAAAGCTTTTCCTCTTAGAAGGACGAAGAATCATACTGTTGTTGAGACTTGTCGATTATTTGGAGAAGAAGTAGGCGTTGTTAGGCAGGGAAGAAGTAGAAGTATGCGGAGAAAGGCAGATGGGAAACGAGGAAATTCTGATGGGAGTTACCAATCTAAAGGTTCCCATGGAACTGAATCTGATGGTGCTTTTAATAAAGATAATAAATATCAAAAGAATCAAGATTTTTCGGAGGATGTTGAGACTTCATATATCAGGTGTCTGTTCTATCAATACTTTATCACCTTTAAAGATGATAATGTTTGTGGTATCTTGTTGTTGCCATTTTGTTTGGTGTTTGAGTGCTTTATTGAAATGCTAACATGAGTCTAATATACACATAGGCAGCAGATAGATGCTGAAACGGTGAAATACTTCTCTGAGATTGCAAATGTACTAGAAAGTGTGAAGTAGAGTTGGAGGAGCGTCTTGTCGTATGTGGTAATGGCTTTGGAGGAAAGCAGAGTGAAAGAAATGGAAGGTGCTGCTGAAATTAGGAGGAAGAAAATAAAAGGAAATGATTAAAAGGAGGACCCTGAAATTAAGAGGGAGTTAAAAGAACGCCTCTGTGATTAGAAGGGGCTGCTGAAATTATTTGTAACTCTAATCTTTTTTTTTTTTTTTTTTTTTTAAGTGGTGTCATAATATATTTTTTGTAACTTCTTTTGAGACATATAGTTGGCTATTGTATGTATAATGTTTTGATATTTTCATTAGGGATGATAACCAATTTATAGTTAAAAATTAAAAGGAAATAAGAAAAGAATTGGGGCATTTGTAACTAGTACCAAAGAGTGCCAGTTACAAATACCCCTAATTTTTAGCATGTTTTGAACATTATTCGTAACGGGCAACTTAAATGTCCGTTACAAAAAACCTATTATTCGTAACGGGCAACTAAAAAATCCGTTACGAATAATAGGTTATTCGTAACGGGCAACTTAAATGTCCGTTACGATAACCTATTATTCGTAACGGGCAACTTAAATCTCCGTTACGAATAACCTATTATTCGTAACGGACATTTAAGTTGTCCGTTACGAATAATCTATTATTCGTAACGGACATTTAAGTTGCCCATTACGAATAACCTATTATTCGTAACGGGCGGTGCCCGTTACAAATAACAAAGGCCATCCGTAACGGCTGCATATGTAACGGCCGCTGCCCGTTACGGATGGGCAGTTTTTGCCCGTTACGGATGACCTTTTTTCCACTAGTGAAGATTGCTTTCCCCTTATGTGCCTTGCTTGCTAAAGATGTTGTTTTTGACTTTAACGATGAATGCAAAAAGGCTTTTGATGATTTAAAAGACAAATCGACAAGTGCTCATGTGATTAGACCCCCGGATTGGTCTTTGCCTTTTGAAATTATGTGTGATGCTAGTAATAAGGCTGTAGGAGCAGTTTTAGGTCAAAGGAAGTATAAAGAGTCTTATGTGATCCATTATGCTTCTAAATCACTAGATTATGCTCAATGCAATTACACTGTAACTGAAAAAGAGATGTATGCTGTTGTTTTTGCTTTAGAGAAGTTTAGGCCCTACTTACTTGGCACTCGTGTGATTGTTTATTCTGATCATGCAGCTCTTAAATATTTGTTAAAGAAGAGTCACTCAACACCTAAGTTGCTTAGGTAGATGCTTCTATTACAGGAATTTAATGTGGAAATTAGAGATAGAAAGGGTGTTGAAAACCCAGTTGCTGACCATCTAAGTAGAATTTTACCCAGAGAGGATTGACCTTTAATAACTGATTTTTTTCCTGATGAGCAGCTTGCTTCTTTATATAGTGTTGACACTCTTTGGTATGCTGATATTGTTAATTATCTAGTGACTAGAACATTTCCCCCTACACTCACTAAAGCTCAAAAGAATAAGATTAAATCTGATTCTAAATATTATCTTTGGGATGATCCATATCTATGGAAATTTTGTTCTGATCAGATGATAAGAAAGTGTGTAGATGAATCTAAATTTTCTTCAATTTTGAATTTTTGTCATTCTCTTGAAGTTGGTTGCCATTTTGGACCTCAACGAACCGCGTTTAAGGTACTGCAATGTGGTTTATATTGGCCTTCATTATTTAAAGATGCTTACGTGTTTTGTAAATCTTGCGAGCAATGTCAGAAAACACGTAATATTTCTAAAAGAAACGAAATGCCTCAACATGGAATCATAGTTTGTGAAATCTTTTATGTGTGGGGAATTAATTTTATGGGTCCCTTTCCTTCTTCTTTTGGTAATCTTTACATTGTGCTTGTTGTAGATTATGTTTCTAAATGGGTGGAAGCCATAGCTACCAAAACTAATGATGCCAAAACTGTTGTAAAGTTTGTCAAAAGTCATATTTTTAATAGGTTTGGTATGCAAAAAGCCATAATCAGTGATAGGGGAACCCATTTCTGTAAAAAAAACCTTTTGGCACCCTTCTTGCAAAGTATCATGTGACACATAGAGTAGCAACTGCTTACCATCCCCAAACTAATGGGCTAGCTGAAGTTTGAAACAGGGAAATCAAATCTATCCTAGAGAAGGTGGTGAATACTAATAGGAAGGATTGGAGCCTTAGGCTAGAAGATGCATTATGGGCTTATAGGACAGCTTATAAAACACCTATAGGAATGTCACCATATCGCCTTGTGTTTGGTAAAGGATGTCATTTACCTGTAGAACTCGAACATAGGTCTTATTGGGCTGTGAAGCAGTGTAATATGGATTATGAGTTGGCTGGACAACAAAGGAAACTTAGTTTACAAGAGCTAGAGGAAATTAGATTAGAGGCTTAAGAAAATAATCAGATTTATAAAGATAAGACTAAGGTTTTTCATGATAAGAGAATTATTAAATCTGATTTCACTGTAGGACAAAAAGTTCTTTTATATAATGCTCGTTTGAAGTTGTTCCCTGGAAAACTTAGGTCTAGATGGCTAGTGTTTTGGGTGTTTTTGTCCCTCGGGAGAGTTACAACACGAAGACTGATCCGGCGTGAGTTGTACCTACAAAACAAACGGAGACACCGGTTGGTTGGTGCTCCGCC
This sequence comes from Chenopodium album, assembly GCF_948465745.1. Classification (NCBI taxonomy): domain Eukaryota; kingdom Viridiplantae; phylum Streptophyta; class Magnoliopsida; order Caryophyllales; family Amaranthaceae; genus Chenopodium; species Chenopodium album. The sequence goes on from NC_137834.1 coordinate 30,849,385, forward strand.
TCCGACGAACAAGTTAGTAACTTTAAGGGAGAGAAAAAGGTGCGGAAGTTTAAGTGGGTATCTGCTCGGATTCCAAGCTCAGATGTCTCTATCACAGGGACAGTGTGTAATAAAAATGGTAAAAACGTGCCCTCCAAAAGAGGGAAATCTCCCTATTTATAGGGTCCTCGGGATTTGCGCCCCTGATTAGGTCATTGATCCCTAATCATTGGTGGGCTGTGCCGCATTGCGGCTTTCTCGGGATTTGGGCCTGAAGGCCGCCATTGTTCCCTAATTTCTAGAGTGACACGTGTCAAACAGGGATTGGTCCACTTTGGCCATCCTGAGACTGACACGTGTCATCCTCTTATTGGACCACGTGGCGGGGTAAAATTACCCTAAACATTTGCCCCTCACAGATGTGACGTGGCACGCCACGTGGCATATGTGACACGTGTCACGCTCCGATTGGTGGTAATTTTACCATCAAAGAGTAACCGTTCACCTTCCGAGTAAATTACGGAAATGCCCCCGTATTTACCCTCTATATATAGCCGTTTACCCTCATAATTTTGTACGTTTTACAAAAATTTTCTAGAGAAAAAACTTTGAGAGCAGAAGTCATCCGTTTGAGTCAGGCGCAAGCAAGGAAGCTCGTACACCATCAACCCAGCCGGACCCGTCTTTCTTCAGATATCAAATCCAAAGGTACCGTCTCTGCCTGCCTCAGCTCTTTTTCTTGTTTCACCGCTTGTACATATTTCTTGCAATAAATGGATGCATCACCAACACACACGGCACAACCTAGGTTAGAGTCCAGCCGGTCATCTGGGACGGCTGAGTCTAGGACTAGGAGTGTCGTCTCGGGGTGTTAGGACCACCCTTTGCCTTGGATTCCGACCATTTATGTGTCTGTGCAGGACACAATGGCTCGGACTATGCAGACGGCCACCGATCCGAACTACTGAAGCGAAGGCTCAGGCGGCCAAACGCCTGAGGGAGAAACGTCTGGTCAGGGAGACCAGACGGCTCTGGAGAGATCCCCTCCGCGCGCCCCTTCAACTCCCGCAGATTCCTTTCTGGAAGAGTGCGACCAAGGCGGCGATGAGGCCGCCTCAGCCCCTTTGACCCAAAATGAGGAGGAGACGGAGAGCGACAGCTCCGCCTCCACCTCTGAGAGCGGCGACGATTTACCCCCGCTTGAGGATAGCAAGGAGGAGGAGAAAAAGAAGTGGAACGAGAAGGACGATCCCTTCAACATCCACGTCCCGCCAAGGACCGGATCCAAATGGAGGAGAACTTAAAAAACTTTACGCAAATGCACCCGTTAGGAGACGGGTATAGAATAAGAGTGCCGCCTGAGAACGGCACCATCGCTTGGGAGGATGATCAAGAGAACGCCAACAGCTACTTTGGCTGTTATGAGGCGGCGTTCAAGGCTGGTCTTCGCTTTCCCCTTCACCAGGCGGTGAAGGCAATATTGAGAGGCTACGGCCTCGGAGTCTGGCAACTTACCCCCAACTCCTGGACAAACATTTTGGGGTATGTTGCCTCTTGCGAGTTCTAGGGGCTCAACCCCGGCTGGGAGGCTTTTGCTAGTATGCACTATCTTAGCCGAAGCCCAGGCGGCTGGAGGGCGTGGTACACTCTAACCACGCATCCCCAATACATGATGACCTTGGACAAGGTCTCCAAATTCGACGACTGGAAGCACAGGTTCTACCTGATGTCCGCTCCCAGTAGGCGGGAGAATTATGAATTCCGCTAGTACAATAAGAAGCCCGACCTGATGGGCCGGAAGTGCGCTCTTCCCCAGATCCCAGAGGAAGATTTTGACAAGATCATTGAGGCGGACTTTTTCGGCCTCACAGACGCGACTTTGTCAACTGGGAAAACAATAAAATTCCCCAAGAATTGGATCCCCAAGAGCGCCTAGTTCAGGTGTTTCCTAGCCGCCTGCGGGCTAGGACACATGTTAACCAAACGTATGCGCCTGAGTTTATATCCGCCTGTAGTGCTTTTGTATCAGAATTGATTTATGATATTAATCAATCTCTTTCTTTTTGCAGAAGAAGCTTTAGACATGTTGCAGACGGAGAAGACTCCCAAGCGGTCCTCTGCAGTCATCCGCAAGGAGCTTGCGGAAAAAGCTGCGGCCGCAGTCAAGGCCAAGGTAAAAAAACGCATGACCCTCTCTTAGATTGTCCTCAAAGATTATTTTCTCCGGATGCTAACCTTAACTTGGTTATTTTCGCAGGGGGGAAAGGTTGGAAAGACATTTGAGAAAAATCTCAAACGGGCTAGGGAGGAAACCCCCTCCATTCTCAACAAAACCCAAAAATCCACCTCCGCTTCAACTTCTGGCGCCTCAGCCGGGAATCAACAGATGCGGATAGCGGGGCGAAACGAGAGGGTAGGCGGCAGCCTGTGCCTCGATCTCGTCAACCCCTTATCAGCAACCGGGGGGTTCACCACGCCTGCAAGCAGTTCCTGCTTGGCCGGCTCTGAAGGTAAGAACCCTTTTGAATCCTCGCTTGAGCTGGGGTGGCCTTTGCGAGTGAAATCCCACTCCCAACAGACGTCATCCTCAGACGGTCAGCAACAGATAGGTGCTGCCTTAGTTTCGCACTCATCACGTATTGATTATGGTGCAGATCAATCTCCCCGCTGGCCAGACGTCCAGAAGCATGCCAAGGCCATGCTTGACGCCGTCCGTAAGAGGGATAAAGACAACATCCCGGGGATAGAGACGTTCAATCTAGAACACATTCTATCCCTTCTGGCTGAGGTAAGAGACTTGACAATTTTATTTTTTCCAAGTGCTTTACCCCGCTTGCAATACTAATACCGCTTGCTTTTTTGCAGGCTATGCTGCGGGTAGACGGGCTCAAGCGTCCTTATTCCCGCAAACGGGAAGAGGTAAAAAGGGCCAAGAAGTCCGCCACAGACGCTGATAATGTTGCTTTATACTCAACTATCGTAAATGATCTTGAAACTAAAGCAATCATAATGACACAGGCGTCTAAAATCCAGCAGTTGGAGGCGGATCTGAAGACGGCCAACCAGCGGGCGAGTGATGCTGAGACGGCTCAGAAGAAGGCAGATGAGGCCTAGAAAAAGGCGGATGAGAGCGCCAAGAAAGCTGACGAGGCGCTCAAGAAGGCCTAGACGGACCTTGGCACACTTCAAGGTGTTTCTGAAGAGAACACCAACCTGAAGACCAGGGTTGAGAGGCTGGAGAAGGAGGCTGCTCAGGCTCAGACAAACTTTGCAGCAACCCTGGAGGCGGAGCAAAACTGCCTGGTTGCTGAGAGTGATGCTACAATGACGCCCGCATGAAGATCGCCTGGGCTGCCCTGTACCCAGACACGGATTACAGCATCTGGGCACTGGCTCACAGTTACGCCGAGTACGTGGTGTACTTGAGAGATAGAGGTGAGCCAAAGCCTGAGTCCTTTGATGCATGGGTCAACTCCAACAATGAGCCCCTCGCGCCTGAGCTACCTGGTCTAGGTGTAGCACAAGACATTCCCTCAGATGATGAGGAAGAGGACCAGGAGGCACCGCCTGCAGGCCAGAAGTAATCTTTCAGCGGCAGTATGCCAATCTCTGTTTTTATTTTTTCTTTAATCTGCGGCAGTATGCCAATAACTTTGCTTTTTCGGCCTGCGTGCCGAGTATCCTTGTATTTACCGGCTAAGGAGCTGGGTTAATTAACAATTTTTATTTTTTCCCGGACGGGGTCCGGTTAACATTTGATCCACCACAACCATTTGGTTGGGTGGACTTTTAATGAATGCACCGACTGAGTCGGTTTTGATCATTTTGAGTTAGCGTTTGAATTTCAATTTTTGCGAATTTCAATTTTGCATTTTTGCCTAACTTATCAAAAGCATGCGGCGATTTTTTGCCTAACTTATCAAAAGCCTGGCTGTCCTTGCCCCTGGACGGCTGTGTGATTGGTTTCAAGTGGAGTTGGTTGATTGACTTGGAAACGTCTGATGCTGCAAAGAGCATGATACGTTTGTAAGTCAATCAATCACAATAGTGATTGCCCCAAACCAAGTGCACAACCGTACATCAACAGGCGTTCCAGTCACTAACCAGACAGAGTTTGTCCGTCTTGGTAGAGATTTCATAGCCATTGCACAATTGTTTTGCCCCAATTGGGATAGAAGGTGTAACTTTGGAATAAATAACCTAAGTGAGAACTTCAGCCGGTGACCGACTGATGCCCAAGGGCATCCGGTATTCAGTAACTTGATCGTACTTCACAGATCATTCTGGTCGGACGGGTATGAGTTGACCAATTCGGTCATTCAATTTTTGTCGTATGCATAGGTACGTAGAACCGAAAAATAGTCTGTTCTCTGCGACGATTGCACCCGGAGGGGTGTCGCCGGACGCCTTTGTCCATGTTGGGACAGGCGATTTTATAAAATGAGCAACCATCCGGCAGTTTTAGCCTTTGGTCTTGTTTGAGACCGGTTGTATAGCCACTAAGCGTTTTTAATCGGAGCATTGGCCGAACGTTACTGAATTACCCTAAGTATCGAACTTAGTTAGTTAAACAGAAAGTCCGTCTGGGTCATTACCTAGACGAACAGACAATTATTAAGTCAAACTTAGTAAAATAAATAAATAATCCATCTGAGTACTACCCAGGCGGTTAAGCAGTTATAACCCTTACTAAGTGTCAAAATTAGTTAGTTAAATGAAGAATCCGTCTGAGTAATACCCTGGCGGAAAAACAAAACAAATTTGCAAACAAAGTCTGAATTCTCATTAATTGACTCACTGTTTACAAAAAACTTACATTCTTAGAAGTAGTACTTTTTCAAATTGTCTACATTCCAAGTTCTAGGCAGGCGCCTATCGTCTGGAGTTTCCAGGCGATAGGTGCCGTCCCTTACTTCTTCATAGATCCGGTAGGGGCCTTCCCAATTTGGAGTTATGATATGTCTATTTTATATCGTGTTTTACCCCCGTCCCGTGGTCATTATTAGTAGTGTTTTTGGCTCTTTCGGGCCACTTTTATTACTAATTTGTGTGTTCTAGTGTTTTCGTAGTTCTAGTTGTATTTTACATGAAATTGCACTCTTGGAGCATTTTCCCGGGCCTTATCGGATCGACTACGGAAGCTAGAAGGACACGACCACTTTCGGAGCCCAAGATCGGTGAGAGCCGGTGACTAAGGGCTCGGTTATTTGGATCACGAGGCATTTGGACCACGTATTCAAGACCCGAGAGGAAATATGGATTGGACCGAGAAATCTAGCCCAATCGAAGTCCAAGCCTCGAAGATGAAGACCGGGCCCGATCGGGCAAGCATACGCCCGATCAGGCGGCTGCTTGTGTTAGTGCCATCAAGGAAAGGCGCGCCCGATCGGGTGAGTGTAGGCTCGATCGGGCGCGGCATATCAGAAGGAGCATAGTAAAAAAGGCGGGCCCGATCGGGCGCCCCTTCGCCCGATCGGGCGGCTGCGTGTTTTTCCTAGAGTCTGATTAAGTTTAGTTTAATTCGTGTTTTAGGAAAGGTTTATATACGTTTATGTACGGAATTTTTAAGGGACCTTCTTTCTTAGACTTTCTCTCTCTACTTAGTATTTTTCTCTCTCCTAAATTCTCTCTAAACTTTTGTTCTTAATTCTTCCTTTAATTCCAGATTTATTTTGGTAACGATTCCTCTTCTCTTAATCTTAGTTATTTATTCTATTCCTTTAATCATGTCTTATTTTATTGCTTTGATTTGTTTAATTTTTAATATGTGTGAGTAGTTTAATTTCTAGGGTTTATGGGGATCTAATAAATAATATGAAGGGGTAAATTATTGTTGTTGATTATCAATGTTAGATTAATTTCCTATTGATTGGATTAATGCTCTGTGACTAGATTAGGCCTATCTTTTATGCATGAGTTTGACAATATTGATTCAAGAATCGAGAGATGAGAATTAATGTTTAGGTCTAGTTTCAATAGGCAAGTTAATTTATAAATGGTTAAGTCAAGATTCGAGAGATGAGATTTAATACCGGTAAATTAATTGTGTGATTGTAATACGTAGCGAGAGCCCTTTACAATCTGGTTAATTGATGCATTGATGATTGACTATTATTGATTATTGGTATTGCATGATAATTTCTTATTGAATTGTTTTAATATTTTACAATTGCGGCTTGTAAAAGTATAGCAATATTAAATTGATGAATCGAGCAGATGTTAATTTGATATTAAAGGCTATTTTCAATAAGAACTTAGATCTATGTTAGATCTATGTTGATTAATAAATTGCGAGAGCCTGTTAGATCTATGTTGATTAATAAATTGCGAGAGCCTGTTAATCATGTTATCTATGCCATGTCAATGATTTATTACCCTGTTTTACCCTGGAATATTATTTATTGGTGAACCTATGCCCTAGATCCTTTCATATATTGTTTCCTTCCTATTCTCAACCTTAGTAGTTTAGTTTCTTACTTAATTATAAATATTGGTTACTTAAATAATTTAGATTATAATATTTAATTAGGAGTAAAAAGACTTGTTTCCCTGTGGAGATCGACCCTACTTCCCTATGTACTGTAGTTAGTGATTTAGGTAATTATTTTTGATTAGGGGATACGACTTTACCCTGTCAAGTTAGCTTTCCCAGCTCATTGGCCCTACCGGTTGCCTCCATTTTTCGTAACACTAAGTCGTCAACTTTCAAGGAACGCTTGTGTACTTTCTTGTTGTAGGCTCTAGTCATTCTCAGACGGTAAATCTCATGACGCAAGGCGGCATTGCCCCTGCGTTCTGAGAGTGAATCCAATGCCAGGCGCATTGCTTCCCAGTTTGCCTCTTCATCATATAGAATGACTCTGAGAGTCGGCTCGTAATGTTCGATGGGCAAGACGGCTTCAGCACCGTAAACCATGAGAAATGGGGTTTCACCGGTTGCCCCCTTTGCTGTTGTCCGGATGGCCCATAAGACATGGATTAACTCTTCTGCCCACAAGCCACCGACTCTTTCTATTTTCTTCTTAATGCCGTCTGAGATGAGTTTGTTTAAGGCTTCAACTTGGCCGTTTGCTTGGGGCCGGCCGACGGATGCAAAACAGCTTGAGATCCCCTGATCTCCCAACCAGGTTTTTAGCTGAGGCGTCTCAAACTGAGGACCATTATCAAACACCATAGACATAGGTACCCCATACCGGGTGATAATGTTTTTCCAGATGAAGGAAATTACGTCTGAGGTCTTGATGTTCTTAACCGCCTCAGCCTTCACCCACTTGGTGAAATAATCCACAGCCACCAAGATTTAGCGCTTTCCGCCTGGAGCAGGCGTGTAAGGACCTAGGATGTCCATGCCCCATTTTGCAAACGGGATTGGGCTGTGGATGGCCGTCAGATCAGTAGCCGGACGGTGAATAAGTTTGCCAAATTTTTGGCACTTGTCACATTTCTTCACCAACTCCTTGGCGTCTGCCTCAAGAGTGGGCCAAAAATAATGTCGTCTAGCTCTGACGGCTAGGGACCTGCCGCCTATGTGAGAGGCGCAGAATCCCAAATGCAAATCTTCGAGAACTTCCTTCCCCTTTTCTGGGGTGACACACTTCAACAGGGGCTTAAGAAACCCCTCCTTGAAGAGTTCTCCGTTTCTCAACTCGAAGCTTGCAGCTCGCTTCTTCAGGACGGATGCCTCCTGTGGCGAATCAGGAAGTGTACCGTCTGAAAGATAGGCCCGGATGCCATCCATCCAGGTAGAGCTTCGGTCCAGAATTCCAATGGGATTTTCATAGATGCTTCTTTTTTCAAGAACTTCCCAAAAGACTGACCGAGGCGTATCATGGCAGGCGGAAGATGCCAGTTTTGACAATGCATCCGCCTGGTTGTTTTCCGACCTAGGCACTTGATTCAGATGGAATTCCTCAAGTGCCTCAGCCTCTTCTTTGACTGCCTGAAGATATTTTATCATAGCCGGATGAGTTGCCTCGTAGCTCCCCTCATACTGGCTAACAACCAATTGTGAATCAGAGTATGCGTCAATTTTCATGGCCCCTGCCGCCTTACACATACGAATGCCAGCTAACAGGGCTTCATATTCCGCCTAATTATTAGAGGCCTGAAACTTGAAGCGTAGTGCATATTCAAATCTGTCCCCTTCAGGAGACTCGTAGATTACGCCTGCACCACAGCCGTTCTTTGTAGAGCTCCCGTCTACATACACTTTCCAAACCTGATCAAAATTATCCGGAGCCACCGGACGGGTCATTTCAACAATGAAATCGGCAAACGCCTGACCTTTCACTGCCTTTCTTGGTTCGTAAGTGATTTCAAGACTTTGCATTTCAATAGCCCATTTCAACATTCTCCCGGATGACTCCAAGGTAGACATTGGCCGCTTGAGTGGCTGGTCGATGTAAATCACCACCGGATGTGCCAAAAAGTAAGGCTTTAGTTTTTTGAATGCCACATACAAAGCAAGGCCAAATTTTTCAACCATGGGGTATCGGAGTTCAGCATTTTTGAGAACATGGCTAATGAAGTAAACCGGGAACTGCACGTCGTCTCGCTCAGCAAGGAGAACGGCACTGAGAGCATGATCTGAGACGGCTAAATACATGTACAACGTCTCCCTAGGCAAAGGACTGACCAACCTAGGTAGAGAATGCAAATGTTCTTTCAACTTCTGGAATGTCGCCTCAGCATCATCCCCCCATTCAAACCTGGTCTTCTTCCTGATTGCTTGGAAGAAATAAAGGCATTTGTCGCCTGACCGGCTGAGGAACCTCCCCAAGGCGGCCAGGCAACCGGTGAGTCTCTGAACTTCCTTGACAGAACGGGGTGACTTCATGTCAATCACCGCCTGTATCTTTTCGGGGTTAGCCTCTATCCCCCTATGATCAATCAGGAATCCGAGAAACTTCCCAGACTCAACACCAAAGACGCATTTCTTTGGATTCAACATGACCTTATGCCGCCTGAGGGTGGTGACTGTTTCTCGGAGATCAGCAAGGTGATCCGTCTGTAGCTTGGATTTGACTATCATGTCATCAATGTACACCTCTTCATTCCTCCCAATTTGATTAATGAAGACCGTATTAATCATTCATTGAAAAGTGGCAGGCGCGTTTTTCAAGCCAAACGGCATCACAGTATAACAGAACAACCCCTGATCAGTGACGAAAGCCGTCTTCTCTTGATCCTTTTTCCACAGGGGTATCTGATGGAAGCCGAAGTAGGCATCCATAAAGCTCATCAAGGCGTGGCCTGCTGTAGAGTCGACCAGACTGTCGATCTTTGGGAGCGGGTAACTATCCTTTGGACACGCCTTGTTGAGGTCTGTGTAATCAACACACATGCGCCAGGTCCCATTCGGCTTCATAACAAGGACCATATTGGCCACCCAGTCGAGAAAATTACAAGGCCGAATAAACCTGGCGTCTAGCAGCTTTTTGACTTCGGCAGCTGCCACCTGACTTCTTTCCTCGCCGTGGTTTCTTTTCTTTTGCCGGATGAGCTTTTTTTTGGGGTCCACGGCGAGTTTGTGGACAGCGAGATCCGGGCTGACGCCTGGCATCTCTTCCACTTCAAAGGCAAAGATGTCTATGAATTCCTTCAGCAGGGGGTGCAAACTTGCACCTAAGGTAGCATGAGCAACCGTCCCAACCTTTACAGTACGCTTTGGACGGCTGTCATCCAGAACAAAGATCAATGTTTTCACCAGCCGGTTGGGGACGGAGCTCATCTGACCGTTCACCGGTCAGTGATTGCTATTTTTTCTCTTTCTTCACCGGTCAGAACGAGAGGTGCCTTTCTTTTCTTCCTGGCAGCCGGTGGAACAGGTGCTAGGTCGGCATCCTTGACATTGTCAAGGTCTATTGGTTCCTGGCCGCCTGGGGCCACAGTATCTTTGACGGCTGAGAGATAGCACTCTCGGGTCGTCTTCTGATCCCCATTCAAGGAACCAACAGAGCCATCATCCCTCTCATACTTGATTAGCATGAGAGACGGGATGATTACCGCCTTGGCTTCGTTGAGAGTTAGCCGACCAAGGATAATGTTGTAGGCGGTCAACTCCTCAATGACCAAGAATCTAACGACAATATGTCGTCCCTGGCCTTTCTTTCCCAACCGGATGGGTAAGTCAATTCTCCCGGCTGGGTAGACCATCCCGCCCCCAAAACCAACCGAGGGGTGGGTGACCGGATGCATGTTGCTGACATTGTATTTCAGCTTTTGCAGGCACCGGAGGCTGATGATGTCTAATGAGCTGCCGGTGTCAATAAGGATTCTTCCAACCAGCTGGTTGGCAACCTTACATTCAATGACGACCGGGTCATCATGCGGACGACGGACGCTGCCCCTGTCCTTCTCAGTGATCAAGACGTCTGGGAAGGAGGTGCTTGCATACGCCTGCTCATCATCATCCTTGTCCATCTTTCGAAGATGGCTCTTGGTGCCCCGGATGGTAGGGCCACCACAGGAGAACCCGCCTGCTATTGTGTAGACCGGCTCCTTGTCAGTATCCGAGCTACTAGCAGGCTGGGGGTAGTCTTCGATGGCTGACCCTTGTTCTTCTTCTTTGCCTCGGCTGGGGACTTAGAAATGTAGGACTTCAACATCCCCTTGTCAGCCAGACGGTCCAACGCCCGTTGTAGGCTGAAGCAGTCGTTGGTGTCATGGCCAACCTCCTCATGGTATTGGCAGAATTTGTTCTTGTTCCTTGATTGAATGGAACTTTTCATTGGATTCGGCTTCTCTAGGGACAGCCGGTCCTTAATTTCCATGAAGATGGAGTTGCAGTCCTTGTTAAACTTGTACTTAGGAACATACGGTTTAAACTCTTTCTTTTTCTTCTGGGACGGCTGGTCAGAGTCATTAACCGCCCAGATTTCTTTTCTTTTCTTGCTCTCTTCTTTATTTTTGGCCGGCTGAGCAGGCCGGCTGTCTTTTTGCTTGTCGGACTTCTTGGAGTTCGACTGGTTACCAGGCGAGCAGAGGTCGGTAGCTTGAATGTAGCTTTCCGCCTCCCTCAGGGCCGCCTGTAAGGTGAAAGCCCCTTTTCTAACTAGATCGAACTTAAAGGTCGACCGTCTCTCAAACCCTTGAAGAAGTCTGTAAAAGCTACCTCATCAGACAGTCCTTGAATCTGAATTCTGATCAGATAAAACCGCCTGAAATATGAGCGCATCCCTTCTCTCTCTCCCTGCTTAACAGTGCTCAAGTCACGGCTTGTTTTCTTAGCAGGGATGTTCATTGAGAAGTTGGAAGCAAACAGGAAGGCGAGCTTCCTGAAATTGTCAATGGACCCGGCTGGCAAGTTGCCAAACCATTGTTGGGCAATGCCCTTCAATGTAGCCGGGAAGCATCGACACCAAGTGGCATCATCCAGCCCCTGTAAGTACATGAGGTTGGTGTATGCCATTAGGTGATCTTCCCGGTTAGTGGTACCATCATAGGTACCCACCAATACATTCTTAACCTTGGCCGGCTATGCCGCCTCGGTTATCTCCCGGGTGAACGCAGAAGGTTGTTCACCCAGGCGTAGCAGACGGAGTTGCCAGTCCAGTGGCTGGACATTTTGATATGCCGCCTGACCTCCGAAGAGGGCCGGCTGCATGAAGTGAGGGGGATACTGACCGTAAACCTGAGTAGGTACATACGGCACAGTTCCAATCATCTGAGGGCCAGAATGGACGGTATTACCACCCGTCTGACTCTCATGAAGGGAGAGAGCATTCCCTGCAGAAGTATTGTTGAAGCTGTCAGGAAAGTTCGACGTTGAAGCCGACTCAGACAGCTGTTAATTTCTCTTCCGGTTGATTATTTCCCGGGCATCAAGAGATGACTTTTTACTTCTCACCGGCTGCTGAGTCCGGCGGGTCTTGTTGGTATTCTTCGTTGGGAGAAGAATTTTCGACCAATTAATGGTCCCGGCTGCCTTCTCCTTTGGATGAGGAGTGGGTTGTCGTTCTCTGACTGACTTCCCCTTTTACAGAGGAGTCTTCTTGGCCGACTGACCTTTACTTGGGCCAGCCCGGCTCTGGGTGATCAGCTCTTTAATTTCACCCTTGAAACTTGTCATGAACCTCATGAGTTCGTCTCGGGTGACAGGTGCTGATCCAGCGGCCGTATGGGTTTCCCTTTCCGGCTGCCTAGGGGGTCGACTTGTACCCGCCTGGGAGGCACCCCGCTCCAGAATATCTCTGGGCCGGATGCTCTTGATTCTGAGCGAGCCATCATCGGCTGTAAAGGTTTCGACCTGAGGATCCTCATCCTCCTAGTCTATAAAGACTTTTGGGTCATCGCCCAGACGGTTAGGGGGTGGTACAGACTCTTGAACCATCTTCGAGGTACTCTCCCCACAGACGGCGCCAAATGTTTTGGGTGTTTTTGTCCCTCGGGAGAGTTACAACACGAAGACTAATCCGGCGTGAGCTGTACCTGCAAAACAAACGGAGACATCGGTTGGTTGGTGCTCCGCCTCCGACGAACAAGTTAGTAACTTCAAGGGAGAGAAAAAGGTGCGGAAGTTTAAGTGGGTATCTGCTCGGATTCCAAGCTCAGTTGTCTCTATCACAGGGACAGGGTGTAATAAAAATGGTAAAAACGTGCCCTCCAAAAGAGGGAAATCTCCCTATTTATAGGGTCCTCGGGATTTGTGCCCCTGATTAGGTCATTGATCCCTAATCATTGGTGGGCTGCGCCGCATTGCGGCTTTCTCGGGATTTGGGCCTGAAGGCCGCCATTGTTCCCTAATTTATGGAGTGACACGTGTCAAACAAGGATTGGTCCACTTTGGCCATCCTGAGACTGACACGTGTCATCCTCTGATTGGACCACGTGGCGGGGTAAAATTACCCTAAACAACTAGGACCTTTTGTTATTACTAATATTTTTCAACATGGTGCAGTTGAAATTAAAAGCTTGGAAACTAGTAAGGAGTTTAAAGTAAATGGTCACAGGTTGAAACCATTTTATGAGTATGACTTTGCAGGGATGATTGAAGAAATTGACCTTCAATCGGACTGAGGAAAGAATTATGTCGAGCCAACGACTCTAAACAGAGGCGCTGCTTGGGAGGCAACCCAAGATTATTTTTCTACACTTTCTTCCTTTCTTTTGTTATTTTTTATAATAGTTCATGTCGTTTTGTGTATTCTTTTTGTTTTTTTATTAGCACCAGCCTTATCCCAAGTTGCTCTGGCAGATATAACAAGCATAATATAAAGGGCTAGACAGGACATTTTACTCCCTTCTTGATGCTTCACCGTGCTTCAAGTTTAAATATTGCGATTCTTCCCGAACTTAACACAAACTTGGAGCTGATCCATAAACGTTAAAATAGCTCACATGACCAGCTAAGTTTCTCTTTTGCTTTCTTAACTTTGTTTTCATTGAGGACAATGAAAAGTTTAAGTGTGGGGGGGATTGAATATTTGAAATTGGTTTGGTTTTGTGGAGAGAATGCCTATTTGAATGGATATTTGGTTGTAAATGTGTTGATTAAAATAGCTCGTTCTTGAGTGGATTGCTCCTACTGTAAAGGAGGTGCTGCCAAATTTTAGATTTAAAAGTTTGTTATTTTAGATTGCTAGTTTCATTAATAAATGAAGGAACTTTGGGTTAATCGGCAAATAAAAAATAAAAAAAAATGTGTCTTTTACTTATTGCATGATGTGGATTACAGACATGAAAGATAGCTTAAACCCCTCTTTGGTATGATTAGTAAAAGTTTTTGTTTCTCACTAAAAAATTTATCATGTCTCAAAGCCTTCCATTAACATAATCCACTATTGAGCCAATTTGAGCTTAAGTTTGTTTCTTATCATATAAAACTCACAAATGTGCCTCTGTCCACAAAACAATTAAAACACCTTTTGGGATTAGTAGAGCATATTGTTAAATTGTAATGTAAAGTGGAATGGTGGTTGTCATTATTTGGTGTTTTTCTAATGAAAAGTTTCAGATTTGAAGGCTCTGTGTACTAATGAAAAGTTTCAGATTTGAAGGCTCTGTGTACTAATGAAAAGTTTCAGATTTGAAGGCTCTGCGTACCAATGTCATTATTTGGTGTTTTTCTAATGTACGTGTGATGTTTTTATCTCGTGCTTAAGTAGTTCGAGTAAGTAGATCCGTAGGGGTATTTTAAAACCTAATACCTTGGGCCAATAGGACCGGGAGTCACTGGTCGAACACTTGCTACAAGAACTATTTGACAGAGACAAAGCATTAAGAGTCCTGAGATTGGGAAAAAAACAGTATGTCTAAGTTCAATGTTGGAGATGTATGATATAAATGTACTACTAATGTGCTCTACTAATTTCCACCTATACCACTACAAGCCTAAACATATCTCCCACCTCTATTTTACCTTGTTCATTTTACTTTCCATAAAAGTTATGACGATCAGAGACATCTAATCAAATACATAAAAATAAAGGTGAGAACGGAAATGATACGACGTCGGACATTGAGGGTGTTAAAATCTTTATAAATGTCAAATATATGGTCCATGCTTGCTGGGAAATGCTTATTTTGGTTGTATTTGCTGATTGGTTCAAAGATTCCAAATAAAGAGACTTTGTGGGTATGTCCTCACGTTTAAAGGGGTTATTGCACATGCTAAGTGTAACCATGATTCCTACGACAGTGAGTCAGGTTTATTGCTTTTATAGGTTAGTTCTATTTAGTTTGTTCGAGGGCGATCAAAGACTAAGTGTGGGGGAATTTGATAAGTGCATAATATACTATATTTTTAGTCCCTAATATTAGTTTTATTATTGCCTTTTATTTATTATTTTAGGATTTTATTTACATTTATAATTTTAGTAGTATATTCATATTAGAGTTATTCTTTTTATTAAGTTTCGTATATTATAAGTACTTAATAAGTTTATCATTATTTTGTGATTAGGAAATGGAGGAAAATTACTTCCCACTAGCTCAAATTCACGTGAAGAGCAAGGAATTGCAAATTAAAAAGAAATAAAAGAAAAGCAAAAGGATAAGGAGGAGTGCCTAACTATTAGGCGTGTAAACCAAAGAACTAAAACTCAGTGCTCATCTTCAATAAGAGCTCAAATTCATCCAAAATTCAAGGCAAGAGATAGAGAAGATGAATTTCTATCCTTTTCTACAATTCTATCCCTTCAAACCCAGAAAACCTAGGTTGTTTTCGTTTATAAAATCTCCAATTACCCCTCCTAGAAAACACACAAGTATTACCACAAAAATACGGGAAGTTCGTGAGGCTTAGTAGAGCACGAATTGGTCCAAGGTTGATCAATTGGGTGGTATTGGAAGGCGAAGGGATGAATGTGACGGTGGATTCAAGCAGCGGCTGTTTGTTTTCTTGGCTCAGTTCATAAGTTCTCGTTAATTTACTCCTCATCTTTTAATTTTGTGATTAATTTGGTTGCTTCTACTTGGTGAATTAGATGTAATTTGATCTCTAATTTCCTGATTTATATTTCGTCATTTAAACGCTGAGTATAATCGTATTTCAATGTTCTAGTTGGTATTTAATTGATTCACATATTCTTCCTTGTTTTTATATGAACATTTAATTTATTTATACTTGTAATTGAGTACACAATTGCTAGTATGAAGTAATTAGACTATGATAAATTATTATTTGATGTGACATTATTTGATAATTTAGAGTGAATGACTCGATATTACTAGTTTGAGCGGCTCAATCGTAGTTTTGTTGAGTTTGTGGGTTGATCTAATAAATCAAGTTTATTGGGGTAGAAAGTGTATTAGTAAGATTCTAATTTCTAGTGAGCTATACATGTCAAATCGACTGTGGCGGTAATTTGACTACCTAAATATTGAGTTGAATATTGAAGGAGACTATATGAAGGAAGTTGGGAATTAAGTTATGATCGATTTGTTATCACATTGGTGGTTTGCTTGTCGTCTATTTTCAAACAATAGAT
Organism: Chenopodium album; assembly: GCF_948465745.1. Taxonomy (NCBI): domain Eukaryota; kingdom Viridiplantae; phylum Streptophyta; class Magnoliopsida; order Caryophyllales; family Amaranthaceae; genus Chenopodium; species Chenopodium album. The sequence goes on from NC_137834.1 coordinate 30,865,293, forward strand.
TAGTATATTATTTTTATCTTGTTTGGCTTAGTTACTCGTTCAATTATACCCCCTCCCCCAATCTCATGTACATAGTGTGAATAATACTCTTTTAGGTATATAGTTTATGTTTCGAGTTGATTTTGGGTTTATAGAGTTAATTAATCTCCTCGTGGGTTCGACCCTTACTTACCCTTTCTACTAGTTGTTAATTTTTTTTTGAAGGTTTAAGTTAGGTAATTTATTAATTAATTTTATACGGTATACGACACATATCAGTAATAGGAGTGGACATCCCATGAAACCGGTTTCGTTAGGGTCTCCTCTAAGGCGATTCAAGCATAGATCGGTTTCCGTTAAAGCCAAAGGAGCGGGTGAATGACATCCCTCTATTTGCTCTACTATGGACACCATGGAATAATCTCCATACTTTTTGCCTGTCCTAAGTGAACAATTAACAACAAGACAATAACATAAAGCACGAATTTTAAAACGTTGTTTAGTCATGTTATCATGAAGGGCGACGAAGTGTTCAATAAATTGGATCAAATTCACGCCTTCTTCACTTCCAATGTTAGTCATATCATTGTCAAAAAAACCAAAAAATCTTTGGAATATAGGTTTGGAATCCGACAAGGTAGGCGCATAGGTCACAGGGAGAGTGTTTATAGGGAAGCCTAGCAAGGCCTCAAACTCGCCAGGAAGTGGGACAATCTCGTCCCCTTTAAACAAGAAAAGATGATGGTTAGAGTCCCAATGGTTGACGGTGGCATGAAGAAAATCAAATTTGATCACTAGTTTCATATAGTTCAAAAAAGGGTCTAGGTGGTAAATTTTGAAAGCTAGTTTATCCTCAGTTGAGAGGGAGGTGACCCATTGCTTCAAGCATTGTTCAAAGGTTTTCAGCATTTTTCAAATAAAAAAAAAAAGAGAGAGAATTTAGAGAGATTAATTCTTTTTAGATTCTTATTACTAAGAGAATGAATGCGAGATACTTAAAAGCCTACATGAAATCGCGTTTAAATAGACCCAAGAGGGGTAAAATTTTGGCAATTTTCGCTCGAAGGAAAGTTCACCAGCAGGTGTTGCGCGCAACTCATGAGTTGCGCGCGACGTACACGCGCAACCAATTCACATGCGCGCGACAGCCGCGCGCAACTCCTACAGTTGCGCGCGTTTGCTCTGTCGTGACATGTGAGTTAGGATTATTTCCGTATTTTGGACAACATAAAGACAGAATCCCACGAGATCTTAAGACAAATAATACGCTTACCTTTTACTAACCTTTGTGTCCTTTTCCTTAATATTTTCTTATTTTTCATATTCTCTTTTTTATTTTCCTTTACTTTCTTTTCTTTTTTCCTTTCATTTTTCTATTCCCTTGTTTCCTTTTTGTTATTTTTTCGAGGGGGGGGTAAGTCGGGAACCTTTCCCTCCCTCGGAAAATTTTTTGCAACTTTTTTATATAATAATAAAAAAAAGAGAAAAAGTTAGAAAATAAAATAAATAAAAAATGTACACATGGAAACAAAAGAAAATGACATATATACAAAAAACGTGTCATATGTACAACAAAAAATATATACATTTGTTTCCTAATATAAAAAAATGTGTGTACAAAGGAAGTCAAGATGGTCGGCGACTCCCAGACGGCTGCTGCACATCCTACAAAATCCGAATGAAGATTAATACATAAAATGTGTGATAACTTCGTTAAAAGAAAAATAAATAATAAAATTACAGCGACCATCCGATGATCACGGCATGACAAAGTGAGGAGAGCTCTCCGATAAACAGCTCGGAAAGCGCGCAAAGTCCTCACCATGCCGTTCACGGTCTCTCGCGGAACCTATTCCAAAAGACAAGGATAATTAGCAAAAATTTATATGAAAAAATATATATAAATACATATGCATAAGGAACATACCGACTCAACCGTTTCAGGAACAAACGGTATCCCCTCCTCATACTCCGCTGCTGGAAGGATCTCACGGATTACCGACCCAACGGCATCGGTATACGTGATCTCTGCTGTAGGAGGCACCCAACCACCTAGCTTAACCCGCTGAAAATAAATAAAAGGGTCAAAGTTCCGGAAAAATAAATATAAATAACAAAAAGAGTTAAAGTACAAACCGAAACAAAAGCTAGGAAAGGAGTCAGCCTTGATGCAATGAACCCGGATACGATGCATCCGGCAGCACCAGCTGCTCCGCTGGATAACCAAGGATCGCCTGAGCTCGATCCTCGGTAAACAGCAAGTCCGGACGTAACATCCGGATCGGAGGATCCACGGGAACCATGGGCTCCTCGAATGCAGACTGCCAGAGAACACGCTCGCCTAAAAACCAAGCGTCTGTCCTCTGAAGGACTGGAAGTCCCTGATAAAGATCCCAAAAACGGCAACGAATCATCTGGACCGGACAGCCTCAGGGACTCCGACGATCAAACTCCAAGGACGGAGATCGATCTACAAACACAACCACATGAAAAATCGTCAGAAAATAAATAAAATCAAAAGATGGACATGTAGTTGGAATACTCACCGACGCACGAGTCTCCGAAAGGATCCTCTGGCGAAAGTTGCCGGGAGAAGTGGCTTGTCTCTTCTTAATCGTGACCAATTGATGGCCGATGGGAAAACGAGCAGCCCCAAGCATCCTGGGGGCTAAGAAAGGCAGGTACAAGTATCCCCAAGCCTGAAACCGAAAAAGGATAAGCCTAAAGGAGAAAAGAAAAAATAATAATCGAAAGAAGCTTAAAGTACGAACCTCAAGGATACGATCTTTCCATGTAAGGGAGATCCGAGGCACCTCAGTAGCTGTCGCGGAATCCATCACCCGGGTCGCCTTGCCCATAGTTGTAAGCCTACGGGCATACGACACCTCTACCCAAATCAGGTTACCTACTTTCCCCAAATCACTGAGGCAAATAAGTAACCCAATAGCGAAACTTTCTCCTCGATCACTCAAGATAGTGACGGAAAGAACGTGAGAAATGTATATCCGAGCCAGCTGCTCAGGTGTACACTGCCGATCAAGCTCGTCCACCGATAACTCATCAGCAAGAAATGAGTACGGACAAGACTGCGCGTACACGTGAAGGGCCGACGCAAGACGGTCCCCCACAAGGTCGCGCAGTCTCTTGTCTGACCCCTTAACGAACTCTATCACGGACTTCACAATCTCTTTTGCCACAAGGTCGCGCAGTCTCTTGTCTGACCCCTTAAGCTCCACAATCTCCTTTGCCACCTCAGGCAAACTCTCAAAACGGGCTCGCAGGTCACCAGATCCGTATAAACGCATGCTAGGATCACTCTAAGGAAAATAAAAAAATAATAAAAAAAAACGGTTATGGTTCAAAAAGGAGAAGAAACAAAGGAAAAGAGAAAAAAACGAAGGCGCAAAGAACTCACGATGCCGCGCCACCCTCTGATCGAGACATGTTGGTCTAGGTCCCACTTAAGGACCCTAGGGTCCCAATTGGGAAGAGCCTCCCAAACCACATCCTCTTGGTGACGTCGATCGGCTGCGACGCGTCGCTCTCGAACCTCTTCTTGAGGACGGGTGTGGAAACCCATTTGTGTCTCCCCAAAACCAAACCCAGTGATGAGTACCTTTCACGTCGAATCATAATCGAATGAAGTGAAAGTGTGGAAAGTTTAGTGTTGCGGATAGTTTTAATTTCTTTTCTCCTCTCTCTGTTTTTGAAAACCTATTTTAAGAAAACAGCCAATCCTGTTTGGTTGGTCCATGATATGGGTCCAATAGTAGTGTAGTTGGATAGGGCTTGAAAAGACCTTTTCGACGATATATTATAAGCCCAATTCCGATGAATATTGAGGAAGTTATGGCCAAATTACTGAACTGGGCCTGGTTTGAACCTTATATGCGGCCCAATGATCTAGAGGAGGGCCTAATATGGATTTATCATTCCTAATGTAGTTAGGAATTGTTTTAGTCTTCTAGATTCTTCTAGAAGGTTCTTTTCATTCCTAATTCAATTAGCATTGATAAATTGACTTTTGTTGACTTTTTAGAGTTTTAATCAGAATAAAAGAATGTTTTTGAGGAAAATACGATTTTATCCTCCTGTACGACAATTTCTATCTGATTTTTAGAAAATGCGTCAATAATTAAGTTAGCGCCAAACGCCAGCATTAGCGCCTGACGCTAAGCTTGGCGCCTGGCGCTAATGTCAGCGTCTGGCGCTAACCTCATTTTGCGCGTCAGAAATCTGTTTCGATTTTTTATCTTTTTGGCTGATTTTCTCTATAAATAGTCTTCTAAAAACTCCGTTTTCATTCACCAACTCTCATCAAGAAATTCTTGATTACTCTCTCTCTCTCTCTCTCTCTCTCTCTCTCTCTTCTAAACTAGCCTTTTCTCAAAATACAAAATTCCGCATCCACAAGACTTAGATACACCTAGCCATATTCGAAGTTGCCTTCGCCCTAGGCGTGAAAGGTTTAATTTCTAAGGGTTTGGTCCCAAATCTCTCTTTCAATTATGATTTAATTTAATTGTTGTTTATTATTTTCCTTGAAGTTACTAACGCGTGTATTTTGTTATTAGAAAGAGGTACGAGGCATCCAAGTAAGTGCTTTAATTATTTGCATTGATATTATGATATAGAAATCATGTCTAGGTTGTTATTATGATTCCTAGTATCATGTTAGGATATTTTTCTTAATTTGATGTTTAGAATGACAACAATAAATTCCTAGTATCATGTTTAGGGTAAAGAATATAATGTCAATTATGATTTCTATGATGCCTTTTATTTTCTTCCTAACATTTAATCTTGTTAGTATCATGCCTAGGATCTTGCTATTATTATTATGCTTTAATATGAATATTATGTGTAGACACCCATTTGTGTCTCCCCAAAACCAAACCCAATGATGAGTACCTTTCACGTCGAATCATGATCGAATGAAACGAAAGTGTGGAAAGGTCTAGTGTTGCGGAAAGTTTTATTTCTTTTCTTTTCTCTTCTCTCTGTTTTTGAAAACTTTATTTTAAGAAAACAGCCAATCCAGTTTGGTTGGTCCATGATATGGGTCCAATAGTGGTGTAGTTGGATGGGGCTTGTAAAGACCTTTCCAACGATATATTATAAGCCCAATTCCGATGAATATTGAGGAAGTTATGGCCAATTTACTAAACTGGGCCCGGTTTGAGTTTTAAGTACGGCCTAATGATCTAGGGGAGGGCCTAATATGATTTATCATTCCTAATGCAATTAGGAATGGTTTTAGTCTTCTAGAATATTCTAGAAGGTTCTTATCATTCTTAATTCAATTAGGACTCTTCAGAGTTTTAATTAGATCAAATAGCATTTTCGACTGAAATTATATTATTTTATCTTCCACTACGGTAAGTTTATCAGATTTTCGAAAACGCGTTGAAAGCCGATTTGGCGTCCAACCCCAGGCCTTGGCGCCTGGAACCAGGATTGGCGCCTGGCGCTAGCCACTGGACCTGGCGCCAATGAGCCAGGTCTAGCGCCAAAGTGGTTTTGTGGTCTTCAGACTCTGTTTTGATAAATTATCTTTTTTGGATGATTTTCTCTATAAATATCGTATCAAATACTCCGTTTTCATTCACCAATTACCAACTATCTTCATTATTCATCATCTACATCTATCGTTCACCAATTCTCTTTATTCTTAAGTCTTCATCAACTCTCATCAAATTCTTTGAATTCATTCATCTCATTCAAGAATCTTCAATTCTCTTCTTAAAATCATTCATTCTTTCTTTTCTAAAACTTTGTTTTCTCGAATACAAAATTCCGCATTCGCGAGATCTTGATACGCCTAGCCATATTCGAAGTTGCATTCGCCCTAGACGTGAAAGGTTTTAATTTCTGAGGGTTTGATCCCAAATCTCTCTTTCAATTATTTAATTTGATTGTTTTGATTATTATTTTCCTTGAATTTACTAACGCGTGTATTGTGTTATTAGAAAGAGGTACGAGACATCCAAGTAAGTACTTTAATTGATTAATTGATTTATGATGTAGAAATCATGTTTACATTGTTGTTATGATATTCCTAGTATCATGTCTAGGGTAACTTTAATATTAAATATGATTGCTATGATGCTTTTTATTCTCTTCCTAATATTTATGATTGTTAGTATCATGTTAGGGCTAAAGCTTTGATTTTTATTGTTTAGTGACATGCTAGGGTTTGTTATTAATCTTGTTAGTATCATGCCTAGGATCTTGTTATGCTTTAACATGATTATAATTATGATTGATATTATTATAATTAATGATGTTGATTATTTATTTATGTTGCTTGACACATATTATTTTATGTTGTTATTGCTTGATCACCTTTATTGCATGTTTAAAGGGAATTGGTACTTGCAATCACGCTTAATAAGATAATTAATAATCTTGTTAGGTTAATTGTGATTATAATTCAAGTGATCGCCAATAATAGTTTGTTTGTGCATTAATATTCAACCAACATAGATTAAACAGGTTTAGGGTTAATCCTATTGATTGTATGTTAATTAGAAAGCGCACATGAATACGAGCAGAATAAAGTAGAGGCCTATTATTAGGGCAGGTTCAATCTCTTTTAGGTTGGATTTGTACCATCATCCCCGGACCCTTATTTGGTTCATGACCTTATGGAGTTAACGATCTCTTGGATCGTTAAGGGGTGTAACCTTCACCTCGTGATGGTTTACAAGTTCCTTAAAAACTTGTTGGCAACTCTTTTGCTCTATCTTCTTCCCTTTTGGACGCCACCGTACTTTAGTGTATGATCACAGTGGGGTTCGAGCTAGTGGGATTTTAAAGGCTTGAAATTATTCCCTACAGTTTTTGGCGACTCCACTGGGAAGGATTTCTATTTTAATTCCTGAATTTGTTTCGGCAATGATTTAGTATGAGTGGATGAGACTCGAAAAGTTCTAAGTATTTCATGTGCGTAATTTTGATTAACATTGTGTCATATGCATAAAAAGGTTCTCATTGGAAAGACCATCCGTAATGAGTCAAAAACATAAGGATTTTACACGTAGGAAATATGAGAAATGTCTTTCACAACTAGGACTGAAATAACACCGCGCGAAACAGGATGATTTTATTGAGCACAGAAAGCTGCTGAGGCATGTGGGAAGTAGCGTCAGGGGCCAGAGCTTGGCGCCAAACTTTTAGCCGTAGTGCCAGACGCCAGAGTTGGCGCTAGGCGCTACAGTTAAAAGTTGGCGCCAGTCTCTGTTTGCTGGCGCCAATTTCCCCCAATACCGAGCCAGAAATATGCGTTCTAATTTCGACCGGTTTTTCGTATTGTTTGCTCGATCCTACTTCCTGATTGAATTTTTTCTCACTTTTCTGAAACCCATATGTGTTCTACATATGGACATAACCCTCTGGGAATTCATGCTCTATCTACCTGATTGAACGCTCCTGAAACAAAGGGTACATCTGAGAGGTTGAATTCACCAAACCATGGAAGTGAGTTTTTTCTAAAAAAAAAAACTCGCGGTGTCCTATCCACACGCGTTAACCCTTCACGGTTAGACTTCTACGCGGTGCATCTGGACAATTAACCATGGACCCTATTTGACTAAACCATATCCCGAACTTTAGAGAACTAGAGCCATGGTTAGGTTGCGAACTCGTTGCATCATATTGTGCCTACTTGACTAATTGTGCATTATTTGTTGTGCATATATATTCTATGTTCCTCTTAACCGTTTGTTGATTTGTGTTGAGACTAAAATTAGTGACTTAAAGAACTTTGCCTATTTAATTAATTAATTAATTAATTTGAGTCAATAAAGTCTATTTTCTTTAATCGGAATTGACCTAGTACGACTTTAGGCATACCCCAGTTGGCTAATAATACCGAAAACAGTCCCGGACCGAAGCTCCAATATTGGTGCCAAAATCTGAGTTGTAGCGCCACTGTATGGTGTGTAGCGCCAGACATTTACTAAAAAGTCTGGCGCCAATCACCATATTGTGACGCCAGTCCTGTCGCTTGGCCGACAGTTCGGATTATTTGTCGATTCATCGCCTAGGGTCTAATTAACCAGTTTGCTAATTAATTCGGTTAATTTTCGCTGTCAATAACACCTCGTCAAGTCATAAATCGAGTCTGGGTCACATAGTCTAGCCATATGGTCATGACCCGAGTCTTAACATGTCACCTACACTTACTAGTCTTAGCACACACTCTGAGTATACATCACCATGGCCATGTCTTAGGTTCATGCATGAGTCAGTCTTTTCCGTCATTTGAGTTAGGGGGTACATTTTATCCCTAGTTCTTCATATCCCTCCAACTCCATCTTTCTTCTTCATATTCTATTCCAATCTTTCTTCACTTCCTCCATCCATTACATGTTGAATAAATTCCTTTCCCACAGTACTTGGTCGAGGAGAGAAGGGCGATTAATCAAGGACAACACCTTTGTTCAAGTCTTACTTTTTGATAAACCGATTCGTCAAAAGAGAAAGGCTAAGAAGATAATGGCAACTCAAGAAGAAGTTAATGAGCTTAGGAATCAATTGGTTACCATGACTGAGACACTGAAACTCCTCACACTTAAGGTCGATGATCCCGTGAAGCAACAACGGATGGACCTCATGCAAGAGAGTCTGAGCAAGTTATCTAGTGACTATAAATTTCAGGGCATGAGCTCGCAAGGGGTCTCGCTGGATAAAGAACTTCTTCCGCATAAGTTCAATGCCAACGACATCCCAAAATTCAAGGCAACAGATAATCCTTACTTCCATTTAAAAGCTTTCGAAACTATAATGACCATTAAGGGTATCGATAAGAAGGTGTTCCCCTCTCTGTTCCCACTATCTCTTGAAACCGTTTGCCAACAATGGTTCTTCTCCCTTGACAAGGAGAAAACCTCTACCTGGGAATCGATAGTAAACGCTTTCGTTGATAGGTACAAGTGCAATATTCAAGTTGAAACCGATCATAGACAACTTGAGATGCTAAGACAAAAAGAGAATGAAGGCTTTACTTCTTTCTTTAATAAGTGGAGGGAAACTTCCGCCAAGATGATCGAAGTCCCCACCGAAAAGGAATCTGTGAGGATGTTTATCAAGAATCTCCAAGAAAAGTATTCGAAGCACCTAAAATATCAACACAATTTGAATACTTTCAAGGTCGTTTATGACATCGGAATTGAAATCGAAGATGACCTCGCAAAGCAAAAAGCTACTAATAATAGCAACCACGGTGGCTGGAAAGGAAAGAAGAACGACAATCCTTCTTCTTCCAAAAACGCCCACTCTAGTAACAATGTTAGTACCTTTGATCTCAGTGAAGTTTTAGCCATAGATAACCAACGATCTAAGAAGAAACTAAGGAAAGACTTCACCCCCATTGGGATGAGCTACGATACTGCCTTCGATCGACTCCATGCCAAAGGACTCATTACTCCCATTGGACCTATTCAAGATCCCGCACCTGAAAAGAGATTGCCTAGTTGGAATCCAGACGAACACTGCAATTATCATCAAGGTAGGGGTCATACTACTGAGAGCTGTTGGAAGCTAAAGGAGGCTATCCAACATTTGATTGATAATAACAAGCTTCCCATGCCTCCAGTCAACAACAAGAACGAGTAATGATAATGCAAACACAAGACAAGAGACGAGCTTCAATGACAAGATTTCATGACCTCTTTTTCTATTTTCATTTTACCCCTTCCCCAATAAGTCTAGCATAGGCACCTTTTATTTTCTTTTAGATTAATTTTGTAGATTTTTCCTTTTTCCCTTTTTAATAAAATGAGCATTTATTTCCTTGCATATGATCATTTCATTACATTCCATAAAAAAAAATAAAACCATGTCGAATTAAGCACAAGGTATACCAATGATTTAAGGCACCCCTTGTAGCCACATCATATCTCCTTTCGCCTTTCTAATTTACAAATCCTTTCTTCATAAACCACTTTGAGCCTCGTCTAACGATAGACCCTTCTTTTTTCAACCTACATCTGCCTAACCTTGGGATGGGATGGCGTGCAACTTATGCAATTCTAAAGAAAGCTTGAGCAAATTCAAAAGAAAGCAATAGCAAAAAATAAGCAATAATAAAAAAACAAAAACAAGTGTACAAAAGGGTAAGTGTTCCAATGTCTTTGATATGAAAGTATCTTCGATAAGAATACGTCTCAGATTGCGTCTCTTATCGAGTGCTCGGTACCGTGCCTGAGAAACATGAATGCCAAGTGAGTGATAGACCGCATGATCGGGATTGCCCACACTTATAAAAATAAAATAAATGCTAAAGCAAAAGAAAGAGCTAAAAAAAAAGAGTAGAAAACCTCAAGCATAAAAATGCAAATATTCAAAAGCAAGGTTGCACACCTTGGGGGCTTATCTAGGGTCTTGAGCCTTTATCCCCTTCTTCTTTAAACCTTTAGCCTAACCACGCTACAATCCTTAAAAGACCTTTTTGAGGTATACACACTTGTGCGAGGTTTGGCTAGAGCTACGTTCGGCCTGATTCCTAACGGATACGTAGGCAACCTCACATCGAGGTGCGGCCGTAATAAACATGCATTCATATTCACATTCATACACTTACACCATGATCATATCAAGGGATCTCCAATGCTCATCCCTTTTCATTTAGAGCTAGACTTGGGGGCTTGATCCCTACATCATTAGCTTATCTAGCCTAAGAGTCACCACCATTTGACTCTTTTCAATATATTTTTCCACACACTTAGCTCTTGCGGCCTAACTTTAGTGTCACTATCACACACTGCACATATACATGACCAAATATACTTCCCTTAGGAACCCTTTGTCATGAAATCTTAATACAACGTTGAAGCATGCCTTGTCATATCAAAATCGCTCATCAATCGTAATCATCATTGCATCACGAAGTATGAAGTGCTTAGCCTCCGTGCTTAAGTTACCCAAATACTTTCATCATGGAGTCAATAGTTGAGATAGCCTAGGATGGATTAATCCTTGCACCTTGAGAGATAGTATCAAACAACATTTGACTAAGCTCATTCAACATGCATCTTCAAACTTTTGATTTTCTTTTTCACGTCTTTCTTTTCCGGGAGAAAGTCGGTACCCTCCAAAATTGACGGAAAATTTTTACTTTTTTGCATTTTCGAGTCGCACGATCACATTACAATGCACACACGGGTCACGAGTCACATGTGTCATGTTACTTCGAGTCGAGTCAACCTCGAGTCAGTCAAACATATCGAGTCAAGTTTATACCTTGAGTCGTGTCAAGTCGATGAGTCAAGCAACATTAAACCTTAGGTCAACCCTAAGATAATATTAAGCCTTAGGTCAACCCTAAGATGGTTAAATAAATTGGCAAAGTTCTATAGTCAAAAATAAATACAGGTGCAGCAGAACAGGGAAGACCCTACTCCAGCGCCTGGCGCCAGAGATATCTCAGCAACGACAGAGCTCGAAGCCTCTCAGAAAGGTGATTTCGACTTCATACAGCAATTTCGGGTTCCTTGGTACGCCAGTTAGCCCCTATAAGCAATTTGACATGATTAAGTAGTCAGTTGGATTACAATTGCAATAAGTGATCGACCTGATGAAAGATCGTCTCACTTAACTTAAAGCGCCTAGGCATTGGCTCAAAAGCAGAAAAGGTACCGACGTATAGGTTCAAAGCAACGAAAGCGCTGACGTACAGGCATAGCGGAAGCAAAGTTCGAGCGAGCTTTAAAGATCGACAAGTGTTGGTCTTCGGTAATTTTCTTTGGAATATTATCGCAACAACTGAGGATGACTTCAAGTAAAGTTATTTTCGACAGCGTTCGCTAAGATTGTGGAAGTTGTCACCAAAGATTTGAGAAGATAGCACGAGATGGGCGGTCTTCGACGGCATTCGCTAAGATTGTGGAGGTTGTCACCCAAAGATTTGAGAAGATAGCACGAGATGGGCGGTCTTCGACGGCATTCGCTAAGATTGTGGAGGTTGTCATCCAAGATTTGAGAAGATAGCACGAGATGGGCAGTCTTCGACGACTTTTGCTATGATTGGAAAGGTTGTCACTATGATTCAAGAAAAGGCTCAAGATGTAGCAACATTGATCGACGGCGTTCCCTAAATTGCGGAAGATCGTCAAAACAAACAGCAAGATGGCGTTCCCTAGATTGTGGAGGGTTGTCACAAAAAACTAAGGATTGTTTCAAGGGAAGCAATTTTCGATAGTATTCCCTTGGACGTGGAATATTATCAATGCGAATGAGGATTGTTTCAAGAGAAATAATCTTCGATGGTATTCCCTAGGATGTGGAATATTATCATTGCGGAGGAGGATAGTTTCAGGCGAAGCAATCTTCTAATTTGGAAGCAGTTACGGGCGTAGCGGTTTTCAAGTGGGATGGCATTCTCTAGCTTGCAGGAGGTCATCAAAACAACAGCAGCAGCAACAATCGGTTACTTTCAGAGACGTGTGCTCGACGGTGCAAGATACGCGTTTCTTAACTCTCTTATCTGTTTAACTAACATTGGTTTGCAGGTATCGGCGTTACAAGAGTGATTTAGGATTGCAGAACGTTCTGAATCATTCTCCGTCCCTATCGATACTTTCGCTTTCGTTTTCGAAACTCGCGTTTCTCCAAACTCAGTCAAAGTGGGGGCTTCTGTAGACACCCATTTGTGTCTCCCCAAAACCAAACCCAGTGATGAGTACCTTTCATGTCAAATCATGATCGAATGAAACGAAAGTGTGGAAAGGTCTAGTGTTGCGAAAAGTTTTATTTCTTTTCTTTTCTCTTCTCTCTGTTTTTGAAAACTTTATTTTAAGAAAACAGTCAATCCAGTTTGGTTGGTCCATGATATGGGTCTAATAGTGGTGTAGTTGGATGGGGCTTGCAAAGACCTTTCCAACGATATATTATAAGCCCAATTCCGATGAATATTGAGGAAGTTATGGCCAATTTACTGAACTAGGCCCGGTTTGAGTTTTAAGTACGGCCTAATGATCTAGGGGAGGGCCTAATATGATTTATCATTCCTAATGCAATTAAGAATGGTTTTAGTCTTCTAGAATATTCTAGAAGGTTCTTATCATTCTTAATTCAATTAGGACTCTTTAGAGTTTTAATTAGATCAAATAGCATTTTCGACTGAAATTATATTATTTTATCTTCCAGTACGGTAAGTTTATCAGATTTTCGAAAACGCGTTGAAAGCCGATTTGGCGTCCAACCCCAGGCCTTGGCGCCTGGAACCAGGATTGGCGCCAGACGCCAGCATTGGCGCCTGGCGCTAGCCACTGGACCTGGCGCCAATGAGCCAGGTCTGGCGCCAAAGTGGTTTTGTGGTCTTCAGACTCTGTTTTGATAAATTATCTTTTTTGGATGATTTTCTCTATAAATATCGTATCAAATACTCCGTTTTCATTCACCAATTACCAACTATCTTCATTATTCATCATCTACATCTATCGTTCACCAATTCTCTTTATTCTTAAGTCTTCATCAACTCTCATCAAATTCTTTGAATTCATTCATCTCATTCAAGAATCTTCAATTCTCTTCTTAAAATCATTCATTCTTTCTTTTCTAAAACTTTGTTTTCTCGAATACAAAATTCCGCATTCGCAAGATCTTGATACGCCTAGCCATATTCGAAGTTGCATTCGCCCTAGACGTGAAAGGTTTTAATTTCTGAGGGTTTGGTCCCAAATCTCTCTTTCAATTATTTAATTTGATTGTTTTGATTATTATTTTCCTTGAAGTTACTAACGCGTGTATTGTGTTATTAGAAAGAGGTACGAGTGAAAGGAATGGTGTCCTTCGAACAAGTGTACTATTCCGTTAGCGGGTTCAGAATTATTAGAAAGCTAATATATTCAGTAAGGTCAAGTGATCGGAATGCCTGGGTGGAGGCCGCTTCCGATCAGTAATATTAATGGATAATTAATGTTACAGCTTAATCTTGACTGAACCCTTCGGGTCACACCCAAGCATTCAACAAACCGAATCGACGAATTAATTCGGAAGGAATTAATGAGTCAACCGAGTAATATTTATTTAGACGTCGGAAATTCGAGCTTAGAGCGTCGAAACCGAGCGTCGGAAGTCGAGTCGAAAAATAGTGAAAGACGAGACGAGAAATAGTAATAAATCAACAAAAGACCAAAATACCCCTAGCATCGGAATGCCCTAGCAAACCGAGTGCTAAGGGCGTATGGCCTAGCATGGTGGCTAGCATGCGCACCAAGCCGAGCCTAGGCTGGCTGGTGCGTGCTAGCGCACCCATGCTAGCATCGCAAGGCTAGGCGCTGCCTAGTGCGTGCTAGCATGCTAGGCTTGTGCGCGCAATGGCTAGCAAGCCATGCCGCAACAAGCTGCTGGAGCTAGCACGCTAGGCGCGCCAGCCCGCAACAGCTAGCAGCAGCATGGCTAGGCCATTGCTTGCTGCCTAGCAGTGCTGGCCGAGGCACAAGGCCAGCAGCAGCAGCCCGCATGCTTGCTGGGCCTGCTGTACGTGGCTGCCGAGGACAAGCACCACATGGCAGCCCACCTTGGCTGCCTTGGTGCCCAAGGGTGGGTGCCATGTGGCTTGTGGTCCATGTGTGTGTGTTGAGTGTGTTGGCCGGCTATGGGAGAGGGAGTGGGGAGCAAGTTTGGTCCCCCCCCTTCTCCAAATGGTCCTCACCTAACCACTCACATGAGCTTGCCACTTGTTGATTTATTACTAGCTTGATTATTAATTTTATTTTAGCTTTAAAATAAAATGGAAAAATCAAAGTATCCCACATTGATGGGAGAGCAAATGATACTCCCATCATTTCCTATAAATACCCAAGTATGGGCATTGGGAAAGATGCTTGAGTAAGAGTTGGAAAAGGCATCACATTTAGTGAAAACCTTTGAACTCAATATTATTACTCGGGTTTTGTTGGTCGGGTCTTGCTAACTCCAAGACATTGGACCTAGTCGGTTTTGTTGGTGCGGGTGGACTTCGTTGGAGGTCTCCGTGCGAGCGGGACTTGAAGCTTTCAAGTAAGAGCTCATTTGGAGCGAAGCACGCGTCAAGGGTAATTAGCTTATCTTAATCTTGTGATTAATTTAATTATGTTTATGGTTTTATTTATTGCGAGTGCGGTCTTGTTTTTGGGTTTGTTTTCCGCGGTGAGTCGGACTCACCAAACCCCAACAGCGGTATCGGAGCCTCGCTCGTTTATTTTTAAAATCATAATATTTTCAAGGTGTCTTTATGGCTTATTTTTCTGGTTTTAAGTTGCTAATTAGATTAGTAACTCGTTTTTCAAATTTTACCTCGTATTTGAGCTATCTTCAGCCCCGAACTCAGATTTCGACCCAAAAATAGTGAATTTTGGGTGGAAAACGTGTTCTGGAAATGGTTTTACCCTCCTAGGGCTCGGTTTTTAGCCAAAAAACGACCAGAAATGCATTTTTCGAGGGATTTTTCGTTTTGACGAAAAATTTTAAGTCTTTCTAACCTTGAAATTTGGTTGCATATTTATGGTGGTTATGTAAATGGTTCTTTCCTTATTTTATATGCAATTTTAGACCACTTTAAGCATGATTACTTGGTAGTAATTGGTGCTTGAAAGTTTGGTTTTATTTTTCACATAATTGCAAATTAATTGCATTGAGTGTGAAATAGTTGTTCTTTGATGCTTCCAAGTATTAAAGATTCAATCTTTATTTATGATAAGTGATTGAAACTTTGAGTTACTAAATTCCATGAATTTTGGTTAAACTTTGTTGATTTAATCATTTTTTAGTTGATTGGAATCATAAAGTTTAAAACTTGTGATAGAAATTGGTTTATCTTCATATTGGAAGATATAATTTTTCATGAAGTCACAAGTATTAAAGTTGGAGTCTTTATTGAACTTATGTTCATTTTTCCAACTCCCTTTTATTTTGTCAAAATCTCAAGATTAATTTAAAGTGATTAAATTAATAGTGAGAAATGCCCTATTTATTTTTGTTACACCAAGTTAGACCAATTTTATTAAAGAATGATTCTTGGTAATAAATTTGGTTAATTGCTTTGGATGAATTATT
The DNA here is from genome assembly GCF_948465745.1 of Chenopodium album. NCBI lineage: Eukaryota > Viridiplantae > Streptophyta > Magnoliopsida > Caryophyllales > Amaranthaceae > Chenopodium > Chenopodium album. The sequence continues at coordinate 30,881,313 of NC_137834.1, forward strand.
TAAGTTGGACTTGTTATTTTTCATTTTTCCTCAAAAAATTGATTCTAAAATTAATTTAGAATTAATTTATAATGTCACACATAAAATTCGATAATTTTCGAAGCATTAGCACGCAACACGAGGCCTAAGAGCCCCGAGCTAGCTCTCGGCCAGCTGGGCTGCTCACGCAACCCATATGTGGCTGCCGAGGCTGCTGGGTGCTTCGTGCTTAGGTGCGTGGTGCTGTGCGACTGTGTGTGCGAGGAAGGGCGTGGGCTGCTGCTCGCTGCCAGCCACTTACCGCACCAGCCAGCAACAAAGCAGCAGCATGGCGCAGCAGCAGCATAGTGCTGTGCGCGCTGTGCGTGCTGCTACGCTTGGCTTGGCTGGGCGTGGCGTGTGCGAGCACAAGCAGCCCATGGGCATGCTTGGTGTTGCGGGTGTGCGAATGGGTATGTTACGTGCTTGTTGTACGGTACGTACGATCCCATAATTGGCACAATAACCCCGGGTCATTAAGGCGATGCTATTTTAAAGTTAATTTTAGCATTGCTTAAAATGTAAATAAGGGCAATTTTGGGTTCCAAGTCTTAGTGCTAGGCACTTAGACATTATGGAATACGTAATTTTGCTTAGATTGTCGTTTTAATTATTTTAATTATTTTGTTTATTTAATTAAAATTTTGGAGGCTAGGCCTCGGGGTTTATGAGCGACATTTGCAAAATTAATTTTGACAAATATTTGGGTTCACCGACTTAATTAATTGGATTAGTTAAGATTGGATGCGGAATTTAGTGGGAGCGTCTCTTAGTTATTACCATAACCGGTTAAAACAACTTTGACTAGTTTAATTAGGCGTGTTAATTGAATTAACCACCTAGATTAATTACTAGTTCCCGCGCGGTTTTATGCATTGTTACTTGTTTGATCGTTGTAAAATGCATGGGCCATTCACAGATAGTGAATGGATGAATGGAATGTAAAATTCTCTCACAGGTTTTATAAAATGGCAACTAGTGGGGCCCGATTAGGATAGAAAATACGGACTGTGATCCGTGATGTATTTTTGTAAATCTAAATACGGTCTGCGAACCGTTGAGTATTTTTGTACCTTAATATTTAGATTAGTCCTAATCGTAGTAACTAGCAATTATATTATTTGGTCAAGTCTTGAAGACGGAGTTCTTAGAAGACGAAGCCATGAAGTTGCAAAAGAAGACCTTTTGAAGACTTGAAGATCTCAAGGGGTCATGCTAGTTGCCAAATGCATCTCTATTTATGTTTTCGATATATATATTTATGTTTATATATATATGAATTATATGTTAGATGCATGGTTAGGATTTCGAATGTTGAGATGATTAATTAAGTTCACTTAAATCAACCAACATAGAAACCCTAGGTCCCTTAAAATTGAGTAAAACTTGCCATTCCAAAACACACTTACCAACCGAACGAGGGTAGTGGTGGGCTACGCCAAAGCGAGGCATCACTACTTCTCCAAGGAACGTAAGGCATACTAGGTATGCAAGTGGTTTTGGTTATACTCAACGATATGAGTGATGGAGTCCTAACATGTCGTGGCAAAGTGAATAAATTGTTTAGAGAGCATGGGATGCGACGATTTATTCAACCAAGAGTGGCTTGGAGCCATTAGCAAAGCGTTGCTTACCTTAGGAGATTGAGTGTTAAGACAAGCCAAAGCATGCTTAACCACTCTTTGTTTCTTTGGATCTTGGAATCGACTTATTCTCACCAAAATTGGGGACAATCTTTAATGTGTGAATAAGACGTTTTAAATAAGTTTGATTAAAACGCATGATTTCAATCTTATTTAAGTATAATGAATGGTTTTTCATTTTAAATTCTTTCAATTGTAGAATCATGTCTTCAAATAACTCAAACAACCAATTCTCGTTACGCTCAATTCTCGACAAGGAGAAACTGAGTGGGCCAAATTTTCTTGATTGGCAAAGAAATTTGCGAATTGTTCTCATGCAAGAGCAAAAGGAATATGTCCTTGATGAGGAAATGCCCGAGACTCCCAATGAGGAGGTGACTCAAGCTGCCCTAAATCGATGGCAAAGTGCCAATCGAGATGTCAAATGTATCATGTTGGCCACAATGTCTCCTGAACTTCAAATGACTTTCTTTGAAAAGGAGACGGCTTTTGAGATCATTTCTGAATTGCAGAATATGTTCCAAGAGCAGGCCCGAACTGAAAGGTTTGAAACCCACAGGCAGATCCTTGAGAGCAAGCTCAAGAAAGGAGAGCCAGTCAGCCCACATGTACTCAAAATGATTGGATTGTTTGAAAACATGGGAAGGCTTGATGCGGGGTATTCAACTGAGATGGCAATTGACATCATTCTCCACTCGCTGCACAAAGGCTATGATCAGTTCAAGATGAACTATAATATGCACAGCATGGAGAAAACCCTCACCGAGCTTCATGGTATGTTGAAGCAAGCTGAGCAAACGCTCAAGGATGAGGGAAAGCATGACATGCTCATGATTAAAAAGGGCAAGCCGTTCAAATTTTCGGGCAAGAAGAAGAAAGGCTTTAAGGGGAAAGGTAAGAAGAAAACTTTTCCGCCTAAGTCTAAAGCTACCAAGGATAAGAGGGTAGCGTCTTCTAAATCTGATTCCGAATGTTTCTACTGTAAGAAGAAGGGACATTGGAAGAGAGATTGCCTCAAGTTCAAGGAAGATAAGAAGAACGGAACCGTTGCTTCTGAATCAGGTATATTCGTTATAGACTTTAACTTCACTAGCTTAACATCATGGGTATTAGATACCGGATGTGGCTCACACCTTTGTTCCAATTCTCAGGGACTAAGGAACGCTAGAAAGCTAGAGAAGGGAGAGATTGAACTCCGGGTCGGCAATGGAGCCAGAATTGGTGCCGTATCCGTAGGAACTCTCAGTTTGTCTTTGCCCACTGGGCTAGTTTTGGAACTCGATAATGTTTATTATGTTCCTAACATTACCAAAAACATTATTTCAATTTCGGCGTTGGACGCCAAAGGTTTTGAATTTCGAGTAAAGAACAAAGAATGTTCATTTTATCTCGATAATGTTTTATATGGTATTGCACATTCTGAAAATGGTCTTTATGTGCTTTCTTTAGACAAACAAGTTTATAATGTTTATAATGATACCAAAAGAGCTAAGACCATGGAGTCAAATCAGACTTACTTGTGGCATTGTCGTCTTGGCCACATTAACATCAAACGCATCAAGAAACTTCTACAAGAAGGTGTTCTTGACTCTTTCGGTTTAGAATCGTTTGAGAATTGCGAAGGATGTCTATTAGGCAAGATGATTAAACAGCCATTCTCCAAGTTGGGAGAAAGGGCAAGTGACTTATTGGGTCTTATACATACCGATGTATGTGGACCAATGAGCTCATGCAACCACAAGAAATGGACATCGATATTTCATCACTTTCACAGACGACTATAGTAGATATGGCTATGTCTACCTCACGTCGCACAAATCTGAATCATTTGAAAAGTTCAAAGAATTTCAGAGTGAAGTTGAAAATCAGCTTGGCAAGAAAATCAAAGCCCTTCGATCGGATCGAGGTGGTGAATACTTGAGCCAAGAATTCGATGACCATCTGAAAGAAAAGGGTATACTTTCAGAATTGACACCTCCAGGAACTCCACAATGGAACGGAGTATCCGAAAGGAGAAATCGGACCTTGTTAGACATGGTACGATCAACAATGGGTCTTAGTGATCTTCCTATCTCTTTCTGGGGACACGCACTTCTAACTGCGGCACTAACACTGAACCGTGCTCCATCAAAAGCTGTAGAAAAGACTCCATATGAATTATGGACGAAGAAACCTCCTAGGTTATCTTTTCTAAAGATATGGGGATGCGAAGCATATGTCAAGAAATTGATCTCTGACAAACTTCATCCCAAATCTGACAAGGTTTACTTTGTGGGCTACCCAAAAGAAACCAAAGGGTATTACTTCTACAACAAATCGGAGAACAAAGTGTTTGTTGCTCGCGATGGTGTCTTTTTGGAGAAGGAACATCTTTCCAAAATGACAAGTGGGAGGAAAATCGAACTCGACGAAGTTCGTGAGGATGAGCAACAAAATCATAATGACAGTCAAAGTGCTCAAACAGCATCTGTTGACGCAGGTCAAAATGATCAAAATGTGCAAAGTCGAACCGACAATGCAAATGCTCAATCCATTACCCTACGTAGGTCTCTGAGGCCGAGATCTCAACCTGATAGATATCTTGGTTTAGTATTAACCGAGAATCAGGACATCCTGATTATGGATGGAGATGAACCGGCAACCTACAAGCAAGCGATGGCAAGCACCGACTCTGCTAAATGGCTAGAGGCCATGAGATCTGAAATGGATTCCATGTTTGATAATCAAGTCTGGGACTTGGTTGACTTACCCGAAGGTTATACACCGATCGGATGTAAGTGGATTTTCAAGATGAAAACCGACAAAGATGGAAATGTATTCATTTACAAAGCTAGATTGGTGGCAAAAGGTTACAGACAAGTTCATGGTATTGATTACGATGAAACCTTTTCACCAGTTGCAATGCTTAAATCCGTTCGGATCCTCCTAGCGATTGCTGCATATTACGACTATGAAATATGGCAGATGGACGTCAAAACCGCCTTCCTTAATGGTTATTTGGAAGAAACTGTGTATATGACACAGCCTGAAGGTTTTGTCGACCAAAACAATGCTAGGAAAGTTTGTAAGCTTAAGAAGTCCATTTATGGATTAAAGCAAGCAAGCAGAAGTTGGAATCTGCGTTTCGATGAAACCATCAGTAAGTTTGGTTTTATCAAGAATCCAGATGAATCTTGTGTTTACAAGAAGGTCAGTGGGAGTGACATCACCTTCCTAGTCTTATATGTCGATGACATATTGCTCATTGGAAACAGCATTCCGTTGTTAGAGTCTGTAAAGGCCTGGCTTGGAAAGTGCTTCTCAATGAAAGACTTGGGAGAGGCTCAGTACATACTAGGCATCAAGATCTATAGGGATAGATCGAAAAGGATGATTGGATTGAGTCAGAGTACTTATATTGATAAGGTACTTGCTCGATTTGGCATGGAGGAGGCCAAAAGAGGTCACCTGCCAATGTCACATGGCATAACCCTAAGCAAGAAGCAGTGTCCACAGACACCTGATGAGCGGGTAAGAATGAATCAGATTCCATATGCTTCGCTTATTGGATCTATCATGTATGCCATGATATGTACTAGGCCAGATGTGTCGTATGCCTTGAGTGCTACGAGCCGTTACCAATCAGACCCAGGAGAGGCGCATTGGACTGCGGCCAAAAATATCCTAAAGTACCTGAAAAGGAACAAGGATAAATTCCTGGTGTATGGTGGTACAAAGGATTTGGTTGTGGAAGGTTATACCGACGCAAGCTTCCAGACAGACAGAGACGATTTCAAATCGCAATCTGGATATGTGTTCTGTCTAAATGGAGGGGCGTTTAGTTGGAAGAGCGCAAAGCAGAGTACAACTGCAGATTCTACAACTGAAGCCGAATACTTGGCAGCTGCTGAAGCAGCTAAGGAGGCTGTTTGGATTCGTAAGTTCGTTGGCGAACTTGATGTTGTACCCTCTATAAAGGGTCCAATAGCCCTCTGTTGTGACAACAATGGAGCTATTGCTCAGGCCAGAGAGCCTAGAGAACATCAGAAGGTCAAACATGTCAAGCGGCGATTTCACATGATTCGAGAATGGAAATCAGAGGGTGAAATCAGAATTTGCAAAGTTGGAACGGATGACAATGTAGCCGATCCACTTACTAAACCTTTGCCTCAAGTGAAGCACAACAAGCACGTTGAGGCAATGGGAATCAAGCATGTAGGAGACTGGCTTTGATTTCCTTGTTTAGTGTTTTAGTTAATTTTGAGAAAAGTTAATGTAAGACACTAAGGAAAACCATTCATGTTTTGGAGTAATATAAAATTTCATGCAACATTTTATTACTCCGTTATGCTATTTAATTGTGGTTTAGGATTAAATAATGAGTCCATTCGATTCTGAGAATATTCAAAATAGGGTATCAAGACCAGTCTTGGTAAGGAAACACCTATTAAGTGAACATTGAATATTATAATCGAAAATTATCCCTAATCAAGGTCATTTAAACGATGGACGATTAATGACCGTTTGAGATTAGTGTGTAGTCTGATTTATAGCACCGTTTCATGTGCTACGAGGACATGATTGTCATAAATCATTTGCACAGGTATTGGTTTAGAACCATACTGGATCGACCTATGAGAATACTTTAAGAAATTAAAAATTTGTCATAAGTATACTTCTCATTATGGCTATCGGAACCTATTTCCTCGACCATGAGTATTGTGAGTTCTCTTGTTTGAGTACTAGTTCGCTTTGATGTTGTCAAACGTCTGCCGTAATAGGGGATTATAACGGCAACACTCGGGCGGCTAGGTCCTCTCAGTAAGAGGAGCTACATTACAAGACTGGGAATGTCCCCCTAGTAAAATAGGGAAGATGTCTTTGTTGTATTCAAGGCCTCTCGTAGAGCGAGACTGTAAAATGCATGGCCGTGCTCGGATGGATTTTAGAAATCATCTGTTTATTGACAGTCGGACTCGGAATCGGGAAACACTTCTGGACGTAATAAGGATGACAAGATAAATCTTACCTTATAGTTCATGAAGAGACATTAAGCGACATAGGAAAGGGCTGTACACAAAATGAGCACTTGTCCGGAAGGACAAGTGGGAGATTGAAAGGAATGGTGTCCTTCGAACAAGTGTACTATTCCGTTAGCGGGTTCAGAATTATTAGAAAGCTAATATATTCAGTAAGGTCAAGTGATCGGAATGCCTGGGTGGAGGCCGCTTCCGATCAGTAATATTAATGGATAATTAATGTTACAGCTTAATCTTGACTGAACCCTTCGGGTCACACCCAAGCATTCAACAAACCGAATCGACGAATTAATTCGGAAGGAATTAATGAGTCAACCGAGTAATATTTATTTAGACGTCGGAAATTCGAGCTTAGAGCGTCGAAACCGAGCGTCGGAAGTCGAGTCGAAAAATAGTGAAAGACGAGACGAGAAATAGTAATAAATCAACAAAAGACCAAAATACCCCTAGCATCGGAATGCCCTAGCAAACCGAGTGCTAAGGGCGTATGGCCTAGCATGGTGGCTAGCATGCGCACCAAGCCGAGCCTAGGCTGGCTGGTGCGTGCTAGCGCACCCATGCTAGCATCGCAAGGCTAGGCGCTGCCTAGTGCGTGCTAGCATGCTAGGCTTGTGCGCGCAATGGCTAGCAAGCCATGCCGCAACAAGCTGCTGGAGCTAGCACGCTAGGCGCGCCAGCCCGCAACAGCTAGCAGCAGCATGGCTAGGCCATTGCTTGCTGCCTAGCAGTGCTGGCCGAGGCACAAGGCCAGCAGCAGCAGCCCGCATGCTTGCTGGGCCTGCTGTACGTGGCTGCCGAGGACAAGCACCACATGGCAGCCCACCTTGGCTGCCTTGGTGCCCAAGGGTGGGTGCCATGTGGCTTGTGGTCCATGTGTGTGTGTTGAGTGTGTTGGCCGGCTATGGGAGAGGGAGTGGGGAGCAAGTTTGGTCCCCCCCCTTCTCCAAATGGTCCTCACCTAACCACTCACATGAGCTTGCCACTTGTTGATTTATTACTAGCTTGATTATTAATTTTATTTTAGCTTTAAAATAAAATGGAAAAATCAAAGTATCCCACATTGATGGGAGAGCAAATGATACTCCCATCATTTCCTATAAATACCCAAGTATGGGCATTGGGAAAGATGCTTGAGTAAGAGTTGGAAAAGGCATCACATTTAGTGAAAACCTTTGAACTCAATATTATTACTCGGGTTTTGTTGGTCGGGTCTTGCTAACTCCAAGACATTGGACCTAGTCGGTTTTGTTGGTGCGGGTGGACTTCGTTGGAGGTCTCCGTGCGAGCGGGACTTGAAGCTTTCAAGTAAGAGCTCATTTGGAGCGAAGCACGCGTCAAGGGTAATTAGCTTATCTTAATCTTGTGATTAATTTAATTATGTTTATGGTTTTATTTATTGCGAGTGCGGTCTTGTTTTTGGGTTTGTTTTCCGCGGTGAGTCGGACTCACCAAACCCCAACAACGAGGCATCCAAGTAAGTACTTTAATTGATTAATTGATTTATGATGTAGAAATTATGTTTACATTGTTGTTATGATATTCCTAGTATCATGTCTAGGGTAACTTTAATATTAAATATGATTGCTATGATGCCTTTTATTCTCTTCCTAATATTTATGATTGTTAGTATCATGTTAGGGCTAAAGCTTTGATTTTTATTGTTTAGTGACATGCTAGGGTTTGTTATTAATCTTGTTAGTATCATGCCTAGGATCTTGCTATGCTTTAACATGATTATAATTATGATTGATATTATTATAATTAATGATGTTGATTATTTATTTATGTTGCTTGACACATATTATTTTATGTTGTTATTGCTTGATCACCTTTATTGCATGTTTAAAGGGAATTGGTACTTGCAATCACGCTTAATAAGATAATTAATAATCTTGTTAGGTTAATTGTGATTATAATTCAAGTGATCGCCAATAATAGTTTGTTTGTGCATTAATATTCAACCAACATAGATTAAACAGGTTTAGGGTTAATCCTATTGATTGTATGTTAATTAGAAAGCGCACATGAATACGAGCAGAATAAAGTAGAGGCCTATTATTAGGGCAGGTTCAATCTCTTTTAGGTTGGATTTGTACCATCATCCCCGGACCCTTATTTGGTTCATGACCTTATGGAGTTGACGATCTCTTGGATCGTTAAGGGGTGTAACCTTCACCTCGTGATGGTTTACAAGTTCCTTAAAAACTTGTTGGCGACTCTTTTGCTCTATCTTCTTCCCTTTTGGACGCCACCGTACTTTAATGTATGATCACAGTGGGGTTCGAGCTAGTGGGATTTTAAAGGCTTGAAATTATTCCCTACATTATGATTATTTTCATAATTGTTATAATTATTATTAATTTATGATTATTTATTATGTTGCTTGATTTTTATTGTTATTGCTTGATCACGCCTTTTATGCATGTTTAAAGGGAATTTGTACTTATAATCACGCTTAATGAGATAATTAATAATCTTGTTTAGGGTTAATTTGATTATAATTCAAGTGATTGCCAATAATAGTTTATTTGTGCATTAATATTCAACCAACATAGATAAACATGTTTAGGGTAATCCTATTGATTGCATGTTAGTCAGAAAGCGCACATGAATACGATCAGAATAAAGTAGAGGCCTATTATTAGGGCAGGTTCAATCTCTTTTAGGTTGGATTTGTACCTTCTTCCCCGAACTACCAGTCATGGTTCAAGACCTATTAGAGTTGACGATCTCTTAGATCGTTAAGGGGTGTAACCTTCACCTCGTGAACGGTTTACAAGTTCCTAAAAAAACTTGTTGGCGACTCTTTTGCTCTATCTTCTTTCCCTTTGGACGCCACCGTACTTTAGTGTATGATCACAGTGGGGTTCAAGTTTGGGATAACGCTTGAAATATTCCCTACAACGGGTCACCCTCTTTCGAGGGCGAACAGCCTCGTCAGGACCCTCTAAAATCTCCTCAGCATCGACGAATGGAGGCGAGTCCATGCTATGATGGATAAAGTTTCTTTATTAGTTTACTTTATTTCCTAAACTAAGCTAACATACATATTCTAGACCCATTTCGACAGCATAACGGCTGCCGATAGGGAAAAACACGAAAATCGAACGCCACCCATACTTGGGGGCTACGATACCTGCAGTTAAACTCACTAAATGGGGGCTTCTAACACCCACAAAGGCCATCCTATACCAGTTTCAACTAAGCATTCATGGGATTGTATTTCAAAATCTCAAAGAATCAACTACTCTTAGACGAATAACAGTAATATTAACATGATTATCGTCTACCAAACAATTTTGAGGTTTAAACATCGCAAAAATAAGCTAAAAGTATGTTTCGCGCCATTTTTTAACAATTCAAAATTTGCAAAAATGAATTATGAAAGTAATATTGGTTCCATCACTATAATCTACTTCATAATCAGCAAGTGTAACCAAAATGAGCAAGAAATAGAAATAAAATCGAGTAAAATTCGAAGAAAAAGAGCAAGAACGAACTTGAACAAAGAAATGCTCATATAAGGTTCAATACATAACTATTTTTCATGAAATTTGTTGCAAAACACTCCTTAAACATAGTATAACAACATGGAACAAACAATTTCAAGAATAATGGACCGAATCGAAAACCCCCAAATTCAAAATTTAGGGTTCAACGGTTCGAAAATCGTGGGGCTGGCAATCGGGTCAGGTCGGGTCAGGTTCAGGTCGACCTGTTTAGATAAACGGGTCAACACCCTTAAACCCAAACCCGACCAGTTTACATAAACAGGTCAGAAATTCTAACCCAACCTAACCTGTTTATAAACGGGTTGACTAGAACCCGACCTATTTAACTCTGTTTTTTTTTTAAAGTGTGTTTATGGGTCTTAAAAGTTAAAACCAAACAAAATTATTATTTCCCAACTCGAATTAACACACTGTAACCATCAATATTCTAAAAAAATTGAATCATATAATACATATTTACAATCACAAATACTTGTACTACTTCATATAAATTTCGTATTACAATTTTCAACACAAATTAACTTTTGCAAAAAACCAATAATCAATATTCTCCAGCTTCTCTCGGTTGCATTGATTCTTCTTTTCTTGTGCAATTTCATGGTAATGAAATATCAAAATTCAAGAGCTAGAAAGTGAAGAAGAGAAGTTAAGAATATAATCAACCCTCGCCTAATCTACTACCTCTATTAGTGTATTAGTGAAGGAGAAGAAAGTTAGAGGAAAGTGGTATTGAGTGAGCCTTCATAGAGGAGATCAGGAGAGTGAGTGAATGAGCCCCGTGAAGAGAAAGAATGAGGAGATAGGAGGAGAGGCGGTAGAAATGTAGAATCAATTTCATTTAGGGTTTAGTTTATATTTATGTGACTATCTATTGGATTTGGTCGTGGCCCGAAAAATTAAATTTGTTGATGGGTTAAACGGTTTATGATCAGGTTGACCTAACCTATATCTGATCTAAATTAGTTAAACGGGTTAGACGGGTTATATTCGGGTTGAGATTTCCAACCTGAACCCGACCTATTTATTTTCAGGTCAGGTTCGGGTTGACCCAATTACATAAACGGGTTGAAAATTTTAATCAAAACCCATTTATTTCGGGTTGTGTTCAGGTCGGGTAGTCGGGTTGGGTCAGCTTTTGCCATCCCTAGAAAATCGTCCTAATTAATCCTAAATCAAACGAAATTTAACAAAAAACTTACATTGGATTATTGCAGATATAAATAAGGGATGAGATCTACTTCCTTTAGCTTCAAAAAAACAAGAAAATTCGAGCTTCCTAGAGAAAGAAAGGGGCGAAAATGGCAAAGGAAGAAGGGAGAGAGTGCGAAATGAAAAATCGCGCTCAGCGATTTCATTTTGCTGACATAAATGTCGCGCGCAACTAAATCTGTTGCACGTGGCATACCAGCGCAACTCAGAATGATGCACGCGCCTGACCAGCGCGACCCACTGAGTTGCGCGCGGATACTGGTCACTAAAGTGACCGGAATCTTGATTTTGATCTGTTTGATCATTTTTCAACGGTTTTTGCTCGTTATTAGTCGTAATGGCGTGCAAATTATCAAAATCTTTTAAATTTCTTTGCATATTGTAGTTTGTTTTCTTCTTTGTCATTTTTTTTTGCATCATTCTTGCATGCACACCGTGCTTTGTGCCTTCCCTAAGAATACGTTTTGAACGTTTTTCGTATGAGTGTCTTAAGACGTTCCGTGGTGGTGCTTTACGTAAAAGCACCCATAGACAGGTTTGTCATTTTACTGTACAGACGTTACAAATGTCCGGCTTTTCTTCTTTTTTCACGTCCGAAGAAAAAAGGAAGGCGTTGTCATGTAGCGTAAAAATGCAAAAGGCGTATCGTACGACGCAAAATTACGGCGTAGGTGTTGCGTAAAATTTCACTTCAGCTCAAGCTTTGCGAAATCCACCTCTCAGAACTAAAAAGTGGAGGATTACTTTAGGCGTTAGCTCACGAGTCGACAGGCGCGCCGAACCATCAAGAACAAACACTTCTTGATTGGAGCAAATACGGTAGTTAGTGAGCTTACTAGCTTACCGGGCAGTTAGAGTGTCTATCCACCCCCTGTATAAAGAAGCGACGAGACGATGTCGTGCCTATGTAGTCACTTGCCCCCAGTCCTATGGCACGTGTACTCATCTTGTGGACAAAACTGCTGAGAGAGTTGCTGACTTTCTTCCCTCTAACAGGATTTGGAAATATGTCTCCCGTCCTGAGACATGTATTTCTATCTTGTGGACATCCGGCTCGAATACCGGACCATTTCGGCTCAAATACCGAAAACTCTTTTTCATCTTTTTACTTTGTTAAAGTCAGGCTAATGTTTCAATGACATATCGAGGGACTTTAGACCAAAGATGACATGATTGAGAGGAAATCATCCCCTTTTATTCTTTTAAAGCCGATCTCTTCTCATGACTTGACATCACCCAGAACACCTTTACTTGTAAAAGCGTTCTACAATTGCAAAGGGTCAATCTAGATTCTTTAGCGCGTTAAGACTAGGGAAACTTTTTCTAGCCTTAATAGCTACTTGTTTCGAACACTTAGCGAACCAAGGATTGTTTTCGCATCCTTAAACATTTCTGAAAGATTCTCTATTCTTTGAGAACTTCGCAGAATGAGTCTCGAATTTATTTCCTTGACTAATTTGATCATCGTCTATTCTAGACTTGATCAAAGGGGGGCTAACTGTAGACATCTACTTTTGGCCTCCTGTCCCGACAAGAAGTGCGATGACGACAAATAAAACCATCTTCGTGTTAGATTGAAGTGGAGAATGCTTATGGATAATTGGTTAAGCCACAAAACACATAAACTAGCCCAAACTAAATAAACAAAGCTAAGACGAGGTCCAATTAACTAAATCCGATCAATATTAGGCTTAAGCCCGTGCTTAAAACCCAATAATGAGGGATTTAGGAGCGCCTAGGTTAAATTTTAATGCTGCCGCAGGAAAATCCGCGCTCATCTCAATCAATCACGCTGAGCAGGCGCGCACAAATAATTTAGTTGTGCGCGACACTCAGCGCAACCTCTAGAGATGCGCTCGCGGAAGATTCAGATTTTTATGAAAATATAGAATCGAATCTTACCATAATGCCGCGCGCAAGACACTTAGTTGCGTTGCCCATAGCAGCAGAACCAAATCACTTGGGCTGGGATGTTGCGCGCAACACCTGCTATGGAAGAATGTTCAAAACCCTAAACCTACTCATTCCCTATAAATAGAGGCTTAATCCGAGGCTTAAAAACACAGAAAATAACCTAAAACTCTGGCAGAATACTTGTGAACTTGTGCTACCTAAACCCTCTTGTCCTAAACACTCACCCCTTGATCTTTTGTTACTACGGTGGAGGTTCCCCAACAAGAAGGTGTCCATAAGTGTTCTAAACAGAGATCTAGCAAAGATAAGTGGTAAAATTCCCAAGCACTTAGATAAATCATATTTATTTTCTTGTTTAAAGGAACCTTAATTAATTAATTAGTGTTGTTTGATCACCTTAAAAGGACTAATTAATTATTTTCACATAGTATCGTGCGTTAAATAAAAATTAGAATTGGATAATTAATTGTTGGTTGATCACTTAAGCCAAGGCGAAAATTGTTTATTTTCTTGTTCTTTTCACGAATTTCATTAAATAAAGAATAACGGCGTTGCAATGTAATTCCTACGTGAATTAACGTGTGTAAATAAAATCAACTAACTTAGTTTTAGGTATAGCGTTGCATATATTGTTTGGTAATAAAATTGCAAAAAAGGAAGAGCTAGTAGAGGTCGTACTAGGGCTAGAATATCTATTCCTCCTTAAAAGGAATGTTATTTTAGTACCCTCGCTCCCGAACTCATTTCTGGTTTATGTAGACCAATTTGGGCATGGGTAAACTTACGATTCGTGCTAATTATTATTCCATGAACTCCACATGGAAGAAAGGCATGAACGAGATTTATCATTGGCGACTCCTACTTGTTTCTTATTAAAAAAAGTGTGATGAGAGTATCATTTCTAATTCAAGGTCCCCCAAACAGTCAGGAATTCAAATCCTAATACACCCTAACAAGTGTAAGTCCTAGGCTTTTAAGTGGTCATGAGCATCTAAGGAAGGACCCCCTTACAATGGGATCACCCTCCTTACAATGACCATTTCCTTGATGGTACTTGCAATAAGAATTGGGATCCCATCTTGAAGATCGCTTTTCTGGCGTTGGATCCTCGGTAGGGACAATAGGTTTGATTAATCCTCGATCATGGAGACGATCAAAAGCAACATCATAGGTCATTCCAATGGGTGTGAACTCTCTTTCGGGTTTCTTTTTAGATCCTTGATTATCCATGGCTAAGACACCGCTGTGGTTAAAGGTACTAACATTGTTACTAGAGTAGGTGTTTTTGGAAGAAGAAAAATTGTCGTTCTTCTTTACTTTCCAGCCAATGTGGTTACTATTTTTAGTAGCTTTTTACTTTGCGAGGTCATCTTCGATTTCAATACCGATGTCATAGACGGCCTTGAAAGTATTCAAATTATGTTGATATTTTAAATGCTTCGAATACTTCTCTTAGAGATTTTTGGTAAACATCCTTACAGATTCTTTTTCGGTGGGCACCTCAATCATCTTAGCGGAAGTTTCCCTCCACTTATTAAAGAAAGAATTAAAGCCTTCATTCTCTTTTTGTCTTAGCATCTCAAGTTGTCTATAGTCGGTTTCTGTAGACATCTACTTTTGGCCTCCTGTCCCGACAGGAAGTGCAATGACGATAAATAAAGCCATCTTCGTGTTGGATCAAAGTGAAGAATACTTGTGGATAACTGGTTAAGCCACAAAACACAAAAGACTAGCCCAAATTAAAGAAAAAGCCAAAACAAAGGTCAAATTAACTAAACCCGATCATAATTAGGCTTAAGCCCGTGCTTAAACCCTAATAATGATGGACTTAGGAGCGCCTAGGTTAAAACTTAGTGTTGCCGCAGATAAAGTCGCGCGCATCTCACAAAGTCGCGCTGGGCTGCCGCGCGCAACTATTTCAGTTGCGCGCGACACCCAGCGTAACTCTGGAAGATTTGTAATTATTCGGAAATTATACAGAAAATATAAAATCGAATCTTATCATAAAGCCGCGCGCAAGACCAATAGTTGCGTTGCACATATCAGCGCAACTCTATAACTTGCGCTGGGTTTCCGCGCGCAACTTCATATGTTGCGCGCGACACCTGCTGCGGAAGATTGCTCGAAACCCTAAACCTAATCAACGAGCTTAAACCGAGGCTTCAAGAGACAGAAACTAACCTAAAACTCTGGCGAAATAACTTGTGAACTTGTGCAACCTAGCCCTCTTGTCCTAAACACTCACCCTTTCGATACTTTGTTACTACGATGGAGGGTCCCCAACAAGAAGGTGTCCATAAGTGTTCTAAATAGAGATCTAGCAAAGAGAAGTGGTAAATTCCCGAGCACTTAGTTAAATCACCTTTATTTTCTTGTTTAAATGGACTTTAATTAATTAATTAGTGTTGTTTGATCACCTTTAAAATAATTAATTAATTAATTCCACATAGTATCTTGCGTTAAATAAAGACTAGAATTGAATTAAATAATTGTTGGTTGATCTCTTAAGCCAAGGCGAATCTTGTTTATTTATTGTTCTTTCACGAATATTATTAAATAAGAATAACGACTTTTGCAATGTAATTCCTACGTGAATTAGTGTTTGTAAATAAAATCAACTAACATAGTTCTAGGTATCGCGTTGCATATATTGTTTGGTGATGAAATTGTGAAAAAGGAAGAGCTAGTAAAGGCCGTACTAGGGCTAGGATGACGATTCCCCTCTAAAAGGAATGTTATCTTAGTACCCTCGCTCCCGAACTCATTTCTGGTTTATAGACCAATTTGGGCATGGGTAAACTTATGATGTGTGCTAATTATTCCATGAACTCCACATGAACGAGGTTTATGAGTTTTTCCTAAAACTCATTGGCGGCTTGTTTCTTATAAAAAAAGCGTGATGATAGAATCAATTCTAATTCAAGGTCCCCCAAACAGTCAGGAATTAAAATCCTACTACACCCTAACAAGTGTAAAGTCCTAGGCTTTTAAGTGGCCAGGGGCATTTAAGTAGAGTACCCCTTACGATGGGATCACCCTCCTTACAGTTTCCACTTGAATATTACACTTATATCTATCAATGAAAGCGTTTACAATAGCATCCCAAGTAGAGGTTTTCTGTTTATCAAGAGAAAAGAACCATTGTTGACAAACGGTTTCAAGTGATAGAGAAAACAATGTATGAAAAATTTTCTTATTTATCCCCTTAATATTCATTATTGTCTCGAATGCCCTTAAGTGGAAGTAGGGAATGTCTGTTGGCTTGAAATTAGGGATGTCAGTGGCGTTGAACTTCTGCGGAAGAAATTCCTTGTCCACTAAGACCCCTTGGGAGCTAATGCCCTGGAATCTATAGTCATTGGATATTTTGCTCAAGCTTTCTTGCATGAACTCCATTTGTTGTTGCCTTACAGGGTCATTGACTTGAAGGGCTATACTCTTCATTAATTCAGTTAGGTTGGCTACATCCTTCTTGAGTTCATTAACTTCTTCTTGAGACGTCATTATCTTCTTAGCCTTTCTTTTTCGACTAATTAGTTTGTCAAAAAGTAGCACTTGAACTAAGGTGTTGTCCTTGATTAATCGCCCTTCCCTCCTTGACCAAGCGCTGTGGAAAGGAAATTGGGAATATTTACTGTTAATTATTTGACTCAAACTCTATTCAACATGCAATAGATGGAAAGAATAAATATTGTGATATGGAGAAAGCATGTAGAGAATGGAAAGATGATGTAGATGGGGATATATGGAAGAATTAGGAATAGAATGTACCCCCGACTCAAATGATGGAAAGGACAACTTATGCATGAACCTAAGACATGGTCATGGTGACATATTCACAAAGTGTGTGCTAAAACTAGTAAGTGTAGGTGACATACCTTGACTCTTTTGTGAGACCATGGGACTATGTGCTAGACTCGATTAAGGACTGAACATAATTACTGCCATTAATAAACTGATTAAACTGTATTAGGAAATCGATTAGACTGACACATCGTGAAGACTCGAGCAAAATTACAGGTTGTCGTCATACGACAGTACTGTCGCCAGACACTGGCAGCCAACGCTAGACGACGGGATCGATGCCTGGCGCCGGAAACTAGCATGCAGTGTGACGCCACAGTCAAAATCTTTGCACCGTAATGGAACATCAATCTGGCACTACTACAAAAACTAGCAAAGATACTCGTTGTAATATGCTTTAAAGACCACCTCAGATTGGGTCTCTATCTCAAGGGTCTCTTTGATAATGAGACCCGTTCATTAGGGGGGTATGTTAAGGAAAACAAATAGACTCGTTGTTGGTGATAGAGGTTCTGTTATGTATGTTTTGAAATTGATTTTTAGAAGGGAAAGAGACCTGTTACTTCAGATATGGGGTCTTTTTAGTGCCTTTAAACAGACCCAAAATGTCCATTAACGGGTCCCTTTGCTCTGTATTTTTTTAAAAAAAATTAAAAATTATTTTTGCTTTTGATGTGGGTTGCATTTGAATTTTGAAAGTTTTGTTTTCAATCTTCATACAAATTGGCGGAAAAATCATACTACTGGAAGTATATTGTAGTTACACTTCAAGTGCACTATAATAATAATAATGGGCTAAAGTAAAGTTAATGTGGTAAAAAAAATCAACCTACATAAAATGTAATTATATATGGCTAGACTCTACTCTAGGCATCTTACCCTACACCCCTACCTAAACTCATCGTTTAACACCCTTTCCCCCAAATACTCACTTTTACAGTAACTACATAGTAATAACCTTACTGTTTCCCCCACCCTTTTACAGTAACTACATATATATATAACAGCCATTATCATTTCACTTTCTCTCTTCTCACCCATTTTCTACATTTTCTCTCTCTACATCTATTTTTTTGCATTTTCAAATCAGAAAATTTCTATGAATTTATGGAAAAATTATCAAAAAAAAAATTGTTCAGTTACTACAACTAATCAAGGTCGAAATTCAAAGGAGTAAGTGATTTTTTTTCATATTCTGTTCGAAAAAGAGTATAAACCCTAGTTTTAGTAATTTTTTGTTGCATTTGTGTTACAGGATCATCATCGAAGTATAAAACATAGAAAAAGAAGGTATGAACTATTGCATTTTAGTAATTTTTACTAATTTTCGTTTTAAAACTAGTAATCTGAACAAGTTCCTTTTGATTTTTGGGTATGAACTATGAAATATTCCTTTTTCCTTTTTTTTTGTTTTTTTTTTTTGGCAGTTGAAGGAAATAGTTTCAGAGAAGAACATCCAAGAATCTGGAGAAAAGTAAGCATTAATTAAATTAGTTCGTAGTGTTTCTTTTTTACTGAATGTTCATTTTCGTATTAATAAATGTTCATTTATATATTAGTATACAATCATTCACATGTTAATAGATGATTAATATAAATATATTACTACATTTATATATTACTACATAGTCATTGTATTAATGTTCATTCTTTTTCTTAGTTTGGAGTGGAAAATTATTACTACATAGTCATTGTATATATAAATGTTCATTCTTTTTCATAGTTTGGAGTGGAAAGTTATTTTAGATGAATATTCATTTGTATTTTGGTAGATGTTCAATCGTATAAAAGTATATGGTTTTCACATATTAATATACAATTAATAGAATTTTGATAAATATTTATATTTTGGTCATCTTCTTCAAATATTTCATGCTCGGTTAAATTTTGAGTTTCAATATATGTCTTTTTTTTTTTTTTTTTCAGATGCATGTATGATAAATCATATATTGATAGCTTCAAGAGTTATTCACGTATATATTTCATGTTCATTGATTGATATCTTTCATAGGCATTTTTAAACTAATGCATGTTCATTTATATATCAATAGATGTACATTTTCATATTCAATTATGTAAATATGTTCATTATTGTATTAATAGTTGTTCATTCCATATAAATAGATGACCATTTCTACACATATATAAGTTCATTTATATATTAATATATGTTCATTTCCATATCGATCATTTCAATTGTTATATTTTCATATTCTTATGAAAATTGGTTCTTTCAACACTTATTCTTGCTCAAATCTAACTAAAAATTCTTGTTTTTGTCTATTAGTTAAACAAAGAATCATGGATATAGTGAGTTACACCACACGATAGCAAGGAAAAAAAATGTAGGCAACAAAAATAAGGAAATCAAGAATGCATGGATTCGCGCAATATCAACCAATAACACTAGCTTGAATTTTTCGATTTTGGATCGATAATTCATTGTGTATAATAATATGTGTAGAATTGAGTTGTATATTTAATTCAATATTTAAATTTTTGGTGATATACAATTTCTATTTGATTTTAATAAGAAGAAAATAACCTTTTTGTTTCCCAAAGTATTATTACAAATCATATCCTTCAAAAGCAAACATTTAAATAGTATATATATAATACTATTATTTTTTTGACGACTTTGAACCATCATTCACTAACTATATTAGAATATTTGACACTTTATGTTCATAAACACACCTGAACAATCAATAGGAAACTGTACAAAGGTTAAACATTCAGTTCTTGTATCAAGTCTCTCATAGGACCTAATATTTCTACACTTATTATCTTTATAACCCTTATTAGAACAAATAAATCCTTTCATAAAACATGAGTCATCCCTTCGCCTCTTACTCCTCCCAACTCTGATCCCAAAACCTTTCATAAAAGCATACTCATTATACATTTCATAAGCATCATCTTCAGAAGGAAATTGTTTCCCCCAATAATCAAAGTGACTTGCTTCTTCAAAAATAACAGCATCCTCTGTTCCCACTGCAATAATTAAACATGTAATAAATGAATAAATACAGTAGCAATAATGGTCAATAACAATAATGCATTTGATCAATTACAGTAAAATTATCATAAATAAAATATAAATGATCATCTATAATTACATAACTGAACATTATTAATGAAACTACAAAACAGTGATAATCATTAAAAGTTACATGTACAACTTATAATTCCATAAACACAAGTGTATCTATAAATGAACATTTATAATTACATAATTGAACCTTATTACAACAAAACAGAATAACAAATGTTAAACTATTTTTTTTTTTTTTTTTTTTTTGAGGGAACAAATATTAAAATATGTTCACTAGTTAAAATTTATATGAGCGTCTTTAAAAGAATGAAAATCATTGAAATTCACATGTATACCATATATTTTCGTATACGACTACAATAAACCTATAGTTTACTACAGAAACATACATTAAACATAATTGAACAATTACTATTACACAAGTGATCAATTTTTTTTAACTAAGATTATTTTTAAACGACACACCAAGGTGATAAAAATAATCGGTTTAGCAAAATTATAACAACTATAGATGTTCATATAAAACGCACAAAACTGGAAAGACAACAATCAAATAATAAGATTACAATCAAAATTACAAAATAAAAACAATAACACAAATAAGATTCAAATTAGAAGAATAATACAACCAAAACTATGAATTAACTACTATATTAGAATAACAATACCAAAAACAGAGCATTATTATCAAAATTAAAATAAGTAGAACAAAAACTGTGAAATCAAAACATTATAATCGTACAAGTACAATCGAAAAACATAGCATTATCAAAATCGATTCATTGATTATCATTTAAAGTACGAATTACTTACATTGATGTTTAAACGAAACAAGTAATCTAACTCCAATAGGGAAAATTGACTCATAATCATGATCAAATGCAATTGAGTTTGAGATCTCCATGGAAGAAGGGGGAGAAAATTAAAAAACAATGTAGAAAAAAGAGGAGAGAGAAAATAAAATCAGTGAAAAATAGGAGAGAGAAAATTCAAAATTTGATCTATAAAATATATATTTGGTTTTCTTGAATGGAAAATTAAAAAAAAAAACAAAAAACAAAACAAAAGATGGCATTTAGACATAGTTAGTGGGGAGGGGGTGTAGGGGAAGCCGCCTACCCTAGAGTGTAGTGAAAAATTTGTACATAAAATGCAAATTAAAATAAACAAAAAAATAACATTGATGTTACTAAAATATACAATTACAATTACAACATTAAGGCTCAACAAGTACAATTGCTCAAGTTCTCCATTCTCTCTCGTTGTCTGAGAATTTTGTGAGATGAAATCAAGCAAATCTGAAAAAAAATACAAATAATGAATCAATATAAATAAGAATCCTACAAAAAAAACTTGTTTATAAATAAGTTCAATAAATAAAAAAACAAAGAAATAAGATATACAAAAAAATATTGAAAGAAAGCACAACTTCACAAGCAACAATATTACAACCTACAGTACTCTGCATGTATGTTCATTTCAATTTACATCTAACCAAAGATTTATATTACAACAAGTCAACAAAACATCGAATACTAGAACTCGTATAATGATCATACAGTCCAGATTGATTAATCACATATCCAACTTTTTTTTTTGACGGGAAGCTAGCAAATTTTATTAAATCACATCTGAAATCTCTAACATAAATCAATGGAAGATTAGTACAATACAACTATACAAGATATTACCATTAAAAGGGTCCTTCGATTTGAGATACAAAGCTTGCAGAGTAGTAAGACTCGTGAGACAAGAAGCACAAGGAGACCCGTTTGCAAGAGATTGATTACAGTTCAAAACGGCGTCGTTTAACGCAAATTGAGGAACGAATTTTTCGAACTCGGTCTGAGTTGAGATGTTCAAACAACCTTCAGAAATCCACTGAGCCTTGAACCCACAAGAGGTTTGAACCTTGAAGTTTGGTATGAACGAGTCGACGGCTGAGTCGTACGAGTTCCAGCATGACTCGGACGAGTTAGGTGGTGGGTAGAATGAGTGCCTTTTTAAGGGGAGAGAAATAGATTATTTTTACTCCGTACCATTTGAGTGTTTACAAAGTACATTTCTTATTACCATTTGAATGTTTACAGAGTTTTAAATCAAGGTGAGAAGCTAAGGAAGAGGAAGTGACGGCGGTGGATTGGTTTGAAAGAGAGGATGATATTTTTAATTTGGAGTTGGGGTTTGAAGAGTGAGAATGACTTGAGTAAATATCAGGTGAAAGAACTAAGGAGACAAGTCATAGAATATTACAGAGTAGAATATTAAAAGGAAAAGTACTATACGAAATAAAAAAAAAAAAAAAAAGTAATAATTCAATCAAGAATAGATTTAAGAGACCCGTTAGGTTGACATCAGGTCTTATCTCTTTGTTTTTATTTTCCTAGTTTACATAAGAGACCCGTCATATTAAATGTTGGATCTCTTATATCAAACAGATCTGTTAGTTAAATAACGGGTCTTTAATTAGGGATCTCATTTTCAAGTTTTGTAGTAGTGTGGGACTGTTTCCATTATTTTGCTCTAAGGGGATTAGCCTAAAAGTCGTACTAAGTCCAGTTTGATCCATTTATTAGACTTAAGTTATTAATTAATTAATTAAATTAACAAAGTCCTTTTAGTCATTATTTTTATTTATTTAACTCATACACAAGTCAAACAAACGGTTAGGAAAAGAACACATAGAGTATGCACAGCAAATAATGTACAAGTAGTCATATAGTCATGATATGATGCAATGAGTTTGCAACCTAACCATGGCTCTAGTTCTCTAAAGTTCTGGATATGGGTTAGTCAAAGAATGTCCATGGTTATGAGTCTGGATGCACCGCGAGGAAGCCTTACCTTTGGAAGGGTTGTCGCGTGTGGATGGGACCCCGCGAGTTAAACTCGCTTCCATGGTTTGGTGAATTCAACATTCTCGGATGTACCCTTCGTTGCCAGGAGCGTTCAATTAGGTAGATGGCGCATAAATTCCCAAAGGGTTATATCCATATGTAGAACACATATGGGTTTCAGAAAATAAGGAAAAACTCAATCAGGAAGTAAAACCAAGTAAACAGAACTAGAAAACTAGTCGAAACAAGAAGGTAGATTTCTGGCTAGGTAGTGGAAGAATTTAGCGCGGGAAAATAGCTTCGTTGCTAAACGCTGGCCCCGTCGCCAGACAAAAAGCTTGTTGCCTAACGACGACGCCAACGTTAGGCGCCGACGCTGTTTTCTTAGCGCTAATTCCTACATGCCTCAGCAGCTTTTTGTTCTTGAATTTTCCAGTTTTTTCGTAACATTATTTAGATTCTAGTTGTGAAAGATATTTCCCTAGATTCCTACATGTAAAAATCCTATGTTTTAGACTCATTACGGATGGTCTTTCCAATGAGAACCTTTTTTATGCTTATGCCAATAATGTCAATCAAAATTACGCTCATGAAATACTTAGAACTTTTCGAGTCTCATCCACTCATTCTAAATCATTGCCAAAATAAATTTTAGGAATTAAAATAGAAATCGTCCCCAGCGAAGTCGCCAAAAAACTGAAGGGAATATTTCAAGCTATCCCACACTTGAGCCCCACTGTGACCATACACTTAAGCATGGTGGAGTCCAAAGGGAAGGAAGCTAGAGTAAAAGAGTCGCCAACAAGTTTTAGGAACTTGTATCCCGTTCACAGGGTGAAGGTTACACCCATTAACAATCCAGGTAATCGTTAACTCCAATAGGTCTGGAACCATGACTGGAAGTTCGGGGATGAAGGTACAAATACAACCTAAAAGAGATTAAACTTGTCCTAATAATAGGCCACTATTTTATTCTTCTCGTATTCATGTGCGTTTTCTGACTAACATACAATCAATAGGTTTACCCTAAACCTGTTTACTCTATGTTGCTTGAATATTAATGCACAAATAAAACTATTATTGGCGATCACTTGAATTATTATCATATTATCCTAAACAAGATTATTAATTATCTTATTAAATGTGATTACAAGTACAAATTCCTTTTAAATATGCATAAAAGGTGTGATCAAGCAATAACAATAAATATAAACATCAAGAAACATAATAATAATAATAATAATAATAATAATAATAATAATAATAATAATAATAATAATAATAATAATAATAATAATAATAATAATAATAATAATAATAATAATAATAATAATAATAATAATAATAATAAATAATAATAATAATAATAATAATAATAATAATAATAATAATAATAATAATAATAATAATAATAATAATAATAATAATAATAATAATAATAATCATGATACTGACATGATACTAGGAAAGAAATAGGAAGCATTCTTTTAATCATACTTGATATTAGAAATATTAATCCTAAACATGATACATGGAAGCAATAAAACATCCTAACATGATATTAGGAATCAATAAAACAATCTAAGCATGATTTCTATATCAAAAGATCAATAAAACAATTAAAGTACTTACTTTGATGCCTCATACCTCTTTCTAATAACAAAATACACACGTTAGTAACTTCAAGGAAAATATTAAAAATCAATACAATTAAATCAAATAATCGAAGAAGAAATTAGGGACCAAACTCTCATAAATATCAAACCTTTCATGTCTAGGGCGAAGGGAACTTCAAACTTGGTTAGGTGTTTCTAAATCTAATGTATGAGGAATTTTGAGAGAGGGAAGGCTTAGAAAAAGAAAAGAGAGAGAAAGCTTCTAGCTTTTAGAGAGGGAGAGAATATATAGATTGTGTATAGATGATTTGAAAACAGGGAGATATGACCCCTATTTATAAAAAAAATAGCATGGGATCGAAGAAAATCATATTCGAAATAAAACTCCTCCCGTCGCAAAAGACAGGAGCCAGCGCCTGGCGACGACTCCGTCGTCTCGCGCTGGTCCAAAAGTCAACGCGTTTTTCCACGTGTAATTACCTTCAAGACCGGTTTCAGGTAATTATGCGTCCGAGTAGTTTTCGATATAAGATTTATATATTGTATTCTAAATAAAACATTCTTTTAAAAATATGATTAATAGGCCCTCCTCTAGATCATCGGGCCACCTTTGAAAATCATTGGGCCTAATTTAATTTAATCCATAACTTCCTCATAAGTCATCGGAATTGGGCCTATAATATATCATTGGAAAGCTTTTTTCAAGCCCAATCCAACTACACTATTATTGGACCTTTATTATGGACCAAAAAAAATTGGACTAGCTATTTTTCATAAATAGGAGTGAGAAAAGAAATATTTTTAGAAAACAGAAAGAGAAATATTTTAATAAAAACATCCTCATCATTAGACTTTCCACACTTTCACCTCGTTCGATAATCAAATGACGCGAAAGGTATTCATCACTGGGTCTGGTTTTGGGGAGACACATTTGGGTGTCTACCCATGTAATCCCCCGTAATTTTAAATATTTTATAAATGAAAATTTATTTTATTTATAATATTTATTTGTTATTTTTCATAATTTAATTTCAAAAGTTTCAAATTATTAATCTGGGTCGAAAATTATTTGAATAAATTATTTTATGCACCTTTATTCTACAATTTATGTCCACTCACACAAGTCTAACCTATTTGTTTACTTAATCGAGCCATTATTTTTATGAGGCCCAATCTTTCTTTTTACCCTACAATAATTCTCTCCTATAAATACCCCATGAATCTCCAAAAAATTTCCCACACAAAAAGGTTAGTCTTATTTTCATCCTCCTTTGTTTCATTATTTTGCTTAATGTTAATTTAATTTTTTTGGGTTTTGGTTTTAGTATAAAGATTATATTTTTAGTATCAAATTATATTTTAATGGTATAAAGATTATAAATTTCAGATTATATTTATGTTATAAATTTCATATTTTATGAATTATAAACCTAGGGTTTCAATTTATTGAAAATCATGATTTTAGGGTTTTTATGAACAATTGATTTAGGGCTTTTATAGTAATGATGTTTTGAAATTTTGGTGATTATAACTACTGATTAGTTTAACTTAATTCCAGATTATTTTGAACATGTAGATTCGTGTTTTAATTTTTAGATTTTCGTTCGTTAATATTAATCCCGTTTTAATCCCGATCAGATTCTGAACTCATCCGATTTTGATGAAAAAGTAGTGTTTTCCATGTGGAAACAACGTTTTAATAAAGACTCACTATCTTTTAAAGTGAGCACCACCCTCTCGTGGCCAAATTCAGCCTCTAAATATGATTTTCGGGCAATTTTTGATTTTAACGAAGTTTTTTTTTATACTTAAAATATTATCCTTGAGTTTGATTAATAAAATTAATTATGTTTAAAGTTAATTAAGCATAAATATATGTTTTTATTGAAGTTTTAAGTGTTGGAAATAGTTTCTAAGTACTAGTTTTGATGTTTTATAAAGAGGGTTTAATCACCCATTAAAAAGGGAGATTTTAAGGGGTTTTTATATAATTTTCAGATTTTTATTAAACTTTGAACTTGCTGTAATTTCATGTATAAGAGTGTATTTTAAGGTTTTTATGAAGAAAATTTAAAGAACTATATATAAGCCTTTAATTTTAACTAAAGGGAAGGTTTTAAAGTGTTGTTTGATTTGGATTTTGAAGGTTTTAAAGTAAGTTAGTATTGCTGTAAATTTGATTGATTGGGTATTGATTGAGATGTTATTATTTGGCTTAGGAGAGGAGTTTATTGAAGGTGATTTCTAGTTAGTAAAGTGGCATACCAATTCGTTTGCTCAAGGTACGTACAAGTTACGAAACCTTGCTTGTAGGTGCATGTTTAAGGACGGATCGAGAACTTAGTATCATGTATAGGGATGACCGAGTTAAATTGTTTGGTTATACATTGTGAATTTCGTATGACGTGCACTATTTTATATTGCAAGTATTATTTGTGCTCTAATTATGCAAGGTGCGCTTAGAGGCAAAGGTATATGATTGGTGTAATGATTAATTTATTACTCATTCATGATTATGCAAGCAGGATGAGTAAAGGAAGAATTTAAGTCTTCTAAGACGAGGTTAAGGTTTTGGGGTGCCTTATGCACTCAAGGTGTTTATACACCGAGGTAGTAAAGGAATAAATAATAAATGTTGCTTGCCACTAATAAATCAAGAATTGAAATTGAAAAGTTGTTTTACTTGATTGAATTGATATTGGATTGATTGTATTGTTATGCATATGAGTCATCACCAAGTCTAAACCTGTAAATCACGTAAAGTGCAAGATGGATGAGCAATAAACTCTGGATTGGTGCACTTCTGGAGTAATGACAATCAGGGGTTGGGGTACATGGGGTATTAGCCGTGTACTTTTCTCGAGGCCGTCTGATCTACGAGTCTCTTATTTCAAATATTTTCAAAACTAGGAGTTAGGTGAGATCTCATACTAACTACGGTCACGGAGTCGCGCCCGTGGTCGTTGGATGTTTATTGATGTTTCCGAAAGGAGGCATGGGTTTTTTCTTTTATTGATGTTCCAAATGGAGCATGGGTTGGACAACCTTGTCTATTGCGTAATCCAATGAATAAAAATAATGATTTACCTATTATTAATTAATGGAGTCTTAGTAATATAAATAGTTGAGTCGTGTGTTGAGTCTATAATTTAATGATGCATGATGATTGATTATTAGTAGCATGTTATGGATTTCTTAATTTATTTTACAGCTTGTATGTACTCAGCTTTGCTGATTGCGTGCTTTGTGTGTCTTTCTTTGGTCATGGCCTTCGCCTTTCAATGACCCTGTGACGATCCAATTTTTACACTTGTAATATTGGGGAGCAGAATTACCACAGGTTCTTACACATCAGCATTCATCAGGGTTGTGGGATCTTGAGTAGAGAGTTGGTTGTTTGCATTTTATTTCTTTTGCAAGTTTGAATTTATTTTAATTCGATTTTATTCGACACTATTTCTTTTGGGTTTGAATTTATTTGAACACTGAATTTAATCACTTACTACTTTTATTGGGTTTTGAATAAGGGCCTTAATGGTTCCAAGTTGTATGACTTAATTTGGTTTCATTCGTTGGTTTTGAAACTTATTTATAACTGATTTAGTTTTTCCGCTGCTATTTTCTGATAAAGCCTTAACGTTTGAACACGTGGCGGTAACACGCTAGTAATTCTCTTGAATATTGTTCAGGGTCTTCACAGGTTTAAAGAGAGAATTATTGGGGTGTTACAACCCACCCATTCCCTATAAATAGAGGCTTAATACGAGGCTTAAACAGACAGAAATTAACCTAAGCTAAAACTCTGGCAGAAACTTTGTGAACTTGTGTGCTACCAAACCCTCTTATCCTACTCACCCCCTTTACACGTGTTACTACGGTGGAGGTTCCCGGACAAGAAGGAGTCCATAAGTGTTCTAAACGAAGATCTAGCAAAGAGAAGTGGTAAAATCCCGAGCACTTAGATCAATCATATTTATTTTTCTTGTTTAAAAGAATAATAAATTAATTAGTGTTGTTTTATCATTTTAAAAGGACATTTAATTAATAAATTCCACATAGTATCTTGCGTTAAATAAGATTAAAATTGAATAATTAATTGATTGATTGATCACTTAAGCCAAGGAGAATCTTGTTTATTTTTGTTCCTTTCACGAATTTGAATTAAATAAAGAATAACTACTTTAAAATGTAATTCCTACGTGATTGATGCATGTAAATAAAATCAACTAACTTAGTTTTAGGTATCGCGTTGCATATAATGTTTGGTGATGAAATTGTGAAAAATGAAGAGCTAGTAGAGACCGCACTAGGGCTAGAATATCGATTCCCCTTTAAAGGGAATGTTTTTTTAGTACATTCGCTCCCGAACTCATTTCTGGTTTATGTAGACCAATTTGGACATGGATAAAATTAGGATTCGTGCTAATTATCACATGAACTCTACATGGGAGAAAGGCATGGACGAGGTTTATGAGTTTTTCAAAAACTCATTGGCGACTCCCTACTTGTTTCTTATAAAAATCTTGATGACAAGATCAGTTCTAATTCAAGGTCCCCCAAATAGTCAGGTTGAAATCCTAATACACCCTAACAAGTGTAAAGTCCTAGGCTTTTAAAGGGCCACGGGAATCTAAGGAGAAGGATCCCCTACGATGGGAACACCCTCCTTACACACATGGACGTTTTTTTTTTTCACATGTTAGTTTTTTAAAGATGGTAGGTTACTTTAAAGAACACAAGTACTAAATGCAGTACAAAATAACCTAAATGCAGGATTTATATATTTATATGAAAATAATAAAAGACTAAGATACCCTTATTCAATTTTTAGAACTCAATATTCCATTTCAACTTGAACAAAATTCAACTTAAAATTTTTTCCATTTCTACGGTCTACCTTTACTAATCCCACGACATTTTGCTAATCCCATAAATTTTGCTAATCCCACAAATTTCACATTCATTTTTCCTCCCATCTAAGGTAAT
The DNA here is from genome assembly GCF_948465745.1 of Chenopodium album. Lineage (NCBI taxonomy): Eukaryota > Viridiplantae > Streptophyta > Magnoliopsida > Caryophyllales > Amaranthaceae > Chenopodium > Chenopodium album. The sequence continues at coordinate 30,910,925 of NC_137834.1, forward strand.
TTATATGTGTAAATTCGTTTTTTTTTAATACTATGTATAATATTTCGTTCTTTTTTTTTCGGGGGTTACTGGTTACCCCCGAAAATCTTATCCGGGGGGTATTGTTGACCCCCGAAAATATTATCCGGGGGTACTTTTGACCCCCAAAAATCTTATCCGGAGGGTGCCATTGACCCCCGAAAATCTGGTCCGGGGGGTACCATTGACCCCCGGAAACACATCCTGACACCCTGACATGCCCCGAATAAAATCGCATAATATGGAAATATTATTATAATTTGTTTGATTGTTCATCTATAATTAGATTTTGCGGAAAAAAAAATACAACAAATAATTTTCATACCTCAAAAAAATCGTCGTAGTTCAGTTCATTATTGTCCCATGAATTTGTATACCTCAAAAAAATCGTCGTAGTTCACTTCATACCTAAAAAAAATTTCTCAAAAAACGTGGATATTAGCCTTTAATTTTGGAAATTTTATACTTTTTTGGAAAAATTAGAAAAAATAATCTCAACTTTCATCAATTTTGGTACAATAATCCCAACTTTGGATTATTCTGGAATAATCCGAACTTTAGGGGGTCTTCATTTTCTTCAGTCCCAAACCGGTCAACGTGAGTCAACAACCTTTAATAAAAGGTCACCACGACACGTGTCAGTTTGTCATTGGTCCAAAAAAAATAAATTAAAAAAAAAATCCCCCCCCAAAACCACTGGTTCCCCCACCTAAACCACACCCTCCACCAGCCCCTACCCTTTCCTCTAGCCCCCACCCAGCCGGAAATCTCCCCCCCACCCCTCGACCACCATTCCCCACCCTCCCCCTCCCTTCCCCCACCCACGAAACCCTTCCCCCTCCCTTCCCCCCTTCCCTCACCCCGTAAAAACTCCCCCTCCCCTTCCCCCACCCTCGAAAACGGACGGAAACGACAAGGGGGCTTAATTTCCGGCCGTTTTCGAGGGTGGGGGAAGGGGGAGGGGGAGTTTTTACGGGGTGAGGGAAGGGAGGGGGTTTACGAGGTGGGGGAGGTGTTTCGGCTGGGGTGGGGGAGGTTTTCCGGCTGGGGTGGGGTTGTTTTCGGGGTGGGGGCTGGGGAGGGGCTGGTGGGAGGGGGGTGGTTTGGGTGGCGGTTAAGGAGGAAGGGGTGGGTTTTATGATTTTTTTTTTTAAAAAAATTGGACAAATCATGTGCTGACACGTGGCTTTTAAAAAACATAAAAAAAAAATTAACCTTCTCAAAAGGTAACCGGTCATTAGGACTGAAGAAAATGAAGACCCCCCCCAAAGTTCGGATTATTCCAGAATAATCCAAAGTTGGGATTATTGTACCAAAATTGATGAAAGTTGGGATTATTTTTTCTAATTTTTCCTATTATAATTTGTTTGATTGTTCATCTATAATTAGATTTTTCGGAAAAAAATACAACACATAATTTTCATACCTCAAAAAAATCGTCGTAGTTCACTTTATTATTGTCCATGAATTTGTATAGTATTGAATATTAAATAGGATGAAAGGTTGAATAATGGTGGTGATGATTATATAGTTAAGTGTGTAAATAATTAAATAAAAATAAGGGCAAAATTGGAATATAATCATTTTAAAAAAAATTAACTTATTCTGCATTATTGTAGAATTGTACCTGCATGTAGTACTCCCCTTAAAGAATGTTATTATTTTAGTGATTTTAGATGGTAGTTTTTTTTATTAAAGGATGGTAGTTTTTTTTATTAAAGGATGGTAGGTTTTTTTTAAAAAAAAAAAAGAAAAAAAAAATGAGAAGAGAATTCTACTCATATTCATGTGCGCTTTCTAACTAACATACAATCAATAGATTAATCCTAAACATGTTTATCTATTTTGATTGAATATTAATGCACAAAGAAAACCATTATTGGCGGTCACATGAATTATAATCAAATTAACCCTAAACAAGATTATTAATTATCTTATTTAGCGTGATTACAAGTACAAATTCCCTTTAAACATGCATAAAAGGCGTGATCAAGCAATAAAAATAAATATATATCAAGAAACATAATAATAATAATAATAATAATAATAATAATAATAATAATAATAATAATAATAATAATAATAATAATAATAATAATAATTAACAATAATTATCATTATCATAATCATGTTAAAGCATAAAATTATTAGCAAGATCCTAGGCATGATACTAACAAGATTAATAACAAACCCTAGCATGTCACTAAACATATAAAGATCAAAGCTTTAGCCCTAACATGATACTAACATGATGTTAGGAAAGACAATAGGAAGCATCATAGAAATCATAATTGATATTAGAAACTTAATTAACCCTAAACATGATATACTAGGAAACAATAAACATCCTAACATGATACTAGGAATCAAAATAATAATCTAAACATGATTTTTATATCAAAATATCAATTAAACAATTAAAGTACTTACTTCGATGTCTCGTACCTCTTTCTAATAACAAAATACACGCTTTAGTAACTTCAAGGAAAATAATATCAAACAATTAAATTAAATAATTGAAATAGAGATTTGGGACTAAACCCTCAGAAATATCAAACCTTTCACGTCTAGGGCAAAGACAACTTCGAACTTGGCTAGGTGTGTCTAGTGCTAATGTATGAGAAATTGCGTTTGTAAAAAGTTAGGCTAGAAAGAGGGAGAGAGAATAAGCTTTAGCTTAGAGAAAGAGAAGAATTAGAGAATTTTGGGTATTGAAAAACGGAGGTCCAAGGACCCTATTTATAAGAAAATAGTCCGGAAACCGATAGAAAAGAGTTAGAATTCGAAAAGAAGTAAAACACCATCTTGTCGCCAATGACAGAGTTCATCGCCAGGCGACGAGGGAGCTGCACTGCAGCGCCAGGCGACGAACTTGTCGTCAGACGGTGCTAAGACAGTTTTTGCGGATTTTGTTTTTATCATATCTTTTAATCCAAAAGTCCAAATAAGACTTATAATATGTAGTTGGAAATATCTAAAAGTCTAATTTTCAAACCAATTGGAATCAGATTAAAATATTTTGTAGATAAAAAGATATGGCCAAAATAGTGGAAGGATGTCAATTTTGGATAGAGTTTCGTATTCCTTTCATATATTTTTCGTTATAGCTTGGAATTAATATTATAATATATCATTGGAAAGATAATTTTAAGATCTATCCAACCATATAAGATTTGGATAATGATTATGAAGAACAAAAATAATATCTGAATATATTCCATTTCGTACAAAACTAGGATTCTCAAAAGGAGTAGTTTTATTCAATTTCAAACTCTTTGAAACATAATTATCAATCCTAACTCCATTAGGATTTAAGAGAACCTTCTAGAGTATTCTAGAAGACTATAATCAATTCTAATAGCTTTAGAAATGATAATTAATAATAGGCCCTCCTCTAGATCATTGGGCCGTATGTAAGAACCAAACCGGGCCCAGTTTAGTATTTTGGCCATTACTTCCTCATTATTCATTGGAATTGGGCTTATAATATATCGTTGGAAATATATTTTTGATTCCTAGCCAACTACACTATTATTGGACCCTTATCATGGACAAAAATAAACTGGATTGGCTATTTTCATAAAATAGAGCAGGTTTTTGAAAACAGAAAGAAATATTTTAATAAAAACTACCGCAACACTAGACTTTTCACACTTTCACTTCATTCGATTATCATTTTACGCGAAATGTATTCATCACTAGGTTTGGTTTTGGGGAGACACAATTAGGTGTCTACAGAAGCCCCCACTTTGATTGAGTTTGGAGAAACTTATATTTTGAAAACAAAAGTCAAAGAATCGATAGGGACGGAGAATGATTCAGAACATTCTACGATCCTAAATCATTCTTGTATCACCGATACCTCTAAACTAGCATTATTTAAACAGATAAAAGAGTTAAGAAATGCGTATCTTGCACCATCGAGCACGCGTCTCTAAAGTAACCAATTTTTGTTGTGACGACCTTCCACAAGCTAGGGAACGCCATCTTGTTGTTGTTAATGTTCACTCGTCTCTGAACAATGGAGCCTTTTTGAGGATTATTCACTCGTCTCTGAACAATGGAGCTGTTGATGAGATGTCCACGCGTCTTTGAACAAAGAGCTTGATAGGGTTCCCACACGTCACTGAGCAAAAGAGCTTGATGATATGTCCACGCGTCTCTGAACAAAGAGCTTGATAGGGTGTCCACGTGTCTCTGAATAAAAGAGATTTGATGATATGTCCACGCGTCTCTAAACAAAAGAGTTTTGATGATATGTTCACGCGTCTATGAACAAAAGAGCTTTGAATGCTTGAGATCGTTCGGTTGGCTGCGAACAGGAGCTTTGTTGAATGGTTGTATCCTGTAAAAAGCATAAGATTGCCAAAAGACTTTGCTGGTGTTTTTCGTAGGATTAACCTAAGGCTTGATGCCTTTTCTTAGGGTTGACCTAAGACTTATTGACTGACTTGAGGCTGACTCTATGTGAATTGACACGTGTGACTCATGACTCGTGTGTGCATTGTATTGTGACGATGTGCTTGACTCAAAATGCGAAAAAACAAAAAAATTTCGTCATTTTTGTGGAGGGTACCGACTTTCTCCCCAAAAAAGAAAGACGCAAAAAAGAATCGAAGTGTTTGATGGTGCATGTTGAATGAGATTAGTCATTGATGTTGTTTCTCATAGTGAAAGGATTAATTCATCCTAAGCTATCTGAATTGTTGACTTGATGATGAAAATATTTGGGTAACTTAGGCACGGAGGCTAAGCACTTCATACTTTGCAATATAATGATTATTATGATAATGAGTGATGTTAATATGACAAGGCATGCTTCAGTGTTGTGTTAAGATTTCATGACAAAGGGTTCCTAAGGGAATATATTTGGTCATGTTTCTATGATGTGTGTGATAGTGACACTAAAGTTAGGCCGCAAGGGCTAAGTGTGTGGAAAAATATTTAAAGAAGAGTCAAATAATGGTGACTCTTAGGCTAGGTAGGCTAATGATGTTGTAATCCCCTGTATTTTTAAATATTTTACAAATGAAAATTTATTTTATTTATAATATTTATTTGTTATTTTTCATAATTTAATTTCAAAAGTTTCAAATTATTAATCTGGGTCGAAAATTATTTGAACAAATTATTTTATGCACCTTTATTGTACAATTTATGTCCAATCACACAAGCCTAACCCATTTGTTTACTTAATTGACCCATTATTTTTATGAGGGCCAATCTTCCTATTTACCCTACGATTCTCTCCTATAAATACCCCATGAATCCCCAAAAATTTCCCACACAAAAAGGTTAGTCTTATTGTCTTTCTCCTTAGTTTTATTAATTTGTGTAATTATAATTATTGATTTATGGGTTTTGATTTTATTGTTTGAAATTAATTTAATTAGTATCAAATTGTATTTTGATGATTAAACTTTATAATTTCAGATTTAATAAGTGTCATAATTTTCAGATTTTGTAAATTTTATAACCTAGGGTTTTTAATTATTGAAAATCATGGTTTTAGGGTTTTTATGAACAATTGATTTAGGGCTTTTATAGTAATGATGTTTTGAAATTTTGGTGATTATAACTAATGATTAGTTTAACTTAATTTCAGATTATTTTAAAACTTAAATTCGGGTTTTAATTTTTAGATTTCCTTTCGTTAATATTAATCTCGTTTTAATCCCGATCAGGTTCTGAATTCATCCGAATTTGACAAAAAAGTAGTGTTTTCCATGTGTTCTCGTGGCCAAATTCAGCCTCTAAATATGATTTTCGGGCAGTTTTTTTTATTTTAACGAAGTTTTTTATCATTAAAATATTATCCTTGAGTTTGATTAATAAAATTAATTATGTTTAAAGTTAATTAAGCATAAATATATGTTTTTATTGAAGTTTTAAGTGCTAGAAATGGTTTCTAAGTACTACTTTTGATGTTTTATAAAGAGGGTTTAATCACCCATTAAAAAGGGAGATTATTAGGGGTTTTTAAATAATTTTAAGATTTTTATTAAACTTTAAACTTGCTGTAATTTCATGTATAAGAGTGTATTTTAAGGTTTTTATGAAGAAAATTTAAATAACTAGATATAAGCCTTTAATTTTAACTAAAGGGAAGGTTTTAAAGTGTTGTTTGATTTGGATTTTGAAGGTTTTAAAGTAAGTTAGTATTGCTGTAAATTTGATTGATTGGGTATTGATTGAGATGTTATTGTTTGGTTTAGGAGAGGAGTTTATTGAAGGTGATTTCTAGATAGTAAAGTGGCATACCAATTCGTTTATTCAAGGTACGTACAAGTTACGAAACCTTGCTTGTAGGTGCATGTTTAAGGAAGGATCGAGAACTTAGTATCATGTATAGGGATGACTGAGTTAGATTTTTTGGTGATACATTGTGAATTTCATATGATGTGCACTATTTTATATTGCAAGTATTATTTGTGCTCTAATTATGCAAAGTGCTATTAGAGGCAAAGGTATGCAATTGGTGTAAAGATTAATTTATTAATCATTCATGATTATGTAAACAGGATGAGTAAAGGAAGAATTCAAGTCTTATAAGACGAGGTTAAGGTTTTGGGGTGCCTTATGCACTCAAGGTGTTTATACACCGAGGTAGTAAAGGAATAAATAATAAGTGTTGTTTGTCACTAATAAATCAAGAATTGAAATTGGAAACTTGTCTTGTTTGATTGAATTGTGTTTAGAATGTTTGTATTATTATACATATGAGTCATCACCAAGTCTAAACCTGTAAATCATGTAAAGTGCAAGATGGATGAGCAATAAAACTCTGGATTGGTGCACTTCTGGAGTAATGACAATCAGGGGTTGGGGTACACGGGGTATTAGCCGTGTACTTTTATCGAGGTCGTCTGATCTACGAGTCTCCTATTTCAAATATTTTTTTAAAACTAGTAGTTAGGTGAGATCTCATACTAACTAAGGTTACGGAGTCGCGCCCGTGGTCGTTGGATGTTTATTGATGTTTCCGAAAGGAGGCATGGGGTTTTTCTTTTGTTGATGTTCCAAATGGGACATGGGTTGGACAACCTTGTTTATTGTTAAATCCAATGAAATAAATAAATGAGTTAGTTAATATTAACTAGTGAAGTCTTAATAAATTTGATAGTTGAGTCATGTGTCGAGTCTATAAACTAATGATGCGTGATGATTGACTATTAGTAGCGTGTTAGGGATTTCTTTTATGTTTTGCAGCTTGTATGTACTCAGCTTTGCTTATTGCGTGCTTTGTGTGTCTTTCTTTGGTCATGGCCTTCGTCTTTCAATGACCCTGTGACGATCCAATTTTTACACTTGTAATATTGGGGAGCAGATTAACCACAGGTTCTTACATACGCAGCATTCGCATCAGTGTTGTGGGATTTTGAGTAGAGAGTTGGTTATTATTCGCAGTTTATTTCTTTTCATAAGTTTGAATTTATTTAAACTCTAGTTTTATTTATTTACTAATTTTGTTGGGTTTTGAATAAGGGCCTTAATGATTCCAGCTTGTATCATTTAATTTGGTTTTGGTTATTGGTTTTAAAACTTAATTATAACTGAGTTAGTTTTTCCGCTGCTATTTTCTGATAAAGCCTTAACGTTTGAACACATGGCAGTAGCACGCCAGTAATTCTCTTGGATTTTGTTTAGGGTATTTACAGGTTTTATGAGAGAATTATTGGGGTGTTACAGATGTAGGGATCAAGCCCCCAAGTCTAACTTTAAATGAATAGGGATGAGCATTGGAGATCCTTTGATGTGATCATGGTGTAAGTGTGTGAATGTGAATATGAATGCATGTTTATTACGGCAACACCTCATTATGAGGTTGCCTACGTATCCGTTAGAAATATGCCGAACGTAGCTCTAGCCTAACCTTGCACAAGTGTGTGTATACCTCAAAGAGGTCTTTAAAGGGTTGTAATGTGGTTAGGCTAAAGGTTTGAAGAAGAAGGGGATAAAGGTTCAAGACCCTAGATAAGCCCCCAAGGTGTGCATTCTTACTTTTGAAATCTTTATATTTTTATGCTTGAGGTTTTCTCACTTTTAAACTCTCTTTTATTTACATTTTGCTCTCTTTTTTTATTTTTCATTTTTTTTCATATTTGAATCTTCTCTATAAGTGTGGGAAATCCCGATCATGCGGTCTATTACTCACTTGGCATTCATGTTTCTCAGGCACGGTACCGAGCACTCGATAAGAGATGCAATCTGAGACGTGTTCATATCAAAGATATGTTCATGTCAAAGACATTGGAACACTTGCCCTTTTGTACACTTTTATTGTTTCTATTTTTTGCTCTTTTTTTTTTTTAATTTTTGAGTTCTATGTAAAATCACTCAAGCTTTCATATTTAGAATTTGCATAAGTTGCACACTATCCCATCCCAAGGTTAGGTAGATGTGGTTTGAAAAAATGAAGGTCTATCTTTAGACGAGACTCAAAGTGGTTTATCAAGAGAGGAATTATATATTTGAAGGGTGAGAGGTATAACATGGCTACAAGAGGTGCCTCTAATCATGGGTATACCTTGTGCTTAGTTCGGCATGAATTTTTTTTTAATGCGATGCAATGATCATATGCAAGAAATAAAATTCTCATTTTATTAAAGGAAAAGAAAGAATGATCCTACAAAATAAATCTGAGGGAAATTAAAAGGTGTCTAGGGGAAAGGATAAATAAAAGAAATAGAAAAAGAGGTCATGAAATCTTGTCGTTGAAGCTCTCTTGTCTTGTGCCTTATCATCACTCGGTCTTCTTAGCGACTGGAGGTATAGGAAGCTTGTTATTATCGATCAAATATTGGATGGCCTTTTTCAGCTTCCAACAGCTCTCAGTAATATGACCCCTACCTTGATGGTATTTGCAGTGCGCCTTGAGGTTCCAGCTAGCCGTTCTCCTTTCGACTGGTGGATCTTCAAATGGTCCAATAGGAGTTATGAGACCTTTAGCATGAAGGCGATCGAATGTTGTGTCATAACTTATACCAATAGGTGTGAAGTTTCTCTATTGCCCTCGTTTGTTCATGGCAAGGACCTCATCCAAGTTAAACGTGCTAACATTGTTTGAGTGGGTAGTTTTGGAAGAAGAAGGATTGTCGTTCTTCTTTCCTTTCCAGCCACGGTTACTATTGTTACTATTCTTGGCCTTCCTGTTGCTCAGAGGAACATGAAGGTGGTTTGAATCAATGAGGTCTTGGATGCGATCCTTGAGGGTAAAACACTTTTCGGTGGTGTGACCATGGCCTCTATGATATTTGCAATAAGAATTTGGATCCCAATTGGGATATCGTTTCTCAAGTGGTGGGTCTTGACTGGGGCCAACGGGATGAATGAGACCTTGATCATGAAGATAGTCAAAAGCTTCATCGTATGTCATTTCTATTGGTGTGTATTCTTCAATGGTCCGTTTTACCCATGGCTTAGGAGCATTGAGTTCTTCATTAAATCCTTGGTGAGAATTTTGTTTGATAACCATCATTCGATTTGCTAGTCCTTCTACCACATTCAAGAGCATGGCAATGACATCTTGCAGTTTTCGAACGTCTTCTTCTAGACTGGAAAAATTTTCCCCGGTATTATCTAAGAAAAATCTTTCATCCTCCTTAATCATGGCCACTTCATCAATAGAGGTTATATAAGCTATCTCAATCATGGGCTCACCTACAAGTGTGATAAGGAGTGGAGGATCGAAGGATGTTTGATAGATCTTCTGCGATGGCTAGAATCTCGGAAGTTTTATTGTCATCGATTAGGTCTTGAATAGCTTCTTTGAGTTTCTAACACTCCTCAGTGTCGTGACCCTTTCCTTGGTGATACTTGCAGTGTTTATTAGGATCCCACTTAGGTGACATGACTTTTGGAACTGGGTCTTTGATAGGTCTTATGGGCATGACTAGTCCTTTGTGGTGTATCTTTTCGAAAGTTGTTTCATAACTCATGCCAAGTGGAGTGAATACCCTTTTCGACCTTTGGATTAGTTGTTTAGAGGAGTTCGTAGCATGTACTTCGTTAATGGGAGAGGAAGAAGAAGGATGGTCGTTCTTTTTCCTCTTTCACTATTATCTTTCGGAAGGTCATCTTCAATGTCAATGCCTATGTTATACACAGCCTTGAAAGTATTCAAGTTGTGTTGGTATTTTAAGTGTTTTGCATATTTTTCTTGAAGATTCTTGATGAACATCCTTACAGACTCTTTTTCAGTAGGAACCTTAACCATATTAGCGGAAGTTTCCCTCCACTTGTTGAAGAAAGAAGTGAACCCTTTGTTTTCTTTTTGCTTTAGCATCTCAAGCTGTCTATGGTCTGTTTCATCTTGAATGTTGCACTTATATCAATCTATGAAAGCATTTATTATGGAATCCCAAGAAGAGGTTTTCTCTTTATCAAGAGAAAAGAACCATTGTTGACAAAGGGTTTCAAGTGATAAAGAAAACAATGTGTGAAAAATTTTCTTATCTATCCCCTTAATATTCATTATTGTCTCGAATGCTCTTAAGTGAAAGTAAGGATTGTCAGTTAGCTTAAACTTAGGGATGTCATTGGCATTGAATTTCTGCGGAAGAAGTTACTTATCCACTAAGACCCCTTGTGAGCTAATGCCCTGGAATCTATAGTCAATGGAAAGTTTGCTCAAGCTTTCTTGCATGAGCTCCATTTGTTGTTGCTTCACAGGGTCATTGATTTGAAGGTTTAAAGCCTTCAACACCTCAGTCATGTTAGTCATTTCCTTCTTAAGTTCATTGACTTCTTCTTGACTTGCCATTATCTTCTTAGCTTTTCTTTTCCAACTGACTGGTTTATCAAAAAGTTGTACTTGAACAAAAGTGTTGTCCTTGATTAATCGCCCTTCTCTCCTTGACCGAGTGTTGTGGAAAGGGAAGTTAGGGATAAGCTTTTTTTTATTATTTTTGGCTCAAGCTCAATTGAACATGCAATAGATTGAAAGAGGATATGTAAGAGAATAGAAATGGAATGGACCCTCAACTCAAATGACGGAAAAACGACTCATGCATGAACCTAAGACATAGTCATGGTGACATATACATAGTGTGTGCTAACACTAGTACAAAAGTAACCTTAAGTAACACCCAAAAAGTGCTACATAAAGTGGTAAAAGTGTTATTATAGATATTAGGTAACACTTTATTGGGTGATACTTCCGCCCATGTTACCTAATGTCTTATGTAACACTTTTGGTAACGTATGGTAATACTTTCAAAAGTGTTACTATAAACTCTCTTAAGTAACACTTTTTATATTATTAGTATCATCTTTAAAGTGTTACTTTCTATGTCTAATGTAACACTTACTTATCTTTAGTAACACTTTCCAATCATATAGTATCACTTTATCCAACGTTATGTATCACTTTTTCGATCTAATGTAACACTTTGTTGATTATTAGGTAACATTTTTCAATTATCCCTTGACACATAGTAGCACTTTATTCGACATTATGTATCACTTTTGCAAACTAATGTAACACCTTGTTAATTAGTAGGTAACATTTTATTATTATCATTTTTATGACAAGAATTATTTTTATTATTATTATTTTAATTTTTTTTAAACAATTTATTATTATTATTATTATTATTATTATTATTATTATTATTGATTATTATTATTATGAATAATAATTTTTTTTTCAATTATTATTATTATTATTATTTGAAATTTGCAACTTTTTAAATTTTTTAATAAATAATAATAATAACAATAATAATAATAATAATTAATAGCATATGTCAGAAAAAAAAATTAAAATAATCAACATGTACAACAACCACGAATGTGAAATTAATTAACATATACGATAAACAATAATTTGAATTGATATACTTTCATATTTTTTTCAATAAAAAATCCATAAACAATCTAATAATCCAAAAAAAATAAACATCAACTTCAGACACTAGACCACTAAAATCTAAAACAGAAAAAAGAACTATAACAAGCTGCCGCAGTTGACAACATACAACAGCTACGAGCCTATCAGTAACAATAGATAGTCGCAACAGCAGACAACAGTAGCAACAGTTACAACAGCATATAGAAACAACAGTCAGCGGTAACAGCACCACCAGTCAGCGATAATAATAATAGCAGGCAGCATGTCACCTCCTTGCTGAGGAGTTCATCATGTTGTAAGGTTTATCAACTTGATACCAATCATTTTAATCAATTGATTCAAAATTTCTTAAAAATGAAAAGAAGAGAAGATTTCATCCACCAATGCAATCTTTAGCCATGTTAAACTCCTGCACACATAACCAAAAGAAAATCAACACTCCACTAAGCTAAAAACCAACTTAACAACCAATTTCAACAAGAAAATGATGCACCAACTACTAACATTCTTACCTGCTCCAGTGGCGACACTAAAGCCCTAATAACACCACGTTATCCATCTAGAGGGTAATGAGTAGCAGCAACTCAGCAAGAATCATTATCAAACAACACCACGTTGTTCATTTCATCCTCCCACTTTCCCTTACTTCACTTCTGCAATGCCCACAAATAAATAATTAAATAATTATTCTATTTATCTCACATTAAACAAATTAAACAAGGAAACCCATTGTTGTTTTACTGCCAATAGTCCCTTCCCTCTTACTTGCCATAGAGTCCTTACTGAAATCCCTCTCCTTTTCACACTTATGTTCTTATAGCATTCAATCTCCCTAAAACAAGAATCAATTTTTTTTTTAATTGTATAAAAAAATAAATGTTACTATACTAAATGACTAAATGCCAAGCAATAGAGAACTAAAAAGTTTATTAGTTGACAACTCGATAAATGCCCAAATGTTAAAGGATATCATAACCTATATCTCAAACATTAAAACTCATGAATATAATGCAAATGAGAACTAAGAGTAGACTTTTAAAATACTTTCAACAAGTCACACTGTCACATGCATTTAGGAAGGTCTCATGGCATCATAAGAGCCATGACTAATGTCGAAAATAGCCATGGAATCCGGCCCGTACGTAATATCAAGTTGTCAGCCTACAAATAACAAAATATGTGATCCTTATTATCTGTTGTAATAATAGAACGATATCCACATCCAATCCTAACTAAAGACATAGATCTACTAAACTGTACATACCCACATCAGATCACACAACCAATTTTACTTCCAATTATGTTTTCCAACAAGGACACATTCAATAGATAATATAATTAACAACTTAATCCAAAAGATGAAGTCAATAGATTCTTAAAATGATTATCAGGCATACATGTAGCATGAGTAGGTATAGCAATTTATCCTAAAAACATGCTGCCTATGAAGTGTCTACAGATACCAGTCATAGGACTGGGCATCATCAGCTCAAGAAGACATGTATACATCTCCAATTAATATGTATATATGAAGTAACTAAGTTTTGGCTAATGCAAAGATCTCCTGTGATGCAATGACTAAGGATAAGACTTAAAGTAGTCAACTTTATCCATGTATCTTGCTCATATTTAATTTTACACATCTTTCATTTAAACAATGGCATTTCCTAAAACAAACAAATCTCTAATTAGGGTCTGCTTTGCATGGGTGCCGCACCAATTATTGGGCACTCAGCACTTATCAATGTCAAATTACAACAATCCCAAAAGAATAACAAAACGAAGTCAGAATGATTGATTAGGAAAAGTGGAAATGTGATTTTCTTTTCTACATCCTCTTATTTGATTCGAAACAATGATAAATAAAAGTGCTAGACATATGAAAATGAAAGATACCTTATAGTATATCAAAGGGGCATACTTGTAAAATTAAGTGCTACAAAATGAAGTAAAACTTCCAAATAATTATAACATTTGTAACTAAAGATGAAAGAATAGAAACTAAATTGACGCAAGAATTTAACGGAGTAGAATGACGAAATCGAAATTGACGAAATAAAATTTATAATAATGAGAAATGAACAAATCCAAAACATTTAGCAAACCGTATTGGTTATAGAAAAATAGAGAAAATTAGGCAAATTCAAAAGGGGATATTCCGCTTACTAAATTAATAATGAGAAAACCTATACCTGGGTATGAGAAATTCAGCAAATTGTATGGATTGACAGGATCGTAAAATTTACAAATACAATTGAAGAATGAAACAAATTAAAGGGCAAATTCAGCAAAAGGGCAATAGATCCAATATTTAGGGTTCTTCAAGCAAAAAATCGAGATTAATATATAACAGATCACAAATGGAAGTTGAAAAGAATTAACACTAGATTATGAAAAATTGACAATAATGTCTTACCTATGCTTCAATGGAGGAGAGAAAGCCCATGTTGCGAGAAGAGCAATGGCGCAAGACCCTAGACTGGCGGCTGATGAGGGAGGAAGATGAAGGGGCAGTGGTATGGCAGCCGAAACAACAACAGCGGAAAAGGGTGTTTTATTCCTATTGCGGTTAATCGTGATTTGTGAAGATCAAAGTTGAGTGCTATAAATGGTTTTTTTAATTGATTATATATTTTCAATTGATTATATATATGTACTTTTTGTTTGAAAAAAAATTAATATAGGAATTTTTTTTTGAACGAATTTAATAAATGTTCTTAGCAACTAGCCCTATTACTATAAAAAAAAAAAAAAAAAAAAAAAATATACGAAGGGTTACTATAGGCCTATTCACATTTACTTAATTTTATTTCATTTTAGTTAAGCTCTAATCAGTTCAATTCAGTTCACTCCAATCAGTTCAGTTCAGCTCCTAATTTTCTTCTGTCATAAAATATTCATTTAAGTTAAGTTAAGTTCAGTCAGTTCAGCTCCAATCAGTTCAGTTCAGTTTAGCTCCAATCAGTTCAGTTCAATTCAGATCATTTCAGTAAATATGAACAGGCCCATGTGGCTAGACAATGTGACTAGACTCAAGCAAAGACTAAGTTAAGACCTCACATATATGCATTAAACTGGACAGGTTGTGGTATTTTAGTCATAACTTTTGATATGTGACTCTGATTGGGACGAAACCAACGCCACATTAAAGATAAAACTCGGGGCTACATATCCATAGGTTGTAAGACTTGTAACTCTTCCTAGAATTCTGGCTATGACCAAAACAAGTTGACGCTTGTGCAGTATACGAGAATAAAAATCCAGGTTGACTTAAAGGAACTATGACTCGATTTAAGGTATATTTTTTAGCTCTAATTAATTAATTAATTAATTAAAGTCCTTTAGTCATTGGTTAGTTTATTTAAGCATATTTATAAACACAAGTCAATCCAAACGGTTAGTTAGTCACATGATAAGTATGCACAAGTAAGAGATGCACAAGTAGTCAAGTAGTCACAACATGATGCAATGATTTTGCAACCTAACCATGGATTTAGTTCTCTAAAGTTCAAGGATATGGGTTAGTCAAAGAGGGTCCATGCTTATGGGTCCGGATGCATCGCGCGAAAGCCTTACCTTTGGAAGGGTTGGCGCATATGGATGGGACCCCAAAAGTTAAACTTGCTTCCACGGTTTGGTGGATTCACAAACTCGGACGTACCCGTCTTTGCCAGGAGCGTTCGATTGGGTAGATGGAGCGAGAACCCCCAAAGGGTTATGGCCATATGTAGAACACATATGGGTTTTAGTTTAGAGAGAAAAACTCAATAAGGAAGTAGAATCGAGCCAACAGTTCTAGAACCAGTTAAACACAAGAAGGCAGAGTTCTGGCTCGGTATTGGAAGATCACGGCGCGAGACAACATAGTCTATCGCCAGAAAATAATTCTGTCGCCAGACAACAAGGTTGTCGCCAGGCGACGAGGTTATTTCTCAGGCGACGCACTCTATTTCCTCAGCGCTAGTTCCTACATGCCTGAGAAGCTTTCTGTGTTCTTAGAATTTTCCATTTTTCGCAGTATTATTTCGATTCTAGTTGTGAAAGATATTTCTCAAATTTCCTACGTGTAAAAAATCCTATGTTTTTGACTCATTACGGATGGTCTTTCCAATGAGAACCTTTTTTATGCATTTGACAATAACGTTAATCAAAATTACGCACATGAAATACTTAGAACTTTTCAAGTCTCATCCACTCATTCTAAATCATTGCCAAAATAAAATTTTAGGAATTAAAATAGAAATCCTCCCTAGCGGAGTCGCCAAAAACTATAGGGAATATTTCAAGCATTATCGCAAACTTGAACCCCACTGTGATCATACACTTAAGCATAGTGGCGTCCAAAGGGAAGGAAGCTAGAGCAAAAGAGTCGCCAACAAGTTTTAGGAACTTGTAAACCGTTCACATGGTGAATGTTACACTCCTTAACGATCCAGGAGATTGTCAACTCCAATACGTCTAGAACTATGACTGGTGTTCGGGGATGAGGGTACGAATCCAATCTAAAAGAGAAAGAACTCGCCCTATAAAATAGGCCTCTACTTTATTCTACTCTTATTTATGTGCGCTTTCTGACTAACATACAATCAATAGATTAATCCTAAACCTGTTTATCTATGTTGGTTGAATATTAATGCACAAATAAAACTATTATTGGCGATCACTTGAATTATAATCAAATTAACCTTAAACAAGATTATTAATTATCTTATTAAGCGTGATTACAAGTACAAATTCTCTTTAAACATGCATAAAAGGCGTGATCAAGCAATAAAAATAAATATATATCAAGCAACATAATAATAATAATAATAATAATAATAATAATAATAATAATAATAATAATAATAATAATAATAATAATAATAATAATTATCATAATCATGTTAAAGCATAAAATTATTAGCAAGATCCTAGGCATGATACTAACAAGATTAATAACAAACCCTAGCATGTCACTAAACATATAAAGATCAACATTATGTTAGGAAAGACAAAAGGAAGCATCATAGAAATCATAATTGATATTAGAAACTTAATTAACCCTAAGCATGATACTAGGAAACAATAAACATCCTAACATGATTCTAGGAATCAAAATAATAATCTAAACATGATTTCTATATCAAAATATCAATTAAACAATTAAAGTACTTACTTCGATGTCTCGTACCTCTTTCTAATAACAAAATACACGCACTAGTAACTTCAAGGAAAATAATAATCAAACAATTAAATTAAATAATTGAAATAGAGATTTGGGACCAAACCCTCAGAAATATCAAACCTTTCACGTCTAGAGCAAAGGCAACTTCGAACTTGGCTAGGTGTGTCTAGTGCTAACGTATGAGGAATTGTGTTTGTAAAAGGTTAGGCTAGAAAGAGGGAGAGAGAATAAGCTTTAGCTTAGAGAGAGAAAAGAATTAGAGAATTCTGGGTATTGAAAACGGAGGTCCAAGGACCTTATTTATAAGAAAATTGTTTTGGGTGTTTTTGGTCCCTCGGGAGAGTTACAACACGAAGACTGATCCGGCGTGAGCTGTACCTGCAAAACAAACGGAGACACCTGTTGGGTGGTGCTCCGCCTCCGACACACAAGTTAGTAACTTGTAGAGAAAGGAAAAGATGCGGAAATTTAGGTGGGTATCTGCTCGGATTCCAAGCTCAGATGTCTCTATCTCAGGGACTGTTTGTAATAAATGGTAAAACGTGCCCTCAAAAGGAGGGACATCTCTCTATTTATAGGGTCTTTGGGATTTGTGCCCCTGATTAGGTCACTGAACCCTAATCATTGGTGGGCTGCGCCGCTTTGCGGCTTTCTAGGGATTTGGGCCTGAAGGCCGCCTTTTTTCCCTTTAATTTCTGGAGCGACACGTGTCAGGCAGACATTGGACCACCCTGAAGCTGACACGTGTCGTCCTCTGATTGGACCACGTGGCGGGGTAAAATTACCCTAAACATTTTCCCCTCACAGATGTGACGTGGCACGCCACGTGGCATCTGTGACATGTGTCACGCTCCGATTTGTGGTAATTTTACCATCAAGAAGTAACCATTAACCTTCCGAGTAAATTACGAGAATGCCCCTGTATTTACCCTCTATAAATAGCCGTTCACCCTCATCATTTTGTACGTTTACAAAAAAATTTCTAGAGAAAGAACTTTGAGAGAGCAGAAGTCGTCCGTTTGAGTCAAGCGCAAGCAAGGAAGCTTGTACTCCATCAACCCAGCCGGACCCGTCCGTTTTCAGATATCAAATCCAAAGGTACCGTCTCTGCCTCTCTCAGCTCTTTTTCTTGTTTCACCGCTTGTACATATTTCTTGCAATAAATGGATGCATCACCAACACACACGGCACAACCTAGGTTAGAGTCCAGCCGGTCACCTGGGACGGCTGAGTCTAGGACTTGGAGTGCCGTCTCGGGGTGTTGGGACCACCCTTTGCCTTGGATTCCGACCATTTATGTGTTTGTGCAGGACACAATGGCTCGGACTATGCAGACGGCCACCGGTCCGAACTACAGAAGCGAAGGCTCAGGCAGCCAAACGCCTGAGGGAGAAACGTCTGGTCAGGGAGACCAGACGGCTCTGGAGAGATCCCCTTCGCGCGCCCCTTCAACTCCCGTTGATTCCTTTTTGGAAGAGTGCGACCAAGGCGGCGATGAGGCCGTCTCAGCCCCCTTGTCCCAAAATGAGGAGGAGACGGAGAGCGACAGCTCCGCCTCCACCTCTGAGAGCAGCGACGATTTACCCCCGCTTCAGGATAGCAAGGAGGAAGAGAGGAAGAAGTGGAACGAGAAGGACAATCCTTTTAACATCCACGTCTCTGCCAAGGACCGGATCCAAATGGAGGAGAACTTAAAGAACTTTACGCAAATGCACCCGTTAGGAGACGGGTATAGGATCCGGGTGCCGCCTGAGAACGGCACCATCGCCTGGGAGGATGATCAAGAGAACGCCAACAGCTACTTCGGCAATTATGAGGCGGCGTTCAAGGCTGGTCTTCGCTTCCCCCTTCATCAGGCGGTGAAGGCAATATTGAGAGGCTACGGCCTCGGTGTCTGGCAACTTACCCCCAATTCTTGGGCAAACATTTTGGGGTATGTTGCCGCCTGCGAGTTCCAGGGGCTTAACCCCGGCTGAGAGGCTTTTACTAGTATGCATTATCTTAGCAAAAGCCCAGGCGGTTAGAGGGCGTGGTACACTCTAACCACGCATCCCCAATACATGATGACCTTGGACAAGGTCTCCAAATTCGACGGCTGGAAGCACAGGTTCTACCTGATGTCAGCTCCCAGCAGGCGGGAGAATTATGAATTTCGTCAGTATAATAAGAAGCCCGACCTGATGGGCAGGAAGTGCGCTCTTCCCCGGATCCCAGAGGAGGATTTTGACAAGATCATTGAGGCAGAATTTTTCGGCCTCACAAACGCAACCTTGTTGATTTGGGTATTTCATACCCGGCCAGGTGGCCCAATCAGAAAGCGCCACGTGTCCTCCGTATAGGTGCCATTTGGACCTATGGAATAATGACACGTGGAGGGTGGGCTCTTCTCCGTCCTACGTGGACTGAAGGTCCAGCAGGGACCATTCAGGTGGCGACACGTGTCACTCAAAAAGTGCTCCAGAATCCTTTTGGGCACAGTGACACGTGTCACTCAGGCATTGGCCCTGGGATGGCGGCCTTCTAAGGCCCAAATCCCGAGGTGCCGCAAAACAGCGTGACCTAATTCCTGGGTCACCAGATCCTAGGAAGGCACACTCTTCAAAAGGACCCTATAAATAGGGACATTATGTCATTTATGAAAGGGAGAAATTTTTGACAGACAATACGTCACTCATCTCACTTTACCTGAGCTTGGAATCCAAGCAGATAACTTTACTTCCGCACGTTTTATTTCCAAACGTTTGCTGACTTAATCTTCGGAGGCGGACCCCCAACCATCCGGAGGTCCGTTTGCTTTGCCGGTACAGGCGTCCTCAATTGAATCCAGTTTCAGTGTTGTAACTCTCCCGAGGGACAAAAACCCCGAAACATTTGGCGCCGTCTGTGGGGAGAGTACCTCTGAAATGGCTTCACAAGAACCTGTACCAAATCCGGAGGCCATTCGGCCTCCAAACGATGTACTGGTCCAAACGGACCATGACTCAGGTGACGACGCTGATGTCGAAACCTATGTGGATCCAAATGGATCCCTCATCTCTAAACGCATCCGCAGTAAGGAACGGCGAGAGTGTCCCCATGTTCAGGCAAGACCAAGCAAAACTGCTGGTCAGCCAAAGAAGCCCTCGGGGCGGCCGATTGATCCTTCCCAGGCGGCAGGATCAACTCCCGTCACTCGGGATGAGCTAATGTCACTCCTGAGCAGCCTCAGGGGTGAAATCAAGCAGCTCGCCTCAAAGAAGTCGCCTACTCCTAGAAAGGAGCAGTCGACCAAGAAGCCAGCCCAAGCTGGCAAACAGAAGTCGGTCAGGGACCGTCAGCCGACTCCTCATCCTGCTCCTAAGGAGAAGGCCAGGCCCCAATTTGACCTTAATCGGCTCCGTTTCCCAGAAACGGGCGCAAGAAAACCCATCCGGCACATACAGCCGGATGGTAGCAAGAAAACGTTCTCTGACGCTCGGCAATACATTGAGGAGAGGAGAACCCAGCAATCAGAGTCGGCTTCAACGTCGACTTATCATGATAGCTTTCGGAATACCTCTGTGAGGTGTTCCCAGTCTGTACATGAGACCCCAGCAAGCAGCCAAAGGGTTCAGTCTGGGCCGCATGTGATTCAGTCCGCCCAGTACATGGCACAGCCATTGTACCAGGCGCCAGTTGTACCTTACATGCAACCTACCCTCTATGGAGGACAGGCGGCATACGGCTATCAGCCGATGGACTGGCAGCTTAGGCTGCAACACCTTGGAGATCAACCCTCTGCTTTCTCCAGAGAAATAACTGAAGCCGTGCAGCCGGCTAAAGTTAAAAATGTTCTGGTTGGAGCCTATGACGGGACCTCCAACCCAGAGGACCACCTGTTGGCATACACCCACCTCATGTATTTACAGGGGTTGGATGATGCCGCATGGTGTCGTTGCTTTCCAGCCACCCTGAAGGGCATAGCCCAGCAGTGGTTTGGCAACCTGCCGGTTGGCTGCATAAATAGCTTCAAGACGCTTGCGTTCTTGTTTGCATCAAACTTCTCTATGAACATCCCTGCCAAAAAGACAAGTCTTGACTTTGGCAATGTACAGCAGGGAGATAGAGAAGGTTTGCGATCTTACGTCAGGCGGTTCAATCTGGTCCGAATCCAGATTCATGGGCTGTCTGATGAGGTCGCCTTCACAGACTTCTTTAAGGGTCTGAAGGACGGGTCTACTTTTAAGTACGAACTCGTCCGCAAACAAATCTTTACCCTACAAGGAGCCTTGCGAGAGGCGGAAGCCTACATACAGGCGACCGAACTCTGCTCCTCCAATAAGCAGTCAGACCATAAGAAGTCCGACCGGCAGAAAGAGAGTCGGCCTGCTCAACCGGCTCCTAAGCCAGAAGAGAGCAAAAAGAAAAAGCAAGTCTGGGCCATTGATAACTCTGATCAACCGGCCCAAAAGAAGAAAAAAGAGTGGAAACCGTACGTCCCAAGGTACGAATTCCACAAGGACTGCTGCTCCATCCTTTAGGAAATTAAGGATCGGCTAACTCTTGAAAAGCCGACTGCTATGAAAGGTTCCGCTGAAAATCGGAACAAGAACAAGCATTGCCATTTCCATGAGGATGTTGGCCATGACACGAACGACTGCTTTAGTCTCAAGCGGGAGCTCGACCGTCTGGCCGACAAAGGACACCTGAAGTCCTATGTGAAGTCCAAAGTGACTTCAAAAGCAAATCCGGGGCAATCCAAGAAAAAGACTCCCCAGCCTGCTGTGAGTGCCGAAACTGATGAAGAACCGGTGTACACCATAGCAGGCGGATTTGCCTGTGGTGGCCCGACCATTCGGGGTACCAAGGACCATCTAAGAAAGATGGTCAATTCTGTTGAGGAGGGGGATACAGCTAGCACATCCACCTTCCCTAAAGTTGTCATTACCGAACAGGACAGAGGCAAAGTCCGTCGGCCGCATGATGACCCTGTTGTCATTGAGTGTAAAGTTGCCAACCAGCTGGTTGGCCGAATTCTGATTGACACAGGAAGTTCCTCTGACCTCATCAGCCTCAAATGCTTGTCCAATCTCAAGTACAAACCGGATAGCATGATGGAGGTCACCCACACCTTAGTTGGGTTTGGGGGAGGACTTGTGCACCCAGTCGGACGAATTGACCTACCTGTCCGCCTAGGAAGCAGGGGAGACGGTCGGCACATGACCATCCGTTTCCTAGTGGTTGAAAAGCTCACGGCTTACAACCTCATCTTTGGCCGACCCACTCTTAATGAGTGTAAGGTCGTCATAATCCCTGCTCTCATGCTACTCAAGTATGAGAAGGATGATGGAACAGTTGGTTCCCTTAATGGGGACCAAAAGACGGCTCGAGAGTGTTATCTCTCGGACGTCAAGCCTGCGGCCGCATCATCCGGCAGGGGCAAGCAAATGATTGACCTCGACGATGTCGAAGAAGAACAGTCGGCCCCACCAGCCGGAAAGAAAAGAAAGACTGATCAGCTGGTGGTGGTAAAAAAAGAAAAGCAATAGCAATCACTGACCAGGGAACGGTCGGATGATCTTCGTCCCCAGCCTGCTGGTGAAAACATTGATATCCCTCTGGATGACAGCCGTCCAGAGCGAACTGTTAAGGTGGGGACGATTGCCTTTGCAAAGCTGGGTGAAAACCTTCACCAGCTGCTCAAGGAATTCAAAGACATCTTTGCCTTTGAAGTGGAGGAGATGCCAGGCATCAGCCCGGATCTCGCTGTCCACAAACTCGCCGTGGATCCTAAAAAGAAGCCCATCCGGCAAAAGAAAAGAAACCACGGCGAAGAAAAAAGTCAGGCGGCAGTTGCCGAAGTAAAAAAGCTGTTAGATGCCAAGTTCATTCGGCCGTGCAACTTCCCTGAGTGGGTAGCTAACGTTGTGTTAGTAAAAAAGCCGAATGGAACTTGGCGGATGTGTGTTGATTACACAGACCTCAACAAGGCATGTCCAAAGGATAGCTATCCACTGCCTAAGATCGACAGTCTGGTCGACTCAACAACCGGGCATGCCCTGATGAGTTTCATGGATGCCTATTCAGGTTTCCATCAGATCCCCCTGTGGAAAAAAGATCAAGAAAAAACGGCATTCGTCACTGATCAGGGGTTGTTCTGTTATACGGTGATGCCGTTTGGTTTGAAGAATGCGCCTGCTACCTTCCAACGAATGATTAATACGGTCTTCATTAATCAAATCGGAAGGAACGTAGAGGCGTACATTGATGATATGATAGTCAAATCCAAACAGCAGGCGGATCACCTTGCTGATCTCCGAGAAACATTCGCCACACTCAGGCGGCACAAGGTCATGCTTAACCCAAAAAAGTGTGTCTTTGGTGTTGAGTCTGGGAAGTTTCTCGGATTTTTGATTGACCAAAGGGGAATAGAGGCCAACCCTGAGAAAATACAGGCGGTGATCGACATGCAGTCGCCCCGTACTGTGAAGGAAGTGCAAAAACTAACAGGTTGTCTGGCGGCCCTGGGGAGATTCCTCAGCCGTTCAGGCGACAAGTGTCTCTACTTTTTCCAGGCAATAAAAAAGAAGACAAACTTTGAATGGGGGGATGATGCAGAGGCGGCCTTTCAAAGGCTAAAAACTCATTTGCACTCTTTGCCGAGGCTTGTCAGCCCTTTGCCTAAAGAGAAGCTCTTCATGTACTTAGCCGTCTCTGATCATGCCCTCAGTGCCGTCCTCTTAGCTGAAAGAGACGGCATCCAGCGCCCGGTGTATTTCATAAGCCATGTTTTGAGAAACGCGGAGCTTCGGTACCCCATGGTTGAGAAATTCAGCCTTGCCCTTTACATGGCCATCAAGAAGCTTAAACCTTACTTCTTGGCGCATGCGGTAGAGGTCTATACTGACCAACCGATCAAACGGCCACTCACAACCTTGGAGTCTTCTGGACGAATGCTCAAATGGGCGATTGAAATGCAAGGATTAGAAATCACTTACGAACCAAGGAAGGCAATAAAGGGACAAGCATTCGCTGACTTTATTGTCGAAATGACAAGGCCGGTTGTTCCGGACAATACAGACCAGGTTTGGAAAGTGTATGTGGATGGGAGCTCCACTGTGAACGGCTGTGGTGCGGGGATTATCTGTCAATCTCCTGAAGGAGATAAGTACAAATACGCACTACGGTTCAAGTTTCAGGTCTCTAATAATGAGGCCGAGTATGAGGCCCTGCTGGCCGGCATCCGGTATTGCAAGGCGGCAGGGGCGAAGAAGATATCCGCCTGCTCTGATTCTCAACTGGTCGTACTCCAAGTTAATGGAACGTACGAGGCCACTCATCCGGCCATGATAAAATATTTGCAGGCGGTCAAGAGTGAAGTTGGGTCACTTAAAGAATTTCATCTAACTCAAGTGCCCAGGTCTTCAAACAATCAGGCGGATGCTCTGTCCAAGTTGGCATCATCCGCCTCTTGTGAAACGCCTCGGTCAGTCTTCTGGGAGGTCATGGAAAAAAGAAGTATATCTGAGGAAGACCCCATTGGAATTCTTGACCGAAGCTCAACCTGGATGGACAGCATCCGGGCCTATCTTGCAGACGGCACGCTCCCTGACTCACCACGGGAGGCGGCTGTTCTAAAAAAACGAGCAGCTAACTTCGAGGTGCGACAAGGAGAGCTCTTCAGGGCTGGCTTTTTGAAACCCCTGTTGAAGTGTGTTACCCCTGAAAAGGGGAAGGAAGTTCTCGAAGAGTTGCATTCGGGATTCCGCGCCTCCCATATAGGCGGCAGATCCCTCGCGGCCAAGGCCAGGCGGCTTTACTTTTGGCCAACTCTGGAGTCGGATGTCATGGAAATGGTGAAAAAATGTGACAAGTGCCAAAAGTTTGGCAAGCTCATCCATCGTCCGGCTACAGACCTGACGGCCATCCACAGCCCAATACCCTTTGCCAAATGGGGCATGGACATTCTGGGGCCATATACAACTGCACCAGGCGGCAAGCGCTATATATTGGTGGCTGTGGATTACTTTACCAAGTGGGTAGAGGCTGAGGCAGTAAAAAACATCAAGACTAAAGACGTCATTTCCTTTATCTGGAGGAACATAATCACTCGTTTTGGGGTGCCCATGTCTATGGTTTTTGACAATGGTCCTCAATTTAAGACGCCTCAACTCAAGACTTGGCTGGGAGACCAGGGGGTCTCAAGCTTCTTCGCATCAGTCGGCCGGCCGCAAGCAAACGGCCAGGTCGAAGCCTTCAACAAGTTAATCTCAGACGGGATTAAAAAGAAAATTGAGCGGGCTGGTGGCCTTTGGGCGGATGAATTACCACACGTCCTTTGGTCCATCAGAACGACTGCTAAAGGGGCAACGGGAGAAACCCCATTCCTAATGGTGTATGGTGAAGAAGCTGTTCTGCCCATTAAGCACTATGAGCCGACCCTTCGAATCATGTTGTATGATGAAGAGGCGAATTGGGAGGCCATGCGCCTAGCATTGGACTCACTTCCAGAGCGCAGGGGCAATGCTGCCTTGCGCCATGAGATATACCTTCTGAGAATGACTCGGGCATACAACAAAAGAGTACACAAGCGTCCTCTCAAAGTGGGGGACTTTGCGCTACGGAGAATGGAGGCAGTCGGTAAGGCGAATGGTAATAGGTGGGGGTTGGAGGAAGATAGGAAGGGCTGTCAGGGTGTTCCGACAGCTCACTTCGAGGCACTCTCATTGAGCCGTCTGAATAAACAGTCGACCCGTCCGAATGGTAGAAAACTCCATCGGAGCTACACTGCCTTGCTGTTCTTTTGGTCCTGGCCATAGTGTCCTGCACAGACACGGAAACGGTCGGATTCGGAGAAGTTCGCAAAGCAGGGTCTTTGGCCAAGCATTCGGCACTGCTAGTTCTAGATTCAGCCGTCCCCGGTGACCGGCTGATCACTATCCTACGCCGTGCCGCATGCAATTGGGGAGCCATTTTTTCGAAAACAAAGAAAAAATGAAGAGTAAAAAGAAAATACAGGCGTTACCTTTAGAAGAAGGGAGAAAGACGCCTGGTTGACTAAAGAACGGTCGGACTGTTGGCCGAGTGTCGGATGCTTGAAAAACGCTTAGGGAATTTTGAGATTCTTTAAGTCAAAAAGTCCAAGATTCTCCAGAGATTCACCAAGGTGTGAATCCAAGGGGGGGGGGGGGGGGTCAAACCTTACTATTTATAGGGGGGTAAAACCCTAATTTTTTCCCTCCAGTAATTTTTGAATCTGACCACTCAGATACTGACACCTGTCACAGGAGTCACGTGCAATGCACGTGACCCCTGTGAGGGGCAAATGATTTGGGTATTTCATACCCGGCCAGGTGGCCCAATCAGAAAGCGCCACGTGTCCTCCGTATAGGTGCCATTTGGACCTATGGAATAATGACACGTGGAGGGTGGGCTCTTCTCCGTCCTACGTGGACTGAAGGTCCAGCAGGGACCATTCAGGTGGCGACACGTGTCACTCAAAAAGTGCTCCAGAATCCTTTTGGGCACAGTGACACGTGTCACTCAGGCATTGGCCCTGGGATGGCGGCCTTTTAAGGCCCAAATCCCGAGGCGCCGCAAAACGGCGTGACCTAATTCCTGGGTCACCAGATCCTAGGAAGGCACACTCTTCAAAAGGACCCTATAAATAGGGACATTATGTCATTTATGAAAGGGAGAAAATTTTTACAGACAATACATCACTCATCTCACTTTACCTGAGCTTGGAATCCAAGCAGATAACTTTACTTCCGCACGTTTTATTTCCGAACGTTTGCTGACTTAATCTTCGGAGGCGGACCCCCAACCATCCGGAGGTCCGTTTGCTTTGCAGGTACAGGCGTCCTCAGTTGAATCCAGTTTTAGTGTTGTAACTCTCCCGAGGGACAAAAACCCCGAAACACTTGTCAACCGGGGAAACAATAAAAGTTCCCAAGAACTGGATCCCCAAGAGCGCCTGGCTCAGGGATGAGTGTTTCCTAGCCGCCTGCGGGCTAGGACACATGTTTACCAGACGTATGCGCCTGAATTTATATCCGCATGTAGTGCTTTTGTATCGGAATTGATTTATGGTACTGACCAATCTTTCTCTTTTTTACAGAAGAAGCTTTAGATATGTTGCAGACGAAGAAGACTCCCAAGCGGTCCTCTGCAGTCATCCGCAAGGAGCTTGCAGAAAAAGCTGTGGCCGCACTCAAGGCCAAGGTAAAAACGCCTGACCCTTTCTTATTGGTCTCAAAGATTATTTTCCCCGGATGCTAACTTTAACTTGGTTATTTTCGCAGGGGGGAGAGGTTGGAAAGACGTTTGAGAAAAATCTCAAACGGGCTAGGGAGGAAACCCCCTCCATTCTCAACAAAACCAAAAAATCCACCTCCGCCTCAACTCCTGGCGCCTCAGCCGGGAATCAATAAATGCGGATAGCGGGGCGAAACAAGAGGGTAGGCGGCAGCTTGGGCCTCGACCTCGTCAACCCCGTATCAGCGACCGGGGGGTTCACCACGCCTGCAAGCGGTTCCCGCTTGGCCGGCTCTGAAGGTAAGAACCCTTTTGAATCCCCGCTTGAGCTGGGGTGGCCTTTGCGGGTGAAATCCCACTCTCAATAGACGTCATCTTCAGACGGTCGGCAACAGATAGGTGCTGCCTTAGTTTCGCACTCATCACGTATTGATTATGGTGCAGATCAATCTCCCCGCTGGCCAGACGTCCAGAAGCATGCCAAGGCCATGCTTGACGCCGTCCGGAAGAGGGATAAAGACAACATCCCTGGGATAGAGACGTTCAATCTGGAACGCATTCTATCCCTTCTGGATGAGGTAAGAGACTTGACAATTTTATTTTTTCCAAGTGTTTTACCCCACCTGCAATACTCATACCGCTTGCTTTTTTGCAGGCTATGCTGCGAGTTGACGGGCTCAAGCGTCCTTATTCCCGCAAACGGGAAGAGGTAAAAAGGGCCAAGAAGTCCGCCTCAAACGCTGATAATGTTGCTTTATACTCAACTATCGTAAATGAACTTGAAACTAAAACAATCATAATGACACAGGCGTCAAAAATCCAGCAGCTGGAGGCGGATCTGAAGACGGCCTACCAACGGGCGGGCGATGCTGAGATGGCCCAGAAGAAAGCAGAGGAGGCTCAGAAGAAGGCGGATGAGAGCCTCAAGAAGGCTAATGAGGCGCTCAAGAAGGCCCAGGCGGACCTTGGCACACTTCAAGGTGTTTCTGAAGAGAACACCAAAATGAAGACCAAGGTTGAAAGGCTGGAGAAGGAGGCTGCTCAGGCTTAGAAAAACTTTGCAGCAACCCTGGAGGCGAAGCAAAACCGCCTGGTTGCTGAGAGTGATGCTGACAATGACGCCCGTATGAAGATCGCCTGGGCTGCCTTGTACCCAGACGCGGATTACAGCATCTGGGCACTGGCTCACAGCTATGCCGAGTACGTGGTGTACTTGAGAGACAGAGGTGAGCCAGAGCCTGAACCCTTTAATGCCTGGGTCAACTCCAACAATGAGCTCCCCGCGCCTAAGCTACCTGGTCCAGGTGTAGCACAAGAGATTCCCTCAGATGATGAGGAAGAGGGCCAGGAGGCACCGCCTGCAGGCCAGAAGTGATCTTTCAGCGGCAGTATGCTAATCTCTTTTATCTTTTCTTTGATTCTGCGGCAGTATGCCAAAACTTGCTTTTCCGGCCTGCGTGCCGAGTATCTTTGTATTTACCGGCTGTGGAGCTGGGTTAATCCCACTAGCTTGAACCCCACTGTGATCATACACTAAAGTACGGTGGCGTCCAAAAGGGAAGAAGATAGAGCAAAAGAGTCGCCAACAAGTTTTTTAGGAATTTGTAAACCGTTCATAGGGTGAAGGTTACACCCCTTAACGATCCAAGAGATCGTCAACTCCATAAGGTCATGAACCAAATAAGGGTTCGGGGATGATGGTACAAATCCAACCTAAAAGAGATTGAACCTGCCCTAATAATAGGCCTCTACTTTATTCTGCTCGTATTCATGTGCGCTTTCTGATTAACATGCAATCATTAGGATTAACCCTAAACCTGTTTAATCTATGTTGGTTGAATATTAATGCACAAATAAAACTATTATTGGCGATCACTTGAAATTATAATCATATTAACCCTAACAAGATTATTAAATATCTTATTAAGCGTGATTACAAGTACCAATTCCCTTTAACATGCATAAAAGGCGTGATCAAGCAATAAAAATAAACATCAAGCAACACAATAAATATCACAATAATAATCATGAGTAATAATTATAATCATAATAATAAAATAAACATCAAAATAATAATATTCATAATCATCATAATATAACAATTACAATAATCATAATCATGTTCATGTTAATATTAAGGCACAATAAACATAGCAAGATCCTAGGCATGATACTAACAAGATTAATAACAAACCCTAGCATGTCACTAAGCAATAAAAATCAAATCTTTAACCCTAACATGATACTAACAATCATAAATATTAGGAAGAACATAGGAAGCATCGTAACAATCATATTTAATATTAAAAAATACCCTAGACATGATACTAGGAATATCATAACAACAATGTAAACATGATTTATACATCATAATATCAATTAAAACCATTAAAGTACTTACTTTGATGCTTCGTACCTCTTTCTAATAACAAAATACACGCGTTAGTAACTTCAAGGAAAGTAATAATCAAAACAATTAAATTAAATAATTGAAAGAGAGATTTGGGACCAAACCCTCAGAAATTAAACCTTTCACGTCTAGGGCGAAGGCAACTTCGAATATGGCTAGGTGTTTCTAGATCTAATGAATGCGGAATTTTGTATGAGAAAACAAAGTTTAGAAAAGAAAGAGAGAGAGAGATGAAATAATCAAGAAAACTTGATGAGGATTGGTGAATGATTAAGAGAGAATTAGAGAATTAATGATTGCGAATGAAAACTTATTGTAGGTGAGAATTCGTGAGAATTGGTGAATGAATGAATGTAGATGATTGGTCCCTGAAAACGGAGTTTTTAATACGATATTTATAGAGAAAATCAGCCAAAAAAGATAATTTAACAAAACAGAGTCTGACGCTCAGAAAACAGAGCTGGCGCCAACCCTGGCTAGCTGGCGCCAGGCACCAGCACTAGCGCCAGACGCCAATGGCTAGCGCCAGGCGCCAGGCCTGGTTCCAGGCGCCAAGGCCTGAGGTCAGACGCCAAGCTTAAATTTAACGCGTTTTTGAAAATCCGATAAGTTTACCGTACTGGAGGATAAAATAAAATAATATAATTTCTTCGAAAATGCTATTTGATTTTAAATAAAACTCTGAAAAGTCAACAAAAGTCAATTTATCAATGCTAATTGAATTAGGAATGAAAAGAACCTTCTAGAAGAATCTAGAAGACTAAAACCATTCCTAATTGCATTAGGAATGATAAATCATATTAGGCCCTCCCCTAGATAATTGGGCCGCATATAAAGCTCAAACCGGGCCCAGTTTGGTAAATTGGCCATAACTTCCTCAATATTCATCGGAATTGGGCCTATAATATATCATTGGAAAGGTCTTTGCAAGCCCTATCTAACTACACTACTATTGGACCCATATCATGGACCAACCAAACTGGATTGGCTGTTTTCTTAAAATAAGTTTTCAAAAACAGAGAGAAAAGAAAAGAATTAAAACTTTCCGCAACACTAGACTTTCCACACTTTCGCTTCATTCGATTATGATTCGACGTGAAAGGTACTCATCACTGGGTTTGGTTTTGGGGAGACACAAATGGGTGTCTACAGCCCCAATTGGGATAGAAAGTGCAACTTTGGAATAAATAACCTAAGTGAGAACTTCAGCCGGTGACCGACTGATGCCCCAGGGCATCCGGTATTCGGTTACTTATCGCTCTTCTCAGATCACTCTAGTCAGACGGCTATGAGTTAACCAACTCGGTCATTCAATTTCTGCCGTCTACATAGGTACGTAGAACCGACACATAGTCTGCTCTCTACGACGATTGCACCCGGAGGGGTGTCGCCGGACGCCTTTGTCCATGTTGGGACAGGCGATTTTATAAAATGAGCAACCATCCGGCCATTTTAGCCTTTGGTCTTGTTTGAGACCGGTTGTATAGCCACTAAGCGTTTTTGTGCTTAGTTTTTAATCGGCGCATTGGCCGAACGTTATCGAATTAAACTAAGTATCGAACTTAGTTAATTAAACAGAAAGTCCGTCTGGGTCATTACCCAGGCGAACAGACAACTTTTAAGTAAAACTTGCAAAATAACGAATCCATCTGAGTACTACCCAGGCGGGAAAACAAAACAAATTTGCGAACAAAGTCTGAATTCTCATTAATTGACTTGTGTTTACAAAAAATTTACATTCTCATAAGTAGTACTTTTTCAAATTGTCTACATTCCAAGTTCTAGGCAGGCGCCGGCCGTCTGGAGTTTCCAGGCGTTAGGTGCCGTCCCTTACTTCTTCATAGATCCGGTAGGGGCCATTCTAGTTTGGAGTTAGCTTCCCCAGCTCATTGGCCCTACCGGTTGCCTCCATTTTGCGTAACACTAAGTCGTCAACTTTCAAGGGACGCTTGTGTACTTTCTTGTTGTAGGCTCTAGTCATTCTCAGATGGTAAATCTCATGACGCAAGGCGGCATTGCCCCTGCGTTCTGGGAGTGAATCCAATGCCAGGCGCATTGCTTCCCAGTTTGCCTCTTCATCATATAGCATGACTCTAAGAGTCGACTCGTAATGTTCGATGGGCAAGACGGCTTCAGCACCGTAAACCATGAGAAATGGGGTTTCACCGGTTGCCCCCTTCGCTGTTGTCCGGATGGCCCATAGGACATGGATTAACTCTTCTGCCCATAAGCCACCGGCTCTTTCTATTTTCTTCTTGATGCCGTCTGAGATGAGTTTGTTGAAGGCTTCAACTTGGTCGTTTTCTTGGGGTCGGCCGACAGATGCAAAATAGCTTGAGATCCCCTGATCTCCCAACCAAGTTTTTAGCTGAGGCGTCTCAAACTAAGGACCATTATCAAACACCATAGACATAGGTACCCAATACCGGGTGATAATGTTTTTCCAGATGAAGGAAATCACGTCTGAGGTCTTGATGTTTTTAACCGCCTCAGCCTCCACCCACTTGGTGAAATAATCCACAACCACGAAGATGTAGCGCTTTCCGCCTGGAGCAGGCGTGTAAGGACCTAGAATGTCCATGCCCCATTTTGCAAATGGGATAGGGCTGTAGATGGCCGTCAGATCAGTAGTCGGGCGGTGAATAAGTCTGCCAAATTTTTGGCACTTGTCACATTTCTTTACCAACTCCTTGGCGTCTGCCTCAAGAGTAGGCCAAAAATAATGTCGTTTGGCTCTGACGGCTAGGGACCTGCCGCCTATGTGGGAGGCGCAGAATCCCGATTGCAGGTCTTCGAGAACTTCCTTCCCCTTTTCTGGGGTGACACACTTCAACAGGGGCTTAAGAAACCCCGCCTTGAAGAGTTCTCCATTTTTCAACTCGAAGCTTGCAGCTCGCTTCTTCAGGACGGCTGCCTCCTGTGGCGAATCAGGAAGTGTACCGTCTGAAAGATAGGCCCGGATGCCATCCATCCAGGTAGAGCTTCGGTCCAGAATTCCAATGGGATCTTCATAGATGCTTCTCTTTTCAAGAACTTCCCAAAAGACTGACCGAGGCGTATCATGGCAGGCGAAAGACGCCAGTTTTGACAATGCATCCGCCTGGTTGTTTTCCGACCTAGGCACTTGATTCAACCGGAATTCCTCAAGTGCCCCGACCTCTTCTTTGACTGCCTGAAGATATATAGCCGGATGAGTAGCCTCATAGCTTCCCTCATACTGGCTAACAACCAATTGGGAATCAGAGTAGGCGTCAATTTTCATGGCCCCTGCCGCCTTACACATGCGAATGCCGGCTAGCAGGACTTCATATTCCGCCTCATTGTTAGAGGCTTAAAACTTGAAGCGTAGTGCATACTCAAATATGTCCTCTTCAGGAGACTCGTAGATTACGCCTGCACCACAGCCGTTCTTTGTAGAGCTCCCGTCTACGTACACTTTCCAAACCTGGCCGAGATTATCCGGAGCCACCGGACGGGTCATTTCAACAATGAAGTCGGTGAACGCCTGACCTTTCACTGCCTTTCTTGGTTCGTAAGTGATTTCGAGACTTTGCATTTCAATAGCCCATTTCAACATTCTCCCGGATGACTCCAAGGTAGACATTGGCCGCTTGAGTGGCTGGTCGGTGTAAATCACCACCGGATGTGCCAAAAAGTAAGGCTTCAGCTTTTTGAATGCCATATACAAAGCAAGGCCAAATTTTTCAACCATGGGGTACCGGAGTTCAGCATTTTTGAGAACATGGCTAATGAAGTAAACCGGGAGCTGCACGCCGTCTTGTTCAGCAAGGATAACGGCACTGAGGGCATGATCTGAGATGGCTAAATACATGTACAACGTCTCCCTAGGCAAAGGACTGACCAACCTAGGTAGAGAATGTAAATGCTCTTTCAACCTCTGGAATGCCGCCTCAGCATCATCCCCCCATTCAAATCTGGTCTTCTTCCTGATTGCTTGGAAGAAGTAAAGGCATTTGTCGCCTGGCCGGCTGAGGAACCTTCCCAAGGCGGCCAGACAACCGGTGAGTCTCTGCACTTCCTTGACAGAACGGGGTGACTTCATGTCTATCACCGCCTGTATCTTTTTGGGGTTAGCCTCTATCCCCCTTTGATCAATCAGGAATCCGAGAAACTTCCCAGACTCAACACCAAAGACGCATTTCTTTGGATTTAACATGACCTTATGCCGCCTGAGGGTGGTGAATGTTTCTCGGAGATCAGCAAGGTGATCCGTCTGTAGCTTGGATTTGACTATCATGTCATCAATGTACGCCTCCACATTCCTCCCAATTTAATTAATGAAGACCGTATTAATCATCCGTTGGAAGGTGGCAGGCGCATTTTTCAAGCCAAACGACATCACGGTATAACAGAATAACCTCTGATCAGTGATGAAGGTCGTCTTCTCTTGATCCTTTTTCCATAGGGGTATCTGATGGAAGCCGGAGTAGGCATCCATAAAACTCATCAAGGCGTGACCGGCTGTAGAATCGACTAGACTGTCGATCTTTGGAAGCGGGTAACTGTCCTTTGGACACGCCTTGTTGAGGTCTGTGTTATCAACACACATGCGCCAGGTCTCATTCGGTTTCTTAACAAGGACCACATTGGACACCTAGTCGGGAAAGTTACAGGGCCGAATGAACCTGGCGTCTAGCAGCTTTTTGACTTCGGCAGCTGCCGCCTGACTTTTTTCCTCGCCGTGGTTTCTTTTCTTTTGCCGGATGGGCTTCTTTTTGGGGTCCACGGCGAGTTTGTGGACAGCGAGATCTGGGCTGACGCCTGGCATCTCTTCCACTTGAAAAGCAAAAATGTCTTTGAATTCCTTCAGCAGAAGGTGCAAGCTTGCACCCAAGGTAGCATGAGCAACCGTCCCAACCTTTACAGTACGTTCTGGACGGCTGTCATCCAGAACGAGATCAATGTTTTCACCAGCCGGTTGGGGACGAAGCTCGTCTGACCGTTCACCGGTCAGTGATTGCTATTTTTTCTCTTTCTTCACCTCCACCAATAGAGGTGCCTTTCTTTTCTTCCCAGATACTGGTGGGGCAGGTGCTGGGTCGGCATCCTTGACATTGTCAAGGTCTATTGGTTCCTGGCCGCCTGGGGCCACAGTGTCTCTGACGGCTGAGAGATAGCACTCTCGGGCCGTCTTCTGATCCCCATTCAGGGAACCAACAGTGCCGTCATCCCTCTCATACTTGATGAGCATGAGAGACGGGATGATTACTGCCTTGGCTACGTTGAGGGTTGGCCGGCCAAGGATAATGTTGTAGGCGGTCAACTCCTCAACGACCAAGAATCTGACGACAATATGTCGTCCTTGGCCCTTCTCTCCCAGCCGGATGGGTAAGTCAATTCTTCCGGCTGGGTAGACCATCCCACCCCCAAAACCAACCAAGGGGTGGGTGACCGGATGCGTGCTGCTGACGTTGTATTTCAGCTTTTGCAGGCACCGGAGGCTGATGATGTCTGATGAGCTGCCGGTGTCAATAAGGATTCTTCCAACCAGTTGGTTGGCAACCTTACATTCAATGACGACCGGGTCATCATGCGGATGGCGGACGCTGCCCCTGTCCTTCTCAGTGATCAAGACGTCTGGGAAGGAGGTGCTTGCAGACGCCTGCTCATCATCATCCTTGTCCATCTTTCGAAGATAGCTCTTGGTGCCCCGGATGGTAGGGCCACCACAGGAGAACCCGCCTGCTGTTGTGTAGACCGGCTCCTTGTCGGTATCCGAGCTACTAGCAGGCTGGGGGGTAGTCTTGGATGACTGACCCTTGTTCTTCTTCTTTGCCCCGGCTGGGGACTTGGAAATGTAAGGCTTCAACATCCTCTTGCCAGCCAGACGGTTCAACACCCGTTGCAGGCTGAAGCAGTCGTTGGTGTCATGGCCAACCTCCTCATGGAATTGACAGAATTTGTTCTTATTCCTTGACTGAATGGAACTTTTCATTGGATTCGGCTTCTCTAGGGACAGCCGGTCCTTGATTTCCATGAGGATGGAGTTGCAGTCCTTGTTAAACTCGTACTTAGGAACGTACGGTTTAAACTCTTTCTTTTTCTTCTGGGACGGCTGGTCAGAGTCATTAACCGCCCAGATTTCTTTTCTTTTCTTGCTCTCTTCTTTATTTTTGGCCGGCTGAGCAGACCGACTGTCTTTTTGCTTGTCGGACTTCTTGGAGTCCGACTGGTTACCAGGCGAGCAGAGGTCGGTAGCTTGAATGTAGCTTTCCGCCTCCCTCAGGGCCGCCTGTAAGGAGAAAGCCCCTTTTCTGACTAGGTCGAACTTAAAGGTCGACCCGTCTCTCAGACCCTTGAAGAAGTCTGTAAAAGCTACCTCGTCAGACAGTCCTTGAATCTGAATTCTGATCAGATTGAACCGCCTGACATAGGAGCGCAACCCTTCTCTCTCCCCCTGCTTAACAGTGCTCAAATCAAGGCTTGTTTTCTTAGCAGGGATGTTCATTGAGAAGTTGGAAGCAAACCAGAAGGCGAGCTTCCTGAAATTGTCAATGGACCCGGCTGGCAAGTTGCCAAACCATTGTTGGGCAATGCCCTTCAATGTAGCCGGGAAGCATTGACACCAGGTGGCGTCGTCCAACCCCTGTAGGTACATGAGGTTGGTGTATGCCATAAGGTGATCTTCCAGGTTGGTGGTACCATCATAGGTCCCCACCAATACATTCTTAACCTTGGCCGGCTGTGCCGCCTCGGTTATCTCCCGGGTGAACGTAGAAGGTTGTTCACCCAGGCGTAGCAGACGGAGCTGCCAATCCAGTGGCTGGACATTTTGATATGCCGCCTGACCCCCGAAGAGGGTCGGCTGCATGAAGTGAGGGGGATACTGACCGTAAACCTGAGTAGGTACATACGGCACAGTTCCAATCATCTGAGGGCCAGAATGGACGGTATTACCACCCGTCTGGCTCTCATGCAGGGAGAGAGCATTCCCTGCAGAAGTATTGTTGAAGCTGTCAGGAAAGTTCGACGTTGAAGCCGACTTAGACAGCTGTTGATTTCTCTTCCGGTTGATTATTTCCCGGGCATCAAGAGATGACTTTTTACTTCCCACCGGCTGTTGAGTCCGGCGGGTGTTATTGTTATTCCTCTTAGGAAGATGAATCTTGGACCAATCAATGGTCCCGGCTGCCTTCTCCTTTGGATGGGGAGTTGGCTGCCGATCTTTGACTGACTTCCCCTTTTCCAGAGGAGCCTTCTTGGCCGACTGACCTCTGCTTGGGCCAGCCCGGCTCTGGGTGATCAGCTCTTTAATCTCACCCTTGAAACTTGTCATGAACCTCATGAGTTCGTCTCGGGTGACAGGTGCTGATCCAGCGGCCGTATGGGTTTCCCCCTCCGGCTGCCCAAGGGGTCGACTTGTACCCGCCTGGGAGGCACCCCACTCCAGAATATCTCTGGGCCGGATGCTCTTGATTCTGAGCGAGCCATCATCGGCTATAAAGGTTTCGACCTGAGGATCCTCATCCTCCTGGTCTGTAAAGACTTCTGGGTCATCGCCCAGACGGTTAGGGGATGGTACAGACTCTTGAACCATCTTCGAGGTACTCTCTCCACAGACGGCGCCAAATGTTTTGGGTGTTTTTGGTCCCTCGGGAGAGTTACAACACGAAGACTGATCCGTCGTGAGCTGTACCTGCAAAACAAACGGAGACACCTGTTGGGTGGTGCTCCGCCTCCGACGCACAAGTTAGTAACTTGTAGAGAAAGGAAAAGATGCGGAAATTTAGGTGGGTATCTGCTTGGATTCCAAGCTCAGATGTCTCTATCTTAGGGATTGTTTGTAATAAATGGTAAAACGTGCCTCAAAAGAAGGGACATCTCCCTATTTATAGGGTCTTTGGGATTTGTGCCCCTGATTAGGTCACTGAACCCTAATCATTGGTGGGCTGCGCCGCTTTGCGGCTTTCTCGGGATTTGGGCCTGAAGGCCGCCTTTTTTCCCTTTAATTTCTGGAGCGACACGTGTCAGGCAGACATTGGTCCACTTTGGACCACCATGAAGCTAACACGTGTCGTCCTCTGATTGGACCACGTGGCGGGGTAAAATTACCCTAAACAAAAATATTCCGAAAACCAATAAAAAAGAGTTAGAATTTGAAAAGGAGTAAAACACCATCATGTCGCCAACGACAGAGTTCGTCGCCGGGCGACGAACTTGTCATCAGGCGGTGCTAAGACAGTTTTTGCGGATTTTGTTTTTATCATATCTTTTGATCCACAAGTCCAAATAAGCCATATAATATGTCGGTTGAACGCTCTTGAAGTGTACTTTTCAACCAAATTGGAATCAGATTAAAATCTTTTGTAGATAAAAAGATATGACCGAAATAATGGAAGGAAGTCTACTTTTGGATAGAGTATTCTAGAAGACTATAATAAATCCTAATAGCTTTAGGAATGATAATTAATAATAGGCCCTCCTCTAGATCATTGGACCGTATGTAAGAACCAAACCGGGGCCCAGTTTAGTATTTTGGTCATAACTTCCACATTATTCATCGGAATTGGGCTTATAATATATCGTTGGAAAACTCTTTTTGAGCCCTATCCAACTACACTATTATTGGACCCTTATCATGGACAAAACTAAACTGGATTGGATATTTTCATAAAATAGAGCATGTTTTTGAAAACAGAAAGAAAGATTTTAATAAAAACTAACCGCAACACTAGACTTTTCACACTTTCACTTCATTCGATTATCATTCGACGCAAAAGTTATTCATCACTGGGTTTGGTTTTAGGGAGACACAATTGGGTGTCTACAATTTTCAGAAAACTTATCACAATTAATATTGCTAATCCAAGAAACAAGCATGGCAATAATTGTGTTCCAATCTGATTGTGTGCACGGTGGAATAAGCTCGATGATTGTTCCATCTAAGAACTCAAATTTCCTTCGAGATTCTAGCGCCATATGAATATCCGCGGCCCAATCATCATAATTTATTATCTCCGCGTAATCAAGTTGGAGGTTATAAAATCACTGGGTCGATCTGTGTACCAAGATAAAAAGGAGAATTCGGTTCCATTTTTTACGGTGGTGGTGGCGGTGGTGTATCGTTGACCATGATGTGTTTTGATTAATTTTTAAGAGATGGCTCCAATACCATGAGAAATATTTGTGAGATCAAGCTTGAGTTTATTCATCAATTAGCCAAGAATATAAATCGAGTACAAAACATTATAACCTTAGGAAATATACCATATTCTATCCTAGGCAAAAGATATCATATCACAACTTAACATAATTATCATATCTTCACATAATTCTATCTTAACATTTTCTTCCTCTAGCTAGCTATTATCTCTAATATTCCTTTATTATTACTTAAAGTCACATCTAAAGCCTCATCTTATGATACTTCTATGTAATCGCGACTACCTAAGACTTCCATTAATTTATGATTAGGTTTCTTACATTCATTAGCATAATGTTCTTATCCTCCACAAGACCAACACTTGCATGTTTTCTTTTTCTCAGGGCAATATGTTGCATTTCTGAAAAACCTAATTGGTTTTCTATACTTGTGTTTATAGTACTTCTTCTTATAGGCTTCTCCACTTGATCCATCAAATTTATTTTTCTTATAATTCCTTTTCTTATTATAGTTTTTTTTCTTTCACATCCATAGTTATATATCACTACAAGAAAATAACCTTTTCGTAGCGATTATTTTAACCTTTAGTATCGATTGTAATTGCAACAAAAAGTTTTCCCAACGAATGGTCATTCGATACAATATCCCCCGTTGCCTTAGCCTTTAGTAGTGGTTTTCAATATCGCTGGGGTTGACCTCAATAATCGATACGAAAAACTCTATCCAATCGTGGTGATTATTGTAGCGATTACAATCGCTATAAATGTTTAACTCATTTTCTTAAAAAAAAAAAAAACATGCGTATGATCTTTACAAGATTCGACATGCAACCTCAAACTCTTATATTAAATGTTTCACCAATAAGCTATGACATATTTTATGTATTCTTTGTCAAACAATTTTTATATATCTAGTGTTGAAAAGGCTTTTCGTATCAATTTTTAGGATTTAGTGGCGATTGTAAATGATACGATTTCTCAAAGTTATATAAATGTGTAAAAATAGTGTGGATATGTATTATTATGTTTTTCGTATCGATTTTATATGGGAAAACCATGGCGATTGTAAAAATGATACGATATCCTTAATTATTTCACAAACATACTTGCATATTGTAGCGAATGTACAATCGCTACGAAATAATCTCTACGAAAAGAGATTTTTCTTGTAGTTATTTGGGAAATCCCAACAAGTGAGAAATTGTCTCTTCATTTGTTGAGTTCCTGCAACCTCTCTACATTTCTTTTCAATTCACTTTCTTAAGAAGGCAATCCTATTACCTAAGTCATCCCTAGCTAAGAACCTCTCTATATTCTTGATACTTTTCACTAATTTCTTCATTAAGATGACTTGAACATTCCAAGATTTGTTTCGTTTTCACCAATTTTATAATAATAAATAAATTTCAAATTCCATAATATAGTTCTCTACATATTTCATATTACAGATGGACAAATTACTTAACTTTCTTTGATATTCCATTCTTTTCTCATTAGGATCAGCTCTAGGACCAATAAATTTCAACTCAATGTATTGACATAGTTGTCTAAACATTCTAGTAGGAGATTCAATTCATCAGCTTAGTGTAGTTTTGACTTCTTCCTCTATACCATCATACCAATCTTCTACACAACCATAGAAACTATGTTCGATATAATTTAAGAAATTTTCATAATTCCATTCAGTGTTTAGATTAAGTACACTACTCATACTCTTTTTCCATTGATTTAAAACATATTGTTTATCTCTTACACCATCTATTTTAAGCTTATAACCAGTTTCACTTATAGGTTCAAGAGTTACTTCTTCCTATTTTGGAATTTGGTTAGGCATAACCTTGATACTAAACCAGGTAGTCTTCCCTGGTATGTATCTTGGTCGTGTACAACTTCCTTCTCCTTGGTACCTAGGTCTTTGGATAACATTGTTTACATTATTAATGTTTTCATTAATAATTCTTCTCCAACATCATTATTATCCATTATTCTTTTACCTAGTTTATTTTCATCTTTTGTTGGACAACTTCTATGGGTAGAAAGTCTAGATCATTTAACTTCATTGGTCCCATTTGTTGATATAAAAACTCTTTCTCTAAAGTAACATAGTTATTTTCCTCTATTTCATTATCAGAAGCAATTCCTTTTTCGGAAATTAAATTTATGATTTCGTTAAGCTTATCAGGGTCTTCTTTTTTATCGAATAAGACTTGTAATTCTTTAAGCGTTTTCTCCTGAAGATGATGGCTCATTTTTAGCTTCTTTGTTTTTTTTCTTGGTTACTAGTTGGTCTTTTAGGGAGTGATACCGTAAACTTCTTATTTTTATCTAGATTTTGAAAAGGATATTTTTATTTATAAGGAATAATTTTTTCTTTACTAGGTGATACTTCTTTGTTAAATTGATGTCTAACTTCGTTTGTTAAAGCAAGTTGTACTTGTTTAACTTGTTCTTTTAGCTCATCACTTAAATTTTTATTAGTCTCTGATATTGTTGTTAATAGCTTATGTTCACTGCTCATGCAACGACAAATGTATGTTATCAACTTCTACTTTTACAATATAATAAAGGACTGGACCAAAATTATTAGTATTTTCAGGTATATGATACTAGTGCTTAAAATCAGGCTTCTTACACTCAGTAGAAGGTCTAGTATTTTCCAGTGTTACTTAATTGTTAGTAAATTAACTATTTAGATTTAAATTATGCGTATGGCTCTAATACCAAGTCGACACAGCTACTAAAAGTAAGATTGAAATTTTTAAAAATAGTTATTAACAAGACAACTAGTAAATTTGCTTAAGAAAAATAAGGTTATTTAAGATCTTTCACTAGATATTATTTTTATACTGCTGAACTGTAATTTTCTACCACTGAGACTATTAATTATATTATTGAAGTTTGACAAACTTAATAGCTTATTTGAAATTTTCTCTGACTATTAAATTGAAATCAGCTATCTACTACTATGAAATAACTTAATAGTATTGAATAACAAGTTTGTACTACTAGGACTTAAAATACTACCACTAAGAACTACAAGAATACCGCCGTTCAAATTTATTGCCACCACCATCATTTCAAGCAAATTGACAATCTTGCCCTTACTATTTTTTTTCCCATTTTCATTCTCTAACATTAGTCGATAAACCACAACCGTATCAACCACCACCTTCTACACCGCACATCCACAACGACGGCGAAAGTCGACGAGAAATGGATAGTGATCGAGGTGGTGTGATGAAAAAAGTATCAAGGATCAACCAAAGCTCCACGGTAACCGGTTTTGACCTCCGGTTACCGTGGACGTTAACCGGTTTTGGGCTCTGGTTACCATGGTCAACTGGAGGTCAAAACCGGTTACCGTCCACGGTACCCGGAGGCCAAAACTGGTTACCATGGACGGTAATCGGAGCCTAATTCAAAAATTGCTCAATTTTCTTAAAAAAAATTTAATATGGTGTGGCC
Organism: Chenopodium album; assembly: GCF_948465745.1. Lineage (NCBI taxonomy): Eukaryota > Viridiplantae > Streptophyta > Magnoliopsida > Caryophyllales > Amaranthaceae > Chenopodium > Chenopodium album. The sequence goes on from NC_137834.1 coordinate 30,953,174, forward strand.
GGTAACCAGAGGTGAAAACCGGTTGCCCACCACCGGTAACCGGAGGTGAAAACTGATTACCGGCTGCGGTCAACCGGATTTGGTCGCCGGTTAGGTGTTGGAAACCGGTTTTCACCTCCGGTTACCACCCACTTATTTCATAAAAAAAAAAAAGAAAATCAGAAAAAAAACTAATCGGAAACTACTTACCTCCTTTCCAACCATTCCACCGTAGCTGTCGCCGCCGCCGATGTCTAAGTCCACGCTGCCTCCACCGCCTGAGCTCACCGCTGCCTGAGCTCGCCGCCAATTGCTTCTCGGTAAACCCCAAATATGTGGTTGTGGAGGTTGTGTGGTAAAAAAGGTGGGTGGTTGGTGTTTGAGGAAAGAGAAAAAAAAAAAGGGTGAAACATGGGTTTGGGTTTAGTAAGGAAAAAATTGTCAGTTTGCTCGAAATGATGGCGGTGGCGATAAATTTGAACGGCGATTTAGCATTTCACAACAACAGTGGTACTACTTTGATTTACGAAATACTTTAGATATTTATGGTTTGCGAAAAGTCTGAATTACCCTTCGTTATATATTTTCTCATTATCTCATACATCATAGACTTTGATTAGTACTTTACTCTTGTGGGTTGTGGGTTGTGGCTTACAATACTCATAGTCATTCCCCATCAGACAATTATCCAACTTTTCGTATTCACCATCTCACTTTAACTGCTGTTTGAATTTCACAATTCAAACACTGTTCAAAAATTCACGAAAATTGATTTAATCTTTGTATGAATCTCATAATTTTTGCGGAAAGACGAATGATTCTCACTGCAACTCCAAACTCTTTGAAACTATGAAATCAACGTTACGACCCTGTAGCATCGTTGTTGTTGCCGGCAATGTCAAGAAATCTCAATCCACTAAGGTACATTTATTTTTATTTTTAATAATTGGTGAGTAATTTGCTAATTAAATTGCATGTCAGCTTGATTATGGAGGAATATCTGTTTACTTAATATTTGAGGATTGAGTTGCATTTGTTTGGGGAATAATGATTAAAATTGTTGGTAAATAATCTGTACAATTTTAGGATGTTTGGAAATGATTGCCTATACATTTTTATTTTTTAGGATGTTTGGATTTTTGGAAATGAAACTAGAATATTACTGCCTGTTATATCCTATTTGTTCTTCACATTTGAAGGCGAGGATCTAATTAAAAAACAATGAATCGTAGTAAGGGGAAACAATTATAAAAGTGACTAGATGAAGCCCGTGCGATGCACGGTTTGTTTGAATTATTTTAAACATTTTTTTTTTATGTGCTAAAAATATATACAAATATATTAAAATAATAATTACCATTTATCTTCTATTTCAATTGAATCTCCAACTTCGTTTACAACCATGTCAACCACACTTGTAGGACAAAGTGATATACGAAACAAAAAAAAAAAAACAATTAAAAGAAATTAGTTAAGCAAATGATAACACTTTATAATTTTTTTAAAATAAAAATACGAAATATGTAAAATATATACCGGGGAGTGTTGCATTACTACGGAACTTATCTAAATGTTGCAATTGAACAAAATCAAATCTATACAACGGAATTTTATTATTAGCAACGCCTTTGACAGTTGTATTTTGAACAACACGATATTCATTCTTGTTAGGTACAACAGAAAAATATCGAATTGTGTAAACTTTGTCTTCAACCAGTTTAGAGCGAAATTGTTGGACAAATTTTCCTTTATTGAAGAATGGGCATAATCACCCTACATATGCAAAAAATATTGTAAGTTAAAATAATATGGTAAGTTACACAATAAATTTTCAAAAAAGAATTATATATTATGGATTTTCAAAAAATTATGGATTTTGCCCAATCATATGATTTAATTTTGGCTAATACTTGGTTTAAGAAGAGGGATTCACACTTGATAACTTTTCGGAATGGAGCAAATGCAACTCAAATAGACTTCCTGCTCACAAGGAGCATAGATAGACAAAGTTGCATAAACTGTAAGGTTATCCCAGGGGAGAGTGTGGTCACCCAACACCGGCTATTGGTAATGACTATTCGTCTGAAAGAGAAGGCGAAGAAAAAAGTTAGACAAGAAGAACCAAGGATAAGATGGTGGACCCTAAGGGATGCAAAAGCTAAGGTTTTTACAGAAAAGGTAATTGAAGAAGCGGATTGGGATGGAGAGGTGGATCCGGACAAGACTTGGTTACGAATGAAGAACTGTTTCCTAAGAGTGGCCAAAGAGGTCTTAGGGGAAGTAAGGGGAAGAACTTCGGTACAGAGAGATACTTCGTGGTGGAATGAAGAGGTGAAAGCAGTAATTAAGCAAAAAAGGGAATGCTATCAAGCCTTAGGAAAATGTAGGAGTGATGAAACCTTTGCAGCGTATAAGGAGGCTAAGAGTAAGGCAAAGGCAGCTGTTCGCCAAGCAAAAGAAAAGGCATATCAGGAGGTTTATGAAAAGCTTGATTCCAAGGAGGGAGAAAGGATCATTTATAAGATGGCAAAGAGAAGACAAGAGGCAAGGAAGGATATTGGCATGGTGAAGTGTGTCAAAGATAAGAACCAAATGGTCCTAGTGCAAGAGGAGGGCATCAAGGACAGGTGGAAGGGGTACTTCGATGAATTATTTAATGGAAGTAATGGAGTTGTGATAGGAGATACCTCTATGAGTGATGAAGAAATCAACATGGAGTATGTGCGAAGGATTAGGAGAGTAGAGGTGGAGATTGCACTGAGGAAGATGAAACCTAAGAAGGCGGTTGGCCCTGATGGGGTACCGATAGAGGTGTGGAGGTGTTTGGGTAAGATTGGTATTGATTGGTTAACAAACCTTTTCAACAAGATATGGACGGCTACAAGGATCCCACAAGATTGGAGGAAGAGCACCTTGGTCCCGGTTTATAAAAACAAAGGAGACGCTCAAGATTGTTCTAACTATCGAGGAATTAAGCTTATGAGCCATACTATGAAGTTGTGGGAAAGGGTGATTGAACAAAGGTTGAGGGCATGCACAAGCATTTCAGATAACCAATTTGGTTTTATGCCTGGGAGATCTACTATGGAGGCAATCCATTTGATAAGACAAATGATGGAGTTTTATAGGGTAAAGAAGAAAGATCTTCATATGGTCTTTATTGATTTAGAGAAGGCATATGACAAGGTGCCAAGAGAGATACTTTGGTGGGCAATGTTGAAGAAAGGTATCCCACGAAGGTATGTAGACCTAGTTAAGGATATGTATCGGGATGTGTCAACAAATGTGAGGACATGCGGAGGGTTGACAAAAGATTTCCCTATTACAATCGGATTGCATCAAGGGTCTGCATTAAGCCCTTTTCTTTTTGCAACGGTTCTAGATGAATTAACTAGACCAATTCAAGATGAGGTTCCATGGTGTATGCTGTTCGCAGATGATATCGTTTTGGTGGATAAGACTAAGGATGGGGTTAATGTCAAGTTGGAGCAATGGAGGCAAAGGTTGGAATCTAGAGGGTTTAAGCTAAGTCGGAGTAAGACTGAATATTTGGTATGTCGTTTTGGCACTCAGAGGGGGACAAGCAATGAAGTGGTGAGTTTGGATGGAAAGGATTTGACCATGAGTGAATGTTTTAAGTACCTAGGGTCGATCATCCAGAAGAATGGTGACATTGATCAAGACGTGACCCACAGGATTAAGTCAGGGTGGCTTAAATGGAGAGCGGCCACGGGAGTGTTATGCGACCGCAGCATTCCCTTAAAGTTGAAGGGAAAATTCTACAGGACTGCCATAAGACCAGTGTTGCTCTATGGTACAGAATGTTGGGCTTCTAAGAAAGAGCATATTAAAAAGATGGAGGTTACGGAAATGCGCATGTTAAGGTGGATGTGTGGAAACACTTTAAGAGATAGAATCAGAAATGAGGTTATTCGCAAGAAAGTAGGTGTGGCGGGCATTGTAGATAAATTAAGGGAAAATCGTCTGCGTTGGTTTGGACATGTAAGACGGAGACCCGAGGGTGCACCGGTGCGAAGAGTGGAAGAGTGGGACCATGGAGGGATTAAACGAGGAAGAGGGAGACCAAAGATGACTTGGTTGGAAGGAGTGAGGAAGGATATGAAGTGCATGGATTTACGTGAGGATGAAGTTTTGGATCGTAAGGGATGGAGGAGAAAGATTTATGTTGATGACTACACGGAATAATCAAATTTGGTTCATGTTAGCCGACCCCACTTTTGGGATTAAGGCTTTGATTGATTGATTGATTGAATTATATATTATTCAATGAATTTAGAACAATAAATATGATCAAAATAAAAAAATTAAAATTAAAGGCATACCTCTTCGTCAATTAAAACCATGTCCAAACTAATCAAACTATTATGTTTTCGAAAGTTCAAAACATCAAAAAGCCTTGATACGCGTACTTTAATTTTCCAATCATTTTTGGAATAATTAAGTTCTCGAATCGACGAAGTAGACCTAAGAAAACAATGCAATGAAAAAAATAATATTATCACATAATCAAAGCACAAATGCAAAAAAAAAAAAAAAACTGAATAGTAGTAGATAAAAGCACAGCATATATAAGTTAATAAAAACATTTCATATCTTTTTCCTAACTTAAATTTTATCATTATTAAAATTGTAATCATTATTATCTTGTTTCTAATTAAATTTTTTTTTATTTTATCCTACATAGCGCAAAATCATAATTTTATTTGGCGCTCTATATTTTTTTAAAATAACAAAATCCAACGCGGCTCTCTAAAAACGCGGGAAAAAACTCCCCTTTAATTTTTTTTTTTTTTTTTTTTGAGGCATCACCGTAGGATCAATTTGATGAATTGGATTGTTATATTTCATCTTGACTTTTATAATTTTAATATTTTAATAGTTTTTATCCTATGTGGCACACATCAAATCCTACATAGCACATTTTATCCTACATAGCGCAAAATCATAATTTTATGTGGCGCTCTATATTTTTTTTAAAATAACAAAATCCAACGTGGCTCTCTAAAAACGCGGGAAAAAACTCCCCTTTATATATATATATTAGATTCTATTTTCCCATTACTTAGTTCCACTATTTAATACCAAAAAAAAAAAAAGAAAAAAAAAAGAAAAAAAAAAGAGGGATAAGAGGTGATTGTGCAGAGATGATGATAAATAAAATTGAAATCAGCATTGGAAAATTCAATTAGTGGAAATTTGTTTAAATTGTTATATTGAAAAGAAATAATGCTCTATCTGGATACCTGAATTTCATTTGAAATTCTGGAATTGGGTTAATTATAGTGTTTGGATGAGTTGGAATTTGAAATATGAATTTAGCCCAAATTCTGAAATATTTAAGAAAACTTCATAAAACTAAAAATTTGAAATAATGAGTCAAAACATGTCATTTGAAATTCCTAACCCAACCTAACCCAGCCCCAATACTCAAACACCTACCTTATATACTTAATCCCAGTTCACCCCTTTCATCAAATCCTTGCTTCATGATGATGAAAATATTTATGTTCGCTCGTCAAGTTCGTCAAACTATTATCGCACTATCATCAACTTTCTTTCTCTCTCCTCCATTAAGCAGTCTCTATCTTTCCTCCACCACCTTCGCCTTTAATGACGGCGGCTTCGACGACGGGTTAATGAAATCTTCAGATCCTATGTATAGCAGTGGGTTTGGGGCTACAAAATCTCAAGTCTGGATATGATTAACCATTTTTTTGGATAAGAAGTGAGTAGAAGATCTTTGGAATTGATGATGATGAAGGTTATTGTTTTGGTTATTGAAAAATTGAGGATTTTTATACACTAGTTATTAGTTAAATTAATTAATTTGTTATTAAAATTCTAAAGTATTGCCAAACACAATGGATACTTTGAAATTCTGGATTTAAAATTACTGTTTTCCCAAACAAGTAATTTGGAATTGAAAGCAAGGATTTAAATTTCTAGAATTGAAATATAGAAATTGAAATGAGATTATTGTTTCCAAACACTGCCTAAGGTTATTTAATTTGGCCCGTGGCGGATCCAGGAATTCTAACTAGGGGTAGCATAGAATAATAAAGGGAAAAAAATGAAAATTAAAAAAGCTCTATATTATATACTAGTATTATCATTAGCCTTTAAATTTTAAAAATTCATTTTTGTAGATGATCAAATTATATTCTATTTATGAATATGGAATAAATTATATTCTATTTTTGGATATGACCAAATTAAAAAGTATTTCATAGGTTTAATAGTATATTTTGTATGTATTCCTCCAAATTTACTATTCAAAAGTAAATATAAAACTATAAAATTATTTTATTTAATATAAATTATTGATTTACTCAAATTAAACTAAATAGTAAATATATTAATTAATTACCAAATAAATATGTGCACTGAAAAGTGCAACAAAAATTGGAAGAAGTTTTATCAAAGAAGGAGTTTTTAAGGATAATATATTATTATTATATTTGGTATTATGTACGGTGATTAAAATAATTAAAGTATAGGTATATATATTTTGTAATTTAAAATTTTAAGATTCTACTAGTATATAACTTAAATGAGAGTTTTTACAAAAAATAAATTATGTACAAATATAACTATAGTTAATCTATTTCAAAAAAGAAAAAAAAAATCAATCTAAGAGATAAACAGGTCTCTTTTCTTTTAACAAGGAAATCATAGAGAGAAAAGGTTAGAACCTAAAAGACCTGTTTTATATAAACAGGTCTCTTTTCTTTTGACTTGGAAAGAAGCGGTATTGTTGGCATTTGTTATAGCAACTCTAAGAGACTAGTTATAACAGGTCTCTTAGAACTAATTCAATTTTTTAATTTTTTTTTTAATTTAATTTTTTTTTCCAGGGGTAGCATGTGTTACCCCTTGTGCCTTCGTGGATCCGCCACGGATTTTGGCACATTCACCAAATAAATAGAGGAAAATTGATTGGGCTTTTTTTTTACCATACATGCATGAATAGATTATACATGAGAACTTTTTGAACCTTCTTAATCGGGAAGTGAGTAGACAAAAAGGATCACCAGAAGTATATTGTAATTGATTTTATTATCATATTTGTACTTGCTCCGTTCTATGAAGATGTCATTTTACGTTCAAAGATCAAAAATGTAAGTAGGTTCCATTTGACTTTATAGGGTAGAGTGAGATATTTGTATAGAGACAACTGCAATAATTTGACTTGTATATATGCAAAAGTTTAACTATAATTATAAAATTAATTATTAATAGAAGTATACAAAAATGATAAATGAAAGTATACATTGAGGAGGTTGTCTAAAGCAAAAATTACTCTCTTTTTTTTTTAATGACAATAACAAGTGTCCATTGGTACTTTTAGTACGAACAAGATTATTGGTACTTGAAGACCTCATGTTGGATTTTGTACCACCATGAGGTCTAAAAGTACAAGCGGATATTTGTTATTCTCATTAGTGAGGAGAGTAATTATTGGTGGAGACTTTCTCCCCTAAGACCGTCCTGTCACACAATAATAATTGATTTTTATCTTTTAGTAAAATGTGGTCAAAGTTGTGTTAAAGTCAAATTATTGTGAGAATTTAGGAGCAAAGGGATTATTAGATAGATAAAGTGGACCTATGAGGTCGGGTAAGGTTAGAGACTTTTCATTGTCATTATAGGATTAAGGTGGAAACAGGAACATTTTTGTGGAAAGACTTCATATGAAATATTAAAACATCTTTATGAAACAGATGGAAAAATGAGATTGAGTATTTTATCTCTCTGGTGGTGGGTTTGGGAATGGTCAAGTTAGAATATACTGGGTAAATTTTTTGAGTAATATTGTGTCATTTACTTGATTATGAGGGGTTAGGATAACATATTTATTGTTTCTGAATGGAGGGGATAATTATTTGCATATGAATCCAAACTTGTGTTTTTTAATTTTCAAGGTTTCTATATTCATTAGCTCTGTTGATCTGTGTATGATTCTTTGTACTGATTACACCAATGTTTGTAAGATGGACACTTGCTTTTATTATCTGTGCTTTCAAATGGTTTGCTTTACAAATAGTTTAATTAAAATTTGCATAAGAATCCATCAACCCAGGGGATTCAAGTTAATAATTTCAATGAGAAAAAGGAAAGTTTTGCGTGCCATAGAGCATTGTCAATTTACCTATTTGCTTCATTATCATGTCACTATTCAGGCTAGTAGGTTCATCAGATGGAGAAAGGTCTGAGAGGACCGAAAAAAGGGATTTTGTAGGCCATTATAGTAGTATGCCTACCTGAATAGCATCAGAGATCTTGAGCTCTTGTCATCTAAGCATTATGTATGCGATTCTTTAGCTAAAGTGGCCTTTTAGGATTTCCAATAGTGAGGGATAACGAGTTTATATAGAATAAAACATCAGATGGAAGCACGAGGTTGAGGTTTTAAGCCATTAGATAGTGGAAGAAGAAGGTTTCAAAATTTGTCATCTACTCGTCTCATGGGGTGGGCATTGGGAATATTATACCTGAGTGTTGCTTTCGAAATATTTTGAGGGGTTTAGAATTATAAGTGAGGAGTGGGATATGGGGCTCTTTCTGAGAATACTAGGAATAGTCCTGTAGTGACTGGTTTTTGATATTCTTAGTTCTGAATCTCTTTAGGATGTTTTTTTTAAAGAAAGCTAAGCTGCAGCAGTGGCTTACTGGCTTGTGGAACAGCAAATACAAAGTTGCGACATTAGTTTCTCTTGGTCCCCTAATAAATGGGCCAGAGAAACTAATGTAGAAAATATATCTGATGGTTAGGTGTAATGGATATTTACAGAGTCTTATTTAGGGCTTGTAGTTGCTTAAATATGGAAATTTCATTGTTTAGAATTATCTTCCATGACTATATTGAGATAGGGAGGGCAATGGGGCGGGTTGGATACGGATGATGGTACCTCCATACCCATACCCGCCTAAAAATCTTATACCTATTCCCGCCCCACCACTCGTGGCGGGTACAATATCCACATCCATACCCGCCTCACCGGGTACAAGATAGGATCTATCCCCGCCCCATCACCCACTTGGATATTCATACCCCCCCAAAATCGTCCCAAACTCATTACCATGATGCTCTATTGTATCACATTAATGACATTTATATCAAATTAGGTTAAAAAAATTGGGACTTTCACTATTCAAGCTTATTGGGTCTTAGGGGCCGGTATCAAGTTTCATAAATTCTAAACTCTTCTAAAAGAAATATTGTGCGGGTATAAGGTGGGTACGAGGCGGGGTGGATATGGGGTGGGTCTACTCTAAATTTCATACCCGCCCCATCACCCATGGCGGGTACACATTTTATACCCATCCCCGCCCCATCACCCGCCAAACCTCCCTCCATCCCCGCCCCACTTGGGCGGGGATGGGGCTACATTGAGATTGAAGCTTCTCCAATATCCTGCATTCCTGCCTCTTTGCATAGCAGTGACAAATAAAGAAGGATACAAATGGGGAATGTGCTTGAAGAAGAAATTTAAAATCCTGCATAGCCAATGCTTTTCCAAGGTTCGCAGGTTTAACTATTATGGCTAGTAACTAAGAAGAGCCAAATTGCCTCCTTTCTCTAACTTTGATCTTTCACTTTTTGTTAAATTATTTTATCTTTTTCTGGTAACAGTAAATTAGATTAACACTATGTTTGGATAATAATAGTGAAGGGAAAGGGAGGGGATGGAAAAAGAGGGGAGGGAAAGAGAGGTGAGGGGAGGGAGAAGGAGACCTTTCATTTTCCTTCCAAATCTCTCCAATAATGGTGGGATTTGATTTATTAATAGTGGAAGGAAAATGGATCCCTCCAATTCCCTCCCCTTCCCTCCTTACGCTAGGTATCCAAACAAGGGAAGATGCATCCCTCTATTTCTCTTCTCTTCCTTTCCCTCCATTTCTCTCTATCCAAACATAGCGTAAGACTATATAAACTATGAAGCTGGTTTTTTGGCACTTTTATGACACATAGATTTAAATTTTCTAGAAGTGGTGCATTTTTAGCTGTATGTGTCATATCTTGATTTTGGTGCACAATAGTACATGAAAGCCGCTTGCCACGTGAAGGCTTTTACTCCCTACCTCTCCTCTCACTTTAGTCACTGTAACATACTTTCTTCATTTTCAGCTTTTCTTAGATTACTAATCAGAAAATGTGTTCTTTACAATGGATGTTTTCCTCCTTGAATTGTACATAGCTGATATTGAGAATTAAATAAAGTTCTACATAGCTTATATTCAAGAAAAGAGTGAAAGTTACAAGTGGATGCAATTCTGAGTAGTATCTACTTCTTTTAGGTCCTTTGAAAGTTTGAATTTTATGCCTCATTAGATCATCCTTCGACTTGACAAACGTAACTGCATAGAGAAATGATTACTTTTTATTGGCTTCTGGTCTAAGTTTATATATAGGAGGTGAATGTCCTGAAGTGGTTATTAAAGGGAAACGCCGAAACAGTTTCTAATTTTGAGGTTGATCTATTTGGGTTGATGCAACCTACTCTTGAAGTCTATTGCTACTCTTCTTGGAGATGATGGAATATGGGCTAAATTATAGTCTCAAAGCATCAGTACCTTCTTTCATCTTCCTTTCCTCTTGTTTTGTTTCTCATTCTTGTAAGCCTCTTTAGAAGTACTGGTTATGACTGTAATAAAAAGGAAAATCGAGACCAAAATCAAAGGAACAAGTTGAGATTTTTGATTGATGAAATGGGAATTACATTAATTAAAGATAACAGATCAAGCTTTCTGGATGATTGATTCAATCTCAACTAATAAACTAAAGTAAGTTAACATTCTCAACAGTATTCTTCATGATATATCCGTCCCTTATCTCCTCTATATACAGGAAGCCTGTTTTCATTCTCCCTCTCGATACACATTTACTTCGTTTTTATTTATTCCTCAAGCCGCCCGTATGTTATAATGTTACAATATATGAAGTAAGCAGTTTTAGGTACCAAATTCACTTTAATTTGTTAGTTGGGTTTTTCATGCCAAAAGTAGTTTAAGAAGTTAGCAGAAAGGAAATTAGTTATGGTAATTAGAATTTAGAAGAAGCTTTTTCCTGTACAACAATTGATTGTCTTGCTATCATGCATACATAGATGAATACAGAGCTGTAAACATCATTCAAGAAAAAATATGTTCCTCTCGTTTTCTTTCTAAATTCTGATCTCTCTCTCACTATTAGTTTCTCTCTTCCTCAATATTCTGTCATTTCTCTCGACATTGCAGTTAGTCCAAGACTCCTGCATCATCATAACTGTACTAAAAATTCATATCCTGAAGTGTCTCACTACAGTTCCACTTGCTATTTTTGGGAATTATATCTAAGACAGTATTCAAGTTTTCATTTGTCAAGTTGCTTAAAACTTTGCATCGATTGATCACTAATGTGAATGCATCTTTCTTGAGGACTGCTAACAAAGATTTGATGTTGATTAATTTGGCCCTCTGTAGGATTCTGAACCTCCTCCAAGGATCACAACAAATGTTAAACAAAATTTGCAATTTTTGAAGTTATGGAAGGTATAAAAAATTTCTAGTGTATGAAGAGCTCTGGTTAGTTTTGATGATTTGACCTTTAATCTCCAGATAGTTGTTTTTGTAGGAGTTCAAGAGTAAACAATCCAGCACACCTAAGCCAGCTACTAGCTATCGTCGAAAGAAGGTGGAGAAGGAAGACCTTCCCCCAGATACAGAACTCTATAAGGATCCAACCTTGGCACTCTATTAGTAAGTTTCCTCCCGGGTCAAACCTATAGTTGATTTAAGTTTTGCTTCTCAACTTTTGATGAAGATATTTCTGTTCAACAATTGACTGCAGTACAAATCAGATTGTTGACTGTGCTGCCCCTGTCTTGCTTGTTGATGGTTATAATGTTTGTGGCTATTGGGTGAAGTTGAAGAAGCATTTCAGTAGTGGACGACTCGATATAGCCCGGCAAAAGTTAATTGATGAACTTGTCCAGTTCAGCTTGGTAAGAGGTTTGTGCTTTGCTTCTCAGATTTTGCAATTTACTGACGAAAGATTTCTGCATAACAATTACAATATATAGTCACAAAATTAAGGATTGTAAATCAACAACTTAAATAAAAAATAGCTCTAAAATGTTCCTAAATGTTATAGATTGAATATTGGGTATCTAAAGAAGAAAGCCTATCCACTAGCTGTCCATTGAACATGTGAAAATCTTTAGCATTTGCATGTGTGTGTGTGTGTGTGTGTGTGTGTGTGTGTACTTGATTGAAATGGCATGGCTTGCTTTGGTTGTAACTTTGCTGTTAACACTTTAGCGCCACTACTTCTATCGTAATTTTTAAAATTTTGACAGAAGTAAAGGTGGTGACTGTATTTGATGCTATGATGTCTGGACTACCTACTCACAAGGAAACTTTTGCCGGGTATGCTCTTCTAAAGCTCAAGTGACTTTCTCTAAGCTTCTTTAGCTTGTTGTGGTCATCTAATCATTGGTAATTCGGAGATACTGGCAGCTGGCTATTTTCAAGCATCAATAATGACAAAAAAATAAAGAAGTTGTTATAACCCTGGAATCATAACCTTAAGCTGAAAGTGCTGACAAATATGATATCAGATTAATTGAAATGTATCCCATTCATCAAAACAAAAAAAACAAAAAAAAAAAAAAAAAAAAAAAAATAAAATTGAAATGTATGAATGACAGCTTTGTGCTACTCCAAGGAAAAAAGTACTGCAAGAAAGTCACCAGTTGTGTTGTCTGTAGTATTCTTGATGCTGCTGCTGCTGAGTTCTTTAGCAGTGGCTATTCATGATCAACAATTAGTGCTTACTTGAGTGCACTAATATATAATTATCTCGTCTATATTTTTATCTGTTCCATTTTGACTTGTCACGCATGTTAATACACAGCGTTGACCATTCATATTTTAAATTATTTATTTGTAACAATCATAAAAGTTGATATTTTGGAAGCACACATCTTTTAATTTAATAGTAAAAAAATATGGTCAAAATTGTTTGTATTTTTTCATTAAACGCATTTTCTAATTTTTGGGCATCTTAGAAAACTTTCTGGCTTAATGAGTTTCAAGGAGACTATTTTTATGGTCATACTGGACTAGTTCTATATTCATGTTTGACTCATCTTTTTCTTCGGATCCATATCCTTTTTATGCTTTCCTTTAGTTTCAACTTTACTCTATCTTATTCCCTTAAGAATTTGACCAAAGTTTTATTTTTTAATGTGATCATTCTTATGTGATTGTGATACTTCTCCAGCTCCATTGCTAACCAGCAGATTAATTAATCTTTTCATTTGAACCCACATGAAATATAATATTAACATAAGAGGGCTAATGGTGGTGCAAAAAATACTACCAATACCCTTTGTAGAAGTCTTATTGTAACCCTTCACGATGCTTCTGAACCTCTTGGGAATATTTGTGAAAAACTACTTAATATCTTTTAAAATAGCTACCTTAACAACTTATTTTACTAAAATATAACTACCTAATATCAAATAGGAAAAATTGTCAAAAATAATACAAACTTTGAGCGGTCCGCTTAAAACAAGTCAATCTTTTAATTATTTCGAAATAATACAAAGTTTAGGGAGTATCTGCTTTAAACAAGTCATAACTTGTTGGTAACTTGATTAGCAGGTATATGAGACACGTGTCGTTATTTTATAGGTTAGACTGACTTTGTGAATTTGAATTTATTTAATGTTAATAATTTTTAAAATATATAAAACAATATTTATTATTATATTAATTATTAATATATATATATATTTTTTTTAAAAAAAACAACAGCTATCTCCCCTAACAGCCACCTACCCCGACTTTTATATCTTGCTGGCGCTGCCCCCTTCCCCTCCCCGACATCCATACCCCCTCCCTTTCCCCTTCATGACTGCCACGGTGCCAACTACCCACAAATCCCCAACTAAAACCCCAAACCATGCTTAGAAACTTCGTCAAAACTCGAACTTTTTGATATCACCTCCGATTTGGTATAATTTCTCAATTCAATATATTTCGATATTGAAATCAGTTTTTTTTGTTTCGATTGAGGTTCCTGATTTTGATTTTGAAATTTCTGGATTAAATTAGGTCATTGTAATTTAACAAACAATTAACAAATCAAGGAAAACAACAATTGCAGTTCTCCATCTCCACTACCATCACCACAACAACAACAATCATCGAACTCAGAGATCTCAATTGTGAGAATTTCAGCACCAGGAACTTTGATCTATCCATTATTCGAGGGTCGGGGATGGAGCGTTGAGGGCTTCGAGGATGGGGGGAGCGGCTATGTGGGTTTTTCGTGGGGAGGGGAGTGAGAGCTGCGCTGCCTTTTGGGGTTGTTATGTTAGTTTGCGGTGAGAAAGATGGTGGCAGAGGTGCGGTTGTTGCAGCAGGTGGCTGCTTGCGGTGTTGGATGGTGAGAGGAGAAGGGAGGCTGCTGCTATTGCTCGGTTTGGTGGTTGTGTGTGCAGCAGCTTGAGGTAGACTGGTGTGGTGATAGTGGATGCAGCCCATATAGGGGAGTTAGGTGTTGTGGGGGAGGAGGGGTGGCTGATGGTGAGGGAGGGATGTGTTTTTTTTTTTAATTTATTTTATTAACTGTTAATTTATTTAATTATGATTAAAACTATATATTTATAAGTTAATTAAATTCTTAAATGAATTTGTAAAAAAAAGAAAAAATGTTAAACGGTTATATAGGTTGTAGGTAAAATATCCCGTTTAAAGCGGATAGTCCCCTAAGTTTGTATTATTTAGAAATAATTAAAAGATTGACTTATTTTCGGCGGATCACTCAAAGTTTGTATTATTTTTGACAATTTTTCCTATCAAATATGATGGAATTCATGCAATTATTCTAGTGGGGGCTATACCAATGTTTTACTCACCCTTTGAACCCTAATTACCATTAATTACACGCCAATAATTAATTTATCCCCAAATTGAAGTCTGAGAACCATAACTGTGTGATAGACTAGGAGTAATGACTGATTATACAAAATAAACATGGGAAGCTGTAAACTCGAAAACCATAACTAATAACTTGAAAACCATTGTTAAACATACTAATTACCAAAAATATTAACTATAAACATATGCCATAAATAATAAGTTGAACACCATGAGTATTAACTTGAAAACCATAACTAGTCACCTAAAACACAACTAACCTGAATAGGCGAATAGCCGAATACCATAACTAATAACTCGAAAACGATAATTGATGACTTTAAAACAATTACTAAATTTAAAAATTATAACTAAACCGAAATAGCATAACTAATAACTCAAAATCGTATATAATAACTAATAACTCAAAATCGTATATTATAACTTCAAAAGCCGTAGCTATTACTAAAAATCATAACTAATTACCAAAAATCATAACTAGACCCAATCCTATAAGTTATAACTAATAAATGAAAAACCATAACTAACTTATCACCAAAAATCATAATTGTAATACATGTAGATTTTAGGTACACTAAGCGAATATTATGTATCACATACATAATACTGAAACAAGGATCACATGCATATACATAGTATGGAACTACAAATTACATAATAGTTAAAGATTACAATTATTGATGCGTGACTTCCTCGCTTTGTTCTTCCTTCTACACGGAGATTTAGAGCCCTAACAAATAGTCCACAAGCCTGTGTTAAATCTCCATTAATGCTAGTTGGAACAGAATAACTTGATGTTCATTTAAATGGAGAATGTAACCGACTATTTAAGAAAGATGGTGGTGGTGGGTGGGGGAAGGAGAAGGTTATTGGCCAAATGCATTTTTCTGGAATGGGATGCTCTTATCTTTTCAGGACTTGCCAATCCTCATGATTTATTATGGAATAAAATACCTGTTAGTGTCCTTATGGCTAGGCTCTCAAAAGTTATTTAAATCACTGTATCCTCCTGTTGTATCTCTCTCTTTGTCATAATCACTTTTCAGTTTGAAGGCATCTTCTCCTTCTAGGTTGTATCCTTCTTTCATTTGACTCTTTTTTGTTCTTGATTAGACAAAAGAGTAATCCGTTAGTTCATGTGTTCTATGTTCATGTTGCAATTTTTACAACTGTTTAATTTTTATTTTGCAGGGTGGACATAGTTTTCTCTGGGGATTCTTGTGCTGATTCATGGATAGAAAAGGAGGTACATGAATTATTTTGCATACTCTATTTGCCATGGCATTTAAGAAAATTTTGAAGATTATAATTCACCTGAACGTTCCTAATCCTCCTGGTTGAATTCTCGTTCTTCCTCTTTCTCTGCTGGTTTTTTTCCTCTACTTTTCTGTATACAACAAACTAACCTGTGCTCAAAAGAGAAGTCTAGTTAGAATCGGATCTTGTGAGCTAAACATTAGATAATCACTTCCTGATCAGAAAAGACAGAACCCAGTTTATCTGAACAGATTTGAAATTTTCTAAAATTACTCATATACACAGTCCTATCTATGTAGCACTCTATCAATTATCATTTCAACGAACCACTAATCCCAAGTTATATCATCTATCATTTTTGATACATCATAATATCAGCTTCTTCTAGTATACTTCCTCTGTTCCAAATTAGTTCAAAGGTTTCTTTTGGCACATATATTAAGGTGATGTGAGAGTGAAAGGAAAAAGACAAAAAATGTTTATACTATCGTGCCTTTACCTTTACGCACCTACCTTCATAACGGCCAATCTATTTGACAAGTTAACAGAACAACCAGTTGCAACCCCACCCATTGTCCTTTATTACTTAGCCATCCCAACCTTCTTCTTCACCTTAAAACCTTCTCTCCACTCCCTTTCCAAACTAACAACCCAACCATTCTCTTCCTCATCTTCGTTACCTCCCAACACTGCCCTCCTTACCATCGTCTTAGGTTGCGATTTCCAGACTCCCTTTTTGAAAAATCTCCAGAGAAGCCAAAGGAGGGAGGTATGGTAGGAAAAGGGCGGCAAGTCCAGTTAGGGTTCAAAATTTGGTTATTGATCATGGCCTAGATTCACTTGTCAGAAACATTGCTGGTGAAAAAGATATGAACTCTTACATGCAATTTTGCACTTTTATAAAAGGATGCTTGTTTTTTGTGGAGAGAGGAGAGAGAGAGAGAGAGAGAGAGAGAGAGAGAGAGAGAGAGAGAGAGAGAGAGAGAGAGAGAGAGAGAGAGAGAGACGAGGTGAGATTTATATTCTAGGTAATTGTTAGATTGAATAAAAGGATTCATCAATTCATTATTTAAGGGTTTACGCGATTGAACATGTAAAACTATTGTGAAGAAGATGAAGCTGATGTTAAGGATGATGATGGAGTGAGAAATTTAGGATTGATATGATATAGTGAAAGGAGATAGAAGAGGGGTAAGAAAAATTAGTGAGGGTAGAATTTACATATTTTCATGTATACCTTACCAAAATTAAAACGTGTCAGTTAAGAAGAAACTTCCCACAAAGGAATATTTGCCGACTTATCTAGATCGGGGAAGTACTTTTTATTATCTTTTTTAATATACCGAGTAAGAATTAGCGCTTGTTATAAAACTAGCACTTGTTTATCTTTTTGCTCTAACTTCAATGTCTATTTGATTTAGTTCAGTTATGCTGCTTGGAATTTTTACTTGTGCTTAGCATAATTTTCCATTTTGTGTCTTTCCTATTTGTGAAACCAGGTTGTGGCGTTAAAGGAGGATGGTTGTCCAAAGGTTTGGGTAGTGACATCTGATCATGCCCAACAACATGCAGCTCATGGAGCGGTATGTAATCTTCTAAGTCTAATTTATAAGCAATGAGTGTGGGAAAATGTGAAAAATGATGAGGGAAGTTCATTGGAAAAGGTTTCTCTTATTCTCAAAGATCTCCAATCATCCCTATCCCTTGTAGAACTTGAAGGCTTGAACTATATGTCGAAAGAAAGTAGATGATACCTGAATGAAAAATTTCTAGACACTTGGGATATTTTAATTGAAGCACCTTGAAGTTCCTTGCACTTTGTTTTAATCAATATCTACCAAATGGACAGGTAAAACACTAATTATTTCCTATTAGGAAGATTTTTGTGTCTTGCCACTTCATATTGATTTTAACATGCCATATTTAGGGCATCATGATACATAGTTCAAGGCCTTATATGCTAACCAATGACTAGGTAGAGGCTACATATTCTACAAAAAGAGCACCAAAGTCTTTGTCGGGTTGATCTCTCCAAATGCCAAATATAGTATTTCCCCTGCTCCATAAACGTTGCAATATGTTGAGTTTTACGCTTCCCATCACACAAATTTAACCATTATCACCTATAATTTTCAGTAAGTAAAAATTATAAAAAGCTGATGTATTAAAGTTTAAAATGAGATGAATCTAACAGGTCACACAAACTATATTTTCTTTACATATGATTCACAATTGATGGTCTAGACTGGGTGAATAGTGTAAAAGTCCAGCTACAATACAAGGGGATCGGAGGAAGTAGCAAGTAAGAAAGGAAAACAAATGAAAAATAAAGCAAAATTATAGGAGTGTAATAAGTGGAAGCAAGACAGTTTTAGAATGCTATTCATTTTAGCCTATCTATTTTAGTAGTAAAGCTTTCTTATTTATATTGAAAGTTTTTATAAAAATGATGGGAGGGGAAGATGAAAAACAGAAGAAACGTAAAAAACTATATTTTATTATGGAGTAATTGGTGTAGAATAAACAAATTATTAGGTGGTGAGGGGTTGATAAGATTACTAGTATCATTATTAAGGGTACCAATTGTAGTCGCCCTAAACACATTGTACCTGACAATAGTTTTGGTGTTTTATGTTTGTACATCAATATTATTAAGGTTTTTGTCCTTGGAGTTTCGAATGGTGGTTTGTATCTTATCATTGCAAAGGGGTTTTCCTGTAAATAATTTGTGTTACTTTTCGTATATTGTTTAATTTCTTTCCATACATTAGAGTGGGTGTTAAGAGGATGAGATTCCGACGAAGGTAAAGAGTAACTAGTAATGGAACTCGTAAAGGTAATATGAAACAGATAAACCAAAATTTCATAGTGTGGAAGATTATTGTTTAAGACAATTAGCATAAAATAATTTGGATGTATGTGTGGAGAAGGAAAGCACACAAGTTGGAGTGGGCTACGTAAGAGATGTAGTATGATATCTTAGGTTAGATGGATTTGAAGGTCTTGTTAGAGAGGTGGCCAGCAGTAAAGAATTTGCAGTGATTATTGGGAATTGTGCGAGTTGAAAATGGAACATTGTTTAAGTTTACAAAATCACAATACCCAGTTAGTGTGTTATTGCAAGATGCCAATGAGAAAATTCTAGATGGGAGTTGTGCGAGTATGCCCTATTGTTATTGGCTTTATCACCAAAATTCTAGACGCCCATTATGCTATGGGAAAGGAGAAAAGGAGAAAATTACATTCAATGAAGCAACACTAGTTGTGAGGAAAAAATGTGCTACATGATAACACAAATAGATGTTGTGGAGGGTTTTAAAAGAGGGAGAGAAAATGGAGAAACGATGACCCAAAATTTAGATTAAAATCTTTGCCAAGAGATTATGAGTGTCAATTATTGTTGTAAAAAGGGCCACATGCAATGTAATTGCCCAAAAATAAGAAAACTTGAAAAATTTAAAAGATAAGGAAATTTGGGCAAGGTGAAAGGGAACAAGGAAAGGTGATTTCTCCGATGTGGTTAATGGTGATGATTTATATATGACTCAAATTGATAACGAGGATATGATTCTATGTAAGTGGATGTTAGATTTGGTTGCCTCAATTCATGTGTGTCGTGACAAAACAATTTTTGATACCTTTTAAATATAAGGTGATTTGACAGGGTAGAGTCGTATCCCCAAATCAAAAGTAATTCCTAAATCCTCTAACTAATGTAAATAGGGAAGTAAGGTTGAATCCACAGAGAAACGGGTCTTTCTATTCCTAATTAACTAATATAATCTAGATTATGAAGTAACCAATATATAAGTTTGAATATGAAACTAAACTACGAAGATTAAGAATAGGAAGAAAACAATGAATAAAAAGGATATAGGGCATAGGTTCACCAATAAATAATATTCCAGGGTAGAATATAATAATCATTCATCAATGCATACATTAATCAGATTATAAAGGGCTTTCGCTACGTATTATAATCACACAATTAATTTATCGGTATTAAATCTCATCTTTCGAATCTCGACTTAACCATTTATAAATTAACTTTCCTATTGAAACTAGACCTAAACATCAATTCTCATCTGTCGAATCTCGAATCAATATTGTCAAACTCATGCATAAAAGATCAGGCCTAATCTAGTCACAGAGCATTAAATCAATCAATAGGAAATTAATCTAGCATTGACAATCAACAACAATAAATTACCCCTTCATATTATTTATGGATCCCCATAAACCCTAGAAAAAGAACTACTCACTCATGATAAAAACTAAAGTAATCAAAGCAATAAAGCATGACATAATCAAAGGAATGAAATAAACAACTAAGATTAAGAGAAGAGAAATAGTTACCAAAATAAATAAGGAATTAAGAGTAGATTAAGAACAAAGGTATAAGAGAGAGAAAATCTAAGAAAACAATTAAGAGAGTAAAGAAAAAGTAAAAAAGAGATCCTAAAATCGTATTACGAAGGAGTATTTATACTCCGTACAAATCCTAAACTAAAACAAACTTAAACGACGAAATTAACCCATAATAATTACACGCGCCCGATCGGGCGATGCTTGCTCTTCGGGTTAACCGGGTGCCGACCTTTGCTTCTCCCGTCCGGCCGGGCGCGCCTCCGGGCGCCAGCCTCTTTGGCCGGGCGGCTCTCTTGGGCCACTAATTGGACTACGATTGGGCTCCAATTCTTCGGGCCAATCTGGGTTTCCTCTTCGAGTCTTGAATACTCGGTCCAAATGCCCCGGTATCACCTATACCGAGCCCTTAATCACCGGTTCGATGGCTCTAACCGGCCCTGGGCTATAAACTCTGGTCGTGCTTCTCCGGTGCTCGTGATTGCTCCAAAATATCTCAGGAAAATACTCCAAAAGTGTAAATCCCTGCAAAAGTCAACCAAATCTACAAAAACACTCGAAAATACCAATTAGTAATAAAAGTGGCTCTAAAGAGCTAAAAACACTACTAATTATGACCAAGGGACGGGGGTAAAATACTATATAAAATGGACACATCAAACTCTCCCAAGCCAAACCTTTGCTTGTCCCTAAGCAAAGATCTCATCAATGAATCAATAAATATGCTTCACCCCAAAAAGTAAAAATCAAACACAAACGATTCAGGGTAAATCAAATAAACATGCTTCAAAATCAACCAATCAAATCCATCCAATTACCTTTCCTCCCTAACAATTGTCAAATAGAGCAAACCACAAGAGCATATAGAATTCAAGACTAGTGCTCACACACTCAACTCTCATTTATGTGGCGAGTAAAAGATGTACTCGATCGCTCTCCAACCAACCCTTTTATGTGAACAATGCCCTCCCAACTCACACTCTCGTGTGTATAAAACAATGAACGCTCAACCTACTAGTCGACTCGAAATATGTCAAATCATAACTTGCATTGATAAACAACACTTTCACATTCATACAACTCTATGCACAAAGGTCGGAAGGTCTTTAAAGTTTGTAATGTAAGGCTAGGGTAAAGGGTAGGAATCATTTGGGAATAAGTGAGAGAAAAGCTATGCTTAAGGGAGCAAATCCTAATAAAGCCCATGATTAAAATAAATAATGATCAACATCTCCTACATAAGCAACTCTAACATCAACCAAATATACTCCAATCATAATAAACAATCCCAACTCTTACAATTTCACTCATAAAAATATAATAATGAAGAAGTGGAGTGAATGAACAAACTTTATTTCCAAACTTGAATTTTTCATTGAAGCTCTATTTTTTTTCTTTTGATCAACCTCCAACTAGAACATTTGAACATTGAACATTTTTTCTTTTTTTCTTTTTTTTCTATTGAAGTTCACTTATTTTTTTTTTAAACTTCTCTCTTTTTTTTTTTTTCATAACATCATGCTTTATTTTTTTTCAAGAAAAATATAACTTCCAAACTCATCAAAATAAACATGATAAAAAACAAAATAACTTCTCAAAAACCCACCCAAATTGTGCAAATAATAAGCACACTACAAACTCCCTCACCTCACTCACTAATAGCTCCCCCCAGGCCAAGCTTGGGACTAGTAACTAATGGGGTAAAATAGGCTTGTAATGTGGCTAACAAACAACAAAAAGTCAAGGCAACAACATGGGTAGCAAGAAGGGAACAAATGTATCTACAATCATCTGGAGGCTACCTAAAAGAACAAATGCCTTCGTCCTCCTCAATGTGCATAATAATGAATCATATAAACATTACTTATAGTTGCAAACCAATACTCAAATTCAATGACATACCAGGAACTAACACACATTCCTAACCAAATCAACT
This sequence comes from Chenopodium album, assembly GCF_948465745.1. Taxonomy (NCBI): domain Eukaryota; kingdom Viridiplantae; phylum Streptophyta; class Magnoliopsida; order Caryophyllales; family Amaranthaceae; genus Chenopodium; species Chenopodium album. The sequence goes on from NC_137834.1 coordinate 30,975,660, forward strand.
AGTCAAGCACTATATTCACAAGTAGTTGGGCAAAATTGACGCATGTTAAAGTTTCAAGGCAATCAAACATCAAATCATGATCAACTAATCCACAATGCTTATCATCATATACCAAGGATCAGAACAATATTCTCAAGTAAGAGGCACAGGGAAGCATAATTTACAATTCATTGGAACGTATTTTTGGATTTTTTTATTTTTCAATTTTTTTGTATTTTTCATATATAAGATAACAATAAAACTAACCTAGAAAGCAATAAATCTAACCTATGAAAACACACCAAAAATAAAAGAAAAGAGAAAAAGAAAGATACCAAATCCAAAATCTCCCCCAAGCCAGAATCAGACAATGTCCTCATTGGCTCGGGAACTAGCCCAACATAGCTAGTCCTGATCATCCTCATCAATGGAGCCGAACCCTTCACTTCCACTGCCACCTGCACCAGAAGAGCTACCACCAAAATAATCAGCATGAAAACTCCCCCCCGGTCCCCCGAAAGGAATGTCCTGGCCGTACCCATGGAAGGCAGAATAGTCGGTGTAAATACCATGGGCAGTGGGATCCCTATCGTACCCCTGGGGTGGAGGCTGAAACCAGTCTGGGTGAATAGCATTGTCGGGAATGTTGCCCCGACGAGCATAATCATCGTACATAGGGTAGAGAGCTCTACCCTGGTTCCAACCCTAACCTCTGGTCTATAGAGCCTACCATCCTCCTAAGGTCAGTGTGGGAATGCTCGATACGTCCTTAGGCCTGACCTATACTCTAAAGGTCCCAAATTGGGTCAGAGTCAACATGGGGGACGGAGTGAGACATGCGAGGTGGAGAAAACGCCACCTCGGGCTGAGGCTAGGGTGGTGGAACTGGTGGTGGTGGTGCTTGCCCCCTAGTTGGCAACCAAAAGATCATATGTGTAGGATGGTTGCCCTGGGGAAAGGCGGTCAAGTCAGGACTATGTAGGGAAAAGATGGGCAAAGGCTGCTCGCTCCCAGATACACCAAAAGGGTGTCTGCTCGCTATCAGGTCGTACCCACCCCAACTCCTCAAAATACCTAGCAGTTATATAGGTATCTGGTCCCCAGTTGGTCAGTTGGTGGGGTCCATCCTCTATAAAATCGGCCTTTTTCAATGCTATTCGAGTGATAAGGCTTCCTATACGGATGGGGGTGCGAGATGTGGTACTGGCCGTGGCAGATGGTGAATAATATACCTACCTATGTTCAATTTCCCGAACCCATACACATAGTGTCCTATGACAGCTAGTTCGTTAGTTTGAGCATTATGGGGCTCGTTCCTACCCAAAAAACACAAACCCGCAAATCTTTGCCAGATTTTTGGAACAGGGTGATGAATAGGTTTGGTACTAGCATGTTGGGGGTCGGGAGTAGGCAAACCAGTCAAAGCAAAATAAATGTCACCCATTTTATAGTCCGCATGCCATTGGTGAGGTAACTCAGAATTTAATTCAATTAATTTACAAAATTCTACATAAGTTAAACTAATATTCCTATTGTTCAATCTTAAAATTAAATTCGGCCCATTTCTACTATTAACAACATTTAAAGAAGACAAGAATTCACAGGTTAGTTCTCGGTATGTAGGATAGTGCATATCAACAAATTTTCTCATGCCAATGTCATTTAAAAATCGTTTTACAAAATCATACAAACCAAATGATTCTAAAGTAGGGCGGTGTAACCACCGAAAAGAAATTACCTCGCGTCGATTAGGTGTTCTAGCCGCTCCTTTTGCTCCTGGCTAACGATACGGATCGTCGGCCAGTACGGGAGTTGCAAATCAGGATTTTATTCCTCCCTCGAACTAGAACATCTACCGAAAATGGACCGAGCCCTCTTTGAAGCCATGGTAGAAATGGGTATGAAATTAATCCGAAAGAAATTCAAAAATTTTTATATAGAAATGTAGAGGATGAAGAGAGGATTACAAATATGTAAAAAGTTTTGGAATTGGGTGAGAATTGGAGAAGAAATCTTAGAGAGAAGGTAGAGAGAATTTGAGTTTTAGAGAGAGAAAGTTATGGAGGAAAGAAGAAAAATGAGGAAGAATAAAGGACAACGAAGAAAAAGACGCGGAATATAGGCGCGCCCGGTCGGGCGATCTGGGCTATTCGAAATATCTTGTTCTCGCGCCCGGTCGGGCGCCATACCGCCCGGTCGGGCGATCTGATTAGTAAATTTTGCTATGCTCTCGCGCCCGATCGGGCGATCTAAATGCCCGATTTGCGTCAATTCTCGCGCCCGGTCGGGCGAGAGTCGCCCGATCGGGCAGACTAATATGTCCGTATACGACGAGTTTCGCGCCCCGTCGGGCGAAAACACTCGATTTTTGGACCTAGCTCTCGCGCCCAGTCGGGCGAGCTTTGCCCGGTCGGGCCCGAGGCTAATTGACGAATTTGGTATTTTCTTCTTCTCTTCAAATTTTGGTTAACTCTTTTCCTTCAAACCTGTATAAGCACTCATAAAACTCATTAAATTCCCTCATCTCTCCTCTCATAAGAAAAAGAAAGAAAAACTAGTCTAAAAAACATTAAAAATACGGGTTGACTCCCGCAAAGCGCTGGTTTATCTAGGTCCCGCACGACCTTTTTACCAAGTACCGGGATTAGGACCCTTGGCCTAACGCTTGGTCGGGTACCCGGTCGAGCGTTGTTTAAGCTACGACGCGGCTTCCTGACATACCCTGTGGGACGCCACCTTATCTGGTGAATCCTCCTTGACTTGGATTGGGGGCTCTTCAATGCTACGCACTAAAGATCCTTCTTTGATCGAGGGTTGCTTCATATTGTCATTGCATTTAACACTTGCAACTCAATCCGGCGGAACACTTACCGTAGGCTCAAATTGCACAACTTGCTTGATTGATTCCACCTTTTCATCCTCAAAACCAAGACCAACAGTGGAGAGGGCTCTTTCTATTGCATCAACTTCCTTCTGCCATTTGTCTATCTCATCTGAAAGGGATGCAACACAAGATACCGCCTCCAAGGGATCTTTTTCAAGAGCTTGGGGAGAATTAGAATAATTCTCAACCACATTCACACTAAAACACTTCTCCTTTGTCATGGGGCTTTTAGGGATATTATTAAGATTAAAAATAATTTTATCATCCCCTACTGATAGTGTTAATTTACCACTTCTCACATCTATGATTGCTCCTACAATGTTAAGGAATGGTTTACCCTATATAATCGGGGTTTGCATATCCTCAGCCATATAAAGAACAACAAAATCAACAGGTATATAAAATTTACCTACTCTAACGGGAACATCCTCTAAAACACCTAAGGAGTATTTGAAAGAACGGTCAGCCATTTGTAGAGTAATATTAGTAGCTTTTAATTTACCCATATTCAGTTTGGAACACACAGATAATGGCATAACACTAACGCTAGCACCCAAATCACACAATGCATTATCAATTATTAGATTTCTTATATGACAAGGGATAGAAAAGCTACCCGAATCTTTTAATTTAGGTGGAGATTTATTCTGAAGTACGGCACTATACTCTACAGTGAAAGCTACTGTCTCTACCTCACTAATAGACCTTTTTCTTGTCAATATTTCTTTCATAAATTTTGCATATGAAGGAATTTGTGTGATTAATTCAGTGAAGGGAACTGTTACCTTCAAATCTTTCACTATCTCTAGGAACTTACCAAACTGCTTATCCAAATTTGTTTTCAAGTGACGATTGGGGAATTGAAGTTTGCTAACTGGCTTTGGAGCATCATTGCTCTTATCTTGAGTGGCCACCTTCTCTAGAGTCGTACCCTGCAATGTAGAATTAGATATGTTAGTACTATGCTTTAGCCCTGCAGGGCTATTAGCTACATTGTCTGGTTTAACGGAATCAAGATTAGCATTATTTAATAAAACAGGTTCATCAACTCTGGGCATAGGGGGCCCTTCATAGTTTGAACCACTCTTTAGAGTAATTGCATAGGCTTAATCTGTAGGCCTGGTCGGCTGTGCCAGCAGAGTTCCCCGTTGGCGGGCTTGTAGAGTAGCGGAAAGTTGCGCAATTTGATTATCTACAATTTTATTGTGCGCTAGGATTGAATCAATTTGCGCATCTCTACTCTCCATATGCTTTTTGCATATTAACCAACATCGCTCTAATTTCCACCAAAGAAGGGTCGGAAGATGAGGGGGATTGTTGTGGTTGGTTCTTCTAGCCAGCATTGGGATGGTAATATTTCTGCTGCTGTTGCTGTGGCGCCTGTGGTTCTTGTGGTGGTGGATTTTGAACATTAGTACTCTGGTAGGAAAGGTACGGATGATTCCGATACCCAGGATTGTTGGTGTTGGAGTATGGGTTATTCTGCGTATAAGCTTGAAAGGCATTAACTTGCTCCACAGAACTCTTGTAATCTTGTTCCCAATGACCTAAAATTCCACAATTTTCACAGAAAGCCTCATTAGAATTATTATTAATTGCAGAAACATTAGCTACATTAGCAGTGCTAAGATTATCTAATTTTTGGCAGATAGAGGTCAATTGAGCTTGTAAAAAGGATACAGAGTCAACACTATGCTTCCCCTTGTTAGCAAATCCTCTAGGATTCCCATATTGGGAATTATGTATCGCCATATCTTCAATAACTTGACTTGCATCATCAACATTAAGATTCATAAATCTCCCACCAGCTGCAGAATCTAAAATTATTCTAGAAAAATTTCCAATGCCATTGTAAAAGGCTTGGATTAACTGCCATTGTGCTAAATTATGATGGGGGCATTCTCTTTGTAGGTCCTTAAACCTCTCCCAAGCCTCATATAAAGATTCATCGGCTTCTTGGGCAAAGTTCTGAATTGCACTCCGTAGTACGGCTGTTCTCTCTGCAGGATAATACTTGTTATAAAAATTCAAAACAAGAGTTTCCCAGTGAGTTTGAGTTATACCAAGTGCAGTTCTATTTAAGCCATTAAACCACAATTTAGCTTATCCAGTTAAAGAGAAGGGAAAGAGAATCTCCCTTATTTGGTCTTGTGTGACCCCGGCTTGCCTGATGGTGTTACAGTATTGACAATAGTCGGCAATGTGAAGATTTGGGTCTTCACCCTTGGCTCCACTAAATTGCTTCCTCTCTATTATCGTTATAAATTGGGGTTTAATTTCAAATTGTACCCCATCAAGAGCCGGAGTGGGAGTGAGATGTGGAAAATCTGTAAGCTTTGGTTGTGAGTAATCACTAAGCTTCTTTGGAGCCGTCATCTCTGATATGATGATACCTCTTAATCGCTGGAACCAGTTGGAGGATCTCGGTGATTATTATTATCACCGGAGTCCGCCAGGATTTGCTTGTAAAGGTTTTTCTGTCTATGGAAGGAACATTCGATCTCAGGATCGAATGGGATGTACCCTGATGGGCATAAACAAAAAAACTAAAAGCAAATATGAGATTTGCCTCAAAGAACTTACGTTCTCTGAGACAAAAAGAAATAACCTAGACTACAAAATAATCAGAAATAAAAATAAAACCGTTTCCCCGGCAACGGCGCCAAATTTTGACAGGGTAGAGTCGTATCCCCAAATCAAAAGTAATTCCTAAATCCTCTAACTAATGTAGATAGGGAAGTAGGGTCGAATCCACAGAGAAACGTGTCTTTCTATTCCTAATATAATCTAGATTATGAAGTAACCAATATATAAGTTTGAATATGAAACTAAACTACAAAGATTAAGAATAGGGAGAAAACAATGAATAAAAAGGATCTAGGGCATAGGTTCACCAATAAATAATATTCCAGGGTAGAATATAATAATCATTCATCAATGCATACATGCATACATTAATCAGATTATAAAGGGCTTTCGCTACGTATTATAATCACACAATTAATTTACTGGTATTAAATCTCATCTTTCGAATCTTGACTTAACCATTTATAAATTAACCTGCCTAGTGAAACTAGACCTAAACATCAATTCTCATCTGTCGAATCTCGAATCAATATTGTCAAACTCATGCATAAAAGATCAGGCCTAATCTAGTCACAGAGCATTAAATCAATCAATAGGAAATTAATCTAGCATTGACAATCAACAACAATAAATTACCCCTTCATATTATTTATGGATCCCCATAAACCCTAGAAATAGAACTACTCACTCATGATAAAAACTAAACTAATCAAAGCAATAAAGCAAGACATAATCAAAGGTGGAATGAAATAAACAACTAAGATTAAGAGAAGAGAAATAGTTACCAAAATAAATCTGGAATTAAGAGTAGATTAAGAATAAAGGTATAAGAGAGAGAAAATCTAAGAAAACAATTAAGAGAGTAAAGAAAAAGTAAAAAAGAGATCCTAAAATCGTATTACGGAGGAGTATTTATACTCCGTACAAATCCTAAACTAAAACAAACTTAAACGACGAAATTAACCCATAATAATTACACGCGCCCGATCGGGCGCGCCTTTTTGCTCTTCAGGTTAAATCTCGCGTCCGGCCGGGCGCGTCACCGGGCGCCAACCTTTGCTTCTCCCGCCCGGCCGGGCGCGCCTCCAGGCGCCAGCCTCTTTGGCCGGGCGGCTCTCTTGGGCCACTAATTGGACTACGATTGGGCTCCAATTCTTCGGGCCAATCTGGGTTTCCTCTTCGGGTCTTGAATACTCGGTCCAAATTCCCCGGTATCACCTATACCGAGCCCTTAATCACCGGTTCAATGGCTCTAACCGGCCCTGGGCTATAAACTCTTGTCGTGCTTCTCCAGTGCTCGTGATTGCTCCAAAATATCTCGGGAAAATACTCCAAAAGTGTAAATCCCTGCAAAAGTCAACCAAATCTACGAAAACACTAGAAAACACCAATTAGTAATAAAAGTGGCTCTAAAGAGCCAAAAACACTACTAATTATGACCAAGGGACGGGGGTAAAATACTATATAAAATAGACACATCATGATTTCGGGTACATAAACACGGGTAGTGACTTGTCGAAGACATGGGAAATATGCCAATGAGGTTCTATAATGGTGTTATTCAAACCATCCACAATGTTGAGATATGTACCCAATGCATGTGCTAATTTGTTAACATCGGGAGAGTTGACAAAGTACGAACATAAGTACATTAGTAGTGGAAGATGGTGTAAAGTGTATCATGTTAATATATTAGTTTACAAAGGAGGAAAGTAGGCAATAATATATGTTATGTGGATGGGTATGTCGTTGAAGAGCATAAAGTGTTGATCGTACGAAAGTAAAAAACAAAGGTCTAATTATGTCATGAAGCGAAATTATGTAGTGATTTGGGTCGAGAGAGTTATTTTGTGGGTTTATCACCTCAAATACCAAATGCAATACTTATTATTGAATAATAAAGGAAAATGAATGAAAGAGTAAGAAATTATAGGAATATAATATGTGGAAGCAAGAAATTTTTGAAATATATTCAGTTTAGCCTTCTATTTTAGTTGTGTAACTTTCTTATCTATATTAAAAAGTCGATATTATAAGATTGGAGAAAAAGAAAAGTAAAAGAAACCTAAAGAAGTGTATGTTATTGTGAGGATGCAATTTGTGTGAGATAACATTGGTTGTTTAGGGTTTTGTTATTAAGGGTATGAATTGAGTCTTCTTAAAACACATCATACCTAATGTTAGTTGTGGTGTTCTCCATTTGTATTTGAAAATAGTATTAGTGAAGTTTTCACCTTTAGTGATTTGGAGGGAGCATGGTTTTTCTCATTTTGTCGAGGAAGGATTTTCCAAGAAAAATATGGTGGATTATTTTTCGAACTTTTGCTTTATTTTCTTTCCAATATTGTCTTTATTTGTTGCTCCATTTTAGTAATCTTTATCTTCCTTACTTCAAAGAGAAACTTTGAGTGGAATCCGAAAGAAGTTATAGAGAAACTTTGAAATACACGGATAACTGTTAAAACAACTCGCATTAGAGCTCTAAATTGATCCTTGCTATTGTGGACTATATAACTCCAGAGAGCTTTTAGATAAATATGCATATGTTTAAAGATTAAACTTATCCAAATTCTTAAAAAAGAAACAAAGTAGAAGCACAAGGAAGAGGAACCTACTACCCTTTTAGCCATATACCCATAACAGCTCACATGAGTTCACATGTCCACTATCAATGTGAAGATAATAGGGTACAAGGGCGTTTCATAATCTTTACCCATTTTACCTTAATTAATTTCATAACATTTCAAACTAGAATAAGGGGCATATAATCTCATAATCTTTACCATTTCACCTTTTATTTTCCTATCATTGTGGTTAATTTCCATAATTTGTTTATCGATTATTTTTTACCTCTAACTTGGTGTTGTTCAATTTTGTGTTTTGTGGCATGACTAGTAATAACTATGCTGAATTGGATTGTTGGTGGAATTTGATTTAGGAAAAATTAGTTTTAATAATCCCGAGCTCTATTCTTTTAATAATCCCAATTGTCGATTATTTTAGAATAATCCCAACTTTAAGATGCATTTTCTTTCAATAAGCCCTGATGAAAGGGTTAATTTTAATTTTCACAAAAACCTTTACCACAAGTCGAATGCTAATTGGTAAAAAAAAAAAGCAAAAAAAAAAAAAAAAAAAAAAAGCAAAAAAAAAAAAAAAAACAAGCACTAACCACTGCAACCCCACCCCCTTCCTTCCAGCCCCATCGGAACCCACCTCCCTCTCTCCCCATCCCCATCGAAAACCATCCCCTTCCCCTGAAACCACCACAACCCAACCCCCTGCTCCCAAAATAACCAACTTACCACAAACCACCAGCAGCCCCACCCCTTTCCCCCGAAACCACCATTTCAACCCTCCCTTCCCCTGAAACCACCAAAACCCCACCCCTTGCCCCCAAAACCACCAACTTACCCCTTCCCCACTGAAATCATCGCGACACCATCCCTCTTTCCCTAAGGTCACTACACCAAAACCTAGGCTAGTTTCCAAAACCACCACACCCAAACCAAGCTTTTCAAGGGGGTTTCTGGTGGTGCTAAGGTAGAGGATTCGGTCTCCTGGTGAGGGTGGAGGAGAGTGTGGTTTCAGGTGTGGGGCTGTCGAGGGAGGGGTGGGTGCCTGTGGTGGGGCTGAGGAGGGGGTTGGTGTCGGCGGTGGGGTTGGTTTCAATTATTAATTTTTACATTTTTTTATTTTTTAAAAGATTTTAATTTTTAAAATTATTTTTGGACTGATCATGTGTTGATACATGTCTAGGTAACCTGGTATAACAGGTTGATGACTACTTATTGACTGGTTGGGCCTAATAGAAAAAAAATACCCTAAAGTTCCAGGAAAGTTAGGATTACTAAAAGAAATTAGCCCAAAGTTGGGGTTATTAAAACCAAATTTTCCTTTGATTTATCTATTATCATTATCCTTCCTTTGGGTAAAGGTTACATTTAATGCTGGATGGTTTGCACATATCTTAAGCTGTTGATTTATCACTGTTTTATGGGAGTTTTGAGTTGGGAAGACATGGAGAAGAAATTTCATTATAGTGAGAGATCAATATCCATTGTCATTGTCCTTTTGTCAAATTCTTAACAATGTTCTAATCCTCTCAATTGGTGAGAATCATGAGATGCGTTAGGTGATTCATGCAGGGCCAGGGAAAACTCTAGCAAGGTTCTTTGATTTAGGAATAAACCTTTTTGTTAGATTATGATGAAAAGTAATACACTTGTTAATTATTTAATGATGAACCTAATAAGAACATTAATATACCTTTGTACCATGCCTTCCCATGACAATTTGATCTTAAAAACTTATATAGATAAAAGAAAGGATATAGAAAACCAGAATACACTTGTCGTAGGAATAGAACCCACTACTTATTGTACCAAAGTAGACACTAAAGGGCTAGAGACCAACTCAGCTATAAATACTTTGTGTAATAGTTGACAACAATTAACTATATAAACTGAAATTTCTGGGCATGGGGCGGGCCGTGGCCAGGGCAGGCCCGCCCCTGGATCCGTCTTTGCACACAATCGAACAGTGAAGAGCTAATGCAGCCCGTGACCTGTAGGCCGGCTTATGGTGATGTGATAATGCGGCCTTGCTACGAGCTTCGTTCATTTTGCTTATTGTTGGTTTGTTCTTTGCTTCTGTGCATAAGATCAGTTTATGCTAAGCTGCAAGTCCAATTACATTATGCATGCTAATTGATAGCCATTTCTGGCTAAATACCAATAGCTTGATTAAAATTTTCAATTGTTATCTATTTCCAATCCTATAAAATATCTTTTAAAGTAATACACATTGTTTGAAGGACATACTTTCAACCATTTTTCCTCATGAGATTTCTCAATACAACAATTTCATTCAAGGACTACGGCTGGTTCAGTTAATCTTAAGAAATTTGAAGTTTAGGCAGAAGATTGAGCGGAGTAGCAAGTCCAGGGAAGATCAGATGTGAACTATTGTACCCTTAGCAGGAAAACCTTGTGCTCTTTTTCAAAAGTTGGTCAATTTAAGGAACAACACACATTTGTTTATGCATGCATGTATTTGAGAAAGCATTATATTATCTTTCATCTATAATAATTAATGTTGATTTCACATATTTTCAGGGAGCTTTTGTTTGGAGCAGCAAGGCACTGGTTACTGAGGTTTGCTGACAAACTGATATTTATAACATTATTTTCTCTTGTTTTCTCCATGTTATTTATCTACATCTTGTGAAATGTAAAAAGCCACACGACATCTATGTTGCTACCTTCTCGCACCCCATCCATGTAACCTTAATCCATTAATCCCCACATACAACTCATCATCGCCATCTTCACCCCCCACTGCACGACTTCTGTGCCCTCCCCTAACTTCCTTTGCATTTGGCACATTAAATTACATTCTTCCTCCTCCACAACTTGATGGCAACAAAATTTCAAAATAATGCAGCCTTTGACCTCCTTGGTTGGATCAAGGCTACCGTGTTGTTTTGGATTGTGTTCATTGGTTGCTTGAGAAGGTGTTGGAACATTTCTCTCGAATTTTGTAGATGGTTTTGTAAAATGTTTTGTGAGGTCGTGGGATGGGGTTGGTGTTAGAGTTAAAGTTGATAAATTTTGTATCTTGATGTAAAAACTAACGGGATGTAACCTTAAACAGTGAAAGCTTTTCTTAACTGGTGCACACATGAGCACAATTTCCTTTTTTTAATATTCTGAAGCTAAAATATAATGGGCTGTAAGCATGCTTTCACAATTTTGTTTTATTTTCAAAGGTGATGCTTCCTCTGTTTTTTAAGCCATTTCTCTTTGGACATTTATGTGATGGATCCGTATTTGGGCCAGCCCATTAAGGTCTATCAACGAAGGGCCAAGAAGAGTAATGTGGGTCAGGCTCATGGGCAAGTCAACACCAACGGTAACCAAAGAAAAAAGACAGAAGCTGAGATACAATTGGAGGAACAAGAGGAGCGTTAGCTTTTGTCAAGGAAGCTAATTTAGGAAAGAAGACAAGTTCGAAAAGGAGGATTCACTACTTTAGTAACAATGGCAAAAAGATTGTGTTCCCTAAGGTGTGGAGGTCAACTATTATTAGTTTTAGGTTATGTTAGTGCTTGAGTATAAATGGTAATGTTGAATGTAGTAGCCACTTATCCAGAAAATTGTTGAGAGTAACCTCATGAGAGTTGTAGCCTAAAGCTGCTTGAGATTAATAGCCTAAAGCTATTTCTATCTTGTAACCCCTTAGTTCATTTATTAATCAAAGTACTCAAGCTTACCTCCAAGATTACCGTTAATTAATTACAATTATAGTGCGTAAAAATCAGTCTTTGACAACTTGATATCAGAGCGGGACGATCATGGCCGGAGGACCGTCCTTGAGTCAGTGAGCTGACGCGGCGGATGAGAGGTTGGAAGTAGTCGAGTCACGGCCGAAGCCAATTGAAGAGAAGTTCACTCACCAGGAAGCCTCTATCGGGCGTGCGATGGCCAAGGCGGTGAGTAAAGCTATGATGGACACTCAAAAGGTCATCACAGATAATTTCGCGGCGTTGTTTGAGACGGAGAAGAAGCGGCAGGAAGAAGATAGAATTCGGTTGGAAGGTCGGATTGACCGTCTCCGAAGGGATCAGGAACTCCAAGCATCCATGGTGGCCAGGGAGAACGAGAAATTCCGAGAGGAGGTGAAGGCATCCATAGCCGCAGTGGCTACGGTGCCCAGAAATCGACCACCAGTAATCCAACGGCGAGAATGAGGTGCGCACTCCACTCAATGGGGCGTTCGGAATGCCAGGGTGGAGGAATAGGGACCCACGAGAGTGGAACGACGAGGGCGGGGGTGGCGATGTCTGATGGAAACCTCGGAAACTAGACATGCCGGTGTTCGAGGGTAAGGACCCGGACAATTGGGTGTTGAGGGCGAAGATGTATTTCGACGTTCACCAACTTTCCGACGAGGAACGCGTGACCGCCGCGGTGGTTGCGATGGATGGCCCCGCCTTGCAATGGTATCATTGGGAAAATCGCAGGCGGCCCTTTGCCCATTGGACAGATCTGCGGTGAAGACTATTGAAGGAGTTCCGGCCACCCAACTCCGGCACGTTGCAGGAGCAGTGGCGGGCTGTGACTCAGACGGGGACGGTGGAAGATTACAAGAGGAAATTTATTGAGATGGCATTTCCCCTTGAAGACATACCAGAAGAAATTATGAAGGGCCAATTCATCAATGGGCTGAAAGAGAATATTAAGGTCGAGATCCGAATGTTGGGCCCAACAACTTTGGATCGGGCCATGGATTTGGCTGGGAAGATAGAAGAGCGGGATCGGGTCAGTAAGGGAAAGACAAGTGCCGGGCCCTGGCGGGGCGGATCTAACCCAAATGGATCCGAATTCGGGGGATCCAACAGCAAGGTGGGTGGAGGCCTTATTTCTACCTATGGGCTTCCTACCAGTCCGAGCCCAAGCAAGAGTTGGCCCAAGGGGAGGGAATCTCATGGGTCTGTAAGCTTAAACAAGCCCAATGTGAGTCATTCCACCAAATCAGTAAATGAGCCACGAAGACTCACAGAAGCAGAACTACAAGATCAACGGGCTAAGGGGCTGTGCTTTCGATGCGATGAACGGTGGGGAGTTGGGCATCGGTGTAATAGAAAAGGGCTGAGTGTTTTGATGGTGGCCGAGGGCCGGAAGAGGTGGAAGACGAGGAGTATGAAGGGGAGGAAGATGCGGTGGAAGCATCCTTGTGCTCCGTAGTGGGGTTGACTAACCCAAAAACTATGAAGCTTAAGGGGAGTATCTTAGGGAGAGAGGTGCTAGTCATGATCGACCCGGGGGCAACCCACAATTTCTTGTCACTTGGATTGGTGGAGGAAGCTAAGGTGCCCCTGGAGAAGAGAGGGGAATTCGAAGTGCGCTTGGGAAATGGAGAGACCGTGAGAGGAAGAGGCGTGTGTAGAGGTGTTAAGTTGAGCTTGAGGGGTGGAGGGACAATGGTGGAGGATTTTTTGCCATTGGGGTTGGCAATGTTGATGTAATTCTCGGAGTACAATGGTTAGAGAAGCTAGGGGCGGTGACTACAAATTGGAAGACTCATGTTATGAGCTTCAAGGTGGCGGGTGTGCCAACCACGATAGTTGGGGATCCTAATCTAGAGAGGACCCGCGTGTCTCTCAAAGCTATGATACGCACCCTTTGCAAGAATAGGGGGGTGTTCTCGTGGAGGTTAATTGGGTGGAGGATCAAGGTGAGGTACAAGGGGGAAGTGAGGTACCACGGTTTTTAGGGGGGTCATTGAGAAATTTGAGGGGGTGTTCAACATGCCTACCGAGTTACCACCCCACCGCAACCATGAACATGCCATAACCCTCAAAGGAGGTAACAACCCGGTGAGTGTTAGACCCTACCGGTACCCGCAAGCACAAAAAGATGAAATTGAAAAGTTGATCAAAGAGATGATGGATGCCGGCATAATTCGACCATCAACTAGTCCCTTTAGTAGCCCGGTCTTGCTAGTAAAGAAGAAGGATGGGTCTTGGCGCTTTTGCGACGACTACCGTGCTTTGAACAAGGAAACGGTGCCGGATAAGTACCCGATACCAGGATTGATGAGCTCCTTGATGAGCTACATGGAGCGGTGGGTTTCTCAAAGTTGGACTTGAAGTCCGGATACCATCGAATTCGGGTGAGACCCGAAGATACCCACAAGACCGCGTTTAGAACTCATGAGGGTCACTACGAGTTTTTGGTGATGCCTTTTGGGTTGACTAACGCGCCGGCCACTTTTCAATCGTTAATGAACGATGTGTTTCGACCGTTTGTGAGGAAATTTGTCTTGGTGTTCTTTGATGATATATTGATTTATAGCCCGGTCTACTAGTCCCTTTAGTAGCCCGGTCTTGCTAGTAAAGAAGAAGGATGGGCTTGGCGCTTTTGCGTCGACTACCGTGCTTTGAACAAGGAAACGGTGCCGGTGATTGATGAGCTACATGGAGCGGTGGTTTTCTCAAAGTTAGTCCGGATACCATCAAATTCGGGTGAGACCCGAAGATACCCACAAGACCGCATTTAGAACTCATGAAGGTCACTACGAGTTTTTGGTGATGCCTTTTGGGTTGACTAACGCGCCGGCCACTTTTCAATCGTTAATGAACAATGTGTTTCGACCGTTTTTGAGGAAATTTGTCTTGGTGTTCTTTGATGATATATTGATTTATAGCAAGAGTGAGGAAGATCATAAGGAGCACGTGAGGTTGGCCGAAAATAGCCTCTATGCTAACCTCAAGAAGTGTGATTTTGGGCAAAAGAAGGTGGCCTACCTTGGCCACATAATTTCGGCCCATGGAGTGCAATGGACAGAGAGAAGGTTGAAGCCATTATGAAGTGGGAAACTCCTAAAAATTTGAGGGAATTAAGGGGGTTTTTAGGATTAACCGGGTATTACCGCAAGTTTGTGGCAAATTATGCCCAAATTGCGGCACCACTCACCTCACAATTGAAGAAAGATTGTTTTGGGTGGTCCTTGGAAGCCACTCGAGCATTTGAGAGCCTTAAAGAAGCCATGGTTAAGGCCCCCGTCCTTGCCATGCCCGATTTCACCAAGGATTTTGTGATGGAAACCGATGCTTCGGGTTTCGGAGTGGGAGCGGTTATGATGCAAGATGGAAGACTCATAGCGTATTTTAGCAAGTTATTGGGGGTGAGGGCTAGGGAGAAATCAATTTACGAGAAAGAACTCATGGCAATATGCTTGGCTATTGTAAGGTGGAAACACTACCTCCTTGGTAGACACTTCGTAGTTCGGACCGATCAACAAAGTCTTCGGTACATCACGCAACAAAGAGAGGTGGGAGGTGAGTATCAAAAGTGGATGAGAAAGCTAGTGGGGTTCGATTTTGAGGTGCAATATCGGCCGAGATCATCTAATCGTGTTGCCGATGCTCTTTCACGAAGAGATCAGGGAAGAGTGCAATTGAGTGTAATGGTTCATTCTCAAGTGGTGGATTGGAAGGAATTGGAAGGGGAAATTGAGAAAGACATATGGCTGGCCCAAATCAAAACGGGCCTGCTAAGGGGTGAGGAGAGCCCAATAGGCTTTCATTTAGATGGGCAGAAGGTTATGTTCAAGGGGAGGTTGGTGTAGCCTAAGTCCTCCAGATTTATCCCAGTTCTACTTCACGAGTATCATGACACGACTTCTGGCGGCCACGACGGGGAGGTCAAGACTTACCTCCGTCTCGCCGCCAATTGGTTTTGGGTGGGGATGCGACGGGCAGTGGATGACTATGTGCGGAAGTGCGAGACTTGTCAACGGAGTAAGGCGGTTCAGCGGAGTCCGTTGGGGTTGTTGCAACCCTTATCAATTCCGGAGGCTATTTGGGAGGATATCTATGGATTTCGTGGAGGGGCTACCGCTCTCCAAGGGGATCAATTCAGTGCTCGTAGTGGTTGACCGGTTATCAAAGTATAGCCATTTCATAGGGTTGAAGCACCCTTACCTGACCACTTTGTTCGGGAAGTAGTGCGGCTGCACGGATTTCCTTCCACGATCGTCTCCGATCGAGATCGGGTGTTCATGAGTATTTTCTGGCGAGAGTTGTTCCGGTTACAGGGCACCCATCTCAAGCGAAGTACGTCTTACCATCCCCAATCGGATGGCCAAACGGAAATTGTAAACAAGGGACTGGAGTCGTATTTGCGGTGTTTCAACTCCAATCAACCCAAGAAATGGGCGTATTGGCTGCATTAGGCCGAATACGCCTACAATACTTCCCCTCATACCTCCACAAAGCTCACCCCGTTTAAGGTGGTGTATGGGCGGGATCCGCCCAAGTTGTGGCGTTTGGGGCGAGGGCAGACTCCGGTGGACCAGGTGGAGGAGACGTTGAAGGAAAGGGATGAGATGCTCGATGAGTTGAGGGTTAATTTGTTCAAAGCCCAGCAATTAATGAAGGAGTACGCTGACAAAAAGAGGCGAGATGAGCAATTCAAGGTCGGCGACAGGGTATTCCTCAAACTCCAGCCGTATCGGCAGCGTTCCTTAGCCATCCGCCCTAATGAGAAGTTGGGGGCGTGCTACTATGGCCCAATTCAGGTGGAGGAGCGAATTGGGAAGGTGGCGTACCGCTTAGCTCTGCCTCCCACTTGCAAGATTCACCTAGTGTTCCATATTTCGCAACTCAAGCGCGCAATTGGAGACACTCCGGTGAATCCGACCATACCTCCCCAACTCACAGCCCGAGGCCGTGTTGGAAGCTAGAGCGGTAGGGCAGGATGCGAAGCCAGAGGTTTTAATCAAATGGGGGGGCTCCTTCAATTGGGAAGATGCAGCCACCTTAGCGGAGTGTTTTCCGTCCTTCCACCTTGAGGACAAGGTGAATCTCGAGGCGGCGGGTAATGTGATGGATCCGTATTTGGCCAGCCCATTAAGGTCTATCAAGGAAGGGCCAAGAAGAGTAATGTGGGTCAGGCTCATGGGCAAGTCAACACCATCGGTAACCAAAGAAAAAAGACAGAAGCTGAGATACAATTGGAGGAACAAGAGGAGCGTTAGCTTTTGTCAAGGAAGCTAATTCAGGAAAGAAATCAAGTTCGAAAAGGAGGATTCACTTCTTTAGTGACAATGGCAAAAAGATTGTGTTCCCTAAGCTGTGGAGGTCAACTATTATTAGTTTTAGGTTATGTTAGTGCTTGAGTATAAATGGTAATGTTGAATGTAGTAGCCACTTATCCAGAAAATTGTTGAGAGTAACCTCATGAGAGTTGTAGCCTAAAGTTGCTTAAGATTAATAGCCTAAGGCTATTTCTATCTTGTACCCCTTAGTTCATTTATTAATCAAAGTACTCAAGCTCACCTCCAAGATTACTATTAATTAATTACAATTATAGTGCGTAAAAATCAGTCTTTGACAATTTAATGGGTTAAAGTGAAATAACAATTCACCCTTTTATCGGAGTGCTAATAAGTAGAAGAGAAACAATGATAATTATTGTTGTCAAACAAACCTTTAATTACTAGGCAATGATTTTATTTGTAGCTTACAAAATATAAAATTGTTGTTACCTTTTTAACACACCCTTATAAACTTAAATTTTGTATTTATAAAAGAGGATTGTGAAAATATGGTAAGAGTTTTTTTTTGTTGCATAATTAGCATTAGCAAATTGAAAGAACTGAGGATTATTAAAGCAATTAAAAATCTCTTTCCTGGACAACTTATGTTCTAGTAACAGTCCGTGGAAAGAGCTTGAAGATATATTGCACCACATGAATTGGTGAGAAGCTGAAGGTTAAACATCTACTCCTTCCGTTTTTAAATACTTGCTCCATTTCTCCATGCGCGGAGTTTTAGGAGAAATTGGAGAAAGTACTAAAATATGGAGATAGTGGGGTTGGTGGAAGGTAAATTTGAGGAGAGAGAATCTAAAAGTAATAAAATTGGGTCCACTAGTTAGGAGAAATGAATTAAATATTATAAAAACTTTCCAAATAAGGAAATGGAGCAAGTATTTAAAAACGGCCGCAAAAGGAAAGTGGAAAAGTATTTAAAAAGGAGGGAGTATGACTTGAGGAAGAAATAAAAAGTCATTGAGGCTAATAGTGCGTATTAACTGGATGAAAGGCATGTACAATTGTACACAATGTGAAGCATGCAATTTGAAGCTTGCTTTCTTTACAATATTATTCTCTAAAAAAAACAAGTTTGAGTAGAGATGTAATCTTTAATAAAGGTGGATTTTGGAAATGGGAATGGGATTGGGATTATTAAACTAAGGAAAGAGAAGTGGTTGGACTTCTTAATTTTATTCGTTGGGTTAAGGTAAATCCAAGATAAATATCAATTGTCACGTTTACTCAGTCCAAATTTCGTGAGCTATAACTTTGGAAGTGGAGGGAAGGGTAAACTGGTAAAGGGATCCCCACAAAGTTTCGTCTATGAGATTCGTCCTCCCTCGTGGCCAAAGGTTATGAGATAAGTTCCTAATTAATTGCATCTTGGTAAATAAATGGCTGGGCTTAAATATTACAATGATATTTAAGCTATTGAAAGGAGATCCATACAAATTGTACCAAATGTATCCACTTTGGCTTCAAAAGTAGAACCAACTCATGTTTGAAGGATTAGCCTCATCTTTGAACACATCCATCTTGCTTGTTAAGAGTTGGTTGGACTTAAATATCAAAATTATACTTAACTTTTAGATACAAGTTCCACAAAAACCCAACCAACACTCACTCACTAGGTCATAAATGTGTCCACTTTGGTCTTAGAATTAGTAGTAATAAATATAATGAAATATCAGCCTCATCTTCAAACACACTCACACATCTACGGTGACAGAAATGAAGTTGACGAAGTCGATTTATTTTGCCTATGTGCTAATCATGAACTCGTCAACTTAGGAACCCATTGGAAAAGAAGACTGGAGATGCTAGGAAAGAGTAAAATTATTTTGATGAAGAAAAACGATTTGGTGAAAATATCTGTACTAATATGTTAAAAAGTATTGATCGATACAAGCAAGATTTGTAGCAAACCATCTGTACTAGTATATTAAAAAGTATTCCTAAATAAATTTAGAAGCCACTAGATATCTTACTTTGTGATTCACATACAATTGAAATTATTGAACATACATGTTTTGTGCAAGACTTGACCTAAAGCCTCAAGTTTGTAAATTAAATTTATAACCACTGAACCATGCAATATCTGATTAATTTTGTAAGGGTATTGCCCAGTCTTAAAACCTAGTTACATGTAAATTCAAGGTGCTAGTTATGAACAAGTCTTTGTAGTTCGATATTGTGAGAATGTTGAATTCTGATGGAGCATGCCATCATTGGATGATATCAACTTGACATTATATTTGTCTTCCTGAATAGCTTTTTGAAGTATATTTACATTTCATCAAATAGATTGGGCCCCAGAAACAGCAAAAACCCAGTCACCAATCTTTCTAGCTCTTTTCTCTTTCTAATGGGTATTTTTTTTATCTTCCAACACTGTTTAACCAAAAAAAATCTGGGTTTCTGATAGTTGAGAATCTATTTTGATTTCCACCAATTTAAATGGGCTAGATATCATCTATTTTCCATTTTATTATTTATTTATTTATTATTATCACTACTTTTATTTATGTATGTATTATAGATGACATGGTTTCATTATTGTCTCACTTTAGAATTTGCTATGGTTTGCAGATAAAGGCTTCAAAGAAGGAGATGGAGAGAATGCTTCAAGAGCAGAGGTGTGTCATTTATGTAAAATGTGATGTTGCTGCAGTGCAACTTTACCTTTTAAGCAGCTTCAAATTCTAGTAGACTTGATCGTTTGTCATGCTTGCATACTTGTTTTTCCATATTATAGATGTACAATCTCATTCCAAAGTTAATTTTCAGATCGACTTCCATGCAAGGGAAATTGCTGAAACACAATTTGGATACAGAAGTTGTAGATGCTTTGAAGGATCTTAAGCTGAAGTTGTCCCAAAATGGGTCATAACAGCGTGAGATTATAGTTGGTGTTGCTGTAAGTGTTTTCTTTGGTGCATGCTTTAATTTTTGTAAATTGTTTGCAAGGATGATATAAAAATCTTAACAGTTCTTCCATTACATGTACAAAGTAATAAACAAAACAATATGATAGGTATATGAGGAGTTGAGTACCGATGAATTTGATTTAAACACAACCCTTGAGGCACCACTTTGCTCTCTCCCACATCATTTGATGTATCTTATAAACTAAGTTCAAGTAATATCATTAACCAATAAGTGATTTATTATCATTAATCAAGGTCTAATCAGTCCTTAGCTGGGTTGATCTGGTCCGATAGTTTGTAAATATAAGGTGAAATTCTGGGGTAATAAGGTGTATTAAGTTGATTTCAGATTACTTTCGTTGAACAGAATGCTTGATAATGATTTCATCTCAAATCAAATTTAGTCACTAGATTGTCTTGGAGGACACTTTTCTACCCTTTCATGTAAATGATTATAAAGGTAATGGAGATTAAAAAAAAAAAAAACAATTAGAGTTGTACTGCAGGCAGTCGTTACTCATATCAGAATAGTATTTTGCTTTTTTTTTTTTTTTTTTTTTTTTTTTTTTTTTTTTTTTATGCCGAAAAATTTCTTGAAATTAGATACTGCCACTATCTTTCAGGCGCTTCCATACCCCCCCCCCCCGGCGATTATCTCCTTCTGTCTACCATCTCCAGCTCCCAACCAAAACCACCAGAAATACCCTCGTTTATCCTACCTGTGTTGGCTGCAGCAGGCGATTGATTGAATGAGAGAAAGGAAGGTTTAAATGGGGTGGTGATGCCTTAGGTTTTTGCGGTATTTCTTTGGTAGACTAGCTTCCAATCTAAATTATGCTCCCTCCATCCCCAATTAAACATTTCATTTGTCTTTACACACATTTTAGGAAGGTATAAAATGATAACATAGATGGATTTAATTGATTAAAGGTAAATTTTTTTTTTTTTTTTTTTAATTAAAAAAAAAAAAGAAAAAAAACGTAATGGGGTTTGGTAGATTAAAGTTGTGTATAACAAGTAAGATAGTGGGATTAGTTGATTAAAAGTGAACAAAGAATGTAAGGCCAAAACAGGAGATAGATATATCTGAAAATTTATTGTGTTCTTCCTGTTTGTAACAATGATCTTGGAGGCAAAACAGAAAGATCAATTATCTAATGGCTATCTAATAGACGACCAAATTAGGAATAAATGTACTTCAGTGCAATCTGTGATAAAAGCATATACACAGTTTCCAAATAAAAATCGCAGACTACAGCATGTGCCACGAGTCTGGCCTGACCAGCAATCCAGCATGCATAATGTGTATAGTCATTACCATTTAGAAGCTAGTATAATACTCCCACTCTTGAGTTTTAACTTTGAAACCTCCAATAGGCCAGTGCAGTAGTAGTGGCTCTAGTGACTATTTAAACTTGGGTGGTTTTGTAGATGGCTTGATAGTGTTAGAGAAGACGCTAGAAAAAAAAAAAAATGGATTCAGGCTTCGAGAGCCGTGATGGAAGAGAGTTGGCCGCAGTTAATTCTGACATAATTATTGTACACATTCAGGGGCAGTTTGGTTCGCATGGGGTACTCGAAATGGAATGAATAAAGGGAAAGGAAAGGAATTTGTTAAGTTGTTTGTTTTGTATAACGAAGGGAAACAAGCTACCACCACACCACCACCACACAAGACCTATTATCTACCTTCTCCAGCCACCATACCACTCACCGCCCCTATCCCACCACTTGCCGCCCCTCCCTCGCCACTGCCAGAGCTCCTCCATCGTAGGCCAAAAATCCCCTCCCCCGAAAAACTCCCCACTCCAGCAAAAACCCTAAAAACTCACCACCCCCCTTCCCCATACAGCCGGGCGAGGGTGGGAGGAGGGCCGACTGGCTGTTCTACGGGGAAGGGGGTGAATTTTTAGGGTTTTTGCAGGAGTGGGGAGTTTTTCGGGGGAGGGGATTTTTGGCGAGGGACGGGGGGAGCTTTTGGTACAAAAAATAGGCCTAAATTCAAGTTGGTTCCAATATATTTGTTTTTGGTACAAAAAATGTGCTTATTTGGTACTGTGATAGTGTGATATCCCTTATGATTTTTGTAAATGTGCTTATTTCCATGTAAGTTTTGTAAATGATATTGTATTGGCGGAGGAGACTGTAATTGGGTTAAACAAAAGCCTAAGAAAGCAAAATTAGAGTTAAACAAAAGCTTAAGCAAGCATTTGAAATAATAAAAGGAAAACTTGTTTAAAAGGGACATATATGTTCACTCATTTGTTTGGAAAGACCTTATAAAATTAACGGTTTTTTACCAAATGCCCCCAAGTTATTTTTTATTCACCATATACCCATGAAAAATTTTAAATTCACCATATACTTATAAACTTAATAAAAATGTCACCAAATGCTCAATTGACTAATGGACGTTAAATATATTAGTCATTAGTGTTAAGTATGCCAAGTGGCATAATTTATTGGTTGGATTTTAAATAAATTAAAGTTTAAAATAATTATTTAATTAATAATAAAAAAAAACCCAACCCGCCACAGCCACAGCCACCCCCAGCCACCAACCACCTGACGACCCAACCCCAACCACACCGCACTAGCAACCCAACCTAGGCGTCGTTTCCTTCCCTCAACCTCAACCTCAAAACCCCATTTTCTCCCTTGAAAAATCCTCCCCTCCCCACCGTCGACTTCCACACCCACCTCCTTGTGCCGCTGAACCCAAATCGCCCCTCCCCATGCCATCTCAACCCTCTCAAACACCATGCCAAACCCGAAAGAAAAAAACCCAAAATTCAAACCTAGGGTTTTGATTTTGGGATTTAGGATTTTGAGGTGGTGTTTTCAACCAAATTGGGCGGCAACAATGTGGAAGGAGGGAATTTGTGTTGTCGGTGAAGGGTTTCGAGGTGGTGGCTAGTTTTAAACGAAGGTATAAAACTGGGGAAAGGTTTTACGGTTTAAGGGGTTGTGGTTTAATTTTATACGGTTTAAGGGGAAAGGCTTGGGGGAATGGGTGGTGCCGACGTCGGCGCGATGGGGAAGGGGATCTACCGCCAGCGGCGAGGAGGGTGGCGGTGGTGGGGAGGTGGCCTAGCGCAACAAAAGGTGGTTGGAGGTGGTTTACTTTTTTTCTTTTTTTTTAAAAAAAAATAATTAATAAAACATTTTTTAATAATCAACAATATGCCTCAACGTGGCGGACTTAACGTTAGTGACTAACAGAATTAACTGCCATTAATTTTGTGACAATTTTGTGAAACTTCAGTGTATATGTTGAATTTGAAAATTTTCATGGGTGAATAAAAAAATAACTCGGGGCCATATGGTGAAAAGTCCTTAAATTTAAAGTGGTGAGAAAGGACCTGATAAGTCTACTTTGTTGTTTGGAGGGACCTTGAGGTCGGAATCTGACAATTGACTTTTTTCCTCCTTGACCTTTCACGTGATGTCACGTGAACTTAAAAAATGACTACTCCTTACTTTTTTCCACGTTTTTCCCGCATTTCTCCTTTGTTGCCCTAATTTCCCCCCAATTTCTCTCTCTCCTCAAAATCGTGGGTTCCAAACCTTAGTACTTTCAATTATCTGTTCAAAGGTCGACCAAATTCATTCCATTACTTCAATTAAGTACGTTTTGCACCAGGTAAGGTTAATGTGTGGTTTTTTTTCTTTAATTTATTTGTAATTGAAATATTTTGCAAAATTAAGGTTTTTAATGTAATTGCTTCTCAAATTTTGTGGTTGAACAACGTAATTTGGGGACTTTGTGGACTCCTCAAATTTTGTGGTTTTGTTTTTAAGCATAATGAGCCGCTGTAAGAATCTTTAATTTTGTGGACATGGAAAGGGATAAGTAGATCTAGGGTTTGGAACAACATACTGAGGAGAGAGAGAGAATTTGGGGGAAATGAAGGGAAAATGTGGAAAAAATTTAGGGGGAGGGTCATTTTTTAAGGTAAAATAAGAGTCACGTGTGAGGTCAACGCCGGAGAAGAAAAGTCAATGGTCGGATTCTGACCTCAAGGTCAGCCCAAACAACAAAATAAACTTATAATATCCTTTCTCACCACTTTAAATTTATAAGGTCCTTCCAAACAAATAGGTGAACATATATGTCCATTCTAGACAAATTTTTCATAATAATAAAGTAATAATAATAATAATAATAATAATAATAATAATAATAATAATAATAATAATAATAATAATAATAATAATAATAATAATAATAATAATAATAATAATAATAATAATAATAATAATAATAATAATAATAATAATAATAATAATAATAATAATAATAATAATAATAATAATAATAATAATAATAATAATAATAATAATAATAATAATAATAATAATAATAATAATAATAATAATAATAATAATAATAATAATAATAATAATAATAATAATAATAATAATAATAATAATAATAATAATAATAATAATAATAATAATAATAATAATAATAATAATAATAATAATAATAATAATAATAATAATAATAATAATAATAATAATAAAAATTATAAAACTAAGGCATAAAAAATAACCAATGTCTTTTTTTTTTTTTTTTTTTTTTCTCACTTCGTTTACCCTTTGGGGCTTGGGCTAATTCAGATTCAGAAATGAAAACTGGATGGTTACATTACAGTTTCCTCTCATGGGATCAGACAAATAACTAATACCTTTTTTTTTGGTTAACCTATATCTAATTCTTGTTATTAAATTTGTTATTCATAATATCATTCACTATAAATTAATATTTTGTTTTCAGAATAGAACATAAATATGACTTATTTTGGTAGTTAGGCATCTTGTGTATGAATTGAAGGTTACATGCTTAAATCTTATACAGGAGTGCTTTCCCATAATAATGCTCTAACTATTATCAATTCCATAGATACAACTACACTTTTATAATTTCCCAATCTACTGTTCACGTCACCATAAATGTATAAAACTGATTTTTTTTAATGGTTTAATACTAAACCGCTACTTGAGGGTTCGTTTGGCATTGCTGTGGTTTTCTGTTTTTCGGTTTTTTGTTTTCTAAAAGTATATGATATGTGTCCCATAATGAATCAAAAATTATATAAACTTATCAAAATTATGATAATTTTGAAAACTGACAACAGAAAAGTGGAAAACACCTTTTTCTTGTTTCCTGTTTTTGGTTTTTGGTTTTCAAAAAAACAGAAAACTGAAAACCAAAACTGATACCAAACAAGCCCTGAGTTAGTGGTTTTCATATCAGGGAAAACCGCCAACTCAAGTGGCGGTTTCCATTTTAGGTATAAAAAAAAATTAAGCGAAGGAGTAATAGTAGAAATGTAGAATAATTGTTGAAAAATTAAATTGAGTACAATTATTTAGGGATGAATCAGATGCAAAATTAATTATACTCCTCCAAGGCTCCAACCCAAACAACAAAAAATACAAAACAAAATAAAATCTTGGTTAGGAAACAATCGGAGTAATATGATTTTAAAGAGAAAAGGGGAAGAACAATGAGGGATATATACAATAAACTCCTCCAAACTCTTTGACATTGGTGGCAAAGGCGGCAAAGGCCACGGAAGACGAAGGTGGTGAAGGTGGAAGATCGGCAGGCGAAGGCGAAAGATGCGGTGGTGCTGAGTTTTAATTCCACGAAGCTTCAAATATCCAAGCCCCAAAATCTCATGCCCAAATGGATTTAATTTGAAGATGTTGAAATGGAGAACGAAATTTGTGGATTGAATATGAGAGTAGTTTGAGTGGGAAGCCTCTTGGTTTTAACGACATAAAGAGAGAGAGTCAGAATGCAAGGTTTTATTTAATTTTGATATCATTAAAACCGCTACTTTAAATTAAATCCATTTGGGCATGAGATTTTGGGGCTTGGATAATTGAAGCTTCATGGGATTTTCTTGAAAATCCTATCTCAATTTTTTCATTCAATTTTAAAACTCAGCACCGCATCTTTCGCCTTCGCCTGCCAATCTTCCACCTTCACCACCGTCGTCTTCCGTGGCCTTTGCCGCCTTTGCCACCAATGTCCAAGAGTTTGGAGGAGTTTATTGTAGCGGTTTTCTCGGGAAAAAAATTATTTGTTTAAATTGTTGACGTGGACAGTAGATTGAGAACAGTTAAAAGAGTAGCTTTATTTATGGAATTATAAATCTTTCCAACAATATTTAGGGAAAGCACTCCTTATACAGATAACTTTAATTTTTTTAATTTGATGATGATATCAAATAAAAAAACAAATAGGGAGATTACCATGTGGCACATATAATTCATTTGGACTGCCTTTAATATATGTTACCTATCATCAAAAAGATTGGGCCCTAAAAATAACAAAAACCCATAGTCTACCATTAATCTTTTCTAGCCCTATTTTTAAAATAGGCTTTTCTTTGATATTCTTTCCAACACTAATTTTCAATTTTTATTAAAAATATCTTGGTTTGATATTTGAGAATTCATTTCTTTCAATCTTTCCCATCAATCAAAATGGAACTTCGAATTAAAATCTGAAAAGACTTGCATTCTACACCGCAATTATTGTATGTTAGACTGAACATAGATTAAGTATCCCTTTTGACTCCTACATTTAGGTAATGGAAACTTCATAAGGTACCTTATTTATTGCACTTATGATTAGCATAGTGTTTATTAATGATATATTTTATATGATTCAAATATGGGTAATAGTATTCAAAATGTTTAAATATGATAACCTTTTGCAATAAATCAACAAAAAAATGGGACCCAAAGATTGATTTAAAATGCTTGGTGGAGTAGGGGGAAAGTCGGGGAACTCACCTTGTGACTTTGAGGTCACGAGTTCAAGCTCCACCAATACCAATTACAGAATGCTTGGGAGTAGGGTGATTCTCTTCCCTTACCTCCCCTCTATACTCTCAAGCGATGACCTGCGGAATTGAGCTGGCTAAACCTGTGAGAGGTGCCGGCTCAATAGGGTCCTTCTTCTTACCTTTAAAAAAAAAAAAAAAAAGATTTATCTAAAAGAAAGAAGCAACGTTTCATCAAATAAACCAAGTGGACCAAACTCGACCAATATCAAATTAGCCCTATATGCATACGTTGTGTACTTGTGTGCGTAAACTACGAAATAGATAGCTATGCCGACTATTTGTTGCTGAAAAAAAAAAAAACTTGCACCTTGAGCAACTCCAATGATTATATATAGGGATTTGCTTGCAATTTCCAAAAGTCTCTACCTATTAGCTTGACTATTGAATTTAAAAAATATAGTTATCTTGCCCACATTAGTTTGCTTAAGAAAAGGTTCCAAAGAATAGGAGATTGACCTTTTAGTAAAATGAAATTTAAAAAGTTAATTGAGAAAGCCAAACTCATTCAATAGCAAGCTAATAGCTAACAATTGAGGCATAAACTAGCTACAAAGAAGGTTATTTTAAAATTCCAAGTGACATTGCAAACTAATTGGACAATTAGCTTACAATCGGATATACTAATTAAATTCATAAATCAAATAAGTTTATTGTTAAAAGAAAAAAAAAAAAAAAAAGTTGAAAAGGTGTTTTCTTTCCCTTTCTCAATAGTTAATTATGGTAATCAATTTTGTTTGACTTAGAACATTTTCTTTTTCTTTTTTTTTTAAGAAAAAATTGCTTTAAATGTGATTTTTATTTTTGAAATTAACTTTAAACATGATTTTTGAATTGGAAATTATAACATTTAATATTTAATTTGTATAACTTGGCATCAATTATGCCCTTAATTTACTCCACAATCAACTATAATTGAAAATTCAAAAAAAAAAAAAAATTCCTTGATTAAATTGTTTATCAGATGTCAATTTTTTGTACTTTGTATTTATTACTCTTTCTAACTGAATATGATAGTAAGAGCGATATACACATTATAAGTGGACGCCACTCCCTCACCCCTTGACTTATATGCTCTATGTGTGTGTCCAAAAAAATCACCATTTTCAACAGCTTTAGAGGACATAAATAAGATTTATCAAATTTGATTTCATCCTTTGTGTTCTTTCAACCACAACATTGCCCATTCTTTCTCTTTAGGGTTCACTAAAATTAGCAGTGTACACATCAAAAATAGTAAATTTTCTTTCTATAAATTCTCAATATTTTATTTAAATTTATGTGTTTATTTTAATAAAACCACATTATTGTTTTATTGTAGTAAGTGCTCTTATAATCGGATTTGTTCAGTTTGAGTAATTTGATTAGTCCAGTATAGATGGTTTATTTAATAATAATAATAATAAAAAATATAATGTTAGACAATTGCATATAGAATTATAGATAAATCATACATAAATCATCTTCATCAGTAAAATAAAGCAAAACTCTTTTGTTGTAGAGTTTGGTAACATACAACAATCTATCTATAACTATAACTAAAATAAAAACCACTTACATCACCACTACATGTCAATTTCTCATAAAAAATTTTCCCTCCAAAATTGGTTATGACATCATTTTTATCAAATTTTTTTCCTTCCAAATTCAATAATAGGAAAATAATATTTAATAAATAAATTAAACTGTGAACATCAATTAACCAAAATCATATTAGTGGTATTTCTCTTTCCACATTTTGTGAATTAATTATTTTATATTGTATTGAATTTTTTATTCTAATTCATGCATCGCACGAGTGCTAATCTAGTATATAATAAGATAAGCGAAGGAGGTTTGATATGCAATGATCATAGCTTTATTGCCTTGAAGAAAATTAATTTGATTAATTTTTGTGCAATAATTAGCTGAATTTATATATATATATAATTTTTGTAGCTATTGTATAACTTTATCAACAAATTAATCTTATTATATAATCATATAATTTAATATATAAAGCTAAACTTTTAGCCAGGTCACGTTGCAGCGACACTTGGCGTTCTAACTTTTCGTCAAGTGTCGTGCCACGTTGGATAGATTTAAATAAATTTCTTAAAATTATAATTTTATTCAAAAAAAATTTATTAAATTATTATTTTAAAAAATTATCATATAAATTTATTTTTTATATCATAATATTTTTGAAGCAAAGAAAGCAATTCAAAGTGTAAAACATACATTTATAATATATACTAATTGGTTAACATAATACACTTTATAATCTAATTGAATTTTATTACTATGTAGACATGTCAATTAGGGTCGGGTCATGAGTCATCTCGGATTGGGTCACTTCAAGTTATAATTCAAGAAATGTTTAATCCTTGCCCAAATTTTTGGGTTGAGAGTCAACCCAACGGATTTTGAACATTTATTTAATTTAATTTATTTGTTGCTAATTTTTAATTTTTTTTTAATGTATTAAATCGAACATTTCCACCAACATTACCATTATATGCCTACTAGATAACAAATCGTGCCAAAAGCACATCAATTCATAACTAATTTTATATCAATTATATACTTTAAAATTTGACATAAAGATTAAAAATTTATCTTAAAATTCAATAAACAACCCGCGCATCGCACAAGACACAAAACTAGTGTTGATATATGCATATTATATGAGTAGATTAGTATTAAACAATTATTTTTTTTTACAATTTTATTCAACATATTATTATAACATTGAAAAAGTTAGATAATCTGAATTATTAATCAATTTCAATTTCTTATCATTCTGATTTTATTCCTTATTTTAAATTCATTCCATCCTATATATTAATTAATTAAACGCTCCGTGAAAAATGTTTTAAAGAAAGTATGTGTGATGTAAAATCTTTATTATGCATTGGAAACGTACCACACCATCCACTCAACAATTAAACACAATAACAACAAGATCAATTGACTTACAATAAGACTCAAACTCGAGACCAACACCATACTAACCCAAAAAAAAAAATATAGCCTTTTGAGATAATGATTAAAAAAAAGGTAAAACCTCTTAACTAATATTTGAAAAGAATTAGAATCTAATATATACATATAAAGGGGAGTTTTTCCCAGAGATTTTAGAGAGCCACGTAGAATTTTGTTATTTAAAAAAAAAAATAGAGCGTCTTAATCCTTTAAAAATTTATTAATTTTACCCTACCATTATCTTTCTACGGTTCAATGAACTGTACAAAACAAAAAATGAAAAATTAAAATTATCATACTAATCTAATGATTTATCTAATTATTTCAAATAAAATATGTTAATCCTATTAACAAGTTTCACGAGTTTTCAAAAAAGTTATATATATAAAAAAAAAAAAAACATAATTTGTTATGAAAATATCTAAATATGGATGACTATTATCCCATGTACAATCTAGAATATTCTAGAGTTGGGTATTTGGTCTTATCCATTGATGGAACCCTAGGTAATGTACATTATATATATCCCGTACTAGATGGAATATGAAATACAACGTAACAATCTTCCCTCATCTCTCTGTATTTTTTCTTCCATATTTAACACGTTATCAACACCATTGCTAGTCAACTGAGTAGGATTACCAAACATTTATCTAGAATCCCATATTATTATTATCATGTAAGTATGATCGTAGCCCATAACAATTATAATTTAACATTTATCTACTTTTGATGCTTATTTATTGGAATATCAACATATATAACGAATACAGAGCATGATATATAATTTAAGGTTCCATTCTTATTTTTCTCCATGCTAACGTTCTCATCTTCTATTTCGTTCTTATTTATGCATGACTTGTACCAGGTTTATTTATGCATGATTATAACGTTTAGTACATATTTTGGATACTATTCATATATACTTATCTTTTAATATTATTTTGTATAGTGAAAAATGTCGAACCTTGCCAAGCTCGAATTTGTGGCCCTTGATATTATCGGAAAGAATTATTTATCATGGGTGTTAGATGCTGAAATACACCTAGATGTTAAAGGGCTTGGTGAAACAATAAAAGAGGCTAATAAGGCAACACCTCAAGATAAGGCTAAAGCCATGATTTTTCTTCGCCATCACCTCCATGAAGGGCTCAAAAATGAATATTTAACTGTGAAAGACCCACAAATCCTTTGGAGTAATCTAAAGGAAAGGTATGACCACCAAAAAATAGTGATACTCCCTAGAGCTCGTTATGAATGGTTGAATTTGAGATTGCAAGATTTTAAATCTGTTAGTGAATATAAGTCAGCTATGTTTAAAATAACTTCTCAATTGAAATTATGTGGAGAAAATATTACTGATGTAGAAATTCTTGAAAAGACATACTCCACTTTCCATGCTAATAATATTGTCTTGTAGACACAATATAGAGAAAAAGGTTTTACAAAATATTCTGAATTAATATCTTGTCTTCTTGTGGCTGAGCAAAATAACGAGCTGTTAATGAAAAATCATGAATCATGTCCTACTAGCTCTACTCCATTCCCTGAAGCGAATGTGACAACCCATAATGGGAAAGAAACTAAAAACAGAGACCATTCCAGCAGTAGTGGTCGAGGTAGAGGTCGTGGCCAATGGCGCGGCCGGGGTCGTGGACGTGGATATGGTAGAGATCGTGGAGGTCATTTCACAAACTCATATTCCCTCCAGAAGTGGGAACGTAGGGATGAAAAAGAGAAAAGTGAAAACAATATATGTTACCGTTGTGGAGGAAAAGGTGTCTCGGGTTTGTAGAACTCCAAAACATCTTATTGAACTTTACCAAGAATCCTTGAAGAAAGGAAAGAAATTTGAGGCAAACCTTGTTCTTGAAGATGGTGAAGGTGATTTTGATTTTGGCAATGCAAATCATTTCGATGTTGCTAATTTTCTTACTTCCCCGGAAGGGAATAATTTTGATTTTGGCAATACAACTCATTTAGAAGTGTTGCTGATTTCTTCACTGCCAGAAGGGAATAATTAATATTATATTGCTTTGTGTCAGTTTTAAGTATTAGACTTATGTTTGCTCATTCTAGTGATTTAATTAAGCTTTTTTTTTCGTTGTAATAAGGGCTTTTGCTTTATAAATTTAAGAACTATTTGAGTGTTTTTATTGATTTATGTATTTTATCATCTTTATTTTTATGCTTAATATTTTGACATGTATTTTATTTCATGAAGAACATGGATATAACTCAAGCTCGATTTGCTATGAATGGTGAAGAATTATGTCTTGCTGACAGTGCAACTACTCATACAATACTTAAAAATAAAAAATATTTCTCTCATTTGATGATGAAAAGAACTAATGTGAGTACCATATCGGGTAGTACAAATATCATTGAGGGCTCCGGAAGAGCCACTATAAAGTTGTCTTGGGGAACTGAAATTAAAATAATTGATGCTTTATACTTCCCATTGTCTCAAAGAAATTTATTAAGTTTTAAGGATATTCGCAACAATGGTTATCATATTGAAACAATCAATGAAGAAAATAACGAATTCCTTCAAATCACAAATATAACTCAAGGCTCAAAACATGTTTTGGAGAAACTACCTACATTCTCTAGTGGTTTGTACTACACAAAAATCAATGCTATTGAAGCTCATGCTATAGTAAACCAGAAGTTTACTGATGATTTTGTTGTTTGGAATGACCGGTTAGGCCATCCCGGTTCAATAATGATGCGAAAAATAATTACGAATTCATGTGGACATTCTTTGAAGAGCCAGTAGATTCTTCATATTAATTTTTCATGTGCTGCTTGCTCGGAAGGCAAGTTGATTATTCGCCCATCAGCAGCTAAAATTAATTTTGAATCAATTAGTTTTCTGGAACGTATACAAGGAGATATTTGTGGGCCCATACATCCCCCATGTAGACCATTTAGATATTTTATGGTTTTAATTGATGCATCAACTAGATGGTCACATGTGTCTTTGTTATCAACTCGTAACCTGGCGTTTGCGAGATTACTTGCCCAATTGATTAAGTTACGGGCACATTTTCCAGATACTCCCATTAAGACTATTCGGCTTGACAATGCTGGTGAATTTACATCTCAAGCTTTTAATGATTATTGCATGTCCATTGGGATAAATGTTGAACATCCTGTAGCACATGTTCATACACAAAACGGTCTAGCAGAGTCATTAATAAAACGAATTCAGTTAATTGCTAGACCATTGCTTATGAAATCCAATCTCCCAATTTCTGCTTGGGGACATGCTACATTACATGCAACAGCACTAATTCGCATTAGGACAACAAGTTATCACAAGTTCTCCCCATTACAATTGGTTTATGGTCAGGAACCAAATATTTCCCATCTAAGAATTTTTGGATGTGCGGATTATGTTCCAATAGCTCCACCACAACGCACTAAGATGGGTCCTCAAAGGAGGTTGGGGATATATGTTGGGGTTTGAATCCCCGTCAATAATTAAATATCTTGAGCCTACAACACGGGATTTATTTACGGCTCGTTTTGCAGATTGTCATTTTAACGAGTCACTTTTCCCAACATTAGGGGGAGAAAAGAGAGAGCTGGAAAAGGAAATTAAATGGAATGAATTATCATTATCCTATCTTGATCCTCGAACTAAACAATGTGAACTGGAAGTTCAAAAGATAATTCATTTACAAAGTTTAGTGAATCAATTGCCAGACTCATTTGCTGACCCAAAAAGAGTGACCAAGTCACATATTCCAGCTGTTAATGCTTCATTTAAAATAGATGTCCCGGAAGGACAAAATAAAATTGCTAATGAGTCTAAACCACGCCAGAAACGTGGAAGACTAATAGGTTCCAAAGATAAGAATCCTCGGAAAAGAAAAGGAGCATTGATTGATGATGGTTAAATTGAAGAAACAATTTCCGAAGGATCTCCAGAAGAGACTTTAGACATGATACAAGAATAAATTCAGGTACCTGATAATGAAGAAATTTCAATAAATTATATCATGTCTGGAATTACATGGAACCGAAATCAAATCGACGTCGATGATGTTATGAAGCATTAGATGTTATGGATAATAATGAGGATCATGAACCAAAATCCATTGAAGAATGTAGACAAAGAAATGATTGGCCAAAATGGAAAGAAGCAATTGAAGCAGAATTAAAATCTCTTGGAAAAAGAGAAGTATTCGGACCTGTAGTCCGTACACCTGAAGGTGTAAAGCCAGTGGGATATAAATGGGTTTTTGTGCGAAATAGAAATGAAAAGGGTGAAGTTGTAAGATATAAGGCTCGCTTAGTTGCACAAGGATTCTCACAAAGACCTGGTATTGATTTTGAGGAGACATATTCTCCTGTGGTTGATGCAACAACTTTTAGATTTTTGATTAGTCTGGCAATAAGAGAATGACTTGACTTACGTTTGATGGATGTAGTCACAACTTATTTATATGGCCCACTGGATAATGACATTTACATGAAGCTCCCAAAAGGATTCAAACTGCCACAAGCAGCAAAATCTAGTTCTCGAGAACAGTTCTGTATTAAATTGAACAAATCTCTTTATGGATTGAAACAATCTGAGCGTATGTGGTATAACCGTCTAAGTGAGTATTTGTTGAAAGAAGGTTATAAGAATGATCCTATCAGCCCATGTATTTTTATAAAGAAATTTGGATTAGGATTTGTTATAATTGCAGTGTATGTTGATGATTTGAATATCATTAGAACTCCTGAAGAGATTTCAGTGACTGTGAATTATTTAAAGAAAGAGTTCGAAATGAAAGATCTAGGAAAGACAAAATTCTGCTTGGGGTTACAAATAGAGCACCTAGAGAATGGAATCCTTGTGCATCAAGCAACATACATAGAAAAGGTTCTTAAAAGATTTTCTTTGGATACAGCACATCCATTGAGCAGCCCTATGGTTGTAAGATCACTTGAAGTAGAGAAAGATCCATTCCGACCTCGGGAAAATGATGAAGAAATTCTTGGTCCTGAAGTACCGTATCTTAGTGCAATTGGAGCACTAATGTACCTTGCAAGTCATACACAACCTGACATATCATTTTCAGTTAATTTATTAGCAAGGTTTAGTTCATGTCCAACCCGAAGGAATTGGAATGGGATTAAACATTTACTTCGTTACCTTCAAGGTACGAAGGATATGGGTTTATTTTTCCCAAAGTTGTCCAAAGAAAATTTGATTGGTTTTGCAGATGCAGGTTATTTATCTGACCCTCATAATGGTCGGTCACAAACTGGATATGTGTTCACATATGGTGGTACTGCCATTTTTTGACGTTTCATGAAACAAACAATTGCAGCTACTTCTTCCAATCATTCTGAGATTTTAGCAATTCACGAGGCTAGTCGTGAATGTGTATGGTTAAGGTCGGTAGTTCAACATATAAAAGAAGTTTGTGGCTTATCATCTGGGAAAGAGGCACCAACAACTTTATATGAGGATAACGCTGCTTGTATTGCTCAACTTAAGGAAGGATACATCAAAGGTGACAGAACAAAGCACATCTTACCCAAATTTTTCTTCTCTATCTCATGATCTTCAGAAGAATGGAGATATAAATGTATTGCAGATTCGTTCAAGTGAGAATTTAGCAGACTTATTTACCAAGGCTCTTTCGACAGCAACATTCAAAAAGTTAGCTTACGGCATTGGATTGCGTCGTCTTAAAGATCTCAAGTGATGTAGTAATGAGGGGGAGTTAATGCGCGCTGCACTCTTTTTTCCTTAACCATGGTTTTTTCCCACTGCGTTTTCCTGGTAAGGTTTTTAACGAGGCAGCATCTTATGCGCATTATAGTGTATTATTTTGTACGGATTTTGTAGTAAATGTTAGTTATTGTTTTATTCAATATATAGTCATCCAAGGGGGAGTGTTATGATAATATCTAAATATGGATGACTATTATCCCATGTACAATCTAGAATATTCTAGAGTTGGGTATTTGTTCTTATCCATTGATGGAACCCTAGGTAATGTACATTATATATATCCCGTACTAGATGGAATATGAAATACAACGTAACAATCTTCCCTCATCTCTCTGTATTTTCTCTTCCATATTTAATATAATTACAAAAATTCTTAATATATGATTATTGTTATCCCAACTATCCAAAATCACGTAAATGTAGTAAGTATAAAAACAAAAAATAAATAAAAAAATTATTCATATAGATAACAACTAAAAAAATGAAATTTTTTTATATTAACAAGATAAATTACCATGTGCATATTCATGTGATTGGTGTCGTTAATAATAAAAAAAAAACATTGATATGGATAACAATTAAATAGGATTTTATAAAGAATGATAAAATTTATGTAGAGAATATATGATGTATTGCAGCTCGTGTTGTGTGCGGCCAGCCACACCGTGTGACCACTTAAAGTAACCCCTATAACATTGATTAAGTAACCCCTGTAATACCAATTAAGTAACCCCTATATCACTGACCGAGTAACTCTATAACAATGATAAAGTAACCCCTTTAGCACTGATCAAGTAACCCCCATTACACTAGCAAAGTAACCCCTATAGTGGCTGGCCAGCCACATATAAGACTTTGTGGATGTATTGTATTTCCTTATAAATAGGGCTTAATTTAATTCACAATACATAGAAAAATATTAATTGTTTCTTTTCATAGTCGGAGATCCCAAGATTCATGACCTTCGAGGATGCAATGGTAAACAATGATACCACAAGAAATATGTACCAGAATTACAAAGAAACGATACACTCTACACACTACATATTTAGACACAAGATACATAAATCAGAACTACAAAAAAAAGCACACATTTTTTTTAAAAAATATTTGTTAATATCATAATAATAATAATAAAAAATATTACAAATCTAAAATAATATTAAAAATTAAGGCGTGCAATGCACGGGCTTCACACCTAGTATCTAATTAATACGGAGTACAAAGTACTTAAAAAATAATACTCCGAATAGTATAAAAGATGATTCGGACTAAAAACTAATTCTAACTCAAAAGGCACATCCCATAAGCCAACCATCAATGTAAAATAGAGGGATATGTAATTACAAATTGACTATTTTTGTTTACCTAGACCGTTATAAAAATCTCAAACTTACATATTTGTATCTTAGTTTGACTTTTTTTCTTAATAATTGTAATAGACAAAAATTATCTGGCTTGTCCGGCCAAATGTCCATAATTTTGTGGTTTGTAATTTACATGATTGACTTAGCACCTCCCATTATTATTCCTGGACATTAGCTTAGTTTGGCTCCTAGCTTAATTATACAACAAAAATAAATACATTTAAATAATATTATTATTTTTTTTTTATAAAAAAATTGTCCGTGAGAAAGGATTTAAGCAAAGTCAACTTCTAGGACGTTAAAACAAAGAGCTTCACGAGATACTTGCCAGCTTCTTTAACGTTTGCTAAAATGGCTCAAAAACAACAAATTCAGACACCAAACTAATAAAAATAATGGAAGTAAAATGAGCTGTCAGAGTTGCAAATCTAAAACATCTGATCCTACATTTTTCAATTTGGGGTAGCAAGTGATGTTAATTTGTAAAGAAGTTTTTTACCTTTATAGAATGTTACCTAACGCCTTGTTCTTTTAGACTTCTTTGTATAATTTTTCAGTTCATTTAATTTCAGAAAATTAATAATAATAATAATAATAATAATAATAATAATAATAATAATTTACACAAAGCACTCTGTATATCTATATGTAAGTGAAGTGTGCTGAATAGTTTTTAAATAGTAAAAACAAACAATATAAATAGAATCATTTAGTTAAATATAAAGCCTTACAAGTTTGATAAAAATTAAAAAATTCTCTTTTTTCTTAAATTTGCTCTTGTATAGTACAAGTGTACAACCATGAATTATTTTCATTGTCAATAATAAGTCATATTTTGTATCCAAATACTTATATTTCCTTTGTTTCAAAAGTATTGGGTCACTAAATTTTAATATTTGCCAATACTTTAACCATTATATTTATATAAGTGATTAATTGAAACGACACATTGGGACGAACACAATTACATTTTACTTACTAATATTTAATTTTATATGAACAGTGACACTAGAAAAAAAATTTTCTAATTGAATTGAAACCTTGTTGTCTTAAGTTGCGTACATACACTTGTCTAAACTATTTTAGCTGTAAATTGTACTTATTAACTCATACGGAGTACATTATTAACTCATATATTATCAAAGTTTGTTAGCCATACTTAATTCTCCCGCCTTAAGTAAGTGAAAATAAGGTGAAAAATATAAGGCGAAAAAAATACTTACTACTTAATTTCGCAGTTTTTTACGAGTTGCAACTTTATCCATTTTACATTTGGCAATGCTTGTTTCAATCACTTATTCTCTAATTCTCATAAAGACTTTATAATCATGATTAAAGTTGTCAAAAAATAATCCGAACCGAGAACCCGATCTAAACCGGCAATGATCAGAACCTGATCTGTACCCGAACAATGTGGTGAAACTAGTGATCTGTAACCCGACCTGAACCCGACTTGATGTTAACCGACAACCGATTTAATCCAACACTTTATGACCTGAACCCAACCTGCACCCGGTCTAATAGTAACCGTCAACCGATTTTATCCGACCCGACAACAATTTGAACCCGAACTAGTACCCGACCCAATTAGAACCTGAAAACAGTTATAGCCCAACACAACCTATTTTTGACCCAAGTCATGAAAGATTTAATAAAATTTTACACACCTTTCGTATAGCTGGTGAGTTCTGTAAACCCTCAAATCCTCAATCCTTAACAAAATATTGGTACAATTTGTTCATTGTATATACATTTTGTTTTCTATTACTTCGCAATTCGCATATAGCTAGGTTTGATAATGTTTAATCAAATTATGAATTTGACTCGAACCGAACCCGACTTAATTAGAAAAGGTAAACGACTCGAAATAATTTAAATCGAAATTAACCCGACCCGAACCTAAACTTGAACTTGATATGAGGCTAGATTGACCCGATATAATTTGATCCTAATTCAACCCGAAACCTGATTTGACCCGACCCGAATCCGACTTGAATATCCAAATTAGCAGCTCTAATCATGATATTATAAAAGTATAAATTGAGATAAATTTAATCAACAAAACTCCACATAACTATGTGTTATAGTACACCCGAATACACCCAATAATAATATACACCCGGGAGCCGCCAGCCCACTAGTGAAGTAAGTTTATACAATTAAGAAACATAACATCGAACATGTTAGACAATTTGCATATAAACACTTTTGTAGTTTTGTATAAATCCAATTTAAATTTATAGCAATATTAATATATATCGGATAATTTTATAACTTTTAACCTACTTAGGGATAACTTTGAACCTAAGGTGATATAATTACTTTCACTTAACGAGATTAATTTTTACTCATTTAAAATAGTAACTTTATCATTAAAATATGAATAACTTTTATTTATATATCGGAATAACTTTCATTTGTTTTGAGTTAACTTTTAATTATTTTAGAGAAGTTTACCAAAATGTTTGTACACCAGATTATTATTATTATTATATACTAGATGTAAGCTCGTGCGATACACGGTTTTAGTGAATTATTTTATTTAATTTAAAATTTTGTACATTTATGAAGATCATTCATTAGATATATGGATAAAATTTCTAATATCATAAGATAATTTTTTAATTTTAACACTAAATTATCTTTTGTTGTTTTATTTATTTTACAGGACGCTTGAATTTAAAACCCCAAACTAACCTTATTCATTAATTTTGCTTATGTGACAATTTAATTTTTAATTCAAAAAAATAAAAATAAAAATGACTATTCTCGCTTTTTTAATTGATTAAACTAAGTCTTTTTCCTATGCGTTTTTTTTAATATACTCGTTCCGTTTAAAATGTTAGTGTTATTTATAATTTTTTAACTACTATTTAAAATTATGGGGAATTAGTCATATAAGATTTAGTTTAATTTTCTTTAGGATAACATGTTTCAATAACATTTTATAAAAGTATGATTTAATATGTTTATAAGATTAATTAATGATTTAAATTTTCAATCGCTATAATATAACTTCATATATTTCATTCTTCTATCAATTTTGGGCGAAAGTGTTGAACAAAGTTGGCTTTAATTGAGGCATAAACGTAATCAACCTGTGATTAAAAATAAGAAATTAATTTAATTTCATATATTCATAAAATAAATTAATTAAAAACTAAAGATTAGGCTTATAAAAAATTTAATAAATGTAAACAATTTATAATTAAAAATTATTAATATCAAAATTTTATAATATTTGCTAGGGAGAGATTAAATATATTTGCAATAAAAAATTTGCGTCCAGTAAAAAAAAAAATTTTTTTTGAGAGAAGATAATATTAGTTTTGTATAAATAATTTAAATTTAAATTATTCACTATTCGTTGTTTTTAGCTATGTATTAAAATTCTTAAATCTTATTCGTCACTTTTGCTTAGGTGGCGAGTAAATTTTTAATTCTAAAATAAATTATTAATTTAATTTTTCATTGGACAAAATAATTCTTTTTCTTATGTGGCGCGTCGAATGCTTTCCAAAGATGCTTACTTTATTTATATAATGTTGCAATATATATATATATATATATATATATATATATATATATATATATATATATATATATATATATATATATATATATATATATTTTGAGACATGTTATAATAAACCTTTCTTTATGTAAAAGTAACATGTTCTTCTCAGCCAATTTGATCTTTTTATCAGTCTAGTTAACTTTTTTTCTTAACAATTGTTTTTATCCTGAATTAAGTTAGTGATTCATTCTAATACTAATTCGTTATAAAGAATTGACCAATTAGCTAGTTTAATTTACATGCGCATAGTCTTAAATTCAAGACCACATTAATATTTGAGAAATTTTTCTTTATTTTAGCATTCTGTAAAAATCTTCTTAAACTAGCTTTCAAAAGAATTTGTGACATAGAACAATCATACGTACACCATTTAATTAAAATGACCATTGTACAAGTAGTACTACTAAATTTTGCGACGCATTAAATAAAAAAGATATGGTCAAGGGCAAATATGGTCAATTGGTCAAGTCAGACAGTCAAGGTTTTTGACCTTTTATTTATTATTATGAATTTAATATTGTGGGGAGGTGGAAAAGAAAAGAAATTTGCAACGGTTAAAGTGGACCCTAATTTGATAGATTAGTAAAGTCAAAGTCACATTCTTCCAATTTTGTTCCTCTCTTTGAGTATTTTGTCATGTACTAGTATTATTATTGTTGTTCTCGTGTTTGTGTTTTGTTATGATTTATGAATGATGTGTTGTGTTGTGGTATGTTTTGTTTTTGTTAATGGTACCACTACAATTATAACTACTCCTACTACAATTCAATGCGTCGGTGAATATAGCTTCATCTTACCCTACATTCTGTCATGTCCAAATTATATCATCATCAACCAATCATCTTTCTAACGGTTTAAATTTTGGGATGAAATCTATATGTATCTTAACTAGTGTATGGCCTTAGCGATGCTCTGGGTTATTTTTCTTAACACCTGTAATTGAATAGATAGGTTCATTAGTTATTGTTTATTTATTCATTATTTGTTTAAAATTTATAATAGTTTCTCATTAAACCTTTGAATAAATTATTTATGGAACAACTATTGACTAATTATATAAACATGTTCTTGTAGAAAAATTATATAGACATATCCTTTGTATATAATTTATAATATAATGAAAATAAAGACATAATTATTATCAAAATAATTAAATAACTAAAATTTATAACAATAGTTAATTTTTGTTGCTTTTATGTATTATCTCGTTGATCATAATTAGCAAATAATAGGATCAATTATTTTTTTTTTTTTAAAGAATTGCAGTTATTAAATATTCAGATCTCCATCCAATCCATATACTTATATATTTATGAGTCGAGTATTGAAACATTATTAATATATGGATGAGATGGTAAGACATTTATTGCATATTTTTTGTGGTTGTGAGTTCGAATCTCATGATACACATTTTTATTAGAATATGCTCATAGTTGAAAGATGACATGACGAGGGTGCCAC
This sequence comes from Chenopodium album, assembly GCF_948465745.1. Classification (NCBI taxonomy): domain Eukaryota; kingdom Viridiplantae; phylum Streptophyta; class Magnoliopsida; order Caryophyllales; family Amaranthaceae; genus Chenopodium; species Chenopodium album. The sequence goes on from NC_137834.1 coordinate 31,017,612, forward strand.
GTGGCACATAAACGTTTTTAGGAACACTTTTTAATATATTATAATAAAGTATAGATGTTATACCATGCATTATAACAATTATTTCATGATGGTGGTGTTTTGAGTACATCATATACATAAAATAATTAACGTGTTTAATTTTTTAACTATTCACATACTCCCTCGTGTTTTAATATTTACAACACAAATTTGTTCACGATATTTAAGAAAAGTGGATTTAACACAATTTAACACACTTAGGTCATATTCTTTTGAGTTGTATTTTTATGCTCTATAGTACTAAAATTTGCTCTACTCTACTATATTCTACTCTCCTAACACCTACTCTGCTTTGTTTTGGTCAGTATTAAACCGTAATTAATAATTACATGTTAGCAATAAATAGTTAATTATTTTTCTTGGAAGGATAAATAGTTAGTTATTAATAATTAGTAATTAATAATTAGTACTCCCTCCGTCCTCGAAAGAACGACCCTTTTGGGTTGATTTCGCGGGTATTAATAAAGTTAAATAAAAAGAAATAAAAGTATATTGGAAAGATAAAATTACATGGGGTTTACAAAAAAGTAGAGAGAGATGGTAATAAAAGTATATGGAAAAACAAAATTTTATATGGGGAAGCTAATTTTGCACAAAATATTGTTGCAAATTGGTGGGTATTTTAATGCTAATGGGTCATTCTTTTTGGGACTAAAATTAGGCTAAATGGGTCGTTCTTTCGGGAACGGAGGCAGTAATAAATCATTAATAACGTAATAATTAGTAGGAAAATTGACTTAAAATAATACTAACTATTAACGGTGTGTGCAAAATAATACAACCTTTACTATTTGCTATCAACAATACAACCTTTTGTACTACGTTGCAAAATGGTACGCTAGTCACCAAAGAAGACATTTTAAGGAGTGTTCCGTTCATATTAATTATTATATTATTTTTATTATTAATTTTTAATATTAAAGTATTTGTTTTCAAAAAACATTTTATGTAAATACTTTCATCCTACTCAAATTAATAATGCTCCGCCCCTTTGTTAGGCAGTTAATTTATTTCTCTAAAGAAAAAGTTTTCTACGCTATCAAACAAAAGTAAATAGGGTACTTAAATGCATATTATATTGATATCTTTAGTTTCAAAAAGTATATTAAAAACAAAAATTAACATAATATTTCCTTTGTTTTTTATACTTTTTTTTACGGGTTGTTTTTTTATACTTACAACACACCTTTTGACATGCTAAGCAATTTCAAAAAATTATTATACTATGTAAGCGGACAAATTATGCTACAAGTTTTAATCGTAGCAATTAACACTTTCTTCTTAATTTTTTAAACATAATACTTTCTTCTTATTGGTTGTAAAATTTTGTTGAGTAATTTGTCCGTTTTTCTAGTCTAATATCTCCCTTAAAGTGTGTCATGTCAAAATAGTGTGTTATTATAAATAAAAAAAGGAATTATGTATTTTGGAAAAAAAAATAATAATTAATAGTATTAAAAGAATATAATAATAACTATGGACGAAATATTCCTTGAGATACCTTCTACGATAGTTGGCGTACCATAATTGCACATATGTTAGGTTGTACCATTGAAAGAAAATAATTGAGGTCATATTATTTTGCACCCACTGCTAGTTAGTAAATAGTAATTAATAATGAATAATTATAACATTTCATAGTATTCCGTAGTGACCTTAGTAATTAATTAGATTAACGGTAATTCATGGTTAAAGTTTTCAAAGTTGACCACAATATTAGAAATTGGAAAAACATTTGGGGACGAAGGGAGTATACCGATAACATAAAAACAATAACAATTATAACAATAATGAAAATAATGATGACTATAATAATAAAAAGGAAAAATTGTCAGCAATAATCGGAACTTTTGCTCGTCCGCCAATAATAATCCCAACTTTGGATAATTCACCATCAGTCCCAACTTTGTATGGGATTCATTTCTATTGCACCCTATTTACCTGAAACTGGATTAGGATGTTATCTTAAAGGAGTTGAGTTGTTTCCCTCCCTTATTACTACCACGTTAGCTTTCCCTCCCAACTACTCTCTGCTACTCCCTCCCTTTCAATTACTTCTTCATTTAATACAACAGAGCATCCAAAAAAAAAAAAAAAAAAACTGAAATTGGCGCCATTATTGAAGCTTGAACCATAATTGTACTTTGCCCTAACGTCACGACCTTCCATTTCTGACAAGTAGAAGCACCACGCGATATTTGGATAGTGAATTAGGTAAGTTTTTTAACCCTAAATTTCGCTGAAATCGCGCTTAAAGTTTGCTACTTTATCTCAAACCCTACTGAATTAAATTGGGAATTGATGAATTTGTGTATGGATATGCATTATTTGTTAATTATGGTTGCAAATTGTTGTGGGTTTGTATCATATAGTGTTTTGTTGTTGTTGGTTTGTTTGTTGTTATTGGTTTTTGCTGTTTAACTTCGAATCCTACATGCTTGGATTTAGTGTAGTCTTGATTTTAATTTAGTTGCTGTTGAATTAGGTATGGCTCCCAGTAAATTTACCTTGAAAATGTAGCATGGAGGAGTGTTTCAACATCTTGATAATGGTGAATTGTGTTATGTCAATGGTAAAGGCAGAACCTTTAATGTAGACCCTGATGAACTGTGTGCTTTCTATCTGTTGGAGTTGGTTATGAAGTGTAAAAAATATAAGGACAAAATTAAGGGGTTTATGTACTTTGTTCCAGGACTGATTTTGAAAGGTGGGTTGAGGAAAGTTGATGATGATGACAGTATGAGGGAGATGATAGATGTGTCACTTAGTCATATAAGACAGTAGAGGTGTATGTTGTACATGGTGAATATGACCCAATGCCCTTCCCAAAAGAACTTCAGCCTACTTCATCAGAAAAACCCAAAACTGTGAGACCTAAAAAACTACCTATAAAGAGGTGACCACCACTGAGATCTAGTCCAAGGAACAAAAGTTAACCACCCTTGACTATTTTTGAACCTTCCTAAAATGCCCTTAACAACTCATTAAAGGCTAAAAAAATGCTCCCACTCCATTTGTTCTATTCCACCCACTAGTACTTTACCCAACTAAAGTACTTCTAGAGTTAAATATGTTATAAATCCTGATCCCAAATTGGCTCAAACACATACCACATCATCTTTTCTTGCATCTTCACAAACTTACTCTGACCTTGTGAATAATTATGAGTGGGAAGATTCAAGACCTGACATCCTTATTCCTATAAATGACCTGATCCCATCTGATAGTTCTAAGAGTGACAAAGATGATCCACTTTACAAACCAGCAGAATTAGATAAAGGGTTAGTGTTAGATTTAGACAAAGGGAAAGGGGCAAATTAAGGAAAGGGGCAGATTCAGTCAAAGGGAAAGGGTCAGTTTCAGACAAAGGGAAAGTTGTTACTAGTTTTTTTTGGTGATGTTTATTTAGATGTTGAAACTAATGATGAAGAGGATAAAGTTGTAGAAGAAGCAGGTATTGGTGAGGGTCTTGATCTAGAAGCTGAAACAGGGGAAGAGGTAGAAGGGTTGGATGATTTAGAGGTAGAAGAGAAGGAGGAGATCTTGGATGAAGAGTTATAGTATGAATTAGATACTGAGGATGAGGAGCACAATTTAGCTAGGCAAAGGGTTAAATATGCCACAACTAAGTTAATTGACAATGCAAGGAAAATAAAAAAAGAAGCACTTCACTATTTGAACACACAGGAGGAGGAAGAAGAAAGGCTAGCCGGTGATAGGGAAGAAGTTGGTGATAGGCCAGTTAGTGATAGGGAAGAAACTGGTGATAGGCCAACTGGTGATAGGACAGAATTTGGTGAGGGTTCTGGTCCACAGGGTGATTATGAACAAAGTGATGAGGAGGTGCATACTCCACCTGAAAGTGGTGAAGAGGATTTGGAACCAAGAAAGAAAAGGAAGTCAAGCAAATCAGTGTCTAATGCACACACTGATTTTGGGAGTTTTAATGGGAAAGTGGGCCAGAGATTTGCAAACAAGGTTGAATTTAGGAATGCAGTAGCAAGATATGAGATTTTATAGGGTATGGGTGTGTATTTCGAAGTGAGTGACAGTAAAAGGCAACAAAGATTAGGTGTGAGTTGCCTTGATACTTGCCCATTCTATGTGTATGCTTCATGGGACAGTAGGAGAGCATGTATTATTGTTAAGAATATGAACGGTGAGCATACTTGCAGAGGAATATGAAAAGGAATAGGCAGCTTAAGACCGACAAGATGGGTAGCTTCCCATTTCCTGGAGGTATTCAAGACAAGGCCTCATTGGCCTACAAAGGATATTCAAAATGTGTTAGAAAAGCTTTTAAAATGTTGGTAAGTAGAGACTTTGCTTATAAAGTGAAGTACAAGGCTAATAGGATGTTGCATGGTTCTTGATGCGTGCCATTTATGACATTCTTAGGCTAGGTTTTGTTCATATTTTTATGCTCGTGTTTAGTCTGTCGTGTTTTTAGGGAATAATGCTTGATTTGCGTGTTTGTGTGTTAGTTTAGAGGAATGCATGCTTTTAATGGTTTTCATATTATTTTATTCATTTCTCGGCTATTTCTCTCGCTTCTCCATTTCTTTGACTTGTTTTGTAGGTATGTCAAGTTCCCCGAGATTTGATAATCAAGGAGGGAGCTCAAGTGCATTCAAGGAATTTAACGGAGCCAAGATTAAGAAGCCAAGCATGCAAGTCAAGCCAACCAAGGAAGCTTCGCAAGCATTAGTGCCTTGAAGCCGCCCCGAGCAAGCGCACCAAAGCTGCAACCACCAAGTAACCAGCGCACATCAGCCCAGCCAACAGCCGCGGGCTGGGCGCAGGCGCAGGGTTGCTGCAGCTAAAATCGATCAATTCCAACCAAAAACTCACCTCGGTCAGGCCTCGGGTGTGGCTTTCTGGGTTTTATTCGCATTTTAGTTTCTTTTCTCCGTTTGTTTATATATTGTACGGTCTTCTTTATTCTTCATACATGAAATTCTTTAGATTAGAATAGTTTCTCTCTCCTCTAAGGAGGATAAGGGTAGATTAGGAGTTCCTCTCTCTAGACCAGGAGTAGTTTTAGAGAGAGAAAGTGAGGGATTTCAATGGTGATTGAGAGATTGAAGATACAAGCGTGGCATTTGTGTTGAAGATCTTCTCTATTATCAATGAGCATTCTTAACTCTATCTCACCTTATTTCTTTGTTTTATTTCATGTTTGTTTGGTTTAATTTTGATGTTTGATTCTTGATAGTGTAATTGTTCTTGATATATTGTTGATTCTTGATTTCTTTAGTTGATTGTTGATAGATGATGATATTTGAGTAGTTGTTTGGCTAGGAATTGGGTGAAACTTGTATGATTGATTAATTGTGATTAATTTGGGAATTGTGTTGATTAATTGTTGAGATTAAAGTGATTAATGAAGGTTTGCATGTGTGTAATTCGATTAGGCCTTGAGAATTATTCTAGATTGCATTGTAATTGCTAATGACACGAACAATTGATTTAGGAATTGCAATTATCGATTGGTTTAGATTGTGATTCTCTTAGTTTGTTATTCATTGTGAACCCTAGCTTAACAATTAGGATATAGCTCTTTGATTCCATTTGATTGCTCTTATCATTAGTCTTCACAACCTTTGATTGGCATGATCTTCCCAAGTTGTTGCAATTGACATGATTACTTGTTGATCCCTGTTCCTAGTGTTTAATTTCCTTGGTTACTTGTTTCGTTAGTTGTTAGTATTCTCTCTTTATCTTTGGCTTCAACCTAGTTTAGGCACCCAAATTGAAAGCATTTGAACATTACCGTTTCTTTGGGTTCAACCCTCGACTTGCCTCTATACTCGTATTTAGTTTTGTTAAGTGTTTATAAATTTAGTTTCACCGAGGGAAGATTAGATAATGACCTAGTTTTCCTCTAGTCAAAATGGCGTCGTTGCCGGGGAACAGTGTCTATGTTTGAGTGTTTTTGATTGCTTGAGTCTAGGTCTTTGTTTATACTTTTCTTTTATTTGATTTTTTTTATTTTGTATAAAAATGGCATATCTCTCATTTCCTCAATTTGACAATGAGCCTTTTTGTGAATATATCAATAAACTTGAGGGATTTTTGGACTATAATTGTTGTAGTCTTTGGGAGGCTTGTGAGATTTGTTATTTTGGTTTGAATGAGCAAACTAGGGATGAAGTTGAATGTATGCATAATGGTGAATTTAGAGCATTGTCAATTGATGATGCTTGGGATTTTTATGTTTGGTTTGCTAGGGATGTTTATGACAGGGGTAATCATGATTCTAATATGTAATGTCTTGATTCTTGTACTATTAGCATGAATTCCCATGATTTGTCACATGATCCTTTAAGTTAACCTAGAACACATGATTTCAACTATATTTCTCCTTTGGCTCATGATGATGAAGTGCATGCTCAAGCTGATGCTAATGGTGTGTTTCAATATTCTTCATTATTTACCATGCCTTCTTGTGATGTACTTCAATACCTTGATGATGAATCTCATGTGTTTGATTGTGCCCCCACTCCCCAATGTGATGTATATGCTCATGATCTTAATGTTGATTCTTTCAATCTTGGTTGTACTTCTTCTTCTTCTCTTGTCGAGCCTCAACCTTCTACATCTTTTGAATCTCTTATTGATATATTTGAGTCTCAAATTAGGTGCATTGAGCTTGATAATGAGCTTGGGCCTAGTAAGGAGATGATTCTTAATTCTATGAGAGGTCAATTAGAGATAATAAAAAAGAATGAGGAGCGTCTTGAGTAGGGAAGGAGAAGAAAACAAGAGTTAGAAAGCCAATTGTCATCCTTGATGCTTGTTTGTGAAAAATCCCAATTTAATGAGTGTGTTGAGGATGATGATGATGATTTTGAGCAACCAAGAGAGTGTAAGGATCCCATTGGTGAGCATTTGAGCGATGGTGAAGGAGTTGAGAATGAAGAGAGTATTGATTTTGAAAATCCTAACCCTCTTTCCCATCTTGATGATTCTCTTATGCATGATTGTGATCCTTTTATCCATGAGTATTTAGATTCATTTGAGGTTATGACCAATGTGTTTATTGAGTGTCAAATGAAAACTCATAGCCTTTTGAGTGAGTTCATTAAGAATGCTTCATGGGAGAGGGATGAGTTTGAAATGAATTTGCATCCATTCATGCATGGCTTTGAGACTTTAGGCTTTAAGGAAGTTGAGGGAGTTGTTGTTTATGATTGTAGTAAAGGGCATTATGTAGTTTCTCTTAGAAGTTGGATGTTTGAGAGAGATGATGATCACGAGTATTCTTCTTTTGAGGATTCTATGATTGATTTTCATGCTCTTATTGGTGATTTGAGGCATGGTGGTGAGGAAGAATTCATTTCTGAGACCATAGCCCCTATTCCCTTTTCTCGTGTCCCTTTTTTAAGGAGCTTCAACCATATTCCCTACACTCCTATATCCCTCCCTTCCTTCGTTAATGAGCCTATTGGGGACCCCCTCTTCTATGATGATCTTCATGTCCCTAATTTGTCTTCTATTGAGGAAAAAGGGTGATTTTGCCACCCAAAAAGATTTTTATGAAGAGAGTTTTCCATTCTATTCTTCTTCTTATTTTCTTGAATTTTCTTTTGATTCTTCTTCTTCTTGGCAACTCCCTCTTCATTTTATTTTGCTTGCACTAATCTTGTTGCATGCCCTTCTTATATCATTTGCCTACTTGTTATCATATGAAATGTGTAGTAGTGCATTTGACAAGCTCTTGCGATTGTTGCAATACTATTTTACTAGAGCGGTCAAGCTTGGACCTTAAGCAAGCCTTTCTTGGGAAGTAATCCGTGTTTTATTGCTTTCATTTTCTTTTATTTTTAGAATAGATTTTCTCTCATGGAAATGTTTGTGTGCCTTTTTCTAGGTACATGACTTGATATACTTTGGTGCTTCGATTTGGATCAAGAATCAAGGAAGTTTGACCCCTATTTTTGCTTGCACATGGAAAATAAGTTTCAATTCTTGAGGAAATTAGCTTTGAAAGGTTGAATTGGGTCATTTGCGGGTATTTACAACCACCTAAAATCCGGTAATATCTTTCCTTGCTCTCTCTCTAATGGTTGATGCCTTGTTGGATATGTGTTGGTATTGTTGGATTGATCTCTTTGTTTTCCCCTCCCGTGGAATATTTGATTTATGTTTGAGCATGTTGTATCATTCAAGATTGGGGGAGGGAATTCTAACATGTTTGGTAGGATTTTGATTCATATATGCCATACAGATTTGTATATGCATTTCCATGTTCTTTATTTTGCAAAACTCCAAAAAGATTTTTATTTCTATCAAGGCAAATTTGCAATGTGTTTTTGTTTTGTTCTTGCTTTGGACATAATTACATTTGGACTTGTATAGTTGAATGCTTTTCTTCTTAAATGGTACTTTGGCTTCAACCTAATATAGGTACCCAAATCGAAAGCATTTGAACATTACCGTTCCTTTGGGTTCGACCCTTGATTTGCCTCTATACTCGTATTTAGGTTTGTTAAGTATTTATAAATTTAGTTTGACTGAGGGAAGATTAGATAACGACCTAGTTTTCCTCTCGTCAGTTCTATGCATGACCATTACAACAAACTAGAAGGTTACATGGTTGTATTGCATAACAACAACCCCGATACTAAGTTGGAGTTAGTTAATGTTAGTGAGAAACATCCTCCAACCTTTAAGAGGTTGTTCATCTGATTTGAAGGGTTGAGAATTGGGTGGTTGGAGGGATGTAGGAAGATACTGGCAGTAGATGCTTGTTTCCTCAAGACATTTTTGGGTGGTCAGCTTACGTCAACTATGGGAAGAGACAACAATGATTAGATTTTCCTAGTTTGTTGGGCAATTGTTGAAGGGGATAACAATGATTCTTGGGAGTGGTTCTTCAAGCAAATGCAATAAAGTTTAGATCTGAAGGATGGGGAAGGAATGACAATCATTTCAGATGAGCATCAGGTTTGAACCCATACTCTTTCAAAGTGTTGCACATTTACATATTCTGGAAATGCATTTAAACTATATCACTTGTGTTAATGTGCAGAGCATCTTGCATGGAGTGTCAACTATGTTGCCAAATGCAGAGCACATGCATTATGCAAGACACATCTTTGCACAATGGCATAAGACATACAGGGGAGATGAATTGAAGTTGCTGTTTTGGAGGGTTGCTAAATCTTATAGCATAGCTCACTATGATGAGAACCTTGAAAAACTAGGAAAGGTGAACATGGATGTTGCAAATTATTTCAAAGCCTACAACCCTAAAGTATTTTGTAGGGCTTTCCTTAACCTTAAAATCAAGACGGATGCCATTACAAGTAACATTGCTAAGACATTCAATGGCTACATCATACAAGCCAGAACAAAGCACCTGCTTTACTGCCTGGAGGATATAAGATCAGCTTTGATGAAGAGGCTGGTTGTTGAGAGGCAATAAATGATGAAAGAAACTACACTGTTGTGTCCAAGGATTCAAGCTAAGCTGGACATTGAGAAGTAAAATACAGCTGAATGTGAGGTCATGCCATCATCTGAGACCCTATTCAATGTGAGCTATTACTTGGACCAACTGGGGGTGAATTTCAAAACCACAAGTTGCACCTGAAGGAAATGGGACATGCTTGGTATCCCATGTTGCCATGCAGTTGCATCAATTTATTTCATTGGCAAGGAAGCTGAGCATTATGTTGATTAAAGTTACCACAAGGCCACCTACTTTAAAGCTTATGCTGGTATGTGTCTTCATTGTATACTTAGTCAAATAGGTGTCTTAATGTCGTTGGTTAGTATTAATTGTATGGCTGTTATGTGTAGGATCTATTCCCTCTTGTGAATGGGGAAATCATTGGCCTAAGGTCTTCAGTACAATAGACCCACCTCCAATTAAAATTAGACCTGGTAGACCTAGGAAAAACAGGATCAAGGATCCTTTTGAAAACCCCAAAAAAACCAGGATCCATTACAAGGAATGGGGTTTAAATGACTTGCTCCCTATGTGACAAGGTAAAGTCGTATCCCCTAATAAAAAATAATTACCTAAATCACTAACTAAGGTAGATAGGGAAGTAGGGTCGATCTCCACAGGGAAACAAGTCTTTTTTACTCCTAATTAAATATTATAATCTAAATTATTTAAGTAACCAATATTTATAATTAAGTAAAAGATTAAACTACTAAGGTTGAGAATGGGAAGAAAACAATATATGAAAGGATCTCGGGCATAGGTTCATCAATAAATAATATTCTAGGGTAAAACATAGTAATCAATCATTGACATTGCATAAATAACATGATTAACAGGCTCTCGCAATTTATTAATCAACATAGATCTAACAGGCTCTCGCAATTTACTAGATCTAGTCCTTATTGAAAATAGCCTTTAATATCAAATTAACATCTGCTCGATTCATCAATTTAATATTGCTATACTTTTACAAGCCGCAATTGTAAAACATTAAAACAATCCAATAAGAAATCATCATGCAATACCAATAATCAATAATAGTCAATCATCAATGCATCAATTAACCAGATTGTAAAGGGCTCTCGCTACGTATTACAATCACACAATTAATTTATCGGTATTAAATCTCATCTCTCGAATCTTGACTTAACCATTTATAAATTAACTTGCCTATTGAAACTAGACCTAAACATCAATTCTCATCTCTCGATTCTTGAATCAATATTGTCAAACTCATGCATAAAAGATAGGCCTAATCTAGTCACAGAGCATTAAATCAATCAATAGGAAATTAATCTAGCATTGATAATCAACAACAATAATTTACCCCTTCATATTATTTATTAGATCCCCATAAACCCTAGAAATTAAACTACTCACACATATTAAAAACTAAACCAATCAAAGTAATAAAATAAATCATGGTGAGAGGAATAAAATAAATAACTAAGATTAAGGGAAGAGAAATCGTTACCAAAATAAATCTGGAATTAATGAAAGAATTAAGAACAAAGGTTTAGAGAGAGTTTAAGAGAGAGAGAAAACTAAGTAGAGAGAGAAAGTCTCAGAAAGAAGGTACTAAAATCGTATTACGGAGGAGTATTTATATTCAGTACAAAAATCCTAAACTAAAGCAAATTAAAACGACGCTAATCGTCTCCTAAAAATACACGTGCCCGATCGGGCGCGCCTTTTTGTCTCTAACACTAATCTCGCGCCCGGCCGGGCGCGTCACCAGGCGCCAGACTAAGCTTCTCCCGCCCGGCCGGGCGCGCCTCCGGGCGCCAGCCTCTTTGGACGGGCGGCTCATTTGGGCCACTATTTGGACTTCGATTGGGCTCCAATTCTTCGGGCCAATCTGGGTTTCCTCTTTTGGTCTTGAATACTCGGTCTAAATGCCCCGGTATCACCTATACCGAGCCCTTAATCACCGGTTCGATGTCTCTAACCGGCCCTGGGCTATTGAATCTGGTCGTGCTTCTCCAATGCTCGTGATTGCTCCAAAATATCTCGGGAAAATACTCCAAAAGAATAAATCCCTTCAAAAGTCAACCAAATCTACGAAAACACTGGAAAACACCAATTAGTAATAAAAGTGGCTCTAAAGAGCCAAAAACACTACTAATTACGACCAAGGGACGGGGGTAAAATACTATATAAAGTAGACACATCAAACTCCCCCAAGCCAAACCTTTGCTTGTCCCTAAGCAAAGATCTCATCAATGAATCAATAAATATGCTTCACCCCAAAAAGTAAAAATCAAGCACAAACGATCCAGGGTAAATCAAATAAACATGCTTCAGAGTCAACCAATCAAATCCATCCAATTACCTTTCTTCCCTAACAATTGTCAAAAAGAGCAAACCACAAGAGCATATAGAATTCAAGACTAGTGCTCACACACTCAACTCTCATTTATGTGGCGAGTAAAAGATGTACTCGATCGCTCTCCAACCACCCCTTTAAAGTGAACAATGCCCTCCCAACTCACACTCTCGTGTGTATAAGACAATGTACGCTCAATCCTACTAGTCGACTCGAAATATGCCAAATCATAACTTGCATTGATAAACAACACTTTCACATTCATACAATTCTATGCACAAAGGTCGGAAGGTCTTTAAAGCTTGTAATGTAAGGCTAGGGTAAAGGGTAGGATAAATTTGGAAATAAGTGAGAGAAAAGCTATGCTTAAAGGAGCCATATCCTAATAAAACCCATGATCAAAATAAATAATGATCATACATCTCCTACATAACCAACTCTAACATCAACCAAATATACTCCAAACAATATAAACAATCCCAAAACTTACAATAATCACTCATAAAAATATGATAATGAAGAAATAGAGTGAATAAACAAACTTTATTTTTCAACTTGAATTTTTTCAATGAAGCTCTTTATTTTTCCTTTGATCAACCTCCAAATAGAACATTTGAACAATTTTTTTCTTCGAAGTTCACTTATTTTTTTTCACATTTTTTTTCTGGAACTTCTCTTTTTCTTTCTCATAATATCATGCTTTATTTTTTCAAAACAATATAACTCTCAAACTCATCAAAAATAAACATGAATAACAACAAAACAACTTCTCAAATCCCACCCAAATTGTGCAAATAATAAGCACACTACAAACTCCCTCACCTCACTCACTAATAGCTCCCCCAAGCCAAGCTTGGGACTAGTAACCAATGGGGCAAAATAGGCTTGTAATGTGGCTAATAAACAACAAAAGGTCAAGGCAACAACATGGGTAGCAAGAAGGGAACAAATGTATCTACAATGTCTGGAGGCTACCTAAAAGAACAAATGCCTTCGTCCTCCTCAATGTGCATAATAATGAATCATATAAATATTACTAATAGTTGCAAACCAATACTCAAATTCATTGACATACCAGGAACTATGGAACTATCACACATTCCTTACCAAATCAACTAGTCAAGCACTATATTCACAAGTAGTTGGACAAAATTGACGCATGTTAAGGTTTCAAGGCAATCAAACATCAAATCATGATCAACTAATCCACAATGCCTATCATCAAATACCAAGAATCAAAACAAATTTTCAAGTATGGGTCACAGGGAAGCATAACTTATAATTCATTGGAACGTATTTTTGGATTTTTTTTTATATTTCAATTTTTTTTGTATTTTTATATATAAAGAAAGCAATAAAAACTACACTAGGTAAGCAAGAAATCTAACCTAATAAAACACACCAAAAATAAAAGAAAAGAGAAAAGGAAAAAAAAATACCAAACCAAAATCTTCCCCAAGCCAGAATCAGACAATGTCCTCATTGGCTCGGAAACTAGCCCAACATAGCTAGTCCTCATCATCCTCGTCCATCGAGCCGAAGCCCGCACCTCCACTGCCACCTGCACCAGAAGAGCTACCACCAAAATAATCAGCGTGAAAACTCCCCCCGCCGGTCCCCCGAAAGGAATGTCCTGCCCGTACCCGAAAAAGGAAGAATAGTCAGAGTAAATACCACGGGCAGTGGGATCCCTATCGTATCCCTGGGGTGGAGGCTGAAACCAGTCAGGGTGAATAGCGTCGTCGGGAATGTTGCCCCGACGAGCATAATCATCGTACATAGGGTAGAGAGCTCTACCCTGGTTCCTCTCTAAGTACCCTAACCTCTGGTCAATAGAGCCTACCATCCTCCTAAGGTCAGTCTGTGAATGCTCAATACGTCCTAGGGCCTGACCTATACTCTGAAAATCCCAAACTGGGTCAGAGTCAACATGAGGGACGGAATGGGACATACGAGGTGGCGCGAAAGCCACCTCGGGCTGAGGCTGGGGTGGTGGAACTGGTGGTAGAGCCCGCCCCCTAGCGTTGGCAACTAAAGCATCGTAAGTGTAAGAATGTTGCCCTGGGGGAAAGGCGGTCAAGGCTGGACTGGGAAGGGGAAAAATGGGCAAAGGTTGCTCGTTCCCAGTCCGTATACACCAAAAGGGTGTCTACTCGCTATCCGGTCTAACCCACCCCACATCCTCAAAATACCTAGAAGTCATGTAGGTATCTGGTCCACAGTTGGTCAGCTGGTGGGGTCCGTCTACTACAAAACCGACCTTTTTCACCGCTATTCGAGTGATAAGGCCACCTAAACGGATAGGGGACTTAGAAGTGTTGCTGGCTGTGGCATGTCGACTCAAGTGGTGAACTATAAACCTGCCTATGTTCAATTTCCCGAACCCGTATACATAGTGTCCTATGATAGCTAGTTCGTTGGTTTGAGCGTTATGAGGCTCGGCCCTACCTAAAAAACACAGACGCGCAAATCTTTGCCAGATTTTTGGGACAGGGTGGTGAATAGGTTTGGTACTAGCATGTTGGGGGTGGGGGGCAGGTAAACCAGTCAAAGCATAATATAAGTCACCCATTTTATAATCTGCATGCCACTGGTGAGATAATTCAGAATTTAATTCAAAAATTTTACAAAATTCAACAAAAGTTAAACTCGTATTTCTATTGTTTAACCTGAAAAATAAATTAGGCCCATTCCTACTACTAACAACATGAAAAGTGGACAGGAATTCACAGGTGAGTTCTCGGTATGTAGGATAATGCATGTCAACAAATTTTCTCATGCCAATATCATTCAAAAATCGTTTAACAAAATCGTACAAACCATATGATTCTAAGGTAGGGCGGTGTAACCACCGAGAAGGAATTACCTCGCGACCGACCAAATGCTCCAATCGTTCCTTTTGTTCCCGGCTCACGATCCGGATCGTCGGCCAATACGGGAGCTGCAAGTCTGGGTCGTACTCCTCCCTCGAACTGGAACTCCTACCAAAAATGGATCTTGCCCTCTTTGAAGCCATGTAGAAGAAATGGGTCGAAAATTTATTGAATTAAAACTGAAAAATTTTTGTATGAAAGTGAAGAGGGTGAAGAGAGGATCAAAGATATGTAAAGAGTTTTGAATTTGGATAAGAAATGAAGAAGAAATCTTAGAGAGAAGTTAGAGAAAATTTGAGTTTTTAGAGAGGGAAAGTAATGGAGGAAAGAAGAAATGGTGAAAGAAAGAAGAAAAAGGTGAAGAAAAAGACAGGTAGACTCTCGCGCCCGGTCGGGCGGTGGGTCGCCCGATCAGGCGATCTGGAATTTGGCATTCTGATTCTCGCGCCCGGCCGGGCGGTGGGTCGCCTGGTCGGGCGATCTAATTTACTTTATATTCGCGCCCGGTCGGGCGCCATTCGCGCGGTCGGGCGATCTGACGACCAATATATCTTCTAGCTCTCGCGCCCGGTCGAGCGCCATTCGCCCGATCGGGCGGTTTTTAACTCTAAATTTTCGCCCTTCTCGCGCCCGGTCGGGCGAGGCTTGCCCGATCGGGCGGACAATTAAGTCCGTAAACGTCAAGTTTCGGCCCGGTCGGGCGAAATTTCTTATTTTCAGACCCTTGCTCTCGCGCCCGATCGGGCGGGCTTCGCCCGGTCGGGCCCGAGACTAAAATCGGCGAACTTTATTTTTCTTCTTTTCTCCAAAATTTTGCTAACTCTTTTCCTTCAATCCTGTACAAACACTCATAAAACTCATTAAATTCTCTCATCTCTCCTCTCATAGGAAATAGAAAAGAAAAACTAGACTAAAAAAAAAAAAAATTAAAAATACAGGTTGCCTCCCGCAAAGCGCTGGTTTATCTAGGTCCCGCACGACCTTCTTACCAAGTACAATTTCAAGGACCCTTGGCCTAACGCTTGATCGGGTGGTTTCTCACCCGGTCTAGCGATGTTTAGGCTGCGATGCGGCTTCCTAACATAACCTGTGGGACGCCAAGTCGCCTTATCTGGTGGATCCTTCTTGACTTGGACTGGGGGATCTTCAATGCTACGCACTAAAAACCCTTCTTCGATCGAATGTTGCTTTAAATTGTCATTGCGTTCAACACTTGCAACTCGATCTGGCGGAACACTTACCGTAGGCTCGATTCGCACAACTTGCTCGATCGGTTCCACTTGTTCATCCTCGAAGCCAAGACCAACATTGTAGAGTGCTCTTTCTATTGCATCGACTTCCTTCTGCCATTTATCTATCTCATCTGAAAAGGATGCAACACAAGATACCGCCTCCAAGGGATCTTTTTCAAGAGCTTGGGGCTTATTAGAATAATTTACAACCACATAAACACTGAAACATTTCTCTTCAGTCATGGAGCTTTTAGGGGCATTATTCAGATTAAAAACCACTTTATCGTCCCCTACTGATAGTGTTAACTTACCACTTCTTACATCTATGACTGCTCCTGCAGTGTTAAGGAATGGTCTACCCAAAATAATTGGGGTTTGCATATACTCAGCCATATCAAGAACAACAAAATCCACAGGTATATAAAATTTACCTACTCTAATGGGGACATCCTCTAAAACACCTAAGGGGTATTTGAAAGAACGGTCGACCATTTGTAGAGTTATATTGGTAGATTTTGACTTACCCATGTTCAACTTAGAACACACAGATAATGGCATGACGCTAACACTAGCACCCAAATCACATAATGCATTATCAATCAAGAGATTGCCAATATGACAAGGGATAGAAAAACTACCCGGATCTTTTAATTTAGGTGGAGACTTATTTTGAAGTACGGCACTACACTCTGCAGTGAAAGCTACTGTCTCTACCTCACTAATAGACCTTTTTCTCGTCAAAATTTCTTTCATAAATTTTGCATATGAGGGGATTTGTGTGATTAATTCAGTAAAGGGGACTGTTACCTTCAAATCTTTAACCACCTCCAGGAACTTACCAAATTGCTTATCCAAGTTTGTCTTCAATTAACGATTAGGGAAAGGAAGTTTGATGATTGGCTTTGGAGCATTCTTATTCTTGTCTGGAGTAGCCACCTTCTCCGGAGTTGTACCCTGCAATGTAGAATTAGATATGTTAGTATTATCCTTTAGCCCTGTAGGGCTATCAACTAAATTGTTTGGTTTAATGGAATCAAGATTAGCATTATTTAATAAAACAGGTTCATCAACTCTGGGTATAGAGGGCCCTTCATAGTTTGAACCACTTCGTAGAGTAATTGCAAATGCTTGATCCGTAGGCCTAGTCGGCTGTGCCGGCAGGGCTCCCTGTTGGCGAGCTTGTAGAGTAGCGGAGAGTTGCGCAATTTGATTATCTACAATTTTATTATGCGCTAGAATTTGATCAATTGTCGCATCTCTGCTCTCCATGTGCTTTTGCATATTGACCAACATTTCTCTAATTTACGCCAGAGAAGGGTCGGAAGATGAGAGAGGTTGTTGTGGTTGATTCTTCTGGCTAGCATTGGGATGATAATATTTCTGCTGCTGTTGCTGTGGCACCTGTGGTTCTTGTGGTGGTGGATTTGAACATTAGTGCTCTGGTAGGAAAGGTATTGATGATTTCGATACCCAGGATTGTAAGTGCTGGAGTATGGGTTATTCTGCCTATAAGTTTGGAAGGCATTAACTTGCTCCACGGAACTCCTGCAATCCTGCTCCCAATGACCTACAATACCACAATTTTCACAGAAAGCCTCATTAGAATTATTATTAATCGCAGAAACATTAGCTACATTAACAGTGCTCAGATTATCTAATTTTTGGCAAATGGAGGTCAGTTCAGCTTGCAAAAAGGATACAGAGTCGACACTATGCTTCCCCTTGTTAGCAAATCCTCTGGGATTCCCTTATTGGGAATTGTGTATCGCCATATCTTCAATAACCTGACCTGCATCATCTACATTAAGATTCATAAATCTCCCACTAGCTGTAGAGTCTAAAATTATTCTAGAAGAATTTCCAATGTCGTTATAAAAGGCTTGGATTAACTGCCATTGTGCTAAATTATGGTGAGGGCATTCTCTTTGTAGGTCCTTGAACCTCTCCCAAGCCTCATATAAAGACTCATCGGCTTCTTGAGCAAAGTTCTGAATCGCTTTTCATAGTACTGCTGTTCTCTCTGCAGGATAATACTTGTTATAGAAATTCAAAACAAGAGTTTCCCAGTCAGTTATACCAAGTGTAGTTCTATTTAAGCCATTAAACCACAATTTAGCTTTTCCAGTTAAAGAGAAGGGAAAGAGAATCTCCCTGATTTGGTCTTGAGTGACCCCGGCTTGCCTGATGGTGTTGCAATATTGACAATAGTCGGCAATGTGAAGATTCGGGTCTTCACCCTTTGCTCCACTGAATTGCTTCCTCTCTATCATCGTTATAAATTGAGGTTTAATTTCAAATTGAACCCCATCAAGAGCCGGAGTAGGGGTGAGATGTGGAAAATCCGTAAGCTTTGGTTGTGAATAATCACTAAGCTTCTTTGGAGCCGTCATCTCTGATTCTGCGTCTGATGATGCCTCTAAATCGCTGGAATCAGTTGGAGGATCGCGGTGATTATTGTTATTATCACCAGAATCCGCCAGGATTTGCTTGTAGAAGTTTTTCTGTCTAAGGAAGGAACGTTCGATCTCAGGATCGAATGGGATGTAACCTGATCTGGAACACCTGGGCATAAACAAAAACTAGAAGCAAATATGAGATTTGTCTCAGAGAACTAACGCTCTCTGAGACAAAAAAGGAAATAATCTAGACTACAAAAACAATCAGAAATAAAAATAAAACCGTTTCCCCGGCAACGGCGCCAAATTTTGACAAGGTAAAGTCGTATCCCCTAATAAAAAATAATTACCTAAATCACTAACTAAGGTAGATAGGGAAGTAGGGTTGATCTCCACAGGGAAACAAGTCTTTTTAATCCTAATTAAATATTATAATCTAAATTATTTAAGTAACCAATATTTATAATTAAGTAAAAGATTAAACTACTAAGGTTGAGAATGGGAAGAAAACAATATATGAAAGGATCTAGGGCATAGGTTCACCAATAAATAATATTCTAGGGTAAAACATAGTAATCAATCATTGACATTGCATAAATAACATGATTAACAGGCTCTCGCAATTTATTAATCAACATAGATCTAACAGTCTCTCGCAATTTACTAGATCTAAGTCCTTATTGAAAATAGCCTTTAATATCAAATTAACATCTGCTCGATTCATCAATTTAATATTGCTATACTTTTACAAGCCGCAATTGTAAAACATTAAAACAATCCAATAAGAAATCATCATGCAATACCAATAATCAATAATAGTCAATCATCAATGCATCAATTAACCAGATTGTAAAGGGCTCTCGCTACGTATTACAATCACACAATTAATTTATCGGTATTAAATTTCATCTCTCGAATCTTGACTTAACCATTTATAAATTAACTTGCCTATTGAAACTAGACCTAAACATCAATTCTCATCTCTCGATTCTTGAATCAATATTGTCAAACTCATGCATAAAAGATAAGCCTAATCTAGTCACAGAGCATTAAATCAATCAATAGGAAATTAATCTAGCATTGATAATCAACAACAATAATTTACCCCTTCATATTATTTATTAGATCCCCATAAACCCTAGAAATTAAACTACTCACACATATTAAAAACTAAACTAATCAAAGTAATAAAATAAATCATGGTGAGAGGAATAAAATAAAAAACTAAGATTAAGGGAAGAGAAATCGTTACCAAAATAAATATGGAATTAATGAAAGAATTAAGAACAAAGGTTTAGAGAGAGTTTAAGAGAGAGAGAAAACTAAGTAGAGAGAGAAAGTCTCAGAAAGAAGGTACTAAAATCGTATTACGGAGGAGTATTTATACTCCGTACAAAAATCCTAAACTAAAGCAAATTAAAACGACGCTAATCGTCTCCTAAAAATACACGTGCCCGATCGGGCGAGGCACCGCCCGATCGGGCGCGCCTTTTTGTCTCTAACACTAATCTTGCGCCCGGCCGGGCGCGTCACCGGGCGCCAGACTAAGCTTCTCCCGCCCGGCCGGGCGCGCCTCCGAGCGCCAGCCTCTTTGGCCGGGCGGCTCATTTGGGCCACTATTTGGACTTCGATTGGGCTCCAATTCTTTGGGCCAATCTGGGTTTCCTCTTTGGGTCTTGAATACTCGGTCCAAATGCCCCGGTATCACCTATACCGAGCCCTTAATCACCGGTTCGATGTCTCTAACCGGCCCTGGGCTATTGAATCTGGTCGTGCTTCTCCAATGCTCGTGATTGCTCCAAAATATCTCGGGAAAATACTCCAAAAGCATAAATCCCTGCAAAAGTCAACCAAATCTACGAAAACACTGGAAAACACCAATTAGTAATAAAAGTGGCTCTAAAGAGCCAAAAACACTACTAATTACGACCAAGGGATGGGGGTAAAATACTATATAAAGTAGACACATCACTATGCCACACAAATAGTCATAACAAAGGAAAGTGCCCTGATAAAGACACTAGCCAAGCCCCTCCTCCTGCTGCTAAGAGACCTAGAGGGAGGCCTAGGAAGGAGCTTGCTGTTGCTGAAGCTATAACATCTGCTTAGCCTCCACCATCCTCTAGCCACAAATCAATGACTGTACAACGTTCTCAACTTGGTAGAGGTGGAGGGATGATTTACATGTGCAGGATCAAGAGGTGGAAGGGGAGGCTTTAGTTCTAGTAGGGGAAGTGGGAATGCAGATGGGGGAAGGGGAAGAGGTTCTAGTAGGGAAGGTGGTGCTATAAGGGGAGGTGGGAATGCAGATGGTGGAAGGGGAAGAGGTTCCGGTAGGGGAGGTGGTACTGCAAGGGAATCATCTAGGGGAAGGGGCAATGGTAGAGGCAGGAACCAACTTCCTTTTGGTGTAGGTGCCTTATTTACACCTGATGGGTCAGCAATAACTTTAGTAAGTTCACTTGCACATTTTATTTGTGTATGTTCTTAACACTAAAGGCCAACTTCTAATTGTTTATGCTTTATCCTATTTGCAGACATCAAGTCAACCCATGACAACAAGATCAAGAGCAGGCCTAACTGGAGAAGCTGCAAGACCAGGATACATATCAGCTATATATGGCTTGGTTCTAGATGAGTCAATCAAGCTAGACTTCAACCCTGCATTAGCCTACTCAATAGTGATGTGTCACTAAGTCCAAGTTATATAACTCTGTTTTAATCAAGTTTAATCAATTTTTTGGGTGACACTGTTGTGTTGTCTCATATTTTGCAAACAATGTTAATGTGTAATGTATTATGCATAATTCTGTCACTTTGTAATATTTTGCAAACAGTTAGAACTTATGAATTAAGAATTGCAAATGATCTTCACAAATTGTTTATTTATTCATTAATTCAACATCATATATTAAATTAGATTGCATAAAAACATCTACCTAGCCTTAAGCCCTAAAAAAGCCATCATCATCAATACAATATCAATTTTAGGCTTTCAAATAAAGTAGAAAAATTGCAAAGAAAATTCATGACACAAAGAGTGCAAGTGACAAGTTTTTTTCATTCCTAGCAGTCTTCATTAGTTCAATTCGAGTGTGGGAGAGTTCCATTTTTATACCATTCAACTCCTTTGTCTTCATGTCCAATTTATTCTCCAAAGACTTCAATTTGTCTTTCATGAAATCAACCTCCATTTTCTTCTCTGCAAGAGAAGTCTCTTTTTCAAAGAGCTTAAAACGCAAATCAGCATCCACTCCATTGCTTACATTAACCCACTAAAAAACCCCACAATGACCCACCTGCACATATAAAACCTCTATTTAATTTAATTAAAAACCCTAATTCCTATAGTTATACACAACAATTTTAATTGATTGCTGAATTTAACTCACCGCCCAATAAGGGTAACCAAAAATCTTCATCCCCGCATTATCACCTGTTTTTGCCATTTGAACCACCGCAACAGCCCCACACCTACACTTCAATCGTGAAGACAGCAACCCACCACCCTTTGAAGAAGAAGATCCACTTGATATTGCGTGAAAATAGTTCAGTTCCTTGATGTTGACAGAGAAAAGGGAGTAGCAATGGAGAGAGGGAGTAAGAAAGGAGAAAGAGGGGTCTATGTTTAGGAGAGAGAGAAGAAAAGTCAAACATTTTAACTTGGTAAAAAAAAAAGAAACGTTGAAGATGCCATGTAAGACGTTTACAGCTTACAACAAGTTTCTTAACTTGTAGGGTGCAATAGAAATTAATCCCATACAAAGTTGGGACTGATGGTGAATAATCCAAAGTTGAGATTATTATTGGCGAACAAGCAAAATTTTAGACTATTACTGGCAATTTTTCCTAATAAAAACAATAATAATGTTAATAAATTTTATAATATTAATATATATCCTCTGAAAGAAAATAATAATAATAATAACAACAACAATTGCTCTGCTATGCTCTTTTCTACCCAAAAACTCAAAAGAAGGTCTTAAAATGAGGTTGAGATCGATATTGGTAAGAGTACAATTAATTAAGAGGGCTATACACTTTAAATAAGGGTAAAGTACAACTTTCACCAAAAATAACTTTTCAATTATAGTGTGTTACAATTATTGTAATATTTCCATTTTAGGAAGTGATTGCAAGTACTAAAAATGGAGGACGTATCATAGTTGGTTTATTTTTTTTTTATTTTTTAATATCATATTAAAATTAAAAAATATCATGAAATATGTTGTTAAATAGGTATTTATTTCATAATATCAAATTTCTAATATTTGTTACTAATATGTAAAGGAAAAATACACTTTAATAATCTCAACTATGAGCGATTTACTTTTAATAAACCAACTATGTTATGTGTTTGCCTCCCATTGTCACAATATCGATAGCCTGCTGAAAGAGTTTCCTTTCGTTTTTTAAAAAAGCCGCATGTCAAAACTTGATTGGTCCAAAATCTTAAAGGAAAAATACACTTTATTAATTCCAACTTTGGCCAATTTACTTTGAATAATCCCAACTTTCGCTTTCGTTTTCTTCTATCAATCCCTAATTGCTCAACAAAAGACAACGACCTTTTATTGTAGGTTGCTGGACACGTGTCGCCACGAGAGTAGTCCAGAAAATTAAAAAACAAAACAAAAATAGAAGAAAATTGAAAAAAAGAAAAACTTACTACTCCCGTGTCAATGACCTATTATTATATAAGGTCACTTGAAACATGTCAAGTCCCTATTGGTCCAATTTTTTTTTTAAAAAAAACATTTACAAAACTAGCTAACTTCCCCTTCCTCCGACGGTCCACCCTAATCTCTACCCCCACTACCCAGCCCACCGCCCCTCCCTCACCACACCGCCGTGTCTCCCCTACCCTCGGCGTCATAGTTTTACTGTATCCCAAAACCCCCTCCCATTCCCCCACACAACCACTAAAGTCGCAGCCAAAAACCCCTAAACAACAAAGGAAGGCAGAGGTTTCACGAGTGGGGGTGGGTTAGGTGTTTTCGAGAGTAGGGGAGGGGTTTCAAGGGTGTTTCACGAGTATCTGGCATACATTGCCTAGATTTTGTGGCGGGGCAATTGAGAGGATAGAGAAAATGTAAAGGGTATTTGTGGCTAGAGGCAATTGGTCGGCGAGGGGAGGAGAAAGGGCAGGCGACGATCTGAAGAGGGGAGGGGGAAGCTGGAGCAATTAGTAGGGGTGAGCAAAAGAACTGGGAACCTGGTATTGGATTCGGAATTGGTTGGGAAATGACGGGTCCAGACCTGGAATTGGATTTGGCGAGACTAGTTCTAATTTTGAAAATTAGGACACGGTTTTAACTAGGATCAGTACCAATTTCTCATAATTTGGACCCGATACCTAGTAGGTGGTAACTATAAAAATCGTTAAAATTAAGTATGCCAAGTTTGCATGTAATCCCATCCCATTAATCAAAAGGTCCAAAATACTACTAAACCTAACCTGTCATTTGCCGTTTCACATCTCACCTTCATTCATTTTCTAGATACAAACTACAAGTCAGACTTAAGCTCTCCTTTTCTTGCTTTTATATCTTATTTATTTATTTATTTTTCTTTTTCATTTTCATCTTTATTTTTGTAAAGTTATCTCCTCTTTTTTTGCCATTTTTTTTGAATCACCTAATAATGTTGTGTTTTGTTTTCATTTATTGAAATTAGTCATTTTTTTTTGTAGATTTACTATGCTTTTGGAGTGATGAGCTTGAGTTGATTTGAAATTTTGAGATTAGGGGGTATTTTTTCATTTGGTATGGATTCATTATGACATAGCCTAGCATGGTGACCTGGTGAAGTTTAATTGGAGGGAAGAAGTGGTGGTGCGATTCCGCGATGAGACAAGTGTTCGGTGCAGTTTTTTTTTTTTTTTTTCTAATTTATTTTCGCTGAAATTGGGTAACCAGTTTAGGAATCAGTACCCAGCAATTCCGGGACCAGTGCTTGAAAACTAGGACCCGGTATGATTAGAGGCCGGGACCAGGAATTTCAGAACTCGGTTGTGACTGGATCCAGTTCAAGGTTCGAGATATTTAACCGGGTACCAGTTTTGCTCACCCCTAGCAGTTTGGGTTCCGACGACTGATGAGTGTAATTTATGGCATTCATTTGATCTTTTTTAGGGTGAATTTCTTTCTCTTTTGTAGCTCTTTTTATTCCCTTTTCCTTAATTTCGCTCTTTATTTCTTTAGTTTGCATTTTCCTTAGTAGATTTTCCATTTTCATGTATTTTTTGGTTTATTTCCCCTTTTTCCCCTTTATTGGTTTGTTTTCTTTTATTTTCAGGAAAGTTCGTTCCCGAGGTCTCTTCTCGAGTTTTGCATTGATTGGGATGCTTAGTGTCTTCCATTTGATGCCCAAGATTGGAGATGTGCAAGTTCCAAGCTTTCCTTAGGCCGTGCATTCCTGCCGTGGGGGCACCACTTTTGGTGTTGAACCCACTGTCAAGGTACTTAGAATCTTCCATGCTCTGTGTTCATCAAGCACACCAAGTAGTACGCACGAGGAGTGTCAAGATGAAGGGGAAGAGAGCTGTTATGTCCCCAGGCGCGAGCGCGCGGTGCTCTAGCGCGGCCGCGCCTATACGGGTTGTTTTGGGACGACTAACTACTTTCTACTTTGTTAGTTTTACTATTTACAGTTTTCTCTTCACTTTTGGAGAGGAGAATTAGAATTAGGTTTGATTTTCTTAGAGAGAGAAACTCTAGGTTTTAGATTTTGTAAAGAGAGAAACTTGAATACTGATGGCTGATGGCTGATGATAGTTACAATTGGTTTTGTTTTCAAGTACATTTCCTTGATTTGATCAAGTTTGTAAGAATTCTCTTTACTTTAATTCAATCTTTAGCTTTTGATTTCAATTGTTTGTTGATTGTTCAAGTTTATTGATTGTTTGATTGAATTGGTTTTATCTGAAGGATGTTGATGAATTTGATGAATTGTATAGCTTTGTTCTGGATTTTTCTAATGGATTGTGAGTAGTTTGCTTGCTAGGGATGTGGTGAAGCATGTATTAGTGATGGATCATTAGCTAATTGGGGGTTTTTGATTGATTTAGCATTGTGATTAAATTGGTTGATTGATTTTTTGCATGTGTATAGATTGGAAGGAGTGATAAACCTTGTTCTTCATGCTATATTGCATTGTGTGTTTACATTGATACAGACCATTGATTTGTAGCTCACATTTGTCGATTGAGCTTGGTTAGTGACGTTCCTAGTTAGAGTATTTTGTAGTTGGCGCTAGTTAGACCCATAGGATATAGCTTGTTGAGCTCTTTTGATTGCATTATCTATTTTCCCTTGCAATACTCGCATTGATCAATATCCAACCCGATTAGTGTGTGTCCATTGCAAGAATATATGGATCCTAAATCCCTAGTGTTTGATATATTGATTTACTTTGTTTGTTTAGTTGAATTTAGATAACCTACACTACCTCTTATACTTCTAAATAGCTTGACTTTGGCCGTAGCAAATTCCCATTCCTAGTGGTTCGACCCAAACTTGCCCTATTACTAGGTTTAGGGTTGGTTACAAATTTAGTTTGATTGGAGGAATTTTAGTTTCAACGACCTAGAATCCACCTCTGTCAAAATGGCGCCGTTGCCGGGGAATGGCGTAGTTGTTTGCTATTGTTGTTGAGTCGATTTCATTTTATCTCAAAAATACAAAAAGATATTTCTCTTTTTGGCTACATTTGTAGCCGTGCTACTAATATTTTCCTTTGAGATTTTGTGCACAAGTGAACATGGGAGAAGTCCAAAGGGTGACATTGAAGGAGTTGGGAACTCCGGGCATATATAAGTATAAGAGCGGGATTGCTCCATCTTCAATTCCGAAAAGTGACTTTGAAATCAATCAAACAATGATAACTTTGATTGAAAGGCGACAATATATTGACGGAAGAAATGAAAGTCCCCTCAATAATCTTAAGGAATTCAAGAAATATTGAAACACAATCAAGGTGAGCAGGGCCGCTCAAGAATTCATAAGGCTCAAGCTATTTCCTACATGCTTGTATTCCTTTTTGGGGTGACCAAAATTAAATGCATGTTTCTATTTATAGGTTAAAGTTTTTCATAATATTATTCTCTTTTTGATGATTTGAAACTCTTTTTCTTTTTCTTTTTTTGTACTTTAACATCAATTCTCAATACTCCCAACCACCTTTTCTTTCTCTCTCTAACCCCACATGCATATTTATACTCCTAATTATTAGTTTTAAGGAATCTTTAACTTTCTTAATTCCCGTGCAAAATGAGAAATAGACATGTAATAAAGGGACGGAGGGAGAAATATATTGTTTGAAATATTATCCAGTCTACTTTCTAACCCAATTGGAATGAGGTCAAAATCTTTTGTTGATTTTAAGATATGGCTGTTTTAGTGAAAGGGTGGTGTCGATTCTGGGCCAAGTTTAGGTATTTTGCTCATATCTTCTTCGTTTTAAATCGGAATTGGGATTATGAAATATCGTTGAAAATATTATTGAAAGGCCTATCCAACCAAATAATATTTGGATAAAAATGTAGGAACACAAAATTAGTTTATCTCGGTTTTGTGATGTTGACACAAAAAAAGGGAAAATAAGTTATGGTTTCGGAAAATAGGCTAAGAACTGGGTTGGTTTATGATATTTATTGAATTAAATATGGATTTAAGCACTCCAAAGATTATATAATCAACCCGAGAAATAAGGGCGGTCAAAGGTTGTTCATCACTAGGTTTGGTTTTGGGGTGACATTTTTAGGTGTCTGTAGAAGCCCCCACTTTGTATGAGTTTGCAGAAACATCAGTTTCGAAAACGATAGTCAAAGTAGAGGATTGGGATGGATAATGATTTAAGACGTTATGTGATCCTAAATTACTCCGTATACGCCGATACCTACTGAAAAGCGTTAGTTTCACTGGTAAAGAGTGAAGAGATATAGCCTATATCTGACACCATTATATCAGTGACAAATATGTTTGGTAGCTTTACCAACCTCATAAAATTCACCAGATGAATAATGTTATGTTATTTTACCCTACCTTGGGAATGATTATTCCATGCCTTCAGAACGCTATTAGATGATGATTTTTGACAGGGTAAAGTCGTATCCCCTAATCAAAAGTAATACCTAAATCCTCCAACTAATGTAGATAGGGAAGTAGGGTCGATCTCCACAGGGAAACAAGTATTTTTACTCTTAATTAATTATTATAATCTAAATTATCTAAGTAACCAATATTTATATTCGAATAAGAAACTAAACTACTAAGATTGAGAATAGAGAGAAAACAATATATAAGAGGATCTAGGGCATAGGTTCACCAATAAATAATACTCCAGGGAAGAATATAATAATCATTCATCAATGCATATATTAATCAGATTATAAAGGGCTTTCGCTACGTATTATAATCACATAATTAATTTACAGGTATTAAATCTCATCTTTCGAATCTCGAATTAACCATTTATAAATTAACCTGCCTATTGAAACTAGATCTAAACATTAATTCTCATCTGTCGAATCTCGAATCAATATTGTTAAACTCATGCATAAAAGATCAGGCCTAATCTAGTCACAGAGCATTAAATCAATCAATAGGAAATTAATCTAGCATTGATAATTAACAACAATAAATTACCCCTTCATATTATTTATGGATCCCCACAAACCCTAGAAATAAAACTACTCACACATAATTAAATCTAAACTAATCAAAGTAATAAAGCAAGAAATGATAAAAAGAATAAAGTAAATAAGTAAGATTAAGAGAAGAGAAATCGTTACCAAAATAAATCTGGAATTAAGAGTAGAATTAAGAACGAAGGTTTAAGAGAAAAGAAATCTAAGAGAATAATTAAGAGAGTAAAGAAAGAGTAAAAAGAGAGAAGAAGAGATACTAAAATCGTATTACGGAGGAGTATTTATACTCCGTACAAAAATCCTAAACAAAAACAAATTAAAACGACGTTAAGCGTCCACTAATAAATACACGCGCCCGATCGGGCGCGCCTTTTTATCCTTACTAATAATCGCGCGCCCGGCGGGGCGCGTCACCGGGCGCCAGCCTAAGCTTCTCCCGCCCGGCCAGGCGCGCCCTCGGGCGCCAGTCTTTTTGGCCGGGCGGCTCATTTGGGCCACTATTTGGACTTCGATTGGGCTCCAACTCTTCGGGCCAATTTGGATTTCCTCTTCCAGTCTTGAATACTTGGTCCAAATGCCCCGGTATCACCTTTACCGAGCCCTTAATCACCGGTTCGATGGCTCTAACCGGCCCTGGGCTATAGAATCTGGTCGTGCTTCTCCAATGCTCGTGATTGCCCCAAAATATCTCGTGAAAATACTCCAAAAGCATAAATCCCTGCAAAAGTCAACCAAATCTACAAAAACACTAGAAAACATCAATTAGTAATAAAAGTGGCTCTAAAGAGCCAAAAACACTACTAATTATGACCAAGGGACAGGGATAAAATACTATATAAAATAAACACATCAAACTCCCCCAAGCCAAACCTTTGCTTGTCCCTAAGCAAAGATCTCATCAATGAATCAATAAATATACTTCACCCCAAAAAGTAAAAATCAAGCACAAACGATTCAGGGTAAATCAAATAATCATGCTTCAAAATCAACCAATCAAATCCATCCAATTACCTTTCTTCCCTAACAATTGTCAAATAGAGCAAACCATAAGAGCATATAGAATTCAAGACTAATGCTCACACACTCTATTCTCATTTATGTGGCGAGTAAAAGATGTACTCGATCGCTCTCCATCCAACCCCTTTATGTGAACAATGCCCTCCCATCTCACACTCTCGTGTATATAAAACAATGAACGCTCTATCCTACTAGTCGACTCGAAATATGCCAAATCATAACTTGCATTGATAAACAACACTTTCACCTTCATACAATTCTATGCACAAAGGTCAGAAGGTCTTTAAAGCTTGTAATGTAAGGCTAGGGTAAAAGGTAGGATAAATTTGGGAATAAGTGAGAGAAAAGCTATGCTTAAAGGAGCCATATCCTAATCAAACCCTTGATCAAAATAAATAGTGATCATACATCTCCTACATTACCAACTCTAACATCAACCAAATATACTCTAATCATAATAAATAAACCCAACTCTTACAATTTCACTCATAAGATATAATGATAAAGAAGTGGAGTGAATAAACAAACTTATTTTCCAAACTTGAATATTTTCATTGAAGCTCTATTATTTTTCTTTTTATCACCCTCCAACTAGAACATTTGAACATTTTTTTTTTCTTTTGAAGTTCACTATTTTTTTTTCACATTTTTTTCTTGAACTTCTCTTTTTTTTTTTCTTTTTTTTTTTTTTTTTTTTTTAATATCATGCTTAATTTTTCAAGAAAATATAACTCTCAAACTCATAAAAAATAAACATGAATAACAACAAAACAACTTCTCAAAGTCCCACCCAAGTTGTGCAAATCATAAGCACACTACAAACTCCCTCACCTCACTAGCTCACTAATAGCTCCCCCAAGCCAAGCTTGGGACTAGTAACCAATGGGGCAAAATAGGCTTGTAATATGGTTAATAAAACAACAAAAAGTCAAGGCAACAACATGGGTAGCAAGAAGGGAACAAATGTATCTACAATATCTGGAGGCTACCTAAAAGAACAAATGCCTTCGTCCTCCACAATGTGCATAATAATGAATCATATAAATATTATTAATAGTTGCAAACCAATACTCAAATTCATTGATATACCAGGAACTATGGAACTATCACACATTTCCAAACCAAATCAACTAATCAAGCACTATATTCACAAGTAGTTGGACAAAATTGACGCATGTAAAGGTTTCAAGGAAATCAAACATCAAATCATGATCAACTAATCCACAATGCCTATCATCAAATACCAAGAATCAAAACAATTTTCTCAAGGGGCACAGGGAAGCATAATTTATAATTCATTGAAACGTATTTTTGAATTTTTTTATTTTCTTATTTTTTTTGTATTTTTGTATATAAAAGAAAGCAATAAAACTAACCTAGAAAGCAAGAAATCTAACCTAAGAAAACACACCAAAAATAAAAGAAAAGAGAAAAAGAAACATACCAAACCAAAATCTCCCCCAAGCCAGAATCAGACAATGTCCTCATTGGCTCGGGAACTAGCCCAGCATAGCTAGTCCTGATCATCCTCATCCATCGAGCCGAAACCCGCACCTCCACTGCCACCTGCACCACCTGCACCAGAAGAGCTACCACCAAAATAATCAGCGTGAAAAATCCCTCCCCCCGCCGGTCCCCCGAAAGGAATGTCCTGGCCGTACCAGAAGAAAGAAGAATAGTTAGTGTAGGCAGTGGGATCCCTATCGTATCTCTGGGGTGGAGGCTCAAACCAGTCAGGGTGAATAGCGTCGTCGGGAATGTTGCCCCGACGAGCATAATCATCGTACATAGGGTAGAGAGCTCTACCCTAGTTCCTCTCTAGGTACCCTAACCTCTGGTCAATGGAGCCAACCATCCTCCTAAGGTCAGTATGGGAATGCTCGATACGTCCTAGGGCCTGACCTATACTCTAAAGATCCCAAAATGGGTCAGAGTCAACATGAGGGACAAAGTGGGACATACGAGGTGGAGAGAAAGCCACCTCGGGCTGAGGCTGGGGTGGTGGAACTGGTGGTGGTGGTGCCTACCCCCTAGCGTTGGCAACTAAAACATCATAAGTGTAAGAAGGTTGCCCTGGGGGAAAGGCGGTCAAGTCAGGACTGGGTAGGGGAAAAATGGGCAAAGGTTGCTCGCTCCCAGTCCGAATACACCAAAAGGGTGTCTGCTCGCTATCCGGTCTAACCCACCCCACATCCTCAAAATACCTAGCAGTCATATAGGTATCTGGTCCATAGTTGGTCAGCTGGTGGGGACCGTCTACTACAAAACCAGCCTTTTTCACTGCTATACGAGTGATAAGGCCACCTAAACGGATAGGGGTCTTGGAAGTGGTGCTGGCTGTGGCATGCCTACTCAAATGGTGAACTATAAACCTACCTATGTTCAATTTCCCGTACCCGTACACATAGTGTCCTATGACAACTAGTTCGTTAGATTGAACGTTATGGGGCTCAGCCCTACCTAAAAAACACAAACCCGCAAACCTTTGCCAGATTTTTGGGACAGGGTGGTGAATAGGTTTGGTACTAGCATGTTGGGGGTCGGGGGTAGGAAAACCAGTCAAAGCATAATATAAGTCACCCATTTTATAGTCCGCATGCCACTGGTGAGATAATTCAGAATTTAATTCAAAAATTTTACAAAATTCTACAAAAGTTAAACTAATATTTATATTGTTTAACCTGAAAAATAAATTTGGCTCATTTCTACTACTAACAACATGGAAAGTGGACAGGAATTCACAAGTAAGTAGGATAGTGCATATCAACAAATTTTTTCATGCCAATGTCATTCAAAAATCGTTTAACAAAATCATACAAACCAAATGATTCTAGGGTAGGGCGGTGTAACCACCGAGAAGGAATTACCTCACGACCGATTAAGTGCTCTAACCGTTTCTTTTGCTCTCGGCTCACAATCCGGATCGTCGGCCAGTACGGAAGTTGCAAGTCCGGGTCGTATTCCTCCCTCGAACTGGAGCTCCTACCAAAAATGGACCTAGCCCTCTTTAAAGCCATGTTTAAGAAATGGGTTTGAAAATTTATTGAATTAAATCTGAAAAATTTTTATATGAAAGTGTAGAGGATGAAGAGAGGATCACAAATATGTAAAGAGTTTTGAATTTGGGTAAGGAATGGATGAGAAATCTTAGAGAGAAGGTAGAGAGAATTTGAGTTTTAGAGAGAGAAAGTAATGGAAAAAGAAGAAAGAATGAGAAAAGGTGAAGAAAGAAGAAGAAAAGGCACAGTTAGGGCTCGCGCCCGGTCGGGCACCAGCTCACCCGGTCGGGCGATCTAAATCATGAATACTACGCTAGCCCTCGTGCCCGGTCGGGCGGCGTTCGCCTGGTCGGGCAATCTTTTAATCCAAATTTGACCAAGTCTCGCGCCCGGTCGGGTGCCGTTCGCCCGGTCGGGCGATCTATAATACCCAAATTTCTCCTGGTCTCGCGCCCGGTCGGGCGATCTTGAGGTTCAAAAATTCGCCCTTCTCGCGCCTGGTCGGGCAAGGCTTGCCCGATCGGGCGGATAAATTAGTCCGTAGACGACGAATTTTGCGCCCGGTCGGGCGAAATTACTCTATTTTTAGACCTTGCTCTCGCGACCGGTCGGGCGAGCTTCGCCCGATCGGGCCCGAGGCTAAATCGTCTAATTATCATTCTTCTTCTTATATCCAAAATTTGGCTAACTCTTTTCTTCAAACCTGTACAAACACTCATAAGACTCATTAAATTCCCTCATCTCTCCTCTCATAAGGAAAAAGGAAATAAAAACTAGTCTAAAAAGCATTAAAAATACGGGTTGCCTCCCGCAAAGCGCTGGTTTATCTAGGTCCCGCACGACCTTCTTACCAAGTACAATATCTAGGACCCTTGGCCTAACGCTTGATCGGGTGGTTTCTCACCCGGTCTAGCGGTGTTCAGGCCGCGATGCGGCTTCCTGACATACCCTGTGGGACGCCAAATCACCTTATCTGGTGGATCCTCCTTGACTTGGACTGGGGGATCTTCAATGCTACGCACCAAAGATCCTTCTTTGATCGAGGATTGCTTCAAATTTTCCTTGCATGCAACACTTGCAACTCGATCTGACGGAACACTTACCGTAGGCTCGATTCGCACAGCCTGCTCGATCGGTTCCACCTGTTCATCCTCGAAACCAAGACCAACATTGTAGAGTGCTCTTTCTATTGCATCGACTTCCTTCTGCCACTTGTCTATCTCATCTGAATAGGATGCAACACAAGATACCGCCTCCAAGGGATCTTTTTCAAGAGCTTGGGGCTTGTTAGAATAATTTACAACCTCATTAACACTGAAACATTTCTCCTCAGTCATGGAGATTTTAGGGGCATTATTTAGATTAAAAACAACTTTATCATCCCCTACTGATAATGTTAACTTAACATTTCTTACATCTATGACTGCTCCTGCAGTGTTAAGGAATGGTCTACCCAAAATAATTGGGGTTTTCATATCCTCAGCCATATCAAGAACAACAAAATCTACAGGTATATAAAATTTACCTACTCTAACGGGGACATCCTCTAAAACACCTAAGGGGTATTTGAAAGAATGATCGGCCATTTGTAGAGTTATGTTGGTAGCTTTTAATTTACCCATATTCAACTTAGAACACACAGATAATGGCATGACGCTAACACTAGCACCCAAATCACATAATGCATTATCAATCAAGAGATTGCCAATATGACAGGGGATGGAAAAACTACCCGGATATTTTAATTTAGGTGGAGACTTATTTTGAAGTACGACACTACACTCTGCAGTGAAAGCTACTGTCTCTACCTCACTAATAGACCTTTTCCTCGTCAATATTTCTTTCATAAATTTTGCATACGAGGGGATTTTTGTGATCAATTCAGTAAAGGGAACTGTTACCTTCAAATCTTTTACCACCTCAAGGAACTTACCAAACTACTTATCCAAATTTGTCTTCAATTGACGATTGGGGAATGGGAGTTTGATAATTGTCTTTGGAGCATTATTACTCTTGTCTGGAGTAGCCACCTTCTCTGGAGTTGTACCCTGCAATGTAGAATTAGATATGTTAGTACTATCCTTTAGCCCTGCAGGGCTATCAACTACATAGTTTGGTTTAACGGAATTAAGATTAGCATTATTTAATAAAACAGGTTCATCAACTCTGGGCATAGAGGGCCCTTCATAGTTTGAACCACTCCTTAGAGTAATTGCAAATTCTTGATCCGTAGGCCGGGTTGGCTGTGCCGGCAGAGCTCCCTGTTGGTGGGCTTGTAGGGTAGCGGAGAGTTGCACAATTTGATTATCTACAATTTTATTATGCGCTAGAATTTGATCAATTGTCGCATCTCTTCTCTCCATGCGCTTTTGCATATTGGCCAACATTGCTCTAATTTACACCAGAGAAGGGTTAGAGGATGAGGAGGGTTGTTGTGGTTGGTTCTTCTTGTTAGCATTGGGATGGTAATATTTCTGCTGCTGTTGCTGTGGAACCTGTGGTTCTTGTGGTGGTGGATTTTGAACATTAGTGCTCCGGTAGGAATGGTACGGATGATTCCGATACCCTGATTTTAAGTGTTGGAGTATGGGTTATTCTACCTTTAAGCTTGGAAGACATTAACTTGCTCCACGGAACTCCTGCAATCTTGCTCCCAATGACCTACAATACCACAATTTTCACAGA
The DNA here is from genome assembly GCF_948465745.1 of Chenopodium album. Classification (NCBI taxonomy): domain Eukaryota; kingdom Viridiplantae; phylum Streptophyta; class Magnoliopsida; order Caryophyllales; family Amaranthaceae; genus Chenopodium; species Chenopodium album. Next base: position 31,052,285 of record NC_137834.1, read on the forward strand.
AAGCCTCATTAGAATTATTATTAATCGCAGAAACATTAGATACATTAGCAGTGCTCAGATTATCTAATTTTTGGCAAATAGAGGTTAGTTGAGCTTGCAAAAAGGATACAGAGTCGACACTATGCTTCCCTTTGTTAGCGAATCCTCTAGGGTTCCCATATTGGGAATTGTGTATCGCCATGTCTTCAATAACCTGACCTGCATCTTCAACATCAAGATTAATAAATCTTCCACTAGCTGCAGAGTCTAAAATTATTCGAGAAGAATTTCCAAGGCCGTTATAAAAGGCTTGGATTAACTGCCATTGTGCTAAATTATGGTGGGGGCAATCTCTTTGTAAATCTTTGAACCTCTCCCAAGCCTCATATAATGATTCATTGGCTTCTTGGGCAAAATTCTGGATCGCACTCCGTAGTACGGCTGTTCTCTCTGCAGGGTAATACTTGTTATAGAAATTCAAAACAAGCCATTAAACCACAATTTAGCTTTTCCAGTTAAAGAGAAGGGAAAGGGAATCTCCCTGATTTGGTCTTGAGTGACCCCGGCTTGCCTGATGGTGTTACAATATTGACAATAGTCGACAATGTGAAGATTCGGGTCTTCACCCTTGGCTCCACTGAATTGCTTCCTCTCTATCATCGTTATAAATTGAGGTTTGATTTCAAATTGAACTCCATCAAGAGCCGGAGTAGGGGTGAGATGTGGAAAATCCGTAAGCTTTGGTTGTGAATAATCACTAAGCTTCTTTAGAGCCGTCATCTCTGATTCTGCGTCTGATGATGCCTCTAAATCGCTGGAATCAGTTGGAGGATCGCGGTGATTATTGTTATTATCACCAGAATCCGCCAGGATTTGCTTGTAGAAATTTTTCTGTCTATGGAAGGAACGTTCGATCTCAGGATCGAATGGGATGTAACCTGATCTGGAACACCTGGGCATAAACAAAAACTAGAAACAAATATGAGATTTGTCTCAGAGAACTAACGCTCTCTGAGACAAAAGGGAAATAATCTAGACTACAAAAACAATTAGAAATAAAAATAAAACCGTTTCCCCGGCAACGGCGCCAAATTTTGACAGGGTAAAGTCGTATCCCCTAATCAAAAGTAATACCTAAATCCTCCAACTAATGTAGATAAGGAAGTAGGGTCGATCTCCACAGGGAAACAAGTCTTTTTACTCCTAATTAATTATTATAATCTAAATTATCTAAGTAACCAATATTTATATTTGAATAAGAAACTAAACTACTAAGATTGAGAATAGAGAGAAAAGAATATATAAGAGGATAGGTTCACCAATAAATAATACTCCAGGGTAGAATATAATAATCATTCATCAATGCATATATTAATCAGATTATAAAGGCCTTTCGCTATGTATTATAATCACACAATTAATTAACCAGTATTAAATCTCATCTTTCGAATCTCGAATTAACCATTTATAAATTAACCTGCCTATTGAAACTAGACCTAAACATTAATTCTCATCTGTCGAATCTCGAATCAATATTGTTAAACTCATGCATAAAAGATTAGGCCTAATCTAGTCACAGAGCATTAAATCAATCAATAGGAAATTAATCTAGCATTGATAATTAACAACAATAAATTACCCCTTCATATTATTTATGGATCCCCACAAACCCTAGAAATAAAACTACTCACACATAATTAAATCTAAACTAATCAAAGTAATAAAGCAAGTCATGATAAAAAGAATAAAGTAAATAACTAAGATTAAGAGAAGAGAAATCGTTACCAAAATAAATCTGGAATTAAGAGTAGAATTAAGAACGAAGGTTTAAGAGAAAAGAAATCTAAGAGAATAATTAAGAGAGTAAAGAAAGAGTAAAAAAAGAGAAGAAGAGATACTAAAATCGTATTACGGAGGAGTATTTATACTCCGTACAAAAATCATAAACTAAAACAAATTAAAACGACATTAAGCGTCCACTAATAAATACATGCACCCGATTGGGCGAGGCACCGCCCGATCGGGCGCGCCTTTTTATCCTTACTACTATTCTCGCGCCCGGCCGGGCGCGTCACCGGGCGCCAGCCTAAGCTTCTCCCGCCCGGCCGGGCGCGCCTCCGGGCGCCAGCCTTTTTGGCTGGGCGGCTCATTAGGGCCACTATTTGGACTTCGATTGGGCTCCAACTCTTCGGGCCAATCTGGATTTCCTCTTCCGGTCTTGAATACTCGGTCCAAATTCCCCAGTATCACTTATACCGAGCCCTTAATCACCAGTTCGATGGCTCTAACCGGCCCTGGGCTATAGAATCTGGTCGTGCTTCTCCAATGCTCGTGATTGCTCCAAAATATCTCGGGAAAATACTCCAAAAGCATAAATCCCTGCAAAAGTCAACCAAATCTACGAAAACACTAGAAAACACCAATTAGTAATAAAAGTGGCTCTAAAGAGCCAAAAACACTACTAATTATGACCAAGGGACGGGGATAAAATACTACATAAAATAGACACATCAATTTTCCCTGCATCGGGAATGTTGTTAGATGATGATTCCACACCTCTGGAACGCTGTTAGATAATGATTTTTCCCCGCCTCGTGAATGCTGTTAGATGATGATTTTTTCCCGCCTCGGGAGTGTTATAATTGTTGACTTCTTTGCCTTGAGAGATGGCAACGATCGACAATTTTCTACGCCTTGTGAAAAACTTGTCTAATTAAAGATAGCTTCCTCGCCTCAGGAAAAACTATCGTGAGCTACTCCGCCTTGAGCAGCCTATTAAATATTGATCATTGAGTATTAGAAGAATAATGATGGTTTGCTTTTCCCTAAACATGGGCTATAGATAGTTCGCTTATCCCTGAATGTTGGATGTAGATAGGTTTCTTATCGTCAAACGTGGGATGTACATAGTTCTCTTTTCCCCGAACGCGGGCTGTAGATGAGAACTGCAAAATAAAATTTTTCAAGGGACTCGTATAGACTATGATTGACTTAACCAGCCGACTTGACTAAGGTTTACTTGATATGACATGACACGTGTATGAATTGTGGTTGTGTGTGTATATATGAAGTTTGAGTGTGTGTGTGTGTAGACACAAGCAAAAAGCAAAAATTTCTGTCATTTTTTTTCATGAGTTGAAGGTACCGACTTTCTCCCGAAAAAGAAAGACGTGAAAAATAAAATGAAAGTTTTCGAAGTTCACTCGATCAAATTTTGAAAAAGTTTTTGAAATTTCTCTAAAGAAAAAGGTGAAAAAATCGAAGAAGTTTTATACATCCACACTGAGAAAAATTTGAATTTTTTTTTAACTTCCCCAAAAAAGAAGACATGAAAAAGGGAAGAGGCTTTAAACTTCCTCACTGAGCAAAGCAAAATAAATCGCATGGATTTTCTTCTTGTCAAATTCCTCATCTTCAAAATATATACATGATGAATGTTCGTAGGCTCGGAGGCTAAAGACAATTACATCATGTGACACAATCCACAAATGCACTTAGGTCATGAAGCTAAGCATAGTAATGTATGTTGCTTTGATCAGGAAGCTAAGCATCACATAATGTATGAGGAACAATCTTGATGAACGTTGCTTATGTCTGGAAGCTAAGCACATATATAGATGAAGTGATTGATGAGTAATGCATAATGAACATTGCTTAGGTCAAGGAGTTAAGCATGATATGCTTTGTATGATTACAAATCTTTGATATATAAATTTTGCTAAGCACATTATGCGATGCGTGAAACAATGAGAATTGCTCAGGTTAGGAAGCTAAGCAAGTATAAATTTTTTTTTTTTTATGAATGTTGTCCTGAAAAATGTTAAAGCATGCGCGGTAGGGGAACAAGATTTCATGATAAAGGGTTCCTAAGGGAAAGATGATATGACTATGTATGTGTGAATTAAGTGCGTGAAAGTGATATTAAGGCTGGCTGTAAAGGCTATGTCAATGGGAAAAAATGTAAGAAGAGTCGAGATGATGACTCTTTAAGCCTGGTAGGCTAAGTGATGTGGGTTCAAGCCCCCAAGTCTAACACTAGATGGATAGGAATAAGCATTAATTAGTTAGATATTCTTTGACTCGATCATGCATATGAATGTGGTTGTACCTTGATGTGAGGTTGCCTACGTATTCGTTAGGAATCAGGCCGAACATAGCTCTAGCCAAACTTTGCACATGTTTTTATATAAAACTCAAGAGGCCTTTAGATGATCGTACAGTGGTTAAGGCTAATGGTTAAATGAACAAATAGGTAAAGGGCTTAAGACCATAGAGAAGACCCCATGATGTGTAATTGTGTATTTGAAATTTGAACTTTGCAGGTTTTAATTTTTGGCTCTTTATTTTTTTTGCTTTGAATTTTTTCTCTTTTCTTTGTGTTTATTTGTTTTTTTTTAACTTCATAATTTTGAATCAATGTGGGCAATCTTGGATCATGCGATCCATCACTCACTTAGCATTCATGCTTCTCAGACACGGTACCAAGCACTCGATGAGAGACACAATTCGAGACGTGTTCATATCAAACACATTGGAACACTTTCCCTTAGACATTGTTTTATTATTTTTCATTATTTTTTGAACTTGCTTTCAATGTTACACAAATCACACACCTTCCCATCCCAAGGTTAAGTGAATGTGGGTTGAAGAAAGGAATGTCAAATGTTAAACGAGGCTCAAAGTGGTTAATGAAGAAATGGAAATGTGATTGAATAAATGGTTTAAGGGGAATGAACGGGTTGCAAAGGTGCCTCAAATAATTGATATACCTTGTGTTTGGTTCGACAATTGATTTTTCTTTTCTTCTTCTTTTTTTTTTCTTTTTTTTGGGTGAATGTCATGATCAAATGCAAAGGAAAGGAATTCTCATTGATGGAAAAGGTAAGAAAAATGACACATAGACACATGGATAAAGGAAACCTATGCTAGACGTATTAGGAGAAAAGGATTGAAACAAAAGAAAAAGGCGTGAAATCTTGTATGGAAAGCTTGTCTCGTGCTTCATCTTCATGGTTGCTTATGAATTCCTTCTTGCCGTTAGAAGGGTCAAGAAGTTTGTTATTGTTGATGCTTTGATTGGAAGAAAATAAGGAAGGAATGACGTTCCCCTTTTTCTTCCAACTCTTGCCTAGTGATTCTTAGACTCAAGTATTGTGGAAAAAAATGAGCTCACTAAGTGCATTGACTCAATTATCAAATTGGAAAGGAAGAGAGTATGAAAGGATTTTGAAAAACAATGGGAAATACTCCACTCATTCTTATTACATCGTAAAACGACGCATGCATGGTCCTTGTATACGATCATAAACAATATAGTGCATTACTCGAAGACAAAGTGTGTGTAATGACTCAACAGGTGTGATTAGGTGAGTTTATTAAGACTCGTGATATGATCGTATGGCTAGACATGAGGACAAGGACTAAATAGCACGGAAGATTAAAAGACAAACTAACTTGATTACTTTTATCCAATTTTAATGTTTATGCTTTTACTAGGTGAAAATGGTCCATTGGCAATCATGAGTCATAAATAAGATCAAACACAATCAAAGACCCAAAAAAAAAAAAAAAACACGTCAAGATAGATTAGCACAATAATCACAAAAGAATATGAAGATTGACTATAGAGTTCTAGAAGAGTTATTACTCATGGGAAAAGTTAAAAATAAAATAAAATCTACAATCTTATTGTAATCCCCCATATTTTTTTACTTATTATAATATAATTAATTTTTTTTGTACAAATATTTTTGTGTTGATTTCATTGAATTATTTTTATTAAAAGATTTAAGTAAACTAATATGTTTTGACTAATTTTTAAAAAATAAACTTTAACTTAGTAGCCCAAACCACAATTTTACTCCTAATCAAATAAGGAAATCAAGGCCAAAATAAAACCCCCAAAAACCTTCACACCCTTTCTCTCTTTTCACGTCATTCACCCTTTCTTTCCCCTCTTGCTATTCACGAATTCAGAGAAGAAAAAAAAAACCTATTGCTTACCCGCTGTTAAGCTGCTGCCGACGCCTCACCACCACCCGAGCCACCTGATGCTGTCACGCCAGCCTGCACCACCAATTAGCAGCAGTTCGCCCTCCTCTCTTCCTCCTCCTTAGCTCTCTCCTTCTTTTGTTAATTTAATTCAAGTTTTAATCTTTATCAAATCTTTGTTTTTAAATTGTTATTATTATGGTTAATTATGTATATGGGTTATAAAAGATCAGAATTTATGTAGAATAGTATGTTTTATTTATAATATAAAATTTCAGATTTATGTATGTATAGAATTTAGGGTTTACATGTGATTTTTTCATGGTTTTTAGGTTTAAAACATGTTAACTAAGTTATCTAATTATATTATGTCTAAATTATGTTAAAGCATAAATATTTTGATTATATATAAAATTTCAGATAATTAAAGTTTCAATATTTATGTTCAAATTGTGTTAGTTTTATATGTTTATGCTTTTAATATCATAAAACACTGATTGTCGGTAATTTATTAGTATAAAGCTTTGAACTTTAAAATCTAATCTCAAAAATGAATTTTCAAATTTTATAATTATTATTTTGAAACCTCTAACTACATTGAATTGGAGAATTTTTGGGTTTTAAACATACTAACCTACTATAGAAAGATTATTTCAAGTATACATGTTTATGAGGTTGTGTTATAATATTAAACTAAATTTTTAGATTATGTTCTTCACTTTAAAGTTGCTAGAATTTTATGTTTTAAGCTGTATATTCATGATTTTAACATATAAACTTATAGCTGAATTATTATATTATTAACCTTGACTAATGGGAACAATTTAAAGGCATTATTTTGATGATTTAAGAGGCTTTAAAATAGGTTCGTATTGCTGTAAAATTATTTTATTGGGTGTTGATTTAGTTCTTGTTGTTTGGTTTAGGAGAGGACTTCGTAGAAGACGACTTCTAGTTTCTAAAGTGTCCAACCAACTCGTTTATTTATGTTACGTACGAGTTACGAAACCTTGCCTTTAGATTCATGTTTAGGGACGTATCGAGAACTTAGTATCATGCATAGTAAAAACTGGGCTCAATTGTTTCATTGTGATTATCGTAGATTGTGTATTAATTTACCTTGTATGTGTTTTTTATGCATTATTTTACAAGATGTGCTAAGATACAAAGGTATGTGAGTAAGTGGAATGAATAATTTAATTACTCGCTCATGATTATTGAAATGGAATGAGAAAAGGAAGAATTAAAGTCTTAAAAGACGTGGTTAAGGTTTGGGTTCTTTATGCACTTAAGTTGTTTATGCACCGAGATAGTTAAAGGAATCAATAATAAATATTGCTTATCACTAATAAATCAAGAATTGAATTTGAAATTTGGATTTCTTGGATGATGTGATATTTGATTGATTATATTGTTTTGCATATGAGTCATCACCAGTTCTAATCTTGTAAATCACATAAAGTGCAAGATGGATCAGTAATAAAACTTTGGATTTATGCACATGTAGAGTATTGACAATTAGGGGTTGGGGTTCACGGGGTATTAGCCGTGTGCTTTTTATAGGCCATTTGATCTACGAGTCTCTTGCTTTCAAATGCTTATAAAAATTATGAGTTAGATGAGATCTCATACTAGCTATGGTCACGGAGTCACGCCCATGGCCATTGGATGTTTATTGATGTTTCCGAAAGGACGCATGAGTTTTTTTTTTTAATTTTTTTTATTTTTTTTTATTGATGTTCCAAATGGAGCATGGAAGGAAAACCTTGTCTATTGCTTAGTCAATTGATTAAATGAAATTAATAGATTATCAGTAAATAGAGGAGTCTTAGTAGTGTTTGAGTCGTTAATTAAATTGGATGTCATGAATGATTGTTAGTAGCATGCTAGGGATACCTTCTTTTCATATTATGTAGCTTGTATGTACTCTGCGTTGTTGACTGCGTGCTATTGTGTTTGTTTTTTTTTTTTTTTTTTTTTTTTTTTTTTGTCATGGCCTTTGCCTTTTAATGACCCAGTTATGATCCAATTTTTACACTTGTAATATTGGGGAGCAAATTAATCACATGTATTGGCATAAAGAGGGACTTGCATCAAGTGATGGGTAATTGAGTGGAGAGTTGATTCTACTTATGATTTATTTCTCGCAAAACATTAAACTTTCTCAAACTATACTTTGATTTATATACTACTTTGTTAATTGGGTTTTGAATTAGGGCCTTAATGGTTCCAACTTGTAAGATTTAATTTAGGTTGTAATTATTGGTTTGAAACTTTAATTTAATTGAACTAGTTTTTTGGTGCTAAATTTTGAAATAGCCTTAACGTTTGAACATGTGGTGGTAGCACGTCAATAATTCTCTTCCATTTTGTTCAAGGTATATACTGGTTTTAAGAGAGAATTATTGGTGTGTTACATTTACGTTATAAAAGTTGACATGGATTAGAAGACTAAGAGAAGTAGAAGATTGGCTAAGACTAGCTTTACACGAAAAGATATGAAAAAAAGAAGGTTGGACGCTAAAAAGACACCTAAACTTGATAGGATGTAGTATTTCAGTTATACCTTTGTATATGTGACTCTGATTGGGACAAAACCAACTCTAAACGAAAGGTTAAACTCGGGGCTATAGATCCATAGATGGCAGGACAAGTAACTCTTTCTAGAACTCTGGCTATGACCAAAACAAGTTGACTCTTGTGCAGGATACGGGAATAAAAATATGGGTTGACTCAAAAAAAAAAAAAAGACTATGACTCGACTATAATAAAAAAAAAAGATTAGATAAAAGAGAGAAAAAAACATAAAAAAAGTCACAAAAATATAAAAAGTCACAAAAAAGCACACATAAACACATTGTCACACATGATACAATAAAGTTCGCAACCTAGAGTCATGTTTTATGTTCCACTATGATCAAGCTTATTTGGGTGTCAAAGGGTACCACGGTTTAGAGTTTGGGCGCATTAGCAAGGTAGTCTCCCTTGAGGGTGTATGCCACGGGCAGCTCCGCAAGTTTGTTATAAAATTGAACTCGACTCCATAGTTTTTGGTGGATTTAAAAACTTGGATGAACCCTTATTATCATGAACGTTTTTGGGTTGATAGAGCTTAAATCCCTCGGGCTAACCGCATACGTAAAACACGTACTATTGTAACAAAATAGGTAAGCTAAAATTCATATGCATATGTGACAATGCCAATTAAATTGCAGGAATACAATTTAAGAATATTTCAAGTCTCATCCACTCATCACAATTAAATACCGATCACTCAAATCGATAAATAACCAAGAATAAACCTCCCCACTGGAGTCGCCAAATTGTAGGTGTCATTCGAAGCGCCCCTATGTTAAGCATGTTGTGAATATGTTTGACACTCATAGGAAATGGGAATTGACATATACGATTAGGGAAAAGGAAAATAGGGAGCCACCAATAAGTATTTAAGGAACTTGTAAACTGTTCACAAATCATTAAAAGGCAACCATGATAAAGGGACGACGAATGGCAACAACTATGCACTCGTGAAGGTTACACCCCATTCATAATCCATGAGATTACTAACTCCATATGGTTCGAAATCACGAAAGGAGGATCGAAGATGATGGTATGAATTGAAGTGAGTCATGGAGTTACATTCGCCCGTATTGGCCTCTACTAAATTCTTATAGTGAAAATTATTCCCGTAATCTCAAAGGCATACAAACAAAGATTCAATTTTCTCCAAACTAATATTTGGATAAATTGGTTGAATATTAATGCAACACATAATTCTAAAATATTGTGATCACTTCGATTAAATAAGTAGAGTAGAGTAGATTTGGTCCAAACCCTCAATCGGTTCTACATTTCACGCCTTAGTTTAAGTATGGAACTTCAGGTGTTGTATGGACTCCATGGAGTGCTTAGAGAGTTAATGGTGTAATTAGGATAATAGGTTTAAGGCTTAGAATAAGAGAGAGAGGGGAATTAGAACGTCTGTTGGTGTATAAGAGAGGAAGAGAGAATGATTTGGTGCCCCGAAACTGGAGAAATAAGGTTCGTATTTATAAAGAAAAAGAGTAAGGTGAAGCACAAAACCCGAGAAGTGAAGGCGTCACGAAGGAAAACCATAAAAAAATGTCGTTTCATGGCATGTGTGCCGCGACACGGTGTAATTTTCCGTGTCACAGTATTTCTACTGTGGTGCGATATTTTCCAATTTTCACGCGTGTTTAAAACTATGATAACTTTGGATCCGTAACTCAGAAAGAAAAATATAATATACCGTTTAAAATCTTATTAAGTCTAATTTCTATCCCAATTAGAATCATCTCAAAATCGTTTGTAGATTTTATGATGTGGCCATTTTAGTGAAAGGGTGTCGGTTTTGGGCCAAGTTTAGTGTTTCGCTCATATCTGCTTAGTTTTAAATCGAAATTGGGATTATGATGTATATTTGGAAAGGTTATTGAAAGGCCTATCCAACAAAGTATTATTAAATAAAAAACATGGGGCCAAAAAAACAGTTTATCTTGGTTTTGTGATGTGGACATGAAAAGTGGAAAATAAGTTACGGTTTAGCAAAATAGGGTAATTGGGTTGGTTTATGAAATGTATTGAATTAAATATGGATTTAAGCACTCTAAAGATTAAATACTTAACCCGACTAATAATGACGATGAAAGTTTGTTCATCACCGGGTTTAATTTTGGGGAGACATTTTTAGGTGTCTACATCGATCTAATTTTAACTCGACATGATTTCAAACCGAACATAATTTTAATCCCAACCTGTTATTGATCTAATTTTTGTACTTATATATAATTACTTTGATTCGTATAATGTTTTGTTTCATTAAATGTTTAAAACTTTACTTTGGAATGGGAAGCGATGTGAGCATAATTTTTTTTTTCATTTGTATTGCAGTAAAATAAAATATATATTTCTTCAATTTTATTAATTTGATGTTCTCATGCTGATATTTAATTTAATCAATACTACCGTCGTACTTTATTACTTTCTTCATTCTTACGAAAACGAAGATTTAAGAGAAATAGTTGAAAGTATTATTTTATGATAGAAGTTAGGTTAGTCAAAGAATAAAAAAAATATATATATAAAAAGGAAAAGGGAGTATAAGTGAATAGATTAGAGAATATGAAATATATTAAAATATGATATGAGGAGACCATTATTGAAGAGGTAAATAGTAAAATATTTATTGTTAAAATATTTAAAAAAGGAAATTAAATAAGTAATAAAATACGGCTGTAAAAGGAAAGTGGAGCAAGTAATAAAATAAGGAGTGAGTATATGGGTATAATTTATCAATCGATCATGCATTAGATCATTATTTACAATCTTATTTATATAGGTATGTTTATGCTTAGATTTTCATCTCAGGTTCATCTATTTTGCAAGTTGTTAGGTTACAGGTTATAGGTTATTATATGATCGATTACCCAGCACCAGGTTTTCAACAAAGTCAATTAAAGATCTTTCCAAGAAATATTTCAGGAGTATCTTTAATAGAATAAGTCAATAGGAGCTGCTAAGAATACCGGAGCCACCGTTAGCCGAAGAAGTAGAACTACCTCAGCTCACTAACCCCGGATTCCTTGGAATCCAGGATGGAGCCGGTAAAGACTTTCTCGTTACTTCTTATGATATATATAGAGAAATAATCATTGTACAAAGGCATCAAAAAAATCCTAGCCTTATTATTCATAGAATTTCAGTATTTCCTAGCTAATATAAGTGTCATTATTATTGAATTGTAAACCTATGTTGTATCCGTATCAACCTAACAACCTAGTGGGTTGGTGGACTCATTTCCACCTGCAGTTTTTACCCTTATTCCTAGGGTTTTTTGTGTCATCATCTTGTGTCTCTTCTCCCCTTTCCCTTTGCTCGATATTTGCATTCCTTTTTTACTTATATCCTTGAACCTATATTATTGTTGTCATTCAAATCAATCTAGTTGTTGTCATTGTTGGGTTTGGAAAGTCTGACTTTCCGAAGAATAAAACCCGACCTCAAGACCTGTTCACAATTAATATAACTAAAAGACATAAATAACAAGATAAAGTGAAAAAACCATCTTACCCTTGATGCGTGCTTCGCTTGTTCCTACGAGCTCTTACTTCAAAAGCCGAGTTTCGTAAGTGCGTAGACCTCCAATGATAGTCCACCTGCAACAACGACCCGCACGGTTTCTATCTCGGAGTTTAGTCAAGTTTGGACAAAAAACAACTACTCGAGTTTTATGTGAACTTAAAGGTTTTCTCACCTTATGGGAGATGTCTTATTGAGTTCCTACTTAAGTAAGAGATTCCTAAGGTATTCCTTGGCTATTTATAAGGAGTGCTTCCTTATGAATTCCTCTCACTTTCAATGTAGGACTTTTTCTAAAAAAGATCCCATATGGAAAGAATGTTAAATTCAACTCCTAATTAAATTAACCAAGGAATCACTAAGTAACAAGTGTCACATGGTTAGGTGAGGAGCACATCCCCACTTGCTCCCCAAGGAACCTCACATCCATTGTGTGCTAACCATGTGGCACCCAACCTTGAACCCCAAGATGGGTTTGTTTGGGCCACCACCCATCAGCCCGCGTCCATGACCCGTCACCTGGATTCGCGGCCACATGGCGTTGCCAACATGGTGAGTTGCCACTTGGCGCTCTTCTTTTTGGTGCGCTTCCCTAGCCTTTCGCATGGCTAGGCCATTGCAAGTGGTTTTTTCTTGTTACTTGAAGCATTTTTCCTTCTCGTCAATTCCCAATTTTTGGCTTGACTTTTGAGATTTTGTTTCGACGCTCTAAGCTTGGAATCCGACGTCTTTTTTCATAATACTCGAGTGACTAATTAATTCCTTTTGGATTTATTCGTCGCTTCGGATCGTTAGTTGCTTTGGTGTGACCCGAAGGGGTCAATCAAGATGAAGATGTAATTATTCATTTATATTACTCATCGAAAGCGGCCTCCAACAAGGAATTTTGATCACTTGACCTCACTTTATAATTATCTTTCTTATAATTCAAAACCCTTTATCAGAATAATACACTTGTTCAAAGGAAACCATTCTTAATAATCTCCTACTTGTCCTTCCGGACAAGTGCGCTTTTAATGTATAGCATATTTCCTATGTCACTTAATGTCTCTTCATGAACTATAAGGTAAGATTATTCGTCATCCTTATTACGTCTAGAAGTGTTTGTCAAAATTCGAGTTCAACTGTTAATAAGCAGATGATTTCTTAAAATTCATGTGAGCATGACTATGCATTTTACGGTCTCGCTTTTTGAGAGGCCTTTTAAACTACAAAGACATGTTCCCTTTGAATAATAAGGTGACATTCCCAGTCTTGTACCTTAAGCTTATCGTACTAAGAGGACCTAGCCGCCCGTGTGTTGCCGCTATAATACCCATGTACGGAAGATGTTTGATGAACATCAAAGCGGACTAGTACATAAACAAGAGAACTCACAATAATCATGGTCGAGGAAAGAGGTTCCGATAGCCATAGTGGGAGGTGTACTTATGACGATTTTTAAATCTCTTAAATTACTCTCATAGGTCGATCCGGCATGGTTCTAAACCAATACCTGTGCAAATGATATATGACAATCATGTCCTTGTAGCACAACAAACGGTGCAATAAATCATACTACACACTAATCTCAAGTGGTCATTAATCGCCCATCATTTAAATGACCTCGATTAGGGATAATTTTCGATTACAATATTCAATGTTCAGTTAATAGGTGTTTCTTTATCTAAGACTGGTCTTCATACCCTATTTTGAATATTCTCAAAATCGAATGAACTCAATGTTTAATCCTAAACCATAATTAGATAGTTTTGAGGAATATTTAGAAAAACTTTATTCCACTATAATACTTTACAACGTTTCATCTTATATAAATGTTTTCCCAAATGTTTAAAGAGTACTACTCTTTATACAACATTTATAGAAATCACACCCATATTTTAAATTCTTGATTTCTTTCATGCAATTGTGAATGTTGTCGTTTACTTATTACATAGGTTTAGTTACGATTACTTTGCAAATCCTAGCATCTTCATTATCGATCACTTTCATAATAAGATTATAAAATTTGAGAGTGTTATGGACTATATGTGATCTAGGATTTATAATTCAAGTGATGGCTCCCACTTATTTTCATGATATGAGATCTTCAACTTGACAACTTACAATCATTTAACGTTCAATAACGAACTTTCCATTTAACATCTTCCTTATTATTGTCTTTTAAGATAACAATATTCTCAACATATATTTTAGTAGACTTCTTGATGAAACTCTACTTGGGTTTCAGTCCAAACGGCTCACAACGATTTGAGACACCCTGATCACTTGTGATCATGGAAATTTACCTTAAATTTCCGCACATTACACATGGATGCACATCCATGTTACCATTCTCAAGCCACGACGCGTTTTAGCTCGTGCTTATAAATGGCTTCCTTGTTTAAGGATCTTGATCCTTACTAAGGACGTGCTTGCAATATCAATTCTCAAATTACATTTGTTCTATGCGTCAAGAGCCCTACATTTTTACTTATCCATGTACTTTGGATGTTCTTGATCATAATCTAACGATCCATGACTTAGATTTATTTTGATTGATACTTTATTATTCTCATGCTCTAAATATGTAAATTGTGTGACGGCTCCATAGCATACACGATGGTTTGAATTACATAATTGTTTTAAATTTTTATTCCATTCATGTGACCTTTTAGCTCATCCAGTTTCACCGAGTCTTGCTAAACTTTTTGCTATGTGATACGATTGAAAGTCTTTACTAGAATCATTCTTGTTTGACATAGTATTTATTCTAGCTCATACTTAGTTCAAACAATTACTTAGTTTAATACATATGGGTCGAAAGTCTTTCAAAGTCCTTCATTTCATGTTTAACACGGTAAATTCTTTTATTCGTTCAAACATTTTATTAAGTCTATACAATAGATCTCAGTTCCCAATATGTACTTAGTGTCGCCTTTAGCTTGGTCCATTGTCAAAAATACTTTCAAAGTTAAGCATTCATCATTTGATAGTTAATTTTCAACAGAGTCCGTAAAGATCTAGTTAGACCTTACAAGATTGACTCTTTCTCCCACTAAACTTCTTATCCATAAAAACTTCTATGTTTATCCATAAGCCAATCCTATAATGCATTTCTTGAGCTTGCTTTCAAATATAGCATTATTTAGATTTAAAATCCCTTGGACTATTTTCATAGTCATGTCCAAATTCTATTTTAGGAAGGCAGTTTTGGTATCTATCAAACTATCACTAGTAGAAAATATCAATGGGGCACCGAGTAATGGCCACCGATTTTTAAAATTCGGTAGAAAAAAAACAAGGCGGGATTTAGTGTAATAAAAATAGCACTGGTTCAAACAAAACAAGTGCCAAATTCCTTAAAGGGCACCGGTTCAAACTAGTGGCATTAAAAAACCGGCCCTTTTATTTCCCATATTCATTATCTTTCCTTTTCTTTTTTCATATTATTTCTCTCTCCTCATATTTTTTGATCTCCTACTCTCTCTCTCCTCAACCAAAACCCTAAGCCCCTTTCTTCTCCCTCGCCATTCCCTTCTTCTCCCTCGGACTCCCTTCTTTCTCCATTGAAGTGTAGATCTGTTGTCTCTCCATTGAAGCCAGGGTTCGTTACTCAAGTGTTGTTTGTCGTCCTCCTCTCCCTCGCAAGCTTCCTCGTTCATCCGTCCCTTTCCCCCTCGCAACTCTGTTAGAAGTTTAGGGTTATTTCCGGCGGCCAGGTGAATAAATGTTCTTGTTTAATTTTTAATTTTAATTAATTTGTTGTGGAAACTAACTGTAATAATTTATAATCTAGGGTTCCAAATTTGCTTAGATCGAATTAGAGGTGGTTGTTAGGATGGCGGCGACAGTAACTGGGATTTCAAGGATTTTCGGCAAATTCGAAGAAGAAAACAAACCCAATTTCTGAATCCCTAATTCATACCATTTGGAGCTCAATTTGCATGTTATATTGGGATTTTTGTTAACAAGGTCAGTAGATCTATTCGTTACTAATTTTTTTAAGCGTAGTTTATAGATTAATCTCAGATCTTTCATTCTAGTATTTCTTTTTATTTTTCTTTTTTTTTGCGATTATTTAATTCTTTTTATCAATTTCTGTAAAAAAATTAATTGCTAATTTTGGGATCCATTACTTTTGTTTGATGGTAGATTTTGGAAATATTTTCTGGGTTTCGTTCATAATAAGTGTTTTTAATGAAATGAAATTTTACTGTTTTTTGAATACAAATAAAATGCAAGGAACAATTGTTGGCTGATAAGCAAGGAACAATTTTTACACTAGGTGGCTGGTAATGAACTAACACCCGTTCGAAGGGTAGCGATATCTACATATATCCCTCCTCAATCACCACCATCTTACCACTTTTTATATTCGTCTCTTATTAGCCCCTCTTCGCTTCACCCTTGATCCAAGTATGACCTAAATAAGAGAATATTACTGCCTGTTACGTTATTGTTCTAGCAGTCTGGTGCAATTTTAGCTAGAAAGAAATAAGCTAGGAGAGGAGGAGAGGGGTATAAACAAATGTATCCAAACCTTCTCCTGTCTTTTTCTCCATCAGAGGGATAATCTGCATTAGGCTAGATTCAGTATATGCTTCACTTCATGTGTTCATTTTTTAAATAATCGTCCTCAATGAACAATATGCAATGTTTTATTTCAGTATGCCAGTATGATTTTAACTTTTTATATTCTCTTTTCTTGAACTCGAAACTCGTTAGTATCTAATGTAGGATCTTTGTAAACCCTCTCCTACCGACCAAATTTGGTTAGTCTACAACTTGCTGATGCTTAGTACTTGTGTAGTGTATCAGTACTGCATGAATTTGCTTTGATATGATAAGCAAGTAAATTTCAACGTCCTAGCCTAATGATAACTTAGACTAGATCTTTGCTTTACATCTGTTGTTTTCAAGCTAGCCTTTAATTTGGCCTAGTTTTAAAAAATGAAATTCTAGCTTTCACTTTTTTTCCCCATAAGACCAAATGTCATTTTTATTTGTTCACTTTTGTTCTACAGCTTTTTACTTAATTTTCTATAGTTGCTAAAGTTTTTACTCAGAAAATAACTTAAACAGGCACTGAGTTCTGCTAGCTTAGGATCTGTTTTATGAACTTAGTTAATATAACTTGTCTTAATTTAAACAAAGTTGTTGGAAGCATATGTTATGTCGTGGTGAAAATAAGCTCAATTTAATAAAAATTCACGCTAAATAAGTTGAACCAAACATAGCTTTAGGCTTATACAGAGTATGATGCTTGTTTCTTGCTTTTTATTTGTATTCAAACAAAAACATAATTTTAGGCTCATATAGAGTATGATGCTTCTTTTTTCATAAGCACTTGCCTAGTTCCTTTTGCACATATTAAGTTTCCTTTACAATGTTCTATTTGCATATATAATCAATGATAACTTACTTTTAGACATCCATGATCAAAGAGACAAGATCAATCATAGAATTATAATATAATGGCCAATCTTTTGATTGATATAATTTGCATCTTCTCTGAGGGCTTTTCTGTTCCTTCTCGGTGATACCTAGTTTGAATTAGTGCAATGACTGTATCTCTGTCTTGTAAAGATTTCTTGATTTTTACTGATTTTGATTTGGTTGGGTGAAAAACCCATATTTACGTCATCAGTATCACCTCAATTCTAAAACCTAGCCCTATGATTGGAAGTCAGCCAAATTTCTTACAAAATATCTAGTGCATGAATTGTAAAAATTTTCAGTCATAATCTAGTATAAGAGGCAGCTCCAACATGAGTTCCTTTGTATGCTACATCTTGATGTCTAGTCAAGTATGATTAATCATAGTATGAAGTGGGGGAAATATTGCTGGAACTTTTATACATATTTTTATATGAACAATTGTTGTCTGGTTGATGGCTAATATGCATGCTTTGGGATTTTTGTTTCTCCTTTTGCTTGGGATTGTTTGGAATGGTTTTGTGAGTATACTAATATTGAATGTGATTTTGTTTTGTGCGACTATACTAGTATCTATTTTTGTTATGATTTTGTTTGGGATTGTTCTAAAATAGTAGAATCTATAATGATTGTAGATGGTTGGTAATGCATGATTATAGTGTTTGGATAACTATCTATGTTGTATGATTTACAATTGTAAATTTTCTAGATTTTATTAAGTCCTCTTGATTGTAGTGTTGTCTTGAGGTTTTATATGTGAAGTTGTGAACTTTATTTTTGGTGATTGGTGATATATTGAGTACCTTATATATTTTGCATAATTTGGAATTTTTGTGCAAGAATTCATGTTTAAAGATGTTTCATAGCAGTAACACTTCTAAATAATATGAATTATACAAAAGGAGCTAACCATTAGTTGTAGGTGGCCTGGCAAGGCTGCAGCTGCTACTGCTTGTCGAGGCTGATACTGTTGTGGGTGGCATGTCAAGACTACAACAGCTGTTGCCCTGCCGAGGTTGCTACTGCAGGTGGCCTAGCAAGGCTGCAGCTGCTGCTCTTCCCCGTCATGCTGAGGCTGTTGTCTAGTTGATGGCTAATATGAGTGCTTAAAATACTGGAGCCCATTTGGTATATGTTGGTGGATTCATTGTTAATATATGTTGTCAATTTTTGTATAATCTTAATTACATATTGTTAATTTTTTCAATACTTGCATAGAGTTTACAAGCTTTGCACAAACCAGAGAACCTAAGCCAGTGGCGTGGTGTGAGATTCAGGCTTCGAACGCTGCAAATCTGTTCTGTGTTGCGGCTTCGGAGATGTTGTTGTCTAGTAATTGTGATGCTGCTGCTCTGCTAGTGATTGTAGTGTAGGAAGTCTTTGGTCCTGTTATAGTAAATGTATCGAATGTTTTTTTTTCTTTGTTTTTTGCAAGTGTAAAATTAAAGGTTATCAATGAAATTATCATTTTCAAGTATGTTATGTATATATATAACAGTCTGCTACTAATTTTAGGTGAAAAAAGATTTTTTTTTGTTAGGGAATTTTTGGCACTGGTTAATCGGTACCAATTATATTTAATACCAAAAAAAAAAAACCGGGGATATTATTGGCACCAGTTAACCTGTGCCAAAAATAATTATTGGCATCGGTTAACCAGTGCCAATTTAAGCAATTGCCACCAATTTTGAACCGGTGGCTTTTTATTTATGAATTGGCATCCCTCAAATATTCAACAGTTCAAAACTGGTGCCATATGAGGGGTTTGAACCGGTGCCAAGTTGCAATTTTCTACTAGTGTATTTTTCCATATTTCATATGGGCAAGTTTGCTAGAATAATCATGAAAAGACTTGAGCTCCGATTGGTGAATAGGTTTTTATTAAAATTAACTATGTGAATTTCATTATATCCTTTTCAACCAGTCTAGCTATGTATGCATATACATTTCCAAATTTGTTAGTTTTCTCCTTGAAAACTAATTTGCGATCGATGGGTCTTTCACCCATCATGCAAATTAATCAAGGTTTAAACATGAGTCTCAAACATGGAGTCTATTTCGGATTTTATGGCCTCTAACCATTATTCGGAATTTGTATTTGTCGTAACTAATTTACAAGACATTATTCCCTTACCATCTAATAGTAAATAGTATGCTTGTAAGTATTAAGGTTTTTTTTTCTAACGTAATAGAAATTTATAGGATTCAATCCAAGCCTTTGGTGAATTCTATACCAATACGGAGTAATTGCATCAAACACTGAGTTTCAAGGCGCTTTCAAAGCCCTTTTATTATGTTGATCTTACTATATCATTTCTGATGTTTTGTGTGTAATGAATTCTCTTTTAAGGCACTTGTAAAGCCCTTTTGAGTATTCTTGATCAATCATTGTCATGAAGCCCTTTTGAGTGTTCCGAAATTCTCAGTTCTAGTTTGTTGCTCAGCTCGATGGTCATCGAGTTAATTCCCTCCCATTTGTCATATTGGGAAGACACCACGTAGACGTTGTTTGATATTTTCAAATGACATCGAGGTCACACTTGGCTGAAGCAAATATCACTCAATCTACTCTAGACGCTGTTTGATATCTTGCCATGTCGATTCTATACTTCACTGAACTTTTGAGCTACTCAAGGTCAACTTTGTTCACATTTGATGAATATAGCCATATTCTTTCAAATTTCTTGTGAAACATTGAAGTAATTGAATCTTCTTTAGCGTTTGGAGTCAATTGTCTATGCCAAGAACAATAGCTCTTTACTTTGTCGATTTTTAACAAGTAAGACTTGGTTGTCTTAGAACAATTCCGAATTGATCAACTGTCATGAGCCTATATAGCCTTGACTACGTTCTTGTTAATGTGACATTGCTAATGATGTTCGAAACACAAATCATGCCTTTGATTTGAATTTTGTGTGTTTTCATGTTAGGGAAATGTTTGTTATACTCAAGCATTCTTAACTCATGGTTTAGATAACCATGCTATTCAAATAAGTTCGCAACTATTTCTCTTTACTTCGAATGCGAGTCTTTCCGTGTAAACGGATTGTTTGCTGATAATGGAACATAATAATAACCATTTTTTATTCAGTGTTAGCTTTAAAAGGTCTTTAAATAAAGCACACAACCTTACAACTGATGTAGCACCTGTTGCTTCATTCTATTATTGTAAGACAATAACTTAGCTTTACTTCAATGGTTTGAGGTCATTATCAATGTGGAACAACTAAGCAGTATCCGATACTTGTGAAGATAATGAGTTGCTAAGTTTAGTACAATAACATGAACTCTTGGTAGAATGGAATTTATTCCTTTTCTTTCTTCCTCAATTCCTATATTTCTTATTATACTTTATCTCATAATCTTTAACACCGTTTCTTTAAGTGTTTTGACTCTATACTTTGTTAGGCATGATTAAGCATCTAGTGTGCCATTAAAAAAAGTTCCTTTTTCCTTGAATTTGTATTTGAATTAATACATCAATGAGTTGTATTCACTAGTGTATGAAGCGAAAAGATATGTTGGTTGTCAAGCATTGACAATTTGAGTTTTTCAACTCAATACTTCATGTTTATCAAAAGTACCTAGTATTTTGAATACATGTGTAGACATCTACTTTTGGCCTCCTGTCCCGACTGGAAGTGCTATGACGATAAATAAAATCATCTTCGTGTTGGATCAACGTGAAAAATACTTATGGATAACCGATTGAATCACAAGGGCACAAAAATGACTAGCCTAACCCAAAAACAAAATAAATAAGGTCCAATTAATTAAGTCCAATCATAATTAGGTTTAAGCCTGAGATTAAAACCTTATTATGACGGATTTAGAGGTGCCTAGGTAAAAATTCAATGCTGCCGCTGAGAAATCCGCACGCATCTCAATGAGTCGCGCTGTTCTAGCGCGCGCAACTAACTCCATTGCACGCATCACCCAGCGTAGCTGCTAGTGATGCGCTTGGAGAAGATTCAGAATTTCATAAAAATATAAAATTGAATCTTACCATAATACTCTGCATAAGATCATCAATTTCGTTGCCAAAAGCAGCGCATCTTAATGAGTTGTGTTGGGCCATCGCCCGCAACACATTAAGTTGTGCGCGACCCTTGCTGCGGCAGAATGCTCTAAACTCTAAACACACCCATTCCCTATAAATAGAGGCTTAATACGAGGTTCAAACAGACAGAAATTAACCAAAAACTCTGGCAAAAACTTTGTGAACTTATGAACTATCAAACCCTCTTATCCTAAACCCTCACCCCCTCAATACTTGTCACTACAGTGGAGGTTCTCAAATAAGGACTCCATAAGTGTTCTTAACAAAGTTCTAGCAAAAAGAAGTGGTAAATTTCTAAGCAATTAGATCAATCACATAATTTTCTTGTTTAATAAAATTTAATTAATTAATTAGTGTTGTTTGATCACTTTAAACGAACTTTTAATTAATTACTTTCACAGAGTATCTTGTGTTAAATAAGCATAGAATTGAACAATTAATTATTGATTAACAACTTGAGCCAAGGCAAATCTTGTTTATTTTTGTTCTTTCCACGAATATTGATAAAATAAGAATAACGACTTTTGCAATGTAATTCCTACGTGATTGATGCGTGTAAATAAAATCAACTAACTTAGTTTTAGGTATCACGTTGCATATATTTTTTGGTTATTAAATTGTGATAAAGGAAGAGCTAGTAGAGGCCTTACTAGGGCTTAGACAGCGATTCCCTTCTAAAGGGAAAATTATCTTAGTACCCTCGCTCCTGAACTCATTTCTAGTTTATGCAGACCAATTTGGGCATGGGTAAACTTACGATTCGTGCTAAATATCCCTTGTACTCTACTTGGGAGAAAGGCATGAACGAGGTTTATGAGTTTTCCTAAAACTCATTGGCGACTCCTCCTTGTTTCTTACAAAAAAGCGTGATGATAGGATCCATTCTAATTCAAGGTCCCCCAGACAGTCCGGAATTCAAATCCTAATACACCCTAACAAGTGTAAAGTCCTTGGCTTTTAAAGGACCATGGGCATTTAAGGAGAAAGATCCCCTACGATGGGAACACCCTCCTTATAGTGGCGAATTCGCTGGGGACTTAGAGGTTACAAGATTAATTTTTAGTTATGGTTCAAGGTTTCCAACACTAGGTTGCCTATGGGTTGTAACGGGAATTAACTTGGATAATCTCTAGTTAGAGAGCGAGACTTGAACGCATAATATCTTCCATTTTCACAAAAGTAAAAATCAAACAAGCAACATTGGATCATGCATAATCATAGCACACTATAACCTTTAGGGATTGACTCATTGACCAGGGGTTGCTAACTTTAGGCTTCTATCTCGAAATAAATAACAATCATCCCACCCATATCATTAATAAAATGTTGGGAGGGCTATGTCATGACTAAACACGTTGAGTGATTTATTAGTGCATCATTCCTTAAGATATGGTACCTTTGGACACCCAAGCTTATGACCTTAGAAATGAATTGTGTGAACCTTGGCTTATTGTATGCTTATGTGATTACATGACTACGTGTGACGTGTTTAGGATTGCTTTTCTTTTTTTTTTTAATTTGGTTTAGTTTCCCAATTACGAAGTTGTGTCTTTGTAATTTCGAGTCGTATTCGAAGAGTAACATAAACAAATCGAAAAAGAGATAAAATGCAAACAAAAAAAAAAACTGCTCAAATAAAAAAAAATCGCATGAGCAGGTGGCGCGCGCAACTCATTAAGTTGTGCGACCACTATCAGTGCAAAATCCAAGGATTCACGCGCCTTCCACGCGCAACCTATCCATTTGCGCGCGCTTACTGCCTACGAGAATTTTTGATTCTTCAAAGAATAATTGACTCGTTCAAACAATATCTTTATTAAAGAGTTGTTTATAGGTGATGTTACCTATTTGAATGCATCTTGTGTTTTTTCTTTCTTGCTTTCTTCTTCTTTTGTCTCCTAAACAAGCGTATCGATTTACTTATTGTAGGGAATAGATTCAAGCTTTAAATCCCACTAGCTTGAACCCCACTATGATCATACACTAAAGTACGGTAGCGTCTAAAAGGGAAGAAGATAGAGCAAAAGAGTCGCCAACAAGTTTTTTAGGAACTTGTAAACCATTCACGAGGTGAAGGTTACACCCCTTAACGATCCAAGAGATCGTCAACTCCATAAGGTCTAGAACCAAATAAGGGTTCGGGGATGAAGGTACAAATCCAACCTAAAAGAGATTGAACCTGCCCTAATAATAGGCCTCTACTTTATTCTGATCGTATTCATGTGCGCTTTCTAATTAACATACATTCAATAGGTTTAACCCTAAACCTATTTATCTATGTTGGTTGAATTTAATGCACAAATAAATCTATTATTGACGATCACTTGAAATTATAATCATATTAACCATAACAAGATTATTAATTATCTTATTAAGCGTGATTACAAGTACAAATTCCCTTTAAACATGCATAAAAGGCGATCAAGAAATAACAATAAAATATAATCATCAAGCAACATATAAATAATATCATGAATAATAATTATAAATAAAATAATCATCATCAAAATAATAATAATAATAATATTCATAATCATAATCATCATAAATTACAAAAATTATAATCATAATCATAATCATAATCATGTTAATATTAAAGCATAATAATAGCAAGATACTAGGCATGATACTAACAAGATTAATAACAAATCCTAGCATGTCACTAAGCAATAAAAATCAAATCTTTAACCCTAACATGATACTAACAATCATAAATATTAGGAAGAACATAGGAAGCATCATAGCAATCATATTTAATATTAAAATTACTCTAGACATGATACTAGGAATATCATAATAACAATGTAAACATGATGTCTACATCATAAAATCAATTAATCAATTAAAGTACTTTCTTTGATGCCTCGTACCTCTTTCTAATAACAAAATACACACGTTAGTAACTTCAAGGAAAATAATAAATCAAACAATTAAATTAAATAATTGAAAGATAGATTTGGAACCAAACCCTCAGAAATTAAACCTTTCATGTCTAGGGAGAAGGCAACTTCGAATATGGCTAGGTGTTTCTAGATCTTGTGAATGTGGAATTTTGTATGAGAAAACAAAGTTTGAAGAAAGAATTGAATGAATGCTAATTAAAACTGATTGTAGAGCTTGTGAATGATGAGAATAGGTGAATGAATGAATGTAAATGATGAATGAAAACAATTGGTGAATGAAAACGGAGTTTTTAATACGATATTTATAGAGAAAATCAACCAAAAAGATAAATTAGACAAAACAGAGTTTGACGCTCAGAAAACAGAGCTGGCGCCAACCCTGGCTAGCTGGCGCCAGGCACCAGCACTAACGCCAGGCGCCAATGGCTAGCGCCAGGCGCCAGGCCTGGTTCCAGGCGCCAAGGCCTGGGGTCAGACGCCAAGCTTAAATTTAACGTGTTTTTGAAAATCCGATAAGTTTGCCGTACTAGAGGATAAAATCATATAATTTCCTCAAAAATGCTATTTGATTTTGATTAAAACTCTGAAAAGTCAACAAAAGTCAATTTATCAATGCTAATTGAATTAGGAATGAAAATAACCTTCTAGAAGAATCTAGAATACTAAAACCATTCCTAATTGCATTAGGAATGATAAATCATATTAGGCCCTCCCCTATATCATTGGGCCACACATAAAGCTCAAACCGGGCCCAGTTTGGTAAATTGGCCATAACTACCTCAATATTCATCGGAATTGGGCTTATAATATATCGTTGGAAAGGTCTTTGCAAGCCCCATCCAAATACACTACTATTGGACCCATATCATGGACCAACCAAACTGGATTGGCTGTTTCTTAAAAATAAGTTTTCTAAAACAGAGAGAAGAGAAAAGAAATTAAAACTTTCCGCAACACTAGACTTTCCACACTTTCGTTTCATTCGATTATGATTTGACGTGAAAGGTACTCATCACCGGGTTTGGTTTTGGGGAGACATAAATGGGTGTCTACAAAAGCCCCCACTTTGACTGAGTTTGGAGAAACGCAAGTTTCGAAAACAAAAGTCAAAGTAGCGATAGGGACGGAGAATGATTTAGAACGTTCTGCGATCCTAAATCAATCTTGCAACGCCGATACTTGCAAAACTAGCGTTAGTTAAACAGATAAAAGAGTTAAGAAACGCGTATCTTGCACCGTCGAGCACACGTCTCTGAAAGTAACCAATTTGTTTTGATGACCTCTACAAGCTAAAGAATGACATCCCGCTTGAAAACCGCTACGCCTGTAACTGCTTCCAAATTTGGAAGATTGCTTCGCCTGAAACGATCCTGCTCCGCATTGATAATATTCCACATCCTAGGGAATACTACCGAAGATTATTTCGCTTGAAACAATCCTCATCCGCATTGATAATATTCCACATCCTAGGGAATACCATCGAAGATTATTTCTCTTGAAACAATCTCCATCCGCATTGATAATATTCCACATCCTAGGGAATACCATCGAAGATAACTTCGCCCGAAATTACCTCCAGTTGTTTGTGACAACTCTCCGCAAGCTAGGGAATGCCGTCGAAGATATCTTCTCTTGAAGTCACCTTCATTTGATGCGATAATTTTCCAAAGGTAATTACCGAAGATCCACACCCGTCGATCTTTAAAAGTTCGCCTGAACTTTGCTCCCGCTATGCCTGTACGTCGGTGCTTCCGTTGCTTTGAACCTGTATGTCAGTGCTCTTTTGCTTTTGAACCTATATGTCGGTGCCTTTTTGCGCTTTTGAACCTATATGTCGGTGCTTTTTTGCTAATGAGCCAATGCTTAGGCGCTTTAAGCTAAGTGAGACGATCTCTTATCAGGTCGATCGCTTTATGTAATCAAGCCGATTACTAAACCATGTCAAATTGCTTAGAGGGGCTAACTGGCGTACCAAGGAACCCAAAAATATGTTGCAGAAGGCTAGCACAACCTCATCAGGTGGCTGGATGCTTTGGCGTCGCTGAAAAACCATTAGCGCCACCTTATTAGCATTAGCGCCAGGCGCTGACATTGGCGCCAGGCGCCAAGCCAAATTTGTGACGCCAATGCATAGGGCCTGGCGCCAACACGGGGATTTCCTTAAATACCCCCTTCCTCTTCATTTCGCTGTTTTGTTCATCGCGAAACTGCTCGAAAGAAGTCCGAAACTTCAATTGCTCATTGCTTGCTCGTTTCTCAACCGAATTCGCTCAAATTTGTTGCAAATAAAAGATCTTTTCATCTATTTTCCTGATCTATGTAAGTTTTCTTCAAACTCACATCAGTTTTTATGAATTCTTGGCATGTTTATTCACGAATTTCATGAAAATTCGAAATTTATAATGCTTAATTTGCTTTGTTTGTCAAGTTTTATGCCATGAAATTGCTTGATTATGTTTGTATATTGCCTTGGGAGTAATTTGAGACTTGTTTGACTCAATTTGGTGAAGAAATGAGCAATTTGCCATTGTTGGACCTCTTAAGGTCGTGAAGAACAATGTGACTTGTTCTTGATGTTTTTATTAGCAATTCTTGTTCAATTTGTCACAATAATCACTAGAGTGTTGCAAGAAATTGTTTGATTGCTTGAAAAATGCTGTCATGCTCAATTTGAATTTGTGCTCTGTTTTAGTACTACGCACTCTGTTTTTTGCGAACTTAGTATCATGCGGCTAGGCGAACCGCAGATACTATAGAACCTTAATTTATGATAATTTTGCACAATGTAGCATGGCTAGACAGCGAGGCTCGGGTTCACGGTCTCGAAACACTAGACGGGAGCATGAGCCCTTAGAGGATGACATCACGCCTTCCACTTCGCTTGGTCGGCTTCCGGAGTGGGATGAGCGGACCCTGTTCTTTGCCCCTGTCCACCACATTTCAGAGAGGGTGAGACAGGGCATCGCGCCCGGGAGGACACGACATCACGGCTCTGGCTGTGATGGTTTGGGCGATTTATACAGGATGTACATCGCCAGGGATCTTGAGACGAGATTCCTATGGGAGTCTTGCGGGTTAGCTACTCTGTTCGAGACCTCTAAGGCTATGGTCGCCTCCAGCGGGGGTCATCACGTAGTGCGCGCTTTGGTGAAGTTCTTCTGGGACACCACCAACACTTTCCATTTCCCCTGGGGCGAGATGATGGTCACCCCTACGGACTTCAGTCTCATCACAGGATTGGAGTTCACTTCTGTGCCACTGCCGTTTGACAGTGGAATCGACGTCTTCTCTTCGGAGGTCGAGGAGCTGTTGGGGCCGATCGCTTTTCGGGCCGGAGCTGAGGTCGAGACGACTCAGTTCAGTGCTAGAGGAATTCGCCGCTCGACGCTGGCAGCGGCTCTTGATGACGATGCGACCACCCGAGAGCAGCGGGTGCGCATCTTTGTGCTGATGTTGTTGTCAGGGACATTCTCCCCTAACAAAGGTAGTAGAGCGTTGCTAGACTATCTTCGTGCTGTCCGTGATCTTTACCGGATCTGGACTTATGACTGGGCTAGCTTGGCCTATGCTGACTTTGTTCGTGCGCTGAGGGACTCGTGTCGACACCGGTCCTTTGGGACGAACGTTGCTTTGTCTGCCTTTTGGAAGGTCGTAGAGGTAAACATTTATTCCCTATAAAGTTTAGCTCTGCATATTAGTTAGCATTTGCTCACACTTCTAAATCCTTGTAGATCTGGTTCTACGAGTATTTTCTTTCTGCTGCGCCGGCGAGACCATCGTTGCGGGGATTTCCATTGAGCGCCTCTTGGGGCGGTCATCACGTGGACATGTCCACCACACATGTCCGGAACCGGATCATCGCGGTACGACTTTTATTATTTTGCATTTTTCGCGGTGCTTTAGACATATTCTTGCCTGATTGATGCTCTTTATAGGGACCTGAGGTGGTATACCGGCCGTGGGGCGGTTGGACAGTCCCTGGGTTAGCCGTACATTATTCTACTGAGCGTCGCTATTTTCGGGGGACTTATGGAGCGGTCGCGTACTTAGGAGAGAGGGTCGCTAGATAGCACTCTTCTGATGTCTTCGTCGTTCCTGCTGCTCCACCACGTCATATGTTCGACGAGGCGCGGTTGTCGAGCATGTCTGAGGGAGCTAGCACTCCTTGGCGGTCCCATGTGATCCTCGGGCGGTGTTATGCTGAGGAGCTACTACCTTTGTTAGCTCCAGCCCCCGTACCGGCTGAGGATGTGAGGGTAAGATTTTCTTAGCTTTACTTTCCACTAAGTAGCCCCCAAGTGATGTTTTACTGACCTTTTTGTCTTATCAGGACGGTGCTGCTGAGTTCGTGCCACCCCGTATGTCCATCCACTACCAAGAGATGTACGGGCCGATCGAGGAGATGATTTCTCCGGCTCCCGAGGGCGAGCGCATCGTAGAGCGGTCGATTCCTCGCTACCAGACTAGAGTAAGCCTAGTTTTTTTTTTTTTTTTTTTTTTTTTTTTTTTTTTTCAGAATTTTGTGTTCATATATCATGCATATTTACTGACTTATTTTTCTGAAAGTTTTCACGCGAGGTGGTTTCGGCAATGGCACGATGACTAGATGCCTTCCGGAGCCAGCTTGTCCAGATGAGGAACGCGGCCACTTGTCGTCGAGATGATGTCATCCGAGAGGTAGCCTTTCTTTACTCATTATTTTTGCATTGCTGCTTCAATTTTACTTTGTTTCTGATTTAACTCTTTTTGCAAGGCCAGCCTATCGCTTCTCACACCCGCGCGAGACCTGAGGGGCGGAGGGATCCGGCGAGGTCTAGCTCGAGACGTCGTCGCGCTTCGTCAGGGGGCAGAGGCGATCACTCTGAGGCTGCTCGAGCAGACGTTGCTGAGGGCTCGGGATCTTCTTCTGAGGGTGCTCATGCTGCACTGGTAGGAGAGGCTACCTCAGCTTTCAGAGGTGGTGGGATGTACGAGGTAGGCTCGTCATCGCAGCAGCCTCCGCGGCCTCAGCCTCAGGTTGATCCTGGCTGGAGTGGTCCTATATTGAGTCTTCCTCCTCCTACTGAGACTAGAGCTGGAGCTGGAGCTGGTGGAGAGGTGACTCCTCGTACGGCCGGCGCAATTTTATGATATGATGGGCCTACGTCCTCCGGCGCCGTAGTTTGTTCCTGTGTATATTTTATTTTGACTTTTTTATAGAACTTTGCCTTTGACTCATTATTTATAGACACACTTTGTATATTTATGCTATTATGAATTTATTTACTGTTGTGTGTATGTTTGTGTGTGCAAGAAAAGTGTGACAACAGTTTTGCGCAAAAATTCCGTCATTTTGATTATTGATGGAGGGTATCCGACTCTCTCCCCCAAAAAGAAAAAATAAAAAAGGAAAAAATCGAATAAAATGTCGGGTGTTTGGAATTTAAAATAAAGTCCCAAAGGAATAATATAAATTAAAAATAATAGCTATATTTAATTAATTAAGAAAAAGAATAAAAAAGATGTTTAGGAAAATTAAACGAAGCCATAAAGTCATTAACCGACTCGAGTCTAATATTAAAAACGCAGGTTGAGCACGCGCGGCTGGTCTGGCAACTTGGCGCCAGCTGGCGCCACACTATGGCGCGTGGCGCCAAGCACTGGCGGTTGGCGCCAATCACGGGATTGGGACGCCAATTGACGCTGATACCGTATTTCATTCTGATTAAAATTCTTCGCAATCTGTGTATAAAAATCCCCCTGCCCAGCCGATTCTTCTCATAATTCCAACGAATAAAATAATTCTCTTCTTTAGAAAAACGATAATCACGTCTTTAGTCACCAAGACCTTCACCTAATACACTAATGAATGGTGTCGATCTCTTAATGCGAGGGAGAGAAAAGAACTAGATTTATTTCACCTGGGGGGAATTTATGGCATCAAAGGGGTAGATCTTGACCTAGACTTCATACATACCGCTTTAGAATTTTGGAATGTTGATACTCATTGTTTCAGAATAGGGTATGATGAGATTAGCCCTTTGCCGGAGGAATTTGGTGCTATCTTAGGCTTCCCTGCGATAGACCTTATAGCAATCCCTAGAGTAGATGCATATTATTATAAGGATTTTGAGCGCTTCTTTAATTTAAAGGAAAGGGATTTATCAAAAATAGTAGATGGCAACATAGTTAATTTGAAAGAATTTGCATGCTATTATTTTGATAAACCTCTTTCTGAATCTTTTCATATATAGAGAAGAAGGGCGTTCCTATTTTGCATGCTTAATCAATTTTTTCTTAGTAGTGGTAAAAATAATGAGGGTCAATCAATTATAACCATTGTACTAGAACAAATTGAATCAGGGAGAAATCCAATGCCATTAATAGTTGGAGAGACTATGATTAGTCTAGATGAATTGAAAAGGGACCCAAAAGCGCCTCTTCGCGGCTCTCCAATTTTATTACAGGTAGAAAAATAATATTTTTAATTACAGAAATCAAAAAAGTATTTTTGTATTGTAATAATAATTTATTTGCATTGCAATTATTTACAGATGTGGCTAATGGAGAGGCTAGGATTAATTAGCCCTCCGGACGATATTGAAAAGTATACTCCCAATTGCTTTGTGAGAAGGAAGAAACGCATTCCTAAAATTGGGCGCCATGGGTGGAGGAAAGTCTTTGAATCACGTGATTTTGCTATCAAGTGGGTCATCCCATGGTGGAAAATAAAAAGGATGGTTGGTGTTAAGAAGCAACCTTTCTGCCGTCTTCCAAGCTTGTCTCGTGTAACTTATTATTATCCCTGCAGGGTAAAAAGACAATACGGCTTGCTTCAGAATATTCCTTCCGGAGATCTTCGTCCTCCCTTTGAGTACCCTATATCTCAAGAAGTAGATAGATTCGATGCTTACTGGAGCGCTAGACCTTTATAGGAAGTGATTACCCAAAAGGTTCCTCCTTCTTTGCCCAATGATGTAAAGAAGTGGTTGCTGAAGAAATCTTCGATTGATCAGGGTAGAACCGATGTGAAGAATCGTCTAGGTGACAGGGTGACTCCTTCCAAGGAACGCTTAGGTGCAAGAATTGAATTCAAAACACCTGCATTGCCTAGGAAGAAAGTTACTACCAAAGACAAAGGGAAAAGGAAAGCTAACACCACTAATAAAAAAGCTTGGGTGGAAAAGAAGCATGGAGTGTTAGCTGAAGGGGAGACCATCTACTCCAAAATTGAATGTAGGTCCTCTAAAGGATGCCTACTAGCTAAAGTTATGGATGAAGAGGAGGAAGCAGACAAGAATTGGAAAAGAGCTAGAAAGGAAAAGAAAGATTAAGAGCATTGCTTAGGTTTAGATTTATTAGACTTAGATTATTATTTAAAGTTAATTTATTTCAGCTTTTATTTAAATCCCATCAATAATGTAATTTTATTTTATTAATGAAATTTCAGCTTTCAATTAGATTATTCAATTCAAATTTTTATTAAAGCAATGAAAATCGAAAAAATTAATTTTTCCAGAAATTCTTCGAGTACGGAAGTCGAAAATTTTCCGATAAACACCAAAATTCGCCCAGAGCTTATTTCCAGATTGGCGCCAGTTATTGGCATTTGGCGCCTACCATTGATGTCTGGTGCAAGGCGCCAATCCCATCGTCTGGCGCCAATCCCATCGTCTAGCGCTGATGACTTCTGGCTGACGCCAGGTTCTGTTCTGCGACACCAATAATTTGCCGATTTTCTGTTGAATTTTTAATTGATTCTGGAACGCGGAGATGTCGAAAAAATAAAGTGGCCACACCCGTAAAGGGTTGCCTACGTATCCTTTCTTAAGGAATCAGGCCAAACGTAGCTCTCTTGAGTATCCTACTCAAGTAATTATGGGTAGTATTTCTTAAGTTGGTCAAGATTTGTCATGTTTGAGAATTCATTGCCATCCATGTCAGTTAGTTTTGCTGCACCTCCTGACAGGATTGTTTTGACAATGTAGGGTCCAGACCAATTAGGTCTAAATTTACCCCTTGGATCTAAAACATTTTTCCTTAGCGCTTTTAATACCAAGTCTCCTACTTTGATATTTCTTGTCTTGACCTTCTTATTAAAATGCCTAGCCATACGAGTTTGGTAACACTGAGTGTGATGTAGAGCTTCTAGTCGTTTTTCGTCGAGTAGAATCAATTCTTCATATCTTGCCCTAGTCTATTCAAGTTCATCGAGTTTACTCTCTAGCGCAATGCGTAGAGATGGTATTTCTAATTCGACAGGTTGTACGGCATCCATTCCATATACCAAGGAAAATGGCGTATTTCCTGTTGATGTACGGATTGACGTGCGATAACCCCACAATGCAAAGTGAAGTTTGTCAAGCCAATCCTTATAATTTTCCGTCATTTTCTCGATGATAGTATTTGGATTTTTATTAGCTGCCTCGACTGCTCCGTTTTCTTGAGGTCTATAAGGGGAAGAGTGATGGTATTGAATGCCGTATTTTTGTAGCAATTCTTCACATTCGGCTTGAAAGTGAGTTCCATTGTCACTTATCATTTCATGTGGGACTCCATATCGACAAATAATATTTCTTTCGATAAAGAGCGCTACATGTTTTGCAGTGAGTTTAGTGTACGATTGCGCTTCGATCCACTTTGTAAAGTAATCGATTGCTACTAGGATAAATTCGTGGCCTCCTGTTCCTGGGGGAGTGATTTTGCCAATGATGTCAATTCCCCTTGTAGAGAATGTCCATGGTGATGTGTAGGTGTAGAGCAAAGATGGTGGGACATGTTGTAAATTGGCATAAATTTGGCACTTAGGGCATCTTTTTACGTATTGATGGCAATCCCTATTCATTGTAGTCCAATAATATCCTTCTCGCATTATTTTCTGGACTAACATTTTGCCGTTTACATGAGTGCCATAGATTCCTTCGTGAACTATTCTCATTACTCTTTGTGCATCCATCTTTCCTACACATAAGAGAGCTCGACCTTTAGGTACCCTTTTATGTAGCTCGTTGTCTATGAGTACATATTGAGAAGCCAAAAGTCTCAACGCTCGCTTTGCTCTTTTGTCAGCATGAGGAGGGTATTCTCCATTGGTGACATAATTGAGTATGTCCGTGTACCACGGTTCTTCTTCTTCTTCTTCTTCTTCTTCTTCTTCTTCTTCTTCTTCGCCTTGTACTAAGTCGTCGTCTTCTATAGCCTGGATGTATGCTGGTTTGTGCCTTTTTTCGATAGTTAGAGGCATTTGCTCGATTTCCGTGGGAATCCTAACCATTAAGGCTAATCTTGCCAAGGCATCTGCAAATTAGTTTTCCTCTCTAGGTAGATATGTGTATTCTACCTTCTCCAACTGATCGGTAAGAGTTTCCAGATAGGTTTGGTAAGGGGCTAGGCTTTCGCTCCTTACTTTCCACCTTTTAGATATTTGATTGATGATCAAAGAAGAGTCTCCGAATATCCTTAACTTCTTTACTCCCAATGCCAAAGCTGTTTCAAGGCCTACCACGCATGCTTCATATTCAGCAGCATTGTTGGTAACGTCGAAATCAAGCTTTATGGAGATTGGAACATGCTCCTCTTTAGGTGATACTAGTAGTACTCCAACGCCACATCCCTTTTGGTTTGAGGCTCCGTCGAAATACAAGGTCCAAGTATCATCTTCAGTGACCATTAGGTCTTCATCTGGAAATTCATTGTCTTGTATTGGCGTCAAGTCTTCTATTGGAAAGTCTGCTAGAAAGTCTGACACCACGGATCTTTTAATAGACTTTTGTGGCATAAACCTTACATCGAACTGGGCTAGATTGACTATCCATCTTGATATGCATCCATTGAGTGTAGATTTCTCGAATAGATACTTGAGTGGATCTAATCGGGAGACTACGAAAACGATATTCACCAACATGTAATGTCTTAACTTAGTTGTGGCCCACACCAAGGCGAGGCACAATTTCTCGAGTGGTGTATAGCGTGTTTCTTATTCGAGCATCTTTTTACTTAGGTAATAGATTGCGTTCTCTTTTCCTTCTACTTCTTGTGCTAGCATGGCTCCCATTGTCTCTTTGGTAACCGTCAAATATAACCTAAGAGGTATTCCGGGAAGTGCTGGTGCTAATACGGGAGGATTTGCGAGATAGAGTTTGATCTTTTCAAAGGCTTTTTGACACTCGTCATCCCATATTACCGATACATTCTTCTTGAGCTTCTTGAAGATTGGTTCACATATGGTCGTCAGTTTTGATATGAACCTACTTATGTATTGCAACCGGCCAATAGATCCTCGAATCTGTTTCTCAGTCTTGGGCGGTGGCATTGACATGATTGCTTTAATCTTGGTTGGATCTACCTCTATTCTTCTAGAGCTTATGACGTATCCCAAGAGCTTGCCTGAGGTGACTCCAAAAACACATTTTGATGGATTCAACCTCATGTTATACTTTCTTAGCCTTTCGAAAAATTTCTTTAAGGCTACTTGATGGCCTGGAAGTGTAGCAGTAAGTGCCCCATGGTGTTATAAAGGTTGTTTTCTCCATGTCTTCTTCTGCCATGAGAATCTGGTTGTAACCTGCGTACCCATCCATGAACAAGAGAAGTGCGTGATTTGCCGTGTTATCTACCAGAATATCGATGTGTGGCAAAGGGAAGTCGTCCTTTGGACTTGCCTTATTTAGATCTCGATAGTCGACACACATCCTTACCTTTCCGTCTTTCTTTGGAACTGGGACGACGTTGGCGACCCATTCGGGGTATTTGGATACCTTGATGTAACCTGCAGTTATTTGTTTTTGAACTTCTTCTTTTATTTTAAGTGCTACGTCGGGTTTCATTCGACGCAACTTTTGTTTTACAGGTTTCATTCCTGGAATTAGTGGTATAGTGTGTTGAGCTATTTCTCTATTAATGCCTGGCATATCTTCATATGACCAAGCAAATACATCGATAAATTCTTTAAGTAAGTTAATTAAATCGGTTCTTTCTTGCTTATTCAATGTTAATCCGATTTTAACTTCTCTTTTATGAGTTGAATCATTCGAGATGTCAACTGTTTCAGTTTCTTCAATTACCGGTGTTTTCTTTTCGAGTGTTTCCATTTCTTTAATAATTTCTTTGTCTTTTTCATCGTTAGCTAAGCAATGCTCCTCATCTTAGGTTAGGGAATAACACAAGAAGTAAGGAGAATGAGAAATATTATTATACTCTGAGATCATTACATCAAAGAGTGATATATCCTCAGGGACTGGATCACTAACTATCCTAGGAGAAGAAATAGGAGGGGGAGGTGTCACTACTAAAGACTTAGAAGACTGTAAAGGAAAAGACTCCGACTCAGACTCTAACTCAGACGACTTTTCAAACATCGGTCCTTGCCCCGTCGTGATTGATATCTTCCTTCCGCTTGGAGTAGTCACTTTGATAGTCTTGCGCCACCCTTGTAGTAAGCCTTCGGCTGGAGTAATTAGCTTCGAGGGGTCGAAGCTTTCACTTTGTAGGACCGTTTGAATGAGCGAGGAGTTATCTTCTTCATAAGTTGGCTCATTCTTTTCTCGCCCAAACAGTAATCCCATGACGTTAAAGTCAAAGCATGGGGGTGCTTTCTCCTTATGGATGGGAGTTGGGATTTTATCAGTGAAGTAGCAATCTAAGAAAATATCGAATCCCGGTTGTCTTATGCCGTTTACAACAAATGGATCGGGAAATTCATGGCATGGATAGTCCTCTCCTTCTTTTATGAACTGACCAATAAGCGTAAGAGGGTACTGATCCATTGGAATTGCTTTCTTTTGAATGCGAGCGTCCCTACGTGCTTTTAACTTGTCCTTGGCTCGCTTGAGATCTTTTCGAGTCAGTTCAAAACCAAGTCCGAAAGTATCTAACTTAGGGAGGCCAGGTGACTCCAGCGGTTCTGCCATTCCTTTCTTCTTTCCTAAAGTCATCCCAGGAAAGTGTCCTTGTTTCTTAAGCATGGCGTTGACAATCGTGTTGGAATGGGGGTCATGGCAAAGAGATGTCCTTTCATCCTCCTGGATTAAGGAGACTTCTTCGTTAAAGCCCCATAGGTCTTCATCATCCTCGTCGTGCTCCACATTAATAATTGGATTTTCTATGGATTTGATTCTCATAGGCGAAGCATCGATGGTGATTGGAATTCCTCCAACTATAGCTTTCACTTGTTGGTGGAGAGATGAAGGGACAACCTTTAGATCATGAAGCCAAGGGCGTCCTAACAATAAGTTGAATGAAGCTTTGATGTCCACTACTTGGAAAGTAGTAGCATGTTCTATTGCTCCTGCCGTTACATTTAGGGTAATCTTGCCAAGAGCTTGACGATGAGTATTATCGTAGGCTCTTATTCCTTGTGTGGACGGAGTTAAGTCTTCATCCCTTATGCCGAGCATCCTCGCAGTTCTAAGTGGACAGACATTGATAGCCGATCCATTGTCTACAAGAGTCATAGGAACATTCATCCTTTTGCAGACTACCGTGAGGTTTAATGCCTTGTAATGTTTGTCACCTTCTAGGGGTAAATCTTTGTCAGAAATGGTGATCAAATTAATCGGACTAGGAAGGTCACTTGTGAGGAAGTTGGCTAGTCCCTCAAGAGTAGTGTTAGAATCTATCCCGATTTTATCCAAGGCATTCATTATCGCCAACCTATGTTCTCGAGATGTTGCTAGAAGTTTCCACACATTCATCTCAACTTTTGTCTTCTTAAACTGTTTAACAATGTCTTTGTCTTCGATGATAGGTATGGGAACTTGATGTACGGTTGGCATAGGTTGTGTTGAAACGGGAAGTTGCATTCTCCAAGATCTTGTGAGGACATCTATTGATGAATCTTCCTCAGCTCGAATGTCATCTGTGGTGTATGACACAGAAGGTGAATGTCCTACCATGTCCTTTAGATAGACATCTTCTTCATCACTGTCCCAAACCCCATTAATGGTTGTATCATCTTCTTGTTGAACTTGGACCAGTTTCTTTTCATCAATCATTTTCTGTACCAAATCCTTGAATTTGAAACAGTTTTCTATAGTGTGACCCCCTGATTGATGATACTGACAGTAATATCTATCTGTCCTTTTTAATGATTCGAATGGTCTCGGTTCGAGAAGTTTGATCTCGCCACTCTCGGAGAGCATTTCGAACATTTGCGCATACGGGATCCCAATCAGAGTGTAGATTCTATTGCTCTTCCTGGGTTTTTCAGTGACTTGTAAGGGAAAGTGCTTTGCCTCATAAGTCGTTCTCACTGTGTGAATTCTCTTTTAGGTTCTTCTTTTGGAAGTGGAAGCTCATCATATTTCTTATGGAGTTCGTTCATAACTTTGAGAGCTTCACGTAGTAATAGCGATGCCTTCTTCATAGACAGTGTGAGCAATTGTATATCTTCCTTATTCGCCGGTTCTAGAAGACTATCCTTGACATCGAAAAAGATATCCTCTTCTTTTTCTATGGCACTGATTTCTTTGACAGGTCTAATGAGAGAGGAGGGGTCAACCTCGTTTTCCTCATCGGAGATAGCCAGGGTATGAGCTAGAGGTGCATTGTCGATGCTTGGCTTCTTACTGGCAGGGGGCAACGACAGCTTGTTGTTGTCGATTAGGTCTTGGATAGCTTCCTTAAGCTTCCAACAGCTTTCAGTGGAATGGCCCCTACCTTGGTGATACTTGCAGTGTGCATTGGGGTTCCAGTTAACCGACCTCTTCTCAACTGGTGGGTCCCCAAATGGTCCAATAGGAGTTATAAGACCTTTTGCATTTAATCGATTATATGCGGTGTCATAACTCATGTCAATAGGAGTGAAGTTCCTCCTAAATGGTTTCTTCTGTCCTTGGTTGTTCATGGAAAGAACTTCTCCTAAATTAAAGGTGCTAACATTATTTGAGTGGGCGGTTTTGGAAGAAGAAGGATTATCATTCTTCTTTCCTTTCCAGCCACTGTTGGACTTATTGTTGGCAGCTTTTGACTTAGCCAAGTCATCTTCAATATTGATCCCAATGTCATAAACCGCCTTGAAGGTATGGAGATTATTTTGATATTTGAGATGCTTGGAATATTTTTCTTGGAGATTTTTGATAAACAGTCTCACAGACTCTTTTTCACTTGGTACCTCGATCATCTTGGCTGAGGTTTCTCTCCACTTTTTAAAGAAAGAGGTGAAGCCTTCATTCTCTTTCTGCTTGAGGATTTCAAGTTCTCTATGGTCAGTCTCGACTTGAATGTTGCACTTGTACCTATCTACAAAAGCATTTGCTATAGACTCCCAGGTAGAGGTCTTTTCTTTCTCGAGAGAAAAGAACCATTGTTGGCAAACGGTCTTTAGAGACAGTGAGAAAAGAGAAGGGAAGACCTTCTTATCGATACCCTTGATACTCATTATTGTTTCAAATGCTCTTAAATGAAAGTAAGGGTTGTCAATTGCTCTAAATTTTGGGATGTCGTTGGCGTTGAACTTCTGCGGAAGAAGATCCTTGTCCACCGAGACCCCTTGTGATGTAAGCTCTTGAAACTTGTAGTCGCTAGACAACTTGCTTAAACTCTCTTGCATGAGGTCCATTTTTTGTTGCTTCACGGGATCATCGATCCTAAGTGCGAGAAGCTTCAGTGTCTCAGTCACAGTAGCCAGTTTGTTCTTAAGATCATTGACTTCTTCTTGAGTTGCCATTATAACCCTAGCTTTCCTCTTGCGAGCTATAGGTTGTCGAAAAGTTGGACTTGTACGAAGAGGTTATCTTTGATTAATCGTCCTTTCTTTCTTGACCACGCGCTGTAAATTAAACCATTTTGCGTTTTAATTACTTGACCCGAATCATCTTTACTTTATGGTTTATTTTAAGGGAAAAAAGAAAAAAGAAAAAAGGGTGCGTATTTTTGGCAAAAATAATGTACATATTTTATTTTAGGGAGCTAAGTATTATTATTTTTTATATTGTAGGATTAATATCCGACTTACGCCCCCAAAAAAATGACGAAAAAACGCGCACACAAGACTCACTTAATCATGGTCAAAGTATGTGTATTGGTGTGTGCGTTGAGTGTAAGTGACATGCTTGGACTCTTGTGTAAGACCATGGGACTTAGTGCCTAAACTCGATCATTGATTCAATTAAATATTATTGACAGCAAAATTAACCGAATTAAATAGAAGACTGATTAATTAGACCCTAGGTGATGACTCGACCAATAATCCGAACAGTCGGCCAAGCGACAGGACTGGCGTCACACTGTGGAGCTTGGCGCCAGGCGACAGAACTGTCGTCAGGCGTTACACTCCATAGTGTGGCGCTACAGCTCAGACCTTGGCGCCAATATTGGAGCTTTGGTCTGGGACTGTTTTCGGTGTTATTAGTCAAGTGGGGCATGCCTAAAGTCGTACTAGGTCAATTCTGATTAAAATATTAGACTTTATTGACTCAAATTAATTAATTAATTAGGCAAAGTTCTTTAAGTCATTAATTTATTTAGTCTCAACACAAGTCAACAAACGGTTAAGAGAAACATATAATATATATGCACAACAAATAATGCACAATTAGTCAAGTAGGCACAACATGATGCAATGCGTTTGCAACCTAACCATGGCTTTAGTTCTCTAAAGTTCGGGATATGGTTTAGTCAAAGAGGGTCCATGGTTAATTTTCTGGATGCACCACGCGGAAGCCTAACCGTGAAAGGTTGGCGCGAGTGGATGGGACACCGCGAGTTTTAGAAAAAACTCGCTTCCATGGTTTGGTGAATTCAACATCTCGGATGTACCCTTTGTTGCACGGAGTGTTCAATCGGGTAGATGGAGCATGAATTCCCAGAGGGTTATGTCCATATGTAGAACACATATGGGTTTCAGAAAAGTGAGAAAAAATTCAATCAGGAAGTAGGATCGAGCAAACAATACGAAAAACCGGTCGAAATTAGAACGCATATTTCTGGCTCGGTATTGGGGGAAATTGGCGCTAGCAAACAGAGACTGGCGCTAGATTTTAACTGTAGCGCTTGGCGCCAATACTGGCGTCTGGCGCTATGATTAAATTGCTGGCGCCAAGCTCTGGCCCCTGACGCTACTTCCCACATGCCTCAGCAGCTTTCTGTGCTCGATAAAATTTTCCAGTTTCGCGCGGTGTTATTTTAGTCCTAGTTATGAAAGACA
Source organism: Chenopodium album (assembly GCF_948465745.1). Lineage (NCBI taxonomy): Eukaryota > Viridiplantae > Streptophyta > Magnoliopsida > Caryophyllales > Amaranthaceae > Chenopodium > Chenopodium album. The sequence goes on from NC_137834.1 coordinate 31,092,858, forward strand.
TTTCTCAAATTTCCTACGTGTAAAATCCTATGTTTTTAACTCATTACGGATGGTCTTTCCAATGAGATCTTTTTTATGCATATGACAATAATGTTAATCAAAATTACGCACATGAAATACTTAGAACTTTTCGAGTATCATCCACTCATTCTAAATCATTGCCGAAACAAATTCAGGAATTAAAATAAAAATCCTCCCCAGTGGAGTCGCCAAAAACTGTAGGGAATAGATTCAAGCTTTAAATCCCACTAGCTTGAACCCCACTGTGATCATACACTAAAGTACGGTGGCGTCCAAAAAGGAAGAAGATAGAGCAAAAGAGTCGCCAACAAGTTTTTTAGGAACTTGCACTAGTAGAAAAAACGCATTAGGCAGCGGTTCAAACCCGGTCTAAGGCACCGGTTTGAACCGCTGCCTATTTGAGGGGTGCCAAAAACCCCCTATTTGGCACCGGTTCAAAACCGGTGCCATAGGGTTTAATAGGCACCGGTTAACCGGTGCCATAGGGTGAAATAGGCACCGGTTAACCGGTGCCTATTACTGCTCTCCCGCCATTTTTTTTTGGGTGGTGGATAGTTTAGGCACCGGTTCCTGCCTAACCGGTGCCTTTTGTATATATTTTTTTTTTTTCCGTTTTTTTTTTCCATCGTGCAATAATATTTTTTTAAAAAAACCTGCAATAATAATACCCTGTAATTCCAGCAATTATATTAAATATAATAATTAATAATTTTATTATTATAATAACTAATAATAATATTATTAATTATTATATACAAAAATAATATTAGATACAAGAATTCAATTATATATATATATATAGATATAAATATTCCCAAACGCAATACAAAAAAAAAAAAAAAAAAGTTGCTTACATATATACAAATAATAGTAAGTACACATATATAATGAATAATAAGTTATATATAGTTCAAAAGTTAACATAAATAATTTACAATTACAATGCATGCCATTTACATGTTGAAGGTGATGAAAGACGCCAACATGTCACGAACTTCATTAAGCTCCTTGATTGTCAACGGACCATCCATTTGGACCTTGCAAAACTTGAAATACAAAAACATTATTTTAAAAATAATTAATTAGGCAAAAAATATGTATTTAATCAAATATTACCTATACGACTTCTATATAGCCCATTTACTATATTACTTATCAAATGAACTATTTCTTTCTCATAACATGTCAATGTTGGGTAGTTGTATGTGTGTAAGCCCTAAAATTATATAGGAGAGCATTTTATTAAGGTTTATGACGGTTTTTACCCAAAATGGCCCGAATATGGCCTATATGACCTTACTTTGCCCATTTCCTACATTTCTTATTAAATGAACTTTATTTATCTCATAACATGTCAATATTATCTAGTTATAGGTGTATAAGGAAAGAAATCACATCAAAAGAGCATATTAACACAAAATGGCCCTAATATGGCCCATATGACTTCTATTCAACCCATTTTCTACCTTTCTTGTGAAATAGCCTTTTTGTTTCTCATAACATGTCATTGTTGGATAATATTAGGTGTCTAAGGCTAGAAATCACATCAATATAGCATTTCAAGAAGTTTAACAACGCATTTTACTCAACATGGCCCAAATAGGGTTTATATGACTTCTATGTAGCCCAGCCATTTTCTACATTACTTATCAAATGAACTATTTCTTTCTCATAACATGTCAATGTTGGGTAGTTGTATGTGTGTAAGCCCTAAAATTATATAGGAGAGCATTTTATTAAGGTTTATGACGGTTTTTACCCAAAATGGCCCGAATATGGCCTATATGACCTTACTTTGCCCATTTCCTACATTTCTTATTAAATGAACTTTATTTATCTCATAACATGTCAATATTATCTAGTTATAGGTTTATAAGGAAAGAAATCACATCAAAAGAGCATATTAACACAAAATGGCCCTAATATGGCCCATATGACTTCTATTCAACCCATTTTCTACCTTTCTTATGAAATAGCCTTTTTGTTTCTCATAACATGTCATTGTTGGATAATAGGTGTCTAAGGCTAGAAATCACATCAATATAGCATTTCAAGAAATTCACGAAGTGAAGGTTACACCCCTTAACGATCCAAGAGATCGTCAACTCCATAAGGTCTAGAACCAAATAAGGGTTCGGGGATGAAGGTTCAAATCCAACCTAAAAGTGATTGAACCTGCCCTAACAATAGGCCTCTACTTTATTCTGATCGTATTCATGTGCGCTTTCTAATTAATAGACAATCAATAGGTTTAACCCTAAACCTGTTTATCTATGTTGGTTGAATTTAATGCACAAATAAATCTATTATTGGCGATCACTTTAAATTATAATCATATTAACCCTAACAAGATTATTAATTATCTTATTAAGCGTGATTACAAGTACAAATTCCCTTTAAACATGCATAAAAGACGATCAAGCAATAACAATAAAATATAATCATCAAGCAACATAATAAATAATATCATGAATAATAATTATAAATAAAATAATCATCATCAAAATAATAATAATAATAATAATAATAATCATAATCATAATCATCATAAATTACAACAATGATAATCATAATCATAAGCATGTTAATATTAAAGCATAATAATAGCAAGATCCTAGACATGATACTAACAAGATTAATAACAAACCCTAGCATGTCATTAAGCAATAAAAATCAAATTTTTAACCCTAACATGATACTAACAATCATAAATATTAGGAAGAACATAGGAATCCTCATAGCAATCATATTTAATATTAAAGTTACTCTAGACATGATACTAGGAATATCATAATAATAATGTAAACATGATGTCTACATCATAAAATCAATTAATCAATTAAAGTACTTACTTTGATGCCTCGTACCTCTTTCTAATAACAAAATACACACGTTAGTAACTTCAAGGAAAATAATAAATCAAATAATTAAATTAAATAATTAAAAGATAGATCGATTTGGAACCAAACCCTCAGAAATTAAACCTTTCACGTCTAGGGCGAAGGCAACTTCGAATATGGCTAGGTGTTTCTAGATCTTGTGAATGCGGAATTTTGTATGAGAAAACAAATTTTGAAGAAAGAATTGAATGAATGCTAATTAAAACTGATTGTAGAACTTGTGAATGATGAGAATAGGTGAATGAATGAATGTAGATGATGAATGAAAACAATTGGTGAATGAAAACGGAGTTTTTAATACGATATTTATAGAGAAAATCAGCCAAAAAGATAAATTAGACAAAACAGAGTCTGACGCTCAGAAAACAGAGCTGGCGCCAACCCTGGCTAGCTGGCGCCAGACACCAGCACTAACGCCAGGCGCCAATGGCTAGCGCCAGGCGCCAGGCCTGGTTCCAGGCGCCAAGGCCTGGGGTCAGACGCCAAGCTTAAATTTAACGCGTTTTCGAAAATCCGATAAGTTTTCCGTACTGGAGGATAAAATCATATAATTTCCTCAAAAATGCTATTTGATTTTGATTAAAACTCTGAAAAGTCAACAAAAGTCAATTTATCAATGCTTCCTAATTGCATTAGGAATGATAAATCATATTAGGCCCTTCCCTAGATCATTGGGCTGCACATAAAGCTCAAACCGGGCCCAGTTTGGTAAATTGGTCGTAACTTCCTCAATATTCATCGGAATTGGGAATCGTTGGAAAGGTCTTTGCAAGCCCCATCAAACTACACTACTATTGGACCCATATCATGGACCAACCAAACTGGATTGGCTTTTTTCTTAAAAATAAGTTTTAAAAAACAGAGAGAAGAGAAAAGAAATTAAAACTTTCCGCAACACTAGACTTTCCACACTTTCATTTCATTCGATTATGATTCGACGTGAAAGGTACTCATCACTGGGTTTGGTTTTGGGGAGACACAAATGGGTGTCTACACTTATCCTTTGGCACTTCTTTTAGGTCTACTTTCCAAGCTTGGGAATGAAGACTTTAGGGCCCTGCTTTTCTACGTTTTCCATCAAACAATTCACCCCTTTCAAACCACCTTCCCTCAAAAACTAATTCTAGTCCAACAATGATCAACCATAAAGCAGCTCCAAGAAGAGATTTCTCGATTCAGAAAAGAAAACGCTCAAGAGGTCGAGGAGAGAAGGGTTAAAATTTTGAAAAGCTTAAAAGAAAAATGCCAAAACTTTGGCCTTGCAACAAAAGATAGAGGAATTATCCATCAAAGAAAAGTCGTTGGAGAAGCTTGTTCTTCGTTGCACATTGGGGAACAAGTACTTCGACAAAGAAAAGTCCTACATGACTTGCTTTACGAGAAAATTTTGTAGCTACGGACTTGCAAATATTCAAGGTGACCAATAATCCAAAAATCATTTAACGTGTTTTACTGGCACCATGGCCTTAAAGAGAGTTTGTCCTAATATTTATTCTTTGACTATCCCTTTATCTCCAGACCCAGCCGCGAGAGAGTGGTACAATGGGTTAGATGCGAAATTCAAGACAACATGGTAAGATGTAGTATCGACTTTCATCACCCAATATGAGAGTAACGTAGAGTTCAAATCAACTTTATGTGAACTAGAGATGCTTAAGCACGGTGATGATGAAGGTTTCCTTGCTTTCTATGCTAGATGGAAAGAAAAGGCAGCTCACGTTGCCCAAAGGCCACCTAAACACGAGTTAGTATAAAAGTTCATTGACAATTGTCATGAAAAATACAACAAACATCTATGCTACCTTGGTTTAGACACTTTTCAAAAGGTCTATTTTAATAAGCCTCATCATCATTAACCTAAGAACAACTACAAAAAGGGAAATGATAAAACTTCATCTTCTATTGATGCATTTTCGTTCCACGGAATATAATAGCACAAATCAATATCATAGTAATGACCCTCGAAGGAGAGGGACAAGAGAAAGAAGGTTTACACAATTTCCTGTTAACTAAAAAGAATTGCTAGAAAAATAAATGAAAAAGGATTACTTGAACCAACAGGGCCAACGCCACCCACTCATCCAGAAAAAAGAAACGCTTAATAGGATGGAAATGCTTATTGTGCTTATAAAAAAGGTGTTGGGCATGATGCTGAACAATACTTTGTCCTAAAGCACAAGATTCAAGATCTAGTAGACAATGGGAGAATTCCCACGCCTAAACCCTAAAACAATGTATCCCTATTAGGGACATTTCACATTGATGAGGATTATATGGGAAGTGATACGTTCAATCCTTTCGACTATATAAACACCATAGGGAAGCCTCTAACCACAACACTCATAGGGGGAACTAATGAAGTTTGTGGGTTATGGCATGGCGACTTTCAGGACTTATATGTCTCTAAGTACGCCGTCGTCCCACCTTCACCTTGTCTACAAAATGAGACAAGTGGAGCGCTTGATTGGGATCATTTCTTGGGAAAATCACAAGATTTATCAAATCTCTCCTTGGATGAATAATGGCATCAAGCACAACTTATGGACATCTTGAAATGGAGGCACACTCAAAGACTCTAGAAGAAAGTTGGTTCATGAGTCTTACAACTAACCTAAACGAGATAGATCATCTAACTCGTTCTGGGCGAGTTTATTAAGAACCACCAAATGGATCTTTGACCACTTAAAATTAAGTTCAAAATCAAGTTTAAAATTCAATACCACCTCCACTTGAGGTGGAAAATCCATTGATCAAACAACTTCGCCAATCCAAGGCGAATATTAGCATTTGGGAACTCCTATGTACTTTTAAAGAACATAGGAATTCTCTTATGAATGTTGTAACGGCTTTGTCTGTAATAAAAAACACAACCCCCAGGATCTCGTTAGCTTGCTTAATAGTGAGAAATCCGACAAATCAATCATTTTTACTAATGATGATTTTCCTTCAAAAGACACTACCCACAACAACGCATTATACTTAACCGTGGGGTGCAAAGGATACAACATCTCTCTTACTTTTGGTGGACAATGGGTCAGATGTAAATGTGTGCCCATTAAGAACTGCAAAATACTTAGGCCTTAATCCGGAAAAATATTTTCAATCAACAAAAAAACTCATTAGGGCTTATGACAATTGAAGGAGATTAATCTGTGGAATAGTTAAGCTACTAATTACCACAGACCCAATACAAACAATGGTTGAATTCCATGTCATAGACAATAAACCTACATTTAATTTTCTTCTTGGACGTCCTTTGATACATGAGCTTGGAGCGATACCATCCTCACTTCATCAAATGATAAGGTTGAACTATCAAGGTCTTACTATGACTATACATGCATCTCCTTTCAAAATATCAATAAATGATCAATCACATCTAGAAATAAATCATGATAATGATGAAGAGGACATGTGGGAATTCGCCGCGGAGGCAATTTGCACACTAGAAATGGAGGAAAGTATTGAAGAACCATTCAAGCTTGATACATACTCCACCCCAATAGTAAACAACATCTTATTCAAGAGTAGTTACTTTCCTGGGATGCCTTTGAGAATAGGAATAAAGATATCTCTTTTGCTTCCTATCCCAAAGAAAAGCTTTTCTTTTTGATTGGTATATGAACCAACCAAAGAAGAACTAGAGTCTCACGATGATAAGGTTAAAGCACGAAGAGAGAATAATAAAAAAGGGATAATCACTTTACTCCCATCCTACAATAAAACCCATAATGGGCAACTGATTAGAGAGGGAGAGGGTTACACATGCTATGACTTTCCAGAGCCATTAGTTCTAGAAGGTATCAAGATGCCTGGATTCAAAATATTCCACGATTGTTACTTCTTGAATGACGATTTTGAAATCGTTCAATTAAAACACCCAACTCCAGGGTGCTACGATAGGCAAGCATTTAACTTGCTATTTGGACTAGAGTAAAACCGTATTGCTACAATGACTAATCAGAATGCCATCTAAGATGAATCTTTTGACCCAACCTCGTTGATCACCTCTTCTAATGAAAACTTCGAGCATGGATGGAGGAAGTCTTTTTAATGGATAACCATAGAGGTGATAAACTGGAAATCATCATTAGCGAAGGGTAGATGTTTGAAGAATTTGACGATGAGTCTACTTTAGATTTCAAGGAAGCTAAAAGTTTAGGCCTTGTGGCCATTGCTGAGTCTTTATTTTCTGGTTCTAAGGACAAAGATCCCAACAAGGATTCTTATGTTGATGTACTTTATTTTGATTTCGATAATATGAGCTTTATTTCCGAGTATATGCCTTCTCTTGAATATTTTGAATGCCATAACAATCAATCTAATGAAGAAGAAAATACTAACAAAGTGGTTGAATTAATGAATGAACGAGAACAAAAGAATCCTATAATTGAAGTAACTGAAACAATCAATATTGGAACTAATGAAAATAAAAGGGAAGTAAAAATTAGGTTAACCTTAAATCCGAAAGAGCGATCGATCCTTATATTGACGCTCAAAGAATTCGAAGACGTGTTTGCTTGGTCATGCCTGGAATAGATAGGAAAATTGCGAAACATACCATTCCCTTGAACCCTACTTCTAAACACGTAAAACAAAAACTTCGACGAATGAAACTTGATGTCGCTTTGAAAATAAAAGAAGAAGTACAAAATCAATTAGACACAGGCTTCATTCGCGTATGTAATTACCCAAAACGGGTATCAAACATCGTCCCAGTCCGTAAAAAGGATGGACGGGTTCGCATGTGTGTTGAATTTAGGGACCTCAACAAGGCTAGCCGTAAAGACGATTTTCCCTTAACTCATTTTGACATATTGGTAGATAACACGGCTGAACATGCGATGTTATCCTTTATGGATGGATACGTAGGTTACAACCAAATACTATTGTAAAAAAAAGACGAAGAAAAGACAAGCTTTATCACCCCTTGGGGTACATATTTCTATATAGTCATGCCTTTTGGTCTAAAAAATGCAGGACCTACGTACCAAAGAACGGCTATGACTCTTTTACATGATATGATGCATAAAGAAATAGATGTGTATGTGGATGATATGATTGTCAAGTCCAAAGATAGAATACGACACATAAAAGCTTTACGCAAAATCTTCACTCGTGTACAAGAATATAAAATGCGATTGAATCCACAAAAATGCGCTTTTGGAGTAAGTTCTGGCAAGTTACTCGGATACGTAGTAAGCACATGCAGTATTGAGATCGATGCGTCTAAAATAAAGGTAATTGTTGATATGCCTTCCCCTCTAATAAAAAATAAATTAGGGGGTTTCTTGGCAAACTACTGTACATCAGTTGATTTATCAATAAGTTGACAATGACTTGTGAGCCAATATTTAAAAAATTGAAAAAATAGGAAAAACATGAATGAGATGATTGATGCTAAGAGGCCTTTGAGAAAATTAAAGATTATCTCAGAAGTCTACCAGTTTTAGCACATTGGAAAAAACAAGTTTAGCATTAGTGTGGGCAACTAAAAAACTACGACATTATATGCTACCCCGCACCACTCATGTGATTTCAAAAAAATATCCGATAAAGTATCTATTTGAACAACCACCCATACAAGGAACAATATCCAAGTTGTTGGTAATGTTGGCCGAATTCAAACTAAAATATATGTTGGTGCCTTAGTGCACTTAAGGTGTTTTTAACACCGAGGGATAGGATTTTAGGCGCATTAAGCTTTCATGGTGTCTTTGGCACTGAGGTAAATTTTAAAAGGGTTCAACATTATATATTATATGGACACTAATTATTCAAGAATTAAATTAAAGTATTTAATTGTTTGAATAGTCACGATGTTTGATGTTGTTATGATTTGAGAGTCATCACCAAGTTAATAAATTGTAAAGAACGTAAACTGAAAGAAATTACGCACCAAAACTCTTGGAACGTATATACCTTGAGTATGAACATATGGGGGAGGTTATGTGACTTTATATTTGACCATAACTTCTACTGGAGTATAGGACGCTGTACATTCCTTTTATTGTTATGCACAGGAATTCCACCACTTACGAGTGGTTCTTTTATACTGGCACGGTTAGCTCACGTTTTAGTACCCCTTTATTGGGCCGGGTTAGGGGGGAAACCCGTTCAATGCGTAATGAAAAATAAATAAATTAAGAAATTTTGTTGAATGTTGTATGCTTGAAAAGTAGCTGCAACAAGTTAAGTTGTGTGTTGATAGGTAAATGCATGTTAGTGTGTTTAAATACGCTTATGTACTCAGATTTGCTGATTGTGTGTTTGTGTGTTTGTTGGGCTCTTTTTACCTTGGCCCTATGATGACCCATTTTTAATGGAGAGTAATGGAAACAAGTAGAAAGAAGCTTTTCAGGTGATGAAGCATATTCATGATGGGCATGAGTGAAGAGAGAATCATGCTAGTTTCCATAAGTATATGATGTGTTATTGCTTTTATTTATTCTATGATATTTCTATTGCGAGACTAACGTGAAGGTTTTTAAAATGGATTGTTTTATTAAGGGCCTACAATGGTTCCAAGTTGTAGGTTTGACTTTGTTTTACTTTGGGTTAACTTTACTTTCGTGAGTTAACTTTTTGAAGGTGAGTCATTTTAAAATATTTTAAAGCAGAGTCTTCCGATGTATGTCGTTAATAGTTGCCTTATCCGTTTTCACGGTGGCGGTAATATCTTAGATGTTCTTATTTAAAGTTTTAAACAGGGCAAAACAGGTATTTCAAAAGAAAGGAATTTCTAGGGTGTTACACCAAGTCTTTTGCACATACATAGGGGCATCAAGCTTATGCTAGAACCTAGATTACACAAAGCATGATCAATTACCATTTCACCAATAGCACATGGAATAGAAAAACTAATGGGACTTTAAGCTTAGTGGGCAACTTATTTTGAATAATTGCACTGCAATTTTCCGGCATATTAATCGTTTCCAAGATATCCTTGAGAAATTTAGCATAAGTTGGCATTTGTTTTATATCATCTATGAATGGAATCTTAACATAAATCTTTCTCATGACCTCTAAAAATTTAGAAAAATTTTCATCAATTCTAGACCTAGTAAACCTTCCCGGAAAAGGAAGCTTTGCAACACAAAGTGGGACTTCACTCTCTTTTTTTTTCTTTCTCAACTTCTTTCTCTTTATTTTTCTCTTTTCTCTTTCTGTTTCTCTTTTTCTTTTTTAACTCTCAACTCTCCATGAGAATACTCATCTCAATCCCTCTTTCTTTTGACTTCTCACCTTCTAAGTCATGTTTCATTCCCTTCCCTTGGACTTCCCCCAAGATTTTCCCACTTCTAGTAACTATGGCATTAGCTTTCTTTCTAGGATCTAGACATTTACTAGGCAATGAGGTACTAGACTTACCTTTAAGGACACTAGCTATTTGGGCCATTTTATTTTCCAACCTTTTATTGTGGGTTTGCATTTGTTTTAAGCTTTCCTCTAAGTCATTTGTCTTTTTAGTTTGGGTATTGATAAATTGCTCCATCATGCTTTCAAAACTAGACTTAGGAGGAGGGGGAGCTTTAATTTGATTAAAGTGGTGATCTACACTACTATAATAAAGGGAATAGAGAATAGATGAAATAAGCCTTATAGAACGCCTCAAAGGCGTCCTTCTGCTATGCGATGTGTAAATTTTACAAAACGGTTATAAGAGGCGTTCAATATGATAGGAAAAAGAGGACGGGTATAAGAGGCGTTCTATATGCATGAAATAACTGTTCTCTTTCCAATTTCATATGCTTATATAAAATGAATAAAAGAGAACGGTTAGCTTAAGATAACCGTTTTCTTTGTTGATTTAAAAAAAACAATAATTTTGCATCACAGAGGTTGCACGCATATATAATAATCAATACCATTAATTAATGAATCAAATTGAAATTGTATAGGTCAAATATAAAATTTAAAAGAACTTTTATTATCCTTTATATTCAAATAATTACATCTCCATTACATTTTGATACAATTCTATAATCTAACTTAATAATTATCAATGTGCTAAACTACTAACAAGTAACTACTTCTAAAGTGCAACTTGAATTCCCCTTAAATTTAGATACCACCTCAATCTCAATAATTTAATTCAACCGCAGCGACGTGTCAACAACCTTAACCATCAACAGCACTTCCCCCAACTTGAACCATTAGCATCGCCTCCACCAATTTCAACCACCGCAACGTCTCCACCAACCTCAACTAACCATCACAGCGCCTCCACCAATAGTGCATTAAAATAGTGAAGCCGCAGCAAACACCCACAAATCAAAGATGAAAAATCAGAAATCATAATCCTAATCATAACATAAAAATCAAATGATAAAAGTTGTATATCTAAAATTAATAATTGAGAATTTAAATACACTTCTCTAACCACCTCACACAACCCACCAGAATCAATTTTATACCACCGTTTGCAGCCACCACCTACCTGATAAAGTAAAACCCTAATTAACCAGCAACAACTTGCGACCATTAACAAAGCAAAACAAAAATTGCAATGGATCAATCTTTGGCGCAACGTTCTGCATCAGAGTTGGGGTTGGAAAACAAAGCGATGCAACAAATAGGATAATTGTAAATAGAGGAAGAAGACAACGGAGAGAAAGTTAATCAGATGTCAACTCGGAGATTTTTAGGATTGGACATTGAGGAATAAAGGTAGAAGAGAAAGGAGTAAGGGTTTCAGAGGAGGATAGAAGTGCAAGAGATATGAGGAAATGAAGAGGCAGGAGAAGTTATTTGAGAATGACGGCTATCGTAAAAGGAAAGAGGAGTTTGGGTTAGAATTTTGGGCCTTTTGGTATGTTGGAATATTTCTTTTTATTTTTTAAAAAATAATGTTAACTATATAAAATGGTTAACTAAGAAGGGAGATCTATATTGCAATTGTAAAATTTGGATATATCAAATAGAACGGTTTACTAAGATATGCATTCTATATAATAAAATCATAATTTAATAAAATTAAAAAAATCAAATAGATCGGTTAACTAAGATAGGCTTTCTATATAATCCCACATATCTCCTATCTAAGTTAAGCGTTGTGTATCTTGCTTTTCTTATTCTACATTTTGTAGTAGTGCTAGGAATAGGAGCTAGAGTTGGTCTTGCACCTCCATTAAAATCGGGTGAGTTGTGAGTGGAAGAGTATTGACCTTTTTTTCGGTACCTATTCTCATTTCTATAATTTATTTGATTATTAGACTCATAGTTACCACTGCCACAAGCTTGACCTTGATAGTGCACATTCCCTTGACCACTACTTTTCCCTTGGTTTTGGCAACTTTCCCAACTAAAATTAGGGTGATGTTTCCATCCCTCATTGTAGGTGTTGGAGTAGGGGTTATACCTAGGGTTGACATGCACATTATTGACTTGTTACATAGAAGAGGAAGGGGAACTTTGTTCATTCAACAAGGGACAATCGAAAGTCATATGGCCTTCATCACCACACACATCACAAGACATTAATTGCATAGACACATTATCATTTGAAGAGTTAGATGCATGTGAGTTATGGTGAGGGGAGATAGGAGGGGGTGAAGATTGCAATTGATCAAATTTAGAATATAAGGCATTAAATTTTAAACTAAGCATATTAATAGCGTTAACTTCATACCTTCCTCTTTTCTTCGAGGTGCTCCGGTCATTGCCACTCCAATCGGTGTAGTTTTAAAATACATATTCAATGATTTTAAGTGCTTCCGTTGGTAGCTTATTTAAGAGCGGTCCACTAGATGCCCCATCCAATTGTATGCGCTCCGATCTCAAGAGGCCCCTTTAGAACCCATGTAGCAAGAGTCAATGTTCAATTGCATGGTGTGGACATTGTTGTTGATAGCTCTTAAATCTCTCCCAAGCATCACAAAGAGACTTAGCGGGCTCTTGTTGAAAATTTGAAATCTTGGATCTTAACTCCGCCATTTTCCCAAGAGGACTGAACCTCCCAACAAACGCTGAAGTAAACTCGTTCCATATTATCAATGTAGATGCCTTCCCTGAGAGAGAGAACTTGAACATGCTCAACAAGATATAATCGTGGGTCACACCATTCGCCTTCACGGTGCTACAATATCGTGTGAATGTTTATGATGAGAAATAGGGTCCTTATGGTTCGCCCCGTAGAATTGGTTACTTTCAATCAAGATGATAAGGGTGGGCTTTGTCTCAAAATTGTTTGCCTCGATATTTGAAGTAGCAATCCCACTCGCTTCTTTATATGGTGGAGGAACACCAAATTCTCTCAATATCTTGTACGGAAGAGCCATTTCAAATTGGTGAAAGGGAGTAGAAGTTGGAGAATTTGTTCTTGGTGATTCAAGTGAAATGGTGTCTCCACGTAATCATTAGAACTAGAGTGGTCGGACTCAACTACTACTTGTGGCTCACTCGAAGTAGCACCACTAGTTATCGCCCTCTTTTCCCTTCAATTATCCCCTACTTCCTTTTAAAGCTCAAGGTTCAACGGCAGTAGAGAAAGTGTCCTATTGTTGTGTTTGGGAATAAAACAAAGAAAACTAGATGGGAGATTAGTAGGTTAGTCAAAGAAAAAAAAAACAAGAAAATGAACTAGTCTCACATATTTCACAAGTAACTCAATGCTTAACGTCATTCCCTGGCAACGACACCATTTTAGTAGAGGGAAAATCGGTCGTTTGACTATCACCCTAAGCCAAACAATGTTTCTACTTAAACCAACTTAAGAAAAGTCTAGGGTATGTAGAGGCTCGTATCCACAAGGAATGGGTAAAGAACGCCAAGAGTATGAAATAGTTGTAAGCTAATTCAGTCACAAATAAGGGTTTAATTAGTTAACTTCTATAGAGATGAATGCTAGGGGAAACGGGATTCAACACCAACTAAACCAAATAGTCAATAACACGGATAAAATGATCAACGTACATGGGTGATAGAATAGGAACTTGAAACTTTCTTATTTCAATGTCACAACATAAATATTCCCTAGATCAAACACTAACATGATAAGGAGTAAGTCTCAATGATATGGTAGGAAGCGGGTTTCTAGCTCGGTTTTATCTCTCAATCGTTCCAAAATAGCATGAAGCATAAATAATTGGGATTTCTCACCTAATTACCACACTAAATCATCCTATTGAATTATACCAAACATCAAAATCATGAAGGTAGCATAATCTAATTGAACAAGAAAGGACCCATTACCAGACCCCATCTTTCAACGTGAATAAGGAAATGAACACATGAGCATGAAGTGGCCACAAAAATACACATGCCATAATTGATTCAGGCACAAAGAGACATCAACCCAAAGTAAACAAAACAAAATCCAAGTCAATTAACCATGGCTTGGTTGGGTTTTCATCCAACCCCTAACTAAGGAGCTACTCACTAAACATGGTGGAAAACAAGCTAACAATTAAATCTAGGGTTATCATGAATTCAAATATGCTAGTAGAGAGAGAAAACAAGAATGGATTGAACATGCAAGAAAAATTACCAAAGATTAAACAAGAAATATGATTAATCAAATATAAAATAAGAAAATTGAATAATAAAGGAGAGAGAAAGAGATTACTAATTGATACTTCAAGGTTGAGAATAATTATTGAAATTCATAGAACAAATTACAATTAAAACTTACAAAATGATTAAAATTTTTAGAATCTAAATAAAGGGAGAGCAAAACTATGCACTAATATCGGAGAGTCAAGGGAGAAGAAGGGTCCGTAAAAATGAAGTCAAGGGTGGCATTTATACCCCCATATATTACATAGGAAAATCCATTAAGAAAACAGAATTACGGTGAGGAGCACTTGCCCTCGTAAACAAGAGTGCCCACTGCATATCTTGGAGCACCCGCTCCTTATAAATGCGCACCCACTCCTCTATTCTTCAGAAAATCGGCACATTCAAAATGCCATGGAGGAGCGCCCGCACCACATAAGGTGCACGCTGACTCCAAGCAGGTCAGGCAGAGGTAGAATGTTTGGAGTAGCTAGGAGCGCCCGCTCCAGCTATGCTGCATGCCCTCTCCTCGCAAGTCTCTAAACTTGGCGGAATGTAGAATTTTAATTCGGAGCGTCCGCTCCAGCTATGGTGCATGCCTGCTCCTTGCATGTTATAAAACTTGGCATAATGTTTAAGGAGATGAAGGAGCGCCTGCTCCACCAGGAACGATCTCTCCCTTTGTAATCCCCCATATTTTCAATTTAATAATAATGTATTTATTTAGTATTTATTTTACAAATACTTTTATATTTTTCTTATTTTATAAGTATGAATTTTATTTGAGGTAAAGTATTAAGATTTTAATTATTTTCAAACTAAAACTACTAAGTTGTGATTAGCCCAAACACTTAATTCCTCTTATTCAAGCCCAAATTGCAAGTTCCTACTCCTAATTCTACTTGGGTTAGGAATTTAGGCCCAACTTTTATAAAAAACAAACCCACCTTAATTCCCCTACTCCTCTTTCACGTGGGATTAAAGAAAAAAAAAAGGAAAACCCTCACTTTCTTCTTCCTCCCTCTTCACGACATTCAGCAAGAAAAGAAAAAAAAACACAAACCCTTGCACCGCTGCCCAGCACTGCCGCGCCGCCCAGCAGCCGCCGCCCCTCTGACCGCCGCGCCGCCCAGCAGCCGACCTCCCTCCCTGCAGTTCGCCTTCCTCCCTTCTCCTTCCCCCTATTTCTCTTCCTTTATTTCTTGTTATTTTGATTTAAAGACTCAATTTTTATTTGATTTCAATTATAAAATTATTGTTATTAGGCTTTAATAGTATGTATAAATTACAAAAGATTATAAATTTATGGGTTTTAACATGTTTAAATTATTATATTAATTTTTAGATTTCGGTATGTATGAATTTAGGGTTTAAAGTGCTGATTTTTCATGTTTTAAGGCTTAATAACGTACTAAACAAATTACTTAATTATTCTATGTTCAAAGTATGTCAAAATATGATTATTTTGGTTGTATATTAGTTTCAAGTTTCAAAGTAGTGTTAATTTCATGTTTTTATGCTTCTACACCTATAAAATAAATTATTGTGAGTATTTTATGATTGAAAAAGCTTTGAACTTAATATTCTAACTTTAAAAATAATTTTCAGATTTCATACCTTTTATTTTGAAGCCTTTAATTGCATTGAATTGATATATTCTTGGGTTTTTAACACACTAACTTGCTATATAATGACTATTTCAAGTAATTATGCCTACGGGGTTATTTTATATATTTAAAACAAAATTCCAGATTTAATTACCCACTTTAAAGCTGCTGTAATTTGATATAAAACACTATATTTTCATAATTCTAACATGTAAACTTAAAGTTGGGATGTTATATTACTAACTTTGATTTTTGGGGACAATCTAAAGACTTTATTTTGGTAATTTAAGAGGTTTTAAAGTAGTTTAGTATTGCTGTGATTTTAATTGCTTTGGTATTGATTTATTCCTAATTGTTTGGTTTAGGAGAGGACTTTGTAGAAGGCGACTTCTAGTTTTAAAGTGGCCAACCGGATTGTTTACACAAGGTACGTACAAGATACGAAACCTTGCTTGTAGGTGCATGTTTTAGGACGGATCGAGAACTTAGTATCATGTATAGGATTGACTAGGTTAAATTGTCTGATTATACATTGTGAATTTCAAATGATGTGCACTAGTTTATATTGCAAGTATTATTTGTGCTTTATTTATGCAAGGTGCGCTTAAAGGCAAAGGTATGTGATTGGTGTAAAAATCAAATTATTACTTGTTCAGGATTATGTAAACAGGATGAGTAAAAGAGAAATTCAAGTCTTGTAAGACGAGGTTAAGGTTTTGGGGTGCTTTTATGCACTCAAGGTGTTTATACACCGAGGAATAACTAATAAATGTTGTTTGTCACTAATAAATTAAGAATCTAAATTGAGAATTTGCCATGTTTGATTGAATTGCTTTTGGGATGTTTGTATTGATATGTATAAGAGTCATCACTGAGTCTAAACCTGTAAATCACGTAAAGTGCAAGATGGATGAGCAATAAAACTCTGGAATGGTGCACATCTGGAGTAATGACAATCAGGGGTTGGGGTACATGGGGTATTAGCCGTGTACTTTTATCGAGGCCGTCTTATCTACGAGTCTCCTCTTTCAAATATTATTTTTTCTAAAACTAGGAGTTAGGTGAGATCTCATACTAACTACGGTCACGGAGTCGCGCCCGTGGTCGTTGGATGTTTATTGATGTTTCCGAAAGGAGGCCTGGGGTTTTTCTTTATTGATGTTCCAAATGGGACATGGGTTGGACAACCTTGTCTATTGCTAAATCCAATGAAATAAATAAACGAGTCAGTTAATATTATTTAGTGAGGTCTTAATAAATTTGATAATCGAGTCGTGAATTGAGTCTATATATAATGGTACTTGTACTTGAATATTAGTAGCATGTTAGGTATTTTCTCAATTTGTTTTCGCAGCTTGTATGGACTCAGCTTTGCTGACTGCGTGCTTTTGTCTGTGTCTTTCTTTGGTCATGGCCTTCGCCTTTCAATGACCCTGTGACGATCCAAATTTTTACACTTGTAATATTGGGGAGCAGAATAACCACAGGTTCTTACACATGCAGCATTCATCAGGGTTGTGGGATCTTGAGTAGAGAGTTGGTTGTTTCCATATTATTTATTTTGCAAAGTTTGAATTTATTTTAATTCGTTTTTAGTTGACACTAGTTCTTTTGAGTTTTATTTTATTGGAACTCTGAATTTAATCACTTACTACTTTTATTGGGTTTTTAATAAGGGCCTTAATGGTTCCAACTTGTAATACTTATTGTGATTCAATTCCTTTGTTTTGAGGTTTATTCAAAACTGTTTTGGTTTACCGCTGCAAATTTCTGAGATAGCCTTAATGTTTGAACACGTGGCGGTAGCACACCAGTAATTCTCTTGAAATTGTTCAGGTTATATACAGGTTTCTCACAGGTTTTTAAGAGAGAATAATTGGGGTGTTACAAAGTGGTATATGGGAGCTTAGGTTAGATTTAATTACCACTAAAGCCAATTAGCTTAGTATGACTTAGGCGCCTATTCAATGATTTAAAATTTTAATTTTAATGACAATTTTTTTTTTATCCATTTGAAACTAAATATGTTTTAAACCATTTTATTTAAAACAAATTTGAAAATTTTTTTTTCTTCTACTTGGTGAGTGTTGGGTAGACTTAAAAAGGGAATGCATGCATACATCATACATATTTTTTTTTCTCTCTTGCATTTAATTATCACATGAAGTGTTATTTTCTTATTTATTTAACATGTTATAATTATGTTCTAATTGATTTACTTCTATGATGTACTTGTGTTATGCTTTTTGAATGTTCGTTGCGTTGGGTTAACGTAGAAAAAGGATGAGCGACTCAGTAATCACGTCTGAAAGCGTGAGTAATGATATTAGGAACAACCCCATTGTTGTGTCTGAAGATGAGAGTGAAACTCAAAGTGACGATACTGTAGAGAGGTTTGAAAAGATTATGACGCCAACTAATCCAGATGAGGAAGACTACCAGTACTTACATGAGTTTAAAACAGCAAAGAATAAGAAGCATAAAATTAAAACCTACCAAAGAATGTTCCATGATTATACTCTTATTGAATTTCCAGATGAGGATGAGTTTGAATGGTTACAACCAACACCTGAAGATCCAAATGCTGGGAAGAGAGCTACTAGAAATCCAAATCCGCTCTACAAGTCAATTATTATTCAAGACTCAGATGACGAAAATGACCTTGATTTTGATGTTAATAATTACAATGAGAAGAGAGATAAGAACAGTGTTGATCTTAAGTTTTGATGATGACTCAAGGAACCTAAGCAAACCCATAAGGGCTTTAACCTTTGTCTATTAGCTTTGATGTGTTTGACAGGTTCTTATTGGCAACGAAGTTCTAGAGTCAGAATGGAGCATGGAACAAGTCTTAAGATTGAGCTATGGACGAGCATAGAAGACAATCAGAAACCTAGTTCCTTGAGTGAGGAACTGAAGCTCCAGAGTCGAAGCTTCACTGAGTTCCAAGAAGTCTATTGTATCTTTATTACTTATTTTAGGCTTCTTGTATATTTGTTAAGTACTTTGATTATTGATAGGATTTTAAGTGGATTTAATTTCAGATTTTATTTTCCTTGTTTAAAAAAGATTCTATTTTATTTTCGGAAAATTATCTTTTAAAACTATTCTATTTTTCTAAAAGATTTTCTTGTTTAAATTCTATCCAAATATTTTGAAAAATCTGACTCGGTAAAATCTCCTTTGAAAACTCTTTTTAAACGGATCTTTTACTTGGTCAAGGAGGTTGAGAAAATTAAGGAAACAGTAAACTACTTCCTCAAGTATACTTCAGCTTGTTGCCCAAGCCTCTACGAACTGCATTTCCTAGTTTCATGGGAGTTGTGGTGAAGTGGGAGTCAAGGCAGACGTGGGAGTTTTTCAACTGATCTCCTCTAGTATAAATAGAATTTGTTTTCCATTTTGAAGAACACACTTGAGCATTACAATTCTTAGCTTTTCCAAAAGAGTCAAAAATCCACTTAAGTCCTTGAGTGTCTTTGTACTTAGCATCTTAGAGTTTTAATTCGAGTTGTATTGGGGAAGAGTTTGGGTAAACTCTAGAGTGTGTAGATTGCTTTGAGTGAAGCAAGGAGAAAGAGAGAGATTTGAGAGCTCAACTGATTAAGGGATCAGTTGAGGGGGAACTTAAGTTCGTAGAGGAACTTGAGTTTAGAGTCTTAATTTGTAATAGGTTGTTTGCCCTATTATTATTAAGAATTGAGTTTAAAATCCCTTGTGGTCGTGGTTTTTCTTCTTGATTAGGGCCAAGAAGTTTTCCACGTAAAATCTCTCTTGCACTTTAAAGTTTTTGTTTAAGTTTCTTTTAGAATTCCGCAAAAATAAACCCAGTTCCTCCTCAATACAATTCACCCCCCCTCTTGTATTGTTCATTCGAGTCAACAAACAGTAATGTGATACCTTGAGGATTATTTTTTTTTGTTAGGATGGAGTTAGCATGAATAAGGCATTTGCCATTGATAATAGTTATTAGAACCTCATTATAGTCTGTTTTTGATGGTATTTTAATAAGTAGCTAGTGCTACATAGTTTTTATTTGGGATTGAGACCTTTATATAAGTTATAATAAGAAGTTGATATTTTATTTTCAAGAGCTTCATTTCACTTTTATTTGGGAGCAAGAGCAAGTTTAATTTTTGTAATCATAATTTTTTTTTTTTTTTTTTTTTTTGGGAAATCTCTCTATCTATAATCAAACTTAATGAGAGTGTCGCGGGATGGGAATTTTTTTTTTTTTCTCTTCTTTCTTAAATTCATATAATCCTGTGTATGAATCGTGCTTATATTGTGTGGTTTTGCTTGGGACAAGGGGGTGCAATCTCAAGGTGCCCTTTTGAAACAATTTATGTGATAAATATAATATTGTGATTCAATTAATATGTGTGAATAGAATTTGGATTTCGTTTAAAATGAAGTGCATATTTATTTTATTTCAGGCGTAGAGCTAGAATGGCTGAGAACGCTGCCTTAGCTGATGCTATTCGTTTGTTGGCTGAAAATGTGATCCAAAACCGGGGAGACCAAGTCGACCCCCAAGCTGAAATGTTTAAAAAGCTGGCCCAGGTTAGACCACCAGTTTTTAGAGGAGGTGCTGACCCTACTTTCCTAGAAAACTGGATTCGGGAGTTTGATAAGTTGTTCATGGCACTCAACTGTCCTGAGGGTATGAAAGTGGACCAGGCCGCTATGTACCTTAAGGACGAGGCTGATATATGGTGGAGAGACAATGCTGTGACCGTTAGGGCCAAACCTAACTTTGGGTGGGAAGTGTTTAAGACCTCCTTGAGGGACAAGTTTTACCCCCCATTCCTGAAGAAACAGAAGGCTCATGAGTTCATAAGCCTGGCAATGGGAAACATGTCAATCTCTGAGTACTATAATAAGTTTATGACTCTTTCTAGGTTTGCTCCTGAAGTAGTACCAACTGAAGAGCTGATGGCTCAGAGGTTCGAGCAAAGGTTGACTGACGAGTTACAAAAGGACCTAGTCGGAAAAGTTTTCAAAACCCTTGACAAGGTGTATGAGAGAGCTGCCCATCTGTACCATCTGAATACTAGGACTGCTAGTGCGAGTGCTAAAGCTGGGGAAAAAAGGAAGGATTTTGGGAAATCTGAGAACTAGGGTAATTTCAAGAGGTCTAGGAATAGGAACTCGTTTGATAGGGGTAACCAGAATGTTAGCAGTTCTTCCAATGCTAACAATGGGGAGAGAACCTACCACTACAAGAAGTGTAGAAGGAACCACCCTAGGAGAGACAGTGATGGAAATTTGGTGACCTGCAGGTTCTGCAACAAGAAGGGACACAGGGAGTATGAGTGTTACACCAAATAGAGACAACAGGGAAATAGTGGGAATGGTGGGAACACCCAGCAGAGGCCTAACAATTACAATAACTAGGGGAATAGGGGAAATGGTCAAAATGGGAAGTTTGGGAATGGAAGCAACAATAACAACAGGTCTGGAACAGGATGGAAATCTTTATCAAAGCTGACAACTACCAAGTTTGGAGAGTTATCGAAGTTGGTGATTTTGAAATTACCAAAACCAACAGTGAAAATGAGGTAGTACCTAAACCTATGTCTGAGTTTGATAAGGAAGATTTTGAAAAAATGGAAATTAATGCACTTGCTGTTAAATTACTTCATTGTGGTCTTGGACCCCTTGAACACAATCGTGTTATGGGTTGTAAAAATGCTAAAGAAATTTGGGATTTACTTCAAGTAACTCATGAAGGAACTAACGAAGTGAAACGCTCTAAAATTGACCTGCTTATGTCAAAATATGAACGGTTTGAAATGCAACCAAAAGAATCAATTCAGGAAATGTTAACTAGATTTACTAACATTATTAATGAGCTTGTTTCTCTTGGAAAGCAAATCCCTATTGATGAGCAGGTCAGAAAAGTTCTAAGAAGCCTCCCTCAAGATGAGAGATGGAGAGCCAAGGTAACAGCCTTACAAGAAACAAAGGACTTCATAAAGTTCAACATTGAGCAACTTGCTGGTTCCCTCATGACTCATGAGTTGCACCTGGGAACAAGCAACAGTGAAGGAAACCGAGGAAAAGGCTTGGCTCTCAAAGCTGGAGATCAAGAAGAATCTGAAGTAGATGAGGAAGAGGCTGCTATGCTAGTGAGAAGGTTCAAAAAAATGTTCAACAGAAACAACAGGTCAAGGAACTTCACCAAGAAATCCTCTACTTCAAAGGCTGACTCTGGTTGTCGCAAATGTGGATCACTGGAACACTTCATTCGAGAGTGTCCACTTTGGGAAGCAGAGAAAGGTAAAGGGAAGGCAAAGGAACAAGTTAAGAGCAACTACAACAAAACTCCTTTCAACAAAACAGACATTAGGAAGGCTATGATAGCTGCATGGGGAGATTCTGAAAGTGAGGATGAAGAGGAACAACCTGAAGAAGAAACAGCTCATCTGTGTTTGATGGCCAAACGTGATGACAAGGCTTACAATGATGAGCTTGTTAAAGAGGTATTCCTTGATCCTAATATAATTAAGACTTATACTAAAGATGCTCTCATTGATTTAGTGTTTGAATTGGAAGACGACTGGACTCACACTAGTATACGTCTAGGTGAATGTCAAAGAGCTCTCAAAGTCTGCAAGGAACACAGTGCGTGGATTGAAAATCAACGAACTGATGTTCAGAGTAGATTTTTCGAACTCTTTGACAAGAATCTTCTCTTAAAAGAAATGAATGAGAAACTCAAGTTGGAAAATATCATGGTTAATGTAGAATTGAATCAATACAAACTTGCTAATGTTGAAGTGTCTCCGAGTTCCTCCTCTGAATCCTTGCCAAAATTTAATGAGGATTTTGAAAAATTAAAATATAATTTTGATAAGTTAAGAATCGAAAAGGCAAAACTGGAGAAGGAACTTGAGCTTCGAAAAGAAAGAAACATTAGTCAGTTTGGAATTCCTAAGTGGATTGAGAATGCTCAAACCAAAAGAACTGAAGGTCTAGGATTCATACAGT
Organism: Chenopodium album; assembly: GCF_948465745.1. NCBI lineage: Eukaryota > Viridiplantae > Streptophyta > Magnoliopsida > Caryophyllales > Amaranthaceae > Chenopodium > Chenopodium album. The sequence goes on from NC_137834.1 coordinate 31,115,875, forward strand.
CTAAGCATAAGGGCAAGAAAAAATATGTAGACCTGCCTAGTTATAAAGTATGTACCTTCTGTGGTAAGACTGGTCATCATGTTGCTACTTGCAACAAGAAGGAACAGTCTGTTAGCAAGAATGTTAGGCAAGTTTGGGTAAAGAAATCTGATATTGCTTCAACGTCCAAGGAACCCAAGGAAACCCGGGTTCCTGAATCTAACCAATAAGTTCTTTTGCAGGTCCTAGTGAGGGGGAACAACACATGGTACCTCGACAGTGGTTGTTCAAAGCATATGACAGGAGATAAATCAAAATTTCTCTCACTAGAGGCCTATCCAGGAGGAACTGTGACCTTTGGAGACAATAAAAAGGGTGAAGTAATTGCTAAAGGAAAAGTAGGAAGGTCCAGTTCTCATTCAATAGAAAATGTACTTTTGGTCGAGGGTTTGATGCACAATTTGCTGAGCATATCACAATTTTGTGATAAAGGAAACTCTGTAAGTTTTACCTCTGATTCATGCAACATCATAAATGACAAAACAGGAAGGGTTGTCCTTGAAGGAACTAGAAAAGGGAACACATACATTGTGGATCTAAATTCTGTTCCAAGGAACAACCTTACCTGCTTGAGTGTCATTAATGATGATCCTTTATTATGGCATAAACGCTTTGGACATGCTAGCTTTTCACTCATGGATAAACTTAGAACAAGGAACTTGGTTACAGGGCTTCCCCCAGTCAAGTTCCTCATACAACATATCTGTGATGCATGTGTGAGAGGCAAGCAAGTTAGGTCTTCTTTTAAAAGCAAAAACATGGTCAGCACTACAAAGCCATTGGAACTAATCCATATGGATTTGTGTGGTCCCATGCGAGTTCAAAGTAGAAGTGGAAAGAAATATGTTTTAGTTATTATTGATGATTTTTCTAGATTTACCTAGGTGATCTTTTTGTCTAGCAAAGATGAAACTTTTGATGAATTTGTGTCCTTTGCCAAAAGAGTTCAAAAGTCAAGTGGAAATCAGATTATCCACATTCGATCAGATCATGGAACAGAGTTTGAGAATTCAAGATTCGATGACTTTTGCAAAGAAAATGGCATGGATCATAACTTTTCAGCTCCGAGAACTCCTCAACAGAACGGAGTTGTTGAAAGGAAGAACAGGACTCTAGAAGACATGGCAAGAACTATGCTCATAGCAAGTGGTCTTCCAAGGAACTTCTGGGCTGAAGCTATTAATACTGCTTGTTATATTATTAATAGAGTTATGATGAGACCAATCATCAATAAGACTCCTTATGAACTGTTTAAGGGGAGAAAACCCAATATTTCTCACTTTCGAGCTTTTGGATGCAGGTGTTTTGTCCATAATAATGGGAAAAGGAACATAGGAAAATTTGATGAAAGAAGTGATGAAGCTGTGTTCCTTGGCTATGCATCAAATAACAAGGTCTACAGAGTTTACAATAAAAATACATTGTGTGTAAAGGAAAGCATTCATGTGATATTTGATGAATCTAATATGTTTATGAATGTGCAGGAACAAGACAATATTGATTATGAAATTGGTATGATTAGAGACAGGGAAGAAGATGAAGAAACCTCCAAGCAAACCAAGGATGTAAGTAAGGAACCAGAGCAAAAACATCAAGAAAATGCTGAAGTTCCTGATCAAGAAATCCCGGAGGAACAAGATCGGGGAGAATCAGGCAACGAGGAAAATTCAAAAGAAACCGAAGAAGAAGTGCCTCAAATTGGAGTTCCTGCGAGAGAGTTTCATCCAAAGTCATTCAAATATCAAGGCTCTCATCCAATAGATCTTATTATAGGTGATATTGGTAGAGGAACTCAGACCAGATCTCAGATGAGGAACTTCTGTGCCTTTCAAGCCTTCTTATTCATAATTGAGCCAAGAAATCATGATGAAGCTCTGAAGGATGCTGACTGGATAATTGCCATGCAAGATGAACTCAATGAGTTTGAAAGGAACAAGGTCTGGCATCTTGAAGAGAAACCAGAACACAAAAAGGTTATAGGGCTCAAGTGGGTATTCAGGAACAAGCTGGATGAATATGGAACAATTGTGAGAAACAAGGCCAGACTTGTTGTAAAGGGCTACAATCAGCAAGAAGGTATTGATTTCGAAGAAACTTTTGCTCCTGTTGCTAGATTAGAAGCTATTAGAATATTAATTGCTTTTGCTTCTTTCATGGGTTTCAAACTGTATCAAATGGATGTTAAATGTGCTTTCCTAAATGGTTTTCTTGAAGAGGAGGTGTTCGTGGAACAACCTCCAGGTTTTGAAAATCCCCAATTTCCTAATCATGTCTTTAAGCTTGATAAAGCTCTTTATGGGCTGAAACAAGCACCTAGAGCTTGGTATGAAAGGCTCTCTAAATTCCTTCTTCAAAATGATTTTAAAAGAGGTAAAGTAGATAAAACTTTGTTTTTAAAATCTGAAGGAACTGATTTTCTAGTTGTTCAAATATATGTTGATGATATTATTTTTGGAGCAACTAAAGAAAACTTGTGCAAGTACTTTGCTGAGCTAATGAGTGGTGAATTTGAGATGAGCATGATGGGGGAACTCAACTTCTTTCTTGGATTACAAATCAAACAAACAGAAAGAGGTATTGCAATTCACCAACAAAAGTATGTCAAGGAACTACTGAAGAAATATAATCTTGACCAAGCAAAGACCTACCATACACCAATGGGAACAGGCACAAGATTAGATGAAGATCTACAAGGAACTAGTGTAGATCAAACCAAATACAGAGGTATGATTGGATCCCTTTTATACTTAACTGCTAGCAGACCTGATATTGCATTTAGTGTTGGGTTATGTGCAAGATTCCAATCTAATCCTAAGGAGTCACATCTTACAGCAGTAAAAAGGATCCTACGATATCTCAAAGGAACTGACCATCTTTGTCTCTTCTATCCTAGAAGTGATACTTTTGATTTAAAAGGTTTTGCAGATGCTGACTATGCAGGAAATCTGGTGAATAGGAAAAGTACTTCAGGAATGGTTTAGTTTCTCGGACCATGCCTAGTTTCTTGGGGATCCAAGAAACAGAATACAGTGGCCTTGTCAACTGCTGAAGCTGAATATGTGGCAGCTGCTGCCTGTTGTTCTCAAGTACTATGGATAAAACAACAACTAAGAGACTATGGTATGAAGTTTAATTGCATTCCTATCTATTGTGATAATACTAGTGCCATATGCATTTCAAAAGATCCAGTTCATCATTCTCGTGTGAAACATATTCACATAAGGCATCATTTTCTTAAGGATAATGTGGAAAAAGGCTTAATTAAGTTAGATTTTTGTGAAACTGAAAATCAGATAGCTGACATTCTTACTAAGCCTTTGAGCAGGGACAAATTCAAAAAGATGCGCATGGAACTTGGTATGATACAATTGAGTTAGAAGACCTCAAGTTTCCCCAAGGTATAAGTCAATTGTGCATACATTATATGTATCTTACACAATGTGTATATGTGAAAACATAGTCCTGAGCATTAGAATGAATGGCAATACATATGGGATTGTGGCTGTATGTGAAGAAATCAAATTGCACTTGCTTATCTATATTACTAACAAGCTATGTTGATTTGTTCCAAGTTCCTCCTAATATTTTCATAAGATTTTGTTCTATCACTTCTTGAATTAATTAGCTAGTCAGTTAATTAATTTTTATACTCTGAAAAAATCTTATCCTTTTATTTTTTGAATTAATCTCTCAAGTTTATCCTCTTAAATTCAAATCTATCTTCAATTAAATATCCTAGCCTTTTCGAATTCTATTCAAGTTTCTGATCAAAAACTTCTCTATTTAATCAAGAATCTTCATGTCAAATCACATTAATTGAATCTTCCGTTTTAATCTGACCAAGTGAAAAGTAATTTCTTTATCCTTCTTCAAACGACACATACCCCATTCAATTCACCTTCTACACTATTCCACCGACCTAATTCACCTCTCAGAATTCACCCCACTATAAAATGAAACCAAACCCTAACCACTGTTCCTCACCACCATACTTTGTAAAATACACACTTGTCTTCAGTGATTCTTCTCCAGTTCCCATGGAAATCTCACCAAAAATCCAAAATTCACCTCAAAAAACATCACCTATGGAAGTTGAGACTGAAACCTCAACTCAAGCTATCACTGAAAACCCACAAAACAAACCCATGGATCGCAGTGATTCGAAGAAGAGAAAGATAGAGGTTGAAAAGGAATTGGACTACGAGGAACTTGGTGAACCGATTCAGGGGGAAAAATCAAAGTCACCTGCTGTCAAGAGGCTTGAAGCAAGCTCTGATCGATTCATCGCTGGTCTTTGCATTAATCTCAAGTGGTGTAAGATAAGTAAGTATACTGAACTTCTTGATATTCTTGAGGCTCAAAATTGGGTTAAGTTGTTTAGTGAATGTTATGACAATGTGATTGCTCATGCTCCGTTAAAAGAATTTTGTGCAAATTTTAAGAATGTGAATGGTGTGTGTACTAGCCGAGTTAAAAATAAGAAAATTAGTTTTGATGCTGATGATTTGGCTGCTGTGTTTGGAACTCCTAATGAGGGGTTTGATGAGTATTTTAAAGGAGAAACTGAATTAAGTGTTGATGATGTTTCTATTGAAAAGATTGTTGAGTCAATTGGGGGAAAAGCTTCCAAAGTAATAACCAACCATAACCTGTTCTCTCCTATCCAAAAATTGTTGTTTATCTTTGTCCATATGGCCATAATACCAAGAACTCAGCACAGGAACGAGGCTAATCACCTTGATGATGTGCTCATGTACTGCCTTGAAAACAAACTACAAATAAACTTCCCTTCCCTAATGATCCAGCACCTCTCTCACTGCATCGCCAACCATTTGAAGGTTGGATATGCTAACTTGTTGATCACTCTCCTAGAAAGCTGTGGTGTCTCCATGACAAATTATGAACGCCTCAAACTAAAAACAAACCATTATGTGCAACCAAGAACCCTTGAGGCCAGAAACCTAACTGTTGTAAATGGAGTAACCCAATTCCTCTCCAAATCTCTTCCAAAAACCAAGCAGGATGAAGGAACTGTGAAGAAATTGGAGGAAGAGGAGTTAGATAGATGGCTGGAGGAGGAGGACAGTGAGGGTGAGGGAGAAAAGAAGACTAAGGAAGTACTCATAATACCTGCAAATAGTGCTCCTAGTACTGGAAAGAGGAAGAGTACAAGGTTGGCTTTTAGGCCAAAAGGAAAAGAAAAGGCTGAATCTACTGCTGTAGTAGATTTATGTGATGAAAAGGGAGAAGGGAGAACTTTGGTTCAGGGGGAACAGGGCACCTTTGTGCAAGAAACTGGAGGAAGTCAGTCTGTTCCAGCAGGAGAAGGTCTAGGGTTTACAGGATTTAACTCTGTCAGTGCTGCTTTGGAATTAAAGAATCTCAAGGATACAATGCAAAAGCTGGTGGATGCACAACCTGCTCTAGTTCAGAGAATTGAGGCTCTAGAAAAGATGGTGTCAGACTTGGCAAAGGTTTCTACTGCGCTCACAACAGCAGTGCAGCAGAGCACCTCCACTATATCTCAAGGGCAGTCAGATCTTTTGAAGAAGCTGGAGGATCTGGTCATTAAAGAAGTTTCAGAAGAAGATGTAGGAGAAGAGCATCTATCCTCTGCCCCTGAAGCCTAATTCTGTTTCTCTTATGTTGTAGCTATCAAACTCTTTGATTCTTGAACTTGGTCTGGATTGAAAACTTTGTTTCTTTTTGCTTCTTTTGGTCTGTAAACACTTACAACAGGGTATTTTCTGTTGTTCCGATGTTCTGGAGGAACATCAGTTTGTTTATATGGATGTTGCATGCTTGCTTTCTGACTATTTGCATACTATTTATGCCTATATGTGCTTTGTTCTATGCTTTGGACACAAACCATTATCATGGTGCTGTGTTTAGATATATATATTTGTGTGCATTAATTTTGATGAACGACAAAAGGGGGAAAAGAAGGCAAACTCAATTGTTGACAAGCTCTCCATCTATCTAAACATCTATCTAAAACTAGAAGGTATACTTTTCATTCAGTTCCTTGTTATTTTTTATAAGTAGTGTTTTCTTTTTCTGATTGTCTTTCAATTTTACTCATGAGTTTGCGTAGGTTTGTCATTCATCAAAAAGGGGGAATATTGTTGATCTTAAGTTTTGATGATGACTCAAGGAACCTAAGCAAACCCATAAGGGCTTTAACCTTTGTCTATTAGCTTTGATGTGTTTGACAGGTTCTTATTGGCAACGAAGTTCTAGAGTCAGAATGGAGCATGGAACAAGTCTTAAGATTGAGCTATGGACGAGCATAGAAGACAATCAGAAACCTAGTTCCTTGAGTGAGGAACTGAAGCTCCAGAGTCGAAGCTTCACTGAGTTCCAAGAAGTCTATTGTATCTTTATTACTTATTTTAGGCTTCTTGTATATTTGTTAAGTACTTTGATTATTGATAGGATTTTAAGTGGATTTAATTTCAGATTTTATTTTCCTTGTTTAAAAAAGATTCTATTTTATTTTCGGAAAATTATCTTTTAAAACTATTCTATTTTTCTAAAAGATTTTCTTGTTTAAATTCTATCCAAATATTTTGAAAAATCTGACTCGGTAAAATCTCCTTTGAAAACTCTTTTTAAACGGATCTTTTACTTGGTCAAGGAGGTTGAGAAAATTAAGGAAACAGTAAACTACTTCCTCAAGTATACTTCAGCTTGTTGCCCAAGCCTCTACGAACTGCATTTCCTAGTTTCATGGGAGTTGTGGTGAAGTGGGAGTCAAGGCAGACGTGGGAGTTTTTCAACTGATCTCCTCTAGTATAAATAGAATTTGTTTTCCATTTTGAAGAACACACTTGAGCATTACAATTCTTAGCTTTTCCAAAAGAGTCAAAAATCCACTTAAGTCCTTGAGTGTCTTTGTACTTAGCATCTTAGAGTTTTAATTCGAGTTGTATTGGGGAAGAGTTTGGGTAAACTCTAGAGTGTGTAGATTGCTTTGAGTGAAGCAAGGAGAAAGAGAGAGATTTGAGAGCTCAACTGATTAAGGGATCAGTTGAGGGGGAACTTAAGTTCGTAGAGGAACTTGAGTTTAGAGTCTTAATTTGTAATAGGTTGTTTGCCCTATTATTATTAAGAATTGAGTTTAAAATCCCTTGTGGTCGTGGTTTTTCTTCTTGATTAGGGCCAAGAAGTTTTCCACGTAAAATCTCTCTTGCACTTTAAAGTTTTTGTTTAAGTTTCTTTTAGAATTCCGCAAAAATAAACCCAGTTCCTCCTCAATACAATTCACCCCCCCTCTTGTATTGTTCATTCGAGTCAACAAACAGTAATGTGATACCTTGAGGATTATTTTTTTTTGTTAGGATGGAGTTAGCATGAATAAGGCATTTGCCATTGATAATAGTTATTAGAACCTCATTATAGTCTGTTTTTGATGGTATTTTAATAAGTAGCTAGTGCTACATAGTTTTTATTTGGGATTGAGACCTTTATATAAGTTATAATAAGAAGTTGATATTTTATTTTCAAGAGCTTCATTTCACTTTTATTTGGGAGCAAGAGCAAGTTTAATTTTTGTAATCATAATTTTTTTTTTTTTTTTTTTTTTTGGGAAATCTCTCTATCTATAATCAAACTTAATGAGAGTGTCGCGGGATGGGAATTTTTTTTTTTTTTCTCTTCTTTCTTAAATTCATATAATCCTGTGTATGAATCGTGCTTATATTGTGTGGTTTTGCTTGGGACAAGGGGGTGCAATCTCAAGGTGCCCTTTTGAAACAATTTATGTGATAAATATAATATTGTGATTCAATTAATATGTGTGAATAGAATTTGGATTTCGTTTAAAATGAAGTGCATATTTATTTTATTTCAGGCGTAGAGCTAGAATGGCTGAGAACGCTGCCTTAGCTGATGCTATTCGTTTGTTGGCTGAAAATGTGATCCAAAACCGGGGAGACCAAGTCGACCCCCAAGCTGAAATGTTTAAAAAGCTGGCCCAGGTTAGACCACCAGTTTTTAGAGGAGGTGCTGACCCTACTTTCCTAGAAAACTGGATTCGGGAGTTTGATAAGTTGTTCATGGCACTCAACTGTCCTGAGGGTATGAAAGTGGACCAGGCCGCTATGTACCTTAAGGACGAGGCTGATATATGGTGGAGAGACAATGCTGTGACCGTTAGGGCCAAACCTAACTTTGGGTGGGAAGTGTTTAAGACCTCCTTGAGGGACAAGTTTTACCCCCCATTCCTGAAGAAACAGAAGGCTCATGAGTTCATAAGCCTGGCAATGGGAAACATGTCAATCTCTGAGTACTATAATAAGTTTATGACTCTTTCTAGGTTTGCTCCTGAAGTAGTACCAACTGAAGAGCTGATGGCTCAGAGGTTCGAGCAAAGGTTGACTGACGAGTTACAAAAGGACCTAGTCGGAAAAGTTTTCAAAACCCTTGACAAGGTGTATGAGAGAGCTGCCCATCTGTACCATCTGAATACTAGGACTGCTAGTGCGAGTGCTAAAGCTGGGGAAAAAAGGAAGGATTTTGGGAAATCTGAGAACTAGGGTAATTTCAAGAGGTCTAGGAATAGGAACTCGTTTGATAGGGGTAACCAGAATGTTAGCAGTTCTTCCAATGCTAACAATGGGGAGAGAACCTACCACTACAAGAAGTGTAGAAGGAACCACCCTAGGAGAGACAGTGATGGAAATTTGGTGACCTGCAGGTTCTGCAACAAGAAGGGACACAGGGAGTATGAGTGTTACACCAAATAGAGACAACAGGGAAATAGTGGGAATGGTGGGAACACCCAGCAGAGGCCTAACAATTACAATAACTAGGGGAATAGGGGAAATGGTCAAAATGGGAAGTTTGGGAATGGAAGCAACAATAACAACAGGTCTGGAATTGGCAATGGCAACAACAACAACTCAGGCAACAACAACTCAGGCAACAACAACAATGGGTATCAGGCAAGAAACAACACTCCCGGGCGCTTGTCTGTGATGAGCAAGGGAGAAGCTGAGAGGTCCTCGGATGTAGTTACCGGTACTTTTTCTATCCAATCTATCTCTATCAACACTCTATTTGACTCTGGAGCAGCTTATTCTTTCATTTCTACTTCTCTTGTGGGCAAGTTAAACTTAACTGAATCGAGTCATGTTGATGTGTCAGTCAGTCTGCCTACGGGCAAACTTGTTCATTGTAATAAAATATTCAAAGGCTTGCCTTTGAAAATAGGAGAAGCTATCTTTCCATCATATCTTATTGAGTTTAACTTAGGGGACTTAGATGTAATTCTGGGGATGGATTGGCTGAGTTTATACAAGGCTAAGATAGACTGTGAGATGCAGAGGGTACAACTGAGTGATCCTTTGGGTAAGAAAGTGTCCTATAGACGGTTAGGGAAGCCTAAAGGTTTTGGGATCATTTCTGCGATGAAGGTGAAGAAGCTAGTGAATAAGGGCTGTCCATTATACTTTTGCTGTGTTCAAGATTTGAGTATGAGTGAGAATAGGCGGATGGAGGATGTGCCCATTGTGAATGAGTTTTTATATGTCTTTCCAGAAGAGATTTCGGGAATGCCACCTAAGAGGGAAGTTGAGTTTACCATTGACTTAGTTCCAGGAGCTGCACCTATCTCTAAAGCACCGTATAGGATGGCATCGGCTGAGATGAGTGAACTAACGGCTTAATTGCCGGAGTTGTTAGACAAGGGGTTCATTAGGCCCAGTGCATCACCTTGGGGAGCACCTGTGCTATTTGTGAAAAAGAAGGATGGAAGTTTGAGGCTATGTATTGATTATAAAGAGTTGAATAATGTGACTGTAAAGAATAAGTACCCTCTACCTAGGATAGATGACTTGTTTGACCAACTGAAGGGGGCGAGCGTGTTTTCAAATATTGACTTGAGGTCGGGGTACCATCAGTTGAAGGTTGCAGATAAAGACATTCTAAAAACAGCCTTTAGAACTCGGTATGGACATTACGAGTTTACAGTCATGCATGCCTTTTGGGTTAACCAATGCACCAGCCATATTTATGGATTTGATGAACCGAGTGTTTCATGAGTATTTGGATAAGTTTGTGGTTGTGTTTATTGATGACATTTTGGTGTATTCGAAGAATGAGGAAGAACATACTGAGCACTTGAGAACTACCCTTGAAACTCTTAGAAAGAACAAACTGTATGCTAAGTTTTCCAAGTGTGAGTTCTGGTTGGAGAAAGTGGCATTTTTGGGGCATTACATTTTGAAGGAGGGTGTATCCGTAGATCTTGCGAAGATCAAGGCGGTGAGTGAGTGGCCTACACCTAAGAATGTGACTGATGTTCGTAGTTTCTTGGGATTAGCTGGATATTATAGAAGGTTTGTCAAGGATTTTTCGAGGATAGCCAGACCCATGACTACTCTTATGAAGAAGCAGAGCAAGTTTGAGTGGAACGAGAGTTGTGAGTCAGCTTTTCAAACCCTCAAAGAGAGATTAACCACTGCACCAGTGCTGGTATTACCTGATAGGATAGAAGGATTCGAAGTGTATAGTGATGCCTCGAAGCATGGTCTGGGATGTGTCTTACAGCAGAATGGAAGGGTGATCGCATATGCATCGAGGCAACTAAAGAAGCATGAAGTCAACTACCCTACCCATGACTTGGAACTTGCAGCTGTTGTATTCGCTTTGAAGATTTGGAGGCACTACCTTTACGGGGTGTCTTGTAAGATCTTCACGGACCATAAAAGTCAAAAGTACATCTTTACCCAAGATCACTTGAACATGCGGCAACGTAGATGGTTAGAATATCTTACAGACTACCATGTCCACATCCAGTATCACGAGGGAAAGGCGAATGTAGTTGCGGATGCCGTTTGCAGAAAGTCGAGTCATAATGTCAATGCTTTGATTGTGGCCAATGAATTGTGTGAAGATATGAGGAGATTGAACCTTGAGGTTATCAAAAAAGGAGAGTTGGAGGGATTACTGGGTACTTTAACCATCCAACCTTCCATATTTGAGGAGATAAAAAAAAAGCAACTGGAGGATGAGTCGTTTCAGAAGATTAGAGATCGTGTGACTAGTGGTGTGGAGACTAAATTCAAGATTCATGACGATGGGAGCTTGAGATACAAAGAGAGATGGTGCATACCACAGAAGTGTGAGGATATCAAAAGGAAAATCATGGAGGAATGTCATAATACACCCTATTCAGTTCACCCTGGAGGCGATAAGTTGTATAAGGATTTGAAGGAGTTCTATTGGTGGCCGAATATGAAGAGAGAAGTGGCTGAGTTTGTGCCTAAATGTCTGACGTGCCAGAAAGTGAAGATAGACCACAAAAGACCCATGGGAAAGGTACAACCATTAGAAATACCAGGTTAGAAGTGGGATTCCATATCCATGGACTTTGTGACAGGCTTACCAAAGGTGATTGTAGACAGACTTTCTAAGTCAACGATGTTCATTCCTATCAAAGAAACCTGGAAAAAGAAGCAACTAGCAAGCGTCTATGTGAAGAATGTCGTTCGGTTGCACGGAGTTCCCATGGACATAGTGTCAGATAGAGACTCGAGGTTTCTATCAAAGTTTTGGCAAAAAGTGCAAGAGAACCTTGGGACAGCATTGAAGATGAGTACTGCCTTTCACCCTGCAACCGATGGTCAGACTGAGAGAACAAACCAAACCATGGAGGACATGTTGCAAGCTTGTGCTTTAGATTTCCAAGGAAATTGGGAGGATCACCTACCCTTGATCGAATTCTCTTACAATAACAGTTACCATGCAAGCATCAGGATGGCACCTTTTGAAGCATTGTATGGAAGGAAGTGCAGAAGCCCAGTTTGCTGGAATGATTACAGTGAACGGGGTTACTTTGGGTACAGATTTCATTGAGGATATGGTGGGCAAGGTGAGACTAATCCAGTCGCGTATCAAGGCAGCACAAGATAGACACAAGAGTTATGCTGACTTGAAGAGGAGAGATGATGAGTTTAATGTTGGGGAGAAAGTATTTCTAAAGGTTTCTCCAACAAAAGGCGTGATGCGATTCGCAAGAAAGGGAAGCTTAGTGCAAAATATGTGGGTCCGTATGAAATTCTCCAACGTGTGGGGAAAGTGGCTTACAAATTGGCTTTGCCAATGGAGTTCGAGAAAATCCATGATGTATTCCACATTTCCCAACTGAAAAAGTATGTACCTAGTGAAACCCATGTTTTGCAGCCGGAGACTATTCAACTAGATGAGTCTCTAACTTTTGAAGAAAGACTAGTCAAGATACTAGACCACAAGGTGCGTAGTACTAGAAACAAAGATGTGAAAATAGTGAAAGTCCTTTGGTCAAACCAGGAGTACGAAGAGGCTACTTGGGAGGCCGAGGAAGAGATGAAAACCAAATATCCCGAGTTGTTTGACGAGGTGAGTTACAAGGGCGTAACTCTATCCTTTTAAGGGGGGAAGAATGCGATGTAATTTTGCGCGCTTTTACCTCAATTATACCATTTATTGCTTAATTTTGCACGTTTTTACATGTTTTGGTTATCATTATGCGTCATTAGTGTGTTTACATTCAATAAAATTATGTAAACTTTGGCCAAATATGAGTTTATTGAGTACAAAGTTCAGATTGTTGAGTATACATGTTGAGGATCAAGCAAATTACAGCAATACAAAACACAGAAAAGTTTGAATGATTTTGGAAAATTATGGTTTTTGGGTTAAGTTTCGAGGGCGAAACTTCTTTTAAGAGGGGTAGATTGTAATCCCCCATATTTTCAATTTAATAATAATGTATTTATTTAGTACTTATTTTACAAATACTTTTATATTTTTCTTATTTTATAAGTATGAATTTTATTTGAGGTAAAGTATTAAGATTTTAATTATTTTCAAACTAAAACTACTAAGTTGTGATTAGCCCAAATACTTAATTCCTCTTATTCAAGCCCAAATTGCAAGTTCCTACTCCTAATTCTACTTGGGTTAGGAATTTAGGCCCAACTTTTATAAAAAAAAAAACCCACCTTAATTCCCCTACTCCTCTTTCACGTGGGATTAAAGAAAAAAAAAGGAAAACCCTCACTTTCTTCTTCCTCCCTCTTCACGACATTCAGCAAGAAAAGAAAAAAAAAAAAAAAAAAACACAAACCCTTGCACCGCCGCCAAGCATCGCCGCGCTGCCCAGCAGCCGACCTTCCTCCCTACAGTTCGCCTTCCTCCCTTCTCCTCCCCCCTATTTCTGTTCCTTTATTTCTTGTTATTTTGATTTAAAGATTCAATTTTTATTTGATTTCAATTATAAAATTATTGTTAGTAGGCTTTAATAGTATGTATAAATTACAAAAGATTATAAATTTATGGGTTTTAACATGTTTAAATTATTATATTAATTTTCAGATTTGGGTATGTATTAATTTAGGGTTTAAAGTGTTGATTTTTCATGTTTTAAGGCTTAATAACGTACTAAAAAAATTACTTAATTATTCTATGTTCAAAGTATGTCAAAGTATGATTATTTTGGTTGTATATTAATTTTCAGATTTATTAAAGTTTCAATTTTTATGAACAAGTAGTGTTAATTTCATGTTTTTATGCTTCTAAACCTATAAAATAATTATTGTGAGTATTTTGTGATTGAAAAAGCTTTGAACTTGATATTCTAACTTTAAAAATAATTTTTAGATTTCATACCTTTTATTTTAAAGCCTCTAATTGCATTGAATTGATATGTTCTTGGGTTTTTAACACACTAACTTGCTATATAATGACTATTTCAAGTAATTATGCTTATGGGGTTATTTTATATATTTAAAACAAAATTCCAGATTTAATTACCCACTTTAAAGCTGCTGTAATTTGATATAAAACACTATATTTTCATAATTCTAACAAGTAACCTTAAAGTTGGGATGTTATATTACTAACTTTGATTTTTGGGGACAATCTAAAGACTTTATTTTGGTAATTTAAGAGGTTTTAAAGTAGTTTAGTATTGCTGTAATTTTAATTGCTTTGGTATTGATTTATTCCTAATTGTTTGGTTTAGGAGAGGACTTTGTATAAGGCGACTTCTAGTTTTAAAGTTGCCAACCGGATTGTTTACACAAGGTACGTACAAGATACGAAACCTTGCTTGTAGGTGCATGTTTAAGGACGGATCGAGAACTTAGTATCATGTATAGGATTGACTGGGTTAAATTGTCTGGTTATACATTGTGAATTTCAAATGATGTGCACTAGTTTATAATGCAAGTATTATTTGTGCTTTATTTATGCAAGGTGCGCTTAAAGACAAAGGTATGTGATTGGTGTAAAGATCAAATTATTACTCGTTCAGGATTATGTAAACGGGGATGAGTAAAGGAGAAATTCAAGTCTTGTAAGACGAGGTTAAGGTTTTGGGGTGCCTTATGCACTTAAGGTGTTTATACACCGAGGAATAACTAATAAATGTTGTTTGTCACTAATAAATTAAGAATCTAAATTGAGAATTTGCCATGTTTGATTGAATTGCTTTTGGGATGTTTGTATTGATATGTATAAGAGTCATCACTGAGTCTAAACCTGTAAATCACGTAAAGTGCAAGATGGATGAGCAATAAAACTCTGGAATGGTGCACATCTGGAGTAATGACAATCAGGGGTTGGGGTACATGGGGTATTAGCCGTGTACTTTTATCGAGACCGTCTGATCTACGAGTCTCTTCTTTCAAATATTAATTTTCTTAAACTAGGAGTTAGGTGAGATCTCATACTAACTACGGTCACGGAGTCGCGCCCGTGGTCGTTGAATGTTTATTGATATTTCCGAAAGGAGGCATGGGGTTTTTCTTTATTGATGTTCCAAATGGGACATGGGTTGGACAACCTTGTCTATTGCTAAATCTAATGAAATAAATAATTGAGTCAGTTAATATTATTTAGTGAGGTCTTAATAAATTTGATAATCGAGTCGTGAATTGAGTCTATATTTAATGATGCTTGTACTTGAATATTAGTAGCATGTTAGGTATTTTCTCAATTTGTTTTCGCAGCTTGTATGTACTCAGCTTTGCTGACTGCGTGCTTTTGTGTGTGTCTTTCTTTGGTCATCGCCTTCGCCTTTCAATGACCCTGTGACGATCCAATTTTTACACTTGTAATATTGGGGAGCAGAATAACCACAGGTTCTTACACATGCAACATTCATCAGGGTTGTGGGATCTTGAGTAGAGAGTTGGTTGTTTCCATATTATTTATTTTTCAAAGTTTGAATTTATTTTAATTCGTTTTTAGTTAACACTAATTCTGAATTTAATCACTTACTACTTTTATTGGGTTTTGAATAAGGGCCTTAATGGTTCCAACTTGTCATACTTATTTTGATTTAATTCGTTTGTTTTGAGGTTTATTTAAAACTGTTTTGGTTTTCCGCTGCAAATTTCTGAGATAGCCTTAACGTTTGAACATGTGGCGGTAGCACACCAGTAATTCTCTTGAAATTGTTCAGGTTATATACATGTTTCTCACAGGTTTTTAAGAGAGAATTATTGGGGTGTTACACCCTTCTTCTTCCTTGCTCCATTTCATGTCCTTGAAGAGCTGTTTTTGCGCCAAAGCAGTACCTACACCTGCAAGTGATGTACATTAACATATAAAGAGAGGGCAAAGCCAAAAATGCAAGACTTATATACAAAATGGGTTAGAATAAGGGGAAACTATGATAGGAATGGTGTCCTTCGAACAAGTGTAATATTCCAAAAGAGGGTTTAGAAAAATTAAAAATCTAATTATTCAGTGAGGTCAAACGATTGGAATGCCTAGTTGGAGGCCGCTTCCGATTAGTAATATTAATCTATAATTAATATTACAACTTAATCTTGACTAAACCCTTCGGGTCACACCTAAGAACTTGACAATCCCACACGACAAATTAATTCGGAAGAATTAATGAGTCGCTCGAGTTTTATGAACATTGTCGTCGGAAATAGAGCTAGGAGCGTTGAGACCGAGAGTCGCAAGTCAAGTCGAATGAATAAAAGACGTGACGATAAAATCAATAATTAATCAACAATTACCCTTAGCATCGGAATTCCCAAAGCAAACCGAGTGCTAGGGGAAAATGGTGTAGCATGCAAATGCTAGCAAGCCTGCTAGCACGCACATCGGGTAGCAGCGCACGAATTAGCGGCTAGTAGCTAGCGTGCTAGCACGGCTAGCAGCAAGGCTCGACCAACAACCCTCATATGTGAGTGGCTTGTTGGGCCGAGATTTTTACCAGCCCACATGCACGAAGTGCACAAAGCGGCCCAGCCGCACACTAGACCGCCAGTTGGCCGTGCCTTGGTGCACAAGGTTGGCGCCACGTGAGGCATCGTGGTTGGATCCATGTGGCGTTGGTGTGGCGATTTGGGGAAGCTTGGGGAGGTAGTAAATGGTCTCCTCCCCTTATGGTCCTTACCTCCCCTCTCCCTCCATGTTGCTACTTGTTGATTAATTATTGCCTTGATATTTTCTTTTTATTTTGATTTAAAAATAAAATGAGAAATTGATTTTATTTTCTCTCCCACATTGATGGGAGAGTGGAACCCTAATATGTCATTCTCTATAAATACCCACCATGGGAATTTGAGAACTTCACTTGAGTTGGAACTCAAAAAGGCATCTCTAATTGTGAGAAAACCTTTAAGTTCACATTAAACTCGAGTAGTTTTTTTTTGTCGGAACTAGGCTAAACTTCGAGTAAGAGACCGTTCGAGTCAAGGTTGCGGGTGGACTATTGTTGGAGGTTTACGTGCTTGCGAGACTCGGCTTTCGAAGTAAGAGTTCATTGAACGAACAAAGCACGCGTTAAGGGTAAGATGGTCTTTTCACTCTATGTTGTTATTTATGTCTTTTAGTTGTATTAATTGTGAGCGAGTCTCGGGGTCGGTTTTTGTTCCGCGGAAAGTCACATTTCGAAACCCAACAACGGTATTGGAGCCATGCTCACTTATTTTTGTAACTAAAAATTTCAAGGTGTTTAAAATGGATTTAATTTCTTGTTGTTTCTAATTAGATTAGTAGCTCAATTTTATTAATTTTAATCTCGTTTTATTTAGAATATTTGCTCCATAACCTAGATATTCGGCTAAGACTAATGAATTTATGGTGGAATCGATATTCTGGATACATTCAGATTCTTTTAGGGTTGCGAAAAAAGAAAAATTATGCCTAGAAATGCTTGTTTCAAGGGATTTTTTGTTTTGACAAAATATTGAAAATGTTTTGAACCTTGAATCTTAATGGTATATTAATTGTGATTATGCATTTGGTTCTTTCCTTTATACTTCTGCAATTTTAGACAACTTTTGAACATGATTACTAGGTGGTAATTGGTGCTTAATATTTGGCTCAAATTTTCACATTATTGCAAATAAATTGCTTTAAGTGTGAAAAGTTTATGTTTTGAGGCCCTAAATACTAAAGATTCAATCTTTAATTTTTTTTAAGTGATTGGAACTTTGTGTTACTAAATTCCATGTGTGTATTGAAATTTTTTTTAATATAATCATTTATTAAATTGATTGGAATCATAAAGTTTCAAACTTGTGATAGAAATGTCATTAATCTTCATATTGGAAGATGTAATTTTTCAAGGATTCACAAGTTGCAGTTGGAATCTTTATTTGAATGTTTATGTTTATAATTCCAACTACCTTTTATTGTGTTAAATCTCATGATTAATTTATTTTGGTTAAATTAACCGTGAGAATAGCCCTACATTTTGGTTGCATCAAGTTAAACAAAATTTTATTAAAGAATAGTTCATAAAATTAATTTGGTTAGTGCACTTGAATGAATTTATTAAGTTGGACTTTTTTTACTTTCATTTATTTTTGCTCAAATAAATTAATTCGAAAATTTAATTTAGAATTAATGAAAAATGTCACACGAAAATCGGAATTTTTCCCAAGGCACGAGCACACTAATTGAGGCCTAAGATCCCTAAGCATGCACTCGGCTAACCGGGCTGCCGAGGCTACAGGGTGCCTCGAATCAGTGTGAATGTGTTGTGCACGCGTATGCAGCAGCATGGCGTGCTATGCATGCTGTGTGTGCGTGCGGTGGTGTGCGTTCAATGGTGTGCGCATAGGTGCAACACCCTATACGTGTGATTGTGCGTAAGTGAGCGGCTGGTGCGCGGATTGGTGCGGCAATAAGTGTACCGTGCCTGTGGCATAGTGCGAGGCTAATGCACATGGTACATTGCTTGCGTAGCAATGTGATGTGATGCACGACTGCGATGTGCATCTATGCGATGAATAAACTTACGCAACAAAGCTATTATGGCCATGACTTGTTGCGTGAAAGTTCGCCGTTGTGGTTTGTGTAACGTAAAAGTGACATTGTCCACTCCCACGTTCATGGAGCATCAAGCAATTGAGCGAGTAGTTGCGATGCAAAACACTCCAAGTCTTAGTGTTAGACACTTAGATATTATTGGACTACGTAATTTTACATTTTTTCCAATTTAGTTATTTTAATTATGTTTATTTATTTTAATTAAATTTTTAGGCTAGGCCTCAGGTTTTGAGCGGCACTTGCATATTTTAATTTGGCAAAATATTGGGTTTATCGACTTAATTAATTGGATTAATTAAGTTGGATGCGGAATTTAGTGGGAGCTTCATTATTTTAATTGCGCTTAATCACATAATTGGTTAACAACTTTAACTAGTTTTAATAAGGCGCGTTAATTTGATTAACCACCTAAGTTAGTTACTAGTTTACGCGTGTTTATGCATTGTTACTTGTTTATCGTTGTAAAATGCATGGGCCATTCACATATAATGAATGGATGAATTGAATGTATATTCTCTCACGGGTTTTATAAAATGGCAACTAGTGGGGCCCGATTAGGGTAGAAAATACAGACTGCGTTTCGTCATGTATTTTTGTAAATCTAAATACGGTCTGCGAACTGTTGAGTATTTTGGTACCTTAATATTTAGATTAGTCCTAATTGTAGATACTAGTAGTTGCAAAATTTTGGTTATGTCTTGAAGAGGAAGTTTCTTGGAAGACAAAGCCATGATGTTGCAAATCAAGACCCTTGAATACTTGAGGACTCAAGGGTTCATGCTAGTTCCTAAATGCATCATTTACTTATGTTTTAGATATATATTTATGTCTATGTATATGAATGACATGTTAGATGCATGTTTCGGATTTCGAATGTTGTGATGATTAATTAAGTTTACTTAAATAAACAAACATAGGAACCCTAGGTCACTAAAATATTGAGTAAAACTTACCATTCAAAAACAACACTTACCGAACTAATGCACATAGTGATGGGCTATGCCAAAGCTAGGCATCACTATCCCCGTAGGAAGTAAGGTAAGTTGATGGGTTTGCCAAAGCAAGACATCACATACATGTTAGTTTTGGTTAGACTCAATGATATGAGTGATGGAATCCTAACTTATCATGGCAAAGGAGATAAATTGTTGAGAGAGCATTACATGCGACAATTTATCTAACTAAGAGTGGCTTGGAGCCTTAAGAAAAGAGTTTCTTACCTTAGAGTAATAGGTTTTAAGACAAGCCAAAGCATGCTTAACTACTCATAGATTCTTTGGGTCTTGAAATCAACTTATTGTCACTTAACAGGGATAAATTTAAAGTGTGAATTAGACCTTTTTAATAAGCTTGATATATATATGCATGAATTCAATCTTATTTAAGTACTATGAATGGTTTTTCATTTCAAATTCTTTAAATTGTAGAACCATGTCTGTGAATAACTTAAACAACCAATTCTCGTTGTGCTCAATTCTCGGCAAGGAGAAATTTGTGGGCCAAATTTTCTTGATTGGCAAAGAAACTTAGGCTGCCCTGAACCGATGGCAAACTACCAATCGGGATGTCAAGTGCATCATGATGGCCAATATGTCTCCTGACCTTCAGAAGACTTTCTTTGAGAAGGAGACAACTTTTCAGATCATTTCTGAGCTTCAGAATATGTTCCAAGAGCAGGCTCGAACTGAAACGTTTGAAACCCATAGGCAGATCCTTGAGAGAAAGCTCAAGAAAAGAGAGCTGGTTAATCCCCATGTACTTAACA
Organism: Chenopodium album; assembly: GCF_948465745.1. Taxonomy (NCBI): domain Eukaryota; kingdom Viridiplantae; phylum Streptophyta; class Magnoliopsida; order Caryophyllales; family Amaranthaceae; genus Chenopodium; species Chenopodium album. The sequence continues at coordinate 31,135,964 of NC_137834.1, forward strand.
TGATAAGTTTATTTGAGGAACATGGAAAGGCTTTATGCATGGTATTCAACCGAGATGACAATTGACATCATTCTCCACTCTCTGCACAAAGGCTATGATCAGTTCAAAATGAACTATAACATGCACAGGATGGAGAAAACCCTCACCAAGCTTCATGGTATCTTGAAGCAAGCTAAGTTGTAATACCCCGTATTTTCATACGTATTTTCCAATTGATTAATTAGGAATTATTTTATAAAAGGGTATTTTAGTAAATTAATTTTTTGGAGCCAAAATAATATTTGAATTTTGGCGCCAAAAGTATTTTGAAAACTAATCATTATTTTGGTAAAGATTTATTATCCATTTATCTTATTTTAAAAGCCGGATTATTAACATATTTCGGATATTTTAATTAAAGCAAAATAATATTTTATTAATTAATTAAGATGGCCGAAAATTCCCAATAATTGTCTAGGGAATTCGGATTTTCCATGTATGGAAAATCTAATTTTTCTTGGTTATTTATTGGTGAATAACTGGTATTTAATTAATTAATTATTTATTCTATATTATTTATACAATTATTTTATTCTTTAAAACTGAGCAAAATCTTCCTGAATAACCCTAGAGATATCTGAAAATTTGAGCTATGCGAAGCTCAAGATTTTCAGCCCTCTCTAATTATTTTAGGGGAATTTATTTTGGTAAAATTGTATTTTAAATTATCTCTCAAAATCTCTTAATTTCCTTAAATCCATTTCTCCATCTTTTTAATATTTGATCATCAAATTCTCTTGCCTTTTATACTTCTTAATTATTCCCCAATTAATTCCAATTTCCTTATTATTTTTCATGACATACATACATTCCATATTCAACTATACACAATTACCTTTATATCATAATTTTTCTTAATTCTTTTACTCACTTCTCCAAGTAATCCCTTAACCGTACTTACCATAATTCTTCCTACATTTTCCTACCATAAAATATGCTTGCACTAGCCTATAAATACCCCTTCAATTCATGATCAAACCCTCACACAAATTCTCATAATTCTCTCTTAATTCTCTCTCAATTTCTTTTTATTTTTCTTTACTCCTCCTTGCGCACCACCACCTCCACCGTGCACCACCTTCTCTCTGGTCGCCCACTACCGCCGGCAGCCCCTTGCCACCACATCCTCCCTTCTCTTCTCCCTGGTTTCTTATCTTTTCTTCTTCTTTTCTCTTATTCAATTAATTATAATTATTATGGGGAATTTATAAAAAAAATTATTATGAGTAGTTTTAATAATATAAAATCAGATTTTTAATAATGGTTATGATAATTTAATTTAAAAGGTTCATTTACATATAGTTGGGAGTTTTTAGTTTAATTATTGTGATTATTTGTTAACCTTAGCTTATATTAATTAAGGTTATATTTATTTGTAGGGTATGTTCGAACAAGATTCTTGAGGTTCCATTTGGTGTTTTGCTAAGCGAGGATCGAGGTACGCTAGGTGGTTAGATACCTTGAAAAAGATTATTTTGAATGAGCATGTATGGATGATTTCTTGTGAAAATTGAATTAAATCGAATTGAATTATGATTATGAAATAAAAGTATATTTAAATAAATTGGAGTATTGATTTATATCATGTTTGAAAATATTTAAATTAATTGTTTTTCATGTTTAAAAGGTTTGATTTTGAAATCATGTGGAAAGGAGTTTTGGAATTATTATTATTAAAAATTGGAAGCATTGGATTTAAAGAAGATTTATTGAATTATTATTATTAAAGCTTTATAAGCATGTTAATAATCCCACTATGCGGATTTGGTTTATTTGATAAGACTTTTGAATTTGTATGACCGAGTCTTTCCTTAAGAATAGCCTTGTAACATAAGGAGACTATTTTGGGGAGTGTCACACTTGGGAGAGGAATTGGTTTTCAGTAATTGAAATTGGTTTTAAAATAACTGGAATTGGAATTATTGGATATTAATATTGGTTATTGAAATTGGTTTTGGAATCTTGAGTTGGAATTATTGATTTAATTATTGGAATGGATGGAATTTATTTTAAAAGCATGTTTATGAATAAATTGAGTTGAATTATCTCACACTTATCGTACTTAGCATATTTTACTAATCCGTATTTCTTATTTTGTTTTGATTCGCCCTATTTACCTTAATGGTAAGTAGTGTTGACTAATTTCAGGTGAAGTAAATAAATAAGCATTTGGAGTCCCAGGAATGGTTCACCTAGATTAGGATATGTTGGTCCTTGTATTTATTTTTGAGTACTCATGACAATGGTTACTGTTTTTAATCTAGTATTAAATAAAGAAGAGTTTGAAGTTTCTGCTGCAAAGTATTGGTTTATTTGCTAAGTTTTGAGTAGCCTTGCGTAATCACGCAGCGGTAATACGCCTAAGTCTATCTCTACGATATAACTATACGTATTATACTGGTATTTTCGTAGAGGGAGATTTGGGGGTGTTATATGAGCAAACGCTCAAGGATGAAGGAAAGTATGACATGCTTATGGTCAAGAAGGGCAAGTTGTTCAAGCGCTCAGGCAAGAATAAGAAAGGATTTATGGGGAAGTGTAAGAATACCTTTTCGCCTAAGCCAAAAGCTACCAAAGACAACAAATTCAAGGAAGATAAGAAGAACGGGACATTTGCTTCTACATTAAGTATTTTCGTTATAGACTTAAACTTCGCTAGCAAAACATCATGGGTATTAGATACCGGATATGGCTAACACTTTTGTTCTTATGTTCAGGGACTAAGGATTGACAGGAGGCTAGAGAAGGGATAGATTGAAATAGGGTCGGCAATGCAGCTAAGATGTCAGCTATATTTGTAGAAACTCTGGATTTGTCTTTACCCTCAGGGCTTGTTTTAGAACTTGAAAATTGCTATCATTTTCCATGAGTTACCAAAAAAATTATATTTATTTTGGCTTTAGACGCCAAAGGATTTGAATTTCGAGTTAAAGACGATGCAGGTTCGTTTTATCTCGACAATGTTTTATATGGTAAAGCATATTCAGAAAATGGTCTTTATGTGCTCTCTTTAGACAAACAAGTTTGTAATGTTGAAAATACCACTATGAAAGCTAAGACCATTGAGTCAAATGAGACATACTTGTGGCATTGTTGTCTTAGCCATATTAACATCAAACGCACCAAGCAACTTTTACAAGAAGATGTTCTTGACTCAATCAATTTACAATTGTTTGAAAATTATGAAGGATGTTTATTAAGAAAGATGATAAAGAAGCCATTCTCCAAGTTGGGAGAAAGAGCAAGTGACTTATTAGGCCTGATACACACTGATGTATGTGGACCAATGAGAACAACCACAAGAAATGACAGTCGATATTTTATCACCTTTACAAACGACTATAGTAGATTTGGATATGTCTACCTCGTCACACAAATCTAAATTGTTTGAGAAGTTCAAAGAATTGCAGAGTGAAGTTAAAAATCATCTTGGCAAGAAAATCATAGCCCTTCAATTAGATTAAGGCGGTGAATACTTGAGCCAAGAATTCGATGACCATATGAAGAAAAGGGTATACTTTCATAATTGACAACACCAGGAACTCCACAATGGAACAGACTACCCAAAAGGATAAATCGAACCTTGCTAGACATGGTGCAATCAACAATGGGTCTTTGTGATCTCTCTATCACTTTCTAGGGACATGCACTGCTAACAGCGGCACTAACTCTGAACTGTGCTCTATCAAAAGCTGTGAAAAAGACTTCATACGAATTATGGAAGAAGAAACCTCCAAGGTTGTCTTTTCTTAATATATGAGGTTCCAAAGCATATGTCAAGAAATTAATTTCTAACCAACTTCACCCCAAATCTGACAAGGTTTTCTTTGTGGGCTACCCAAAAGAAACCAAAGGGTATTACTTCTGCAATAAATCCGTGAATAACGTGTTTGTTGCTCGTGATGGTGTCTTTTTTGGAGAAGGAACACCTTTCCAAAATGACAAGTAGGAGAAAAATCGAACACAATGAAGTTCGACAGGACGAGAAACAAAATCAAATTGATAGTCAAAGTGATCAAACAATATCAATTGACGTTGGTCAAAATGTGCAAAGTCAAAACGACAATGCAAATGCTCAATTTATTACCCTACGTCGGTCGCAGAGGCCAAGGTCTCAACCTGATAGGTATCTTGGTGTTGTATTAACCGAAAATCAGGACATCTTATTAGTGTATGGAGAATAACCGGCAACCTACAAGCAAGCGATGACAACTCTGGCTCTTCTGAATGGCAAGAGGCAATGAGATCTAAAATGGATTCTGTAGACATCTACTTTTGGCCTCCTGTCCCGACAGGAACTGCAATGACGATAAATAAAACCATCTTCGTGTTGGGTCGAAGTGAAGAATGCTTATGGATAACAGGTTAAGCCATAAAACACAAAAGACTAGCCCAAATTAAAGAAAAAGCCAAAACAAAGGTCCAATTAACTAAACCCGATCATAATTAGGCTAAATCCCGTGCTTAAACCCAAATAATGACGGATTTAGGAGCGCCTAGGTTAAAACTTAATATTGCTGCAGAAAAAGCCGCTCGCATCTCATGAAGTCGCGCTAGGCTGCCGCGCGCAACTAATTCAATTGCGCGTAACACCCAGCGCAGCTTTCAGAGTTGCGCTGCAGATAATTCAGAATTATTCGTAATCATACGGAAAATATAAAATCGAATCTTACCATAAAGCCGCGCGCAAGACAAATAGTTGCGTTGCTTCTATAACTTGCGTTGGGATGTCGCGCGCAACTTCATCTGTTGCGCGCGACACCTGCTGCTGCAGAATGCTCGAAACCCTAAACCTAATCATTTCCTGTAAATATGAGCTTAAATCGAGGCTTAAACAGACATTAATTAACCTAAAACTCTGGCGAAATAACTTGTGAACTTGTGCAACCTAGCCCTCTTGTCCTAAATACTCACCCTTTCGATACTTTGTTACTACGGTGGAGGTTCCCCAACAAGAAGGAGTCCATAAGTGTTCTAAACGGAGATCTAGCAAAGAGAAGTGGTAAATTCCCGAGAACTTAGTTAAATCACCTTTATTTTCTTGTATAAAAGGACTTTAATTAATTAATTAGTGTTGTTTGATCACCTTTAAAATAATTAATTAATAAATTCCACATAGTATCATGCGTTAAATAAAGATTAGAATTGAATTAAATAATTGTTGGCTGATCACTTAAGCCAATGCGAATCTTGTTTATTTATTGTTCTTTCACGAATATTATTAAATAAGAATAACGACTTTTGCAATGTAATTCCTATGTGAATTAATGTTTGTAAATAAAACCAACTAACATAAATTTAGGTATCGCATTGCATATATTGTTTGGTGATGATATTGTAAAAAAGGAAGAGCTAGTAGAGGTTGTACTAGGGCTAGGATTGACGATTCCCCTTATAATAGGAACGTTATTTTAGTACCCTCGCTCCCGAACTCATTTCTGGTTTATAGACCAATTTGGGCATGGGTAAATTTATGATTTGTGCTAATAATTCCATGAACTCCACATGGAAGAAAGGCAGGAACGAGTTTTATGAGTTTTTCCTAAAACTCATTGGCGACTCCTACTTGTTGCTTACAAAAAAGCGTGGTGATAGAATCAATTCTAATTCAAGGTCCCCCAACAAGTCAGGAATTCAAATCCTACTACACCCTTAATAAGTGTAAAGTCCTAGGCTTTTAAGTGGCCAAGGGCATTTATGGAGAGTACCCCTTACGATGGGATCAACCTCCTTACAGTGCGCGACTCCACTGGGGACTTAGAGGTGACATGATTAATTCGTAGTTATGGTCCAAGGTATCCAACACTAGGGTTGCCTATGGGTTGTAACGAGAATTAACTAGGATAATCTCTAATTAGAGAGCGAGACTTGAACGCATAATATCTTCCTTTTGCTCAAAAGTAAAAACCAAACAAGCAACATTGCATCATGCATAAGCATAGCACACTTAAACCATTGGGGAATGGCTCATTGACTAGGCGTCGCCAACACTAGACGTCTATCCCTAAATCAATAACAATCATCACACCCATATCACCAACAAAATGTTGGGAGGGCGATGTCATGGGTAAACACGTTGAGTGATTGATTTAAGCGTCGTTTCTTAAGGTATGGTACCTTTGGACACCCAAGCCTTTTTCTTGACCTTAGAACGGCATTGCGTGAATCTTGAGTTATGACATGGTTATGTGATTATATGACTATGTGCAACGTGTTAGGATAGTCTTCTTTTTCTTTTTTTTTAGTTTGGTCTAGGTTCCCAATTACGAAGTTGTCACTTCGTGATTTAGCGTCATATTCAAAGGATAACATAAAAAAAAGGGTCAAGTAAAAAAAATCGAATAAAAAAAACGCTCGAATTTAAAAATAAATAAATATTACAAGCAGGTGGCGCGCGTAACTCAAGAAGTTGTGCGACCCCGCCTAGCGCAAGTGATTTTGTTGCACGCGACATCTGCGCGCAACTCAGTCACTTGCGCACGCCCACCAGACAAGTCAGTTTTGATTTCTCAAAAAACAAATTGATTCGTCCGAACAATATCCTCATTGAAGAATTGTTAAGGGCGATGTTACCGTTTGAATATATTTTGCGTCTTTTTTTTTTCTTCTTTTAAAAACAATCGTATCGTTTTACTTATCCTTTTATACTCCTTTAGGGCCGGTTTTCAAGATTGGGAAAGAGGACCCACGGGCACTCGCATTCTACGTTTACCACCCAAATATCAACCCCTTTGAAACCACTTTCCTTCGACAACTAATCCTAGTCCAACAAGAGATTCTTTGTTTGAGAGAGGAAAAGGCTCAAGATGTCGAGGAGAGAAGAATTAAGAAGATGGAAAATGCTGAAAAGAAAAAGGCCGAAACTTTAGCCTTACAAGAAAATATGGAGCAATTATACATCAAAGAAAAGTCGTTAGAGAAGCTAGTTCTTCGTTCTACAATGGAGAACAAGTACTTTGACGCGAAAAAGTTTGCTCCTCCCCAAGGACTTGTTTTACCAGAAAAGTTCGTAGCTACGGACTTGCCAATATTTAAGGTGACCAAAAATCCACAAAATCATTTAATGTGTTTTACTGGCGCTATGGCACTAAAAGGAGTTGATCCTAAGCTTTATGCTTTGACTTTCCCTTTATCACTTGACCCAACCGCGAGAGAGTGGTACTATGGGCTAGATCCAAAATTTAAAGCGACATGGGAAGATGTAGTTTCGGCTTTCATCACCCAATATGAGAGTAACGTAGAGTTCAAGTCAACTTTACGTGAACTCGAGATGCTTAAGAAAGGCGACGCTGAAGGTTTCCTTGCTTTCTATGGTAGATGGCGAGAAAAGGCGGCCCACCTTGCCCAAAGGCCTCCTGAACTCGAGTTAGTACAAAAATTCATTGACAACATCCATGAAAAGTACAAAAAATATCTTTGTTACCTTGGTCTAGACACTTTTTAAAAGGTCTATTCTGTGGCTACTAGGATGAAGATGAACTTGCTAAAGAAAAGCAAACAAACCTCATTATCATCATCAACCTAAGAATAACTACAAGAAGAGGAATGATAATGCATCATCCTTTATTGACGTATTTGCGACTTCCACGCAATACAATAACAAAAATCGATATGATGATCCTAGAAAAAGATGGACAAAAGAGAGAAAATTTACTCCATTTCCGGTAAGCTATAAAGAATTGTTAGAAAAATTAAATGAAAAAGGCTTACTTGCGCCAACAGGGCCAACACTACCCACTCCACCAGAAAAGGGGTTTCCTTAATGGAATGGTAGTGCTTATCATAGAGGCGTTGGACACAATACTGAACGTTGCTATGTTTTAAAGCACAAAATACAAGATTTGGTAGACGATGGGATAATTCCCACGCCTAAGCCTAACAATAATGCATCCCCCTTAGGGTTGTTTCACATCGATGAAGACCATATGGGAAGGGATACGTTCAATCCTTTGGACTATATCACACCCATAGGAGAACCTCTATCCACAATACTTATAGGGGAAACTAATGAAGTATGTGGACTATGGGACGACGACTTTCAAGACTTATATGTCTCTAAGTATGCCGCTATCCCACCTCCATCTTGTTTACAAAATGAAACAAATGGAGCGCTCTACTGGGATCATTTCTTGGGGAAATCGCAAGATGTATTGAAACTCTCCTTGGATGAACAATGACATCAAGCACCACTCATGGATCATCTTGAAATGGAAGCATATCCAAAGCCTGTAGAAGAAAGTTGGTTTATGAGTCCTACGACTAACCCAAATGAGTTAGATCATTTAACTCGTCCTGGGCGAGTCTACCAAGCACCACCACCAAATGGATCTTTGACCACACAAAATCAAACTCAAGGTCAAACATAAAATACAATACCACCTCCACTTGAGGTGGAAGATCCATTGGTCAAACAACTTCCCCAATCCAAGGCGAATGCTAGCATTTGGGAACTCCTAAGTACTTCTAAAGAACATAGGAATTCTCTCATGAACGCTCTAATGGCTTTGTCTGTAAGCACAGACACAACCCCTCAGGACCTCGTTAGCTTTCTTACTAGCGAGAAATCCGGCAAGTCAATCGTTTTCACTAATGATGATTATCCTTTATAAGACACTACCCACAACAATGCGTTATACTTAACCATGGGATGCAAGGGATACAATATCCCTCTAACTTTGGTAGACAATGTGTCGGCTATAAACGTATGCCCATTACGAACGGAAAAATACTTAGGCCTAAATCCAGAAAAAGATTTCCAATCAACAAAACAAAGCATTAGGGCCTATGACAATTCGAGAAGATCGGTGTGTAGAACTGTTAAGCCACCAATTACCACAGGCCCAATTCAAAAGATAGTTGAATTCCATGTTATGGACATAAAACCTACATTCAACCATTCACTTGGACGTCCTTCAATACATGAGCTTGGTGCAATACCATCCTCACTTCATCAAATGATTAGGTTGAACTATAAAGGGCTTCCTATGACTATACATGCTTGTCCACTCAAAGTAGCAATAAATGATCAATCATTCTTAGAAGAGGACATGTGGGGATTTGCCTCGGAGCCAATCTCCATAATTGAAATGGAATTGAAGAAGACTTTGAAGAACCATTCAAGCTTGATCCATATTCCACTCGGATAGTAAACAACATTTTGCTCAAGAGTAGTTACTTTCCGGGGATGCCTTTGGGAATAGGAATGAAGAAATCTCTCTTACTTCCTATCCCAAAGAAATGCTTCTCCTTTGGATTGGGATATAAACCAACCAAAGAAGAATTGGAGTCTCACGATGCAAAATATAAAGCACGTAGAGACCCTCTATTGACTAACCCATATCCCTTTTTCTAAACTAGCGGTGTCCCATCAACTCGCGCCAACCCTTCACGGTTAGGCTTCCGCGCGGTGCATCTGGACAATTAACCATGGACCCTCTATTGACTAACCCATATCCCAAACTTTTGAGAACTAGAGCCATGGTTAGGTTGCAAACTCATTGCATCATGTTGTGCCTACTTAACCAATTGTGCATTATTGGTTGTGCATACTCTATGTGTTTTTTCCTAACCGTTTGTATGACTTGTGCTAAGATTAAATAAATTGATTTATGACTAAAAGAACTTTGCCTAATTGATTAATTAATTAATTAATGTGAGTAAATAAAGTTTAATATTTAATTAGAGTTGACTTAGTACGACTTTAGGCATACCCTGTAGACTAATAATACCTAAAATAGTTTCAGATCGACGCTCCAGCAATGGCGCCAAAATTTGAACTGAAGCGCCACTCTATGGAGTGTAGCGCCTGGCGACAATCCTGTCGTCTGGCGCTACACTACAAAGAGAGGCGCCAGTCCTATCGTTTTGACGACAGTTCGGTTTATCGCTCGAGTCATCACTTTATGTCTAATTGAGAAGTTTTCCAGTCGATTCGGTTAATTGTTACAGGTAATTCTACCTTGTTAAGTCATTAATCGAGTCTAAGCACTAAGTCCCATGGTCTTACACAAGAGTCAAAGCATGTCACTTACACTCACTATATAAAGCACACACTAATATACACTTTGACAATGTCTAAGGGAGTCTTGTATGCGCGTTTTTTCCGTCATTTTTTAAGGGGAGTAAGTTGGATATATATCCTCCAAATAAATTAACTTGTTTAAACCCTATACTTAACTCCCAAAAATATATACCTTATTTTTGCCAAAAATATGCACCTATTTTTGATTTTTCTCTTTCAAACCGTAAAGTCAAGATCAATTTGAGTCAAATAATTAAAACAAAAATGGTTTAATTTACAGCGCATGGTCAAGAAAGGAAGGGCGTTTAATCAGATACAATCTTTTTATCCAAGTCCAACTTTTCGACAAACCCATCGCTCGTAAGAGGAAAGCTAAGACAATAATGGCAACTCAAGAGGAAGTCAATGAGTTTAGAAACCAACTTATTACTGTGACTAAGGCGTTAAAGGTTCCAACCCTCAAGATTGATGATCCTATGAAACAACAACAGAAGGACCTCATGCAAAAGAGTCTGAGCAAACTGTCTAGTGACTATAAGTTTCAAGGTATTGACAGGGGAATAAACGCGTCGTCAATTGTCTATCCCTAGATCAAATACAATTTATACAACCTAAACAAACCTAATACGAGTATAAGGCAAGCATAGGGGTCGAACCACAGAGAACGGTAAACACCACCAAATGTTATCAACAATTAAGCTAGTCCGGAATAGGGGATAAATAAACTAAAGTCTAAAAATGCTAAAACAAGAAATAAAACATTAAGGGAAATGGTTTAGGTATAGAATTCACTTGAACATAAACAAAGGCATAGAAATTGAATTAATTATGAACTAAACATGCTCGAATATCGAAATTAAGAATCCAATCTAGCCGCCTTCCGGGGTCAATTGGCTTCTCCTAACATAGCCTCTATGTTTCCACATTAGAACCATATACTAGGAGGTACTATTAAATAACAATCGATAGTAATGAACCTTAACTAAGTCAACTTCCGTTTCTTGTTAGCAAAGATTCACCTTTAATCAACCAACAATGTGCACTTGCAAGAAGATTAAAGAATATCAAGCATATAAAGACTTTAATCACAAATAAATCAATTCTAAACCCTAGAACATGCTCTAGGTCCAACTACACCACAACCATCCCCTTAATGGGGAAATTACTCACTAATCATGATAATAACAAGATTAATCAACAAATAATCAAGAATCAACATGATCAACAAGCAATACCAACAACTAAAATAATAATCAAAATAAACAAATAAAAATAGAGGAGAGAGAGTAAGAAATTGCTCATTAATTGAAGATGAAGGTCTACAAAGGATTGAACAAGCTCCTTCTTCAAAATCCAAGTTCATTAATGAAGAAAACCTCACTTTCTCTCTCTACCAAAGAAGACTAATCCTAACCTAACCTAAAACTAAAACTAACTAGAGAGAGGAATAGATAGTTATTGAATGTTTTTTTCTAATTACCCCAAAATTGGGTATTTATACTAAGCTAATAAAACTAGGAAAAATAGAAAAATAAAAGAAGGAAATAAAATAAAGAAAGAAAAGGAAAATAAAAAGAAAATAAAAGAGAAAAGAAAACAAAAGAGAAAAGAAATAAGAAAAGGAAAAGGAAAAGAAATAAAAATAAAAGAAAAAGAAAAAGAAAACCAAAACCCATAAATCCTATCAGCTACCCCGATTTCCCCTTCTTCCCAATTCATGGCTACTCTCTAATGGGAAATAATCCCCTGCACCATACTTCACCAAGCTCCACCATCAATTATCTTCATTACATCACCACCCTCCGATTTCACTCAAGCACCAAATGAACGGCTATCACCACCAATCGCATCATCAACGCCTATTATGAGTATCAATCAAGGCCGTTGGTCTTCATTAACAATCGCGTGCGAAGCTCGTGGAATGGTTCGATCGAACCGGTGGTGGGTTCGACCGAACTACGGGGTTGGTTCGGTCGAACCAAGGGTATGTTCGACCACTCCCCTTCGAATAACAAAGCCCCCAAAGTCTCTGACTCGACGTTCGGCCGAACTTCTTAATGGGTTTGCTCGAACTTGATTAATTTGCAATTTGTTCTGATTTGCTTAATTGAGGGCCGAATTGCTTGTGCGAATTGGTTGCTTAATTGTTGTTGTAATTGATGCTGGTGGTGGCTGCTCTGTTGCGCGGTGGTTTTGGTTTGGTTTGGGTTGTGGTGGTGCGACTGCTGTGTTGCGCGGTGGTTTTGGTTTGGTTTGGGTTGTGGTGGTGCGGCTGCTGTGCGTGAAGGTGGTGGCTGGTGCTGGTGAATTCGGGGCTAATGGGTTTGTTGATGTGGCTGCACGGATTGGTACGGGGGTGATTGGTGGTGTTTGTTGGTGGCAGCAGGTGAGTACGGTTGTTGTTGCTGCTGGTGTGAGAATAAGGGGTTAACTGGTGGTGAGTGGCGTTGTGTGGCTGTTTTGGGCAATTGCGGGTTGGTGGTGGTTGATTGGTGGCAGCAGGGGAAGAGTGCTGTTGCTTGGGGTGGTGTAGGATAATGGAGGGTGCGGTGATGGATAAGGGGCAGCAGGTTTGTTTGGCGTTTGACTCAACTTGGAACCCGAACCCACTTGACATAAAACCCGAACCCCTACACACAAAACCGAGGAGAAATCAAGACAAAAAGGAATGAAATAAATAAATTAGGAATAAAATAAAGTAAAATAGAAAAAGAGAAATAACACTAAACTAATAAAAATTAAATAAAACTATACAAGTAAATAAAATCAAATAAATAACAAAATAAACTTAAAACTAATAAAAACTAAACAAAAACTATACAAGCAAATAAAGTAAAAATAAAATACGAAAATAAACTAAAGCTAATAAAATAAAGAAAATAAACTAAAACGCTCCAAAATTACCGAATAAACAAGAAACTTTATTAAAAAGAAAACAAGAGAAAGAAAGGGGAAATAAGATAAAATAAACACGAAAATGACTCTAAAACTACTCCCTAAGAGTGACATAAATGTCACTCATCAGGTATTAGCTCACAAGAGGTCTCGGTGGACAAGGATCTTCTTCCGCAGAAGTTCAATGCCAACGATATCCCGAAATTCAAAGTAACTAATAACCCTTACTTTCATTTAAGAGCCTTCAAAACAATAATGAGTATTAAGGGTATCGACAAGAAGGTGTTTCCATCTCTGTTCTCACTATCTCTCTAAACCGTTTAGCAACAATGGTTCTTTTCTCTTGAGAAAGAAAGAACCTCTACTTGGGAGTCCATAGTAAACGCTTTCATTGATAGATACATATGCAATATTCAAGTTGAGACTGACTATAGGGAACTTGAAATCCTCAAGCAGAAAGAGAATGAAGGTTTCACCTCTTTCTTTAATAAATGGAGAGAAACCTCTGCTAAGATGATTGGGGTGCCAAGCAAAAAAGAGTCTGTAAGGTTATTCATCAAAAACCTTAAAGAGAATTACTCCAAGCATCTCAAATACAAGAATAATCGACATACCTTCAAGGCCGTCTACGACATTGGATTAAATATTGTAGACGACCTAGCTTAGTTGAAAGCTGCTAACAATAACTCCAACAGTGGCTGGAAAGGCAAGAAGAACGACAATCCTTCTTCTTCCAAAACCACCCACTCAAACAATGTTGGAACTTTTAACTTAAGTGAAGTCCTTGCTATGAATAATCAAGGACAAAAGAAACCATTTAGGAGGAACTTTACTCCTATTGGCATGAGTTATGACACCGCATTTGACCGATTAAATGCAAAAGGTCTTATAACTCCTATTGGACCGTTTAGGGACCCACCAGTCAAGAAGAAGACGGCTAACTGGAACCCAAATGCACATTGCAAGTACCACCAAGGCAGGGGCCATCTTACTAAGAACTGTTGGAAACTTAAGGAAGCTATCCAAGACTTAATCGACAATAACAAACCACCATTGCCTCCTGCCAGTAAGAAGCCAAGTATTGATAATGCGCCTCTCGCTCACTCCTTGGCCATCTCTGATGAGGAAAACGAGGTTGATCCCTCATCTCTCATCAAACATGTCGAAGAAATCCATGCTATCGAAGAAGAGGAGGAGATCTTTTTCGATGCCGTGGATAACCTTCCAGAATTAGCAAGTAAAGAGGACATGCAGTTGCTTACACTATCCATGATGGAAGGATCAAAATTGCTACGTGAAGCCCTCAAAGTTGTGAAGGAACTTCAGAAGAAGTATGGCGAGGTTCTACCCTCGAAAAATAAACCTAGGAAAGAGTTCACACCCTAGGGAATGACCTACGATGCGAAACACTTTCCTTTGCAAGTAATCGATAAACCCAAGAAGAGTTATAGACTCTACAATCCAATTGGAATTCCATACACATAAATGTTCAAAATGCTCTCTGAGAGTGGCGAGGTCAAACCTCTCGAATCGAGACCATTTGAATCGTTAAAAAGGAAAGATAGATTTTATTGTCAATATCATCAACCAGGGGGTCACACTATTGAAAACTGTTTTAAATTCAAGGATTTAATTCATAAATTGATTGATGATAAAAGGGTAGTCCAAGTTCCACAAGAAGAAGACGTCAATATTAATGGAGTTTTGGACAGCGACGAAGAAGATGTTTACTTAAAAGACATGGTAGGACCTCCACCTTCGGTGTCATATGCCTTGGATGACTTTTGGGTTGAAGAAGATTCATCAATAGACGTCCTCACAATATCCGGGAGAATGCAACCTCCTATTTCAACACAACACATGCCAACAAAACAGCAAGTTCCCATACCTAATATAGAAGATAATGACATTGTCAAACAGTTCAAGAAAACAAAGGTTGAAATGAACGTAAGGAAGCTTCTGGCAACGTCTCGAGAACATATGTTGGCTGTAATGAATGCCTTAGATAAGATAGGGATAGATTCTAACACCACTCCTGAGGGGTTGGCTAATTTCCTCACGAGTGATCTCCCTAGTCCTATCAACTTGATCACCTATTCCGACAAGGATTTACTTCCAGAAGGTGACAAACATTATAAGGCATTAAACCTCACAGTAGTTTTCAAGAGAATGAACGTCCATATGACTCTTGTAGACAATGGATCAGCCATTAATGTTTGTCCACTTAGAACTGCGAGAATGCTAGGCATAAGGGATGAAGACCTAACCCCGTCAACGCAAGGAATAAAATCCTATGACAACACTCGTCGTCAAGCTCTTGGTAAAATTACTATGAATGTAACGGCGGGAGCGATAGAACACGCTACTACGTTCCAAGTAGTAGATATTAAAGCTTCTTTCAATCTATTATTGGGACGCTCTTGGCTTCATGACCTAAAGGGCGTCCCCTCATCTCTCCACCAACAGGTAAAGGTTTTATTTGGAGGTATTCCCATTACAATCGATGCTTCACCCATGAGAATTAAAGCTATAGAGAATCCAATAATTAATGTGGAGAACGATGAAGACGATGAAGATTTGTGGGGTTTTAATGAAGAGGTCTCCTTAATTGAGGAGGATGAAAGGACCCCTCTCTGCCACGACCCCCACTCCAATATGATCGTGAACGCTATTCTGAAGAAGAAAGGACATTTTCCTGGGATGACCCTAGGGTAGAAGAAAGGAATAGCAAAACCGCTGGAATCACCTGGCCTCCCTAAATTAGACACTTTCGAACTTGGTCTTGAACCGACTCGGAAATATCTGAAGCGAGCCCAGGAAAAGTCAAAGGCACGTAGGGACGCTCGCATCCGAAAGAAAGCAATCCCAACGGATCAATATCCACTTACCCTTAATGTACAATTTATAAAAGAAGGAGAAGACTATCCATGCTATGAATTTCCCGAACCATTTGTCGTAAATGGCATAAGGCAACTGGGATTCAAAATTTTTTTAGATTTCTACTTCATAGATGCACTAGTAGAATAAACGTGATGGGAAGCCCCAATAGGCAAGCGGTTTAAAAAATCCGCTTGCCATTCACCCTTTTTTTTTTTAAACCTTTAATATGAAATGGCAAGCGGTTTTGGCGCGAACCGCTTGCCAATATATATAATGACAAGCGGTTTGGGGTTGAACCGCTTGCCATTACATATATTGGCAAGCGGTTCAACCCCAAACCGCTTGCCAATTATAAAAAAAACCCTAAAAGCGCTTACCCCTCCTCTTTTATTTATCCTCCTCTTCCTTACCCCGGGCTGCTCTCTCTCTCTCTCCTCTTTCATTTCGCCCCTTTCTTCTTTCATTTCGGCTGCTCTCTTCTACTCTCGTTTTCCCTCTCTCTCCTCTTCCCTCTAACTCGCCCTTTCTACTTTCATTTTCTCTTTTCTTTGTTCTTTCTCATCTCATCAAATTTGAACATAATTGGGTATTTTCGAGCTAATTTCGAGGATAATTTCAACCAAATTTCGAACAATTTTGAACAATTTCGAGCAAATTCGTGCATGCATGTGGGTGTATAAGTTTTTTAGGTCAAATTCGACCATAAAAACTCTAGATCTAGAGTTTTTATGGTCGAATTTGACCTTTAAAACCATAATTTGAAGCTAAAATCGGGTTAGATTGATGGTTTTTTTAATTTTTATATCGATTTTAGTTTTATTTTTTATTTTAATTTTAATTTGATTCGTGTTGGGTGGTGGTCGTGGGTGGAGGTCGTGGTGGGTGGGGGTCTGGTTTGGGTTAGGATCGTGGGTGGGTTGGGGTCTAGTTTGGGTTAGGGTCGTGGGTGGGTGGTGGTCGTGGGTGGAGGTCGTGGGTGAGTGGGGGTCTGGTTTGGGTTAGGGTCGTGGGTGGGTGGGGGTTTGGTTTGCGTTAGGGTCGTGGGTGGGTGGTGGTCGTGGGTGGAGGTCGTGGTGGGTGGGGGTCTGGTTTGAGTTTTTAGCTTTAAAATTCTGTTGTTTCTAATGTAAGATCTGAATTTTTATTTTTATTTTTTTACACAAAAGATCTGAAATTAAGTTACTTATTGTTGTTTATTTTTTCAATATATAATGTTTGTGTTTCAATTTAACCACCACGGGTTAAGGTGGTTGGTGGTGGCGACTAGTGGTTGGTGGTGGCGACTGGAGGTGCGCGCGGCTGGTGGTATGTGCACGGCTGGTGAACAAGAGCAGCTAGCATCAGTTGTAATATGCTTGAATTTTTTTTATTTTTTTTTATGAAAATGTAATATTAAAACAATTAATTAATAAAAATATTAATGTTTTTGCATATATTATGTTTGTGTTTCAATTTAATTGGAAAAACTGAAAAAAAAATTTATTTTTTATACCCATAATGGACAGCGGTTTGGCGGCAAAACCGCTGCCCTTTCACTACAAATGGCAAGCGGTTCAGAACCGCTTGACATTTAAAAGGCTAATGGCAAGCCCCCCAATGGCATGCGGTTCAAAACCGCTTCCCATTAGGGGGTTTGAACCGCTCCCCATCACGTTTATTCTACTAGTGATGAAATCCCAACTCCTGTCAGCAAGGAAAAAGCACCCCCATGTTTTGACTTTAATGTCATGGGATTACTATTCGGGCGAGAAAAATATGAGCCAACATACAAAGAGGATAACTCCTCGCTAATCCAAATAGTCATACAAAGCGAAAGCTTTGATCCCTCAAAGCTCATCACTCCAGCGGAAGGATCACTACAAGGGTGGCGCAAGACCGTCAAGGTGACTACTCCAAGCGGAAGGAAAATCTCCATCACAACGAGGCAAGGACCGATGTTTTAAGAGTCGTCTGAGTCAGAGTCAGAGTCAGAGTCTCTCCCTATAGAGTCATCTAAGTCTTTAGTTGTAGCACCCCCTCCTTCTTTCTCTTCCTCTAGGATAGTTAGTGATTCAGTCCTTGAGGACATATCCCTCTTTGATGTAGTGATCTCAAAATTTAATAATATGTCTTCTTCTCCTTACTCCTTATGTTCTTCTTTAACCCAAGATGATAAGCATTGCTTAACTAACAATGAAAATGACAAATAACTTATAAAAGCAATGGAAACACTTGAAAAGAAAACACCGATAATTGAGGAAATTGAGACGGTTGATATCTCAAATGATTCAACCAATAAAAGGGAAGTTAAAATCAGATTAACACTTAATGAACAAGAAAGAACCGATTTAATTAACTTACTTAAAGAATTTATTCGCTTGTTCATATGAAGATATGCCAGGCATTAATAGAGAAATAGCTCAACACACCATACCACTCATTCTAGGAATGAAACCTGTAAAACGTAAGTTACGTCGAATGAAACCCGACGTAGCTCTTAAAATAAAAGAGGAAGTTCAAAAACAAATAATGTAGGTTTTATCAAGGTATCTAAATACCCCGAATGGGTCGCCAACGTCGTCCTAGTTCCGAAAAAGGATGTAAGGGTAAGAATGTGTGTCGACTATCGAGATCTAAATAAGGAAAGTCCAAAGGACGACTTCCCTTTACCACACATCGATATTCAGGTAGATAACACAGCAAATCATGCACCTCTCTCGTTCATGGATGGATACGCGGGCTTTAATCAGATTCTCATGGCGGAAGAAGACATGGAGAAGAAAACATTCATAACACCATGGGGTACTTACTGCTACACGGTAATGCCATTCGGGTTAAAAAACGCGGGTGCTACTTACCAACGAGCAGCGACTGCCTTGCTCCGTGACATGATGCATAAAGAAGTTGAAGTATACGTGGACGATATAATTGTAAAATCAAAAGACCGCCCAGGCCATCAAATAGCCTTGAGAAAATTCTTCGAAAGGCTAAGAAAATACAACATGAGGCTAAATCCATCTAAGTGTGCTTTTGGAGTCACCTCAGGCAAGCTTTTGGGTTATGTCATAAGCTCTAGAGGAATAGAGATAGATCCAACAAAGATCAAGGCAATCATGTCAATGCCACCGCCTAAAACCGAGAAGCAAATTCAAGGATTTAGTGGTTGGTTGCAATACATAAGCAGGTTCATATCAAAATTGACAACAATATGTGAACCAATTTTCAAGAAGCTTAAAAAGAATGTACCAGTGATATGGGATGACGAGTGTCAAAAAGCCTTTGAAAAGATCAAAGCATATCTCGCTAATCCTCCCGTATTAGCACCAGCACTCCCTGGAATACCTCTTAGATTGTACTTAACAGTCACCAAAAAGACAATGGGAGCCATGCTAGCACAGGAAGTAGAAGGTAAAGAAAATGTGATCTACTATCTAAGAAAAAAGATGCTCGAGTATGAAGCACGCTATACACCACTTGAGAAATTGTGCCTCGCTTTGGTGTGGGCCACAACCAAGTTAAGACATTACATGCTCGTGCATACAGTCTTCGTAGTTTCCCGATTAGATCCACTCAAGTATTTATTCGATAAATCTACACTCAATGGGCGCATATCAAGATGGATAGTCAACTTAGCCCAGTTCGATGTAAGGTTCATGCCACAAAAAGCTATTAAAGGATCTGCGGTATTGGATTTTCTAGTAGACTTTCCAATAGAAGAATCAACGCCAATACACGACAATGAATTTCCAGAAGAAGATTTGATGGTCAGATAAGACGATACTTGGACCTTGTACTTCGATGGAGCCTCAAACCAAAAGGGATGTGGCGTTGGAGTATTACTAGTATCACCTAAAGAAGAGCATGTTCCAAACTCCATAAAGCTTGATTTCGACGTTACCAACAACGCTGCTGAATACGAAGCATGCGTGGTAGGCCTTGAAACAGCTTTGGCATTGGTAGTGAAAAAATTACGGATATTCGGAGACTCTTCATTAATCATCAATCAAATCTCCAAAAGATGGAAAGTAAGGAGCGAAAGCCTAGCCCTTTACCAAACTTATCTGAAAACCCTGACTAATCAGTTAGAGATGGTAGAATACACATATCTACCTAGAGAAGAAAATCAATTTGCTGATGCCTTGGCAAGACAAGCCTCAATGGTTAGGATTCCTACGGAAATCGAGCAAATGCCTCTAACTATAGAAAAACGGCACAAACCGGCCTATATTCAAGCTATAGAAGATGATGAAGTAATCCAGGATGAAGAAGAAGAAGAAGAACCATGGTATACATATATACTCAACTATGTCACCAAAGGAGAATACCCTCCCAATGCTGACAAAAGATCAAAACGAGCATTAAGACTCTTGGCTTCCCAATACGTACTCATAGACAACGAGCTACACAAAAGGGTACATAAGCGTCGAGCTCTCTTATGTGTAGGAAAAAAGGATGCCCAAAGAGAAATGAGGATAGTCCACGAAGGAATTTGTGGAACTCACGTAAATGGAAAATGTTAGTCCAAAAGATAATGCGAGAAGGATACTATTGGACTACAATGAATAAGGTTTGCGATCAATACGTAATAAGATGCCCTAAGTGCCAAATCTACGCTAATTTACAACATGTTCCTCCATCTTTGCTCTACACCTACACGTCGCCATGACCATTCTCTACATGGGGAATTAACATCATCGGCAAAATCACTCCCCCGGGAACAGGAGGTCACGAATATATCTTAGTGGCAATTGATTACTTCACAAAGTGGGTCGAAGTACAATCATACGCCAAACTCACTGCAAAACATGTAGCGCTCTTTATCGAAAGAAATATTATTTGTCGATACGGAGGCCCACATGAAATGATAAGTGACAATGGAACTCACTTTCAAGCCGAGTGTGAAGAAGTGCTACAAAAATATGGTATTTAACATCATCATTCTTCTCCTTATAGATCTCAGGAAAATGGAGCAGTCGAAGTAGCTAATAAAAATTTAAAGACTATCATCGAGAAGATGACAAAAAATTACAAGGATTGGCCTGAGAAACTTCACTTTGCATTGTGGGGTTATCACACGTCAATTCGCACATCAACAGGAAATACGCCATTTTCCTTGGTTTATGGAATGGATGCCGTAGAACCTGTCGAGCTAGAGATTCCATCTCTACGCATCGCATTAGAAAGCAAACTCGATGAAGTTGAATGGACAAGGGCAAGATATGATGAGCTAATTTTACTTGATGAAAAACGACTAGAAGCTCTACATCACGCTCAATGTTACCAAACTCGTATGGCTAGGCATTTTAATAAGAAGGTCAAGAAAAGAAACATTAAAGTAGGATATTTGGTGTTAAAAGCATTAAGTAAAAATGTTTTAGATCCAAGGGGAAAATTAAGACCTAATTAGTTTGGGCCCTACATTGTCAAAACAATCCTATCAGGAGGTGCAGCAAAATTAACTAATATGGATGGCAATGAGTTCTCGAACATGACAAATTTTGACCAACTTAAAAAATACTACCCATAATCACTTGAGTAGGACACTCAAGAGAGCTACGTTTGGCCTGATTCCTTAAGAAAGGATACGTAGGCAACCATTTACGGGTGCGGCCACTCTATTTTTTTCAAACCTCGCATCCTAGACTTAATAAAAAATTCAGCAGAAGATCGACGAAACATCGGCGTCACAGAAAAAATTCTGGCGCCAGCCGATGAGCCTTAGCGCAAGACGACAGACTCTGTCGCCTGACGCTTGACAGCCGCAGCTGGCGCCAGTCGCAAAATTGCGGCGCCAATTTTCTGTACAATATCTGAAATACTTCGCTGTTTTTGGGAAAATTTTCGACTTCCGTACTCGAATTTTTATTTTCTGGAAAATTAAATTTTCTATTTTCATTGCTTTAATAAATTAAATTTAAAGGAGATAATTTAATTAAAAAGCACGAATTTCATAAATTACATTATTGATGGAATTTAAATAAAGCCTAAATAAATTAATTTTGAATTTAAATCTAAGTCTAATACTTGAAAGTTTAGCAATGCTTTTAATCGTTTTTCTCTTTCTTTGCCCTCTTCCAATTCTTATCTGCGTCTTCCTCCTCATCCATAACTTTAGCTAGTAGGCATCCTTTAGAGGACCTACATTCAATCTGGGAGTAAATAGTTTCTCCTTTAGCCAAGACCCCATGTTCCTTTTTCCCTTATCCTTCGCAGAGCTTTTCTTTTTAGGCATTGTAGGTGTTTTGAACACAACTCTTTCACCCAAGCGTTACTTAACAGGAATCACTTTATCACCTAGATGACTATTCACATCAGTTTTACTTTGATTTTTCCTCATGTCCTTTGAAGGTTTCTTCAGAAGCCACCTTTTCACATCATTGGGCAAGGAAGGAGGAACCTTTTGGGTAATAACTTCCAATAAAGGTCTAGCGCTCCAATAAGTATCAAATTTGTCACCATATATAAATACCCCCCCAGGTGAAACACATCGAACTCTTTTCTCTCCTTGGCATTAAGAGACCGACACCATTCATAAGTGAAGTTGATAAAACTTTTAGAGACTAGAGACATGATTTTTATTTTTTTCAAGAGTTAAGAATATATTTAATTTGCTGAAATTATGAAGAAAATCGGCTGGGCAGGGGGGCTATTTATACACAAAATCGGGGAGTTTCAATCCGGGAAGGATTCGGAGCCAGCGCTCATTAGCGCCATACGCCAAACATTGGCGCCTGACGCCAAAGCCTAGCGCCAAACGCTAAGCGTAGCGCCTAGCTCTACACCAAAGCGCGTGGCGCCAGGTGGCGCTAACGTGTCTTATTGTACAAGCTTTCCAAAAAAAAACCGCGTTTTTGGCCTGATTCGAGTTTGACCAATGACTTTACGGTTTTTTTATTCCTTTTTATATCTTTCATTTATTTCTTCCTCTTAATTAATACAACTATTATATTAATTATATTATTTTTCGGATTTTATTTTGACTCCACTTCCAAGTTTTTATAAATCCAATATTTTTTTACTTTTATTTTTTTCAATTTTCTTTTTTGGGTAGAGAGTCGGATACCCTCCATCAATAATAAAAATGACGGAATTTTTGCGCAAAATTAATTTTCACAATTCTTTGCACACACAAACATGCATATGAAAAAATGAAAAAATAATGTATAATAAATAAATACTGAATAAACTCATAAATAATATGTATATAAGCATGTCTAAATAATGAGTCTAAATAAAGGCAAAGTTCTATAGAAAGTCAAAATAAAATGAAAAGCACAGGAACAAACTACGGCGCCTGGGAAAATACCCCTATCAACTCATAAAATTGCACCATAGGAGGAGTAACCTCTCCACTAGCTCCGGCTCCAGCTCCATCTCCATCTCCAACTCCGGTCTCCTCGGGAGGTGGAAAACTCAGCACAGGTTACGTCCACCCAAGATCAACCAGAGGTTGAGGCTGCGGAGGCTACTGCGATGACGAGCCAACCTTGTAAATCCCACCACCTCCAAGAGTCGAGGTAGCCTCTCCCTGGCCTACCGGCGCAGCATGTGCACCCTCGGATGAAGAGCCTGAGCCCTCTATCGCCTAGGTACAGGAAGCCTCAAAATAATCACCTCGACTGCCAGAACCAGTGCGGCGATGTCTCGAGCTAGACCTTGCCGACTCCCTCTGCACCTCAGGTCTCGTACGGGTACGAGAAGGAATGGGCTTACCCTGCAAAAGGAACTAAAATCAGAAACACGCAAAATAGAAGCAGTAATGCAAAAACGTAAGCAGGAAAACAACCTCCTGAACGGCGTCGTCTTGACGACATGTAGCCACGTTCCTCATCCGAACGAGCTGGATCCGAAAGGCATCTTTACACCGTGCCATCGCCGTAACCACCTCGCGCGAGAACTGTCAAGAAAATAAAGTCAGTAAACATGCATAACATATATGGACAAAAGTTGCAAATAACTAAGCTTACTCGAGTCTAATGGCCAGGGATCGACCGCTCCACGAAGCGCTCACCCTAAGGAGTTGGAGGAATCATCTCGTCAATCGGCCCGTATGTCCCCTAATAATGAATAGACATACGGGGTGGAACGAACTCAGTAGGTTCAGCCTGATAAAAGCAAATCGAAGTCAGTAAAGATTACTTGGGAGCTACTAAACGAAAGGTAAAAGTTGAACATCATACCGCCACCTCTTCAGCCAGTACAGGGACTAGAGCTAACAACGGAAGTAGCTCCTCCTCATAGCACCGCCCAGGGATCGTATAAGATCGCCAAGGGGTACTAGCTCTCTCTGACATGCTCACCAACCTCGCGACATTGAACATGTGATGCGGTGGAGGAGCGGGAATGACAAAGGTGTCCGAGGAATGCTGAATAGCAACCCTCTCTCCAAGATACGCGATCGCTCCATATGTCCCCAAGAAATAGCGACGCTCAGTAGTATACTGCGCGGCTACTTCAGGGACAACCAAGCCGACCCACGGCCGATACAGCACGTCAGGCCCCTGCAAAGAACGCCTATCATATAAGAATCTATCGAAGGTAATGCAAAGTACCCAAATATACAAAGAATCATACCTAGATGTTCCAATCTCGGACGTAAGCAGTGGACATCCCAGCACGGCGGCTTCCCCAGGAAGCACTCATTAGAAACCCGCGCGACGATGTTCTCGCCGGCGCAATCGAGGGAAAGTACTCGTAGAACCAGATCTACAAAATGCAAAAATCATTAGCAAGTGCTAATAAAAGCTTAGAGCTAAACTTTATGGGAGATAAAGTATACCTCTACGACCCTCCAAAAGCCGGATAGAGCGACGTTCCCCGTGAAGGACCAGTGTCGACACGAGTCTCGTAACGCTCGGATGAAGTCATCATAGGCCAAGCTGGCCCATTCATAATTCTCGATCAAGTGTAGATCACGGACTGCAGGTAGGTAGTAAAGCAGCACTCTACTACCCTTGTCAAGGGAGAACGTCCTTGACAGCAAGATAAGTACGAAGATGTGCACCCGCTGCTCTCGGGTGGTTGCATCGTCATCAAAAGCCGCTGCAAGAGTCGAACGGCGAATCCTCTTCGCGCTGAACTGGGTCGGCCCTACCTCAGCACGAGCCCGAACATCAATCGGATCCAAGAACTCCTCGACCTCGGGAGAGAAGACGCTGATCTCGTTGTCAAACGGCAACGCCACAGAGCTAAACTCCAGTCCTATAATGAGACTTAAGTCAGTCAGAGTGACCATCATCTCACCCCAAGGAAAGTGGAAAGTGTTGGTGGTGTCCCAAAAGAACTCCATTAAAGCACGAACCACATGGTGACCCCCACTAGAGGCAATCATAGCCTTTGAGGTCTCGTAAAGCGTAGCCAGTCCACAAGCCTCCCATAGAAGTCTCGCCTCGTCGTCATTGGCGATGTACATCTTGTACAAGTCGCTTAAGATGTCGCACCCCGAACCATGGCAGCGCGTCCTACTAACAGTGATACCCTGTCGCACCCTCTTAGAAATCTGGTGAACAGGAGAGAAGTACAGAGTCCGCTCATCCCATTCACGGAGTCGGTCGGGAGAAATGGACGGATCAACATCATCCTCTACGGGCTCGTGCTCCCATCGAACGTCTCGGGACCGCGAACCCGAACCTTGCTGTCTAACCATGCTACATTGTGCAAAATTATCATAAATTAAGGTTCTATAGTATCTAAAGTTCACCTAGCCGCATGATACTATATTCGCAAAAAAACAGAGTACGTAGTACTAAAACAGAGTACAAATTCAAATTGAGCATATACGACATTTTTCAAGCATTCAAACAATTTCTTGCAACACTATAGTAATTATTGTGACAAATTGGACAAGAATTGCAAGCAAAAACGTCAAGAACAAGCCACATTGTCTTCCCTACCTTAAGAAGTCCAACAATTGTGATTTGTTCGTTTCATCACCAAATTGAGTCAAACAAGTCTCAAATCAAGCAATTTCATGGCATAAAATTTGACAAACAAAGAGAATTAAGCAATGAAAGTTTCGAACTTTCCAGAAATTCGTGAACGAACACATGCAAAATTCATTAAAACAGGGATGAGTTTGAAGAAAACTTATATAGATAGGGAAAATGGATGGAATAAGCTTTGATTTGCAAAAAAATTTCAGCGAATTCGGTTGAGAAACGAGCAAGAACGAGCCAAATGAAGTTCTGAGCAAATTCTCGAACAAAACACGAGCAGCAGCAGCGGAAATAAAGAAGAGAAGGGAATTTATGGAAAGCCCGACTCCAGCGCCAAGCGACATACCTTAGCGCCAATCAATAAGGCATAGCGCCTGATGCTATTTGGTATTACAGCTAGATATGTGGCGCTAATGTTATTTCGGTGGCGCCGGACTGTCTAGCCACTCAGTGCGGTTATTCCAACCTCTTGCAATATATTTTGGGTTCCTTGGTACGCTAGTTAGCCCCTCTAAGAAATTTGACATGATTTAAGTAATCGGCTTGATTACAATTACATAAAGTGATCGACCTAATGAATGATCGTTTCACTTAGCTTAAAGCGCCCAAGCATTGGCTCATTACGAAGCACCGACATACTGTTTCATGTAGCAAGGCACCGACATGCTGGTTCATTTAGAAAAAGACACCGACATACATGTTCAAAAGCAGCAAAAGCGCCGACGTACAGGCATAGCGGAAGCAAGTTCAAGCGAACTTTTAAAGATCGACAAGCATTCGGTAATTTTCCTTGGAAAATTATCGCAACAAATGAGGATAGCTTCAAGCTAGGATATCTTTGGCAGCATTCCCTAGCTTGCGGAGAGTTTTCACAAACAACTGAAGGTGATTTCAAGCGAAGTTGTCTTCGATCGTATTCCTTGGCTTACGGAAGATGGTCACAAAGTGCTAGAAGGTCGTTTCAAGCAAAGCAATCTTCGATGGGGTTCTCTAGCTTGCAGAAGTCTATCATAGCAGAATTGGAGGCAGTTACAAGCATAGCAGTCTTCAGGCGGCATTCTGTAGCTTGCAGGAGGTCGTAAAAAATACAGAAATGCAGTAATGCAACAGCAGCAAATCGGTTACTAAAGAAATGTGTGCTCGATGGTGCAAGATACGCGTTTCTTAACTCTTTTATCTGTTTAACTAACGCTAGTTTTCATGTATTGGCGTTACAAAAATGGTTTAGGATCACAGAACGTTTGGATCATTCTCCGTCCCTATCGATACTTTGACTACTTTGACTTTTGTTTTAAAAAATTGTGTTTCTCCAAACTTAGTCAAAGTTGGGGCTTCTGTAGACACCCATTTGTGTCTCCTTAAAACCTAACCCGGTGATGAGTACTTTTCACGTCGAATCGTAATCGAATAAAGTCAAAGTGTTGAAATTTTAGTGTTGCAGATAGTTTTAATTTCTTTTCTTTTCTCTCTGTTTTTGAAAACCTATTTTAAGAAAACAGCCAATCTTGTGTGGTTGGTTCATAGAAAGGGTCCAATAGTAGTGTATTTGGATGGGGCTTGAAAAGAGCTTTCCAACGATATATTATAAGCCCAATTCCGATGAATAATGAGGAAGTTATGGCCAAATTACTAAACTGAGCCCGGTTTGAGCCTTATATGCGGCACAATGATCTAGAGGAGGGCCTAATATGGATTTATCATTCCTAATGCAATTAGGAATGATTTTAGTCTTCTAGATTCTTCTAGAAGCTTCTTTTCATTCCTAATTCATTTAACATTCATAAATTGACTTTTGTTGACTTTCTGGAATTTTAATTAGAATAAAAGAGTGTTTTTGAGGAAAATATGATTTTATCCTCCAGTACGGTTAAATTTTATCTGATTTTAGAAAACGCGTAAAAAAAACTAGTTAGCGCCTAACGCCAGCATTAGCGCCTGGCGCTAAGCTTGGCGCCTGGCACTAGCGTTAGCATCTGGCGCTAATGTCAGCGTCTGGCGCTAACTTCGTTTTTTCACGTCAGAATTCTGGTTTTTTTTTTCTATCATTTTGGCTGATTTTCTCTTTAAATAGCCTCCTAAAAACTCCATTTTGAATCATCTACAATCTACAATCATCAACTCCCAAGTTCTCTAAATCTCTTCTCTCTCAAATCTAAAGCTTTCTTTCTCTCTCTTTTCTAAACCATCCTTCATACAAAATTCCGCATTCACAAGACCTAGATACACCTAGCATAATTCAAAGTTGCCTTCGCCCTAGACGTGAAAGGTTTAATATTTCTGAGGGTTTGGTCCCAAATCTCTATTTCAATTATTTAATTTAATTGTTTGATGTATATTTTCCTTGAAGTTACTAACGGGTGTATTTTGTTATTAGAAAGAGGTACGAGGCATCCAAGTAAGGGCTTTAATTTTTTAAATGATATTATGATGTAGAAATCATGTTTAGGATGTTATTTTAATTCCTAGTATCATGTTAGGATGTTTTTCTTAATTTGATGTTTAGGGTGACAACAATAAATTCCTAGTATCATGTTTAGGGTAAATAATATTATGTCAATTATGATATCATGATGCCTTTTATTGTCTTTCCTAATAGTATCATGTTAGGGCTAAAGCTATGATTTTTAATGTTTGGTAACATGCTAAGGTTTGTTATTAATCTTGTTAGTATCATGCCTAGGATCTTGCTATGCTTTAGCTTTAATATGATTATTTTAATTATAATGATTATGATTATGATTATTATAATTATTGTTATGATTATTATTATGTTGCTTGATTTTAATTGTTATTGCTTGATCACGCTTTTTATGCATGTTTAAAGACAATTTGTACTTGTAATCACGCTTAATAAGATAATTAATAATCTTGTTTAGGGATAATACGATTATGATTCAAGTGATCGCCAACAATAGTTTTATTTGTGCATTGATATTCAACCAATATAGATAAACAGGTTTAGAGTAAACCTATTGATTGCATGTTAGTCAAAAAGCGCACATGAATACGATCAGAAAAAGTAGAGGCCTATTATTAGGGCAAATTCATTCTCTTTTAGGTTGGATTTGTTCCTTCATCCCCAAACTACCAATCATGCTTCCAGACCTATTGGAGTTGACGATCTCCTTGATTGTTAAGGGGTGTAACCTTCACCCTGTGGACAGTTTACAAGTTCCTAAAACTTGTTGGCGACTCTATTGCTCTATCTTCTTTCCCTTTGGACGCCACCGTACTTTAGTGTATGATCACAGTGGGGTTCAAGCTAGGGATAATGCTTGAAATATTCCCCATAGTTTTTAGGCGACTCCACTAGGGAGGATTTTATTTTAATTCCTGAAACTTATTTCGGCAATGATTTAGAATGAGTGGATGAGACTCAAAAAGTTCTAAGTATTTCATGTGCGTAATTTTGATTAACATTATTTTCATATGCATAAAAAAAATCTCATTTGAAAGACCATCCGTAATGAGTTAAAACATAGGATTTTTACACGTAGGAAATTTGAGGAATATCTTTCACAACGAGTATCGAAAAAATGCTGCGCGAAACTGGAAAATTTTATCGAGAAAAGAAAGCTATTGAGGCATGTAGGAACTAGCGTCAGCGAATAAAGGCTAGCGCCAACTTTTGACGTTAGCGCCAGGCGGCAGCTTCTGTCGCCAGGCGCTAAAGCCAAAAAGTGGCGCTGGACTCTGGTTGCTGGCGCCAAGTTCTTCCAATACCGAGCTAGAAATATGCGTTCTAATTTTGACCAGTTTTTAGCACTGTTTGCTCGATCCTACTTCCTGATTGAGTTTTTCTCACTTTTTTGAAACCCATATGCGTTCTACATATGGACATAACCCTCTGGGAATTCATGCTCCATCTACCTGATTGAACGCTCTGAGCAACAAAGGGTACATCCGAGAATGTTGAATTCACCAAACTATGGAAGCGAGTTTTTCTAAACTCGCGGTGTCCCATCCACTCGCGCCAACCCTTCACGATTAGGCTTCCGCGCAGTGCATCCGGACAATTAACCATGGACCCTCTATTGACTAACCCATATCCCAAACTTTAGAGAACTAGAGCCATGGTTAGGTTGCAAACTCATTGCATCATGTTGTGCTTACTTAACTAATTGTGCATTATTGGGTGTGCATACTCTATGTGTTTTTTCCTAACCGTTTGTTTGACTTGTGCTAAGATTAAATAAATTGATTTATGACTAAAAGAACTTTGCCTAATTGATTAAGTAATTAATTAATGTGAGTAAATAAAGTTTAATATTTAATCAGAGTTGACTTAGTACGACTTTAGGCATACCCTGTAGAGTAATAATACCTAAAATAGTTTCAGATCGACGCTCCAGCAATGGCGCCAAAATTTGAACTGAAGCGCCACTCTGTGGAGTGTAGCGCCCAGCGACAGTCTTGTCGTCTGGCCCTACACTACAAAGAGAGGCGCCAGTCCTGTCGTTTTGACGACAGTTCGGTTTATCGCTCGAGTCATCACTTTATGTCTAATTGAGAAGTTTTCCAGTCGATTCGGTTAATTGTTATAGGTAATTATACCTTGTTAAATCATTAATCGAGTCTAAGCACTAAGTCCCATGGTCTTACACAAGAGTCAAAGCATGTCACTTACACTCACTATATAAAGCACACACTAATATACACTTTGACAATGTCTAAGGGAGTCTTGTATGCGCGTTTTTTCCGTCATTTTTTATGGGGAGTAAGTCGGATATTAATCCTCCAAATAAATTAACTTGATTCAACTCTATACTTAACTCCCAAAAATATATACCTTATTTTTGCCAAAAATATGCACCTATTTTTTATTTTTCTCTTTCAAACAGTAAAGTCAAGATCAATTTGAGTTAAATAATTAAAACAAAAATGGTTTAATTTACAGCGCATGGTTAAAAAAGGAAAGGCGTTTAATCAAAGACAATCTTTTTATCCAACTCTAACTTTTTGACAAACCCATCGCTCGTAAGAAGAAAGCTAAGACAATAATGGCAACTCAAGAGGAAGTCAATGAGCTCAGAAACCAACTTATTACTATCACTAAGGCGTTAAAGGTTCTAACCCTCAAGATTGATGATCATGTGAAACAACAACAGATGGACCTCATGCAAGAGAGTCTGAGCAAACCGTCTAGTGACTAAAAGTTTCAAGGGATTAGCTCACAAGGGGTCTCGGTGGACAAGGATCTTCTTCCGCAGAAGTTCAATGCCAACGACATCCCGAAATTCAAAGCAACTGATAACCCTTACTTTCATTTAAGAGCCTTCGAAACAATAATGAGTATTTAGGGTATTGTAGACACCCAAATGTGTCTCCCCAAAAACCAAACCCAGTGATGAGTACCTTTCACGCCGAATCATAATCGAATGAAGCGAAAGTGTGGAAAGTCTAGTGTTACGGATAGTTTTTAATTTCTTTTCTCCTCTCTGTTTTTGAAAACTTATTTTAATAAAATAGCCAATCTAGTATGGTTGGTCCATGATATGGGTCCAATATTAGTGTAGTTGGATGGGGCTTAAAAAGAGCTTTCCAATGATATATTATAAGCTCAATTCCGATGAATATTGAGGATCTTATGGCCAAAATACTGAACTGGGCCCAGTTTGAGCCTTATATGCGGCCCAATGATCTAGGGGAGGGCCTAATATGATTTATCATTCCTAATGCATTTAGGAATGGTTTTAGTCTTCTAGATTCTTCTAGAAGGTTCTTTTCATTCCTAATTCAATTAGCATTGATAAATTGACTTTTGTTGACTTTTCAGAGTTTTAATTAAGATCAAAGAGCATTTTTGAGGAAAATATACGATTTTATCCTCGTGTACGGCAAAACTTATCTGATTTTCGAAAACGCGTTAAAAACAGGTCTGGTGCCTGACTCCAGGAATTGGCGCCTGGAGCTAGGCCTGGCGCCTGGCGCCAGCCATTGGCGCGTGGAGCTAATGTTGGCGCCTAGCGCTAGTTAGCCAGCGTTGGCGCCAGCTCTGTTTCAGTTGCGCCAGGACTCTGTTCTGTTAATTTATCTTTTTAGCTGATTTTCTCTATAAATAACGTATTAAAAACTCCGTTTTCATTCACCTACAATCAGTTTTCAATTCTCTCTCATTCTCTTCAATTCTTATTCTTTCATTCGCTAATTCTCATCAAGATTTCCTTAATTCATCTCTTTTTCTCTTTTCTAAACTTGCTTTTACATACAAAATTCCGCATTCACAAGATCAAGAAACATCTAGACATATTCGAAGTTGCTTTCGCCCTAAACGTGAAAGGTTTAATTTCTGAGGGTTTGGTCCCAAATCTCTCTTTCAATTATTTAATTTAATTGTTTGTTTATTATTTTCCTTGAAGTTACTAACGTGTGTATTTTGTTATCAGAAAGAGGTACGATGCATCAAAGTAAGTGCTTTAATGGTTTTATTGATGTTATGATATAGAGTACATGTTTACATTGTTATTATGATATTCCTAGTATCATGTCTAGGGTAAATTTAATATCAAATATGATTGTTATGATGCTTCCTATGTTCTTCCTAATACTTATGATTGTTAGTATCATGTTAGGGTTAAAGATTTGATTTTTATTGTTTAGTGACATGCTAGGATTTGTTATTAATCTTGTTAGTATCATGCCTAGGATCTTGCCATTTGTTATTATGCTTTAATATTAACATGAACATGATTATGAATATTATTATTGTTATTATAATGATTATTTTTATGATTTATGATTATAATTGTTATAATTGTTATGATGATTATTTTTATGATAGAAGATTATTATTTATTATGTTGCTTGATATTTATTGTTATTGCTTGATCACGCCTTTATGCATGTTTAAGGGAATTTTGTACTTGTAAACACGCTTAATAAGATAATTAATAATCTTGTTAGGGTTAATTGTGATTATAATTTCAAGTGATCGCCAATAATGGTTTATTTGTGCATTAATATTCAACAAACATAGATAAACAGGTTTAGGGTTAATCCTATTGATTGTATGTTAATTAAAAAGCGCACATTAATACGATCTGAATAAAGTAGAGGCCTATTATTAGGGCAGGTTCAATCTCTTTTAGGTTGGATTTGTACCTTCATCCCCGAACCCTTATTTGGTTCTAGACCTTATGGAGTTGACGATCTCTTGGATCGTTAAGGGGTGTAACCTTCACCCTTTGAACGGTTTACAAGTTCCTAAAAACTTTTTGGCGACTCTTTTGCTTTATCTTCTTCCTTTTAGGACGCCACCGTAATTTAGTGTTTGATCATAGTGGGGTTCAAGCTAGGGGATTAACGCTTGAAATTATTCCCTACAGGTATCGACAAGAAGGTGTTTCCATCTCTGTTCTCACTATCTCTCGAAACCGTTTGGCAACAATGGTTCTTTTCTCTTGAGAAAGAAAGAACCTCTACTTGGGAGTCCATAGTAAACGCTTTCATTGATAGATACATATGAAATATTCAAGTTGAGACCGACTATAGGGAACTTGAAATCCTCAAGCAGAAAGAGAATGAAGGTTTCACCTCTTTCTTTAATAAATAGATAGAAACCTCTGCTAAGATGATTGAGGTGCCAAGCAAAAAATAGTCTGTAAGGTTATTCATCACCAGTTGAAAAGAGGTCGGCTAATTGGAACCCCAATGCACAATGTAAGTATCACCAAGGTAGGGGCCATCTCACCGAAAACTGTTGGAAGCTTTAGGAAGCTATCCAAGACTTAATCGACAACAACAAGCTGTCGTTGCCCCCTGCCAGTAAGAAGCCAAGCATTGATAATGCACCTATTGCTCATGCCTTGGCTATCTCTAACGAAGAAAACGAGGTTGACCTCTCGTCTCTCATTAGACCTGTCGAAGAAATTTATGCCACAGAAAAAGAGGAGGAAACCTTTTTTGATGTCAAGGATAACCTTCCAGAACCAGCAAGTAAAGAAGATATACAATTGCTCACACTGTATATGATGGAGGTACCGCATTTACTACGTGAAGCTCTCAAGGCTATAAAGGAACCCTAAAAGAAGTATGACGAGGTTCCACTTCTAAAAGATAAACCTAAAAGAGAATTCACACCCATAGGAATGACATATGATGCTACTTTTGATCATCTCTATGATCAAGGATAAATCAATCCTATTGGTCCGACAGAGGATCCAACACCATAAAAGCGATCCCTAAGGTGGGATCCCAAATCCTACTGCAAGTACCATCAAGGAAACGGTCATACCACAAATGAATGCTATAGGTTTCAAAACCTCATCCAAGATCTTGTGGAAGCTAATAAGATCTCTTTACCTCTAGCTAGCAAGGGAACGACTTATGAGGCAAAGCATTTTTCCTTACAAGTCATTGAAAAACCCAAGAAGATTAATAGAATCTACACTCCAATTGGGATCCCATATGCAGAAATGTTCGAAATTCTCTCCGAGAGTGGCGAGATCAAACCTCACGAACCGAGACCATTCGAATCATTGAAAAGGACAGATAGGTATTACTATCAGTATCATCAATCAGGGGGTCACACTATAGAAAACTGTTTCAAATTCAAGGATTTGGTTCAGAAAATGATTGATGAAAAGAAACTAGTCCAAGTGAAACAAGAAGATGATGCAACCATCAATGGAGTTTGGGACAATGATGAAGAAGATGTCTATCTAAAAGACATAATAGGATCGCCACCTTCTGTATTGTACACCACAGATGACGTTAGGGATGAAGAAGACTCATCGGTAGATGTCCTCACAAAATCCAAGAGAATGCAACCTCCCGTTTCAACACAACCTATGCCGACCACACAACAAGTTCCCATACCTATCATTGAAGACAATGATATTTTTAAGCAGTTTAAGAAGACAAAAGTTGAGATGAATGTATGGAAACTCTTGGCACCATCTCGAGAACATAGGTTGGCTGTAATGAATGCCTTGGACAAAATTGGGATAGATTCTGACACTACCCCTGAGGGATTAGCCATCTTCCTCACAAGTGATCTTCCTAGTCCAATTAATTTGATCACCATTTCTGACAAGGATTTACCCCCCAGAAGGTGACAAACATTACAAGGCATTAAACCTCATAGTAGTTTGCAAGAGGATGGATGTTCCTATGACTCTTGTAGACAATGGATCGGCCATCAACGTCTGTCCACTTAGAACTGCGAGGATGCTAGTCATAAGGGACGAAGATTTAACTCCGTCTACACAAGGAATAAGGGCCTATGACAACACTCGTTGTCAAGCGCTTGGTAAAATTACCCTGAATGTGACGGCGGGAGCAATAGAACATGCTACTACTTTCCAAGTAGTAGACATTAAAGCTTCGTTCAATTTGCTGTAGGGACGCCCTTGGCTTCATAACCTAAAGGCCGTCCCTTCATCTCTCCACCAACAAGTAAAAGCTATAGTTGGGGGAATTCCTATCACCATCGATGCTTCGCCTATGAGGATCAAATCTATAGAGAATCCAATCATTATTGTGGAGCACGACGAGGATGATGAAGATTTATGGGGCTTTAACGAAGAAGTCTCCTTAATCCAGGAGGATGAAAGGACCCCTCTTTGCCATGACCCCCATTCCAACATGATTGTAAACGCCATGCTAAAGAAACAAGGACATTTTCCTGGGATGACCCTAGGAAAGAAGAAAGGAATGGACAAATCGTTGGAGTCACCTGGCCTCCCTAAATTAGACACTTTCGGACTTGGTTTTGAACCGACTCGGAAAGATCTCAAGCGAGCCCAAGAAAAGTCAAAGGCACGTAGGGACGCTCGCATTCAAAAGAAAGCAATCCCAATGGATCAGTACCCTTATACACTTAATGGTCAATTTATAAAAGAAGGAGAGGACTATCCATGCCATGAATTTCCCGAGCCATTTGTTGTAAACGGTATAAGACAACCGGGATTCGAGATTTTCTTGGATTGCTACTTCACTGATGAAATCTCAACTTCTGTCCACAAGGAGAAAGCACCCCCATGCTTTGACTTTAACTTCATGGGATTACTATTTGGGCGAGAAAATAATGAGCCAACTTACAGAGAAGATAGCTCCTCGCTCATTCAAACAGTCCTACAAAGCGAAAGCTTCGATCCCTCGAAGCTAATCACTCTAGCTGAAGGATCACTACAAGGGTGGCGCAAGACTATCAAAGTGACTACTCCAAGTGGAAGGAAGATATCCATCACGATAGGGAAAGGGCCGATGTTTGAAGAGTCGTCTGAGTCAGAGTCTGAGTCAGAGTCTTTCCCCCTATAGTCTTCCGAGTCCCTAGTAGTAGCACCGTCCCCTCCTATTTGTTTTCCTAGAATAGTTAGTGATCAAATCCCTGAGGACATATCACCCTATAATGTACTGATCTAAGAGTATAATAATATTTCTCCTTCTCCTTATTTCTTGTGTTCTTCTCTAACCCAAGATAACGAGCATTGCTTAACTAACAATGAAAAAGACAAAGAAATTATTAAAGCAATGGAAACACTCGAAAAGAAAACACCGGTAATTGAAGAAACTGAAACAGTTTATATCTTAAATGATTCAACCCATAAAAGAGAAGTTAAAATCGGATTAACAGTGAATAACAAGAAAGAACCGATTTAATTAACTTACTTAAAGAATTTATCGATGTATTCGCTTGGTCATACGAAGATACGCCAGGCATTAATAGAGAAATAGCTCAACACACTATACCACTAATTCCAGGAATGAAACCCGTAAAACAAAAGTTACGTCGAATGAAACCCGACGTAGCTCTTAAAATAAAAGAAGAAGTTAAAAAACAAATAACTGCAGGTTTCATCAAGGTATCCAAATACCCCGAATGGGTCGCCAACGTCGTCCCAATTCCGAAGAAAGACGTAAGGGTAAGAATGTGTGTCGACTATCGAGATCTAAATAAGGCAAGTCCAAAGGACGACTTCCCTTTGCAACACATCGATATTTTGGTAGATAACACGACAAATCACGCGCTTCTCTCATTCATGGATGGGTACGCATGTTACAACCTAATTCTCATGGCAGAAGAAGACATGGAGAAAACAACTTTTATAACACCATGGGGCACTTACTGCTACACGGTAATGCCATTCGGGTTGAAAAACGCGGGTGCTACTTACCAACGTGTAGCAACTGCCTTACTCCATGACATGATGCATAAAGAAGTCGAGGTATATGTAGACGACATGATTGTAAAATCAAAAGACCGTCCAGTCCATCAAATAGCCTTAAGGAAATTTTTCGGAAGGCTAAGAAAATATAATATGAGGTTAAATCCAGCTAAGTGCGCTTTTGGAGTCACCTCAGGCAAGTTGTTGGGATATGTCATAAGCTCTAGAGGAATAGAGGTAGACCCAACCAAGATCAAAGCAACCATGTCAATGCCACCGCCCAAGACTGAGAAACAGATTCAAGGATTTATTGGCTGGTTGCAATACATAAGTAGGTTCATATCAAAATTGACGACAATATGTGAACCAATCTTTTAAAAGCTCAAGAAGAATGTACCACTGATATGGGATGACGAGTGTCAAACAGCCTTTGAAAAGATCAAAGCCTATCTCGCAAATCCTCCCGTATTAGCACCAGCACTTCCCGGAATACCTCTTAGGTTATATTTGACGGTTACCAAAGAGACAATGGGAGCTATGCTAGCACAAGAAGTAGAAGTCAAAGAGAATGCAATCTACTATCTAAGCAAGAAGATGCTCGAATACGAAGCACGCTATACACCACTCGAGAAGTTGTGCCTCGCCTTGGTGTGGGCCACAACCAAGTTAAGACAATACATGCTAGTGCATACCGTCTTCGTAGTCTCCCGATTAGATCCACTCAAGTGTCTATTTGAGAAATCTACAATCAATGGACGCAAATCGAGATGGATAGTTAATCTAGCCTAGTTTGATGTAAGGTTCATGCCACAAAAAGCTATCAAAGGATCCGTGGTGTCAGACTTTCTAGCAGACTTCCCAATAGAAGACTCGACGCCAATACAAGACAATGAATTTCCAAACGAAGAACTAATGGTTACTGAAGACGATACTTGGACCTTATACTTCGACAGAGCCTCAAACCAAAAGGGATGTGGCGTTGGAGTATTACTAGTATCACCTAAAGAAGAGCATGTTCCAATCTCCATAAAGCTTGATTTCGACGTTACCAACAATGCTACAAAATATGAAGCATGCGTGGTAGGCCTTGAAATAGCTTTGGCATTAGGAGTAAAAAAGCTAAGGATATTCGGAGACTCTTCTATGATTATCAATCAAATATCTAAAAGGTGGAAAGTAAGGAGCGAAAGCCTAGCCCCTTACCAAACCTATCTGGAAACTCTCACCGATCAGTTAGAGAAGGTAGAATACACATATCTACCTAGAGAAGAAAACCAATTTGCCGATGCTTTGGCAAGACTAGCCTCAATGGTTAGGATTCCCACGGAAATCGAGCAAATGCCTCTAACCATAGAAAAAAGGCACAAACCGACATACATCCAGGCAATAGAAGACGACGAAGTAGTCCAAGGCGAAGAAGAAGAGGAAGAAGAACCATGGTACACGGATATACTCAATTATGTCACTAAAGGAGAAAACCCTCTTTATGCTGACAAGAGAGCAAAACGAGCATTAAGGCTTTTGACTTCCCAATATATACTCAGAGACAACGAGCTACATAAAAGGGTACCTAAGGGTCGAACTCTCTTATGCGTAGGAAAGAAGGATGCACAAAGAGCAATGAGGATAGTCCACGAAGGAATCTGTGGCACTCATATAAACGGTAAAATGTTAGTCCAAAAAATAATGCGAGAAGGATATTATTGGACTACAATGAATAGGGATTGCCATC
Source organism: Chenopodium album (assembly GCF_948465745.1). Taxonomy (NCBI): domain Eukaryota; kingdom Viridiplantae; phylum Streptophyta; class Magnoliopsida; order Caryophyllales; family Amaranthaceae; genus Chenopodium; species Chenopodium album. Next base: position 31,174,553 of record NC_137834.1, read on the forward strand.
AATATGTAAAAAGATGCCCTAAATGCCACATTTATGCCAATTTACAACATGTTCCTCCATCCTTGCTCTACACCTACACATCACCATGGCCATTCTCTACATGGGGAATCGACATCATAGGCAAAATCACTCCCCTAGGAACAGGAGGCCACGAATATATATTAGTAGCGATTAATTACTTCACAAAGTGGGTCGAAGCGCAATCATACGCTAAACTCACTGCAAAACATGTAGCACTCTTTATCGAAAGAAATATTATTTGTCGATACGGAGTCCCACATGAAATGATAAGTGACAATGAAGCACACTTTCAAGCCGAATGTGAAGAATTGCTACAAAAATACGGCATTCATCATCATCATTCTTCCCCTTATAGGCCTCAAGCAAATGGAGCAGTCGAGGCAGCTAATAAAAACCTAAAGACTATCATCGAGAAAATGACGGAAAATTATAAGGATTGGCCTTACAAACTTCACTTCACATTATGGGGTTACCGCACGTCAATTCGCAGATTAACAGGAAATACGCCATTTTCCTTGGTATATGGAATGGATGTCGTACAACCTGTCAAACTAGAAATACCATCTCTACGCATTGCGTTAGATAGTAAACTCGATGAAGTTGAATGGACTAGGGCAAGATATGAAGAATTAATTCTACTCGATGAAAAACGACTAGAAGCTCTACATCACACTCAGTGTTATAAAACTCGTATGGCTAGGCATTTTAATAAGAAGTTCAAGACGAGAAACATCAAAGTAGGAGACTTGGTGTTAGATCCAAGGGGAAAATTCAGACCTAATTGGTCTGGACCCTACATTGTCAAAACAATCCTGTCAGGAGGTGCAGCAAAACTAACTAATATGGATGGCAACGAGTTCTCAAACATGACAAATCTTGACCAACTTAAGAAGTACTACCCATAATTACTTGTGTAGGATACTCAAGAGAGCTACGTTTGGCCTTATTCCTTAAGAAAGGATACGTAGGCAACCCTTTACGGGTGCGGCCACCTTATTTTTTGACATTCTTGCGTCCCAGAGTTAATTAAAAATTCGACAGAAGATCGGCGAAATATCGACGTCGCAGAGTAAGCTCTGGCGCCAGCCAACAACCATCAGCGCCTGGCGCCAGACTTCCCTGGCAGGCGCCAATCGCAAATAAGCTGCGCCAATTCACAGACAAATTCTGGGTAAACTTTGGTGTTTTTCGGAAAATTTTCGACTTTCGTACTCGAAGAATTTTTGGAAAATTAATTTTTTTGGTTTTCATTGCTTTAATAAAATAAATTTAAAGTAAATAATTTAATTAAAAGCTGAAATTTCATTGATAAAATAAAATTACATTATTGATGAAATTTTAATAAAGCTAAAATAAATTAACTTTAAATAAAAAATATAAACTAAGTCGAATAATTTGAAATTAAGCAATGCTCCTAATCTTTCTTTTCTTTCCTAGCCCTTTTCCAATTTTTGTCTGCTTCCTCCTCTTCATCCATAACCTTAGCTAGTAGGCATCCTTTAGAGGACCTACATTCAATTTTAGAATAGATGGTCTCCTCTTCAGCTAGGACTCCATGCATCTTTTCTACCCAAGCTTTTTTCTATGTGGTGTCAGCTTTCCTTTTTCCTTTATCTTTGGTAGTACTTTTCTTCCTAGGCATTGCAGGTGTTTTAATTCAACTCTTGCACCTAAGCGTTCCTTGGCAGGAATCACCCTGTCACCTAGACGACTCTTCACATCAGTTTTACCCTGATCTTTCTTCGAATCCTTTGAGGGTTTTTTCAGCAACAACTTCTTCAAATCATTAGGCAAAGAAGGAGGAACCTTTTGGGTAATCACTTCCTAAAAAGGTCTAGCACTCCAGTAAGCATCAAATATGTCTACTTCCTGAGAGACAGGGTACTCATAGGGAGGACGAAGATCCCCGGAAGGAATATTCTGAAGCAAGCCGTATTGTCTTTTTACCCTGCAGGGATAATAATAAGTCATACGAGACAAACTTGGAAGACAGCAGAAAGGTTGCTTGTTGGCACCAACCATCCTTTCTATTTTCCACCATGGGACGACCCACTTGATAGCAAAATTGCGAGATTCGAAGATCTTTCTCCACCCATGGCGCCCAATTTTAGGGAAGCGTTTCTTCCTCCTCACGAAGCAATTGGGAGAGTACTTCTCAATATTGTACAGAGGGCTAATTAATTCTAGCCTTTCCATTAGCCATATCTGTAAAAAATTGCAATGCAAATAAATTATTATTACAATACAAAAATATGTTTTTTGATTTCTGTAATTAAAAATATTATTTTTCTACCTGTAATAAAATTGGAGAGCCGCGAAAAGGTGCTTTTGGGTTCCTTTTCAATTCATCACGACTAATCATAGTCTCTCGAACTATCAATGGCATTGGATTTCTTCCTGATTCAATTTGTTCTAGTACGGTGGTTATAATTGATTGACCTTCATTATTTTTACCACTACTAAGAAAAAATTAATTAAGCATGCAAAATAAGAAAGCCCTTCTTCTATAAATATGAAAAGATTCAGAAAGAGGCTTATCAAAATAATGGGGTGCAAATTCTTTCAAATTAACCATGTTGCCATCTACTATTTTTTATAAATCCCTTTCTTTTAAATTGAAGAAGCGCTCAAAATCCTTGTAATAATATGCATCAACTCTAGGGATTACTATGAGGTCTATCGCAAGGAAACCTAAAATAGCACCAAATTCTTCTGGCAAAGGGCTAATCTCATCATACCCTATTCTAAAGCAATGAGTATCAACATTCCAAAATTCTAGAGCGGTATGAATTCTTTTATGCCATAAATTCCCCCCAAGTGAAACAAATCTAATTCTTTTCTGTCTCTAGCATTAAGAGATCGACACCATTCATGGGTGTATTGGGTGAAAGTTTTGGTGACTAGAGACATGATATTATTTTTCTAAGTTCAAGAATTATTTTTTTCGCTGGCATTATGAAAGATTCGGCTGAGGCAGAGGGCTATTTATGCACGATTTACGAGCAGTTTTAATCAGGATGAAATACGGAAACAGCGCCAATTGGCGTCAGACTCCGCAATTGGCGCCAGACGCCAAGTCTTGGCGCCACACGCCAAGTGTAATGCCTGGCGCTACACCCAATTGCGTGGCGCCGACTGGCGCCTAAATGCCACGTCATCCGCGCTTTCTTAAATTGCGTTTTTACCTTAATCCGAGTCGACTAATGACTTTACGGCCCCGATTATCTTTTCTAAACTTCGTTTAATTAATATAGCTAATATGTTATTATTATCTTATTCTTTTTGGATTTTATTTAGATTAATTTCCAAAATTTGTTATACACAAAAGCTTTTATTTGATTTTTCCTTTTTTCATTTTTCTTTTTTTGGGGAAGAGAGTCGGATACCCTCCATCAATAATAAAAATGACGGAATTTTTGCGCAAAATTGTTTGTCACACTTTTGTTGCACACACAAACATGCACATAATAATAGCAAACATAAATAAACTCATAATAAGTATGTAAATACAAAATATGTCTTAAAATGAGTTTAACTAAAAGGCAAAGTTCTATACAAAGTCAAATAATAAAAAGCACATGTACAAATCACTTCGCGCAAGAGCTAACAAAGAAATAAGTCAGTAAAATGCATAATATAGGTGGACAAAATTTGCAAATAAATGAGCTTACTCGAGTCTGGTGGCGAGATATCGACCGCTCTATGAAGCGCGACCGAGGAAATCATCTCCCTTATTGGCCTATATGTCCCTTGGTAGTGGATAGACATACGAGGTGGCACGAACTCAGCAGTACCGTCCTGATAAAGCAAAACCAAGTCTGTGAAGCATTACTTGGGGGCTACTTAAAGATAAGAGCCGAAAAGGCGTACCGTCACATTCTCAACCAGTACAGGAACTTGAGCTAGGAGCTAACAACGGCAGTAGCTCCTCTACACAGCATCGACCAGGGATCGTGCAAGATCACCAAAAGGGACTAGTTCTCTCTACATGATCAAACAATCTCGCAGCACCAAAACACTCAACCACTCGCTGGGGTTGTTCTATATTCTTGCAACATGTTTTCGGGTTCCTTGGTACGCCAGTTAGCCCCTCTAAGCAATTTGACATGATTTTTAGTAATCGGCTTGATTGCATAAAGTGATCGACCTGATGAAAGATCGTCTCACTTAGCTTAAAGCGCCTAAGCATTGGCTCATTGACAAAAGGCACCGACATACTGGTTCATTCGCAAAAGGCACCGATATAGTGGTTCATACGCAAAAGGCACTAGCATAAAGGTTCATTCGCAAAAGGGCACCGACGTACAGGTTAAAAGCAACGAAAGCGCTGACGTACAGGCAAAGCGAGAGCAAAGTTCAAGAGAGCTTTTAAAGATCGACAAGCGGAGATCTTCGGTAATTTCCTTTGGAAAATTATTGCATCAAATGAGGATGGCTTCAAGCAAGGATATCTTCGACGACATTCCCTAGCTTGCGGAAAGTTGTCACAAACAACTGAAGGTAATTTCAGGCGAAGTTGTCTTCGATCGTGTTCCCTTAGACGTGGAAGATGGTCATAATGCGGAAGGAGATTGTTTCGAGAGAAATAATCTTCGATAGTATTTCCTTGGACGTGGAATATTATCAATGCGGATGAGGATTGTTTCAAGAGAAGAAATCTTTGATAGTATTCCCATGGATGTGGAATATTATCAATGCGGATGAGGATTATTTCAAGAGAAATAATCTTCGATAGTATTCCCTTGGACGTGGAATATTATCAATGCGGAGAGGATAGTTTCAGGCGAAGCAATCTTCTATATTGGAATCAGTTACGGGCGTAGCGGTTTTCAAGCGGGATGACATTCTCTAGCTTGTAGGAGGTCATCAAAACAACAGTGAAGCGGCAATAATCGGTTACTTTTAGAGACGTGTGCTCGACTGTGCAAGATACGCATTTCTTAAATCTTTTATCTGTTTAACTAATGCTAGTTTGCAGGTATCGGCGTTACAAGAGTGATTTAGGATCGCAGAACGTTCTGAATCATTCTCCGTCCTTATCGATACTTTGACTTTCGTTTTCGAAACTCGCGTTTCTATAAACTCAATCAAAGTGGGGGCTTCTGTAGACACCCAAATGTGTCTCCCCAAAAACCAAACCCAGTGATGAGTACCTTTCACGCCGAATCATATTCGAATGAAGCGAAAGTGTGGAAAGTATATTGTTGCGGATAGTTTTTAATCTCTTTTCTCTTCTCTCTGTTTTTGAAAACTTATTTTAATAAAACAGCAATTCAGTTTGGTTGGTCCATGATATGGGTCCAATAGTAGTGTAGTTAGATGGGACTTGACAAGAGCTTTCCAACGATATATTATTAGCCCAATTCCGATAAATATTGAGGAAGTTATGGCCAATTTACTAAACTGGGCCCAGTTTGAGCCTTATATGCGGCCCAATGATCTAGGGGAGGGCCTAATATGATTTATCATTCCTAATGCAATTGTGAATGGTTTTAGTCTTCTAGATTCTTCTAGAAGGTTCTTTTCATTTCTAATTCAATTAGCATTGATAAATTGACTTTTGTTGACTTTTCAGAGTTTTAATTAAGATCAAAGAGCATTTTTTAGGAAAATATACGATTTTATCCTCCTGTACGGCAAAACTTATCTGATTTTCGAAAACGCGTCAAAAACAGGCCTAACGCCTGACTCCAGGCATTGGCGCCTGGCGCTAATGTTGGCGCCTGGCGCCAGTTAGCCAGCGTTGGCGCCAGCTCTGTTTCAGTTGCGCCAGGACTCTGTTATGTTAATTTATCTTTTTGGCTGATTTTCTCTATAAATAACGTATTAAAAACTCCGTTTTCATTCACCTACAATCAGTTTTCAATTCTCTATCATTCTCTTCAATTCTTATTCTTTCATTCGCTAATTCTCATCAAGATTTCCTTAATTCATCTCTTTTTCTCTTTTCTAAACTTGCTTTTACATACAAAATTCCGCATTCACAAGATCTAGAAACATCTAGCCATATTCGAAGTTGCCTTCGCCCTAGACGTGAAAGGTTTAATTTCTGAGGGTTTGGTCCCAAATCTCTCTTTCAATTATTTAATTTGATTGTTTGTTTATTATTTTCCTTGAAGTTACTAACGTGTGTATTCTGTTATTAGAAAGAGTTATGAAGCATCAAAGTAAGTGCTTTCATGGTTTTATTGATGTTATGATATAGAGTTCATGTTTACATTGTTATTATCATATTCCTAGTATCATGTCTAGGGTAAATTTAATATCAAATATGATTGTTATGATGCTTCCTATGTTCTTCCTGATACTTATGATTGTTAGTACCATGTTAGGGTTAAAGATTTGATTTTTATTGCTTAGTGACATTCTAGGATTTGTTATTAATCTTGTTAGTATCATGCTATTTTTATTACGCTTTAATATTAACATGAACATGATTATGAATATTATTATTGTTATTATAATGATTATTTTTATGATTTATGATTATAATTGTTATAATTGTTAAGATGATTATTTTTATGATTGATGATTATTATTTATTATGTTGCTTGATATTTATTGTTATTGCTTGATCACGCCTTTATGCATGTTTAAGGGAATTTTGTACTTGTAAACACGCTTAATAAGATAATTAATAATCTTGTTAGGGTTAATTGTGATTATAATTTCAAGTGATCGCCAATAATGGTTTATTTGTGCATTAATATTCAACCAACATAGATAAACAGGTTTAGGGTTAATCCTATTGATTGTATGTTAATTAAAAAGCGCACATGAATACGATCTGAATAAAGTAGAGGCCTATTATTAGGGCAGGTTCAATCTCTTTTAGGTTGGATTTGTACCTTCATCCCCGAACCCTTATTTGGTTCTAGACCTTATGGAGTTGACGATCTCTTGGATCGTTAAGGGGTGTAACCTTTACCCTGCGAACGGTTTACAAGTTCCTAAAAACTTGTTCGCGACTCTTTTGCTCTATCTTCTTCCTTTTAGGACGCCACCGTACTTTAGTGTATGATCATAGTGGGGTTCAAGCTAGGGGATTAACTCTTGAAATTATTCCCTACAGGTATCGACAAGAAGGTGTTTCCATCTCTATTCTCACTATCTCTCGAAACCGTTTGGCAACAATGGTTCTTTTCTCTTGAGAAAGAAAGAACCTCTACTTGGGAGTCCATAGTAAACGCTTTTATTGATAGATACATATGAAATATTCAAGTTGAGACCGACTATAGGGAACTTGAAATCCTCAAGCAGAAAGAGAATGAAGGTTTCACCTCTATGTTTAATAAATGGAGAGAAACCTCTGCTAAGATGATTGAGGTGCCAAGCAAAAAAGAGTCTTTAAGGTTATTTATCAAAAACCTTCAAGAGAAGTACTCCAAGCATCTCAAATACCAGAATAATCTCCATACCTTCAAGGCCGTCTACGACATTGGAATTAATATTGAAGATGACCTAGCTAAGTTGAAAGCTGCTATTAATAACTCGAACAGTGGCTGAATAGGCAAGAAGAACGACAATCCTTCTTCTTCCAAAACCACCCACTCAAACAATGTTGGAACTTTTAACTTAAGTGAAATCCTTGCTATGAATAATCAAGGACCAAAGAAACCATTTAGGAGGAACTTTACTCCTATTAGCATGAGTTATGACACCGCATTTGACCGATTAAATGTAAAAGGTCTTATAACTCCTATTGGACCGTTTGGGGACCCAACAGTCGAGAAGAAGACGGCTAACTGGAACTCCAATGCACATTGCAAGTATCACCAAGGCAGGGGCCATCTTTATGAGAACTGTTGGAAACTTAAGGAAGCTATCCAAGACTTAATCGACAATAACAAACTACCATTGCCTCCTGCCAGTAAGAAGCCAAGTATTTATAATGCACCTCTTGCTCACTCCTTGGCCATCTCTGATGAGGAAAACGAGGTTGATCCCTCATCTCTCATCAAACATGTCGAAGAAATCCATGCTATCGAAGAAGAGGAGGAGATCTTTTTCGATGCCGTGGATAACCTTCCTACGTGAAAGTAAAGAGGACATACAATTGCTTACACTATCCATGATGGAAGGATCAAACTTGCTACGTGAAGCCCTCAAAGTTGTGAAGGAACTTAAGAAGAAGTATGACGAGGTTCCACCCTCGAAAAATAAACCTAGGAAAGAGTTCACACCCAAGGGAATGACCTACGATGCGAAACACTTTCCTTTGCAAGTAATCGATAAACCCAAGAAGAGTAATAGACTTTACACTCCAATTGGGATTCCATACGCATAAATGTTCAAAATGCTCTCCGAGAGTGGCGAGGTCAAACCTCGCGAATCGAGACCATTTGAATCGTTAAAAAGGACAGATAGATTTTATTGTTAATATCATCAATCAGGTGGTCACACTATTGAAAATTGTTTTAAATTCAAGGATTTAATTCATAAATTGATTGATGCATGATATAAGGGTAGTCCAAGTGCCACAAGAAGAAGACGTAAATATTAATGGAGTTTTGGACAGCGATGAAGAAGACTTTTACTTGAAAGACATGGTAGGACCTCCACCTTCGGTGTCATATGCTATGGATGACTTTTGGGTTGAAGAAGATTCATCAATAGACGTCCTCACAATATCCGGGAGAATGCAACCTCCTATTTCGACACAACCCATGCCAACCACACAGCAAGTTCCCATACCTATCATATAAGATAATGACATTGTCAAACAGTTCAAGTAAACCAAAGTTGAAATGAACGTATGGAAGCTTCTGGCAACGTCTCGAGAACATAGGTTGGTTGTAATGAATGCCTAAGATAAGATAGGGATAGATTTTGACACCACTCCTGAGGGGTTGGCTAATTTCCTCACGAGTGATCTCCCTAGTCCTATCAACTTGATCACCTTTTCCGACAAGGATTTACCTCTAGAAGGTGACAAACACTATAAGGCATTAAACCTCACAGTAGTTTTCAAGAGAATGAACGTCCCTATGACTCTTGTAGACAATGGATCAGCCATTAATGTCTGTCCACTTAGAACTGCAAGAATGCTAGGCATAAGGGATAAAGACCTAACCCCGTCAACGCAAGGAATAAGAGCCTATGACAACACTCGTCGTCAAGCTCTTGGTAAAAATAATGTGAATGTAACGGCGGGAGCGATAGAACACGCTACTACGTTCCAAGTAGTAGATATTAAAGCTTCGTTCAATCTATTATTGGGATGCCCTTGGCTTCATGACCTAAAGGCCGTCCCCTCATCTCTCCACCAACAGGTAAAGGTTATAGTTGGAGGTATTCCCATTACAATCGATGCTTCACCCATAAGAATTAAAGTTATAGAGAATCCATTAATTAATGTGGAGCACGATGAAGACGATGAAGATTTGTGGGGCTTTAATGAAGAGGCCTCCTTAATTGAGGAGGATGAAAGGACCCATCTCTGCTACGACCCCCACTCCAATATGATCGTGAACGCTATTATGAAGAAGCAAGGACATTTTCCTGGGATGACCCTAAGAAAAAAGAAAGGAATAGCAAAACTGCTGGAATCACCTGGCCTCCCTAAATTAGACACTTTCGAACTTGGTTTCGAACTGACTCGAAAAGATCTCAAGCGAGCCCAGGAAAAGTCAAAGGCACGTAGGGACGCTCGCATCCGAAAGAAAGCAATCCCAATGGATCAGTATCCACTTACCCTTAATGTAAAATTCATAAAAGAAGGAGAAGACTAACCATGCTATGAATTTCCCAAACCATTTGTCGTAAATGGCATAAGGCAAGCGGGATTCGAAATTTTTTTAGATTGCTACTTCATAGATGAAATCCCAACTCCTGTCAGCAAGGAGAAAGCACCCCCATGCTTTGACTTTAATGTCATGGGATTACTATTTGGGAGAGAAATAGATGAGCCAACATACAAAGAGGATAACTCCTCGCTCATCAAAATAGTCCTACAAAGCGAAAGCTTTGATCCCTCAAAGCTCATCACTCCAGCGGAAGGATCACTACAAGGGTGGCGCAAGACCGTCAAGGTGACTACTCCAAGCGGAAGGAAAATCTCCATCACAACGGGGCAAGGACCGATGTTTTAAGAGTCGTCTGAGTCAGAGTCAGAGTCAGAGTCTCTCCCTATAGAGTCATATAAGTCTTTAGTTGTAGCACCCCCTCCTTCTTTCTCTTCCTCTAGGATAGTTAGTGATTCAGTCCCTGAGGACATATCCCTCTTTGATGTAGTGATCTCAGAATTTAATATTATGTCTTCTTCTCCTTACTCCTTATGTTCTTCTTTAACCCAAGATGATGAGCATTGCTTAACTAACAATGAAAATGACAAAGAACTTATTAAAGAAATGGAAACACTTGAAAAGAAAACACCAATAATTGAGGAAACTGAGATGGTTGATATCTCAAATGACTCAACCAATAAAAGAGAAGTTAAAATCAGATTAACACTTAATGAACAAGAAAGAACCAATTTAATTAACATACTTAAAGAATTTATTCGCTTGATCATATGAAGATATGCCAGACATTAATAGAGAAATAGCTCAACACACCATACCACTCATTCCAGGAATGAAACCTGTAAAACATAAGTTACGTCGAATGAAACCCGACGTAGCTCTTAAAATAAAATAGGAAGTTCAAAAACAAATAACGCAGGTTTTATCAAGGTATCTAAATACCCCGAATGGGTCGCCAACGTCGTCCCAGTTCCGAAAAAGGATGGAAGGGTATGAATGTGTGTCAACTATCGAGATCTAAATAAGGCAAGTCCAAAGGACGACTTCCCTTTACCACACATCAATATTCTGGTAGATAACACAGCAAATCATGCACTTCTCTCGTTCATGGATGGATACGAGGGCTTTAATCAGATTCTCATGGCGGAAGAAGACATGGAGAAGACAACATTCATTACACCATGGGGTACTTACTGCTACACGGTAATGCCATTCGGGTTAAAAAACGCGGGTGCTACTTACCAACGAGCAGCGACTGACATGCTCCATGACATGATGCATAAAGAAGTTGAAGTATACGTGGACGATATGATTGTAAAATCAAAAGACCGCCCAGGCCATCAAATAGCCTTGAGAAAATTCTTCGAAAGGCTAAGAAAATACAACATGAGGCTAAATCCATCTAAGTGTGCTTTTGGAGTCACCTCAGGCAAACTTTTTAGTTATGTCATAAGCTCTAGAGGAATAGAGATAGACCTAACCAAGATCAAGGCAATCATGTCAACGCCACCGCCTAAACCCGAGAAGCAAATTCAAGGATTTATTGGCTGGTTGCAATACATAAGCAGGTTCATATCAAAATTGACAACAATACGTGAACCAATTTTCAAGAAGCTTAAAAAGAATGTACCAGTGATATGGGATGACAAGTGTCAAAAAGCCTTTGAAAAGATCAAAACCTATCTCTCTAATCCTCCCGTATTAGCACCAGCACTCCCGGGAATACCTCTTAGATTGTACTTAACAGTCACCAAAGAGACAATGGGAGCCATGCTAGCACAAGAAGTAGAAGGTAAAGAAAATGTGATCTACTATCTAAGAAAAAAGATGCTCGAGTATGAAGCACGCTATACACCACTTTAGAAATTGTGCCTTGCATTGGTGTGGGCCACAACCAAGTTAAGACATTACATGCTCGTGCATACAGTCTTCGTAGTTTCCCGATTAGATCCACTCAAGTATTTATTCGAGAAATCTACACTTAATGGGCGCATATCAAGATGGATAGTCAACTTAGCCCAGTTCGATGTAAGGTTCATGCCACAAAAAGCTATCAAAGAATATGCGGTTTCGGATTTTCTAGTAGACTTTCCAATAGAAGAATCGACGCCAATACACGACAACGAATTTCCAGAAGAAGATTTGATGGTCACAGAAGACGATACTTGGAACTTGTACTTCGATGGAGCCTCAAACCAAAAGGGATGTGGCGTTGGAGTATTACTAGTATCACCTAAAGAAGAGCATGTTCCAATCTCCATAAAGCTTGATTTCGACGTTACCAACAACGCTGCTGAATACGAAGCATGCGTGGTAGGCCTTGAAACAGCTTTGGCATTGGGAGTGAAAAAGTTACGGATATTCGGAGACTCATCATTAATCATCAATCAAATCTCCAAAAGATGGAAAGTAAGGAGCGAAAGCCTAACCCTTTACCAAACTTATCTGGAAACCCTGACTAATCAATTAGAGATGGTAGAATACACATATCTACCTAGAGAAGAAAATCAATTTGCTGATGCCTTGGCAAGACTAGCCTCAATGGTTAGGATTCCTACAGAAATCGAGCAAATGCCTCTAACTATAGAAAAACGGCACAAACCGGCCTATATTCAAGCTATAGAAGATGATGAAGTAATCCAGGATGAAGAAGAAGAAGAAGAAGAACCATGGTATACGGATATACTCAACTATGTCACCAAAGGAGAATACCCTCCCAATGCTGACAAAAGATCAAAACGAGCATTAAGACTCTTGGCTTCGCAATACGTACTCATAGACAACGAGCTATACAAAAGGGTACCTAAGAGTCGATCTCTCTTATGTGTAGGAAAAAAGGATGCCCAAAGAGCAATGAGGATAGTCCACGAAGGAATTTGTGGAACTCACGTAAATGGCAAAATGTTAGTCCAAAAGATAATGCGAGAAGGATACTATTGGACTACAATGAATAAGGATTGCCATTAATACGTAAAAAGATGCCCTAAGTGCCTTATCTACAATAATTTACAACATGTTCCTCCATCTTTGCTCTACATCTACACGTCGCCATGGCCATTCTCTACATGGGGAATTGACATCATCAGCAAAATCACTCCCCCAGGAACAAGAGGTCACGAATATATCTTAGTGGCAATTGATTACTTCACAAAGTGGGTCGAAGCACAATCATACGCCAAACTCACTGCAAAACATGTAGCGCTCTTTATCGAAAGAAACATTATTTGTCGATATGGAGTCCCACATGAAATGATAAGTGACAACGGAATTCACTTTCAAGCCGAGTGTGAAGAATTGCTACAAAAATATGGTATTCAACATCATTATTCTTCTCCTTATAGATCTCAGGAAAATGGAGCAGTCGAAGCAGCTAATAAAAATTTAAAGACTATCATCGAGAAGATGACGGAAAATTAAAAGGATTGGCCTGACAAACTTCACTTCGCATTGTGGGGTTATCGCACGTCAATTCGCACATCAACAGGAAATACGCTATTTTCCTTGGTTTATGGAATGGATGTCGTACAACCTATCGAGCTAGAGATTCCTTCTCTATGCATCGCATTAGAAAGAAAACTCGATGAAGTTGAATGGACTAGGGCAAGATATGATGAGCTAATTTTACTTGATGAAAAACGATTAGAAGCTCTACATCACGCTCAATGTTACCAAACTCGTATGGCTAGGCCTTTTAATAAGAAGGTCAAGACAAGAAACATTAAAGTAGGAGATTTGGTGTTAAAAGCATTAAGGAAAAATGTTTTAGATCCAAGGGGAAAATTCAGACCTAATTGGTTTGAGCCCTACTTAAAAAATTAACTGATATGGATGGCAATGAGTTCTCGAACATGACAAATCTTGACCAACTTAAAAAATACTAACCATAATCACTTGAGTAGGACACTCAAGAGAGCTACGTTTGGCCTGATTCCTTAAGAAAGGATACGTAGGCAACCAATTACGGGTGCGGCCACTTTATTTTTTTTCAAACCTCGCATCCTAGACTTAATAAAAAATTCAACAGAAGATCGACGAAACATCGGCGTCACAGAAAAAATTCTGGCGCCAGCCGATGAGCCTTAGCGCCAGACGACAGACTCTGTCGCCTGACGCCCGACTGCCGCAGCTGGCACCAGTCGCAAAATCGCGGCGCCAATTTTCAGTACAGTATCTGGAAATACTTCGGTGTTTTTGGGAAAATTTTCGACTTCCGTACTCGAAAAAAATTTTCTGGAGAATTAAATTTTCGATTTTCATTGCTTTAATAAATTAAATTTAAAGGAGATAATTTAATTAAAAAGCTCGAATTTCATAAATTACATTATTAATGGAATTTAAATAAAGCCTAAATCAATTAACTTTGAATTTAAAACTAAGTCTAATAATTGAAAGTTTAGCAATGCTTTTAATCTTTTTTCTCTTTCTTTGCCCTCTTCCAATTCTTATCTGCGTCTTCCTCCTCATCCATAACTTTAGCTAGTAGGCATCCTTTAGAGGACCTACATTCAATCTGGGAGTAAATAGTTTCTCCTTTAGCCAGGACCCCATGTTCCTTTTTCCTTTATCCTTCACAGAGCTTTTCTTCTTAGGCATTGTAGGTGTTTTGAACACAACTCTTTCACCCAAGCTTTCCTTAACAGGAATCACTTTGTCACCTAGACAACTCTTCACATCAAATTTACTTTGATTTTTCCTCATGTCCTTTGAAGGTTTCTTCAGAAGCCACCTTTTCACATCATTAGGCAAGGAAGGAGGAACCTTTTGGGTAATAACTTCCCATAAAGGTCTAGCGCTCCAATAAGTATCAAATTTGTCACCATAAATACCCCCCAGGTGAAACACATCTAACTCTTTTCTCTCCTTTGCATTAAGAGACCGACACCTTTCATGAGTGAAGTTGGTAAAACTTTTACAGACTAGAGACATGATTTTTATTTTTTTAAAGAGCTAAGAATATATTTAATCTGCTGAAATTATGAAGAAAATCGGCTGGGCAGGGGGCTATTTATACACAAAATCGGCGGAGTTTCAATCCGGGAAGGATTCAGAGCCAGCGCTCATTAACACCAGACGCCAAACATTGGCGCCTGACGCCAAAGCCTGGCGCCAAACGCTAAGCGTAACGCCTGGCGCTACACCAAAATGTGTGGCGCCAGGTGGCGCTAACGTGTCTTATTGTACGAGCTTTCCAAAAAAAACCGCGTTTTTGGCCTGATTCGAGTTTGACCAATGACTTTACGGTTTTTTATTCCTTTTTATACCTTTCATTTATTTCTTCCTCTTAATTAATACAACTATATATTAATTATATTATTTTTCGGATTTTATTTTGACTTCACTTCCATGTTTTTATAAATCCAATATTTTTTTACTTTTACTTTTTTCAATTTTCTTTTTTGGGGAGAGAGTCGGATACCATCAATCAATAATAAAAATGACGGAATTTTTACGCAAAATTAATTTTCACAATTCTTTGCACACACAAACATGCACATTAAAAAATGAAAAAAATAATATATATTAAATAAATACTGAATAAACTCATAAATAATATGTATATACAAGCATGTCTAAATAATGAGTCTAAACAAAGGCAAAGTTCTATACAAAGTCAAAATAAAATGAAAAGCACAGAAACAAACTACGGCGCCGAGGGACGTACACCCATCATCTCATAAAACTGCACCGTACGAGGAGTAACCTCTCCACTAGCTCCGGCTCCGGCTCCAGCTCCATCTCCATCTCCAGCTCCGGTCTCCTCGGGAGGTGGATAACTCAGCACAGGACCCGTCCACCCAAGATCAACCTAAGGCTGAGGCTGTGGAGGCTACTGCGATGACGAGCCAACCTCGTACATCCCACCACCTCTAAGAGCCGAGGTAGCCTCTCCCTGGCCTACCGGCGCAGCATGTGCACCCTCGGATGAAGAGCCTGAGCCCTCTATCGCCTCGGTACGGGCAGCCTCAAAATAATCGCCTCGACCGCAAAAATCAGTGCGGCGACGTCTCGAGCTAGACCTCCCCGACTCCCTCTGCACCTCAGGTCTCGTACGGGTACGAGAAGGAATGGACCGACCCTACAAAAGGAACTAAAATCAGAAACACGCAAAATAGAAGCAGTAATGCAAAAACTTAAACAGGAAAACTACCTCCTGAATGGCGTCGTCTTGACGACATGTAGCCACGTTCCTCATCCGAACGAGCTGGATCCGGAAGGCATCTATGCACCGTGCCATCGCTGTAACCACCTCGCGCGAGAACAGTTAAGAAAATAAAGTCAGTAAACATGCATTACCCATATATGGAAAAAAGTTGCAAATAACTAAGCTTACTCGAGTCTGATGGCGAGGGATCGATCGCTCCACGAAGCGCTCACCCTCAGGAGTTGGAGGAATCATCTCGTCTATCGGCCCGTATGTCCCCTGATAATGAATAGACATACGGGGTGGCACGAACTCAGTAGGTTCAGCCTGATAAAAGCAAATCGAAGTCAGTAAAGCATTACTTGGGGGCTACTTAAAAAAAGGTAAAAGTAGAACATCATACTGCCACCTCCTCAGCCAGTACAGGGACTGGAGCTAACAACGGCAGTAGCTCCTCCTCATAGCACCGCCCAGAGATCGTATAAGATCGCCAAGGGGTATTAGCTCTCTCTAACATGCTCACCAACCTTGCGACATTGAACATGTGACGCGGTGAAGGAGCGGGAACGACAAAGGTGTCCGAGGAATGCTGAATAGCAACCCTCTCTCCAAGATACGGGATCGCTCCATATGTCCCCAAGAAATAGCGACGCTCAGCAGTATACTGCGCGGCTAGTCTAGGGACAACCAAGCCGACCCACGGCCGATACAACACATCAGGCCCCTTCAAAGAACGCCTATCAGAAAGAATCTATCGAAGGTAATGCAAAGTACACAAATATACAAAGAATCATACCGAGATGATCCAATCTTGGATGTAAGTAGTGGACATCCCAGCACTGCGGCTTCCTTAGGAAGCACTCATTGGAAACCCGCGCGGCGATGGTCTTGTCGGCGCAACCGAGGGAAAGTACTCGTAGAACCAGATCTACAAAATGCAAAAATCATCAGCAAGTGCTAATCAAAGCTTAGAGCTAAACTTTATGGGAGATAAAGTATACCTCTACGACCCTCCAAAAGCCGGATAGAGCGACGTTCCCCGTGAAGGACCGGTGTCGACACGAGTCTCCTAACTCTCGGATGAAGTCAGCATAGGCCGAGCTGGCCCAGTCATAAGTCCCGATCAAGTGTAGATCACGGACTGCAGGCAGGTAGTTAAGCAGCACTCTACTACCCTTGTAAGGGTAGAACGTCCCTAACAGCAAGTTAAGTACGAATATGCGCACCCGCTGCTCTCGGGTGGTTGCATTGTCATCAAAAGCCGCTGCAAGAGTCGAACGACGAATCCTCTGCGCGCTGAACTGGGTCGACCCTACCTCAGCACGAGCCCGAACAACAATCGGACCCAAGAGCTCTTCGACCTCGGGAGAGAAGACGCTTATCTTGTTGTCAAACGGCAGCGCAACAGATCTAAACTCCAGTCCCATAATGAGACTTAAGTCGCTCGGAGTGACCATCATCTCACCCCAAGAAAATGGAAAGTGTTGGTGGTGTCCCAAAAGAACTCCATTAAATCACGAACCACATGGTGAACCCCACTAGAGGCAATCATAGCCTTTGAGGTCTCGTAAAGCGCAGCCAGTGCGCAAGACTCCCATAGAAGTCTCGCCTCGTCGTCATTGGCGATGTAAATCTTGTACAAGTCGCTTAAGATGTCGCAGCCCGAACCATGGCAGCGGGTCCTACCAACAGTGATACCCTGTCGCACCCTCTTAGAAATGTGGTGACCAGGAGAGAAGTACAGAGTCCGCTCATCTCACATAGGGAGTCGGCCGGGAGAAATGGACGGATCAACATCATCCTCTACGGGCTCGTGCTCTCATCAAACGTCTCGGGACCGCGAACCCGAACCTTGCTATCTAACCATGCTACATTGTGCAAAATTATCATAAATTAAGGTTCTATAGTATCTAAGGTTCGCCTAGCCGCATGATACTATTTTTGCAAAAAAAAGAGTACGTAGTACTAAAACAGAGTACAAATTCAAATTGAGCATATACGGCATTTTTCAAGCATTCAAACAATTTCTTGCAATACTATAGTAATTATTGTGACAAATTGGACAAGAATTGCTAGCAAAAACGTTAAGAATAAGCCACATTGTCTTCCCGATCTTAAGAAGTCCAACAATGGTGATTTGTTCGTTTCATCACCAAATTGAGTCAAACAAGTCTCAAATCAAGCGACAAACATAGAGAATTAAGCAATTAAAGTTTCGAACTTTAAAGAAATTCGTGAACGAACACATGCAAAATTCATTAAAACTGGGATGAGTTTGAAGAAAACTTACATAGATCAAGAAAATGGATGGAATAAGCTTTGATTTGCAAAAAAATTTCAGCGAATTCGGTTGAGAAACGAGCAAGAACGAGCCAAATGAAGTTCTGAGCAAATTCTCAAACAAAACACGAGCAGCAGCAGCGGAAATGAAGAAGAGAAGGGAATTTATGGAAAACCCGACTCCAGCGCCAAGCAACATACCTTAGCGCCAATCAATAAGGCTTAGCGCCTGACGCTATCTGGCAGTACCGCTAGATATGCGGCGCTAACGTTATTACAGTGGCGTCGGACTGTCTAGCCACTCAGTGCGGTTATTCCAACCTCTTGCAATATATTTTGGGTTCCTTGGTACGCTAGTTAGCCCCTCTAAGAAATTTGACATGAGTTTAGTAATCGGCTTGATTACAATTACATAAAGTGATCGACCTGATGAATGATCGTTTCACTTAGCTTAAAGCGCCCAAGCATTGGCTCATTACGAAGCATCGACATACTGGTTCATGTAGCAAGGCATCGACATACTGGTTCATTTAGCAAAAGACACCGACATACATGTTCAAAAGCAGCAAAAGCGCCGACGTACAGGCATAGCGGAAGCAAGTTCAAGCGAGCTTTTAAAGATCGACAAGCGTGGGTCTTTGGTAATTTTCCTTGGAAAATTATCGCAACAAATGAGGATAGCTTCAAGCGAGGATATCTTCGGCAGCATTTCCTAGCTTGCTGAGAGTTGTCACAAACAACTGAAGGTGATTTCAAGCGAAGTTGTCTTCGATCGTGTTCCTTGGCTTGCAAAAAATGGTCACAAAGTGCTAGAAGGTCGTTTCAAGCAAAGCAATCTTCGATGGGGTTCTCTAGCTTGTAGAAGTCTATCATAGCGGAATTGGAGGCAGTTACAAGCGTAGCAGTCTTCAGGCGGCATTCTGTAGCTTGCAGGAGGTCGTAAAAAATACAGAAATGTAGTAATGCAACAACAGCAAATCGGTTACTAAAGAAATGTGTGCTCGATGGTGCAAGATACGCGTTTCTTAACTCTTTTATCTGTTAACTAACACTAGTTTTCATGTATTGGCGTTACAAGAATGGTTTAGGATCGCCTAACGTTCTGGATCATTCTCCGTCCCTATCGATACTTTGACTTTTGTTTTCGAAACTTGCGTTTCTCCAAAACCTAACCCAGTGATGAGTACTTTTCACGTCGAATCGTAATTGAATGAAGTCAAAGTGTGAAAAGTTTAGTGTTGCGGATAGTTTTAATTTCTTTTCTTTTCTCTCTTTTTTTGAAAACCTATTTTAAGAAAATAGCCAATCCAGTTAGGTTGTTTCATAGCACGGGTCCAATAGTAGTGTAGTTGGATGGGGCTTGAAAAGAGCTTTCCAACGATATATTATAAGCCCAGTTCCAATGAATAATGAGGAAGTTATTGCCAAATTACTAAATTGAGCCCGGTTTGAGCCTTATATGCGGCCCAATAATCTAGTGGAAGGCCTAATGTGGATTTATCATTCCTAATGCAATTAGGAATGGTTTTAGTCTTCTAGTTTCTTCTAGAAGGTTCTTTTCATTCCTAATTCAATTAGCATTCATAAATTGACTTTTGTTGACTTTCTAGAATTTTAATTAGAATAAAAGAGTGTTTTTGAGGAAAATACGATTTATCCTCCTGTACGGTTAAATTTTATCTGATTTTAGAAAACGCGTAAAAAAAACTGGTTAGCGCCTGGCGCTAAGCTTGGCGCCTGGCGCTAATGTAAGCGTCTGGCGCTTACTTCGTTTTTTGACCTCAGAATTCAGGTTTATTTTTCTATCTTTTTGGCTGATTTTCTCTTTAAATAGCCTCCTAAAAACTCCATTTTGAATCATCTACAATCTACAATCATCAACTCCCAAGTTCTCTAATTCTCTTCTCTCTCAAATCTAAAGCTTTCTTTCTCTCTCTTTTCTAAACCATCCTTCATACAAAATTCCGCATTCACAAGACCTAGATACACCTAGCATAATTCGAAGTTGTCTTCGCCCTAGACGTGAAAGGTTTAATATTTCTGAGGGTTTAGTCCCAAATCTATATTTCAATTATTTAATTTAATTGTTTGATTTATATTTTCCTTGAAGTTACTAACGGGTGTATTTTGTTATTAGAAAGAGGTACGAGGCATCCAAGTAAGTGCTTTGATTGTTTAATTGATATTACGATGTAGAAATCATGTTTAAGATGTTATTTTAATTCCTAGTATCATGTTAGGATGCTTTTCTTAATTTGATGTTTAAGGTTACAACAATAAATTCCTAGTATCATGTTTAGGGTAAAGAATATAATGTCAATTTTGATATCATGATGCCTTTTATTGTCTTTCCTAATAGTATCATGTTTGGGCTAAAGCTATGATTTTTAATATTTAGTGACATGCCAGGGTTTGTTATTAATCTTGTTAGTATCATGCCTAGGATCTTGCTATGCTTTAGCTTTAATATGATTATTTTTATTATCATGATTATGAATATTATTATTATAATTATTGTTATGATTATTATTATGTTGCTTGATTTTTATTGTTATTGCTTGATCACGCCTTTTATGCATGTTTAATGGGAATTTGTACTTGTAATCACGCTTAATAAGATAATTAATAATCTTGTTTAGGGTTAATATGATTATAATTCAAGTGATCGCCAATAATAGTTTTATTTGTGCATTGATATTCAACCAACATAGATAAACAGGCACTAGTAGAAAAAACGCATTAGGCAGCGGTTCAAACCCGGTCTAAGGCACCGGTTTGAACCGCTGCCTATTTGAGGGGTGCCAAAAACCCCATATTTGGCACCGGTTCAAAACCGGTGCCATAGTGATTAATAGCCACCGGTTAACCGGTGCCATAGGGTGGAATAGGCACCGGTTAACCGGTGCCTAATACTGCTCTCCCGCCATTTTTTTTTTGGGTGGTGGATAGTTTAGGCACCGGTTCCTGCCTAACCGTTGCCTTTTGTATATATATTTTTTTTTTCTTTTTTTTTTTTCCATCGTGCAATAATATTTTTTACAAAAAACCTGCAATAATAATACCCTTTAATTCCAGCAATTATATTAAATATAATAATTAATAATTTTATTATTATAATAACTAATAATAATATTATTAATTATTATATACAAAAATAATATTAGATACAAGAATTCAATTATATATATATATAGATATAAATATTCCCAAACGCAATACAAAAAAAAAAAAGTTGCTTACATATATACAATAATAGTAAGTACACATATATAATGAATAATAAGTTATATATAGTTGAAAAGTTAACATAAATAATTTACAATTACAATGCATGCCATTTACATGTTGAAGGTGATGAAAGACGCCAACATGTCACGAACTTCATTAAGCTCCTTGATTGTCAACGGACCATCCTTTTGGACCTTGCAAAACTTGAAATACAAAAACATTATTTTAAAAATAATTAATTAGGCAAAAAATATGTATTTAATCAAATATTACCTATACGACTTCTATATAGCCCATTTTCTACATTACTTATCAAATGAACTATTTCTTTCTCATAACATGTCAATGTTGGGTATTTGTATGTGTGTAAGCCCTAAAATTGTATAGGAGAGCATTTTATTAAGGTTTATGACGGTTTTTACCCAAAATGGCCCGAATATGGCCTATATGACCTTACTTTGCCCATTTCCTACATTTCTTATTAAATGAACTTTATTTATCTCATAACATGTCAATATTATCTAGTTATAGGTGTATAAGGAAAGAAATCACATCAAAAGAGCATATTAACACAAAATGGCCCTAATATGGCCCATATGACTTCTATTCAACCCATTTTCTACCTTTCTTGTGAAATAGCCTTTTTGTTTCTCATAACATGTCATTGTTGGATAATATTAGGTGTCTAAGGCTAGAAATCACATCAATATAGCATTTCAAGAAGTTCAACAACGCATTTTACTCAACATGGCCCAAATAGGGCTTATATGACTTCTATGTAGCCCATTTTCTACATTACTTATCAAATGAACTATTTCTTTCTCATAACATGTCAATGTTGGGTAGTTGTATGTGTGTAAGCCCTAAAATTGTATAGGAGAGCATTTTATTAAGGTTTATGACGGTTTTTACCCAAAATGGCCCGAATATGGCCTATATGACCTTACTTTGCCCATTTCCTACATTTCTTATTAAATGAACTTTATTTATCTCATAACATGTCAATATTATCTAGTTATAGGTGTATAAGGAAAGAAATCACATCAAAAGAGCATATTATCACAAAATGGCCCTAATATGGCCCATATGACTTCTATTCAACCCATTTTCTACCTTTCTTGTGAAATAGCCTTTTTGTTTCTCATAACATGTCATTGTTGGATAATATTAGGTGTCTAAGGCTAGAAATCACATCAATATAGCATTTCAAGAAATTTTAGGACTTACCTCATCAAGCTGTTGAGTGTCCGTACAATTAGTCACAATGTCAAGCATGAATCTCATCACATACAAAGCACAATCAAGTCCATTCTCTTGTTGTGCGCACTAGCATATGACAAACAAATCACATCAGTGAAACATGCAAAGGAAATGAGCAAATATTTACTACCATAGATTTTCAAGATAATCACAATAATATCATGTAAATTACCAACGGTGTCTTCCATGTTGGACCCTTTGGAGCACGACAATGTAGCTTCTTCATAACACTGTAGTATAAAAAATACAATCAAATTTGATTAGTCGTATGATTACTAAATTAGTTATTATTAGCAATAATCATCACTATAGGTTGCTATATATATTTACTTTTGCAATATAGACTTCACGAGCCACTTCTCCGATGATCGAGCTGAATCAAGGTGATAAATTGTGTTAGTGGAATTACAAATCACCATGAGGCTCCAATGCTCCCTACATAAGTTCACAATAGACAAGGTAATTAATATTTAGGAGTCAACATATAATGAGGCCAAATCGATTGAATTTGACATGGTTAGTCATACTCTCTATAACATGGGGCGAATATGAACTTGTCTCCCGCACGCGTTGATTCCCTTATACTTTGTTCAACATAGTACAACACGTCATGGGGGTTGCCTATGATTTTAGTAGTGGATAACTGCTCGGGGCATAACCACCCAACTTTACACGGAGAATCAGTGTCAGTTAAGTGCTCCTGTAGTGCTCTGCGTGCATGAACATTGATTAATTTATCAGATGTAGGATAATCACCATCAATTTGAATAACTTGAAAAAAGTATGAACTTTATGTAGGCATTGAAGTTACCTCATGAATGTTTGAATGAGGGAAATGTTAAGCTTTGCACCACGCAGAAATTCCTTCACATCTTCTTTGCTGATCCATGCAATTGCATCCTCATCATAGTGGAACATTGCCTTAGGAAGTGCAACTTCCATGGGATCGACCAAATAACAAGCACGGTTGTGAAGAAAGGTCATGTCAGTAGAGAGCGATTGAAGAACAATGTCTTCAACAATTGGAGTAGGTGGCATGGGTGAACCTTTCGAAGAGTGCAACTTCGACGCTTGTTCACTCTTGGACTGTTGTTCACTAAGCTTCTTCTTAGGTTGATCAATTCTTTTAGGCTTCTCCACCCTCTTTCTCTTTGAAGTTTTGCTTCCACTGGAAATCTGAAATAGTTTGGGAAATAATAAGTTTCAACTCACAATCACTTATAATAGGCACTTGGCGATTTTTATGTAATTTGAAATGACAAACACTTATAAATATGTGATTATGAGTTTTTTTGAGATGCAAGGAGTTTATAAGTTGAGAAATGAAGAAAATAGGCAAGTGAGTAGCCATTTCGGCTCAAAATGGCTTTATTTTATGAATTTGACCCAAAAACTTAGAACTTGGTGATTTTTATGTAATTTGAAATGACAAACACTTATAAATATGTGATTATGAGTTGTTTTGAGATGCAAGGAGTTTATAAGTTGAGAAATGAAGAAAATAGGCAAGTGAGTAGCCATTTCGGCTCAAAATGGCTTTTTTTTATGAATTTGACCCAAAAACTTAGAACTTGGTGATTTTTATGTAATTTGAAATGACAAACACTTATAAATATGTGATTATGAGTTGTTTTGAGATGCAAGGAGTCTATAAGTTGAGAAATGAAGAAAATAGGCAAGTGAGTAGCCATTTCGGCTCAAAATGGCTTTTTTTTTATGAATTTGACCCAAAAACTTAGAACTTGGTGATTTTTATGTAATTTCAAATGACAAACACTTATAAATATGTGATTATGAGTTGTTTTGAGATGCAAGAAGTTTTTAAGTTGAGAAATGAAGAAAAAAGGCAAGTAAGTAGCCATTTCGGCTCAAAATGGCTACTTTTTGATGAAATGATGAAAATTGCTTAAATATTTTTTTTTTTTAAAAAAATGCAACGGCAGCCGCACCGGGAAACTCGAGGGAGGCGCCCCCGCTGCCGGAACAGCGAAGGCAGCCCGTGCCGAGGCCACAGCAGCCCCGACAGGTGGCTGCCAAGGCTGTAGCAGCCACGGCAGGTGGCTGCCAGTCTGCTGCAGCCTTGGCAGCAGCCTGCCTGGGCTGCTGCTGCCTCGACAGGCGGCTGCCATGGCTGTAGCAGCTCCTGCCGAGGCTGCAGCAGCCATGGCAGCCGCCTGTCGAGGCTGCAGCAGCCCAGGCAGGCTGCTGCCGAGGCTGCAGCAGTCTGGCAGCCACCTGCCGTGGCTGCTACAGCCTTGGCAGCCACCTGTCGGGGCTGCTGTGGCCTCGTTGGGGCTGCCTTTGCTGTTCCGGCAGCGGGGGCGGCTCCCTCGGGTCTCCCGGTGCGGCGGAAGTTGCTTATTTTTTTTAAAAAAAAAAATGAAAAACTAGGCGATTTTTATGTAATTTGAAATGACAAACACTTATAAATATGTGATTATGAGTTGTTTTGAGATGCAAGGAGTTTATAAGTTGAGAAATGAAGAAAATAGGCAAGTGAGTAGCCATTTCGGCTCAAAATGGCTTTTTTTTTATGAATTTGACCCAAAAACTTAGAACTTGGCGATTTTTATGTAATTTGAAATGACAAACACTTATAAATATGTGATTATGAGTTGTTTTGAGATGCAAGGAGTTTATAAGTTGAGAAATGAAGAAAATAGGCAAGTGAGTAGCCATTTCGGCTCAAAATGGCTTTTTTTTTATGAATTTGACCCAAAAACTTAGAACTTGGTGATTTTTATGTAATTTCAAATGACAAACACTTATAAATATGTGATTATGAGTTGTTTTGAGATGCAAGAAGTTTTTAGGTTGAGAAATGAAGAAAAAAGGCAAGTAAGTAGCCATTTCGGCTCAAAATGGCTACTTTTTGATGAAATGATGAAAATTGCTTAAATATTTTTTTTTTTTAAAAAAATGCAACGGCAGCCGCACCGGGAAACTCGAGGGAGGCGCCCCCGCTGCCGGAACAGCGAAGGCAGCCCGTGCCGAGGCCACAGCAGCCCCGACAGGTGGCTGCCAAGGCTGTAGCAGCCACGGCAGGTGGCTGCCAGTCTGCTGCATCCTTGGCAGCAGCCTGCCTGGGCTGCTGCTGCCTCGACAGGCGGCTGCCATGGCTGTAGCAGCTCCTGCCGAGGCTGCAGCAGCCATGGCAGCCGCCTGTCGAGGCTGCAGCAGCCCAGGCAGGCTGCTGCCGAGGCTGCAGCAGTCTGGCAGCCACCTGCCGTGGCTGCTACAGCCTTGGCAGCCACCTGTCGGGGCTGCTGTGGCCTCGTTGGGGCTGCCTTTGCTGTTCCGGCAGCGGGGGCGGCTCCCTCGGGTCTCCCGGTGCGGCGGAAGTTGCTTATTTTTTTTTAAAAAAAAATGAAAAACTAGGCGATTTTTATGTAATTTGAAATGACAAACACTTATAAATATGTGATTATGAGTTGTTTTGAGATGCAAGGAGTTTATAAGTTGAGAAATGAAGAAAATAGGCAAGTGAGTAGCCATTTCGGCTCAAAATGGCTTTTTTTTTATGAATTTGACCCAAAAACTTAGAACTTGGCGATTTTTATGTAATTTGAAATGACAAACACTTATAAATATGTGATTATGAGTTGTTTTGAGATGCAAGGAGTTTATAAGTTGAGAAATGAAGAAAATAGGCAAGTGAGTAGCCATTTCGGCTCAAAATGGCTTTTTTTTTATGAATTTGACCCAAAAACTTAGAACTTGGTGATTTTTATGTAATTTCAAATGACAAACACTTATAAATATGTGATTATGAGTTGTTTTGAGATGCAAGAAGTTTTTAAGTTGAGAAATGAAGAAAAAAGGCAAGTAAGTAGCCATTTCGGCTCAAAATGGCTACTTTTTGATGAAATGATGAAAATTGCTTAAATATTTTTTTTTTTAAAAAAATGCAACGGCAGCCGCACCGGGAAACTCGAGGGAGGCGCCCCCGCTGCCGGAACAGCGAAGGCAGCCCGTGCCGAGGCCACAGCAGCCCCGACAGGTGGCTGCCAAGGCTGTAGCAGCCACGGCAGGTGGCTGCCAGTCTGCTGCATCCTTGGCAGCAGCCTGCCTGGGCTGCTGCTGCCTCGACAGGCGGCTGCCATGGCTGTAGCAGCTCCTGCCGAGGCTGCAGCAGCCATGGCAGCCGCCTGTCGAGGCTGCAGCAGCCCAGGCAGGCTGCTGCCGAGGCTGCAGCAGTCTGGCAGCCACCTGCCGTGGCTGCTACAGCCTTGGCAGCCACCTGTCGGGGCTGCTGTGGCCTCGTTGGGGCTGCCTTTGCTGTTCCGGCAGCGGGGGCGGCTCCCTCGGGTCTCCCGGTGCGGCGGAAGTTGCTTATTTTTTTTTAAAAAAAAATGAAAAACTAGGCGATTTTTATGTAATTTGAAATGACAAACACTTATAAATATGTGATTATGAGTTGTTTTGAGATGCAAGGAGTTTATAAGTTGAGAAATGAAGAAAATAGGCAAGTGAGTAGCCATTTCGGCTCAAAATGGCTTTTTTTTTTATGAATTTGACCCAAAAACTTAGAACTTGGCGATTTTTATGTAATTTGAAATGACAAACACTTATAAATATGTGATTATGAGTTGTTTTGAGATGCAAGGAGTTTATAAGTTGAGAAATGAAGAAAATAGGCAAGTGAGTAGCCATTTCGGCTCAAAATGGCTTTTTTTTATGAATTTGACCCAAAAACTTAGAACTTGGTGATTTTTATGTAATTTCAAATGACAAACACTTATAAATATGTGATTATGAGTTGTTTTGAGATGCAAGGAGTTTATAAGTTGAGAAATGAAGAAAATAGGCAAATGAGTAGCCATTTCGGCTCAAAATGGCTTTTTTTTATGAATTTGACCCAAAAACTTAGAACTTCGTGATTTTTATGTAATTTGAAATGACAAACACTTATAAATATGTGATTATGAGTTGTTTTGAGATGCAAGAAGTTTTTAAGTTGAGAAATGAAGAAAAAAGGCAAGTAAGTAGCCATTTCGGCTCAAAATGTCTACTTTTTTATGAAATGATGAAATAGTCAAGTGAGTAGCTAATTTACCTCCTTATTAATCAACTTCACCCATGCACGTGGCCAATCAACGAAGCTACCTACAGCTTGCCAAAGTGCTGTTATCTCAACCTCCTCTATCAGTACGGGTAGTGGGATGTCTTCGAACCCCGCAACCACTGAATCGATCCCAACAGAGTAATGATGTGGCCCCGCCGTAGCACCCGTCGTCGGTTGGGCACTACCATACGCCACCAAACTCAACACGGTACTATTTTCATGCCCCGGGGCTAGAAGTGCACACCGGGTGTCTTCCTACACAAGTAAATATATAAAAAGAAGATAGTTAAGTAGGACTTTTACAACAACATAGATATAACAAAATTCATTAAGGTAGAGGGTTACAAATTACCTGTAACTCTGGAAATTCATGCGGTGTTGGATTTTCAAGCTCCCTCGAGTCCGCATGTGTAGGAGTAGGAACCTACAACAGTACATCAATCATTGCACCTAAAATCTCAATTAACTCGGTATTTTAAAACTTTTAATAACCCAGTTGATTTTACCTGAGGTGACACATCTTCACCACGTATCTCATCTCCTCCATGTCTATCACCTTCTCCTTGTCTTTTTGGTTCAGAACATGAGTCAACCGGGGTACTCGTGAGGAACGGCAAAGTCGGTAAGTTCATCAGCTTCGCCCAAGCATTAAATTCACCAACTAACTCGTTGCGTACTTGTTCCTTAATTGATGCCACCTTGGCATCCAACTCCCCCGGTGAGTTAACACTGGCTCGAGATGTACCCGATTTTGTGTATTCGGGACCCATCACCTTATTCCATCCAAGCAATGACCCTCCCGAACCTACTACTCGTCCTGGATGGTATGGCCTTCCCAAAGCCATGGTGAAAGGGTCATTCTCAATACTTGGTTCAAATTTGCCCTCCACCATCTCTTGAGTGTGCTCAAGCTATAGCATAAGGAAAAATGAGGTCAGTAAAACAGTTAATGGTTAGATGCAAAAGTGACTTAATTTCAACAATTCATAGGTAACTTACTAGCTTATCCGCCAGTTTTTTAGCTTCCGGACCCTTGATGAACCATTTTCCGGTTTTCTTATCAAACGAATGGAGAGAACGAAAGAAATCACCGGCACGACTCACCAAGGTAGTGATCGTGGAACTAGAGGGTTCCTTCGATGCCACTAGAAGCGCTTTAGGGTATAAACCCGAAGCGGCCCACTCAGGTCTCTTTTCAGCAAAAGTCTTAGGACCCATACGATGGACGTATTCCTTCTTTTCTGCATTCGCTTGATTTTGCTCTCGAAGTTCCTACAAAACAAAAAATGTTAGTCTCATTAATACAAAAAGTGTCAAGCTATTATTCAATTGACATCAGATTTACACAAACTTACAATGGCTTTCTTTTGACTCTTCATTCTAACGAACTCTTCCCAATCATCTTTTGACACGGTCGGCCATATTTGCCACGGGAGACGGTTATCCTCTTTGGCATTCTTCTTCTTTGTTTGCACCTTCTTCTTCTTATGGATCCACCGATTAGTCAACTTGGTCTTAAAGCCTCTGAATCTTTCCGCTAATAAAGAGACAAACACCTTTTTCTTCTCGGGATCATTAGGAATAGAAAACTGCCTCTGCAAGCACAAATTAAAACCGATTATTGGTTTCTATTTAAAAACAATCATAAGGTTAAGGTATCTTAAATTGTCTAAATGTGCCAAAAACACACTTACCCTTGTATCATCCCAAAATGCTTGAATCAAACCCGGAGGTACTTGCCGCATTACAAGTGTAATGGGGATTTTCCGCGAACATAAGCCAACTTGATTAGCATATTGTCGACGCCATTTGGGCCCGGGTTGGCCTTTGTTGTCATACTCCAAGACAATGGGACCGTCCGGTTTCTTAAAGCTTCTCGTCGGACCCCTTGTTTTTCTTTCAGCCGGTGCCTTTTCCCCCCCTCCACCACCTATGTTGTTTCATCTTGTCCTTGGCCTTGACTTTCAGGAGTCGGGTTCTCACCAACAATCTCACGTGCTGTATTTTCAATGGCCGGTGCACGTTCAGCTAACTTTTCAAAATCATCAAGCCTACGCTCGAACTCCTCTTGAGCCTGATCCTCTGGCTCACCCAAGTCATCCTCCTTATTCACATCATAAGGAGCATCACTATCATCGGAGTCGTCATCCTCGTACTCGTCCTCATACTCATCATCGTCAATGTCCTCTACCAAACGAGGATCATGATCGTCCGCCATGAGATATAAGCACCTGTCAAAGCAATCATAAAACAATATTAGTGTATAGTAAAGTATATGCATGATAGTTATTATGGTTATGTAGAAGCTATTTTAGCCATTTTCACCTACTTATTACGGTCCTATAACCTTGTATATGCATGATAATGAGTACAAAATGCCAATTTCAATCTACATATGGAAAATAGGTTGTTAGAATGAATAAATGTTAGTTCATACACAAAACAAAGGAGTTGGGTTAAGTAGAAGCTATTTATGCCAGTTTCACCTACTTATGGTCCTATAACCTTGTATATGCATGATAATGAGTACACTTAGGCAATTTCAAACTACAAATATATCATTTTCGCTTACTTATGCTCCTATATACATGATAACTAAACTATATTTACAATGAAACCATTACTAACTTTTAATCAAACTACCTCATTCTGAAATTCCTTCGTTGTGGTCTGATCGCATATAACCTGCTTCGTTGTCTATGTCATTTAGTACTCCAGGTCTAGGAACAGTGAAAGGTGCTGAATCATCAAACGCATCATATTCTTCCTCATCCTCAACATCTCCAATGCCTAGGATTCTTCTTTTGCCAGCTAGCACTATAGACCATTTTGAATCCATTGGGTCAGTTACGTAGAACACTTGCTTAGCTTGAGATGCAAGGATAAATGGTTCCGCACTATCATTCAAGTGGCCAAGATCTACAAGAGTAAAGTCCTCATGTTTGACGTTTCGCCTGATATTATCAACCCACTTACACTTGAAAAGAGCAACCGTGAAGTCACAATAATCAAGCTCCCATATTTCTTGAATTCGACCATAGTATGACAACTCTGCATCGACAGGTGATTTATCCTTAGAACTTGCAAACTCCCTTGACGACGCCACAAGAGTTACACCACTGTTTTGGGTGGAGGAAGATTTCAAATCACGAGCCTCGGTCCAAAAAGTGTACCCATTGATGTCATATCCCTCAAATGAACGGACATTATCCCTAGGACCGTACGCAAGCCACCGTACTGTATCGGTCACATTAGTATCATTCAATCCACTCATTACTCGTTCACGAAACCAATCAACAAATTTCTTATTATGCAACTGCATAAGTGCCCTTTCACCTTTGGATGGAAATTCGGCACGCAAACAAGCCATGTGCTCGTCTAAATATGGGTGCACATCTGAAACATGGTGCAACACATAAAGGTGTGCTTGTAAGAACTGATCTCGGTCTGGTGACATTCGTTTCGACCCAATTGTGCCATGACCATCAAGTCTACCTTCATGTCGAGAAGTAGAAAGACCAATAGGTTGAGCAAGGGCTATGTAGTCCGCCACAAAGTTACCTATCTCCTCACCCACTGTCCCTTGCATTATACTTCCTTCAGGGTGAGCTCGGTTCCGTACTTTATCTTGTAATGTACCCATGTGTCTTTCAAAAGGGTAGCACCACCTCATGAACACTGGACCGCACAACTTAATCTCACGCACCAAATGAAGAACCATATGAACCATTATGTCAAAAAATGAGGGTGGGAAATACATCTCAAATTTGCACAAAGTCACAACCACATCAGCTTGCAAAGCATGTAGTGTACAAGGATCAAGAACTTTGCTACAAATTGTATTGAAAAACGAACAAAGGCTTGTAATCGCTTCCCTCACGTGTTTCGGTAGAATTCCACGGATTGCAATCGGTAGGAATACTTGCATCATAATGTGACAATCATGGGATTTCATACTTGTCAGCTTCAATTCTCCATTTAAGGTTACAAATCTTTTCATGTTAGATGAGTACCCTGATGGAACCTTAATGCCGTACAAACCTGCACAAAACATACGTTTCTCTACCCTTGACAATGTATAGCAAGCCGGGGGTAAATAATTCTTTTCATCCTTCCCTTTACCCTTATCTTTCTTCTTTGACGCATCTTTGGCCTTTCCCTTTCCCTTGTTCTTCTCCTTCCCTTTTTTCGAAACACTTTCATCTTCTATTCTCGGCTCCTTTCCCTTTCTGACCTTTTCTTGAGGCCACAATTCTGGACGAATCCCCATCTCTTGCAAATCTAACCGAGCACCCTTTCCGTCCTTTGTTTTGCCTGGGATATTCATAAGCGTCCCCAAAAGAGCATCACACACATTCTTCTCTATATGCATCACATCAAGACAATGCCTAACGTCATGTTCTCTCCAGTACGGCAGCTTCCAAAAGATTGATTCTTTCTTAAACAGAGCAGCTGAGACCATAGTTTTTTCTAATTTTCCAAACACCGTTTGTATCCCTTTCACCCGAGCATTAATCTCAGCACCAGTCAATGGTCTAGGCGCAATATCCTCTTCCACGGTTCCATCGAAAGCCTTTTTCTGCCTACGGTACGGATGATCACGCCTAAGGAACCTTCGAGTCCGTAGGTACACATCTTTGTGAGAATGAGTCAGGTATACGCTTGATGTGTCATCAATACATATGGGGCATGCTTTTTTCCCTTTGACCTTGTACCCACACAAGTTGCCATATGCAGGGAAGTCATTCATGGTCCACATAAGGGCTGCACGCAATGTGAACATCTTGTTCTGATGAGCATCGAAAACGGAAACCCCTTCGTCCCACATCTTTCTCAAGTCGTCAATAAGCGGTGCAAGGTAAACATCTATGTCGTTTCCAGGTTGCTTAGGACCAGTTATTAGCAATGAAAGCATTACATACTTACGTTTCATGCACAGCCAAGGAGGCAAATTATAAATCACTAAAAGTACCGGCCATGTGCTGTGTTGGGTACTAAGAGTGCCAAATGGATTCATCCCGTCCGTGCACAACCCAAGCCTTAAATTTCTGACTTCATTACCAAATTCCTCAAACTTCAAATCAATGTTCTTCCACTGTGGAGAGTCAGCTGGATGCTTCAGCATTCTGTTTTTCTTTCTTCCCTCTGCATGCCACCTCAAGTTTTTAGCGTCTTTTGGTATTGAGAACAGACACTTAAACCTTGGAATAATGGGAAGATACCACAACACCTTAGCAGGAGGTCCCTCCGTGCCAGGATTGCAACTCATGCGCTTGTACCGCGACCGCTTGCATCGTGGACACTCCTGCAGTTTTTCATACTCATTTCGATACAAAATACAGTCATTAGGACATGCATGTATCTTCTTATACTCCAAACCAAAGGGACACATGAGCTTCTTTGCGTAATAATAAGACTTAGGAATTTCATTCCCATCAGGCAACATATCACTTAATGCGGTCAACAAAGAAGTAAAACTGATGTCCGTCCACCCATGCTTCGACTTAATGTTGAAAAGTGTTAGCACGGCCGATAGTTTGGAGTATTTTTTGCACCCGGGATACAAAGGCTTTTTGGAAGCCTCCGATAATAATTCAAACACTTCACCTTCAACACCTTGCAACATCTCATCCACTTGTTCATCCTCGACCTCATCCGCCTGATCTTCATCGGCTCCATCCTCACCATTATCAACAATATACTCATCATTCTCGTATTCCTCGTCCACATGAATCTCAGTGCTTCTAACACGCACATCATTCCGATCAAGATCCCCACTGTACTCTCCACTTTCTCCGTGCCAAATCCACACATGGTAAAATTGCCTAAACCCACGACATAATACATGATCTCTAATGATTTCAACACTATCGACCACATTCACACAATTACAATCAACACAAGGACAATAAAGGCCTTTGCCTCCCAGTGTGCGTTGATAAGCTAAAGCCCTCTCGCAAAACTCTTGAACCCCATTCCAAAATTCCAATGTATCGCGTCTACCATACATCCAACCACGATCCTTCTCCATTTAGTAAATTGTCTCTAAACATATATATAGCACCATATAATTATAATGTGTAAGTGCTACATATTTTATGTAAATCAAATTCAAGTACAAAACGTGAATATGCCATTCATATAGTGAAAAAATGCATGTTTCCAAAGGGTCCTTATCACTCCAACCTAACCCATCCTTGAATGTCTACTCTCACTAGTGAATGTATGTCAACTTTCCAATTTTAAGGAAAATCCGGCAGCATTTCCCCCTAGTTCTCCAAGTACACAATGTAGATAATTAATTACCCACATATGTACCCAGAGAACATAGTGAGGAAATGGTAAGCCGAGATGTTCCTTAAAATCGAAAAGAAAACATACATTCACCACCTAAGTGAGAGTACACATTCAAGAACAGTCCCAACCGGGGACTATTCAAGACTTTCTCCTAATGAGAAAGCCTTGAACGGGTATCTAGGCATATGATGATGCAATTCAAGTATTCTATATATTGTTGTATTTATTTGCAATTAAACAATACACAAGTTGCAATTTCATGAATAAACTTTTATTAAATGGATGAATAGAAAGAAATATAGCTAAGTAAAGTTTAGTAGTCATACCAATATAGCAAATACCCACTTGAGCTCAATATATATGTACGTAGTCCTCAAGCTAATTAAACTCTTGCTTCAATTCACATATGAATCTATATATTAAAAAAAACAAAAATTAGCAACGTCACTAATTCTCTAATATATTCACAAATCTCTAATGTATTCACAATTCTCTAATTTATTCACAACTAATTAAGTGGCAATATCACTATTTCTCTAATTTATGCACAATTCTCTAATTTAATCACAATTCTCTAAATTATTCACAAATCTATAATGTAATCACAATTCTCTAATTTATTCACAATTTTCTAATTTATTCACAACTAATTAGAAGCAAGGTCACTAATATACACATTAAAACATACAAATTATCAATTATCAATCGAGGATCAATTATCAAAAACCAAACTGATGAACTTAAACTGATTCAGTAATAAATCCTTAAACTGATTCAATTATCAAAAACCAAACTCCCCAAAACAAGGCATCATAAACAAATTTCACAGCCAGCAATGTAGCACAAACATACAACTTTTAATCCCAACAATGTAGCACAATTTTAATCTAAAATAAGATGAACCCATTAATTTTCTTTGCATTTCATATACAATCTAAGCACAATTTTAATCTAAAATAAGATGAACCCATTAACTTGAAAAGATGAACTTACCCTAAATTAGTTAGTTGGAGGTGGAAGAAGCTAAGGGGATGAGAGAATGAAAAGACCCTCGCTGGTGGAGGAGGCGGTGCGCGCTGGTGGAGGTGGAGGCGGTGCGCGCTGGTGGAGGTGGAGGCGGTGCACGCTAGTGGAGGTGGAGGCGGTGCGCGCTGGTGGAGGTGGAGGCGGTGCGCGCTGCAGCTGTACTGTTGTTGTTTGTTTCGCACAGAGAAAGGCGGTGGAGGGCAGGGCAGGGCAGGGAGATTCACGGTGGTGGTTTAGGCACCTGAAAGCGCCGGTGAAGGTGGCGGCTGTGGTGGAGGGAAAAGGTGGAGGCACGACTACTCTGAGTGAGAACGAAAGAAGGGATGAACGAATGAAGGGAAGGAAAGAGAAAGAGAGGAAGAAAAGAGGAAAAGACGCGGTTTTTTTTTTGTTTTGAATTTGGCACCGGTTCGAATGGCACCGGTTCAAACCGGTGCCTTTTTTATATTTGGCACCGGTTCAGGCTGAACCGGTGCCTTTTCTCTTTTGGTAAAAAGCCGCCCAATTCTAGACCGGTTTTGGGCACCGGTTTAGGCTGAACCGGTGCCATATGGGGGGTGCCTAATGCTTTTTTTCTACTAGTGAGGTTTAGGGTAAATTGCATGTTAGTCAGAAAGCGCACATGAATACGATCAGAATAAAGTAGAGGCCTATAATTAGGGCAGGTTCAATCTCTTTTAGGTTGGATTTGTACCTTCATCCCCGAACTACCAATCATGGTTCCAAACCTATTGGAGTTGACGATCTCCTGGATTGTTAAGGGGTGTAACCTTCACCCTGTGGACGGTTTACAAGTTCCTAAAACTTGTTGGCGACTCTTTTGCTCTATCTTCTTTCCCTTTGGACGCCACCATACTTTAGTGTATGATCACAGTGGGGTTCAAGCTAGGGGTTAATGCTTGAAATATTCCATACAGACACATACCCTTAAAATACTTCATCGAAAGACCAAAGGGCCTTAAGAACACTTGCGGCATAATACAGTCTAGTAAATGGTCATCTATGGAAAAAAGGACCTAATGGTGAAAGCTTATCATGTATTGACCAACCCGAATCCACACGCCTTATGGAAGATACTCACAAAGGTGTTTGTGGACCTCACATAAATGGAAAAATGCTTTCAAAAATAATTTCACGACAACGGTACTATTGGTCCACTATGGAACATGATTGCATACAATATGTTAAAAAATGTCCACAGTGCCAAATGTTCGCTAATTTACAACACCTTCCACCATCCGAACTATACAATCTTACTTTCCCTTGGCCTTTTTCGACTTGGGGAATTGACATAATTGGAAAATTCTCTCCAACAGGATCAGGAGGGCACGAGTACGTATTAGTTACCTTTGATTACTTTACTAAGTGGATTGAGGCTGCTTCTTACGTGAATATCACTTCTAAACATGTTACAAAGTTTCTCGAACGAAACATATTTTGTAGATATGGAGTTCCACATGAACTAATTAATGATCAGGGATCTCAATTCAAAGCTGAAGTCGAGACCCTCTTAACTCGTTATAAAGTAAATCATCATCACTCATCCCCATACAGACCTCAAATGAATAGAGCTGTAGGGTCGGCAAATAAAAATATAATAGTCATCATTAAGAAAATGGAAAAAGATTACAAAGATTGGCCGAATAAACTTCACTTCGCATTATGGGGTTATAGAATGTCTATACGGACATCAATAGGTGTATCTCCATACTCCTTAGTTTTCGAAATGGACGTTGTTCAACCAACCGAAATGGAAATACCATCCCTACGTATCGTACTTGAAAGTAAGCTACCGGAAGCTGAATTGTTTAGAGCATGGTATGAAGAGCTTTTATTCCTTGATGAACGACGATTAAGAGCTTTACATCATGTACAAGTCTACCAAAGGCGCATTGCGCGGTATTTCAATGAAAGAGTAAAACCTAGAAGTATAAAAGAAGGTGACTTTGTACTAAAGGAGGTTAGGGGTCCACAACCGATCCAAGAGGAAAATTCAAACCTAATTGGATTGGTCCCTACCGCGTAATTGAAATCCTATCAGGAGAAGCCGTTAAATTAATGGATATTGGAGGAGATGAAATTCGCCAATTAATAAACATTGATTGCCTTAAGAAATATTACATATGAAATCCGAATAAAACTTGCTCACTCATACAACGATTTTTTTTAATTAAGCATTCAATTGAAAGATTCTAAGTGTTATGCATTTTACCGAATAACACGGTAAAAATACATAACACTTGGGGGGGGGTTATTCAGAAATAATAAACCGTTCTAAGTGTTTAAAATTTTTTCGAACATCACGAAAAAATCATCACACTTGGGGGGGGTAACAATACGATTTTTTAAACAACATTTTTTCGAGACATTCTTAGCAGAAGAGTCGCGCACAACTGGAATAGTTGCGCGCGGATGTCACACGCAACTGATTTTGTTGCGCACAACAAGCTTGCGCAACACTAGACGTTGCGCGCGCCACCTGATGACGAACTGCGAACCCCAATTTTTGTGTTTGAACAAAGTTGCGATTTCTACTTACGCTAAAATAAGGGTGTTTCTTAAATACAACATATACTCGGAAAATAAAATTAAAATTTGATTTAATTCTTTTAAACAAGGTTTGATTAATTTTTTCATTTAATGTCTATCTAAGAGATTAAAGAAAAAATAAAAAAATACATAATAATATAAAAAAAATAGAACTACGCAAAGACTTGATTTCGTAATGCGAATACGTAGGCAATCTTTATGATTCGGTCATATAAAAATATAAAAAATATAAAGCTCTTTTTATTTCATTCAAAATTCAAAAGAGAGACATTATTGAACTAGATATTAAACGAAAAAAAAAACATAGTAGTTATTACACTTTATTCGAAAAAAAAAAAACAAACTAATGATAAAATTGTGTAACACTCTATGGTTTTACTATGTCCTTGATTGTCACAGATGATGGAGGAGTAGTTTACATCGCAAAATTTCCAGAAACCTTGGAGCCTTCCCCTACAATCTTTTTCTTCACCCAAACATTGCTTTTCAATTTAGGGATTGGGGCCTTTACAACCTGTTTTCCTTTCCCTTTGACTATTGGAGCTTTCTTGCGAGTATTTGGTGAAGGTTCTTTGATTTTTACACCTTGTTGTGCGGGTTTGGAAGGAGTTTTCCTTTTTGTTTCCTTCGAACGAGCCTTAGGGGATGAGAAGTCTAATTTTCTTCTCACTCCTTTGTTTTGGCCACTAAGAGGAGTAGTAGTGGTTGAATGCATCAAAGGCTTATGTGGATTGCGAGCGATGGCGACTTGAAGTTGAGATCGAGTCTTGTTTAATTCACCCTTATCTGCCGCATTGATCCAAGCTTTGTAAAAGGAAGATAATGTGATACTCGCAAGAGGATTTTTTATTACCCACTTAGGAAGACTTGACCAATATTCCATCCAACGAGCAATCCTTTCGAGTTTAGAGGTCACATCTTTAGGGGCATCACAATTTGCAAAGGGATAAATTGCCTCATACCGTATTGTCTCATCACCCTACAAGGAAAAATATAAGTAGTACTAGATAGGCCTAAAATCCTAATATAAGGGCAATTGAGACTATTCCCAAGCATACTATTTATGTTCCACCAAGGAATCACGAACCGTATGTTAGGAACCCCATGACAGAAAAACGACGTCCATTCCTCTTCATTCTTATGCTTATAAAGGATTTGACGTCTAGGGAATGTCTTTACTCCATTAGCCTCAATGTTTTGAGGCTGATCAACGATTCTCAAACACTCCATGAGCCAATTCTGTAAAAAAAAGAAGAAAAAATTAGTTTGCGATTTTTTACACAAACAGGTGGCGCGCGCAACTAAACCACTTGCGCGCACCCTCCGCGCGCAACTCAGAAGATTGCGCTGGTCATGCCAGCGCAACTTCGTGACTTGCGCTGATAAACGCCGAAAAATAAAACATACATGTAATTGTGAAACCGTTTTCGTTAGGATCTCCTCTAAGGCGATTCAAGCATAGAACGGTTTTCGCCAAAACCAAAGGAGCGGGTGAATGACATCCCTCTATTTGCTCTACTATGGACACCATCGAATAATCTCCTTATTCTTTACCTATCCTAACTAAACAAACAAGACAACAACATAAATCACGAATTTTAAAGCGTTGTTTAGTCATGTTGTCTCGAGGGGCAACGAAGTGTTCAACAAATTGAATTAAGTTCACGCCTTCTTCAGTTCCTATGTTGGTCATATCATTGTCGGCCAAACCAAAAAATCTTTGGAATATAGGTTTGGGATCCTACAAGGTAGGCGAATAAGTCACAAGGAGAGTGTTTGTAGGGAAACCAGGAAGGGGGACAATCTCATCTCCTCTAAACAAGAAAAGATGGTGGTTAGAGTCCCAATGGTTGACAGCGGCATGAAGAAAATCAAAGTTAACCACTAGTTGCATATAATTCAATAAAGGGTCTAAGTGGTAAATTTTGAAAGCTAGTTTGTCCTCGGTTGAAAGGGAAGTGACCCATTGCTTCAAACGTTGTTCAAAGGTCTTCACCATTGTTCAAATAAAAAGAGAGAGAATAAGATTTTAGAGAGATTAATTCTTTTTAATTTCTTATGTTACTAAGCGAATGAATGCGAGATGATCAAAAGCCTACACCAAACTACGTTTAAATAGACCCAAGAGGGGCAAATTTTCGGTAAATTCGGCTTAAAGCCTACACCCTCGCGCAACAGAATTACATGCGTGCGATAGCTGCGCGCAACTCATGCAGTTGCGCGTGACTTCCCTGACGCGGCATGTAAGTTGGGTTAATTTCCGTATTTTGGCTCATATAATGACGGAATTTTCACGAGATCTTAAGACGAATCATATGCTTGCCTTCTAACACTTTGTGTCCCATTTCTTGCCTACTTTCTTATTTTCTTTATATTTTCTTTTATTGTTTTCTTTTTATTTCTTTTTCCGTGGTATTTTCCTACTTTCTTTTTCTTTTTATTTTCCTACTTCTTTATTTTCATTTTTATTTTCTTATTTTCTTTTTCTCTTTTTTCCTTCTTCTTTTTCGAGTTTGTTTATTTTTTCGAAATGGGTAAGTCGGGAACCCTTTCCCTCCCTAGAAAATTTTTCGCATTAATGTACACATGGAAACAAAATAATAATAATAATAATAATAATAATAATAATAATAATAATAATAATAATAATAATAATAATAATAATAATAATAATAATAATAATGACATATATACAAATGTGTCATATATACAAAAAAAAATAATAAAAAAAAACAAATACATAAGTTTCCTAAAAAATATATAATAAATTTGTACAAGAGGAATAAGGGTCCTCGGCAACTACTAGACGGTTGCTGCACATCTTGCAAAATCCAAAACGAAGATAAATACAAGAAATGTAATAACTTCGTTGTAAAGAAAAAAAGAAATAAAACTTACCGCGACCATCTGATGATCGCGGCATGATAAAGTCACGAGTGCTCTCTGATAATCAACTCGGAAAAGCGCGTAAAGTCCTCACCATGCCGTTCACAGTCTCCCGCAGAACCTGTTCCAAGAATACAAGGATAAAAGGTATACCGACTCAACCGTCTCAGGTACGAACGGTATCCCCTCGTCATCCTCGGCTGCTTGAAGGGTCTCACGAATTACCAATCTGACAGCATCAGTATACGTGATCTCCGCTGTAGTAGGCACCCAACCACCTAGCTCGACCCGCTAAAAATACATGTGACAAAAAACGATAAAAGGGTTAAAGTTCCAAAAAATAAATGGAAACACGAAAAAAAAAAGTTAGAGTACTAACCAGTTAAAAAGCCGGAAAAGGAGTCAGCCTGGATGCTGTAAAAGTCGAATAAGAAGCATCCGGCAGCACCAGCTGCTCCGCTGGATAACCAAGGATCGCCTGAGCTCGATCCTCGGTAGACAACAGGGCAGGACGCAGAATCCAGATCGGGGGATCCGCAGGAACCAAAGGCTCCTCGGTCGAAACCTGCCAGAGAACAAGCTCGCCTAAGAACCAAGCGTCGGTCCTCTGGAACACCGAGAGTTCCGTATAGAGGGCCTGAAAACGGCAACGAACCATGCCCGACCAGATAGCCTCAGGGACTCCGACTATCAAAATCCAAGGATGGAGATCGATCTATAAAACACAACCACATGAAAAATCGTTAGAAAATGAGTAAAATAAAAAAAAAACGAAAAGAGAACATGTAGTTTGGAATACTCACCAACGCACGAGTCACCGAAAGAATCATCTAGCGAAAGTCGCCAGCAGAAGTAGCTCGTCTCCTCTTAATATCGACCAATCGATGGCCGATAGGAAAACGAGTAGCCCCAAGCACGCTGGGGGCTAAGAAAGGCAGGTACAAGTATCTCTAAGCCTGAATTCGAGAAAAGATAAGCCTAAAGGAAAAAACAAAAGTAATAACCGAAAAAAAGCTTAAAACACGTACCTCAAGGATACGACCATGCCATGTAAGCGAGATCCGAGGCACCTCAGTAGCTGCTGCGGAATCCATGACCTGGCTTGCCTTGCCTATAGCCGTAAGCATACGGGCATACGGCACCTCCGCCCAACTCAGGTCACCTATTTGCCCCAAATCGCTAAGGCAAATAAGTAACCTAATGGCGAAATGCTCTCCTCGATCACTCAAGATGGTGACGGAAAGAACGTGGGCAATGTATATCCGAGCCAGCTACTCAGGTGTACACTGCCGGTCAAGCTCGTCACCCGACAACTCGTCGGCAAGAACCGAGTACGTACAAGATTGCGCGTACACGTGAAGGGAAAAAGACGGTCCCCCACAAGGTCGCGCAATCTCTCGTCTGACCCCTTAACGAGCTCTATAACTACAGGATCGCCTCCGAAGGAAAACCCGTAATCATAGAGAAATCGAAAGGGGTAACCGCCATCTCTCCCCATGGAATGTGGAAAATGTTGGTGGAATCCCACCAAAACTCCAGCAATCCACGGAGGAAAGCTGACGACGCAAACTGGCTCAATAAATCCCGAAGAGCCGTCAGCTGGGAGTCAATCCCAGAAAGTGCTACCATCTCCTTTGCCACCTCGGGATAACTCTCAAAATGGGCTCGCAGGTCACCAAAGCCGTACAAACGCTTGTCAGACTCACTCTAAATAAAAAACGGTTATGGTTTAAAAAGGAGAAGAAAAAAAAAGAAAAGAGAAAGAAGCAAAAGCATGGGAAACTCACGATGACACGCCACCCTCGGATCAAAACGTAGTGGTCGGGGTCCCACTTAAGGACCCTAGGGTCCTAGTTAAGAGGAGCCTCCCAAACCACCTCCTCCTGGCGACGTCGATCGACCGCGACGCGTCGCTCTAGAACCTCCTCTTGAGGACGGGTCACCCTCTTCCGAGGGCGAACCGCCTCGTCCGGACCAATGAGAACCTCCTTGGCATCGACAAACAGAGGCGAATCCATGCTATGACGGATAAAATTTCTTTAATTAGTTTATTTCCTAAACTAAACTAGAATACGTATTCTAGACCCATTTCGGCAGCATAACGGCTACCGATAGGGCAAAACACGAAAATCAATGCCACCCATACTTGGGGGCTACGATACCTGCAGTTAAACTCAGTAAATGGGGGCTTTTAAGACCCACAAAACCATCCTATACCAGTTTCAACTAAGCATTCAAGGGATTATATTCCAAAATCTCAAAGAATCAACTAAATCTAGACGAATAACAGTAATATAAACATAATTATCGTCCACCAAATAATTTTGGAGTTCGAATATGGCAAAAATAGGCTTAGTATACACTTCGCGCCAATTTTTCGAATTTAAAATTTTCAAAATATTAATTACGGAAGCAAAGATAATTCGAATACTACAATTGTTGAATAATTAACAAGTATAACCAAAATGGGCAAACAAAATAACAGAAAATCAAGCCAAATTCAAGTAGAATTGCAAAGAACGAACTTGAACAAAGAAATGCTCATACAAGTTTCAATACTTAACCATTTTTCATGAAATTTGTTGCAAAACACTCCTTAAACATAGCATAAAAACATAGCACAAACAATTTCAAGAAAAATAAGCCGAATCGAAAACCCTAAAATTCGAAATTTAGGGTTTAACGATTTCAAAATCGTTTGAATTCAGCCGAAAAAGAACAAATTTTAGCAAAAAACTTACAATGGATAACGGCAAATATGAATTGAGGATGAAATTAGCTTCTTTTAGCTTAAAAAATCGCAAAAAATCGAGCTTTTTAGCAAGAGAAAGAGTCAAAAATGGTGAAGGAAGGAGAAAAGGGTGAAGTGAAAATCGCGTCGGCGATTTTCAACTTTACTTACATAAATGTCGCGCGCAACTTTTGATGTTGCGCGTGACATACCAGCGCAACTCAGAAAGATGCACGCGCCTGGCCTGCGTGACCTTCTGAGTTGCGTGCGGATACTGGTGACTAAAAGACTGGGATCTTGATTTTGATCCGTTTGGTCATTTTTTGAACTGTTTTTGCTCGTTATTAGACGTAATAGCGCACAAATTATCCAAATCTTTTTAATTGCTTTGCATATTGTAGTTTGTTTTCTTTTTTGTTAGTTTTTTGCATCATATTGCATGCACACCGTGCTTTGTGCCTTCCCCAAGCATACGTTTTGAACGTTTTTCGTAAGAGTGACTTAAGACGTTCCGTGGTGGTGCTTTACGTAAAAGCACCCATAGACAGGTTTGTCATTTTACTATATTGACGTTACAAATGTCCGGGTTTTCTTCTTTTTTCACGTCCGAAGCAAAAAGGGAGGCGTTTTCAAGCAGCATAAAAATGCAAATGGCGTGTCGTACGACGCAAAATTGTATGGCGTAGGTGTTGCGTAAAATTTCACTCAGCCTAAGATTTGCGATATCTACCTGTAGACACCCATTTGTTTCTCCCCAAAACCAAACCCAGTGATGAGTACCTTTTGCGTCGAATCATAATCGAATGAAGTGAAAGTGTGGAAAGTCTAGCGTTGCGGATAGTTTTAATTTCTTTTCTTTTCTCTCTGTTTTTGAAAACTCATTTTAAGAAAACAGCCAATCCAGTTTGGTTGGTCCATGATATGGGTCCAATAGTAGTGTGGTTGGATGGGTCTTGCAAAGAAATTTCCAACAATATATTATAAGCCCAATTCCGATGAATATTGCGGAAGTTATGGCCAATTTACCAAACTGGGCCCGGTTTGAGCCTAATATGCGGCCCAATGATCTAGAGGAGGGCCTATTATTAATTATCATTCCTAAAGCTATTAGGATTGATTATAGTCTTCTAGAATACTCTAGAAGGTTCTTTTAAATCCTAATGGAGTTAGGATTGATAATTATGTTTTAAAGAGTTTGAAA
This sequence comes from Chenopodium album, assembly GCF_948465745.1. Classification (NCBI taxonomy): domain Eukaryota; kingdom Viridiplantae; phylum Streptophyta; class Magnoliopsida; order Caryophyllales; family Amaranthaceae; genus Chenopodium; species Chenopodium album. The sequence continues at coordinate 31,218,983 of NC_137834.1, forward strand.
TTGAATAAAACTACTCCTTTTAAGAATCCTTGTTTTGTACAAAGTGGAATATATTCAGATTTTATTTTCGTGCCTCATAATATTTATCCAAATATTATATGGTTGGATAGATCTTTAAATTATCTTTCCAATGATATATTATGATATTAAATCCGAGTTATAACGAAAAAGATATGAATGAGACATGAAACTTTATCCAAAACTAACACCCTTCCACTATTTTGGCCATATCTTTTTATCTAAAAAATATTTTAATCTTATTCTAATTGGGTTGGAAAGTAGACTTTAAGAGCTTTCGAACGACATATTATATGCCTTATTTGAACTTTCGGATCAAAAGATATGATAAAAACAAAAATGCGTTAAAAACAGGCTTGGCGCCTGACTCCAGGCATTGGCGGCTGGAATCAGGTCTAGCGCCTGGCGCCAGCCATTGGCGCCTGGTGCTAGCCATTGGCGCCTGGCACCAATGTCCAATTCCTGGCGCCAACCTCTTTTTGCGTGCGCCAGACTCTGTTTTGTTAATTTTATCTTTTTGGCTGATTTTCTCTATAAATAACGTATTAAAACTCCGTTTTCGATAAGCAGCTTTCATCAATTCTTATTTCAATTAACCAACTCTCATCAAGATTTTCTTGATTATTCTCTCTCTCTCTCTTTTTCTAAACTAGCCTTTTTTCACATACAAAATTCCGCATTCACAAGATCTAGAAACACCTAGCCATATTCGAAGTTGCCTTCGCCCTAGATGTGAAAGGTTTTAATTTCTGAGGGTTTGGTCCCAAATCTCTATTTCAATTATTTAATTTAATTGTTTTGATTATTATTTTCCTTGAAGTTACTAACGTGTGTATTTTGTTATTAGAAAGAGGTACGAGGCATCAAAGTAAGTACTTTAATTGATTAATTGATTTACGATGTAGATATCATGTTTATATTGTTATTATGATATTCCTAGTATCATGTCTAGGGTATTTTTAATATTAAAGATGATTGCTATAATGCTTTTTATTTTCTTCCTAATATTTATGATTGTTAGTATCATGTTAGGGTTAAAGATTTGATTTTTATTGCTTAGTGACATGCTAGGGGTTGTTATTAATCTTGTTAGTATCATGCCTAGTATCTTGCTATTATTATACTTTAATATTAACATGATCATGATTATGAATATTATTATAATTTAATTTTATGATGATGATTTTATTATTATTATTATTATTATGATATGATTATTATTATTCTTCTTAATTATTATTGATTATGTTGCTTGATATTTTATTCTTTATTGCTTGATCACCTTTTATGCATGTTTAAAGGGAATTGGTACTTGCAATCACGCTTAATAATATAATTAATAATCTTGTTAGGTTAACTGTGATTATAATTCAAGTGACTCCAACAATAGTTTATTTGTGCATTAATATTCAACCAACATAGATTAAACAGGTTTAGGGTTAATCCTATTGATTGCATGTTAAACAAAAAGCGCACATGAATACGAGCAGAATAAAGTAGAGGCCTATTATTAGGGCAGTTTCAATGCTTTTAGGTTGGATTTGTACCTTCATCCCCGGACCCTTATTTGGTTCATGACCTTATGGAGTTGACGATCTCTTAGATCGTTAAGGGGTGTAACCTTCACCTCGTGAACGGTTTACAAGTTCTTTAAAAACTTGTTGGCGACTCTTTTGCTCTATCTTCTTCCCTTTTGGACGCCACCGTACTTTAGTGTATAATCACAGTGGGGTTCAAGCTAGTGGGATTTTAAAGGCTTGAAACTATTCCTTACACTACCTCTCGGGACTAAAAGGTAGAGAATTACTGTAGGCGTTAGCTCAACGAGTCGACATGCGCGTCGAACCTTCAGGAACAGGCACTTCTTGAATGGATACGGTAGTTAGTGCGCTTACTAACTTACCGGAAAGTTAGGGTGTCGAATCCACCCCCTGTATAAAGAAGCGATGAGACGATGTCGCACCCATGTAGTCACGTGCCCCCAGTCCTGAGACACGTGTACTCATCTTGTGGACAAAACTGATGAGAGAGTTTATGAATTTCTTCCCTCTCACTGAATTTTGATATATGCCTCCAGTCTTGAGACATGTATTTCTATCTTGTGGACTTCTGCCTCGAATACCGGACCCGGCTCGAATACCGGAACTTTTCGGCTTGAAACCGAAAACCCCTTTTTTCATCTTTTACTTTATAAAAGTCAGGCTAAAGTTTCAATGACATATCGAGGGAATTTAGACCAATGATGACATGATTGAGAGGAAATCCTCCCCTTTTATCATTTTAAAACCGATCTCTTCTCATGACCTGACATCACCCAGAATACTTTTACTTGTAAGAGTGTTCTACAATTGCAAAGGATCAATCTAGATTCTTTAGCGCGTTAAGACTAGGAAGGACTTTTTCTAGAATTAATAGCTACTTGTTTCAAAAACTTAGCGAACCATGGATTGTTTCGACATCCTTAAACATTACTGAAAGATTCTCTATCCTTAGAGAACTTCGCAGAATGAGTCTCGGATTTATTTCCTTGACTACTTTGATCATCGTCTATTCTAGACTCGATTAAAGTGGGGGCTAACTGTAGACATCTACTTTTGGCCTCCTGTCCCGACAGGAAGTGCAATGACGATAAATAAAACCATCTTCGTGTTGGATAGAAGTGAAGAATGCTTATGGATAACTTGTTAATCCAAAAAACACAAAAAGACTAACCTAAATTAAAGAAAAAGCCAAAACAAAGGTCCAATTAACTAAACCCGATCATAATTAGGCTTAAGCCTGTGCTTAAACCCTAATAATGACGGATTTAAGAGCGCCTAGGTGCTGCTGTAGAAAAATCCGCGTGCATCTCATGTATTCGAGCTGGGCTGCCGCGCACAACTAATTCAGTTGCTTGTGACACCCAGCACAACTTTCAGAGTTGCGCTGCGGAAGATTCAAAATTATACGGAAAATATAAAATTGAAACTTACCATAAAGCCGCGCGTAAGACAAATAGTTACGCTGCACATAGCAGCGCAATTCATCTCTTGCGTGCGACATCTGCTGTGGAAGAATGCTTGAAACCCTAAACCTTATAATTCCCTATAAATACAAGCTTAAACCGAGGCTTAAACAGACAGAAATTAACCTAAAACTCTAGCGAAATAACTTGTGAACTTGTGCAACCTAGCCTTCTTGTCCTAAACACTCACCCTTTTGATACTTTGTTACTACGGTGGAGGTTCCCCAACAAGAAGGATTCCATAAGTGTTCTAAACGCAGATCTAGCAAAGAGAAGTGGTGAATTCCCGAGCACTTAGTTAAATCACCTTTGTTTTCTTGTTTAAAAGGACTTTAATTAATTAATTAGTGTTGTTTGATCACCTTTAAAATAATTAATTAATCAATTCCACATTGTTTCTTGTGTTAAATTAAGATTAGAATTGAATTAAATAATTGTTGGTCGATCACTTAAGCCAAGGCAAATCTTGTTTATTTATTGTTCTTTCACGAATATTATTAAATAAGAATAACTTCTTTTGCAATGTAATTCCTACGTGAATTAATGTTTGTAAATAAAATCAACTAACATAGTTTTAGGTATCGTGTTGCATATATTGTTTGGTGATAAAATCGTAAAAAAGGAAGAGCTAGTAGAGGCCTTACTAGGGCTAGGATTGAAGATTCCCCTTCTAAAAGGAATGTTATCTTAGTACCCTCGCTCCCGAACTCATTTCTGGTTTATAGACCAATTTGGGCATGGGTAAACTTATGATTTGTGCTAATTATTTCATGAACTCCACATGGAAGAAAGGCATGAACGAGGTTTATGAGTTTTTCCTAAAAGTCATTAGCGACTCCTACTTGTTTCTTACAAAAACGCGTGGTGATAAAATCAATTCTAATTCAAGGTCCCCCAAAAAGTCAGGAATTCAAATCCTACTACACCCTTAACAAGTGTAAAGTCCTAGGCTTTTAAGTGGCCAAGGGCATTTACGGAGAGTACCCCTTACGATGGGATCACCCTCCTTACAGATTCCATGTCTGAAAATCAAGTATGGAACTTAATAGGTTGACTTGCCCGACGGTTACACACCTATTGGATGTAAGTGGACTTTCAAATTGAAAACCGATAAAGATGGAAATGTATTCTTTTACAAAGATAGACCGGTAGCAAAACTTTACAGGAAAATTCATGGTATTGATTATGATGAAACTTTTTCTCCTATCACAATGCTTAAATCTGTTCGGATCATCTTAGCGATTGCAGCATACTATAATTATGAAATATGGCAGATGAACGTCAAAACCGCCTTCCTCAATGGAATTTTGGAAGAAAATGTGTTTATGACACACCCCAAAGATTTTGTCTTCCCAAACAATGTTGGGAAGGCATGCAAGGTAAAAGAAGTCCATTTATGGGCTAAAGCTGAAAGGAATGGTGTCCTTCGAACAAGTGTATTATTCCGATAGTGGGTTCAGAATTATTAGAAAGCTAATATATTCAGTAAGGTCTAGTGATCGGAATGTCTAGGTGGAGGCCGCTTCCAATCAGTAATATTAATGCATAATTAATATTATAGCTTTATCTTGACTGAACACTTTGGGTCACACCCTTTGCAGTAAACGAACCGACTCGACGAATTAATTCAGAAGAAATTAATTCGTCGCCCGAGTATTAAATATTTAGACATCGAAAATTCGAGCTTAGAGCATCAAAACCGAGCGTCGGAAGTCGAGTCTGAAATAATAAATGACAAGACGCACAAATAATAATAAATCGCCAATATTTCCCAAAATACCCCTAGCATCGGAGTGTCCCGAGAATCCGAGTGCTAGGGAAAAAAATGTCCTAGCATAGGTGGTTAGCAAGCGCACCAAGCCGAGCCATGCACAGCCGGTTGGTGCGTGCTAGCACATCACAGCTAGCAGCGTGCTAGCAGCCGCAAGCAACGCATGCTAGCAACCACAAGCATGCGTGCTAGCTGCCGCAAGTCGTGCGTGCTAGCAGCAGCTAGCAGCGCAGGCATGGGCTGGGCGCTAGGCAGGTTGTGGCTGGGCCATATGGCCGTGTACTAGGGGAGCAAGTGGGGTGAGGGACATGTGGCACAAGGAGTGCATTGAGTGGGGAGCAAGTATGGTCCCCTACTCTCCATGTGGTCCTCACCATCCTTTACATATGATAGTACTACTTGTAGATTTATTATTAGTTTGCTTATTTTATTTTAATTTAGCTTTAAAATAAATTGTGGAATTTCATGACTCCCGCATTGATGGGATAAAAATTCTCAATCTCCCTCTTGTTTATAAATACCCATCTTGGGTTTTTGGGAAGAGTGCTTGAGTAGGAGTTCAATAGAGCATTGCATTAGCAAAAACTCTTAAACTCACATAATACTCGAGTTTTGGTCGCACCTCGCTAACCTCGAGGTAACGGACCTTAAAGTCACTAGTAGTTTTTGCGGGTGGACTTTCGTTGGAGGCTCTCGTGTGAGAGGGGCTAAAGCTTTCAAGTAAGAGCCCGACTTTGAGGGCGAAGCACGCGTCAAAGGTAAATTTCGATTTAATCCTTTTATGTTTATTTGTTATGCTTTATTGTTTTATTAATTGCGAGTGGTTTTTTGGGTCGGGGTTGTTTCCGCGGTAAGTTGGACTTACCAAACCCCAACAGGCAGTATCGGAGCCACGCTCGTTGCTTTTTAAAATCATAATATTTTTCAAGGTGATTTTTATGGCTTAATTTTTCTGGTTGAAGTTGCTAATTAGATTAGTAGCTCGTATTATCTATTATAACCTCGTATTTAAGCTACCTTCAGCCCCGACCCCAGATTTCGACCCAAAAATAGTGAATTTTGGGTGGAAAATGTGTTCTAGAAATGGTATTAATCTTCTAGGAGACGGTTTTTAACCAAAAACGACCAGAAATGCTATTTTTGAGGGTTTTTTCGTTTATACGAAAAATTTAAGTCTTTCTAACATTGAAAACTAATTGCATATTTATGGTAGTTATGTAATTGGTTCAATACATATTTTATATGCAATTTTAAACCTCTTTAGGCATGATTACTTGGTAGTAATTTGTGCTTGAATGCTCGGTTTTATTTTTCACATAATTGCAAACTAATTGCATTAAGTGTGAAATTGTTGTTCTTTGAGGCTTACAAGTATTAAAGATTCAATCGTTAATTATGTTAAGTGATTGAAACTTTATATTACTAAATTCCATGAATTTTTGTTAAACTTTGGTTATTTAATCATTTTTTAGTTGATTGGAATCATAAAGTTTGAATCGTTGTGATAGAAAATTGTTTATCTTCATATTGGAAGATATAATTTTTCAAGGATTCACAAGTATTAAAGTTGGAATCTTTATTGAATTTATGTTCATTTTTCCAACTCCCTTTTATTTTGTCAAAAACTCAAGGTTAATTTAAATTAATTAAATTAATAGTTAGTAATTGCCCTATTATTTTTGTTGCACCAAGTTAAACCAATTTAATTAAAGAATGGTTCTTGGGAATTATTTAGATTACATGCACTTTAAAAATTTTATTTAAGTTAGACTTGTTTAATTTTTTTTATCTTTTCTCAAATGAATTAGTTGTAAAACTTATTTAGAATTAATAATTATGTCACGCAAAATTGGGATCAAAATCCCGAGGCTATGGCACGAACAACGAGGCAACACATCACTTGGCTAGCCGGGCTGCATATCAGCCGCATGTGGTTGTCAAGGATGCAACCCTGAGCTTGCGCGCAAGCCGATGCGTGGATGCTGCTTGCTACCAGTAGCATGGCGCGCCAGCAAGCACCAAGCAGCAGCACGGCGCAACAGCAACAAGATGTTGTGCGCGCCTGTGCGTGCTGCCTTGCGTGGCTGGCCGCGGCTGGTGCAAGCACGAGCACATGGTGCATCGCTTGGTACTTGGTGCATGCGTCGTGTAATTAGGGGTATGCGTAGACGTTGCTTGTGAAGCAATGTAGTGCAATGAATTCGTTCAACATGGCTATCAAGGGCCACGTTATTGATGTGTGAAATTTCGCTGATGTGGGCGGTGTAACGCTTAGCGACATCGGGCCCACTCCCACGTTCATTGAGCATCAAACAGTTGTGAAAAATGTGAGCACTCCATGTCTTAGTGCTAGGCACTTAGACACTTTGGACTACGTATTTTTGCTTAAAAATTGTCGTTTTAATTATTTTAATAAATTTTGGAGGCTAAGGCCTCGGTTTCGAGCGGCATTGGCAACATTTATTTTGACAAATTTTGGGATTTACCGGCTTAATTAATTGGATTAATTAAGTTTGATGCGGAATTTAGTGGGAGCTTCAAATGTTAATTGCACTTATTTACATAACCAGTTAAAATAACTTTGACTAGTTTTTAATTAGGCGTGTTAATTGGATTAACCACCTAGATTAGTTACTAGTTCACGCGTGTATATGCATTGTTACTTGTTTGTCGTTGTAAAATGCATGGGCCATTTACAAATAGTGAATGCATGAATGGAATGTTTATTCTCTCACAGATTTTATGAAATGGCAACTAGTGGAGCCCGATAAGGATAGAAAATACGGACTGCGATCCGTGATGTATTTTTGTAATTCTAAATACGGTCTGGGTACCGTTGAGTATTTTTGTACCTTAATATTTAGATTCGTCCTAATCGTAGATACTAGTAGTTGCATTTAATTATGGTCAAGTCTTGAAGATGGAGGTTCTTGGAAGATGTAGCCATGAAAGTTGCAATGAAGACCTTTTAAAGATTTGAATATCTCAAGGGGTCATGCTAGTTGCCAAATGCATCTATATTTATATTTTTTGATATATATATATATATATATATGTGTGTGTGTGTGTGTGTGTGTGTGTGTGTGTGTGTGTGTGTGTGTGTGTGTGTGTGTGTGTGTGAATTATATGTTAGATGCATGTTCAGGATTTCGAATGTTGTGTTGATTAATTAAGTTCACTTAAATCAACCAACATAGAAACCCTAGGTCCTTAAATATAGAGAAAAAACTTGCCATTCCAAAACAACACTTACCAACCGAACGAGAGTAGTGGTGGGCTACGCCAAAGCGAGGAATCACTACCTCTCCTAGGAGCGTCAGGCATACCGGGTATGCAAGTTGGTTTTGGTTGTACTCAACAATATGAGTGATGGAGTCCTAACATGTCGTGGCAAAGTGAATAAATTGTTGAGAGAGAATTAGATGCGACGATTTATTCAACCAAGAGTGGCTTGGAGCCATTAGCAAAGCGTTGCTTACCTTAGGAGATTGAGTGTTAAGACAAGCCAAAGCATGCTTAACCACTCTTTGTTTCTTCGGATCTTGGAATCGAATTATTCTCACCAAATTGGGGACAACTTTAATTGTGTGAATAAGACGTTTTAAACAAGTTTGATTAAAAATGCATGAATTCAATCTTATTTAAATTTCATGAATGGTTTTTCATTTCAAATTCTTTCAATTGTAGGATCATGTCTTCAAATAACTCAAACAACCAATTCTCTTTACGCTCAATTCTGGACAAGGAGAAGTTGAGTGGGCCAAATTTTCTTAATTAGCAAAGGAACTTGCGAATTGTTCTCATGCAAGAGCAAAAGGACTATGTCCTTGATGAGGAGATGCCCGAGGCTCCCAATGAGGAGGTGACTCAGGCTACCCTAAATCGATGGCAAAGTGCTAATCGAGATGTCAAATGCATCATGTTGGCTACAATGTCTCTAGAGCTTCAAAAGACTTTCTTTGAGAAGGAGACAGCTTTTGAGATCATTTCTGAACTGCGGAATATGTTTGAAGAGCAGGCCTGAACTGAAAGGTTTGAAACCCACAGGCAGATCCTTGAGAGCAAGCTCAAGAAAGGAGAGCCAGTCAGCCAACATGTACTCAAAATGATAGGATCGTTTGAGAGCATGGGAAGGCTTGATGCGGGGTATTCAACCGAGATGGCAATTGACATCATTCTCCACTCGCTGCACAAAGGCTATGATCAGTTCAAGATGAACTATAACATGCACAGCATGGAGAAAATTCTCACCGAGCTTCATGGTATGTTGAAGCAAGCAGAGCAAATGCTCAAGGATGTGGGGAAGCATGATATGCTCATAATTAAAAAGGGCAAGCCTTTCAAATTCTCAGGCAAGAAGAAGAAAGGCTTTAAGGGGAAGGGCAAGAATAAAACCTTTCCGCCTAAGTCTAAAGCTACCAAAGATAACAAAGAGAAGAAGGTAGCATCTTCTAAATCTGATTACGAATGTTTCTAATGTAAGAAGAAGGGACATTGGAAGAGAGATTGCCTCAAATTCTAGGAAGATACGAAGAACGAAACCGTTACTTCTTAATCAGGTATATTCGTTATAGACTTTAACTTCACTAGCTTAGCATCATTTGTATTAGATACCGGATGTGGCTCACACCTTTGTTCCAATTTTCAGGGACTAAGGAACGCTAGAAGGCTAGAGAAGGGAGAGGTTGAACTCTGGGTCGACAATGGAGCCAGAATTAGTGTCGTATCCGTAGGAACTCTCAGTTTTTCTTTTCTCATCGGGCTTGTTTTGGAACTGGATAATGTTTATTATGTTCCTAACATTACCAAAAACAACATTTCAATTTCGGCGTTGGACGCCAAGGGTTTTGAATTCCAAGTAAAAGACAATGAATGTTCGTTTTATCTCGATAATGTTTTATATGGCATTGAAAATTTTGAAAATGGTCTTTATGTGCTTGATCTAGACAAACAAGTTTATAATGTGAAAAATACTAACAAAAGAGCTATGACCATGGAGTCAAACCAAACTTACTTGTGGCATTGTTGTCTTGGCCACATTAACATCAAACGCATCAAGAGACTTCTACAGAAAGGTGTTCTTGACTCTTTCGATTTAGAATCGTTTGAGAACTGCGAGGGATGTTTATTAGGCAAGATGATTAAGCAGCCATTATCCAGGCTGGGAGAAAGGGCAGGAGACTTATTAGGTCTAATACACACTGATGTATGTGGACCAATGAGCTCAACCACAAGAAACGGACACCGATATTTTATTACCTTCACAGATGACTATAGTAGATATGGTTATGTCTACCTAATGTCGCATAAAACTGAATCGTTTAAAAAGTTCAAAGAATTTCAGAGTGAAGTTGAAAATCAGCTTGGCAAGAAAATCAAAGCCCTTCAATCGGATTGAGGTGGTGAATACTTGAGCCAAGAATTCGATGACCATCTCAAAGATAAGGGTATACTTTCATAATTGACACCTCCAAAAACTCCACTATGGAACGGAGTATTCGAAATGAGAAATCGGACCTTGTTAGACATGGTACGATCAACAATGGGTCTTAGTGATCTTCCTATCTCTTTCTGGGGACACGCACTTCTAACTGCGGCACTAACACTGAACCGTGCACCATCAAAAGCTGTAGAAAAGACTCCGTATGAATTATGGACAAAGAAACCTCCTAGGTTGTCTTTTCTAGAGATATGGGGATGCGAAGCATATGTCAAGAAATTGATTTCTGACAAACTTCATCCCAAATCTGACAAGGTTTACTTTGTGGGCTAATGTAGGGAATAATTCAAGCCTTTAAAATCCCACTAGCTTGAACCCCACTGTGATCATAAACTAAAGTACGGTGGCGTCCAAAAGGGAAGAAGATAGAGCAAAAGAGTCGCCAACAAGTTTTTAAGGAACTTGTAAACCATCACGAGGTGAAGGTTACACCCCTTAACGATCCAAGAGATCGTCAACTCCATAAGGTCATGAACCAAATAAGGGTTCGGGGATGATGGTACAAATCCAACCTAAAAGAGATTGAACCTGCCCTAATAATAGGCCTCTACTTTATTCTGCTCATATTCATGTGCGCTTTCTGACTAACATACAATCAATAGGATTAACCCTAAACCTGTTTAATCTATGTTGGTTGAATTTAATGCACAGATAAACTATTATTGGCGATCACTTGAAATATAATCACAATTAACCCTAAACAAGATTATTAATTTCTTATTAAGCGTGATTGCAAGTACAAATTCCCTTTAATATGCAATAAAAGGTGATCAAGCAATAAAGAATAAATAATGTGTATATCAAGCAACATAATAAATAATCAACATCATTAATAATAATAATATCAATCATAATAACCATAAATATAATCATAACAAAACAATTATAAAAATAGTCATGAATCATGTTAAAGCATAATAATAATAGCAAGATCCTAGGCATGATACTAACAAGATTAATAACAAACCCTAGCATGTCACTAAACAATAAAAATCAAATCTTTAACCCTAACATGATACTAACATGAATTAACATTAGGAAGAACATAGGAAGCATCGTACTTTTAATCATACTTGATATTAAATTTACCCTAGACATGATACTAGGAATCAAAATAACAATCTAAGCATGATATCTACATCATAATATCGATTAAACCATTAAAGTACTTACTTGGATGCCTCGTACCTCTTTCTAATAACAAAATACACGTGTTAGTAACTTCAAGGAAAATAATAATCAAAACAATTAAATTAAATAATTGAAATAGAGATTGGGGACAAAACCCTCAGAAATTAAAACCTTTCACGTCTAGGGCGAAGGCAACTACGAATATGGCTAGGTGTTTCTAGATCTAATGAATGCGGAATTTTGTATGAAAAAGTAAAAGAAAGAAAAGAAAAGAATACTAAAGAATGAATGAAAGCTTGATGAATGAAGAGAATTGGTGAATGCTAATTAAAACTAATTGTTGATGAGAATTCGTGAATGAAAACGGAGTTTTTGATACGATATTTATAGAGAAAATCATCCAAAAAAGATAATTTAACAAAACAGAGTCTGAAGATCGAAAAACAACCTTAGCGTCAGCCCTGGCTAGTTAGCGCCAGAACCAGTGGCTAGCGCCAGGCGCCAATGGCTAGCGCCTGGCGCCAATCCTGGTTCCAGGCGCCAAGGCCTGGGGTTGGACGCCAAACTGATTTTTAACGCGTTTTTGAAAATCCGATAAATTTCCCGTACTGGAAGATAAAATAATATAATTTCCATCGAAAATGCTATTTGATCTTGATTAAAACTCTGAAGAGTCCTAATTGAATTAAGAATGAAAAGAACCTTCTAGAATGTTCTAGAAGACTAAAACCATTCCTAATTGCATTAGGAATGATAAATTATATTAGGCCCTCCCCTAGATCATAGGGCCGTACTTAAAACTCAAACCGGGCCTAGGTTAGTAAATTGGCCATAACTTCCTCAATACTCATCGGAATTGGGCTTATAATATATCGTTGGAAAGGTCTTTGCAAGCCCCATCCAACTACACCACTATTGGACCCATATCATGGACTAACCAAACTGGATTGGCTGTTTTCTTAAAATAAAGTTTTCAAAAACAGGGAGAAGAGAAAAGAAATAAAACTTTCCGCAACGCTAGACCTTTCCACACTTTTGTTTCATTCGATTATGATTCGACGTGAAAGGCACTCATCACTGGGTTTGGTTTTGGAGAGACACAAATGGGTGTCTACAGAAGCCCCCACTTTGACTGAGTTTGGAGAAACGCAAGTTTCGAAAACGAAAGCCAAAGTATCAATAGGGACGGAGAATGATTCAGAACGTTCTGCGATCCTAAATCAATCTTATAACGCCGATACCTGAAAAACTAGCATTAGTTAAACAGATAAAAGAGTTAAGAAACGCGTATCTTGCACCGTCGAGCACACGTCTCTGAAAGTAACCGATTTGTTGCTGTATTTTGTTTGATGACTTTCTACAAGCTAGAGAACGCCAACTTGCTGTTTCGATGTTCACTCGTCTCTGAACAAAGAGCTTCTTTTTCCCGCTGTGATAGTCTTCGAAAAGATCACTGCTTTTTAATATTTGCTATGCCAGTACGTCGGCGCTTTGCTGCTTGTGAACCAGTATGTCGGTGCTTTTGCTGTGATGACAATCCTCTTTTCTTTGGGAATAGTTGCCAACACAACTCTTGTATGATGTATGACAATCCGATTTAGGGAAAGTTGTCAATGCCACGTAACAATCCATCCTTGGAAATGTTTTCACGATGAAGCGACAATCCGTACCTCGGAAAATTTACCAAAATCCAATTTTTGAAAAAGTTGCCAATGCTTTGTAACAATATTTCATAAGAACTTTGCTACGATCGACAATCCACATCTTGGAATATAACTCTTGAGAGCAATCCACCTTGGAAATTTGCCAACGCTATGAGACAATCCTTTTAGGAAAACATTGCCACTATTGACAATCCGCTTCTTGGAACATTTGTAAAAAAGAGTCGACCGACAATCCACTTCGGGAAAATTTGCCACTTACTAAAATGAATGACAATCCACGTTGAGGAACTTTTGCCGAAATTTATGATGAGTAGAGACCTACGATAATCCTTTGGGAAATTTTGCCATAGGGAACTGGGTGCATGACAATCCAATCTCGGAAAACTTGCCAGCAAGCCGATGAATGTATGACAATCCGAACTTGGAAAAACTTGCCAAACAAAGAAGGAGCATGACAATCTACGCTTAGAAACTTTTCCAGAGATGGCAATCCAATCTTGGAAAAATTGTCGTTGAAGAAGATGCACGACAATCCATTTTTGGAAATATTATCAGTTAGGGATGACAATCCAATTTTTGGAAAACTTTGTCGTTTAATAAGAATGCGCGACAATCCATATTTGGAAATATTGTCGTTTAAGTGCTTGCTTTTGAACCGATTGTAATGAGCCAGTGTTTTAGGCGCTTAAGCTAAGTGAGACGATTTTTTGTCAGGTCAATCACTTACTACGATTGTAATCGAGCCGACTACTAATCATGTCAAATTGATTATAGGGGCTAACTGGCGTACCAAGGAACCCGAAATTGCTGTCTGAAGTCGAAATCACCTTTCTGGGAGTCTTCGAGCTCGGTCGTTGCTGAGATATCTCTGGCGCCAAGAATTGGAGTAGGGTCTTCCCTATTCTGCTGCACCTGTATTTATTTTTTACTATAGAACTTTGCCAATCTTTAATTATCTTAGGGTTGACCTAAGGTTTAATGTAGCTTGACTCATCGACTTGACACGACTCAAGGTATAAACTTGACTCGCTGATTGACTAACTCAAAGTGTTTGACACATGTATTAGACTCAAAGCAAAGTGATATGACACGACATGACTTGTGTGTGCATTGTAATGTGATAGTGCGACTCGAAAACGCAGAAAAGCAAAAATTTTCCGTCAATTTTGTGGAGGGTACCGACTTTCTCCCGAAAAAGAAAGACGTGAAAAAGAAAATCAAAAGTTTGAAGATGCATGTTGAATGAGCTTAGTCAAATGTTGTTTGATACTATCTCTCAAGGTTCAAGGATTAATTCATCCCAGGCTATCTCAATGGTTGACTCAATGATGAAAGCATTTGGGTAACTTAGGCACGGAGGCTAAGCACCTCATACTTCGTGATGCAATGACAATTGTGATTGATAAGTGATTTTGATATGATAAGGCATGCTTCAATGTTAAGATTTCATGACAAAGGGTTCCTAAGGGTAGTATATTTGGTCATGTATCTGTGTAGTGTGTGAAAGTGACACTAAAGCTAGGCCGCAAGAGCTAAGTGTGTGGGAAAATATTATTGTTAGAAGAGCCAAATAATGGTGACTCTTAGGCTAGGTAAGCTAATGATGTAGGGATCAAGCCCCCAAGTCTAGCTCTAAGTGAATAGGGATGAGCATTGGAGATCCCTTGATATGATCATGGTGTAAGTGTGTGAATATGAATATGAATGCATATTTATTACGGCCGCACCTCGATGTGAGGTTGCCTACGTATCCGTTAGGAATCAGGCCGAACGTAGCTCTAGCCGAACCTCGCACAAGTGTGTATACCTCAAAAAGGTCTTTTAAGGGGTTTTAACGTGGTTAGGCTAAAGGTTTAAAGAAGAAGGGGATAAAGGCTCAAGACCCTAGATAAGCCCCCAAGGTGTGCAACCTTGATTTTGAATATTTGTATTTTTATGCTTGAGGTTTTCTACTCTTTTTTTTTTAGCTCTTTCTTTCGCTTTAGCATTTATTTTATTTTAATAAGTGTGGGAAATCTCGATCATGCGGTCTATCACTCACTTGACATTCATGTTTCTCAGGCACGGTACCGAGCACTTGATAAGAGACGCAATCTGAGACGTGTTCTTATCGAAGATACTTTCATATCAAAGACATTGGAACACTTACCCTTTTGTACACTTGTATTTATTTTTTGCTTTTGCTATCTTTTGAATTTGCTAAAGCTTTCTTTAGAATTGAATAAGTTGTACGCCATCCCATCCCAAGGTTAGGTAGATGTAGGTTGAAAAGAGAAGGGTATATCGTTAGACGAGGCTCAAAGTGGTTTATGAAGAAAGGATTTGTAAATTAGAAAGGTGAAAGGAGATATGATGTGGCTACAAGGGTTGCCTCAAATCATTGGTATACTTTGTGCTTAGCTCGACATGGATTTTTTTTTTTTTTTTTTAAATGCAATGTAATGAAATGATCATATGCAAGGAAATAAATGCTCATTTTATTAAAAAAAAAAATATAATGATCCTACAAAATAAATCTAGAGGAAGAGAAAGGTGCCTATGCTAGACTTATTGGGGAAAGGAAAAAAAAAAGAAAAAGAAAAAGAAAAGAGAGGCCACGAAATCTTGTCGTTGCAGCTCGCCTCTTGTCTTGTGTGATTCGTTTCATCATCACCTAGTCTTCTCGCTAGCTAGAGGCAATGGGACCTTGTTTTCTTCTATGAGGTCTTGAATGAGATTTTGAAACTTGTAGCATTCATCGGTGGTATGACCGTTTCCTCGATGGTTCTTGCAATAGGAATTTGGATTCCATCTCGAAGATCGATTTTCTGGTGTTGGATCCTCGGTAGGGCCAATAGGTTTGATTAATCCTCGATCATAAAGACGATCAAAAGCAGCATCGTAGGTCATTCCACTGGGTGTGAACTCTCGCCTGGGTTTCCTTTTAGATCCTTGATTGTCCATGGCTAAGACATCATTATGGTCAAAGGTACTAACATTTTTGCTAGAGTGGGCGTTTTCGGAAGAAGAAGGATTGTCGCTCTTCTTTCCTTTCCAGCCACCATGGTTACTATTGTTAGTAGTTTTTTGCTTTGCGAGGTCGTCTTCGATTTCGATACCTATGTCATAGACGGCCTTGAAAGTATTCAAGTTGTGTTGATATTTTAAGTGCTTTGAATACTTTTCTTAGAGATTCTTGATAAACATCCTCACGGATTCTTTTTCAGTGGGGAACTCAATCATCTTGGCGGAAGTTTCCCTCCACTTATTAAAGAAAGAAGTAAAGCCTTCATTCTCTTTTTGTCTTAGCATCTCAAGTTGTCTATGGTCGGTTTCAACTTGGATATTGCACTTGTACCTATTAACGAAAGCATTCACTATTGATTCCCAGGTAGAGGTTTTTTCCTTGTCAAGGGAGAAAAACTATTGTTGGTAAACAGTTTTAAGAGATAGTGGGAACAAAGAGGAAAAAACCTTCTTATCGATACCCTTAATGTTCATTATTGTTTCAAAAGCTCTTAGATGGAAGTAAGGGTTATTTTTTGCCTTGAATTTGGGGATGTTAGTGGCGTTGAAATTATGCGGAAGAAGTTCCTTGTCCAGCGAGACCCCTTGCGAACTCATGCCTTGAAATTTATAGTCACTAGATAGCTTGCTTAGACTCTCTTGCATGAGATCCATCCGTTATTGCTTCACGGGATCATCGACCTTAAGTGTGAGGAGCTTCAGTGTTTCAGACATGGTAACCAATTGGTTCCTAAGCTCATTGACTTCTTCTTGAGTTTCCATTATCTTCTTAGCCTTCCTCTTTTGACGAATCGGTTTATCAAAAAGCGAGACTTGAATAAAGCGGTTGTCCTTGATTAATCGCCCTTCTCTCCTCGACCGAGTACTGTGGAAAAGGAAATTGGGGATATTTATTGTTAATTATTTGACTCAAACTTTATTCAACATGCAATGGATGGAGGAGGTGAAGAAAGATGGAAGAATGTGAAGAAAGATTTAGATGGAGGGATATGAAGAATTAGGAATAGAATGTACCCCCCAACTCAAATGACGGAAAGACCGACTCATGCATGGACCTACGACATGGTCATGGTGATGTGTACTCAAAGTGTGTGCTAAGACTAGTGAGTGTAAATGGTGCGTTAAGACTCGTATCATGACCATGTGGCTAGACTATGTCACCAAGACTCGATTAATGACTTGACAAGGTGTTATTGACAGCGAAAATTAACCGAATTAATTAGTAAACTGGTTAATTAGGCCCTAGGTGATGACTCGACAAATAATCCGGACTGTCGGCCAAGCGACAGGACTGGCGTCACAATATGGTGATTGGCGCCAGACTTTTTAGTAAATGTCTGGCGCTACAGCTCAGATTTTGGCACCAATATTGGAGCTTCGGTCCAGGACTGTTTTTGGTATTATTAGCCAACTAGGGTATGCCTAAAGTCGTACTAGGTCAATTCCGGTTAAAGAAAATAGACTTTATTGACTCAAATTAATTAATTAATTAATTAGGCAAAGTTCTTTAGGTCATTAATTTTAGTCTCAACACAAATCAACAAACAGTTAAGAGGAACATAGAATATATATGCACAACCAATAATGCACAATTAGTCAAGTAGGCACAATATGATGCAATGAGTTCGCAACCTAACCATGGCTCTAGTTCTCTAAAGTTCGGGATATGGTTTAGTCAAACAGGGTCCATGGTTAATTGTCCAGGTGCACTGCGTAGAAGCCTAACCGTGAAGGGTTAACGCGTGTGGATAGGACACCGCGAGTTTTTAGAAAAAACTCACTTCCATGGTTTGGTGAATTCAACCTCTCAGATGTACCCTTTGTTGCCAAGAGCGATCAATCGGGTAGAAAGAGCATGAATTCCCAGAAGGTTATGTCCATATGTAGAACACATATGGGTTTCAGAAAAGTGAGAAAAAATTCAATCAGGAAGTAGGATCGAGAAAACAATACGAAAAACCGATCGAAATTAGAACGCATATTTCTGGCTCGGTATTGGGGGAAATTGGCGCCAGCAAACAGAGACTGGCGCCAACTTTTAACTGTAGCGCCTGGCGCCAATACTGGCGTCTGGCGCTACGGCTAAAAGTTTGGCGCCAAGCTCTGGCCCCTGACGCTACTTCCCACATGCCTCAGCAGCTTTATGTGCTCAATAAAATCATCAAGTTTCGCGCGGTGTTATTTCAGTCCTAGTTGTGAAAGACATTTCTCAAATTTCCTACGTGTAAAATCCTATGTTTTTGACTCATTACGGATGGTCTTTCCAATGAGAACCTTTTTATTCATATGACAATAATGTTAATCAAAATTACGCACATGAAATACTTAGAACTTTTCGAGTCTCATCCACTCATTCTAAATCATTGCCGAAACAAATTCAGGAATTAAAATAGAAATCCTCCCCAGTGGAGTCGCCAAAAACTGTAGGGAATAATTCAAGCCTTTAAAATCCCACTAGCTTGAACCCCACTGTGATCATACACTAAAGTACGGTGGCGTCCAAAAGGGAAGAAGATAGAGCAAAAGAGTCGCCAACAAGTTTTTAAGGAACTTGTAAACCATCACGAGGTGAAGGTTACACCCCTTAACGATCCAAGAGATCGTCAACTCCATAAGGTCATGAACCAAATAAGGGTTCGGGGATGATGGTAAAAATCCAACCTAAAAGAGATTGAACCTGCCCTAATAATAGGCCTCTACTTTATTCTGCTCGTATTCATGTGCGCTTTCTAACTAACATACAATCAATAGGATTAACCCTAAACCTGTTTAATCTATGTTGGTTGAATTTAATGCACAGATAAACTATTATTGGCGATCACTTGAAATATAATCACAATTAACCCTAAACAAGATTATTAATATCTTATTAAGCGTGATTGCAAGTACAAATTCCCTTTAATATGCAATAAAAGGTGATCAAGCAATAAAGAATAAATAATGTGTATATCAAGCAACATAATAAATAATCAACATCATTAATAATAATAATATCAATCATAATAACCATAAATATAATCATAACAAAACAATTATAAAAATAGTCATGAATCATGTTAAAGCATAATAATAATAGCAAGATCCTAGGCATGATGCATAATAATAATAGCAAGATCCTAGGCATGATACTAACAAGATTAATAACAAACCCTAGCATGTCACTAAACAATAAAAATCAAATCTTTAACCCTAACATGATATTAACATGAATTAACATTAGGAAGAACATAGGAAGCATCGTACTTTTAATCATACTTGATATTAAATTTACCCTAGACATGATACTAGGAATCAAAATAACAATCTAAGCATGATATCTACATCATAATATCGATTAAACCATTAAAGTACTTACTTGGATGCCTCGTACCTCTTTCTAATAACAAAATACACGGGTTAGTAACTTCAAGGAAAATAATAATCAAAACAATTAAATTAAATAATTGAAATAGAGATTGGGGACCAAACCCTCAGAAATTAAAACCTTTCATGTCTAGGGCGAAGGCAACTTCGAATATGGCTAGGTGTTTCTAGATCTAATGAATGCGGAATTTTGTATGAAAAAGTAAAAGAAAGAAAAGAAAAGAATGCTAAAGAATGAATGAAAGCTTGATGAATGAAGAGAATTGGTGAACGCTAATTAAAACTAATTGTTGATGAGAATTCTTGAATGAAAACGGAGTTTTTGATACGATATTTATAGAGAAAATCATCCAAAAAAGATAATTTAACAAAACAGAGTCTGAAGATCGAAAAACAACCTTGGCGCCAGCCCTGGCTAGTTGGCGCCAGAACCAGTGGCTAGCGCCAGGCGCCAATGGCTAGCGCCTGGCGCCAATCCTGGTTCCAGGCGCCAAGGCCTGGGGTTGGACGCCAAACTGATTTTTAACGCGTTTTCAAAAATCCGATAAATTTCCCGTACTGGAAGATAAAATAATATAATTTCCATCGAAAATGCTATTTGATCTTGATTAAAACTCTGAAGAGTCCTAATTGAATTAAGAATGAAAAGAACCTTCTAGAATGTTCTAGAAGACTAAAACCATTCCTAATTGCATTAGGAATGATAAATTATATTAGGCCCTCCCCTAGATCATAGGGCCGTACTTAAAACTCAAACCGGGCCCAGTTTAGTAAATTGGCCATAACTTCCTCAATATTCATCGGAATTGGGCTTATAATATATCGTTGGAAAGGTCTTTGCAAGCCCCATCCAACTACACCACTATTGGACCCATATCATGGACCAACCAAACAGGATTGGCTGTTTTCTTAAAATAAAGTTTTCAAAAATAGGGAGAAGAGAAAAGAAATAAAACTTTCCGCAACGCTAGACCTTTCCACACTTTTGTTTCATTCGATTATGATTCGACGTGAAAGACACTCATCACTGGGTTTGGTTTTGGGGAGACACAAATGGGTGTCTGCAGCTACCCAAAAGAAACCAAAGGGTATTACTTCTACAACAAATCAGAGAACAAAGTGTTTGTTGCTCGCGATGGTGTCTTTTTGGAGAAGGAACTCCTTTCCAAAATGACAAGTGGGAGGAAAATCGAACTCGAAGAAGTTCGTGAGGATGAGCAACAAAATCAGAATAACAATCAAAGTGCTCAAACAGCATCTGTTGACGCAGGTCAAAATGATCAAAATGTGCAAAGTCAAACCGACAATGCAAATGCTCAATCCATTACCCTACGTAGGTCTCAGAGGCCTAGATCTCAACCTGATAGATATCTTGGTTTAGTATTAATCGAGATCTCAGAAAAACATCCTGATTATGGATGGAGATGAACTGGCAACCTACAAGCAAGCGATGACAAGCACCGACTCTGCTAAATGGCATAAGGCCATGAGATCTGAAAAGGATTCCATGTTTGAAAATCAAGTCTGGGACTTGGTTGACTTACCCGAAGGATATACACCTATCGGATGTAAGTATATTTTCAAGATGAAAACCGACAAAGATAGAAATGTATTAAATTACAAAGCTAGATTGGTGGCAAAAGGTTACAGACAAGTTCATGGTATTAATTACGATGAAACCTTTTCACCAGTCGCAATGCTTAAATCCGTTCGGATTCTCCTAGCGATTGCTGCATATTATAACTATGAAATATGGTAGATGGACGTCAAAATCGCCTTCTTAAATGGTATTTTGGAAGAAATTGTGTACATGACACAGCCTAAAGGTTTTGTCGACCAAAACCATGCTGGGAAGGTTTGTAAGCTTAAGAAGTCCATTTATGGACTAAAGCAAGCTTGCAGAAGTTGGAATCTGTGATTCGATGAAGCCATCGGTAAGTTTGGTTATATCAAGAATCCAGATGAATCTTGTGTTTACAAGAAGGTCAGTGGGAGTGACATCCCCTTATTAGTCTTATATGTCGATGACATATTTCTCATTGGAAACAGTATTTCGTTGTTAGAGTCTGTAAAGGCCTGGCTTGGAAAATGTTTCTCAATTAAAGACTTAGGAGAGGCTCAGTACATACTAAGCATCAAGATCTATAGGGATAGATCAAAAAGAATGATTAGGATTGAGTCAAAGTACTTATATTTATAAGGTACTTGCTCGATTTGGCATGGAGGGGCCAAGAGAGGTCACCTGCCAATGTCACATGGCATAACCCTGAGCAAGAAGCAGTGTCCATAGACACCTGATGAGCGGGAAAGAATGAATCTGATTCCATATGCTTCGCTTATTGGATCGATTATGTATGCCATGATATGTACTAGGCCAGATGTTTCGTATGCCTTGAGTGCTACGAGCCATTACCAATCAGATCCAGGAGAGGCCCATTGGACTGCAGCCAAGAATATCCTAAAGTACCCGAAAAGGAACAAGGATAAATTCCTGGTGTATGGTTTCAGAGGAATTAGTTGTTGAAGGTTATACCGACGCAAGCTTCCAGACAGACAAAGACGATTTCAAATCGCAATCTGGATATGTGTTCTGTCTAAATGGAGGAGCGTTCAGTTGGAAGAGTTCTAAGTAGAGTACAACTACATATTCTACAACCGAAGCCGAGTACTTAGCAGCTGCTGAAGCGGCTAAGGAGGCTATTTGGATTCTTAAGTTCATTGGTGAACTTGATGTTGTACCCTCCATAAAGGGTCCAATAGCCCTCTATTGTGACAACAATGGAGCTATTGCTTTGGCCAGAGAGCCAATGGAATATCAGAAGGTCAAACATGTCAAACGGCGGTTTCACATGATTCGAGAATGTAAATCGGAAGGTGAAATCAGAATTTACAAAGTTGGAACGGATGACAATGTAGGCGATCCACTTACTAAACCTTTGCCTCAAGTGAAGCACAACAAGCACGTTGAGGCAATGGAAATCAGGCATGTAGGAGACTGGCTTTGATTTCCTTGTTTAGTGTTTTAGTTAAATTTTGAACATTTAATGTAAGACACTAAGAAAAATCATTGAAGTTTTTGAGTAATATAAATTTCATGCAATATTTTATCACTTCGTTTGCTATTTATTTGTGGTTTAGGATTAAATAATAAGTCCATTCGATTCCTGGAATATTCAAAATATGGTATCAAGACCAGTCTTGGTAAGGAAACACCTATTAAGTGAACATTGAATATTATAATCGAAAATTGTCCCTAATCGAGGTCATTTAAACGATGGACGATTAATGACCAATTGAGATTAGTGTGTAGTCTGATTTATAGCACTGTTGCTTGTGCTACGAGGACATGATTGTCATAAATCATTTGCACATGTATTGTTTTAGAACCATACTGGATCGACCTATGAGAATACTTTAAGAGATTAAAAATCGTCATAAGTATACTTCTCATTATGGCTATCAGAACCTATTTCCTTGACCATGAGTATTGTGAGTTTTCTTGTTTGAGAACTAGTCCGCTTTGATGTTGTCAAACGTCTGCCGTAATAGGGGATTATAACGGCAACACTCGGGCGGCTAGGTCCTCTCGGTAAGAGGAGCTACATTACAAGACTGGGAATGTCCCCCTACTAAAATAGGGAAGATGTCTTTGTTGTATACAAGGCCTCTCGTAGAGCGAGACTGTAAAAATGCATGGCTGTGCTCGGATGGATTTTATAAATCATCTGTATATCGACACTCGGACTCGAAATCGAGAAACACTTCTTGACGTAATAAGGATGACAAAATAATTTTACCTTACAGTTCATGAAGAGACATTAAGTGACATAGGAAAAAGGTTGTACACTAAATGCGCACTTGTTTGGAAGGACAAGTAGGAGATTGAAAGGAATGGTGTCCTTTGAACAAGTGTACTATTCCGATAGTGGGTTTAGAATTATTAGAAAGCTAATATATTCAGTAAGGTCAAGTGATCGTAATGTCTAAGTGGAGGTCGCTTCCGATCAGTAATATTAATGCATAATTAATATTACAACTTAATCTTGGCTGAACCCAACGGGTCACACCCTTTGCAGTAAACCAACCGACTCGACGAATTAATTCAGAAGAAATTAATTCCTCGCCCGAGTATTAAATATTTAGACGTTGAAAATTCTAGCTTAGAGGATCGAAACCTAGCGTCGGAAGTCGAGTCAGAAATAATAAATGACGAGACACGCAAATAATAATAAATCGCCAATATTTCCCAAAATACCCCTAGCATCGGAGAACCCCGAGCATCCGAGTGCTAGGGGCAAAAATGTCCTAGCATAGGTGGCTAGCAAGCGCACCAAGCCGAGCTATGCAAGGCCGGCTGGTGCGTGCTAGCGCACCACAGCTAGTAGCGTGCTAGCAGCCGCAAGCAACGCATGGTAGCAGCAGCTAGAAGCCACAAGCATGCGTGGTAGCAGCAGCTAGCTGCTACTAGCATGCATGCTGCCACAAGCATGCATGCTAGTAGCAGCTAGCTGCCGCAAGTGGTGCGTGCTAGCAGCATCTTAAGGCGCATGCACGGGCTGGGCACTAGGCGAGATGTGGCTGGGCCATAGGGCCGTAAACTAAGGGAGAAAGTGGGAGTATATGGAAAGCAAGTGGGGTGAGGGACATGTGGCACAAGGAGTGTATTGAGTGGGGAGAAAGTATGGTCTCCTACTCTCCATGTTGTCCTCACCACCCTTAACATATGATAGTGTCACTTGTAGATTTATTATTAGTTTGCTTATTTAATTTAATTTAGCTTTAAAATAAATTGTGGAATTTCATGACTCCCACATTGATGGGATAGAAATTCCCACTCTCCCTCTTGCCTATAAATACCCATCTTGGGTTTTTGGGAAGAGTGCTTGAGTAGGAGCTCAATAGAGCATTGCATTAGCAAAAACTCTAAACTCACATAATACTCGGGTTTTGGTCAGGCCTCGCTAACATCGAGGTAACGGACCTTAAAGTCGCTAGTAGTTTTTGCAGGTGGACTTTCGTTGGAGGCTCTCGTGTGAGCGGGGCTAAAGCTTTCAAGTAAGATCCCGACTTTGAGGGCGAAGCATGCGTCAAAGGTAAATTCTGATTTTATCCTTTTATGTTTATTTGTTATGCTTTATGGTTTTATTAATTGCGAGTGGTTCTTTGGGTCGGGGTTATTTCCGCGTTAAGTTGGACTTACCAAACCCCAACAAATGCAATCTAGCAGAAGTTGGAATATGCGATTCCATGAAGCCATTAGTAAATTCAGTTTTATTAAGAATCAAGATGAGTTTTGTGTTTACAAGATGATTAGTTGGAGTGACATTGCCTTCTTAGTCTTATATGTTGATGACATATTGCTCATTGGAAATAGTATTTCAATGCAAGAGTCGTCTGTAAAGGCCTTGCTTCAAAAACGTTTTTCTATGAATGACTTGGGAGAGGATCAGTACATATTAGGGATCAAGATCTACAGGGATGGATCTTAGAGGATGATTGAATTGAGCCAGAGTCGTTACATTGATAAGGTACTGGCTTGATTTAACATGGAGGAGGCCAGGAGAGGTCTTGTACCCATGCCACAAGGCATAACCCTAAGTAAGAATCATTGTCCAAAGACACTTGATGAGTGGGAAATGATGAATCAGATTCCATATGCTTCGCTTATTGGATCGACCATGTATGCCATGATATGTACTAGGCCAAATGTTTTGTATGCCTTGAGCGCTACGGAGCCAATACCAATCAGACCCAAGAGAGGCGCGTTAGACTACGGCTAACAATATGCTAAAGTACTTAAAAAGGAACAAGGATTAATTCCTTGTATATGGTGGCTCGGAAGAATTAGTTGTTGAAGGTTATACCGACGCAAGCTTCCAAATAGACATAGATGATTTCAAATCACAGTCTAGATACATGTTCTTTTTAAGTGGAGGAGCGTTTAGTTGGAAGAGTGCCGAGTAGAGCACAACAACATATTCTACAACTGAAGCCGAATACTTTGTAGCTGTTGAAGCGACTAAGGAGGTAGTTAGGGTTCATAATTTCATTAGTGAACTTGATGTTGTACCCTCCATCAAGGGGTCCAATATCCCTCTATTGTGAAAACAATGGAGTTATTGCTCAGGACAGAGACCCAAGGGAACATCAAAAGGTTAAACATGTCAAGCGGGGATTTCATATGATAAGGGAATGGAAGTCAGAGGGTGAAATCAAAATTTGTAAAGTTGGAACGGGCGACTATGTAGCCGATCCACTTATGAAACTTCTGCCTCAAGTGAAGCACAACAAGCACGTTGAGGCAATGGGAATCAGGCATGTTGGAGATTGGCTTTGATTTCCCTATTTAGTGTTTTAATTTATTTTGAACATTTTAATGTAAGACACTACGATAAACCATTCACGTTTGGAGTAATTTAATTTCATTCAATTTTATCACTTCGTTTCTATTTAATTCTAGTCTAAGACTAAACATTGAGTCCATTCGATTATGAGAATATTCAAAATAGGGTATCGAGAAAAGTCTTGGATGAAGAAACACCTATTAAGTGAACATTGAATAATACAATCGTAAATTATCCCTAATCGAGGTCAATTAAATAATGGACGATTAATGATCACTTGAGTTTAGAGTATAGTTTGATTTATAGTACCATATCTTATTGTAGACACCCATTTGTGTCTCCCCAAAACCAAACCCAGTGATGAATACCTTTCACGTCGAATCATAATCGAATGAAACGAAAGTGTGGAAAGGTCTAGTGTTGCGGAAAGTTTTTATTACTTTTCTCTTCTCTCTGTTTTGGAAAACTTTATTTTAAGAAAACAGCCAATCCAGTTTTGTTGGTCCATGATATGGGTCCAATAATAGTGTAGTTGGATGGGGCTTGCAAAGACCTTTCCAACGATATATTATAAGCCCAATTCCGATGAATATTGAGGAAGTTATGGCTAATTTACTAAATTGGGCCCTGTTTGAGCGTTATGTACGGCCCAATGATCTAGGGGAGGGCCTAATATGATTTATCATTGCTAATGCAATTAGGAATGGTTTTAGTCTTCTAGATTCTTCTAGAAGGTTCTTTTCATTCCTAATTCAATTAGCATTGATAAGTTGACTTTGTTGACTTTTCAGAGTTTTAATCGAAATCAAATAGCATTTTCGAAGCTATTATATTATTTTATCCTCCAGTACGGTAAACTTATCGTATTTTCGAAAACGCGTTAAAATCAAGACTGGCGTCCAACCCCAGGCCTTGGCGCCTGGAACCAGGCTTGGCGCCAGGCGCTAGCCACTGGTGCCTGGCGCCAGCTAGCCAGGGTTGGCGCAGACCTTGTTTCCAGAGCGTCAGACTCTGTTTTGTTAAATTATATTTTTTGGCTAATTTTCTCTATAAATATCGTATCAAAAACTCCGTTTTCATTCACGAATTCTCATCAAAAATTAGTTTTAATTAGCTTTCATCAACAATCAATAATTCTTTAGCATTCTTTCTTTCATCTCTTTCTTACTTTGTTTTTCATACAAAATTCCGCATTCACAAGATCTAGATACACCTAGCCATATTAGAAGTTGCCTTCGCCCTAGGCGTGAAAGGTTTAATTTCTGAGGGTTTCGTCCCAAATCTCTATTTCAATTATTTAATTTAATTGTTTTGATTATTATTTTCCTTGAAGTTACTAACGTGTGTATTTTGTTATTAGAAAGAGGTACGAGGCATCAAAGTAAGTACTTTAATGATTAATTGATATTATGATGTAGAAATCATGTTTACATTGTTATTATGATATTCCTAGTATCATGTCTAGAGTAATTTTAATATTAAATATAATTCTTGCGATGCTTCCTATGTTCTTCCTAATATCTATTCATGTTAGTATCATGTTAGGGTTAAAGATTTAATTTTTATTGCTTAGTGACATGCTACGGTTTGTTATTAATCTTTTTAGTATCATGCCTAGGATCTTGCTTTTATGCTTTAACATGAATATTATTGTAATTATGATTATTATGATTATTACTAACTATGATTGCTATGATTATGATATTCGTTATTGTTATGGTCATTATAATTTGTTATAATTATGGTTAATAATTATTTATTATTTATGATTATTATTGTTGCTTGATTTTATATTTGTTATTGCTTGATCACCTTTATTGCATGTTTAAAGGGAATTTGTACTTGCAATCACGCTTAATAATATATTTAATAATCTTCTTAGGGTTGATGTGATTGTAATTTCAACTGATCGCCAATAATAGTTTATTTGTGCATTAATATTCAACCAACATAGATTAAACAGGTTTAGGGTTAATCCTATTGATTGCATGTTAATTAAAAATCGCACATGAATACGATCAGAATAAAGTAGAGGCCTATTATTAGGGCAGATTCAATCTCTTTTAGGTTGGATTTGTACCTTCATCCCCAGACCCTTATTTGGTTCTAGACCTTATGGAGTTAACGATCTCTTGGATCGTTAAGGGGTGTAACCTTCACCTCGTGAACGGTTTACAAGTTCCTTAAAAACTTGTTGGCGACTCTTTTGCTCTATCTTCTTCCCTTTTGGACGCCACCGTAATTTAGTGTATGATCACAGTGGGGTTCGAGATAGTGGGATTTAAGGCTTGAAATTATTCGCTATAGTTTTTGGCGACTCCGCTGGGAAGGATTTCTATTTTAATTCCTGAATTTGTTTCGGCAATGATTTAGAATGAGTGGATGAGACTCGAAAAGTTCTAAGTATTTCATGTGCGTAATTTTGATTAACATTATTGTCATACGCATAAAAAGGTTCTCATTGGAAAGACCATCCGTAATGAATCAAAAACATAGGATTTTACACGTAGGAAATTTGAGAAATATCTTTCACAACTAAGACTGAAATAACACCGCGCGAAACTAGAAAATTTTATCAAGCACAGAAAGCTGCTGAGGCATGTGGGAAGTAGCGTCAGGGGCCAGAGCTTGGCGCCAGCAGTTTAATCATAGCGCCAGACGCCAGTATTGGTGTCAGGCGCTACAGTTAAAAGCTGGCGCCAGTCTCTGTTTGCTGGCGCCAATTTCCCCCAATACCGAGCCAGAAATATGCGTTCTAATTTCGACCGGTTTTTCGTATTGTTTGCTCGATCCTACTTCCTCATTGAATTTTTTCTCACTTTTCTGAAACCCATATGTGTTCTACATATGGACATAACCCTCTGGGAATTCATGCTCCATATACCCGATTGAACGCTCCGTGCAACAAAGGGTACATCCGAGATGTTGAATTCACCAAACCATGGAAGTGAGTTTTCTTAAAACTCGCGGTGTCCCATCCACTCGCGCCAACCCTTCACGGTTAGGCTTCCGTGCGGTGCATTCGGACAATTAAACATGGACCCTCTTTGACTAAACCATATCCCGAACTTTAGAGAACTAGAGCCATGGTTAGGTTGCGAACGCATTGCATCATATTGTGCCTACTTGACTAATTGTGCATTATTTGTTGTGCATATATATTCTATGTTTCTCTTAACCGTTTGTTGACCTGTGTTGAGATTAAATAAATTAATGACTTAAAGAACTTTGCTTAATTAATTAATTAATTGATTATTTAATTTGAGTCAATAAAGTCTAATTTTTCAATCGGAATTGACCTAGTACGACTTTAGGCTAACTCCAGTTGACTAATAACACCGAAAACAGTCCCAGACCGAAGCTCCAATACTAGCGCCAAGGTTTGAGCTATAGCGCCACACTATGGAGTGTAGCGCCTAACGACAGCTATGTTGTCTGGCGCCAAGCTCCACAGTGTGACGCCAGTCCTGTCGCTTGGCCGACAGTTCGGATTATTGGTCGAGTCATCACCTAGGTTCTAATTAACCAGTTTGCTAATTAACTCGGTTAATTCTCACTGTCAATAACACCATGTCAAGTCATTAATCGAGTCTTGGTCACATAGTCTAGCCACATGGTCATGACAGGAGTCTTAACATGTCACATACACTCACTAATCTTAGCACACACTTTGAGTATATGTCACCTTGACCATGTCTTAGGTTCATGCATGAGTCGGTCTTTTCCGTCATTTGAGTTGGGGGGTACATTCTATTCCTAATTCTTCATGTCCCTCCATCTAAATCTTATTTCACATTCTATTCCAATTTTTCTTCACTTCCTCCATCAATCGCATGTTGAATAAAGTTTGAGTCAAATAATTAAGAATAAGTATCCCCAAATTCCTTTCCCACAGTACTTGGTCGAGGAGAGAAGGGCGATTAATTAAGGACAACCTCTTTATTCAAGTCTCGCTTTTTGATAAACCGATTCGTTAAAAGAGGAAGGCTAAGAAGATAATGGCAACTCAAGAAGAAGTCAATAATCTTAAGAACCAACTGGCTACTGTGACTGAGACACTGAAAGTTCTCGCACTTAGGGTCGATGACCCCGTGAAGCAACAACAGATGAACCTCATGCAAGAAAGTCTAAGCAAGCTATCTAGTGACTATAAATTTCAGGGCATGAGTTCACAAGGGGTCTCGCTGGACAAAGAACTTCTTCTGCATAAGTTCAACGCCACTGACATCCCTAAATTCAAGGCAACAGATAACCCTTACTTCCATCTAAGAGCTTTTGAAACTATAATGAGCATTAAGGGTATCGATAAGAAGGTTTTCCCCTCTCTGTTCCCACTATCTCTCGAGACCGTTTGTCAACAATGGTTCTTTTCACTCGAGAAAGAAAAAACCTCTTCTTGGGAGTCGATAACAAACGCTTTCATAGATAGATATAAGTGCAACATCCAAGACGAAACAGACTACAGACAACTTGAGATGTTAAAATAAAAGGAAAACGAAGGGTTCACTTCTTTCTTCACTAAATGGAGGGAAACTTCTGCTAATATGGTCAAGGCTCCTACCGAAAAAGAATTTGTGAGGATGTTTATCAAGAATCTCCAAGGGAAGTATTCAAAGCACTTAAAGTACCAACACAACTTGAATACTTTCAAAGCTGTCTATAATATAGGCATTAACATTGAAGATGACCTTCTGAAAGATAATAGTGCGAGAGGAAAGAAGAGCGACCATCCTTCTTCTTCCTCTCCCATTAATGAGGTACATGCTACAAACAACTCTAAACCACGAATCCAAAGATCAAAAAGGGTGTTCACTCCACTTGGTATAAGTTATGAAACGACTTTCGAGAAGCTACATCACAAAGGACTAGTCATGCCCATAGGGCCCATCAAAGATCCGGTTCCAAAAGCCAGGCCACCTAACTGGGATCCTAATAAGCATTGCAAATATCACCAAGGAAAGGGTCACGACACCGAGGAGTGTTGGAAACTCAAAGAAGCTATTCAAGATCTGATCGATGACAATGAAACTTCCGAGATTCTAGCCATCGAAGATGACCAAGCATCCTTTGATCCATCACTTCTTATCACACCCGTAGGAGAGACCGTGGTCGAGTCGGCTTATATAACCTCTCTCGATGAAGTGGCCATAATTGAGGAGGATGAAAGTCTTTTCTTAGATAATACCAAGGAAGACTCGTTCAGTCTAAAAGAGGAAATTCGAAAACTGCAAGACGTCATTGCCATGCTTTTGAATGTGGTAGAAGGATTAGCAAATCGGGTGATGGCCATTGAATAAAATTCTTGCCAAGAGTTTAATGAAGAACTCAATGCTCCTAAGCCACAAGCAAAACGGACCATTGAAGAATACACGCCAATAAGAATGACTTACAATGAAGCTTTCGACTACCTTCACGATCAAGGTCTTATCCACCCCATTGGTCCCAGTCAAGACCCTCCACCTGAAAAACGGTTTCCCAATTGGGATCCAAATTCTTATTGTCAATACCATAGAGGTCGTGGTCACACCACCGAAGTATGTCTCGCCCTCAAAGATCGTGTTCAAGATCTCATTGATTCAAATCTCCTTCATGTTCCTCCACGCGACAAGAAGGCGAAGATTAGTAACAATAATATCAGTGGTTGTAAAGGGAAGAAGAACGACTATCCTTCTTCTTCCGAAAACACCTACTCCAGTAATAGTGGTTGTACTTTCGACCTTAGTGAGATCCTAGCCATGAGTAATCGAAAGCAACCGAAAAGGGAATTTACCCCTATTGGAATTAGCTACGATGATGCTTTCGATCGACTCCATGCCAAGGGAATCAGTACTCCCATAGGACCTATTAAAGATCCCCCACTTAAGAAAAGATTGCCTAGTTGGAATCCAGACGAACACTGCAAGTACCACCAACGTAGGGGTCATACTACTGAGAGCTGTTGGAAGCTAAAGGAGGCTATCCAACATTTGATTGATAATAACAAGCTTCCCATACCTCCAGTTAACAAGAAGAACGAGTGATGATAAAGGAAACAACACAAGACAAGAGGCGAGCTTCAACGACAAGATTTCATGACCTCTTTTTTTATTTCTTTTTCATTTTTTCCTTTCCCCAATAAGTCTAGCATAGGCACCTTTTCTTTTCCTTTAGATTACTTTTGTAGTTTTTCTTTTCTTTTCCCTTTTTAATAAAATGAGCATTTATTTCCTTACCTATGATCATTTCATTATATTGCATTAAAAAAAAATGTCGAATTAAACACAAGGTATACCAATGATTTAAGGCAACCCTTGTAGCCACATCATATCTCCTTTTGCCTTTCTAATTTACAAATCCTTTCTTCATAAACCACTTTGAGCCTCGTCTAACGATAGACCTTTCTTTTTTCAACCTACATTTACCTAACCTTGGGATGGGATGGTGTGCAACTTATGCAATTCTAAGAAGCATGAGTGAACTCAGAAAATTAAAATAAGCAAAACAAATAAATAAAAGTGTACAAAAGGGCAAGTGTTCCAATGTCTTTGATATGAAAATATATTCGATAAGAACACGTCTCAGATTGCGTCTCTTATCAAGTGCTCGGTACCGTGCCTGAGAAACATGAATGTCGAGTGAGTGATAGACCGCATGATCGAGATTGCTCACACTTATAAAAATAAACATAAATGCTAAAGCAAAGAGAGCTAAAAAAAAAAATTAAAAAAAATAATAAAAAAAAAAACAGTAGAAACTCAAGCATGAAAATACAAAGATTCAGAAGCAAGGTTGCACACCTTGGGGGCTTGTCTAGGGTCTTGAGCCTTTATCCCCTTCTTCTATAACCTTTAGCCTAACCGCGTTACAACCCTTAAAAGACCTTTTTGAGGTACACACACTTGTGCGAGGTTCGGCTAGAGCTACATTCGGCCTGATTCCTAACGGATACGTAGGCAACCTCACATCGAGGTGCGGCCGTAATAAACATGCATTCATATTTACATTCACACACTTGCACCATGATCATATCAAGGAATCTCCAAGTCTCATCCCTTTTCACTTAGAGCTAGACTTGGGGGCTTGATCCCTACATCATTAGTTTTCCCAGCCTAAGAGTCACCACCATTTGACTCTCTTCTAACAATATGTTTTTCCACACACTTAGCTCTTGCGGCCTAACTTTAGTGTCACTATCACACACTGCACAGATACATGACCAAATATATTTCCCTTAGGAACCCTTTGTCATGAAATCTTAACGCTGAAGCATGCTTCGTCAAAATCACTCATAATTGTCATTGCATCACGAAGTATGAAGTGCTTAGCCTCCGTGCCTAAGTTACCCAAATACTTTCATCATGGAGTTAACAGTTGAGATAGCCTAGGATGAATTAATCCTTGAACCTCGAGAGATAGTATCAAACAACATTTGACTAAGCTCATTCAACATGCATCTTCAAACTTTTGATTTTCTTTTTCACGTCTTTCTTTTTCGGGAGAAAGTCGGTACCCTCCACAAAATTGACGGAAATTTTTTGCTTTTTTGCATTTTTCGAGTCGCACGATCACATTACAATGCACACACGAGTCATGTACACATTGAGTCATGTCGTGCCATATCACTTTGATTTGAGTCTAACACATGTGTCATTACACTTTGAGTCGAGTCAACCTCGAGTCAGTCAAACATATCGAGTCAAGTTTATACCTTGAGTCGTGTCAAGTCGATGAGTCAAGATACATTAAGCCTTAGGTCAACCCTAAGATAATTAAAGAAATTTCCAAAGTTCTATAGTAAAAAATAAATACAGGTGTAGCAGAACAGGGAAGACCCTATCACAGCGTTCGGCGACAGAATCAATTCTTGGCGCCAGAAATATCTCAACAACAACAGAGCTCGAAGCGTCTCAGAAAGGTGATTTCGACTTCATACAGCAATTTTGGGTTCCTTGGTGCGCCAGTTAGCCCTATAAGCAATTTGACATGATTAAGTAGTCAGTTTGATTACAATCACAATAAGGGGTCGACTTGATGAAAGATCGTCTCGCTTAGCTTAAAGCGCCTAAGATATGGCTTATTACGGAAACACCGACATACTGGTTTTAGCGAAAGCAAAGTTCAGGCGAGCTTTAGAGATCGACAAACACTGGTCTTTAGAAATTTTTCTTCAGAACATTATCGCAACAAACATTTAAGCACCGGAGCTCTATTGTTCAGAGACGCGTGGACATTTCATTCAAGCTCTTTTGCTCCAGAGACGCGTGGACATTTCATTCAAGATCTTTTGTTTAGAGACGCGTGGACATTTCCTATTTTCAAGATCTTTTGTTCAGAGACGCGTGGACATTTCCTATTTTCAAGCTCTTTTGTTCAGAGACGCGTATATGCATTTTCATTCAAGCTCTTTTGCTCCAGAGACGCGTGGACATTTCATTCAAGCTCTTTTGTTCAGAGACGCGTGGACATTTCCTATTTTCAAGATCTTTTGTTCAGAGACGCGTGGACATTTCCTATTTTCAAGCTCTTTTGTTCAGAGACGCGTGGACACCTCATTCAGAAGATCATATAAAAAAAGACGCTCTTTGTTCAGAGGCGCGTGAACATATAAAGAAGAAGCTCTTTGTTCAGAGACAAGTGAACATCGAAACAGCAAGGTGGCGTTCCCTAGATTGTGGAGAGTTGTCACAAACAACTGAGGATTGTTTCAAGAGAAGCAATCTTTGATAGTATTCCCTTGGACGCGGAATATTATCAATGCAGATGGAGATTGTTTCAAGAGAAGCAATCTTCGATGGTATTCCCTTGGACGCGGAATATTATCATTGCGGAGGAGAATAGTTTCAGGCGAAGTAATCTTCTAGTTTGGAAGCAGTTACGAGCGCAACGGTTTTTAAGCGGGATGGCATTCTCTAGCTTGCGGGAGGTCATCAAAACAGCGAAGCGGCAACAATCGGTTACTTTCAGAGACGTGTGCTCGACGGTGCAAGATACGCGTTTCTTAACTCTTTTATTTGTTTAACTAACGATAGTTTTGTAGGTATCGGCGTTACAAGAGTGATTTAGGATCGCAGAACGTTATGAATCATTCTCCGTCCCTATCGCTACTTTGACTTTTGTTTTCGAAACTTGCGTTTCTCCAAACTCAGTCAAAGTGGGAACTTCTGTAGACACCCATTTGTGTCTCCCCAAAACCAAACCCAGTGATGAGTACCTTTCACGTCGAATCATAATTGAATGAAACGAAAGTGTGGAAAGGTCTAGTGTTGTGGAAAGTTTTTATTTATTTTCTCTTCTCTCTGTTTTGGAAAACTTTATTTTAAGAAAACAGCCAATCCAGTTTGGTTGGTCCTTGATATAGGTCTAATAATAGTGTAGTTGGATGGGGCTTGCAAAGACCTTTCCAACGATATGTTATAAGCCCAATTCCGATGAATATTGAGGAAGTTATGGCCAATTTACTAAACTGGGCCCGGTTTGAGCGTTATGTACGGCCCAATGATCTAGGGGAGGGCCTAATATGATTTATCATTCCTAATGCAATTAGGAATGGTTTTAGTCTTCTAGATTCTTTTAGAAGGTTCTTTTCATTCCTAATTCAATTAGCATTGATAAGTTGACTTTGTTGACTTTTAAGAGTTTTAATCGAAATCAAATAGCATTTTCGAAGAAATTATATTATTTTATCCTCCAGTACGGTAAACTTATCGTATTTTCAAAAACGCGTTAAAATCAAGAGTGGCGTCCAACCCCAGGCCTTGGCGCCTGGAACCAGGCTTGGCGCCAGGCGCTAGCCATTGGCGCCTGGCGCTAGCCACTGGTGCCTGGCGCCAACTAGCCAGGTTGGGCGCCAACCTTGTTTCCTGAGCGTCAAACTCTGTTTTGTTAAATTATCTTTTTTAGCTAATTTTCTCTATAAATATCGTATCAAAAACTTCGTTTTCATTCACGAATTCTCATCAACAATTAGTTTTAATTAGCTTTCATCAACAATCATTAATTCTTTAGCATTCTTTCTTTCATCTCTTTCTTACTTTGTTTTTCATACAAAATTCCGCATTCACAAGATCTAGATACACCTAGCCATATTCGAAGTTGCCTTCGCCCTAGGCGTGAAAGGTTAAATTTCTGAGGGTTTGGTCCCAAATCTCTATTTCAATTATTTAATTTAATTGTTTTGATTATTATTTTCCTTGAAGTTACTAACGTGTGTATTTTGTTATTAGAAAGAGGTACGAGGCAACAAAGTAAGTACTTTAATGATTAATTGATATTATAATGTAGAAATCATGTTTACATTGTTATTATGATATTCCTAGTATCATGTCTAGGGTAATTTTAATATTAAATATAATTCTTGCGATGCTTCCTATGTTCTTCCTAATATCTATTCATGTTAGTATCATGTTAGGGTTAAAGATTTGATTTTTATTGCTTAGTGACATGCTAGGGTTTGCTATTAATCTTGTTAGTATCATGCCTAGGATCTTGCTTTTATGCTTTCACATGAATATTATTGTAATTATGATTATTATGATTATTACTAACTATGATTGCTATGATTATGATATTCGTTATTGTTATGGTCATTATAATTTGTTATAATTATGGTTAATGATTATTTATTATTTATGATTATTATTGTTGCTTGATTTTATATTTGTTATTGCTTGATCACCTTTATTGCATGTTTAAAGGGAATTTGTACTTGCAATCACGCTTAATAAGATATTTAATAATCTTCTTAGGGTTGATGTGATTATAATTTCAACTGATCGCCAATAATAGTTTATTTGTCCATTAATATTCAACCAACATAGATTAAACAGGTTTAGGGTTAATCCTATTGATTACATGTTAATTAAAAAGCGCACATGAATACGATCAGAATAAAGTAGAGGCCTATTATTAGGGCAGATTCAATCTCTTTTAGGTTGGATTTGTACCTTCATCCCCGGACCCTTATTTGGTTCTAGACCTTATGGAGTTAACGATCTCTTGGATCGTTAAGGGGTGTAACCTTCACCTCGTGAACGGTTTACAAGTTCCTTAAAAACTTGTTGGCGACTCTTTTAATCTATCTTCTTCCCTTTTGAACGCCACCGTACTTTAGTGTATGATCACAGTGGGGTTCGAGCTAGTGGGATTTAAGGCTTGAAATTATTCCCTACAGTTTTTAGCGACTCCGCTGGGGAGGATTTCTATTTTAATTCCTGAATTTGTTTCGACAATGATTTAGAATGAGTGGATGAGACTCGAAAAGTTCTAAGTATTTCATGTGCGTAATTTTGATTAACATTATTGTCATATGCATAAAAAGGTTCTCATTGGAAAGACTATCCGTAATGAGTCAAAAACATAGCATTTTACACGTAGGAAATTTGAGAAATATCTTTCACAACTAAGATTGAAATAACACCGCGCGAAACTAGAAAATTTTAACGAGCACAGAAAGCTGCTGAGGCATGTGGGAAGTAGCGTCAGGGGCCAGAGCTTGGCGCCAGCAATTTAATCGTAGCGCCAGACGCCAGTATTGGCGCCAGGCGCTACAGTTAAAAGCTGGCGCCAGTCTCTGTTTGCTGGCGTCAATTTCCCCCAATACCGAGCCAGAAATATGCGTTCTAATTTCGACCGGTTTTCGTATTGTTTGCTCGATCCTACTTCCTGATTGAATTTTTTCTCACTTTTCTGAAACCCATATGTGTTCTACATATGGACATAACCCTCTGGGAATTCATGCTCCATCTACCCGATTGAACGCTCCGTGCAACAAAGGGTACATCCGAGATGTTGAATTCACCAAACCATGGAAGCGAGTTTTCTTAAAACTCGCGGTGTCCCATCCACTCGCGCCAACCCTTCACGGTTAGGCTTTCGCGCGGTGCATCCGGACAATTAACCATGGACCCTCTTTGACTAAACCATATCCCGAACTTTAGAGAACTAGAGCCATGGTTAGGTTGCGAACGCATTGCATCATATTGTGCCTACTTGACTAATTGTGCATTATTTGTTGTGCATATATATTCTATGTTTCTCTTAACCGTTTGTTGACCTGTGTTGAGATTAAATAAATTAATGACTTAAAGAACTTTGCTTAATTAATTAATTAATTGATTATTTAATTTGAGTCAATAAAGTCTAAT
This sequence comes from Chenopodium album, assembly GCF_948465745.1. Classification (NCBI taxonomy): domain Eukaryota; kingdom Viridiplantae; phylum Streptophyta; class Magnoliopsida; order Caryophyllales; family Amaranthaceae; genus Chenopodium; species Chenopodium album. The sequence continues at coordinate 31,256,906 of NC_137834.1, forward strand.
TTTTCAATCGGAATTGACCTAGTACGACTTTAGGCTAACCCCAGTTGACTAATAACACCGAAAACAGTCCCAGACCGAAGCTCCAATACTAGCGCCAAGGTTTGAGCTATAGCGCCACACTATGGAGTGTAGCGCCTGACGACAGCTATGTTGTCTGGCGCCAAGCTCCACAGTGTGACGCCAGTCCTGTCGCTTGGCCGACAGTTCGGATTATTGGTCGAGTCATCACCTAGGTTCTAATTACCCAGTTTGCTAATTAACTCGGTTAATTCTCACTGTCAATAACACCTTGTCAAGTCATTAATTGAGTCTTGGTCACATAGTCTAGCCACATGGTCATGACAGGAGTCTTAACATGTCACATACACTCACTAATCTTAGCACACACTTTGAGTATATGTCACCTTGACCATGTCTTAGGTTCATGCATGAGTCGGTCTTTTCCGTCATTTGAGTTGGGGGGTACATTCTATTCCTAATTCTTCATGTCCCTCCATCTAAATCTTCTTTCACATTCTATTCCAATTTTTCTTCACTTCCTCCATCAATCGCATGTTGAATAAAGTTTGAGTCAAATAATTAACAATAAATATCCCCAAATTCCTTTCCCACAGTACTTGGTCGAGGAGAGAAGGGCGATTAATTAAGGACAACCTCTTTATTCAAGTCTCGCTTTTTGATAAACCGATTCGTCAAAAGAGGAAGGCTAAGAAGATAATGGCAACTCAAGAAGAAGTCAATAATCTTAAGAACCAATTGGCTACTGTGACTGAGACACTGAAAGTTCTCGCACTTAGGGTCGATGACCCCGTGAAGCAACAACAGATGAACCTCATGCAAGAAAGTCTAAGCAAGCTATCTAGTGACTATAAATTTCAGGGCATGAGTTCACAAGGGGACTCGCTGGACAAAGAACTTCTTCCGCATAAGTTCAACGCCACTTACATCCCTAAATTCAAGGCAACAAATAACCCTTACTTCCATCTAAGAGCTTTTGAAACTATAATGAGCATTAAGGGTATCGATAAGAAGGTTTTCCCCTCTCTGTTTCCACTATCTCTCGAGACCGTTTGTCAACAATGGTTCTCTTCACTCGAGAAAGAAAAAACCTCTTCTAGGGAGTCGATAACAAACGCTTTCATAGATAGATATAAGTGCAACATCCAAGACGAAACAGACTACAGACAACTTGAGATGTTAAAATAAAAGGAAAACGAAGGGTTCACTTCTTTCTTCACTAAATGGAGGGAAACTTCTGCTAATATGGTCAAGGCTCCTACCGAAAAAGAATTTGTGAGGATGTTTATCAAGAATCTCCAAGGGAAGTATTCAAAGCACTTAAAGTACCAACACAACTTGAATACTTTCAAAGCTGTCTATAATATAGGCATTAACATTGAAGATGACCTTCTGAAAGATAATAGTGCGAGAGGAAAGAAGAGCGACCATCCTTCTTCTTCCTCTCCCATTAATGAGGTACATGCTACAAACACCTCTAAACCACGAATCCAAAGATCAAAAAGGGTGTTCACTCCACTTGGTATAAGTTATGAAACGGCTTTCGAGAAGGTACATCACAAAGGACTAGTCATGCCCATAGGGCCCATCAAAGATCCGGTTCTAGAAGCTAGGCCACCTAAGTGGGATCCTAATAAGCATTGCAAATATCACCAAGGAAAGGGTCACGACACCAAGGAGTGTTTGAAACTCAAAGAAGCTATTCAAGATCTGATCGATGACAAAGAAACATCCGAGATTCTAGCCATCGAAGATGACCAAGCATCCTTTGATCCATCACTTCTTATCACACCCGTAGGAGAGACCGTGGTCGAGACGGCTTATATGACCTCTCTCGTTGAAGTGGCCATAATTGAGGAGGATGAAAGTCTTTTCTTAGATAATACCAAGGAAGACTCATCACGTCTAAAAGAGGAAATTCGAAAACTGCAAGACGTCATTGCCATGCTTTTGAATGTGGTAGAAGGATTAGCAAATCGGGTGATGGCCATTGAACAAAATTCTCTCCAAGAGTTTAATGAAGAACTCAATGCTCCTAAGCCACAAGCAAAACGGACCATTGAAGAATACACGCCAATAAGAATGACTTACAATGAAGCTTTCGACTACCTCCACGATCAAGGTCTTATCCACTCCATTGGTCCCAGTCAAGACCCTCCACCTGAAAAACGGTTTCCCAATTGGGATCCAAATTCTTATTGTCGATACCATAGAGGTCGTGGTCACACCACCGAAGTATGTCTCGCCCTCAAAGATCGTGTTCAAGATCTCATTGATTCAAATCTCCTTCATGTTCCTCCACGCGACAAGAAGGCGAAGATTAGTAACAATAAGATCAGTGGTTGTAAAGGGAAGAAGAACGACTATCCTTCTTCTTCCGAAAACACCTACTCCAGTAATAGTGTTGGTACTTTCGACCTTAGTGAGATCCTAGCCATGAGTAATCGAAAGCAACCGAAAAGGGAATTTACCCCTATCGGAATTAGCTACGATGATGCTTTCGATCGACTCCATGCCAAGGGAATCATTACTCCCATAGGACCTATTAATGATCCCCCACTTAAGAAAAGATTGCCTAGTTGGAATCCAGACGAACACTGCAAGTACCACCAAGGTAGGGGTCATACTACTGAGAGTTGTTGGAAGCTAAAGCAGGCTATCCAACATTTGATTGATAATAACAAGCTTCCCATACCTCCAGTTAACAAGAAGAACGAGTGATGATAAAAGAAACAACACAAGACAAGAGGCGAGCTTCAACGACAAGATTTCATGGCCTCTTTTTCTATTTCTTTTTCATTTTTTCCTTTCCCCAATAAGTCTAGCATAGGCACCTTTTCTTTTCCTTTAGATTATTTTTGTAGTTTTTCTTTTCTTTTCCCTTTTTAATAAAATGAGCATTTATTTCCTTACCTATGATCATTTCATTATATTGCATTAAAAAAAAATGTCGAATTAAACACAAGGTATACCAATGATTTAAGGCAACCCTTGTAGCCACATCATATCTCCTTTCGCCTTTCTAATTTACAAATCCTTTCTTCATAAACCACTTTGAGCCTCGTCTAACGATAGACCTTTCTTTTTTCAACCTACATTTACCTAACCTTGGGATGGGATGGTGTGCAACTTAAGCAATTCTAAGAAGCATGAGTGAACTCAGAAAATTAAAATAAGCAAAACAAATAAATAAAAGTGTACAAAAGGGCAAGTGTTCCAATGTCTTTGATATGAAAATATATTCGATAAGAACACGTCTAAGATTGCGTCTCTTATCAAGTGCTCGGTACCGTGCCTGAGAAACATGAATGCCAAGTGAGTGATAGACCACATGATCGAGATTGCTCACACTTATAAAAATAAAAATAAATGCTAAAGCAAAGAGAGCTAAAAAAAAAAACTGTAGAAACTCAAGCATGAAAATACAAAGATTCAGAAGCAAGGTTGCACACCTTGGGGGCTTGTCTTGGGTCTTGAGCCTTTATCCCCTTCTTCTATAACCTTTAGCCTAACCGCGTTACAACCCTTAAAAGACCTTTTTGAGGTACACACTAGTGCGAGGTTCGGCTAGAGCTACATTCGGCTTGATTCCTAACGGATACGTAGGCAACCTCACATCGAGGTGCGGCCGTAATAAACATGCATTCATATTTACATTCACACACTTGCACCATGATCATATCAAGGAATCTCCAATGCTCATCCCTTTTCACTTAGAGCTAGACTTGGGGGCTTGATCCCTACATCATTAGCTTACCTAGCCTAAGAGTCACCACCATTTGACTCTATTCTAACAATATGTTTTTCCACACACTTAGCTCTTGCGGCCTAACTTTAGTGTCACTATCACACACTGCACAGATACATGACCAAATATATTTCCCTTAGGAACCTTTTGTCATGAAATCTTAACGTTGAAGCATGCTTCGTCAAAATCACTCATAATTGTCATTGCATCACGAAGTATGAAGTGCTTAGCCTCCGTGCCTAATTTACCCAAATACTTCCATCATGGAGTCAACAGTTGAGATAGCCTAGGATGAATTAATTCTTGAACCTTGAGAGATAATATCAAACAACATTTGACAAAGCTCATTCAACATGCATGTTCAAACTTTTGATTTTCTTTTTCACGTCTTTCTTTTTCGGGAGAAAGTCTGTACCCTCCACAAAATTGACGGAAATTTTTTGCTTTTTTGCATTTTTCGAGTCGCACGATCACATTACAATGCACACACGAGTCATGTACACATTGAGTCATGTCGTGCCATATCACTTTGATTTGAGTCTAACACATGTGTCATTACACTTCGAGTCCAGTCAACCTCGAGTCAGTCAAACATATCGAGTCAAGTTTATACCTTGAGTCGTGTCAAGTCGATGAGTCAAGATACATTAAGCCTTAGGTCAACCCTAAGATAATTAAAGATATTGCAAAAGTTCTATAGTAAAAAATAAATACAGGTGTAGCAGAACAGGGAAGACCCTATCACAGCGTTCGGCGACAGAATCAATTCTTGGCGCCAGAAATATCTCAACAACAACAGAGCTCGAAACCTCTCAGAAAGGTGATTTCGACTTCATACAGTAATTTTGGGTTCCTTGGTGCGCCAGTTAGCCCCTATAAGCAATTTGACATGATTAAGTAGTCAGTTTGATTACAATCACAATAAGGGGTCGACCTGATGAAAGATCGTCTCGCTTAGCTTAAAGCGCCTAAGATATGGCTCATTACGGAAACACCGACATACTGGTTTTAGCGAAAGAAAAGTTCAGGCGAGCTTTAGAGATCGACAAACGCTGGTCTTCAGAATTTTTCTTCAGAACATTATCGCAACAAACATTCAAGCACCGAAGCTCTATTGTTCAGAGACGGGTGGATATTTCATTCAAGCTCTTTTGCTCCAAAGTCGCGTGGACATTTCATTAAGCTCTTTTGTTCAGAGACGCGTGGACATTTCCTATTTTCAAGCTCTTTTGTTCAGAGACGCGTGGACATTTCCTATTTTCAAGCTCTTTTGTTCAGAGACGCGTATATGCATTTTCATTCAAGCTCTTTTGCTCCAAAGACGCGTGGACATTTCATTCAAGCTCTTTTGTTCAGAGACGCGTGCACATTTCCTATTTTCAAGCTCTTTTGTTCAGAGACGCGTGGACATTTCCTATTTTCAAGCTATTTTGTTCAGAGACGCATGGACACCTCATTCAGAAGATCATATAAAAAAAAGACGCTCTTTGTTCAGAGGCGCGTGAACATATCAAGAAGAAGCTCTTTGTTCAGAGACGAGTGAACATCAAAACAGCAAGGTGACGTTCCCTAGATTGTGGAGAGTTGTCACAAACAACTGAGGATTGTTTCAAGAGAAGCAATCTTCGATAGTATTCCCTTGGACGCGGAATATTATCAATGCGGATGGAGATTGTTTCAAGAGAAGCAATTTTCGATGGTATTCCCTTGGACGCGGAATATTATCATTGCGGAGGAGGATAGTTTCAGGCGAAGCAATCTTCTAATTTGGAAGCAGTTACGGGCGTAGCGGTTTTTAAGCGGGATGGCATTCTCTAGCTTGCGGGAGGTCATCAAAACAGCGAAGCAGCAACAATCGGTTACTTTCATAGACGTGTGCTCGACGGTGCAAGATACAACCTTCAGAGTTGCGCGCGCAGGAGCGCCTAGGTTAAATCTTAGTGCTGCCGCAGGAAAAGCCGCACGCATCTCAAACAGTTGTGCAAGGCAGCCACGCGCAACTAATTCAGTTGCGCGCGACACCCAGCGCAACCTTCAGAGTTGTGCTGCGGAAGATTCAGAATTATACAGAAAATATAAAATCGAATCTTACCATAAAGCCGCGAGCAAGACAATTAGTCGCGCTGTCCATAGCAGCACAACCCAATCACTTGCACTGGGATGCCTGATCGAGGTTAGATAGTGTCGTTAGTCTACTAACCCTAATCAAATTAACAATTTATAATACCTAAACTACCCTAATACGAGTATAGGGGTAAGTAAAGGGTCGAACCCAAAAGGACTAAGTGTATCAATCTATGCTAATTAGACTACTAGGAAAGCTTGTGAGGTAAGAGAGGTTCAATTAAACACTACTAAGAGCAAATAACTAAAACTAGGGAAAGTGGAATCCAATTAAATTAATGCATTCAACAACATCAAACAAATAGATGAAAATGACCTCAATTAGGACGATTTACACATTTAACTCACTCTCGCGCAATTAAACATGTTAATAATCCTACTAGACTAATTCACTCTCGTGCAACTAGCCTAGCAAAGATATGGAGGAATTTAGGGTTCTCAAACAACTCACTTTCGCACAATTGATTGAAAACACAATTAAAAGCATAGAATCAATTAGCTAGAAAGATTCTAATCCATAAAAGCATCATCCATACACAATAATCAAGAAACAATTTCATACTAACCACAATCAATCATTAAATTAATTAACATAACCTTCATCCATTTCCCTAGAACAAAACCTAAACTAACATGGTGAACAAAAACAAGGAAAACAAGGTAAAATAATAATAAAAGCAAGAATCAACCACTAAACTAATTAATCTACTCAAATAAACAAATAAATAAGCAAAAACAATAATAAATGAAAGCAATAAAGGTGAGAGAAAGTTAGGAAGACTCATTGAATTTATGAGAGGGAAAATCCACAAATTTGCTTCTTCAAAATCCCAAAAACTCCATGAAAGATCCAAACTTTCTCTCTCTAAACTACTCCTAAACTAGAGAGAGAAACTCCTAATCTAATCCTAAGAGAGAGAAGCTCTCCTAAACTAACTAAGAAAATAGCATAATCGATCCCCCCCTTTTTTACAAAGAGTCCCGTCTATATATATGTGGCTCCACACAAAAGAAAGAGACTTGGACAACAAGGCGCAAATAAATCGTAAACCCAGTCGTGCGCGCCCGCACATGAGTCCTGTGCGCCCGCACACAATGTGTGTGCGCCCTCTCATCGTAGTGTGCGGCCGCAACTTTGTGGGTACGGGGAAAATAAGCGCGCCCGCACATGAGTCATGCGCGCCCGCGCAAAGGTGTGTGCGCCCGCACAGAGGTCGCGCATAGGGTCGCGCAAACTCTCTGGTTTTGCTCTGTTTCTTCAGTCTGGCTGTGCGGGTTCTGACAGGGCTGCGCGCCCGCACAGCCTCACATGTGCGCCCGCGCATAAGCCGCACAACACCCCGCGCACAACAGATAACTTGGCTTCTTGATATCCTCTTTCTTTCGGCGCATAATTCCTACAAAACCAAAGCATGGAGATCAAAATAAAAACAAAGAAGATAAATTAAATAAATTAAGAAAATAAGCTAAAAACTATTAAAAACCACTTAAATACTCGAAATCAAGATAAAAGACAAGAATAAGTAAATAAAGAAATAAAGGACAAAAAGGGTTAAATTATTGGAAAAATAAGCCGAAAAACGACTCAATAAACACCCTAAAAAGTGGCATAAAAGTCACTTATCAAACTCCCCCAAGCTAACCTTTTGCTCGTCCTCGAGCAAATTAACATGAAACACGAATGAAGGAGAATGATTTATTCAAGCAAAGCTAGAACACTTAAGGAGACAAGAATGTACACTAACTCACTTTCGTAGGAATCACGGTCACTTTTAGCAACTAATGACAAGCCCTTTAAACCCCTAGATCGCCCTAGAGGACGAGTGTGCTCTCGTGAGGGTGTCCTAAGAGTTTAACCCACAACTCTAAATAAAAACCAAGGCAAGGCAATAAAAAGAAAAGAAAAAGAAACATAAAACGAGAAAGAAAAACACAAGTTCATATTTGGACAAGAGATTGGAACAAACACCGATGGATGCAAACCTTTCTAAATAGACAAATGTATGCACGTTCCAAGATGTCAATGGTTGATTGAAACATAACATATGCTAAGCATAGAGAACTAATGAGGACTCAATCCACCCTAGCCCCAACCAATCGGGCCGCGTTCTCTCCACTAGCTTCAAATCAACCCTTAAGCTAGCTTCTCATGATTCCACGAAGGAATCGAAAAAAGATAAAGAAATGAAAAACTTTGAGAAGGTAATCCCGACATCTCAACTATGCATACTCTCTCCATAGGTTTGAAATCTATCTCCCTCCACCGTTCTTTGACCTAACCCCACTAAAGTCTAAGGGACTTTTATTAGGTTGTAACGTAAGGCTAATGGTTAAGGCAGGGTAAAAATTTGAAAATTTTGGTGATATTTCCTAAGTGAAGCAAAAGAGTGGCCTACTCTCAAAAACAAACTCAAGAAATCGCAAAATATCAAACAAAAATACCAATAATGCCATCTCCCACAAGTTTACTCAACACTAACACACAATATATACAAAAAAAAAGAAGGAACGCTCCCCCCCAAGCTTGAACGAAGCATTGTCCTCAATGCTTAAACTAGGGTAGAAAACGAAACCAAACTAAAATATATTTGTGTTTTTTGTTTCTTTTTTTTTTTTTTTTTTTTTTTTTTTTTTATATGTGTCCTTGCCTTTTTCTAACCATGGACGGCTTTTTCTTGAAACTTCATTTGATTTTCTTGAATTGCATCTTTCTTCTCGAACTTTTTGCATATTCTTTTCAAGCTCAACTTTCAAATACTGTACTTAAACCAATTCACAAAGTTTTCTTGCTCATGATCAACACTCTCAAAACTCAAACCTCACATGCCTATGCTTCACTAACTAAAAGGGTTGGTAAACATAGGCCATTGGGTTTGTAATGCGGTTTAAACAAGAGCAGGAAACATTAGGCTCAAATTGGTTAATAAGTAGGTTGATGCAAAATAGAAAATCAAATTTGTAACAAAATAAAAAGAAGATAAAGAAAAATGAGAAAAGGTGCCCTTTTCCTCCCCTAGAGAGGCCCGGTCACGATCTTGGGAGCTAGAGGTCAAAACAAGGATTAAGACATGCATAGTCAAGGATCCTAAATAGCCGCTCAACAAGGTGATGAAGGCTAGAACAAATGAAGCTCACAAGGGATTATAACCAAACAAATACCAACCAAGGGTTTCAAATCCACTATAGAGAACAACTCCATCTTACCACATTCCCGTGAACTAAGGCTTCATGGACCCCTAAAAGTTCTTAAACCGGCTACCTTAGCATATAGTATCCTAGAGTCAACCAATGACACTCTCAAACCGTGCATACATTTACCACTTAGGAAGAAAAACATTCAAGAATGCAATTCCAAAACAAAATGTCCAAAATAAGAACAAACAAAACACATTTTGCCAAAATTACCTTGAAAATAAACAAAAATCTTTTTGGAATTTTCAAAATATAAGAAAAGACATGAAAATGCATATACTCAAGTGCATGGCATAAACGAATCAACATCCCACCAAACATGATAGGATACCCTCCCCCAAGCTTGAATGAGACAATATACTCAAACATAAACCATATAAAACATGGGAGGGGAAAAAAAAGAAATCAACCCAACAAACCAACACATGTCCAACGAGTTACCAACCATTAGAGAAAGAGCTAAGAAAGATGTTACCGGATATTGGTGGGTGTAACTTCCCGCAAATGAACCAATTTAACCTTTCAAAGCCGATTTCCTCTTGAATTGAATCTCGATTTCCATATGCTAGCAAAAATAGGCATCAAACTTCCTTGATTCTTGATCCAAACCAATGCATTAGTGTATATCAAGTCATGTACCTAGCAAAAGGACACACAAACATTTTCATGAGAGAAAATCTAATCTAAAAAGAAAAGAAAATGAAAGCAATAAAAGCCTCGGGTTACTTCCCGAGAAAGGCTTGTTTAACGTCCAAGCGAGACCGCTCTAGTAAATAATATTGCAACGAACGCAAGAGCTTATCAAATGCACTACTACACATCTCATATGATAACAAGTAGGCAAATGACGGGAGGAGGACGTGCAACAAGATTATTGCACGTAAATGAGGAGGAAGATGCCAAAAGAAAGAAGAAAAATCAAAAGAAAAATCAAAAAAAGAAGAAGAAAAATAAGGAAGAGAATAAAAAGGCAAAACCTCCTCAAAATCTTTTTGGGTGGCATAATCACCCATTTCCTCAATGATGGGAGGATGAGAAGGAAAAGTCTCATCAAAGAAGAGAGGGTCCTCAATAGGCTTTAAGACAAAAGAGGGGAGGAACATAGGATAGTAGGGGATGTGGTCAAATTTCCTTGAGAAAGGGACATGAGGAAGGGGAGGAGAAACAATGGTCTCACAAAGCCTCACATCACCAATGAGGGCATGAAAATCAATCATTGAATCCTCAAAAGAACACTCTTGACTCTCATCTCCCTCAAACAAAAACTCTCCAATAGAAACAACCTCATCCTCCTCTCTATCACAACGATGAACAACAACTCCCTCAAGATCCTCAAAGCCTAGAGTCTCTAAACCATGCATGAAAGGATAAAGGTTTCTCTCAAATTCATCCCTTTCCCATGAAGCATTGCCAATGAACTCTTTCAAGAGGCTATGATGATTTGTTACACCTTCAATGAACATACTAGCCATAACCTCAAATGAGTCCAAAGACTCATGGATAGAAGGGTCACAAACATGCAAGGTAGACTCATCAAGATGGGGAAGGGGGTTGGAAACCTCAAAATCGATATTTTCTTCATTCACAACTCTTCCACCATCACTCAAGGGACTTTCAATCTCTCTTGATTGCTCAAACTCATCATCATCATCCTCATGAAATCCCTCATTCAAAATTGAAGATGGCTCACTCACATCTTCACCAAGGGAAGCTCTCAAAGGGGGTAAATAAGGGGAAGGATGGCATTCAAGCTCAAATGGGGAATGAAAAGGATCAAAATCCTCAAAAATCCCCTCATCACAAGAAAATCTCCCCTCAACTTCACGTCCTTGGCCCACATCATTCTCAAAAACACTCTCACACTCCAAATAAGGTGCCTCACATCCATTTACATCAACCAAAGCACTCATCACTTGGGCAAGCCTCACTTCTCTCAATTTTTGTTCCTCTTGAAGCTCTTGGAGTTGTTGGGTGAGATATTGCATTTGAGAAAGAATTTGGGCTTCAATGTTATTGGGTTGAGGTTCATGATCAAAGTCAAATTGCACATCATCAAAATTAGCACAAACCTCATCAAAATGAGCATAAGGGGGAAAGGTGTCAATTTGCATACTTGGATTATCACTAGGCACATAAGAAGTATCAAGAGAATTCATGCAAAAATTAAAAGAATCTTGGCATTGAGAATCAAAGTAAGAAACATGAGATTCTCTATCTAAAGAATCCTTAGCAAGCCATGTGAAGAAATCCCAAGCATCATGCATAGACAAATGACAAAATCTACCATTATTCATGTCCTCAACCATTCCCCTAGTATACTCATTCATGCCCCAATAAGCTATATCACAAGCATCATTAAGAGAACACCCATGGTAACTAAGAAAACCATCTAGTCTTTCAAAGTAAGCATAAAAGGGTTCACCATCAAATTGAGGAAAAGATAAGCATGCCATTTTTATACAAAGATTGAACAAAGAAATGCAAACAAAAATCAAATTATATACAAGAACCTAGCTAATCTAATCAACACAAACTAATGAACGCCTTAGTCCCCGGCAACGGCTCCAAAATTTGATCGAGGGTTCAATAGGTCGTTAGTTCTACTAACCCTAATCAAATTAACAATTTATAATACCTAAACTACCCTAATACGAGTATAGGGGTAAGTAAAGGGTCGAACCCAAAAGGACTAAGTGTATCAATCTATGCTAATTAGACTACTAGGAAAGCTTGTGAGGTAAGAGAGGTTCAATTAAACACTACTAAGAGCAAATAACTAAAACTAGGGAAAGTGGAATCCAATTAAATTAATGCATTCAACAACATCAAACAAATAGATGAAAATGACCTCAATTAGGACGATTTACACATTTAACTCACTCTCGCGCAATTAAACATGTTAATAATCCTACTAGACTAATTCACTCTCGTGCAACTAGCCTAGCAAAGATATGGAGGAATTTAGGGTTCTCAAACAACTCACTTTCGCACAATTGATTGAAAACACAATTAAAAGCATAGAATCAATTAGCTAGAAAGATTCTAATCCATAAAAGCATCATCCATACACAATAATCAAGAAACAATTTCATACTAACCACAATCAATCATTAAATTAATTAACATAACCTTCATCCATTTCCCTAGAACAAAACCTAAACTAACATGGTGAACAAAAACAAGGAAAACAAGGTAAAATAATAATAAAAGCAAGAATCAACCACTAAACTAATTAATCTACTCAAATAAACAAATAAATAAGCAAAAACAATAATAAATGAAAGCAATAAAGGTGAGAGAAAGTTAGGAAGACTCATTGAATTTATGAGAGGGAAAATCCACAAATTTGCTTCTTCAAAATCCCAAAAACTCCATGAAAGATCCAAACTTTCTCTCTCTAAACTACTCCTAAACTAGAGAGAGAAACTCCTAATCTAATCCTAAGAGAGAGAAGCTCTCCTAAACTAACTAAGAAAATAGCATAATCGATCCCCCCCTTTTTTACAAAGAGTCCCGTCTATATATATGTGGCTCCACACAAAAGAAAGAGACTTGGACAACAAGGCGCAAATAAATCGTAAACCCAGTCGTGCGCGCCCGCACATGAGTCCTGTGCGCCCGCACACAATGTGTGTGCGCCCTCTCATCGTAGTGTGCGGCCGCAACTTTGTGGGTACGGGGAAAATAAGCGCGCCCGCACATGAGTCATGCGCGCCCGCGCAAAGGTGTGTGCGCCCGCACAGAGGTCGCGCATAGGGTCGCGCAAACTCTCTGGTTTTGCTCTGTTTCTTCAGTCTGGCTGTGCGGGTTCTGACAGGGCTGCGCGCCCGCACAGCCTCACATGTGCGCCCGCGCATAAGCCGCACAGCACCACGCGCACAACAGATAACTTGGCTTCTTGATATCCTCTTTCTTTCGGCGCATAATTCCTACAAAACCAAAGCATGGAGATCAAAATAAAAACAAAGAAGATAAATTAAATAAATTAAGAAAATAAGCTAAAAACTATTAAAAACCACTTAAATACTCGAAATCAAGATAAAAGACAAGAATAAGTAAATAAAGAAATAAAGGACAAAAAGGGTTAAATTATTGGAAAAATAAGCCGAAAAACGACTCAATAAACACCCTAAAAAGTGGCATAAAAGTCACTTATCAATGCCGCGCCCAACTCATCCTCTTGTGCGCGACACTTGCTGCGTTAGAATGCTCGAAACCCTAAACCTAATCATTCCCTATAAATAAGAGCTTAAACCGAGGCTTAAACAGATAGAAAATAACCTAAAACTCTGGGGAAATACTTGTGAACTTGTGCAACCTAGCCCCTCTTGTCCTAAACACTCACCCTTTTGATATTTTGTTACTACGGTGGAGGTTCCCCAACAAGAAGGAGTCCATAAGTGTTCTAAACGAAGATCTAGCAAAGAGAAGTGGTAAATTCCTGAGCACTTACTTAAATCACCTTTATTTTCTTGTTTAAATGGACTTTAATTAATTAATTAGTGTTGTTTGATCACCTTTAAAATAATTAATTAATCAATTCCACATAGTATCTTGCGTTAAATAAAGATTAGAATTAAATTAAATAATTGTTGGTTGATCACTTAAGCCAAGGCGAATATTGTTTATTTTCTTGTCCTTTTCACGAATTTGATTAAGTAAGAATAACGACATTACAATGTAATTCCTACGTGAATTGCTTGTTTCCTAAAACTCATTGGCGACTCCCTACTTGTTTCTTACAAAAAAGCGTAATGATAGAATCAATTCTAATTCAAGGTCCCCCAAACATTCAGAAATTCAAATCCTACTACACCCTAACAAGTGTAAAGTCCTACGCTTTTAAGTGGCCATGCGCATTTAAGGAGAGTACCCCTTACGATGGGATCACCCTCCTTACACTTAGTATAATCAAAGACATAAAATCCCAATTTTATATCCAAAGTCTCACAGTAGAAACTAGGTTACAAAAGTGCAAAGTCATGAAAGTGTACCTGATGCCATTGATACGCTAGCAGCTATGGAATGAGTAAGTTGCTCACCAACAATTCTGTTAGGTAAAACAACGTGATACAAAGCTTTTACCACTACCTTAAAACCTTCTTTTGGCTTAAGAGCATCCAAGTGAAAATCTGATGCTCTTAAGAGTCTTTCAAAACAAATAAAAACCTTGATTTCCATGCCCGATCTTGAGTTTCGTACAATAGAATTGGAGGAGGGTTATATAAAGGCCGCTGATAAACAGTCACCCAATCAAGATGCTTTTTCTTTAATTCATAGCACCTGATAAAATTAGCTGCATTCAATTGCTCCTCCGAATTGGTCGTAACCTCACCCAATTTGATTATTACATTCCAAACTACAAGTATCAGTTGGCCTGGACTTAAGTCAAAGCTTTCCAAAACTTGTCTATCCAAATGGGAAAAAGGATAAGTAAATCCATTCCTAAAGAGATACCTATTGAAAATGATGTTGTTTTTGCTGCAGAACTGTGGTATGTCCTCAAGACCAGGCATAATCAGCACAACAAACGCAAGGAACCCAGCTACCACCTTTAACTCGTTTAACTTAGCCTCCTTGATTTTGCTAGCTTTGTCCTAATCAGCTTTCCCCATCTTACTTTGACACACTCTCTGATTCCTATTTAAGTGTATATGGCACTTTTACTTAGAAACATGCTTAATTTTCATTATAATTTAAACAATTTTTACAACAAAAAACAACAAAACATGAAAATTGAACGAGCAAAGAAATCAACGACTTACCCGGATAAAGAGAATTAGCAAAGCTTGACTCCACTATGAAAAAATCCCAACTTAAATTGCGTTGCTCCGGTGTTGATTTGCTTTCCCTAATTTTTGCAACTTGAATTCCTAGATTATCTAGATTTAAAATTATTGTGAGATGATTGACTTGAGGAGACCTCTCTTTATCTATTTATAACGCATTTACTAAGTCTAATGACACAAATTTATCTTTTCAAGGGATTTTATCGTTTACGACAAATTATAAAACTTGTAGTTCGTTATCTTTTATTTTTGATATTTCGCAATAATTTATCTTACCTTATCTTTTTTGGTAATTAAGCTTGACACGTAGAAGTCATTAGAACATTTAAGAGTCAAGCCGGGGGCAAACTAATATGCCTAAATTATAATCTCAGGTTCATCTATTTCGCAAGTTGTTAGGTTATAGGTTAGTTGTTACTATATGATCAATTACCTATCACCAGATATTCAACGAAGTCAATTAAAGATCTTTCCAAGGAATATTCCATGAGTATATTGAGTAGAACAAGTCAAAATGAGTTGTCAAGACTATTGGAGACACCAAGAACCGTCATGCCATTAGTGAAGACTAATTCAATTTGCAGCAAGGGAATTGTCAAGGATAGAGCCAAAGAAATAGAAACTACCTCATCCCATTAGCTTCAGATCCCACTCCCCGGAACGAGCCTTTTCCTAAGTCACTGGAATTCGGGATGGAGTCGTTGAAAACTTTTTCATTACTTCTTAGACTATAAATAGAGAAATAATCATTATACCAAGGCATCACAAAAATCCAAGCCTTTTTATTCCTAGCATTTCCTAGATATTATAATTGTCATTATTATTGAATTGTAAGCCTGAGTTGTATCCATTTCAACTTAACTACATAGTGGATTATTGGACTCATTGCTACTCGTAGTTTTTACCCTTATTCTTGGGGTTATTAGCGTCATCATCTTGTTTTCTTCTTCCCTTTCCCTTTGCTCGATCTTTGCATTTCTTTTTTTTTTTTTGCTTACTTCCTTGAACCTGCATTATCAATTTCATTCAAATCAATCTAGCTGTTGTCTTAGTGAGAGTGGTCTTATTTGGCAATCAGATTTTGACCTAAATAGGTATGATAATAAGTCATCAATAATTCAATTTTAATTTGGCTTGAAGATAAAATTACACAATGATTAAGTTAATAGGAAAACTAATATTCTGTAAGTATTAATGGCATTATGTGACAATGACACAATAATGAACTGATAGTTGTAGACACCAACTTTTGGCCTCCTATCCAGACAGAAAGTGCGATGATGTTGCAAAAAACTCGTTCTTCATGCTACATCAAACTTGAAATGTTTATGAACTCTGAAATGCATTATCATGTAAGTTAAAGCCGGTAGTTGAGACAAATTATCTTAGAGCCTAGTCTTATTATTAATTAGGCCAAAATGTGATCATACATGTTTAATCTTGATTAATAACGGGCCCAAATGCGTCAAATGTAATGATTGGATCCAATGTATATTATATCATTGATAACCGAGCCAACTCAAAAAGTTAAAACACATAATATTTGTTCAAGGCCTATACTGTTGGATAGCCTTTCAAAGAGCTTTCTAAATGTATATTATAAGCCTGATTTTGAGTTAAAACGAAGAAGTTATCATTAAAATACTAAATCGGGCCCTAAAAGTAACATCCTTTCACTCAAACGGCCATATCTTTTTATCTATAACTGATTTTAACCTAATTATAATGACATTGGAAAGTAGACATTCAGAGATTTTCAATAATATCTTATATGGGAAATTCTCAACGGCGACCCCCAACTTGTATAACACTGAAATTGTAACCCTCATTTTTTTATTATACAAAATAACTCTAATTAAGAATTTATTCTCACTTATAACCTTATTTCACTAAATGGTAACTTTAAACTAATTATGGTTAGGTGTTTTTTTTTTTGAAAAAAAAAAAAAAAAAAAACCACCAATCAGCCACCCACAGCTCACTACCACCTCCCAACCTGCCAGCCATAGCAACCCTACTTCACTGCCAACGACCCCAACCTAGGACTCACGAATCCTCGCCGACCACCGCCTCTCTTCTTTCTTTGTCCTCTGATAACATTGAAACCCACCATCGCACACCATTTCGTACACCGACCTAATTTTGATTGTAGGTGGTGGTTTTTATTTTAGGTTAGGAAGGATTCAGTTTCAGGTCATGGGGAGGGTGGTTTGAATTCGGGTGGCTTGTCAAAAGAGAGAGAGGGCGGTACGGCGAGTGACCCTAGTATGGGTCATGGGTCAAAGGAGAGAGAGATGGAGGGTTGTGGGTCTGGTGGGGATGTGGGTAGGGATGAAGGGCTGGTGGCGATGACTGGTTGAAGGTAAGGTGGAGGCGTAGGTGGTAGCAGCGGTTAGGAGAGCGTGATGGTGAGAGTGGCTGGTTGCTGCTAAAGGTGGCTTGGATATTGTAACACCCCAATAATTCTCTCTTAAAAACCTGTGAGAAACCTGTATATAACCTGAACAATTTCAAGAGAATTACTAGTGTGCTACCGCCACGTGTTCAAACGTTAAGGCTATCTCAGAAATTTGCAGCGGAAAACCAAAACAGTTTTAAATAAACCTCAAAACAAAGGAATTAAATCAAAATAAGTATTACAAGTTGGAACCATTAAGGCCCTTATTCAAAACCCAATAAAAGTAGTAAGTGATTAAATTCAGAGTTCCAATAAAATCAAATTCAAAAGAATTAGTGTCAACTAAAAACGAATTAAATCAAATTCAAACTCTCTACTCAAGATCCCACAACCCTGATGAATGCTGCATGTGTAAGAACCCGTGGTTATTCTGCTCCCCAATATTACAAGTGTAAAAATTGGATCGTCACAGGGTCATTGAAAGGCGAAGGCCATGACCAAAGAAAGACACACACAAAAGCACGCAGTCAGCAAAGCTGAGTACATACAAGCTGCGAAAACAAATTGAGAAAATACCTAACATGCTACTAATATTCAAGTACAAGCATCATTAAATATAGACTCAATTCACGACTCGATTATCAAATTTATTAAGACCTCACTAATTAATATTAACTGACTCGTTTATTTATTTCATTGGATTTAGCAATAGACAAGGTTGTCCAACCCATGTCCCATTTGGAACATCAATCAAGAAAAACCCCATGCCTCCTTTCGGAAACATCAATAAACATCCAACGACCACGGGCGCGACTCCGTGACCGTAGTTAGTATGAGATCTCACCTAACTCCTAGTTTTAGAAAAATAATATTTGAAAGAAGAGACTCGTAGATCAGACGGCCTCGAGAAAAGTACACGGCTAATACCCCATGTACCCCAACCCCTGATTGTCATTACTCCAGAAGTGCACCAATCCAGAGTTTTATTGCTCATCCATCTTGCACTTTACGTGATTTACAGGTTTAGACTTGGTGATGACTCATATTCATAACAATACAATCAATCTAATATCAATTCAATCAAGTAAAACAACTTTTCAATTTCAATTCTTGATTTATTAGTGGCAAGAAACATTTATTATTTATTCCATTACTACCTCGGTGTATAAACACCTTGAGCGCATAAGGCACCCCAAAACCTTAACCTCGTCTTACAAGACTTGAATTTCTCCTTTACTCGTCCTGTTTACATAATCCTGAATGAGTAATAATTTGATCTTTACACCAATCACATACCTTTGCCTTTAAGCGCACCTTGCATAAATAAAGCACAAATAATACTTGCATTATAAACTAGTGCACATCATTTGAAGTTCACAGTATATAACCAGACAATTTAACCCAGTCAATCCTATACATGATACTAAGTTCTCGATCCGTCCTTAAACATGCACCTACAAGCAAGGTTTCGTATCTTGTACGTACCTTGTGTAAACAATCCGGTTGGCCACTTTAAAACTAGAAGTCGCCTTCTACAAAGTCCTCTCCTAAACCAAACAATTAGGAATAAATCAATACCAAAGCAATTAAAATTACAGCGATACTAAACTACTTTAAAACCTCTTAAATTACCAAAATAAAGTCTTTAGATTGTCCCCAAAAATCAAAGTTAGTAATATAACATCCCAACTTTAAGTTTACATGTTAGAATTATGAAAATATAGTGTTTTATATCAAATTACAGCAGCTTTAAAGTGGGTAATTAAATCTGGAATTTTGTTTTAAATATATAAAATAACCCCATAAGCATAATTACTTGAAATAGTCATTATATAGCAAGTTAGTGTGTTAAAAACCCAAGAATATATCAATTAAATGCAATTAGAGGCTTCAAAATAAAAGGTATGAAATCTGAAAATTATTTTTAAAGCTAGAATATCAGGTTCAAAGCTTTTTCAATCACAAAATACTCACAATAATTATTTTATAGGTTTAGAAGCACAAAAACATGAAATTAACACTACTTGTTCATAAAAATTGAAACTTTAATAAATCTGAAAATTTATTTATGATTAAGATAATTGTATTTTAATGTAATTTAAACATAGTATGATTAGATAGTTTGTTTAACACGTAATCAAGCCTTAAAACATGAAAAATCAACGTTTTAAACCCTAAAATATGCGAAATACATAAGCTGAAATTTTATTTAATAATTTAGACATACAAAATCCATAAATTTATAATCTTTTGTAATTAATACATACTATTAAAGCCTAATAACAATAATTTTATAATTGAAATCAAATAAAAATTGAATCTTTAAATCAAAATAACAAGAAATAAAGGAAGAGAAATAGGGGGAAGGAGAAGGGAGGAAGGCGAACTGCAGGGAGGGAGGTCGGCTGCTGGGCGGCGCGGCGGTCAGAGGGGCAGCGGCTGCTGGGCGGCGCGGCGGTGCTGGGCAGCGGTGCAAGGGTTTGTGTTTTTTTTTTCTTTTCTTGCTGAATGTCGTGAAGAGGGAGGAAGAAGAAAGTGAGGAATTTCCTCTTTTCTTTTTCTTTAATCCCATGTGAAAGAGGAGTAGGGGAATTAAGGTGGGATTTTTTTTTATAAAAGTTGGGCCTAAATTCCTAACTTAAGTAGAATTAGGAGTAGGAACTTGCAATTTGGGCTTGAATAAGAGGAATTAAGTATTTGGGCTAATCACAACTTAGTAGTTTTAGTTTGAAAATAATTAAAATCTTAATACTTTACCTCAAATAAAATTCATACTTATAAAATAAGAAAAATATAAAAGTATTTGTAAAATAAATACTAAATAAATACATTATTATTAAATTGAAAATATGGGGGATTACAGATATGGCTGGATGGTTTGATTTTTTTGATTTGGTTTTTGTTTTTGTATTTTCTTTAAAAAAAATATAACCATGGTTTAGTTTTTTTCAACCAAGTAAGATTCATTAATGTCATAATTAGGATAAATTTCTTAAGGAGGGTCATTTTGTATAACTGAAAAATAAGAGGGGTACCATTTCAGTGTGACACAAATTGGGGGTCGCCGTTGAGAATTTCCCTACCTTATATCCTTAATCCGACTTTGGGATCAAAAGTTATGGAAGTTTTAAAAACGTGTTTACTTATAATGCAAATTGCACTATGCGCAACTTTCAATGTTGTGCGCGGCAGCCGCGCACAAGTCTTATAGTTGCACAAGGCACTCCAGTGAAACTTTGAGAATTCTCCACTTTTTTTAAAACACTCATTCACTTATCAACTCGTCAAAATTATCACTTTAATTTCCTTCATACTGTTAAATTATGACTCAAAATCTAGTAGCGATGACTTTGAACACTTATATCTCTCAAACTACAACTGATTTTGAGGTGATTTAAGGTCGAGGTGATATCTTGGTTCAATAGCTTTCCAACGATAGGTCATATGCCTAATTCCGATATAAGAAACAAGAAAGTTATAACCGTTTTACAAAAACCTGACGAAGCTGGAAATTTGCAACGAGGCTGCGAGCTATAGCTCTATGCGAGTGAGCTATAGCTCGGCCCTATGAGGACTTGTAGCAGGCATGAGCTAGTTGCCGAGCAATAGCTCAGTAGTTAGGTTATTCTAGGATAATTTATGGAATATTTCCTAAAATTATATCTTTTCTATGACGGCTATTTGAGTATACTAGAGGAACAATCTTAGTGTTTTATTAGGGTTTCCTTGTGTTATAAAAGGACCCTTTAGTCGATCAATTAGATCATACCTTTCTTGAGACATTAGATTTAGGACCCCTTGTATTATTCTCTTGTTTCTTTCTCCATTATAGTGAAGAAGCTTTCGAATCCCCCACCCGTGGATGTAGGTCTATTTTGACCGAACCTCGTAAATTCTTGTGTTCTTTGTTTATCTTCTTTATTGCTTTTCTGGTTCTTATTTTTCATTGATTTATTCCACATTAATCAAACACAATTACACCCTTATATCCTATCAAGTGGTATCAGAGCCAAGGTTTTAAGTCTTAAGGTTTAGGTGTTTATAGATTAGTTTGATTAAATTATGCTGATAAAATTTGATATTGAGAAATTCGATAGGCAAGTGAACTTTGGCCTATGATAATTGAAGATGAAAGCCATATTGGTTCAATGTGGCTGTCACAAGGCTCTTGAAGGTGTATCCAACAAGCCTTCGGGCATGACGGTGGATACTTGGGAGGAGATCGATTTGAAGGCTCTTTCGGTAATTCAATTATGTCTCTGTGATGATGTTTTGAGAGAGGTTGCCAAGGAGACGACTTCTGCGGGTTTGTGGTTGAAGTTGGAGTCACTTTATATGACAAAGAGCATGACCAACCGTCTACTACTCAAACCTAGACTTCATGATCTTCGTCTAGAAGAAGGCAAACCGCTTAAGTCTTATTTAAATGAATTCTATCTATTATTATGGATTTGCAAAACATCGATGTTGATCAAATCGATGATGAGGATATGGCTATTGGGTTGTTGTGTTCTTTACCGCCTACGTATAAGCATTTTCGAGATACTTTATTGTATGGTAGAGATGATTTGAGTTTGGAGGATGTTAAGGATGCCTTAACCCAGAGAGATTTAATTGACAATAAATTTGTTAATAAATCTAATAATCCCGCTCAAAATAATGCTTTAGTTGCTCATGGTGGTAATAAGAATTTTGGTAAAGGAAAAGTTTGTAACTATTGTCATGTGAAGGGTCATATCAAAGCCGAGTGATGGAAATTAAAGAAGAAGAATGAGGAGAAGTCCAATGAGGACAAATCCGCAAATATGGCCAACAACGATGATGATTATGATTATGCACTTTAGGTTTAGGAGCCTTGGGGTTGCGGTTTCTACGATCTCTTCATGATAAGTTCCCCTTTGAGTTATCTTGGTAAAACAAGAAACCGTGTGGATTTTTGGTATGGAGTCTATGATAGATTGCTTTTGATTTTTGTTTGTAATAAAGTAGCAATCTTGGTTATGCATTAGATTTTGTTCTAGTTATGCTATTTCTTATCTCAATTTTGGTACTCTTGTGATTTACTAAGTACAATTGCAATTTAAAAATTCTTGATGTAATTTTTATTTTTCTAGAATTGCTTAAGTTTTTTTAGTTTGACTTTTTTGAGATGAAGAAATGTTTGAAAAGAGTTTGGTCAATTTTGATAAGCATGTTTGGAGTCGGGACATTATACTCTCAATCTAGACCATGTGATGGTTTTGTGTACGGAATTTTGTGTTCGGAGACGCACCGGTTCACAAGTTATGGAATATGTCCGTTTGGTGATAGCCTAATGTGAGTAGTTTTATGGAGTTTTGTTTAAGGTAGAGGTTTTATGTTTTATTATGAGCATTACTTCTTGGTTTTTGGTTCAAGGTGGAGTTACCTTGTTTTTGGTCGATTTCAAGTCAAGGTGGAGATTGTTAAATTGTGTCTCGATATCTAGTAGGGCTGACTTTGAATGCTTATTTTCTCAAACTACAACTGATTTTGAGGTGATTCAAGTTGGAGTTGATAGCTTGGCTCAAGAGCTTTCCAACGATAGGTTATATGCCAAATTCCGATAAGAAACGAGAAAGTTATGACCGTTTTACAAAATCCTAACGAAGTTGGAAATTCGCAACGAGGCTGCGAGCTATAGCTATATGCGATTGAGCTATAGCTCGGCCCTATGAGGACTCGCGGCAGGCATGAGCTAGCTGGCGAGCTATAGCTCGGTAGTTAGGTTATTCTAGGATAATTTATGGAATATTTCCTAAAATTATATCTTTTCTATGACGGCTATTTGAGTATACTTGGGGAACAATCTTAGGGTTTTATTAGGGTTTCCTTGTGTTATAAAAGGACCCTTTAGTCGATCAATTAGATCATACCTTTCTTGAGCCATTAGATTTAGGACTCCTTGTATTATTCTCTTGTTTCTTTCTCCATCATAGTGAAGAAGCTCTTAAATCCTCCACCCGTTGAAGTAGGTCGATTTTGACCGAATCACGTAAATCCTTGTGTTCTTTGTTTATCTTCTTTATTGCTTTTCTTGTTCTTATTTTTCTTTGATTTGTTCCGTATTAATCAAACACAATTACACCCTTAACTCCTAACACATACATTAATATATTGTAAGGCTATGTCAGTTTACAAGATCTAATATAACTTTCAGATTTTATCAAAATTGACTTTATTTTTCCACTAATCCACAAGATTTATATTTAATAGTAGAAAAAATTGCCCATAATAATCCGAACTTTTCCTCATTCACCAATAATAATCCCAACTTTGGATTATTTTTTAATAATCCAAACTTTAACTTCAATTTACTTCTAGCGGTCCCAAGTGATTGGAAACCTGATGAATAGGTAAAATAAAAATTGGTTTAATGTCAAAAATTAAGGAAAAAAATTAAATTAATATTAATCATAAAAAAAAAAAAAAAAAAAAAAACAAATCCAAACCCAGCCCCCCATAGTCTGTCGGCCACCCCTCCACTTCCCCCCTCCCCCACTAGCACTCATCCACTACCCACTCAGGTGCCAAAACCCCCCTTCCTTGCTGGGGGTCTTGTCCTCCTCCCCATTCTTGCAAACCACCGAAAACTCAACCATCAATGGTAACTTCAACACCACCATCTCCAGTTCTCCACACCTAGCCGTACAATCTTCCGACCCACCCTTTGCCACCCGCATTCCGCTCCCAAGGCCGCCTAAACTCAGCAACTACATCAAAACCTTTGATCAGAATCTTGAATTGTTGCATGAAATTCAAAATCATAAAACTAAATTGAACCCAAAATGAGATAATCTTGTTCATACTCGTCAAATTCAATTCAATTTCTATACACTTTACAAAATAAATTTATTATATACAATTTTTATTTGTCTAGTCTCAAACAACTGCACTTGAATGCTGAATTCTTCTCCTGTTCAACCACTTCGAAAAAAAATGTCAAGAATCATGAACCCGAATCCATCTCCGAAGCCACCACCCGAATCCGCAAAAAACTACTCAGATACTACTTCCGCGTCAACTACGTCGCTCTTATCGACGTCGGAAACAGGGACGGGGAAGGGAGGGGTTGCGGAGGTAGCCGGAGTTGCCACCTACCGAAGATGGCAGCGGTTGCCGCCAACCGGAGGTGGCATGCTGGGTTTAGTTTTTTTTTTATTTAATTATAATTTTATTGTAATTTAATTTAAGGTTAAATTTAATTTTTTTTTTTTTTAATTCTCTTAACCAATCACGTGCTGATAAGTGTCCAATAACTTATTACAACAAGTTGGTTAACCGGTTAGGACCACTACAAGCAAATTGAAGTTAAAGTTCAGATTATTAAAAAATAATCTAAAGTTGGGATTATTCTCAGCGAACGAGGAAAAGTTCGAATTATTGTGGGCAATTTTTCCTTAATAATATCTAATGGATTGTGATTAGATTTACATTAATATGCACTTTTTATATATTTAAGTGTTCAAAACTTCAAAATTACAAATAATTAAACGCAAAAATAAGAGAAATTCTAATGTAAGCTAATAACAATAGAATTAAGTTGAAATAAACATAGCTTAAAAGTCAAAAGAAATAGGATCACTTATATTATGTAGAATCTCAAATTATAATAGTCAACTAAAAGATTGTTCTTATCAACATCATTATTTCTCTCAACAAATTAACAGATTTTCTTTTATCATTTTCTAGTCTAAGTAACGATAGCAAAAGGAACAAATATCTATCAAAATCCTTATTAAATTATAACTCCAAATCTAAATCCAACTTCCATCCAAATTAACAAGTTGCAAAAGTAAATTTGTCCTACACGACAAGGATGTATATAATCTTTTATAAAAACAGTTGAACATGGAATTTGTGGTTATTTGCAAACTTGTAAATTTTGCACAACTAAAACATCAATAGGTAAGTGCCAACAAGTAGGTGCAATTAATGTAGAAAGTTGGGTTTTGTTTGTTTGTTAAAATTTGTACTACAAAGCATGATTGGATAGAAATGAATGACAAAAACATATATGAAGTGCCCCATTTTTGGCTCCACACATCACAACTTCATAACCTTACAAATGATTTTGGTCGGCGATATATCTTTTTTTTTTCCAAGTCCATCCAACAACTCTCTTTTCGATTTCAATTCTCGTGCATTTAAGGTCCCTAGTCTTCTTGTCTATTTCTATGAGGTAACAATTAGATATTCTTCACTAAATTAAAGAGGTAAAGATTTAGGAATCTATTACTACGTATATCTTTTATCATAATCTGATTGGAGAATATCATGTAGAAATAAAGTCGGTTACATTATCCCATATTAAAAGATATTGAAAAAAAAAAAACTTTTCTAATACTATTTCTTCTAACTTAGCATGAATTAGGCTATGTTTAGTTCAACTTATTTTCTATATTATTTTTTTTATCTTATTTTATTATAAAATGAAATGACAATTATATATAAATATTGCAATGTAAATTGAGTCAATATTATATGGAAGATTTGAGGTACTAAAAACTGATATGTCTTAACCCAATTTAATCCGACTCGAAATTAACTTGATTTAGATATTTATATGGACATAAGTTTTAATCATAAAACTTGAAGTCTTCACTCAACTCGAATCAATAGAACTCCAATGAGTCACCCTAAATTTACACATATAGAAAAAGATAGTGCATAATGAGTTCTTTATGCTCTTATCGTTAATCAATTAAGTATATGCATACATGAAGAAACTCAAATATATGTAACTATGTTTCTTCTTAAACTTTCAGTAACTCAGTAGGAGGGAGTGATGGTAATGACAATCGATTAAAGAAAAGGGTATGTTATCTACTTATCTGAATATAGATTATCATACCAGGGATAAATAAATAGCGAAGGTATTGTGTCAGTCCAAACTGACGAAATGTTTTATTAGTCTGGACTGACAAAATGCACATTTTTTATATCCTCAATTGGCGGGATGATACCTGTAGACACCCAAATATGTCTCCCCAAAACCAAACCCAGTAATCAATACCTTTCACGTCATTTGATTATCGAACAAGGCGAAAGTGTGAAAACTCTTGTGATGAGGATGTTTTTATTAAAATATCTATTCTTTCTGTTTATGAAAATATTTCTTTTCTTACCTTATTTATGAAAAACGTGCATTCCAGTTTGGTCCATGATAAGGGTCCAATAATGGTGTAGTTGGATGGGGCTTGAAAAGACATTTCCAAGGATATATTATAAGCCCAATAATTCCGATGAGTAATGAGGAAGTTATGGCCAAAATACTAAACTGGACCCGATTTGGTTTTTATATGCGGCCCAATGATCTAGAGGATGACCTATATTAATTATCATTCCTAAAGCTATTAGGATTGATTATAGTGTTCTAGAATACTCTAGAAGTTTCTTTTAAATCCTAATGGAGTTAGGATGGATAATTATGTTTTAAAGAATTTGAAATTAAATAAAACTACTCCTTTTTAGAATCCTTGTTTTGTACGAAGTGGAATATATTCAGATTTTATGTTCGTGCCTCATAATATTTATCCAAATTTTATATGGTTTGATATATCTTGAAATTATATTTCCAATGATATATTATAATATTAATTCCGAGCTATAACGAAAAAGATATGAATGATATATGAAACTCTATCCAAAACTGACACCGTCCTACTATTTCGGCCTTATCTTTTTATCTACAAAATATTTTAATATTATTCTAATTGTGTTGGAAATTATATTTCAATAGCTTTCCAACAACATATCATATGCCTTATTTGGACTTCTATATCAAAAGATATGATAAAAACAAAATCCGCAAAATCCGCTATCCATCGAGTTTTATTTCGATTTGAATTCAGATTCTTTTCTTATTCTTCGACCCTCTTTTTTCTCTATGAATAGAGGTCATATCTCCCCTTTTTCAATCATCAATTCTAAACAATAATCAATTTCCATCAACTCTCTAATTCTCTCTCTCATCAACTCTCATCAAGAATCTCTTGGTTTTTTCTCTCTCTTTTTCTAAACAAACCCTTTTGCATACAAAATTCCGCATTCACAAGATCTAGAAACACCTAGCCAAGTTTGAAGTTGACTTCGCCCTAGACGTGATAGGTTTTAATTTCTGAGGGTTTGGTCCCAAATCTTTATTTCAATTATTTAATTTAATTGTTGTTTATTATTTTCCTTGAAGTTACTAACGTGTGTATTTTGTTATTAGAAAGAGATACGAGGCATCCAAGTAAGTGCTTTAATTGTTTGTATTGATATTATGATATAGAAATCATGTCTAGGTTATTATTTTGATTCCTAGTATCATGTTAGGATGTTTTTCTTAATTTGATGTTTAGGGTGACAACAATAAGTTCGTAGTATCATGTTTAGAGTAAAGAATATAATGTCAATTATGATTACTATGATGTCTTTTATTGTCTGTCCTAATAGTATCATGTTAAGGTTAAAGATTTGATCTTTATTGTTAAGTGACATGCTAGGGTTTGTTATTAATCTTGTTGGTATCATGCCTAGGATCTTGCTATTAATATTATGCTTTAACATTATTATTATTATTATTATTATTATTATTATTATTATTATTATTATTATTATTATTATTATTATTATGTTGCTTGATATATATTTATTGTTATTGCTTGATCACACCTTTTATGCATGTTTAAAGGGAATTTGTACTTGTAATCACGCTTAATAAGATAATTAATAATCTCGTTTAGGGTTAATTTGATTATAATTCAAGTGATCGCCAATAATAGTTTTATTTGTGCATTAATATTCAACCAACATAGATAAACAGGTTTAGGGTTAAACCTAATGATTGCATGTTAGTCAGAAAGCGCACATGAATACGATTAGAATAAAGTAGAGGCCTATTATTTTCAATCTCTTTTAGGTTAAATTTGTACCTTTCTTCCCGAACTACCAGTCATGGTTCCAGACCTATTGGAGTTAACGATTTCCTGGATCGTTAAGGGGTGTAACCTTCACCTCGTGAACGGTTTACAAGTTCCTAAAACTTGTTGGCGACTCTTTTGCTCTAGTTTCCTTCCCTTTGGATGCCACTGTACTTAAGTGTATGATCACAGTGGGGTTCACGCTAGGGGTAATGCTTGAAATAATCCCTACAGTACCCTTTATTGGCTGGATGGTATCTTCTAAGGTTGGATGATATCCTCTACTAACTGGATGATATCCTTTATTGGTTATATAATATCTTTTATTGGTTGGATGATATTTCTATTTGCTAGATGATATCCTCTACTAAATGGATGATATCCTTTATTGGCTAGATGATATTTCTACGAGCTAGACGATATCCTCTTTGTTGGATGATATACTTTATTGACTATGATAGAATCCTTTATTGACTGTAGGAAATTTCTACTAGCTAGATGGTATCCTCTATTGGCTAGATGATATCCTCTATTTGCTATATGATATCATATAGTCAATTGATGATATCATCCTGCCAATAGAGGATATCATAGACACAATCATAAACAATATTATATAGTTAATAGAGGATATCATCCAACCATGATATCATATAGCCAATAGAGGATACCATCTAGCAAATAAAGGACAATATAGTCACAATTACAAAAGATATCATATAGGTAATAGAGGATATCATCATCCAACCATGATATCATATAAACAATAGAGGATATCATCCAACTAATGGGGCCATGGGGGATATGCATAACTTGTTTGAAGATATGTATAATTTTTTTGATAATATGTATAACAATGGTGGAACCTCAGTTGAAGTTCTCAAACTTAGGTTATGGGCATAACATAACCTGCTCATTTCTCAGCCAAAATACATGCATATGTTATCAAAATGCTCACAAATCAACATACAATCATATGGGACAATCAATGCCAACAATTATACATCACATAAGAAAGCCCTAATTTGATTTTTAGGCCTTTTTTTAAAAAAAAATTCCAAGAATCTCAAGCTTTCTTTCTCTTCTTCCATAGATGACCTCGCTGCTCTCCTTCGCAGTAACCACCACCAACATATAATCGGGTGAAAACTTGTTCTTTATCACAAGAAGATGACGGTGATCTTATACTTTTGTGTGTCTCGACTGATGAAAAACTTGTCGCACCTAATATTTTGTGAAATAAATATATGGATTTATCATAAATGTTAGATGTAAAATTGTTTTAATTAATGATAGAGCAAGCATATAAACTAATCTCATGTTTTAACAACCATTTATAAATTTTTATTGACTTGGATTTTTAACATATATGGGATTTTACAGCGGTCGTTTGAAAAATAACTACCATATTATTTTAATGATACATAATATGATCGTTTATTTTTTTCACGTTATAAAATGACCACAATTACTCTTATAATATCTACAATGTAAATATAAATTTTGAAAATTTTAATTCAACATGAAATAAATATTTTTGGAGAAACTATAACATAAGAATAAAAATTACATAAATGAAACTAAAAATTGATAAATAAATAAAAGTTGATTCTACTATTTGATACCATTAATAATGTAATATAATTAATTACTTGGAAAAAATATGTCAATTATGAATGAACTATATAAACATTAAAACATTATGATGTCATATTTCAAAAGAATGCTGTTAAATTTTCAATCAACATGACAGGAAGGTCCCATGCTCAAATTTCATCCTTTTTTTCAGGTAAGTCGAGATAGAATCTGTAGTTCTAGATATGGAGATTCTCATGCTAGCTACATTCATATGGAAAGCCAAAAATGCTCTCATTTCAGCGTTATGCTAGAGTATGTAAATCAAGCATGAGCTTTAACCATCTTGTTCAACTTTTAGCTGTGTTGATCCTCTATGAATTACCAATAGTTATTCACAATATATTTAGTATTTTCAATCTTTTTTCATTCAAGTGACACATATTTCTCATTGCATTGTTCTTCCTATTTTCGTGATATCTCCTTTGTGGAAAACATATAATACATATATACTCCCTTACACATATCACATAGGATAGCTTATACTTCCTCCGTTTTTATACTTGCAACACATTTTTTATCACGCTTAACGATGATGTTATTAAACTAGGTAAACGAATGAATTAAGCTATGAAATTTAAATTGCAGCAACTTATCTCTTTCTTTTTATAGGTGTTAAAATTTTATAAATTACTCCGTATTAATTTATCCGTTTACCTATTTTAATATCTTCCTTAACACACCTGCCAAAGGGGTGTTTTGCAACTAAATAAAACGGAGGAAATAGTATTTCACAATGCCCATGTCTATGAACAACTTCTTTTCAACAATTATTTCATCATTTGCTAAAAATCCATGTGGACTAATTTATATATGATTAAAAAGAATGGAGAGAGTTGTATTGATTTTGCTACTAGGTCTTAATTACTTCCTTCAAATCAGACATAATTTCTATCTTTTTCTTTGGGTTTGCTAATTGATATAACTATATAAGGGTCTGGGTCAGGTCATAGAATGTTATCTTTATATAATTAAGGAGGTTCCAACTTAAAACCATACAGCAATGAGGAGAGTAGTCCATTGGCTTTATAAAGTGATCACATTTTTATTTTTTTTTTAACATGGGATACACATCTCAATAGTCCCATACCTTTATAAAATGAACACAATTTTCTCTTTCATTCAATGGAATTCACATCCCATATTTCTCTTCACTTTTTTAATGTGGGACAATATTTTCACTAACATGTAAGTTATTTATAGAGTTCAACACTAATGTAGTGTATACTCAGACTATTCACAGCAAACAGTAAGCACAGAGTATTGCGTGCTTGCATTTCATAATTGTTCACACACTTGAAATTAAACAATCAAACGCGAAAAAGGGGTTTAGGGGTCGATGAACCGCCAAAATAGTCGAAACCACGGGAGTTTTGTTGTGGGGAGGCAAACATAACAATGGCTTAACAAATCAAACAATGGGTCCCACGCTTTAGCTATGAAATAAATTAAGTGGGCCTTAATCAGGAGGCTCAAATCAGCCTCAACAGCCGGCCTTACAACCTCGTGCTCACTCCTCAGTTTAATTTTTACCTACACCCACAGCAGGGAACACTGCCTGCACCCCCCCACCATCCGCGCTTGTTCTGCCCCACCCCTTTTCATTTATAAATTTCTTGTAAATTTTTTAAAAATGTTCATTTATGTATTGGTGAATGTTTATTTATGTATTATTAAATGTTCATTTTTATAATAAGCATTTTTTTGGTCAAATTAATATATTTTCTAAATTGAATTTTAAGAATTCTCTATAAATAAAAATGATAGATCAATTTTTTTTTTTTTTTTTTTTTTTGACACAGATAGATCAAATTTATTTATAAGTATTACTACATTAATACTATTTTTTTTATAAAAAGTATTGAATCATCCAATGTTCATTTTTTATTATTCGTGTTTCAACATATGTTCATGTTTATATCATCAAATGTTCATTTAAAAATCTATATGTAAATTTCATAGTAAGATGTATGCAAATACATACGTCTTAGATTTCTATTTATTTACGTATAAATAAAACATTGTTAATAATAATTCCCAATATAAAATAAAATTAATTTAATTACAATAATAAGGTATTTCTATGTAGCTATACTATTACATGTAATTGTTTTATATACATGAAAGTGAACAAAATGTACATATGTGCCTTGTTAAATGAACACCTTTTGTTACATTTGGTATAATAAAGTGTATCTGTATATATATCTTCCTTGTTGCACCTCTAATTATATATTTGTGTGCTTTCCATGAAAAATATATTCAGAGCACAATATATATGTCGTCTTCAATTTCCTTACTTGATTATTCTGTACAATAAGAGATTAATTAATCAAGTTTTCCAAAAATATAATAAAAACAACACATTCTAAAAAATAATACGTGAAATATAAGGATTCAAAATTATACATTTACGCATGAAAAACAGTTAGGAATTCAGAAATGAACACACTATAAATATATAAAAATATTTCAATATGAGAATGAAAATGTATAATATGAAAAAGAACATATATCAAAATCCAAATGAATATCTATTAATATGTCAAAATACAACTTAATATAAATTGGTATTATATGTGGATGAAATACAATAAGATTATATTATATTTTAAAATATAATCATCACGGGTTTATGATGAATGAACAATATGTGATTTATTGTTGAACATTTTTCAAAATGTAAATGAACATACATTAATACACATATTCAAATGAACATATATGTATCAAATTCGAATAAACATCTATCAATATTAGAATTAAAATTTATGTAGTATAATATTAAAATGACGCTCATAAGCATATATTAATTTAATACTTCGTACAAAACTAGGGTAATATTCTCTCAAATTAAATTGTGATTGATCATTTTATAAAATATAAATATTTATTATCCTTAATTATAATGATTTGAACTGAAATGGAAAAGGGATCACATCAATATATTTGCATATGCACATTTACACATGTTTATAAGGTTACCATATGAACAACTATCAACATGTAATTGATCAAATATCCATATGAGATTGAACATATATTAAACTTCCAAATTGAATTGAATAGTTGCCAATATGTGTGATGATTGGCCATGTACCCATATGGGAATGAACATGTATCAAAATTAAATGAACATTTTAGGTGGAAGAGTATCAATAACCAAGTATATATTTGTTAATATGTAATACACAAGTATATATCAATATCTAGATGAACATGCACACAACGTTATTTAAATGATCATATTTTAATGGAAAATTTGTCAAGAATAAAATGACCTTTCAGTGTTTTTCCAAACAAAAAAACCACCTTTTGATTATTCCAAATTAAACGACCTTTAACATAAATCTGCTCAAAATAGAATGTAATCGGTTAGTAACCTATTGAACAGGTCATTGTGACATGTGACATAGTGTATTGGTAGTTTGTTTTTTTTTTTTTTTTTTTAGTTTTTTCTTTTTTACAAAAATTATTTTAATTGTCTGTCTTTTTTTTTTCTTAAAAAAAACAACTTTCACTCAACCATCACCCTTCATTGACCACCGCCAGCCAAGCCACCAACACCACCACCACCCCATTCATCCACAACCCACTCACATACATCGACCCAGCCACCAGCCCACTCGCGAAACCACGCACTGCCTTAACCTTGTCTTTTTGTGGTGAACTCCACCTTGAACCCACCCCCTTTTCGGGTGGAGTTCAGCAATTGAGGCTTTTTTTATTGGTTAAAGTGGAGTTTTTGAATGGGTTGCTAGTGGGTTAGAGGCGGATTGGTTTGCGAATTAGTTTGTGGGTTTGTTTGTTAGGGTGGTTTTGGTGGGTTTCATGTTGATTCAAAGGGAGTTGGGTGGTTAAAAGGTGGTATAGGGGGGCTGCTGGTAGGTTTGAGGGTGGTATATGGGGCTAATGGTGGGTTTGGGGAGGTGTCGGGGGCTGAGGCAAGGTTTGGGGTGGTTTTTGGGTTATTTCAAGTAGACTGTGTGGTTTAAGATGTTGTTTCCGAGGACTGTAAGTGGTTTTGAAAGGGAGGGAGGTGAACAATTGTGGTGAGGAGTAGAGGTGGTGGCGGTTGGGAGTCATTAAGGTGGGTCACAAGGAGGAGGAAGGGTAAAGAAGGGGAGAGTGGGGTGTTTTTTTAACTTTATTTTTAATTAAAAATTAATTTTTTTTTTAAAAAAAAGAAAAATAAAATTTAAAAAATTCCAATGAATCACAAAGAGACACGTGTCCAGTTTTAACCTTTATAACAAGTTACCGGTTTTTCGTTCTTTTTTGGAATAATCAAAACGTCGTTTTATTTTTGGAAGACCGCTAAAAGTTAATTTTATTCTTCACGATTTTTCCTATTTTAATATAAAAATGAACAATTATTAGACATCAAATATGCATCTATTATATTAGTATGTATTTAACGTCAAATAAAAATATAAACAAACATCATATTATCTTACAATGCACATTTGATTTCATATATATAAATGAACATATATTAAAAGGAGAATGAATATCTATCAAAACCAGAATGAACATATATCGTTTTATTAAAAAGGAAATTTCTTAGCAATTAAATGAAATAGATTAATTAATCCAGAAAATTACAGCAAACGTACATGCATTATTGTCAATTTTTTATTTGTCCAACAATGATAATCTAAAAATTAAGCACAAAACTAAAAAATCCAACAATGTTAATCTTAAAATAGCAAAATCACAAGCTCCTGCCTATTTTCTTAGATCTATTGGAAAATACTAGAGTATATTAAACGTTACCATGATTTAGGATTCAGCCAATACTTTATATATTTCCTTCTCTATGATTTGATAATTAATTTGGGGAAAAAATAAGGGTAAATATATAAAATCAACAATTAAAAATTATACCAAATTGTTGAAATGGAAAAGGAGAGAGAAAATATATAGTACCTTGTCAATAAATTCGCGTCGACGATGAAGCTCCGACAAGGGGTGACTTGAATAGATGATAATGAAACTCTTACGAGGGAAAGTATGGAGAATTTTGGAGAGAGAAAATGAAGGTTGAATTGGAGAGAGAAAATGAAAATGATAAAAGTTTTTGAAAAGAGAAATGATAGGATGAAGTTTTTTAGAGGATAACAATGGTGATGATGAGCATAATTTTTTTTTTTAATAAAAATTACTTAGTACTTAAATTGGGAGTTGGGTAAGGAGGGGGTGTAGGTAGGGCTGAGCAAAACTACCCGAAAAATCGAAAACCTGAAAAACCGATCCGTAACCGTTCGGAAAATTAGGGTACCCGATTCGATAACCATAACGGTTCGGGTACCCGTTCCGATAATTTGTTATCGGGTATGGTTATGGGTATCATTTTAAAATTAACGGTTACCCGATCTGATCCGATAAGCATTTTTTTTGCTTTTTTTTCCCTTCTTAAATATATTAATATAAATATAAACTTTTACTTTATTTCATAATCACTTTATAATATCAATTATTAGTAATATTATTAATAATTTGGTCAAGATCATATGGTATTGTTTTTAATTAGTTGTAAATTATATCATAATAACTACATAATTAAGTTTAATTATCATTATTGGATATCTTATTGGGTACCCGACAACCGATCCGAAAATCCGGGTACCCGAACATATCGGTTCCGGTTATGGGTATCACTTTTAGTGATTTTGTTTATCGGGTACCCGAACCGTTAGTAATAACGGTACATGTACTCGTCCCATGCTCACCCCTAGGTGTAGGTATCCCTACCTACAATGGGGTGTAGGCATAAACTATTACTGCTCAGACCTCTTTCTCTTCAATAAACTCTATCCGTACAAGTATGATATAATACCTGTTTAACGTCGCCTAATACATATTTTTCATTAATAAATGGATTGAAGTAAGATCTTCTCAGATTCCGAGATCAAGTGTTTTATTTTTTAAGGATAAATTGATAGGTTGGAGTTGTAATGCAGAAGTTTCTACTAGGAGTCATGAACGTTGAGTCATGTCGTGTCATATCATCTTGAATTGAGTCTAACACATGTGTCAAACACTTTGAGTCGAGTCATGAAAAGTCATATGTGTTAAAGACACATTAAGTCTTAATTGAGCCTTAGGTCAACCCTAAGATAACTAAAAGATGAGCAAAGTCCTATAGCCCAAAATATAAATGCAGGTACATCCCTACAAGCAAGAACATTCTCGGATTTTTTTGAAAATCGCGAATATGACCGCATGAGATTCTTCCAAGATGAGAGGAGTTTGAGCAAAATTACATGGATCAGTAAATTAGATATGAAGAGCTTTAATTTACAAAAGATTTGGGCGGATTTGGTTGAAAGGAAACGACCAAGTTCAAAGTTCGGAGCGAAACCAAGCAACGAACAGCAGCAGCAATGGCAAAATAGGGAAGAACCGAATCCAGCGCCAGACGACAAGGCTGTCCCCTGGCGACAACATCTGTCGCCGGGCGATAGAAGCAAAGTGCGGCGAGATATTTTCTAGCGAGCGCTGGTGCGGTGATACAATGCGTGGCCCCCATATTAGATTATGCGGAACTAGTGCATAAATTTCCGGGTTCCTTGGTACTCCAGTTAGCCCCTATAAGCAATTTGACTTGATTAAGTAGCCGGCTTGATTACAAACGCAATAACTGATCAACCTCACAAAAGATCGTCTCACTTAGCTTAATGCGCCTAAGCATGGGCTTATCGCAAGCACCGAAATATTGGTTCACAAAGAATTCCTACAATGGGATATTTCCACAAATTAATTTGAAGCCTTTAAGAATCTTAGATTTGGTTCTTAAGAATGATTTTCCAAATATGGAAGGGTCGATTTGAAGATTCAAGATGAAGAAGTCTTCAACAGGGGGACTTTAAGATTAAAGGGTCTCTCGCTTAGATTTGAGAAGATATATTGAGATGGGCGGTCTTTGACAGCATTTTCTAAGATTGTGGAGGTTGTCACCAAGATTTTAGAAGATAGCACAAGATGGGCGGTCTTCGACAGCATTCGCTAAGATTGTGGAGGTTGTCACCAAGATTTGAGAAAAGCGGTTCGTGATGAGGCGGACTTTGACGGCTTATTTATGATTGGGAAGGTTGTCACTATGATTCAAGAAAAAGCTCGAGATGCAGCAACAATGATAGACGATGTTCCCTATGATGTGGAGGATTGTCAAAAAACAGAAGATAGCTACAAGAAGAGTTATCTTCGATGGCATTCCTTAGCTTGTGGAGAGTCGTCACAAACAACCGAGGATGGCTACAAGCAGAGTTATCTTCGATCGTGTACTCTAGATTGCGGAGGATGGTCACAAACGGCAGAGGATGACTACAAGAAGAGTTATCTTTGATGGTGTTTCCTATCTTGCGGAAGACAACCACATCAGAAATCGGAGGCAGCTACAAGCAGAGCGGTCTTCAGCAAATGCAACAAAAATCGATAATCTTTAGAGACGTGTGCTCGACGGTGCAAGATACGCGTTTCTTAACTCTTTTATCTGTTTAAATAACGCTAGTTTTCAGGTATCAGCGTTACAAGAATGATTTTGGATCGCTGATCGCGGGTAAAAGTAGCTCGTTGGTCTACTAACCCTAACCAAATTATAAATTTATAATACCTAAACTTACACTAAACTAGTTAGTGGCAATTAAAGGGTCGAACCACATAGACCAAATGTATCAATTTGTGCAAATTATACTAGTAGGAAAGGTTGTGAGATAGAGAGAGATTAAACCAAACACTACTAAGAGCAAATAACTAAAACTAGGGAAAGTGGAATCCAATCACATCAATGCATTAAACAACATCATACAAATAGATGAAAATGACCTCGATTAGGAACATCAACACATTTAACTCACTCTCGCACAATTAAGCATGTTAATTATTCTACTAAACTAATTCACTCTCGTGCAACTAGCCTAGCAAAGGTATGGAAGAATTTAGGGCTCTCAACCAACTCACTCTCGCACAATTGCTTGAAAGAACAATTAATAGCATAGAATCGATTAGCTAGAAATATTCTAATCCATAAAAGCATCCCCCATACACAATAATCAAATATCAATTTCATACTAATCGCAATCAATCATTCAATTCATTAATATAACCTTCATCCAATTCCCTAGAACAAGACCTAAGCTAACATAATGAAGATAGACATGGAAAACAAGGTAAAATAAGAATAAAAACAAGATCAAACAAACAAACTAATTAATCTACTCAAATCAACAAACAAAAAGCAAAAACTAAGAATTAAGCAAAGCAATAAAGATGAGAGAAAGTTAGAAAATGCTCATTGAATAGATGAGAAAAAGTTCCACAAAGTTTCTTCCTCAACCTCTCAAAAACTCCATGGAAATCCAAGCTTTGTCTCTCTAAAACTACTCCTAAACTATAAAGAGAAAATCCTAATCTAAACCTAAGTGAGAGAAGCTCTCCTAAAACTAGGGAAAAAAGATCTACAAAAAAATTAAGTTCTCCCGTACAAAAACAAGGCTCGCAAATATAAATGAAGTCACAAAAAAAAACTTAACAAGGGCTCGCTATGCGCCCTCGCACAAATCTGTGCGCCTGTGCATTTGAGGGTTGTGCGGCTTGTGCTTGGGTGTGTGCCCCCGTGCTTCTGGCTGCGCGCCCGCGCACATGTCGCGTGCAGGCCGCGCAAAACTTTCTACCTCGATTCTGCAATTTCGCCTCTTTTACGGGGGTTCTGACAGGGCTGTGCGCCCGCACACTCCAGCCGCGCGCCCGTGCACATTGTGCGCGCCCTTGCACCTTTCTTTCTTCGATACTTCTCCCATGCTTCCTTGGCTTCTTTTATGCAATCCAAGACTTTAAATACCTAAGCACAAACACCAAGGGAAGAAATAAGGTATAGGGAACGGTGCAAACACACAATGAAGGCAAGCATTCAAGAATATACGCAAATTTCATTAAAAACACATCGAGACATGTATGCACGCATTATTTGAACAAAACAACTACAAAACACCCTAAAACTAGCTAAAACAAGACATAAACACTATCCTAGGAGTGACATAAATGTCACTCATCAAATTCCCCCAAGCTAAACCTTTGCTCGTCCTCGAGCAAGACAAAGAGAAAGGGAGTGAATCATTCAAGCAAAGCTAAGACACTAAAGGAGATGAGAATGTACACTAACTCACTTTCGTAGGAATCACGGTCAATTTTAGCAACTAAATACAAGCCCTTTAAACCCCTAGATCGCCCTAGAGGACGAGTGTGCTCTCGTGAGGGTTTCCTAAGAGTTTTACCCACAATTATATACAAAAACCAAGGCAAGGCGATAAAACGAAAAGGAAAAAGAAACATAAAAACAGAAAGAAAACACAAATTCGTATTTGGACAAGAGATAAGAACAAGCACCAATGAATGCAAACCTTTCTATATAGACAAATGTATACACGTTCCAAGATGTCAATGGTTGATTGAAACATAAAATATGCTAAGCATAGAGAACTAATGAGGACTCAATCCACCCTATCCCCAACTAATTGGGCCGCGTTCTCTTCACTAGCTTCAAATCAACCCTTAAGCTAGTTTCTCATGTTTCCTCGAAGGAACCGAAAAAGAAAAAGAAATGAAAAACTTTGAGAAGGTAATCCCGACATCTCAACTATGCATACTCTCTCCATAGGTTTGAATTCTATCTCCCTCCACCATTCTTTGACTCAACCCCACTAAAGTCTAAGGGTCTTTTATTGGGTTGTAACGTAAGGCTGAGGGTTAAGGGGTAAAAATTTGAAAATTTTGGTGATATTTCCTAAGTTAAGCAAAAGAGTGGCCTACTCTCAAAAACAAACTCAAGAAGTCACAAAATATCAAAGAAAATTACCAATAATGCCATCTCCCCCAAGCTTACTCAACACCAACACACAATATATACAAAAAAAGAAGGAACGCTCCCCCCCCCCAAGCTTGAACGAAGCATTGTCCTCAATGCTTAAACTAGGGTAGAAAACGAAACCAAACTAAAATATTTTTGTGTTTTTTTTTTTTCTTTTCCAATTTTTATTTTTTTATTTTTTTGTAATTAGCTCTTATTTGGTGCATGACTTAATCCTTGATTTTCTTGAATTGCATCTTTCTTCTCAAACTTTTTTGCATATTCTTTTAAAGCTCAACTTTCAAGACCGTACTTAAACCAATTCACAAAATGTCTTGTTCATTTTCAACACTCTAAAATCTCGAACCTCACATGCCAATGCTTCACTAACTAAAAGGGTTGGTAAACATAAGCTATTAGGTTTGTAACGCGATTTAAACAAGAGCTGGAAACATTAGGCTCAAATTGGTTAATAAGTAGGTCGATGTAAAATAGAAAACCAAATTTTTAACAAAATAAAAAGAAGATAAAGAAAAATGAGAAAACGTGCCCTTTTCCTCCTCTAGAATGGCTCGGTCACGATCTTGGGAGCTAGAGGTCAAAACAAGGATTAAGTCATGCATAATCAAGGATCCTAAATTGCCACTCAACAAGGTGATGAAGACTAGAACAAATGAAGCTCACAAAGGATTATAACCAAAAAAATACCAACCAAGGGTTTCAAATCCACTATAGAGAGCAACTCCATCTTACCACATTCCCGTGAACTAAGGCTTCATGGACCCCTAAAAGTTCTTAACCCGACTACCTTAGCATATAGTATCCTAGAGTCAACCAATGAAACTCTCAAACCGTGCATACATTTACCACTTAGGAAGAAAAACATTCAAGGATTCAAGTCCCAAAACAAAATGTCCAAAATAAGAACAAACAAAACACATTTTGCCAAAATTACCTTGAAAGTAAACAAAAATCTTTTTGGATTTTTCAAAATAAAAGAAAAGACATGGAAATGCATATACTCAAGTGCATGGAATAAATGAATCAACATCCCACCAAACATGATAGAATACCCTCCCCCAAGCTTGAATGAAACAATATACTCAAATATAAACCAAATAATCCATGGGAGGGGAAAAGAAAGAAATCAATCCAACAAACCAACACAAGTCCAACGAGTCACCAACCATTAGAGAAAGAGCTAGGAAAGATATTACCGGATATTGGTGGGTGTAATTACCCTCAAATGAACCAATTTAACCTTTCAAAGCCAATTTCTTCTTGAATTGAATCTCGATTTCCATATGCTAGGAAAAATAGGCATTAAACTTCCTTAATTCTTGATCCAAACCAATGCATAAGTGTATATCAAGTTATGTACCTAGAAAGGGGCACACAAACATTTCCATGAGAGAAAATCTAATCTAAAAAGAAAAGAAAATGAAAGCAATAAAAACCTCGGGTGACTTCTCGAGAAAGGCTTGATTAACGTCCAAGCTAGCGAGACCACTCTAGTAAATAATATTGCAACGAACGCAAGAGATTATCAAATGCACTACTACACATTTCATATGATAACAAGTAGGCAAACGAGGGGAGGAGGGCGTGCAACAAGAGTATTGCACATAAGTGAGGAGGAAGATGCCAAAAGAAGGAACAAAAATCAAAAGAAAATCAAGAAAATAAGAAGAGAAAGAAGAAGAAAAATAAGGAAAAGATTAAAATGGCAAAACCTCCTCAAAATCTTTTTGGGTGGCGCAATCACCCATTTCCTCAATAATAGGAGGATGAAAAGGAAAAGTCTCATCAAACAAGAGAAGGTCCTCAATAGGCTCTTTGACAAAAGATGGGAGGAACATGGGATAGTAGGAGATGTGGTCAAAT
Organism: Chenopodium album; assembly: GCF_948465745.1. NCBI lineage: Eukaryota > Viridiplantae > Streptophyta > Magnoliopsida > Caryophyllales > Amaranthaceae > Chenopodium > Chenopodium album. The sequence continues at coordinate 31,298,466 of NC_137834.1, forward strand.
TTCCTTGATAAAGGGACATGAGGAAGGGGAGGAGAAACAATGGTCTTACAAAGCCTCACATCACCAATGAGGGCATGAAAATCAATCATAGAATCCTCAAAACAACACTCATGACTCATATCTCCCTCAAACAAAAACTCTCCAATAGAAACAACCTCATCATCACATAATAAGTTCCGTCGCCATCCGATTAACTCTAGTGCTAGACGACAGTGTCTGTCGCCTGACGACAGACTGCCGCAGCTGGCGCCAGTCGTGAAAAAGTGGCGCCATTAATCTGGGAGTATCTGGGAATATTTCGGTGATTTTTGGAAAATTTTCGACTTCCGTACTCGAAAAAATTTCTTGAAAATTAAAAATTTTCAGTTTTCATTGCTTTAATAAATTTAATTTAAAGGAGATGGTTTAATTAAAAAGCTGAAATTTCATTAATAAAATAAACTAACAAATTACATTATTGATGGAATTAAATAAAGCTTAAATAAAACAAATTAACTTTAAATTTAAAACCAAATCTAATAATTGAAAGTTAAGCAATGCTTTAATCTTTTTTCTCTTTCTTTGCTCTCTTACAATTATTGTCTGTATCCTCTTCATCATCCATGACTTTAGCTAGTAGTGATCCTTTAGAGGACCTACATTCAATTTTGGAGTAAATAGTTTCTCCCTTAGCTAGGATTCCATGTTTCTTCCCTACCCAAGCCTTCTTCTCTGAAGTGTCACCTTTTCTCTTCCCTTTATCCTTCGTAGAGCTCTTCTTCCTAGGCATCGTAGGTGTTTTGAATTCAACCTTTTCACCCAAGCGTTCCTTAACGAGAATCACTTTGTCACCTAGACGACTTTTCACATCGGTTTTACTCTGATTTTTCTTCATGTCCCTTGAAGGTTTCTTGAGAAGCCACCTCTTCACATCATTGGGCAAGGAAGGAGGAACCTTTTGGGTAATCACTTCCCATAAAGGTCTAATGCTCCAATAAGCATCAAATTTCTCTACTTCTTGAGAAACAGGGAATTCACAGGGACGACGAAGATCCCCTGAAGGAATGGTTTGAAGTAGGTCGTACTGTCTTTTTACCCTGCAAAAATAATAAAAAGTCATCTTTGATAAGCTTGGAAGACGGAAAAAGGGTTGCCTGTTGACACCAACCATCTTCTCTATTTTCCACCAAGAGATGACCCACTTGAGGGCAAAGTTGCAAGAGGCAAAGACCTTCTTCCATTCATGGCGCCCCATCTTAAAGAAGTATTTCTTCCTTCTCACAAAGCAATTTAGAGTGTATTTTTCAACGTTGTCGGGGGGACTAATTAATTCTAGTCTCTCCATTAGCCACATCTGTAAAAAATTCAATGCAAATAAATTAATATTACTATACAAAAATATGTTTTTGATTTCTGTAATTAAAAATATTATTTTTCTACCTGTAATAAAATTGGAGAGCCCCGAAAAGGTGCTTTCGGATTTCTTTTCAATTCATCAAGACTAAGCATAGTCTCTCCAACGATTAGTGGCATTGGATTTTTCCAAGATTAGATCTGTTTCAAAACAGTTGATATAATTTCTTGACCATCATTAGTTTTACCACTAGTGAGAAGATATTGGTTAAGCTTGCAAAAGAGAAAAGCCCTTCTTCTATAAACATGAAAAGACTCAGAATAAGGTCTATCAAAATAATGGCGGGCAAATTCTTTCAAATTAACTATGCTACCATGTATTATATTTGTTAGATCTTTGTCTTTTAAATTAATGAAGCGCTCAAAATCCTTATAATAATATTCATTTATTCTAGGGATGACTGCAAGATCTAATGGAGGGAAGCCTAAGATAGCACCGAATTCTTCCTGCAAAGGGATAATTTCATCACACCCTAGTCTAAAACAATGAGTATCCACATCCTAATATTCTAAGGCGGTATGAATGAATTCTATATCAAGATCTACCCCCTTGACACCATAAATACCCCCCATATGAAAAAAGTCTAATCCTTTTCTCTCCTTGGCAGTTAGAGACCGATACCATTCATAAGTGAAGTTGGTAAAACTCTTAGTGATTAAAGACATGATTATTATTTTTTCAAAAGCTAAGACTATTTTTTCTACATAAATTATAGAGAATATCGGCAGACCAAGGGGCTATTTATACACAACATCGGCATAGTTTCAATCCAGATAAAATTCGGAGTCAGCGCTCATCAGCACCAGACGACATAGTCTGGCGCCTAACGCCAGAGCTTAGCGCCAAGAGCTAAGAATTAGCGTCTGGCGGTAACGTAAAACGCGTGGCGCCAGATGGCGCTGACGTGTCTTATCATACGAGCTTTTCAAAAACTGCGTTTTTCTGGCTGATTCGAGTCTGGATAATGGCTTTACGATCTTTTATCCTTTTTAACCCCTTTTTCTTAATTAAGTATATCAATTATATTAATTATATTTTATTGGATTTTATTTGGACTTATTTTTTAAGTTTTTTTTTAAATCCAATATTTTTATTTTTCATTTTCTTTTTTGGGGGAGAAAGTCGAATACCCTCCATCAATAATAAAAATGACGGAATTTTTGCGCAAAATTATTAATTATCACAATTCTTTGCGCACACAAACATGCACATAAAAAATAATAATAAATAAATGTTAAAAGATAAACTCATAGTGGTATGTATATACAGATATGTCTAATAAATAAGTCTAATAAAGGCAAAGTTCTATCCAAGTCAAAATAAAAAAAGCACAGGTATAAACTACGGCGCCGGAGGACGTAGATGATGAGAGACATCATATCATAAAAGTGCGCAGTACGAGGAGTAACCTCTTCCCCATCTCCAGCTTCAGTCTCCTCGGGAGGTGGAAAACTCAGCTCAGGACCTTTCCACCAAAGGTCACCCTGGGGCTGAGGCTGCTACAATGACGAGCCGACCTCGTACATCCCACCACCTCTAAGAGCCGAGGTAGCCTCTCCCTGGCCTACCGGCTCAACATACGTGCACCATCAGATGAAGAGCTTGAGCCCTCCACCGCTTCGGTCCGAGTAGCCTTAGAACGACCACCCCGAACGCCATAGCCAGTACGACGACGTCTCGAGCTAGACCTCGCCGGGTCTCTCCGCACCTCAGGTCTCATCAGGGTACGAGAAAGAATAGGCTGACCCTGTACGAAGAAACTAAGTAAAAAAAAATCAAAATAGAAGTAATAATGGAAAAATAAGAAGGAAAACTACCTCCTAAATGGCGTCGTCGCGACGACACGTAGCCACATTCCTCATTCGAACGAGCTGGCTCCGGAAGGCATCTATACACCGTGCCATCGTCGTGACCACCTCCTACGAGAACTGTGAAAGAAATAAAGTCAGTAATAATGCATAACATACATGAGCTAAATTGCAAATATATAAAGCTTACCCGAGTCTAGTGGCGAGGAATCGACCGCTCCACGAAGCGCTCATCCTCAAGAGCCGGAGGAATCATCTCCTCAATCGGCCCGTATGTCTCCTGATAATGGATGGACATATGAGGTGGCACGAACTCAGTAGGCCCCGCCTGACGAAAGCAGATCAAAATCATTAAAATATTACTTGGGGGCTACTTAACAAAAGGTAAAAGATGAAAATCATACCGCCACCTCCTCAGCTAGAATAGGGGCTGGAGCTAACAACAGCAGCAATTCCTCCTCATAGCACCGTCTAAGGATCGTATAAGATCGCCAAGGGGTACCAGCTCTCTCTGACATGCTCACCAACCTCGCGCCATTGAACATACGATGCAGCGGAGGAGCAGGAACGACGAAAGTGTCTGAGGAATGGTGAATAGAAACCCTCTCTCCAAGATATGCAATCTCCCCATATGATCCTAATAAATAGCGACGCTCAACGGTGTACTGCGCAGCTAACCCAGGGATAACCAAGCCGATCCACGGCCGGTACTGCACGTCAGGCTCCTGTGAAGAATGCCTATATGATAAGAATCTACCAAAGGTAATACGAAAGTGTTTAACTATACAAAGAACCAAACCGAGATGATCTGATCTCGGACGTAAGCAGTAGACATCCTAGCGCGACGGCCTCCCCAATAGGCGCTCACTGGAAACCTCTGTGGCGACGGTCTCGCCGGCGCAACTAAAGTAAATTACTCGTAGAACCAGATCTACAAAAGGCAAAAAGTATCAGCAAGTGCTAACCAAATCTTAGAGCTAAACTTTACAGGAGATAAAGTATACCTCTACTACTCTCCAGAAGTCGGACAGAGCGACGTTTCACGTGAATGACTGATGTCGACACGAGTCTCGTAACGCTCGAACAAAGTCAGCATATGCCAAGCAGGCCCAGTCGTAAGTCCTGATCAAGTGAAGATCATGGACCGCATGTAGGTAGTAAAGCAGCACTCTACTACCCTTGTCAGGGGAAAACGTCCCTGACAGCAAGATAAGCACAACGATGCGCACCCACTGCTCTCGGGTGGTCGCATCATCCAAGAAAGCTTCCGCCAGAGTTGATCGGCGAATGCCTTTAGCGCTAAATTAAGTCGACTCTACCTCTGCACGAGCCCGAACAACAACCAGACCCAATAGCTCCTCAACCTTAGGAGAGAAGACACTTATGTCGTTGTCGAACGGCAGCGCAATAGAACTAAAATCTAGTCTCGTTATGAGACTGAAGTCGGTCGGGGTGACCATCATCTCACCCTTAGGGAAGTGCAAAGTGTTGGTGGTGTCCCAAAAGAACTCCACCAGGGCACGAGCCACGTCGTGACCCCCGCTAGAGGCAATCATGGCCTCCGAGGTCTCAAACAGTGCAGTCAACCCGCAAGACTCCCATAGAATTCTCACTGCTCCATCGACTCTGATATGCATCTTGTACAAGTCACCCAGGGTATCTCCGCCTGAGCCGTGGTAGCGCGTCCTACCAACCGTGATCCCAAATTGCACCCTCTCAGAAATATGGTTGACGGGGGAAAAGTACAGAGTCCGCTCATCCCACTCAGGGAAGGGACCAAGAGAAGTGGACGGGTCGGCGTCCTCCTCTATGGGCTCATGCACCCGTCGCGTGTCTCGGGACCGTGAACCTGAACCTCGCTGTCTAGCCATGTTACATTGTGCAAAATCATCATAAATTAAGATTCTATAGTATCTAAGGTTCGTCTAGCCGCATGATACTATTTTCGCAAAAAATAGAGTACGTAGTACTAAAACAGAGCACAATGTCAAATTGAGCATACACGACATTTTTCAAGCAATCAAACAATTTCTTACAATGCTATGGTAATTATTGTGACAAATTAGACAAGAATTGCTAGCAAGAACATCAAGAACAAGCTACATTGTATTCCCGACCTTAAGAGGTCCAACAATGGTGATTTGTTCGTTTCTTCACCAAATTTGTGAACAAACATGAGCAAAATTCATCTAAACCGCAGTGAGTTTGGAGAAAACTTACATAGATCGGGAAAGTATATGAAACAAGCTTTGATTTGCAACAAATTTGAGTGAATTCGGTTGAGAAGCGAGCAAGAACGAGTGAATTGAACTTCACCGGCGATTTCTTGAGGAAAAGCAAGCAGCAGCAGCGCAAATGACGAAGAAAGGGATATATACGGAAATCCCGACTCTAGCGCCAAGCGACAGGCTTTGGCGCTAGATGATAAGGTTTAGCGCCTGGCGCTAGAGCCAAATATGTGGCGCCAGCAGAATTTCAGTGGCGACAGAATGTTCAGCCACTTAGTGTGGTTACTCCGACCTCTTACAACAATTTGGGTTCCTTAGTACGCCAGTTAGCCCCTCTAAGCAATTTGACATGATTTAGTAATCGGCTTGATTACATTGCATAAAGTTATCGACCTAATCAATGATCGTCTCACTTAGGTTAAAGCGCCTAAGCATTGGCTCATCGCAAAGCACCGACATAATGGTTCATATAGCAAAAGCACCGACGTAATGGTTCATACAGCAGAGGCACCGACATACTGGTTCACAATTCAGAAGGCACCGACATACAGGTTCAAAAGCAGCAAAAGCGCCAACGTACTGGCATAGTGGAAGCAAAGTTCAAGCGAGCTTTTAAAGATCGACAAGCGTGGGTCTTCGATAATTTTCCTCGGAATATTATCGCAACAAATGAGGATAGCTTCAGGCGAGGATATCTTCGACAGCGTTCCCTAGCTTGTTGAGAGTTGTCACAAACAACTAGAGGTGATTTCAAGCGGAGTTATCTTCGATCGTATTCCCTGGCTTGCGGAAGATGGTCACAAAGCGCTAGAAGGTGGTTTCAAGCGAAGCAATCTTCAATGCGGTTCTCTAGCTTGCAGAAGTCTATCACGGCGGAATTGGAGGAAGTTACAAGCGTAGCAGTCTTCAGGCGGCATTATCTAGCTTTTAGAAGGTCGTCAAAACAAACAGCAGGATGACGTTCCCTGGCTTGCGGAAGGTTATCACAAAAACAGCAAATACAGCAACAAATCGGTTACAAATAGAGACGTGTGCTCGACGGTGCAAGATACGCGTTTCTTAACTCTTTTATCTGTTTAACTAACGCTATTTTGCAGGTATCGGTGTTACAAGAGTGATTTAGGATCGCAGAACGTTCTTAATAATTTCCGTCCCTATCGATACTTTGACTTTTGTTTTCGAAACTTGTGTTTCTCCAAACTTAGTCAAAGTGGGGGCTTCGGAAGACACCCATCTGTGTCTCCCCAAAACCAAACCCGGTAATGAGTACCTTTCACGTCGAATCATAATCGAATGAAGTGAAAGTGTGGAAGGTCTAGTGTTGTGGATAGTTTTTATTCTTTTCTCTTCTCTTTGTTTTTGAAAACCTATTTTAAGAAAACAGCCAATGCACTTTGATTTGGTCCATAGCAAGGGTCCAATGATGTTGTAGTTTGATGGGGTTTGAAAAGAGCTTTCCAACGATATATTATAAGCCCAATTCCGATGAACAATGAGGAAGTTATAGCCAAATTACTAAACTGGGCCTGGTTTGGTTCTTATATGCGGGCCAACGATCTAGAGGAGGGCCTAATATTGATTTATCATTCCTAATGCAATTAGAATTTATTTTAGTCTTTTAGATTCTTCAAGATTGTTCTTTTCATTCCTAATTCAATTAACATTGATAAATTGACTTTGGTTGACTTTTTGGAGTTTAAATCAGAATAAAAGAGTGTATTTGAGGAAAATACAATTTCGCTCTCCGTACGGCTAAATTTTATCAGGATTAAGAAAATGCGTGAATTTAATTTTTAGTGCTTGACGACAGGGATTAGCGCCAAGCTAATGCTTAGCGTCTGGCGCTATGCGCTAACCTTTTTATTTCTCTCGAAGCTCTGATTTGTTTTTCTATCCGTTTGGCTATTTTTCTCTATAAATAGCCTCCTAAAACCTCCATTTTCAATCATCAATTTCCATCAACAACAATTATTTTTCTTATTCACTCTAGCTTTTAAGAATTCTGCTCTCTCTCTAGCTTTCTTTATAAAATTCCACATTCACAAGATCTAGAAACACCTCGCAAAATTCGAAGTTGCCTTCGCCCTAGACGTGAAAGGTTTTAATTTTTGAGGGTTTGGTCCCAAATCTCTATTTCAATTATTTAATTTAATTGTTTTGTTTATTATTTTCCTTGAAGTTACTAACGCGTGTATTTTGTTAATAGAAAGAGATACGAGGCATCCAAGTAAGTGCTTGAATTGATTTATTGATATTATGATATAGAAATCATGTCTAGGTTGTTATTATGATTCCTAGTGTCGTGTTAGGGCGTTTTGATCTTCCTAGTATCATGTTTAGGGTAACAACTATAATTTCTATTATCAAATATGACAATTGTGTTTCCTGCGATGCTTCCTATTTTCTTCCTAATATTCATGTTAGTATCATGTTAGGGGTAAATATCTAATCTTTGATGTTTAGTGACATGCTAGGGTTTGTTATTAATCTTGTTAGTATTATGCCTAGGATCTTGCTATTATTATGCTTTAACATGATTATTATTATGATGCATGATTTATTTATTATTATTGTTTGATCACGCCTTTTATGCAGGTTTAAAGGGAATTGGTACTTGTAAATCATGCTTAATAAGATAATTAATAATCTTGTTTAGGGTTAATTTGATTATAACTCAAGTGACCGCTAATAATAGATTTGTTTGTGCATTAATATTCAACCAACATAGATAAAAAGGTTTAGGGTTAATCCTATTAATTGCATGTTAGTCAGAAGGCGCACATGAATACGATGAGAATAAAGTAGAGGCCTATTATTAGGGCAGGTTCAATCTCTTTTAGAATGGATTTGTACCTTCATCCCCGAACTACCAATCATGGTTCCAGACCTATTGGAGTTGACGATCTCCTAGATCGCTAAGGGGTGTAACCTTCACCTCGTGAACGGTTTAGAAGTTCCTAAAACTTGGTGGCGACTCTTTTGCTCTATCTTCTTTCCCTTTGGACGCCACCATACTTTAGTGTATAATCACAGTGGGGTTCAAGCTAGGGGTAATGCTTGAAATATTCCCTACAGCCGTACAATTTTGCACCGTAAAAAACGCCATTTGCATTTTTACGCTGCATGAAAACGCCTTGCTTTTTGCTTCGGACGTGAAAAAAGAAGAAAACCCGGACATTTGTAACGTCAGTACAGTAAAATGACAAACCTGTCTATGGGTGCTTTTACGTAAAGCACCACCACGGAACGTCTTAAGGCACTCTTACGAAAAACGTTCAAAACGTATGCTTGGGGAAGGAACAAAGCACGGTGTGCATGCAAGAATGATGCAAAAAACTAACAAAGAAGAAAACAAACTACAATATGCAAAGAAATTTAAAAATATTTTGATAATTTCGCGCCATTACGTCTAATAGCAAGCAAAACCTTTAAAAAAATGATTAAACCGATCAAAATCAAGATTTCGGTCATATTAGATACTAGTATCCGCGCGCAACTCAGTGGGTCGCGCTAGACAGGCGCGCGCATCATTCTGAATTGCGCTGGTATGTCACGCGCAACTGATTTAGTTGCGCGCGACACTCAGTTCAGCAAAGAAAATCGCAAAACGCGATTTTTCATTTCGCCTTCTCTCTCCTCCCTTCATCCATTTTTGCCCCTTTCTCTCTGTAAAGAGCTCGGTTTCTTGCGATTTTTGAAGCTAAAGGAAGCAAATTTCGTCCTAATTCATATTTGCTATAATCCAATGTAAGTTTTTTGGTTGTTTTTCGTTTGATTTAGGCTTAATTGGGACGATTTTTGAACCGTTGAACCCTAAATTTCGAATTTGGGGGTTTTCAATTGGGTCCATTATTCTTGAAATTGTTTGTTCCATGTTGTTATGCTATGTTTGAGGAGTGTTTTGCAACAAATTTCATGAAAAATGGTTAAGTTTTGAACCTTGTATGAGCATTTCTTCGTGTGAGTGCGTTTTTTGCAATTCTACTCGAATTTGCTTTGATTTTCTGTTATTTTATTTGCTCATTTTGGTTATGCTTGTCAATTATGCAGCAATTGTAGAATTGGAACTAGTTTTTCTTCCATAATTAATTTTTGAAAATTTTTAATCCGAAAAAATTGGCGCGAAGTGTATACTTAGCCTATTTTTGCCATATTCGAATTTCAAGATTGTTTGGTACACGATAATTGTGTTTATATTACTATTATTCGTCTTGAAGTAGTTGATTCTTTTAGATTTTGGAATACAATCCCTTGAATAATTAGTTGAAACAGGTATCGGATGGCATTTGTGGGTGTTAGAAGCCCCCATTTATTGAGTTTAAATGCAGGTATCGTAGCCCCCAAGTATGGGAGGCATTTGATTTTCAAGTTTTGCCCTATCGGCAGATGTGATGCTGCCAAAATGAGTCTAGAATACGTATAATAGTTTAGTCTAGGAAATAAAGTAAATTAATTAAAGAAACTTGATCCATCAAAGCATGGACTCGCCTCGATTTGTCAATGATGAGGAGATTCTAGGTGGTCCGGACGAGGCGGTTCGCCCTCGGAAGAGGGTAGCCTGTCCTCGAGAGGAGGTTCGAGAGCGACGCGTAGCAGCCGATCGACGTCGCCTGGAGGATGTGGTTTGGGAGGCTCCTTCCAACTGGGACCCTAGGGTCCTTAAGTGGGACCCAGACCACCATGTTTCGATCAGAGGGTGGCGCAGCATCATGAGTTTTTCGTGCCTTTGTTTCTTTCTCTTTTCCTTTGTTTTTCCTTTTTAAACCATAATAGTTTTTTTTATTCTTTTATTTAGAGTGAGCCTAGCATGCGTTTATACGGCTCTGATAACTTGCGAGCCGGTTTTGAGAGTTTGCTCGAGGTGGCAAAGGATATTGTAGCACTTTCCGGGATTGACTCCCTGCTGGCGGCTCTTCGGGATTTATCGAGTCAGCCTGCATCGTCAGCTTTCCTCCGTGGATTGCTTGAGTTTTGGTGGGATTGCACCAACACTTTCCACTTTCTATGGGGAGAGAAGACAGTTACCCCTTTTGAATTCTCTATGATTACGGGTTTTCCTTTCGGAGGCGAGCCCGTAGTCATAGAGTTCGTTAAGGGGTTAGACGAAAGACTGTGTAACCTTGTGGGGGACTGTCTTGCAGAGGCCCTTCACGTGTACGCGCTGTCTTGTCCGTACTCGGTTCTTGCCAACGAGTTGTCGGCTGACGAGCTTGATCAGACGTGTACACCTAAGCAGCTGGCTCGGATATACATTGCTCACGTTCTTTCTGTCTCTATCTTGAGTTATCGAGGAGAGCGTTTCGCCATTGGGTTACTTATTTGCCTTAGTGATTTGGGGCAAGTCAGTGACCTGATCTAAGTTGGGCGGAGGTCTCGTATGCCCGTATGCTTACAGCAATGGGCAAGGCGACCCGGGTGATGGATTCCGCGACAACTACTGAGGTGCCTCGGATCTCCCTTACGTGGCATGGTCGTATCCTTGAGGTACGTGTTCTAAACTTATTTCGGTTATTACTTTTGTTTTTTTCTTTTAGGCTTATCTTTTCTCGGTTTTAGGCTTGGGGATACTCGTACCTCCATTTCTTAGCCCCCTGGGTGCTTGAGGCTACTCGTTTTTCTATCGGGCATCGATTGGTCGTGATTAAGTAGAGACGAGCCACTTCTTCCGGCGACTTTCGCCAGAGGATCCTTTCGGCGACTCGTGCATCGGTGACTATTGCAACTACATGTGCATTCTTTGATTTCATTTATTTTCTATCGATTTTTCATGTGGTTCTGTTTTATAGATCGGTCTCCGTCCTTGGAGTTTGATCGTCGGAGTCCCTGAGGTTATCCGGTCTGGCATGGTTCGTTGCTGTTTCCGGGCCCTCTATTAGGGACTCTCGGTGCTCCAGAGGACAGACGCTTGGTTTTTATGCGAGCGTGTTCTCTGGCAGCTTTCGTCCGAGGAGCCTTTGGTTCCTGCGGATCCTCCGATCCAGATGTTACGTCTGGACTCGCTGTCTATCGAGGATCGAGCTCAGGCGATCCTTGGTTATCCAGCGGAGCAGCTGGTGCTGCTGGAGGTTTTTTATCCGGCTTTTATAGCATCCAGACTGACTCCTTTTCCGGCTTTTATTCCGGTTAGTACTCTAGCTCTCTCTTTTCCTTGTTTCTATTTATTTTTCGGAACTTTGACCCTTTTATCGTTTTTTCATGTATATTTTAGTGGGTCGAGCTAGGTGGTTGGGTGCCTCCTACAGCGGAGATCACGTATACCGATGTTGTTGGATAGGTAATTCGTGAGACCCTTCCAACACCGAAGGATGATGAGGGGATACCGTTTGTACCTGAGACGGTTGAGTCGGTATGTCTTTTGTGTATATGTACTTAAACATTTATATTTATTTTTTTGTTTCATATACATTTGTTTACTAACTGTCCTTGTATTCTTGGAACAGGTTCCGCGGGAAACTATGAACGACATGGTGAGGACTTTACGTGCTTTTTGAGCTGCTTTTCAGAGAGCCCTCGTGACTTTATCATGCCGTGATCATCGAATGATCGCGGTAAGTTTTATTTCTTTTCTTTTCAACGAATTTATTACATTTCATGTACTAATCATCGTTTCTGATTTTGCAGGATGTGCAGCAACCGTCTAGTAGTCGCCAAGCACCCGGATTCCTTTTGTACACATATTGTAATTTATTTTAGGAAACAAATGTGCAGCAACCGTCTTTTGTACACATATTGTTATTTATAACATTTCATGTATTAATCATCGTTTTGGATTTTACATCTCATTCTCTCTTTTTTTTTTAACAATGGTGAAGACCTTTGAACAACGTTGAAGCAATGGGTCACTTCCCTTTCAACCGAGGACAAACTAGCTTTCAAAATTTACCACATAGACCCTCTATTGAATTACATGCAACTAGTGGTTAACTTTGGTTTTCTTCATGCCGCAGTCAACCATTGGGACTCTAACCACCATCTGTTCTAGTTTGAGGCCTTGCTAGGTTTCCCTATAAAAACTATCCCTGTGACTTATTCACCTACCTTGTCGGATCCCAAACCTATATTTCAAAGATTTTTTGGCTTGTCCGACAATGATATGACCAACATTGGAACTGAAGGAGGCGTGAACTTGATTCAATTTATTGAACATTTTGTCGCCCCTCGTGACAACATGACTAAACAACGCTTTAAAATTCGTGTTTTATGTTATTGTCTTGTTGTTAATTATTTACTTAGGATAGGCAAAGAATACGGAGATTATTCCATGGTGTCCATAGTAGAGCAAATAGAGGGATGTCATTCACCCGCTCCTTTGGCTTTGGCGGAAACTGTTCTATGTTTGAATCGCCTTAGAGGAGACCCTAACGAAAACGGTTTCACGGGAAGTCCACTCCTATTACACGTACTTCTTTTTTTTCGTCAATTATCAGCGCAAGTTACCAAGTTGCGCTGGCATGACCAGCACGATCTTCTTCGCTGCGCGCGGATGGCGCACGCAACTGGTTTTGTTGCGCGCGCCACCAACTTGTATAAAAAATCGCAAACTGATTTTTTTTCTTTTTTTTCCAGATTAGGCTCATGGAGTGCTTGCGAATTGTTGATCAGCCACAAAACCTTGAGGCTAATGGAGTAAGGACATTCCCTGGACGTCGAATCCTTTATAAGAATAAGAACGAAGAGGAATGGACGTCGTTTTTCTGTCATGAGGTTCCTAACATACGCTTTGTGATTCCTTAGTGGAACATAAATAGTATGATTGGGAATAGTTTCAATTGCCCTTACATTAGGCTTTTAGGCCTATCTAGTTCTACTTATATTTTTCCTTGCAGGGTAATGAGACAATATGGGATGAAACAAATTATTCCCCCGCAAGATTGTGATGCCCCTAAAGATGTGATTTTTTAACCCGAGCGAATTTTTCGTTGGATAGAGTATTGGTCAAGTCTTCCTAGATGGGCAGTACAAAATCCTACTGCGAGTATTGCATTATATTCCTTTTACAAAGCTTGGATGAATGCGGCGGATAAGGGCGAATTAAACAAGGCTCGATCTCAATATCAAGCCGTCACGGCTCGCAATCAACCTAAGCCCTTGATGCATTCGGACACCACTACTCCTCCTAGTGGCCAAAAAAAAGGGGTGAGAAGAAAATTAGACTTCTCATCTCCTAAGGCGCGTTCGAAGGAAACAAAAAGGAAAGCTCCCTCTAAACCCACACAACAAGGAGTGATAATCAAGGAACCTTCGTAACAAACTCGAAAAGGACTCTAACGAAATCTTCGGAAAAAGGAAAAAAGGTTGAAAAGACCCTAATTCCCAAATTGAAGAACAATGTATGGGTTAAGAGGAAAAGTATAGGAGAAAGCTCTAAGGCTTCTGAAAATACTGCGATGGAAATTACTCCTTCATCGACGGTGACAATTGAGGACATAGTAAAACCGTAGAGTGTTACACAGTTTCGCCATTAGTTTTAAATTGAATAAAGTGTAATCACTACTATGTTTTTTTTTGTTTACAATCTAGTTCAACGATGTCTCTCTTTTCTTTACAATTTGAATGAAATAAAATGAGCTTTTTATTTTAATATTTTGATATGACCGAATCATAAAGATTGCCTACGTATTTGCATCACGAAATTAGGTCTTTGCGTAGTTCTAACGTTGTTTTTTTTATTATGCATATTTTTTATTTTTCTTTAATATCTTAGGTAGAAATTAAATGAAAATTTAATCAAACCTTGTTTAAAAAGAATTAAATCAAAGTTTAATTTTATTTTCCGAGTATATGTTATATTTAAGAAACACCTTCTTTTTGCCGCAATTAGAAGTCGCAACTTCATTCAAACGTAAAAATTTTGGTTCGCAGTCTTTCATCAGGTGGCGCGTGCAACATTTGTAGTTGCGCGAGCCAGTCGCGCGTGACATCCGCGCGCAACTATTCCAGTTGCGCGCGACACCTTTGCTACGAATGTCTCGAATTTTTTTAAAAAAATTCTATACTATTACCCCCCGCCCCCCAAGTGTGAAGATTTTTTTTCGTGATGTTCGAAAAAAAATTTGAACACTTAGAATGGTTTATTATTTCTAAATTACCCCCCAAGTGTTATGTATTTTACCGTGTTATTCAGTAAAATGCATAACACTTATAATCAAATTTGAACACTTACATTGCAAAAGCCGTTATTCTTAATTAATCAAATTCGTGAAGAGAGCAAGAAATAAACAATATTCGCCTTATCTTAAGTGATAAAACAACAATTAATTATCCAAATTCTAGTCTTGATTAACTAAAGAGTACTATGTGAATTAATTAATTAAAATTTTGTGTAAAGTGATCAAACAACACTAATTAATCAATTAAAGTTATTTAAACAATAAAAGAAAAGTGATTTATCTAAGTCCTCATGAAACTAACCGTTCTTCTATGTATGCTTAGATCTTCGTCTTAGATGTTTATGGACCTTCTTTATTCTTTATACCTCCAAGGGCTTCAATGGATGGATTAGGGTTGAAGAGTAGTTGGGAAGAAAGTGGAAAAAGTAGTATGAAAGTAAGAGGGTTTGAGAGATTAGGGATTTCAGAATTTTAGGATTTTAAATTCCGATTTACTCTGTGCTTAGAGCTGTGCGAAGACCCCCTTTTATAGGCGTAGAAATCTCGGTTTAGGGTTTTAGAGCCGCGCCGTCAGGTGTCGCGCGTAACTCTCTGGGTCGCGCTGGTGTGCCACGCGCATCTCAATGAGTCGCGCGCCCCAGTCGTGTGCAACTCATTGAGTTGCGCTGGTTTGCGGTTTGCCTTATACGAAAACGCGTTTTTAAAACTTCCATAACTTTTGATTGAAAAGTCGGATTTAGGCGTGTCAGATATCATTGGAAATCTCTGGAAGTATAATTTCCAATGCCGTTAAAATTAGGTTAAAATATGTTATGGATCAAAAGTTATGGCCGTTGGAGTGCAAGGGTGTCTGTTTTGGGCCCAGTTTAGTGTTTTGATCATAACTTCTTCGTTTTGGCTCGGAATTGGGCTTATAATATACTGTTGGAAAGCCCTTTGAAAAGGCTATCAATATGTATAGGCCTTGCACGAGAATTTAATGGTTAGTTTATTTGTTTTGGCTCGGTTTTTCAACAATGTAGGTTCCATTCGATCCAATCACTGTATTTGACTCATTTGGGTCCGTTATTAATCAAGTTTAAACATGTATGAACATGTTTTAGGACTAATTAGTAATATGACAAGGCTCTAAGACAAATTTGTCTAAAATTGGGCTTCAAGTTATTTCATAATGCTTTTCGTAGTTCATAAACACTTCAACTTTGATCTAGCATGAAGAACGGGTTTTCGTAACATCATCGCACTTCCTTTTCGGGACAAGAGGCCAAAATTAGGTGTCTATAGTTAGCCCCCACTTTGATCGAGTCTAGAATAGACGATGATCAAAGAAGTCAAGGAAATAAATCCGAGACTCATTTTGCGAAGTTCTCTAAGGATAGAGAATCTTTCAGTAATGTTTAAGGATGTTGAAACAGTCCTTGGTTCGCTAAGTGTTTGAAACAAGTAGCTATTAAGGCTAGAAAAAGTTTTCTCTAATCTTAACCTGCTAAAGAATCTAGATTAATCCTTTGTAATTTGTAGAACACTTTTATAAGTAAAGGTGTTCTGGGTGATGTCAAGTCATGAGAAGAGATCGGTTTTAAAAAAGAATAAAGGGGATGATTTCCATTCAATCATGTCATCGTTGGTCTAAAGTCCCTTGATATGTCATTGAAACTTTAGCCTGACTTTAACAAAGTAAAAAGAATGAAAAGGGGTTTTCGATATTCGAACCGAAAAGGGTCCAGCATTCGAGCCGGGTCCGGTATTCGTACCGGATGTCCACAAGATAGAAATACATGTCTCAAGACTGGAGGCATATATCAAAATCTAGTGAGAGGGAAGAAAGTCAGCAACTCTCTCAGCAGTTTTTTCCCCAAGATGAGTACACGCGTCTCAGGACTGGGGGCACGTGACTACAAGGGTACGACACTGTCTCGTCGTTCTTTATATAGGGGGTGGACGGACACCCTAACTGTCCGGTAAGTTAGTAAGCTCACTAACTATCGTATTTGCTTCCATTCAAGAAGTGCCTGTTCCTGAAGGTTCGACGCTCCTGTCGACTCGTGAGATAACGCCTATAGTAAATAATCTACCTTATAGTTCCAAGAGGTAGATCTCGCAAAGCTTGGGCTGAGGTGAAATTTTACGCAACAATTACGCCGTACAATTTTACATTGTACGCTACGCCATTTGCTTTTTTACGCTGCATGAAAACGCCTTCCTTTTACTTCGGACGTGAAAAAGAAGAAAACCCGGACACTTATAACATCAGTACAGTAAAATGACAAACCTGTCTATGGGTGCTTTTACGTAAAGCACCACCACAGAACGTCTTAAGGCACGCTTACGAAAAACGTTCAAAATGTATGCTTGGGGAAGGCACAAAGCACGGTTTGCATGCAAAATGATGCAAAAATCTATCAAAGAAGAAAATAAACTTCATATGCAAAGCAATTAAAAAGGATTTTGATAATTTGCGCGCCATTACGTCTAATAACGAGCAAAAACTGTTGAAAAAACGATCAAACGGATCAAAATCCGGATACCGGTCATTTTAGTGACCAGTATTCGCGTGCAACTCAGTAGGTCGCGCTAACCAGGCGCGTGCATCATTCTGAGTTGTGCTGGTCTGTCACACGCAATTGATTCAGTTGCGCGCGACACTTAGTTCAGCAAAAAGAAAATCGCGGAGCGCGATTTTTCATTTTGTTCTCTCACTCTCCTTCCTTCACGATTTTCGCTTCTTTCTTTCTCTAAAGAGCTCGGATTTTCTTGTTTTTTCGAAGTTAAAAGAAGTAGATCTCGTCCCTTATTCATTTTTTCCATAATCCTATGTAAGTTTTTGCTAAAATTCATTCTCTTTTGGCTGAATTTTGGGCGACTTTCGAACCATTAAACCCCAAATTTCGAATTTGGTGGTGTTTTGCTTCTGCTTATTTCCATGAAATTGTTTGCTCCATGTCGTTATGCTATGTTTAAGGAGCATTTTGCAACAAATTTCGTGAAAAATAGTTAAGTATTGAACCTTGCATGAGCATTTCTTTGTTTAAATATGTTCTTGCTTTTTTCCTCCGAATCTGTTGTTTTACTTGCTCATTTTGGTTATACTTGTTTATTATGAAGTAAATTATAGTATTGGAACTAATATTACTTTCATAAATTTTTTAAAATTTTGAAATTGGAAAAAATGGCACGAAGTGTACTCTTAGCTTTTTTCTCTCTCTTTTTTTTTTTTTTTTTTTTTTTTTTTTGCCATGTTCAAACGTCAAAAGTAATTGGTAGACAATAATTGTATTGGTGTTACTATTATTCGCCTAAGAGTAGCTGATTCTTTGAGATTTTAGAATATAATCCCTTGAATGCTTAGTTAAAACTGGTATAGGATGGCTCTTGTGGGTGTTAGAAGCCTCCGTTTACTAAGTTTAACAGCAGGTATCGTAGCCCCCAAGTATAGGTGGCATTCGACTTGTTTTCATGAATTTGTTTGTTTTTATTGCAACAAATTTCACGCAAAGTTGTAAAGTATTAATTCTATATGAGCATATTAAGCATATGTGTGTGTGTTTTTTTTTTTTTGTTCTAATTTTGACTTTGTGCTTGAACTTTATTCCTCTTTTGTTTTGCTCACATATACTATACTTGTTAATTTTAATGTAAATTGAAGTGTTTAGAACAACAATTAGGCATTAAAATTATAAATGAACTTTTGAACCATTATAATAGCATGAATTTGTTCTTTGCGACTCATGTTTATTTTTTCATACGTAAGTTTCAAAATTGGTTTTGTCAATGATAAAAATAACCGACGGTTATTGTTATTCACTTATAAAATTGTGATCTCAAGATTTGCTCAAAACTAGTTAGTTTAGGAAATTCTTAAAGACAACATCGAACTAGAGTAGTTTGGCTATACTTGGGCTTTTGAGCCCCCATTTTATGTTATCGAACATTGTAGCCCCCAATGTTGGGTGACTTCGATGACTTGTTTGTTTTCAATAATTAGACCCTTTCATGTTGCTTGAAATGGGTCTAGAAATCCTGTGTTTCGTCTTATTATGATAACAACTAGGATGTTGGAAACGATTTAAACTAGTGTGTTTAAATCGTTTTTTGACCATTCATGGTTTTAACAAATAAATTTGCTAAGTCTAGTAATATTGGTCATTCATTAGAACAAGTAAGAGGAAAAATGAAATGTTGTTCAAATTTTTCGTCTATTCTTGCTACTTTTGAATTCTTTCTTTTGAGTTCAAATTTTGTCATTGTTTTGAAGCTTGAGAAAGTAGATGTTATCCTCCTTGTTAAATTCCAATGGAGAATAATTTAGAATAAAGACGCCTTAATTTAGAATTTAGGAGTCTTTTGTTCACATTCTAACTCATGAAATTGTTTGTCTTATGTTAATTATGTGTCTTGATACAATTTTCATGATGAATGATTGAGTACTAAACTTTCGTATGAGCAAGTATTTTTTATGTATCATGATTTTGTTTCTTTGCTCTTTACTAGTCATAATCTCTAACCTATAGAGTAAATTGAGGTATTGAAACAACAATTATGCACTAAGATTAGTTCTTGAAGTTTGAACTTGAAAATGGCTCGAATATGTTACTTGTTTCATGGCCAAGTTCAATTGTAAACTTAGTTTTCAAAGGAACAAAATGATTATTAAATCATTGTGATGCATTTGAAAATTGTAAGGCTCGAGATCTACGTAAACCATTTGTCGTTTAGGCGATTCTCGAAAGTAGCTCGAATGGAATGAATATCTCATTTTATTTTTTGTTGATAATGAAGCCCCCATGTGTCGGGTTACACGCATTCTTGCTATTCCACAAGCCTTGAAGCCCTCACTTTGGGGTAGTTCTAATGACTTGCTATTGTTTAGGCCATTCGTATAATCATGATATTGGGATGGACCTATGTATGTATCCTATTTTTATTTTTTAGATACTTAGGACAATGACATGGCTTTTGCATTTAAGTTAAAGTCATGTTCAAGAAAGCAAGTTAGTTCTTTGCTTGTTTACAAACCTAAAACAATTGTGTTTAAGGTTTAGTAATCTTACCTAATGTCTAAACGTTTGTAAAGATCATTGCGGTGATTTTATTCTCAAAGTTGATTTAGAACATCAAATATTTTCTTTGTTCTTATCAATCTTTGATTTTGGTCTTGTAGGTGGTTCGTTTACCAACCCGTAGCCAGTATTCGCAGGAGAACTAAGCGAGAACAAGTTCGAGTCAAGAAGAAGTTGAATCTTGATTCATTCCTTTTGGAAATATTTATGTATATACATGTATTATCCAAACGGTTATTGAGAATCTGAAAATTTATTATTTGAAAAAAGAAAAATTCAGAAAGGAAATTTTGAATACTATTTTTATTAGAAACATGTTGTTTCAAATTAGTATTAAAAATTTAAAAAGGGTCCAATAGTTTGTTTTGAAAAGTAACTTTTTCTAGTAGGCAAAAATCATAATCATATTGTTCTCAAAACTGGACCCAAAAGGGAAAGAAAAGTCTAGCTCGTAATTGAGTATGACTTTTTTGTCCAAGATTGCTGAAGGTAAGTTGTAATTTGCAACTTATTTCAACAAATATATGAAAATGTGAGCAAACTTTTGTATATCCAATTTTGTTATCTCTCCCTTTTTAGTGTTTGTCATCATTGTCATACTTTGATAATTGAAAGTGAAGTTCTTCCAATTAAAAAGTGTCGTAGTTTGAAAATGAATGCTTATCGAACTTAGGTTTGGTGGAGTGTTAGAATAATTCATAAAATCGATCTAATCATTCTCCAAATTATGGTCTTATTTCAAGACCTATATATTTGTAGCCCCAAGGTTTGTTTTTTTTTTTTAATTTGTGGAATCTTACATATGTTTATCATGAATTGTTTGATCAAGTAACATAATTAATTATGTTGGTCAAATAATAGGAAGTGGTATTCTTCCCTTTGTCATTTTAAAGTTATTAAGATGGTTCATAATAAGCTTTGCATGACATTGATTTTGCGGCATAAATAGCGTGTTCAAATCTGTAAATAGAACGAAGTGAGGATGTCCGGAAAAATAATACTATTTTTCAAGTATTTTAGTTGCCAAATGGGAGGGATCATCCCGACTTACCCCCTAAAAAATAAATGAACAAAAAAGACGGATTTTTATAAAAAGGAAGGGGAATCCAACTTTCCCATAGAAGATTAAAGAAAGAAAATTAGAAATGTTTTTTTAAAATCAAGGATTATTGACTTAATATTTGAATCATCGTGATGACTTGGCAATGAGGTATACATGTGATAGTGATAACGATCATTTTTTCATGTAGCGATCATGTTCGATCAATTTTCCTCGCTTAGAGAAGATGGAGATATCCCACGCAAGCGGACATATAATAAAGAAGACCAATTCTCAAGAGTTGTAAAAGACATTTAGAGTTAACTTCGAGGCTGTCGATATATCAAATTGTATTAACTCTTTTTCTTTCTAGGCAATGTATATAGAACTTGAATTACGTTGGTAATAAATAGCCCTATTATTAAAAGAAAATAAGTTGATTGTTTTTTTTAGAGTGATAGTCATCTCATTTTTCTTTGGCAAAAATATGGAAAACATCGAATTTAATTTAATTCGATTGCTTTACTGAAAATGGTGTCATCAATCCAATGGCTATCAAATCATCCAAATCATTTGATTTTTTTATATGATTTTGTAATCATAACTCAACACTTCATGCATTTTATATATGGGCAAGACTACTCAATAGTAGGTTCGTATGTGCAAAAGGCCTAAGGTTGGCCATATTTTCATGGAATGATGATTTTGGTACATGGTTATGGTCTACCTCAAGGAGGGCCTTTCCAAGGTTGTAACATGGCTAAGCTTGGGGTTATGAAGAATGGACATGCTCATGTATACTCCCAAAATCCCTTACTTTTGGTTCTTCTCAAATTTAAACCTTTTCTGCTTTATGTGGCAACTTCCTACATTAGGTGCCTTTTCATTGTCGTCTCTCTCTCTCCTTTTTTCTTTTTTTTTTTGACGAGCTTTGTTTCGGGTTTAGAACGATTGTTGTCTTTCTTTTGCATTGAATCATTCCTTTTTGTGCTTAGACTAACTTTGTGTCCCCCTCTTATGTTTCGTTCCCCCTATTTTCTATTTATATCTCTTTGCACCATTCCCATCCCAAGGTATGGAATAATGTAGGTTGAATAACTAAGGCTTAACCGACGAGGTTCAAAAGGGCTGCCAAGAAATGAATTTCCTCTAAGGTTAAGAACATGGGATTATCTTTGTGGAGTTTCAAGTTGCCTCCTGTGTTGGTGAAATCATCACATCCTTTCTTTGTGGGCCAAATATGGGCCTCTTTTTGTTCGATAGATCTAGTAAGCCAAAGCTTATCAAGATTCTTGAAGTGTTGAGTATGTATGCCTTTTTCATATTGCCTGTTTGTATGTATGCGTTTTATTTTATGTGAGACAATAACAATAAAAATATTTAAAAGAGAACAAGATAGACGTACTTGAAAATATATTTTTTATTAATTAATTAACATTGCGTCTTCGAGCTTTGTCCGTTTCCAACGTAGGTGAAATCCTCTCTTAAAATTTAGTCCATCTATATGATTCATGGTTTCATTTATCAAGTCCCTTTCAATTATTGTTCCCACAGTATAGACCTTTTGAAATGTGTCTAAACCAAGGTATTGTAAATGGCACTTGTATGGTGGAGACATATTGTCTATGAACTTTGGGACAAGTTCATGATCTGGAGGTCTTTGTGAAAGTAGAGCAACCTTTGATCGCCACCTAGAAAAGAAGTCAATGAAGCCTTCTTTTTCCCCTTGCTTAAGCAATTCAAGATCGGGTAAGGTAGTTGTGAGCTCGATGTTATCTCCATATTGGGTTAAAAACGCTTTTACAACGTCACTCCAAGTGGAAGTTTGTTTTGCATCGAGGTTATAAAACCATGATCTAGCAGTTGGGTCCAATGAAAGAGGAAAAGTACATGCATATAAGCTTTGCTCAACCCCTTTCAATGCCATAATTCAAATAAAGCTCAGTAAGTGAGTCCTAGGATTGTCAGTAACCTTAAAGGTTGGCAAATCCGTAGTCAAGAACTTTTCTGGGAGAGTCTTGCCACTAGGTTGTGGTGCAAGCTCATAATTGAAGTACTTAGTCCCTGAGCTAGCTCAAAGGACAAGTTTCTCCAAGGCCTCTAGCTTTTCGGCTCTTGCTTTTTCTTGCAGAATGTTTTCTTTTTCTTTCTATGCTTTTATTATAGCCTTTTCTGCTTTTTTATGAGCCTTTAATTGGGCTTCTTCTTCTCGTAGAGCCTTTAGGTTTTGGAATTCCTATCTAAGTTTCTCCAATGCTGCTTTGTCACCCATGATTGGACTAGTATGTGAATGTGGAATATGACCTAGTAATGTATGTCACGAGAAATTGAGCGCGTTCACTTAAACCTTTTCTGCCAAGAATTCAAACAATGAACCAAAGTCAAAATGATTGGTTTACCCTTTTTATTTATCCTTGTAATACGAATTCACTTTAAGCAAGTTTGTTGATGAAGAATGTCAAAAAAATTCACGAACAATCATTAATGGAATGTCATGATTTGTGTTGACTTCAACAAGGTAATCATCTAAGGATTTTAGTCTAAATGAATTGTTTTCGAAAAAGGTAGAAGAGAAAAAGAAGAAAGTTGGATTTAAAATGCGCATCAAATTTTTTGAAATATTAATCGACCCGAACACACTCATTAAAATGATCGAATATACTATAGTAGTTGTTGATCATTTAGATTACAATAGAGATCAATATCGTTTTTTTTTTAATTATGATTCTCATATTGCTTATCTTTAAAGGATAGTATTTTACTATTTGCTTAAAAAGAATGACGGCCTCCGAATGTAAAATCCAAGAAATAATTAAACCATTTTCTCAGTTTTATCATTCATTATTTTCTCTTTTTTTTTTCCTTTTTTTTAGAGTAATATTATTTGTATCATACTCTCTTTCTTTCTTTTTTTTTTTAAGAACGATATTTCATTTTTATTCGTTCTATTTCATTTTTTTTGTTTTTTTGTTTTTTTGTGTGAGGCAATCATCCCAAGTAAAGTTCTCGAGATTTTCTTTTTAAACCATAGAAGAGGTAAATAAATTATACTCTTAAATCAAGGTTGACCAATTACAACTAAAAAAAATGATGAACACAAGAATAGACTTGTAAAGTTATTGATAACGTCCTATTAAGGGATGCGAACTTCTAATGACGAACTTCATGAGAATTAATGCCATTAGTTTGATTATAAAGTACGTAAACGAATCATCATAATCAAAAATAGTATCGCGCGCAATTTTCCATCTTGTGCTAAGGTTAGGGGTGAACATGGTCTGGTTTGGTGTGGTTTGAGTCTAAACCAAACCAAACCGTAAAATACGGTTTGGTCAATTTTCCAAACCAAACCAAACCATATTAGTATTGAAACCAAACCAAACCAAACTGTAATAATGCGGTTTGGTGCGGTTTGGTTTGCGGTTTATGATGAGATGACATTTTTTTCCTAAAAATTGTCAAATATTAATAAATTTATAATAAAGTTCAAATAATTCGCCAAAGGGATTAAATTCTACTACAAATTTTTAATAAAAATAACAACCAACTAATCAAGTGCTAAGTGCTAACACAATAACACATAATAAAAATAATACATAACAAATTAACAGTGGAAAAAAACATAATACATTTGTCCAAAAAAATAATTCATACTACATCATACTACATTATAGTTATATGACCTATTAAATTTTAAGTATTGATATTTGAGATTGAGTATAGAGTATAGTAGTATACTGACCGTGTAGTTTTCTAATGATTTTTCATGTTTTTTTTTATAATTTTTTTATAATATATAATAACTATTTTAATTTATTTAAAAATTATTTAAATATTAAAATGTTGTTTACTGGTTTACGGTTTGGTTTGGTTTATAATTTTTGAAAAACTAAACCAAACCGCAAACCGTATTTCCCAAAAAATCGAAACCAAACCGTATTTTTCCAAACTGCAAACCAAACCAAACCGCTAAAATGCGGTTTTGTCTGGTTTGGTTACGGTCCAGGCCAAACTGTGTACAGCCCTAGCTAAGGTGGAAGGTGCAACTTCTAGAGTAACATATTCCACATGGACTTTTTTTTTTTTCGTTAAAAAAAAAAAACATGTTTTTGGATTTTTCGAAAAAAAACAAAAAAAAAACGATCAAAGTAAAAGTTAGACAACGTTGTTAGCCAAAGAGATATTTTAGCACCCACTTAACGATTAACCTTGAAGCGGTAATATCACTTTCTTCGTATGATATTGCTCGTAACGAGTCAAAGTCAACATTGAACAGTGGGCACGCGCAAGACACAGTGTTGCGCGTAGGTGCTGCGCGCAACTTCTGAACTTGCGCTTAGAGGGCGCGCGCAACTTCAATTTTTGCGTAGATTCGACTCTCTTTTTTTTTATTTTTTTTAAATCGTTGCGCATATTTTATTTTTTTTATTTTTTTTTTTTTTGTCGACCCACAATTTTTGCAATTTTTTAATTATATCTCTAGGTAACAAGTTGGAATTAGTTAGATTAGACACGAAGCACATATTCATGTAGTCACGTAAGCACATAAAAGGAAGGTACCATATCTTAAGAAACGACGCACAAATCAATCACTCAACGAGTTGACTTATGACATCGCTCTCCCAACATTTTGTTGGCGATATAGGTGGGATGATTGTTATTGATTTCGGGATAGAAGTCTAGTGTTGGCAAACCCTAGTCAATGAGCCCATTCCTAAATGTTTAAGTGTGCTATACTGATGCATGATGCAATATTGCTTGTTTGGTTTTTACTTTTGTGAAAAAGGAAGATATTATGCGTTCAAGTCTCGCTCTCTAACTAGAGATTATCCAAGTTAGTTCTCGTTACAACCCATAGGCAACCTGGTGTTGGAAACCTTGGATCATAACTACGAACTAATCATGTAACCTCTAAATCCCCAGTGGAGTCGCCACTGTAAGAAGGGTGATCCCATTGTAAGGGGTACTCTCCTTAAATGCCCATGGCCCTTTAAAAGCCTAGGACTTTTCCCTTGTTAGGGTGTATTAGGATTTGAATTCCTGACTGTTCGGGGGACCTTGAATTAGAAATGATTCTATCATACACGCTTTTTTGTAAAGAACAAGTAGGATTCGCCAATGAGTTTTAGGAAAACCCATAAACCTCGTTCATGCCTTTCTCCCAAGTAGAGTTCAAGGGATATTTAGCATGAATCATAAGTTTACCCATGACCAAATTGGTCTACATACACCAGAAATGAGTTCGGGAGCGAGGGTACTAAGATAACGTTCCCTTTAGAGGGGAATCGCGATCCTAGCCCTAGTGCGGCCTCTACTAGCTCTTCCTTTTGCACAATTTCATCACCAAACAATATATGCAACGTGATACCTAAAACTAAGTTGGTTGATTTTATTTAAACGCATTAATCATGTAGGAATTACATTGCAAAAGTCGTTACTCTTAATTAACCAAATTCGTGAAGAGAACAAGAAATAAACAATATTCGCCTTGTCTTAAGTGATAAAACAACAATTAATTATTCAAAATTCTAGTCTTGATTAACGAAAGAGTACTATGTGAGTTAATTAATTAAAATTTTGTTTAAAGTGATCAAACAACACTAATTAATCAATTAAAGTTCTTTAAACAATAAAAGAAAAGTGATTTATCTAAGTGCTTAGGAAACTAACTGTTCTTCTATGTATGCTTAAATCATCGTCTTAGATGTTTATGGACTTTCTTTCTTCTTTGTACCTCCAAGAGCTTCAATGGATGGATTAGGGTTAAAGAGTATTTGGGAAGAAAGAGGAAAAAGTAGTATGATAGTAGGAGGGTTTGAGAGATTAGGGATTTCAGAAATTTAGGGTTTTTAATTCTGATTTTTTGTTTGTTTAGAGCTGTGCGAAGACCCCTTTTTATAGGCGTAAGAATTTCGGTTTAGGGTATTAGAGCCGCGCCGTCAGGTGTCGCGCGCAAATCTCTAAGTTGCGTTGGTGTGCCGCGCGCATCTCAATGAGTCGCACGCGCCAGTCGCGCGCAACTCATTGAGTTGCGCTGGTTTGCGGTTTGCCTTATACGGAAACGCGTTTTTAAAACTTCCATAACTTTTGATTGCGAAGTCGGATTTAAACTTGTGAGATATCATTGGAAATCTCTAGAAGTCTACTTTCCAATTCCGTTAGAATTAGGTTAAAATATATTATGGTACAAAAGTTATTGTTGTTGGAGTGCAAGGGTGTCGGTTTTGGTCCCCGTTTAGTGTTTTGATCATAACTTCTGCGTTTTGGCTCGGAATTGGGCTTATAATATACCGTTGGAAAGCTCTTTGAAAGGGATATCCATTTGTATAGGCCTTGCACGAGAATTTGATGGTTGGTTTATTTCTTTTGGCTCGGTTTTTCAACAATGTAGGTATCATTAGATCCAATCATTGTATTTGACGCATTTTGTCCGTTATAAATCAAGTTTAAACATGTATGAACACGTTTTAGGCCTAATTAGTAATTGGACAATGGTCTAAGACAACTTTGTCTCAAAATGGGTTTCAAGTTACTTTATAATGCTTTTCATAGTCCATAAACACTTCAACTTTGATCTAGCATGAAGAACGGGTTTTTGTAACATCATCGCACTTCCTTTTTGGGACAAGAGGCCAAAAGTAGGTGTCTACAATAGTAAGGTTGTAGCAACAGAAAGATCACTTATGAAAGTTAATCAACCACTTAGTGAACTCGAGGTGGTTAACACTAGGAAAAAACTCACATATAGGAAGAAAAGACAACCTGAGTTGGTGGAAGCTAAAGTTGTTAGTAAGGCTGAGTTTGATAGACATGTTAAGGCATTAAGTAAATCAACTAATGTGCCTGAACCTTCTTACTTATGACCCAAATAAAACCTTTACGGATGTTATTTCAGATAGAGAAGCAAACCCTCCAACTAAGGGTAGAGGGGCTGGTAGAGGGAGAGGTGCTAGTAGAGGGAGAGGGAGAAGGAATGTCTTAGAGAATTGGTTTAAAATTTCACCTACTCCATGGACAACTGACAACCTAAATGAAAATTACCAACGTGTCTCTAACAATAATACTAAATTCCTCTAGACATCCTCAAACATTTCACCCAAGTCCAACCATCTACACAATCATTTATACCTCCTTTGCAAAACCTTGGTGAGTTTGGTGGTAGGGATTATTCAAGTGAGATTGAGTCTTCTAAATCCTATAGAGTCTCATCCTTTTTTCAAAAGAGATTTCTTAGGACAGTAGCTAAGAGAAAAGGGATTCTGATTAGCTCTATTACAAGTGGGGGGGGGAGTGAACTGTAAACTATGGAACAAATCTGTGCGCCCGCGCAGCGGCCTGTGCGCCCGCGCAATGTGGCTGCGCGCCCGCGCATTTGTGGGTTGTGCGGCTTGTGCTTGGGTGTGTGCGCCCGTGCTGCTGGTTGCGCGCCCGCGCGGTATGTGTGTGCGTCCGCACACATGTCGCGCGTAGGCCGCGCAAAACTTTCTGCCTCGATTCTGCAATTTCGCCTCTTTTGCGCGGATTCTGACAGGGCTGCGCGCCCGCACACTCTAGCCGCGTGCCCGTGCGCATTGTGCGCGCCCTTGCACCTTACTTTCTTCGATTCTTCTCTCATGCTTCCTTGGCTTCTTCTATGCTATAAAAGACTTTAAATACCTAAGCACAAACACCAAGGGAAGCAATAAGGTATAGGGAACGGTGCAAACACGCAATGAAGGCAAGCATTCAAGAATATACGTGATTTCATTTAAAACACAACGAGACATGTATGCACGCATTATTTGAACAAAACAACTACAAAACACCAACAAAACAACTACAAACCACCATAAGACAAGCTAAAACAAGGCATAAACACTATCCTAGGAGTGACATAAATGTCACTCATCAAATTCCCCCAAGCTAAACCTTTGCTCGTCCTCGAGCAAGACAAAGAGAAAAGGAGTGAATTATTCAAGAAAAGCTAAAACACTAAAGGAGATGAGAATGTACACTAACTCAATTTCGTAAGAATCACGGTCAATTTTAGCAAATAAAGACAAGCCCTTAAACCCCTAGATCGCCCTAGAGGACGAGTGTGCTCTCGTGAGGGTTTCCTAAGAGTTTAACCCACAACTCTATACAAAAACCAAGGCAAGGTGATAAAACAAAAAGGAAAAAGAAACATAAAAAGAGAAAGAAAACACAATTTCATATTTGGACAAGAGATAAGAACAAGCACCAATGAATGCAAACCTTTCTATATAGACAAATGTATGCACATTCCAAGATGTCAATGGTTGATTGAAACATAACATATGCTAAGCATATAGAACTAATGAGGACTCAATCCACCCTAGCCCAACCAATCAGCCTGCGTTCTCTCCACTAGCTTCAAATCAACCCTTAAGCTAGTTTATCATGATTCCTCGAAGGAACCGGAAAAAGATAAAGAAATGAAAAACTTTTGAGAAGGTAATCCCGACATCTCAACTATGCATACTCTCTCCATAGGCTTGAAGTCTATCTCCCTCCACCATTCTTTGACCTAACCCCACTAAAGTCTAAAGGTATTTTATTGGGTTGTAACGTAAGGCTAAGGGTTAAGGCGGGGTAAAAATTTGAAAATTTTGGTGATATTTCCTAAGTGAAGCAAAAGAGTGGCCTACTCTAAAAAACAAACTCAAGAAGTCACAAAATATCAAAAAACAATACCAATAATGCCATCTCCCCCAAGCTTATTCAACACTAACACAATATATACCAAAAACGAAGTAACGCTCCCCCCAAGCTTGAACGAAACATTGTCCTTAATGCTTAAACTAGGGAAGAAAACGAAACCAAACTAAAATATTTTTGTGTTTTTTTTTGGCACTTATTTGGTGTCCTTGCCTTTTTTTATTTAACTATGGACAACTTTTTTTTGAAACTTCATTTGATTTTCTTTAATTGCATCTTTCTTCTCAAACTTTTTTGCATTTTCTTTTCAAGCTCAACTTTCAATACTGTACTTAAACCAATTCATAAAATGTCTTGTTCATTTTCAACACTCTCAAAACTCAAACCTCACATGCCAATGCTTCACTGACTAAAAGGGTTGGTAAACATAGGCCATTAGGTTTGTAACTGTAGACACCTAAAAATGTCTCCCAAAATCCAAACCCGATGATGAACAACCTTTCACCGCCATTATTGGTCGGGTTGAGTATTTAATCTTGAAGTGCTTAAATCCATATTCAATCCCAATACATTTCATAAACCAAACCAACTCCTAGCCCATTTCCCAAAACCATAACTTATTTTTCTCTTTTCGTGCCTTTAAACCCAAAATAATTCATTTCGTGTCCTTTAAAATCATTCATTCCGTGTCCTTTATATAAAAACGTTTATTCCAGTTTATTTTGGTCCATGATCTTGGTCTAATGATTTAATAATTGGATGGGGCTTTAAAAGAGCTTTCCAACGATGTATTATAAGCCCAAATCCGAGTTATAACGAATAAGTTATGGCCAAAATATTAAACTGAGCCCAAACCGAACCTAAGTCCACCTTACCTACGACCCAATGATCATGTGGAGGGTCCAAATTATTTGATCCAATTCATAAACCAATTAGTATTAATTAGTAGCTTTTATAAGTTTCTAAAAGATCTTAATTATTCATTTTTGAAAAGATAAGGTTAAATAGTCCTAATTCTATTCGAATTGAAAGACGTTCAAAGATAGACAGATATTATTTTCGTGAATCATATTTTTCATCCAAGTTTTATATGTTTGGATAGAACTTGAAATTATCTTTCCAATGATATATTATAATATCAATTTCGAGTTATAACGGAAAAGATATGAATAAAAGTCAAACTCTATCCAAAACTGACACCGTCTCACTATTTTGGCCATATCTTTTATTCTACAAAACATTTCAATCTAATTCTAAATGGGTTAGAAAGTAGACTTCAAGATTTTTCTATCTATATCTTTTTTTATATTATTCCTATTTCTGGATCAAAAGATATAATAAAAACAAAAACCGCAAAAACTGCTGTCTATCGCAAGAGTTTTATCCGATTCGAATTCTTATCTTTTCTTAATTCTTCGACCCTTCTTTTTTTCTCTATAAATAGAGGTCATATCACCCCTTTTCCATTCATCAACAAGCTTGATCATAAAATAATTCTCTTCTCCCTCTTTAGCCTAAACACTAGCCTCCCCATTCTTTCACTATTTCTTCCTTTAAGCACTCCAAGGAGTCCATACAATACCTGAATTTCTATACTTAAACCAAGGCGTGAAAGTTATAATTAACTGAGGGTTTGGACCAAATCAACTCTATATTTATTTAATTTAATTTAATTTTCATTTGCTTTATATTTTTATTAAAGTTACTAACAGTTTATTCATGATGTATCAATTTAAAGGAACGCGCAGAATGTGAGTAATTAATTAATTTAATTACTCTTATTTTATTTTTATATTGCTAGTATCATGATTAGGTTATTTTATATTTGATTTGACTAACAAATTATTGTGGAATTGCTTCCAATATTAATGCTTATTTTTATGATCACCTTATTGCATGTTTAAAGGGAATCACTAGG
The DNA here is from genome assembly GCF_948465745.1 of Chenopodium album. Lineage (NCBI taxonomy): Eukaryota > Viridiplantae > Streptophyta > Magnoliopsida > Caryophyllales > Amaranthaceae > Chenopodium > Chenopodium album. The sequence continues at coordinate 31,329,680 of NC_137834.1, forward strand.
TGAAAAAAGGCATTTGGCAGCGGTTCAAACCCGGTCTAAGGCACCGGTTTGAACCGCTGCCTATGTGAGGGGTGCCAAAAACCAAGTTTTTGGCACCGGTTCAAAACCGGTGCCATAGGGTGGAAAAGGCACCGGTTAACCGGTGCCAAAAAGGCCCACTAAAATTTTTTTCAAAGTTTTTGGCACCGGTTAACCGGTGCCAAAAAACCCCCAAAAATCATTTTTTTTTTGTTTTTTTTGCTTAAAAATGAAATAAACTAAATTAAATAAAAACACAAAATATAAATCAAACATCACAATCAATATAAATGTCTAAACGATTCTGTTTAATATATAATCAATAAAATTTTACAACATAGATCAATAAAAAAAATTACTTATAAATCAAAAAAAATTACAACATATAAATAAAAAAAAAAACTACAATATAAATAAAAAAAAAGTATTACAACATCACAATCTAAAAATCCCCATATTCTTGATTCTTGATTCTTGGATTATGTATACCTGCGCCAATTAAAACATCAAAAATAAATTGATTAAAATGAACAAGCTGCGAAAAAAATAAAAAAAAACCCCGAAAAAAAAATCGAATTAAAATCGATTAAATTAAAAACAAAATCGAAAAAAACCCAGAAATCAAAAAATCAAAACAAAATCGAAATAATAAAAATAAAATCCCAGAAAAAAATTGAAAAAACCCAGAAATCAAAAAAATAAAAACAAAATCGAACAATTAAAAAACCCAGAAATCAATTAAAATAAAAACAAATTCAAAAAAAATTGAAATCGGAAAAACCCAGAAAAAATTGAAAATCAAAATCGAAAAACAAAAATCAAAATCAAATTAAGACAACGAAAGTAAAATCGAAACATGAAAATCAAAATCGAAAAAAAAGAAAATCAAAAATCAAGATCAAAAAACAAAAATCAAAAATCAAAATCAGACAACAAAAGTAAAAATCGAAACACAAAAATCAAAATCGATAAAAAAGAAAATCAAAAATCAAAATCGAAAAACAAAAATAAAAAATTGAAAAACCCAGAAATCGAAAAAATAAAAACAAAAATGAACAAATAAAAAAACCAAGAAATCAATTAAAATAAAACAAAAACGAAAAAAAATTGAAATCGAAAAAACCCAGAAAAAATCGAAAATCAAAATCGAAAAACAAAATTCAAAAATCAAAATCACAAAACAAAAACCCAGAAATTGAGGGAGGAGGAGTGGTCTCCGTGGTGTTGTTGCATGTGCTTGCGGTGGTGTTCGTGGTGGTCTCCGTGGTGGTGTTCGTAGTGGTCTTCGTGGTGAGCTTGAAGGAGAAGGAGAACGAAGAAAGGGAAGGAGGAGATGAGAAAGGGAAGGAGGTTAAGTGGAGTGAAAGAGGAGGAGAGGAGAAGAGGAGAGAGAAATAGTAGGAAAGAAGAGGAGAGGAGAAGCGGCGAGCTAGTAGTGAAGCAAAATAGGGTTTCATATAAATATGGCCGTTTTTTGTTTTTTTATTTATTTATTTTTTTTTTTTATGTTTAACCGGGTTTTTTAAAGTAAGGAACGGTTCAATTGGCACCGGTTCAAACCGGTGCCTTTTTACTTTTTGGCACCGGTTTGGCCTGAACCGGTACCTTTTATATTTTTGTAAAATGGCGCCCAAATTTGGGCCGGTTTAGGGCACCGGTTTGGCCTGAACCGGTGCCTTTATGGGGGTGCCTTATTGTATTTTTCTAGTAGTGAATATTTAATTGGAAATCACGACTAATAAGATAATTTGGACAACCGGTTTAGGTTCCTTTTTAATCTTGTTGTTTAATCAAGTGATCACAATATTTTAGAGTAATGTGTTGCATTAATATTCAACCAATTTAGCATAATAATAGTTTGGAGCAAATTGAATCTTTGTTTGTATGCCTTTGAGATTGCAGGAATCACTTTTCACTATTAGAATCGAGTAGAGGCCAATACGGGCGAATGTGACTCCATGACTCACTTCGTACCATCAACCCCGATCCTCCTTTCGTGGTTCCGAACCATATGGAGTTAGTAATATCATGGATTATGAATGGGGTGTAACCTTCACGGGTCAATCGTTGTTGCCTTCGTTGTCCCTTAATCATGGTTGCCTTTTTATGATCCGTGAACGGTTTACAAGTTCCTTAAAAACTTGTTGGCGGCTCCCTACTTTCCTTGTCCCTAATCGTATATGTCAATTCTCACTTCCTATGAGTGCCAAGCATATTCACCACATGCTTTTAACGTAGGCGCACTTCGAACGACGCCTACAGTAACGCTGTTTAAACAAGAGCGGGAAATATTAGGCTCAAATTGGTTAATAAGTAGGTCGATGCAAAATAGAAAACCAATTTTGTAACAAAACAAAAAGAAGATAAAGAAAAATGAGAAAAGGTGTCCTTTTCCTCCCCTAGAGTAGCTCGGTCACGATCTTGGGAGCTAGAGGTCAAAACAAGGATTAAGACATGCATAGTCAAGGATCCTAAATTTCCACTCAACAAGGTGATGAAGGCTAGAACAAATGAAGCTCACAAGGGATTATAACCAAACAAATACCAACCAAGGGTTTCAAATCCACTATAGAGAGCAACTCCATCTTACCACATTCCCGTGAACTAAGGCTTCATGGACCCCTAAAAGTTCTTAACCTGACTACCTTAGCATATAGTATCCTAGAGTCAACCAATGACAGTCTCAATCCGTGCATACATTTACCACTTAGGAAGAAAAACATTCAAGGATTCAAGTCCCAAAACAAAATGTCCAAAATAAGAAAAAACAAAACACATTTTGCCAAAATTACCTTGAAAGTAAACAAAAATCTTTTTGGATTTTTCAAAATAAAAAAAAAAAAAGACATGGAAATGCATATACTCAAGTGCATGGCATAAATGAATCAACATCCCACCAAACATGATAGAATACCCTCCCCCCAAGCTTGAATGAGACAATATACTCAAATATAAACCAAATAATCCATGGGAGGGGAGAAGAAAGAAATCAATCCAACAAACCAACACAAGTCCAACGAGTCACCAACCATTAGAGAAAGAGCTAGGAAAGATATTACCGGATATTGGTGGGTGTAATTACCTGCAAATGAACCAATTTAACCTTTCAAAGCCGATTCCCTCTTGAATTGAATCTCGATTTCCATATGCTAGAAAAAATAGGCATTAAACTTTCTTAATTCTTGATCCAAACCAATGCATAAGTGTATATCAAGTTATGTACCTAGAAAGGGGCACACAAACATTTCGATGAGAGAAAATCTAATCTAAAAAGAAAAGAAAATGAAAGCAATAAAAACCTCGGGTTACTTCCCGAGAAAGGCTTGTTTAACGTCCAAGCGAGACCACTCTAGTAAATAATATTGCAACGAACGCTAGAGCTTATCAAATGCACTACTACACATTTCATATGATAACAAGTAGGCAAATGACGGGAGGAGGACGTGCAACAAGATTATTGCACATAAGTGAGGAGGAAGATGCCAAAAGAAGGAAGAAAAATCAAAAGAAAAATCAAGAAAATAAGAAGAGAAAGAAGAAGAAAAATAAGGAAAAGAATACAAAGGCAAAACCTCCTCAAAATCTTCTTGGGTGGCACAATCACCCATTTCCTCAATAATAGGAGGATGAAAAGGAAGAGTCTCATCAAAAAAGAGAAGGTCCTTAATAGGCTCTTCACTTGAGCAAGCCTCACTTCTTTCAATTTTTGTTCCTCTTGAAGCTCTTGAAGTTGTTGGGGGAGATATTGCATTTGAGAGAGAATTTGGGCATCAATGTTATTGGGTTGAGGTTCATGATCAAAATCAAATTGCATATCATCAAAATTAGCATAAACATCATCACAATGAGCATAAGAGGGAAAGAGGCCAACTTGCATATTTGGATCATCACAAGGCACATTAGAAGTATCAAGAGAATTCATGCAAGAATTACAAGAATCTTGGCATTGAGTATCAAAACAAGAAACATGAGATTCTCTATCAAAAGAATCTCTAGCAAGCCATGTGAAGAAATTTCAAGCATCACGCATAGACAAATGACAAAACTACCATTATTCATGTCCTTAACCATTCTCCTAGTATACTCATTCATGCCCCAATAAGCTATATAGCACAAGCATCACTAAGAGAACACCCATGGTAACTAAAGAAACCATCTAGTCTTTCAAAGTAAGCATAGAAGGGTTCACCATCAAATTAAGGAAAAGATAAGCAAACAAAAATAAAATAATATACAAGAACCTAGCTAATTTAATCAACACAAACTAATGAACGCCTTAGTCCCCGGCAACGGCGCCAAAATTTGATCGCGGGATAGATAGGTCGTTGGTCTACTAACCCTAACCAAATTAGAAATTTATAATACCTAAACTTACACTAAACTAGTTAGTGGCAAGTAAAGGGTCGAACCACGAAGACTAAGTGTATCAATTTGTGCAAATTAGACTAGTAGGAAAGGTTGTTAGATAGAGAGAGATTAAATCAAACACTACTAAGAGCAAATAACTAAAACTAGGGAAAGTGGAATCCAATTACAACAATGCATTCAACAACATCATACAATTAGATGAAAATGACCTCAATTAGGAACATCAACACATTTAACTCACTCTCCCACAATTAATCGTGTTAATTATCCTACTAAACTAATTCACTCTCGTGCAACTAGCCTAGCAAAGGTATAGAAGAATTTAGGGCTCTCAACCAACTCACTCTCGCACAATTAATTGGAAGCACAATTAAGAGCATAGAATCGATTAGCTAGAAAGATTCTAATCCATAAAAGCATCATCCATACACAATAATCAAGAAACAATTTCATACTAATCACAATCAATCATTCAATTCATTAATATAACATTCATCCAATTCCCTAGAACAAGACCTTAGCTAACATGATGAAGATAGACATGGAAAACAAGGTGAAATAAGAATAAAAACAGGATCAAACAAACAAACTAATTAATCTACTCAAATCAACAAAAAAAAAGCAAAAACTAAGAATTCAGCAAAGCAATAAAGATGAGAAAAAGTTAGAAAATGCTCATTGAATAGATGAGAAGAAGTTCCACAAAGTTGCTTCTTCAACCTCTCAAAAACTCCATGGAAATCTAAGCTTTCTCTTTCTAAAACTACTCCTAAACTAGAGAGAGAAAATCCTTATCTAACCCTAAGAGAGAGAAGCTCTCCTAAAACTAGGGAAAAAGATCTAAATGAAAATGAAGTTCTGCTGAACAAAAACAAGGCTCGCAAATATAAAGGAAATCGCAAATAAGCTGAACAGGGGCTCGATGTGCGCCCTCGCACATATTTGTGCGCCCGCGCAATGTGGCTGCGCGCCCGCGCATTTGTGGGTTGTGCGGCTTGTGCTTGGGTGTGTGCACCCGTGCTGTTGGCTGCGCGCCTGCGCGGTATGTGTGTGCGTCCGCACACATGTCGCGCGTAGGCTGCGCAAAACTTTCTGCCTCAATTCTGCAATTTCGCCTCTTTTGCGCGGGTTCTGACAGGGCTGCGCACCCGCACACTCTAGCCGCGCGCCCGTGCGCATTGTGCGCGCCCTTGCACCTTAATTTCTTCGAGTCTTCTCTCATGCTTCCTTGGCTTCTTATATGCTATCCAAGACTTCAAATACCTAAGCACAAACACCAAGGGAAGCAATAAGGTATAGGGAACGGTGCAAACACGCAATGAAGGCAAGCATTCAAGAATATAAGCGATTTCATTAAAAACACATCCAGACATGTATGCACGCATTATTTGAATAAAACAACTACAAAACACCCTAAGACAAGCTAAAACAAGGCATAAACACTATCCCTAGAGTGACATAAATGTCACTCATCACCATCCCGTGTAACATGGCACCAAATAACAGAATTAAAACAAAGACAAGTAGAAATAATATCATCTAGAGTACTATCTAAATCAGTTAAGTAGATAGACCCCTTGCACAAGCGCTTAATGAGCACTTGGTTATCAGCTTCGATGACAATATTAGACAGACCGTGGCTCTTGGCAAGCTTAATGGCGAAAGCAACAACCTTACTTTTCTGCAATGAGAGGCGTCCAGTAGGCCCTAACACGTCTTGAGGCAGCAAAAAGAACTTCACCCATCCAATCTCTCGCAACCACCCCTAAACCCACCCAACCGTCTTCATGCAAAGAAGCATCGCAATTCAACTTAATAGATCCCTCAGGTGGCGGTTTCCACACCTTTGAGTTGCGACCACCTACCTTCTTGTTGCCCCCATAAATCTTTTGGTCATATTTGTGGTAGGCAGCTGCAAGGCGTGTGACACGATCGACGATTGTAGGATGATAAGTTTCCCTACCATTAAAAATCATATAATCTCTCCTACCCCATATATACCACATTAGAATCACTCCCCTACTCTCTTTCTTTGCTTCCAGCTTTCCCCAAGATTGAATCAATTCCAAAATGGTCATACCAGAGGGCCACAAAGACATTTCATTGGAATTACACTCAAGCCATAGGTCTCAAACGGAAGGGTAATCAAAGAAGGCATGCTGAACAGTTTCACATACACCATCACACCATGGGCAGTCCACAACATCAGACATATAGCGATAATGAAGTTAAGAGCGGACAGGAAGCGTACCAGTACAAATGCGCCATAGAAAATACCTCACTTTTGGGGTGACGCCAAATTTCCAAATATCAACCCATGTCTTGTGATAGTTATCAAGATTGCAAGACATTACAAGCATGTAAGCCGACTTGACCGAATAGACCTCGTCCATGGAGAACGCCCATGTCATGGTATCTGGACCCAATTTCGAAGCTAAAGGAATGCAGAGGATAGCACGTACATCATCCTGACCGAAAATCTGCTCTATGAGGTGAATATCCCAGTCACATGTGTCAAAATTAATTAAATCACTCACTATATTAACTCGATTAGAGCTCTGGGTTTTAATATACCTGCTGTCCTCATTGACAACCCACAGATCATCCCAAATTTTAACCGAGGTACCATTCCCTATTCTCCATAGCAAGCCCTCCTTCACAAGGGCCTTCGAGGACCAAATACTCCGCCAAGAAAAGCTACCACCAAAGCCAAGACTCGCCTCAAGAAAAAATTTGTTCGGAAAATACTCTTAATGATATTAGCAATAAGAATATTTGATTTCTATTATAATATATAACTAAACATATTCAAAAGTATAACTTTATCGTCTTAAGTTGTCAAGAAAAAAAAATATAAAAAAAGAAAAATAATGTTAGGATTTATGATTATTATTTTTTTTTTGGATAAAGTTTTTTTGGAAGGAAAAAACTAAATCAGGAAGTGGAATGTGTCATTCCGGATATCCGTTTTAGTATTATGTTATTGATTATTGATGATTGACTTCCTTATTTTGCTTGAAAATGAGCAAATTATTAAAAATCTTCTTTGTTTTTTTTAATCGCCTATACTCTTAATTTTTTTTAAAGACACTTGTACTCTTAATGTTGATGAGATAATAAGATTTTTACAAACTTGAATAAAGGGCTATTTATATGCATCACAAAAGACGAAAATAAAACACCAAGGAGAGCCCTCTAGCAAGCAGCCGCGCCTTCTCTAATCTGGGTACGGAGTTGCTTAACCTAGCAACCCGCGCCAGCGGCATCTGAGCCCGCGCCCGCGGCTGAAAGTATAAGAGGCCTCTCCTGCGGAGGAGAAGTCGCAGTCTGGAATCAGGAGAAAAGAAGGGGCCTCGATACGCCACGCCCGGGGCTCCAGGTGCCGCGCCCGCAGGTCAAGGAGGAGAGACCTCTTCCAGGGCGCGACACGATATCTTCGAGTTCCTGGTCGTTTTTCAGCATTAAGCGTCGCGCCCACGGCCCTTGGCTCCGCGCCCACGGCCCTTGGCTCTGTGCCCACAACCCTTGGCTCCGCACCCGCGATTCTTGCGTGGCCATTACACCCTCCTTGAGTATCTCATTCCCTTTCATAGCTCAACATGCATCCATTGGTTCATCCAAAAGGGCCAACAACCTACAAAACAACGAAGAAACATTAAGAAAATCAAAGAAAAAGGGGAAAAAGGGAAGGAAACACAAGAAGAGAAAAGAGAAAACAAAATAAGGTAAAATGCTTAGAAAAGGCCCAAACAAGTGCAAATGAGGGGAGAATCCTTAGAGAAAAAGGATAAAAGAGTGGCATCAATGCCACTCATCAAAATCCCCCACACATGCCTCTTTCTTGTCCTCAAGTAAGGAAAATTAAAACAAAGAGACAAACAAAACAAACATAACATGAAAAGGTTTAAAAAAACCAATCAAGCCTCAAGGTAGGAAATGCTCCATTTAGAATCAAACGTAGAGATATGCACCAAATAATACTTACCTTTCTCAATTCAAAGAGGGAAAACACGTTCTAAGATGCTCAAGGTTGAAAGATACAAACCTAAGCTAAGAATAGAGAACTAATGATTTCATTCTCCGCCCCAGCCCCAACCAAGACGGCCCACGTTCTCTCCACTAGCTTCAAATCATTCCTTAGTTAGCTCCCCATGATTCCTCAAGGGAACCCAAAAAAAGAAATTTTATGTGGAATCATAAGGTCATCCCGACATCTCAACTATGCATACTCTCTCAATATAATTGAAATCTATCTCCCTCCACCGGTCTTTGACCTCGCTCCTCTAAAGTCCAAGGGTCATAACTAGGGTTATTATATCATTGCTAAGGGTTAAGGTTGGGAATCAATTTGAAAATTTTAGTGGCAAATCCTAAGTGAAGAAAAAGAGTGGCCATCTATTAAGAACAACCTAAGAATTGAACCTAAACTCAAACTACAACCTTCAATACAAACCTCATAACATTACTTCATCCCTTTTCATAATTTTTTTTACTTCACTTGGTTTTCGTGAAATGCATCTATCTTCTCAAGCTTTTTCGCAAATTCTTTTCATGTTTAACTTTCAAAACTATACTTGAACCAATTTACACATCCTTATTGATCGTATCAAATACTCTCAAAACTCATACCTCACAAGCAAATGCTTCACTAACTACAAGGGTCGGTAGGACATAGGCCGATAGGTTTGTAATATGGTTAAGGCAATAAAGGGAAATAGGGCTCAAGTTGGTTAGCAAGTAAGTTGATGCAAAAATGAAAACCAAATTTGTAAAAAAACACAAGGAAAACAAAGAAAAATGAGAAGTGCCCTTTTCCTTGTCTAGAGTTGCTTGGTCACGATCTTAGGAACTAGAGGCCAACACAAGGATTAAGATACGCATAGTCAAGGATCATAAATGTCGCTCAACAAGATTTATGAAGGCTTGAACAATATTAGACCTCACAAGGGGTGGGAAGTAAGCAAATCCCAACTAAAGGGAATCATATCCACTATAGAGAGAAACACCATCTTACCACTTTTCCGTGAAAAAGGGGTTCAAACGTCCTTAAAAGTTCTTAACCTTGCTACCTTAGCTTAAAATGTGTCTAACTCAACCCTAAGCATTTTAAAACCGTGTAAACCCTCATCAACTAGGAAGAAAAGCATTCAAAGACACATCATCATGAGAGGCATACCAATCCAAATGAATGAGCAAATTCCAAATCAAAAATCATTTCAACTTGTCATAGTCATGCTTGTCACACTAAAAAAAGGGGAAAACAAAACAAAAGAAAGAGGAAAAAGTCAAAAAGGTTCACAAATGAGGCATATAATTCAATTAAATTCCAATCATCATACAAGTGATCGTTCGATAACAACATCAACGATCCCAGGTTCCATAGAACCACAAGCAAACATCCTCGAACCATTCAACTTCTTCCTAAGCTAAACCTAAACTAAACACCCAAAGAAGAAGTAAAGAGGGAAAAAAGAAAGAACTTATCCAAATGTCTCTTAAAGAAAAATAAAGCAACCAAACCATTTACCAAAACGCCAAAGCTCCAAATGTTGCTTCCATCGTTCTTCAAATATACAAAAAGGAGAGAAAGAAAAAGCAAAAACAAACAATAAACAAAGAAAAAGGGTTAGCAAACGGGAAAGAAAAACAAAAAGCTAACAAACTTGGCCCATTGACCTAACCAACTACCTACATCACAATCAAAGACATCATCATCATCATCATCTCATCATCATCAAAGACACTAACCAAAACAACAAGCTAAAATAATCCCAAAGCTAACCAACCTGACGTATAACAACAATACCCAACATAAGCTTCTTAAACATTCCCACGAGTCCTTAGTGCCTTCCCCCACACTTACTCAAGACTACTCCCTTTTGATTAAAACACCCCTCCATAGTAGATAAGAGCATCGTCCTCGATACTTCACATGCAAATAAAAAAATATAAGGGAGGGACCAAAAAGGGGGGGGGGGGAACATGCATACCAAGGGGGAAACTAGTGGCCACTAGGGCTGGCATGATCATCATCCCTCTGGTGTAACCGGGGGGCCATCCATAATGACCTTTGTAAAGGTCAAGTTGGGAGGGGATTAACTGGTCAAATGGCTCGGGTTGCATACAAGGAGCGGGGTGATCGGGATGAACGTAGGGGTAGTTAGAGTCACCCCTATAGTCACTCCCACCCGAAACCCGGTAGTCGTAATGACCGGACTCGTCAAGAAACGCAGGCCTAGGCACGTCGGGGTTCTTGACACCCGACCAATACGGGTATGTAGGGAGGTTATCAACACCCCATGAAGGCACGGGCCCTTTTTTGGCTGGTGCATAAGGGTAGTTGACCGGAGGAGTGACCTCCCCTTACGTACACTCAAATCATAAAGGGTGTTAGTTTTAAAAGCATTATGTTGGTAAGAGGCAAACATACCTTGCATGCAAAGTTGCATGCTCTCCATTTAAGCTCTCATCCTTGCCATATCTTATTGAAAATCGGGTTGTTGTTGTTGTTGCCGTCTTCTTCTTCCAAGTTGGTATTGTTGTTGTTGTTGTTGTTGTTGTTCCTCCACTTCATCCTCTTCTTCTCCTTACATGCCAATCTCCTCATCCTCCTCATGCACCTCGTCCAAATTCACCACTATGTTATTGGGAAGGACACCCGAGTCCCTCCGCACCCACCAAGGGTGATCTCTCTCTCTTGTGTGCGAGGTGTACTCCGGCTTCGGGAGGAAGTAATGATGATCGCGGGATACAAGAAGACTCCAAATCCCGTCGACCCCGGGGATCCCTTTGATGAATTGCATTGTCTTAAGTTGCCGCTCATCAAACAATATATCACTACCGTCACCTTTCCCAATAATGGTGCATGAGCGCAACTTCTCATGTCCACACCTTATGGCCAACCGAGTGACCATAGCCCCACAATGAATCACCCCCGTCTTGCTCCCCGACATAATGGCCTCGATGCATTGGATGAAGATAAAACTAAAGTTTACTCTATGCCCAAGATCCGGCTTAGATGCAAGCCAAAGAATTCGGATCTCTTCTAATATTATCTTCCTCAGGTCTTTCTTGTTGAAAACAATGTACCCAAGTATACGGTGAAGTAATTTAAGAGCCGGGTGCATGATCTCACTAGCCAAGGAGTACTTTGCATCAAAGTTGTTTTTTCGGGAGATCCTTTTCCACCATTGTCGGGGGTTGTAGTCAGGAAGTTGCACATATTCGGGGAGGAGAATGTCGGCATTGGGGTCTAGGCCAAGGTACTCATTGAATTTGTGAAGGGACATGGTTTCTTTTTTGTTGAAGATTTGTAAGGAAACGGAGATATTGTTGTTTCCGGAAGTGTGTTTTTCAAAGGAGGCAAGAAACTCCAAGGTAGGCTCCCAGTACGTGTTGTACGCCTTGGAGGCAAAGGTGTTTAGCCTTATATTGTTAAAAAAGAACCAACAAACTTCATCAATGTCTAGTTTGGTTGTTGTGGGTTGATGGTAGTGTTTAGTGGGGAGGATTTTTCTTGATTGAAGGACATTGAATTTGGTTTTGTGGTTTCTATTTGAGAAATTGGTTGGAGGCAAAGGTGGTGGTGGTTCCACATTTTAAGGGGTTTGGGAGAATGAACATCGTGGCTCCTTTCCACTCTTCCTCTTCTTAGAACTTGTTCCAACCTCCAACTTTACTTCTCAACAAACAACACTTACAACTCCTCAATAAAATTCAACAAATCCACCCTCAAATTACACAAAGAAACCACAACAAGAAATATACTTCTCAAACTCCAAACAACACAAATTAACCAAGAACACCAAAAGAATTTCCAATAAACAACTCACAACAACAATCAACCAAAAGTTAGAGCAAAAGTAACAACAAAATTCATCAAATCAAGCATGAAAAATCCCCAAACAAAAATCAAAAGAATTAACCATGAAAAACATCCACATTGCTTAAAAATTCAATAAAACTAGAAGGGAGTAGATTATTCCAACTGTCAAGCCAAGAATCAACTCCAACTAGCCTCAAGAACTCCAATGGTACTTCAAGGAGTAACAATGGTGGAGCTTCAAAAATTTTCGGATTTTTGATGATGGTGGTTGAAAATTGTTGATGAATTTGTTGTTTTATGAAGAAAAATTGAAGAAATTGAGATGAGAATGAGGGATTTTGATGGATTTTTAGTAGTTAGTGTTGAGGGTTTGGGGGTTTTTAGAGAGAGAATGAGAAAGAAAGGAGTGAGTAGGCAAAAATAATGGGGAATAAATCCCTGAATTAGCATATGAAACCCCGCAGGCCACGCCCGCTGGTACCAAAAGGGCCGTGCCCGCGGGCCTAAAAGCCACGCCCGCGAGTCTTCATGCCGCGCCTTCTCCAGGGGCGCGGACAGGCATTTACCAAAATTCTGATCAATTTGGTGTTTAGCAAGCCGCGCCCTCTCCTTCCTTTGCCGCTCCCGCGGCCTGATGGAGAGGGCTCTCCTTGGGCGCGGCTTCACACCTTCATTTATGCCTTGATTTTCGTCCTTCTTCCTCTCTTAACTAAAACTTAGCTCGATAAAAACCATCATATGACTTCCAATACTTATTCATACATGTACTAAGGGCTCAAGTATCTACAATGAAAAACCAAAATCCATAAGATAAAGAAATTATCAATAAAACCGACCTAAAAGAAAAATAAAGAAGAGAGGAGTAAAAAACTCGGGTTGCCTCCCGAGAAGCGCTTCTTTATGAGGTAACTAGCTTGACCATGAGAAGATTAATCAAGGGGGAGGCTTAGGATCCAAAGGATCAAACATTAGACATTCAATGAGACCAACTTCTTCCTTGCAAAAGTAGTGCTTCAAACGATGACCATTGACCATACACTTGTTACCATCCGCATTTAACTCAAAAGAATCGTAAGGAGTAGTCTTCGATACCATAAAAGGACCCGAACACTTGGACTTGAGTTTACCCGAAAACAAACGAACCCTTGAGTTGAAAAGCAAAACCTTATCTCAAACCTTAAAGCTCTTGTTTCGTATATGTTGGTCATGCCACTTTTTTGTCTTCTCCTAATATAATCTTAAGCTCCCATAAGCATCATTTCTAAGCTCTTCAAATTCATTGAGCTTAAGAAATCTCTTCTCACCGGCCAAAGATAAGTCCACATTGAGTTCCTTGATGGCCCACCAAGCCTTGTATTCTAACTCAACCGGCAAGTCACAAGCCTTCTCGTAGACAAACCTATAGCGGGTCGTGCCGATTGGAGTCTTGTACGCCGTCCTAAGAGCCCATAGTGTGTCATCGAGTTTGAGAGACCAATCTTTTCTTGATTTGTTCACCATCCGTTCAAGTAGATTCTTGATTTCACGATTCGAGACCTCCACTTGTCCCTGAGTTTGAGGGTGATAAGGTAGTTCAACCTTGTGATGAGCGCCATATCTCTTGAGAAGAGCTTCAAACTGCTTTATGGCGAAATGGGATCCTCCATCACTAATTAACACCCTTGGATTCCCAAATCTAGGAAAAATGATCTTCTTTATAAGCTTAAGCACAACCTTGTGATCATTAGTAGGAGAGGGTATGGCTTCAATCCATTTTGTCACATAATCAACCGCTACCAAGATATATAGATTTCCACAAGAAGAAGCGAAAGGCCCTATAAAGTCCACCCCCTAAACATCAAAGGGCTCAACTTCCAAGACACTTTTTTGAGGCATTTCATCCCTTTTGGTTACGTCGCCACTTCTTTGACACCTATCACATTGTGAAACGAACTTGTGGGCATCCTTATGCATCGTTGGCCACCACAATAGAGATTAAGAAATTTTTGCCACCGTCTTATCAACACCCCTATGTCCTCCACATGGTAATGAATGACAATGCTCAAGAACTCCTTGGATATCATGATCCGGAACACATTTTCGGAAAAGGCCATCTCCACATTGTTTGAACAAGTACGGGTCATTCCAAAAGTACCTCCTCACTTGCTTGAAAAACCTCTTATTTTGTTGAGAAGAAAACTCTGGGGGAATAACTCCACAAGCAAGATAATTGGCGATGTCCGCATACCAAGGGCTAGATGTTGAAGCCATAGCCATGAGATTTTCAAATCCTATCTCATCATTGATTGGTAAATCATTCTTGTTCTCAAAAGGTAGCCTAGACAAATGATCCGCAACATATTTCTCCGCTCCCTTTTTGTCCCTCATTTCCATGTGAAAATCTTGAAGAGAGAGAGAACCCAACGGATTAGACGAGGTTTGCTTCCTTCTTAGTCATGAGATATCGCACTGCAATATGATCCGTGTACATAATAACCTTAGAGCAAATATGGTAGGACATAAACTTATCAAAGGCAAACACAACCGCTATCATTTCTTTCTTCGTTGTTGTATAGTTCTTTTAAGCCTCATTAAGAGTCCTACTTGCATAGTAGATGACACATGATTTTCCTTCTTTCTTTTGCCCAAGCATGGCACCACTGCAAAATCACTCGCATTGCATATTAGTTCAAAAGGCATGCTCCAATCTGGAGCTTGCACAATAGGAGAGAAGATGAGAGCTTCCTTGAGCTTATGAAATGCCTCAAGGCAAGCCTCATTGAAGTGAAAATCAACATCCTTTTTGAGTAATTCGGTCAAAGGTTTGGCGATTGACGAAAAATCTTTGATAAATCTCTGGTAGAAACCGGCATGCCCAAGAAATGTTCGTACTCCCATGATAGAAGTAGGAGGGGGAAACTTCTCAATCACCGAAACTTTGGCCGGATCAATTTCAATGCCATTTTTTGAAACTTTATGGTCTAGGACAATACCCTCCTCGACCATGAAGTGGAACTTTTTCCAATTTAAAACCAAACTCGTCTTTTTCAGCTTTTCAAAACTTTTTCAAGGTTAAAGAGATAAGTGTCAAAAGACGAACCACCAACACTAAAATCGTCCATGAAAACTTCAATTTCTTTTTCAAGCATTTCGGAGAAAATGGAGGTCATGCATCTTTGAAAGGTAGAAGGAAAATTGCATAAGCCAAATGTCATTCTTCGGTATGCAAATGTCCCATATGGACATGAGAAAGTAGTTTTCTCTTGATCGCCTGGATGGATAGAGATTTGGAAGAATCCGGAGTACCCATCAAAGAAACAAAATAAAGCATGGTGAGAGAGTCTCTCAAACATTTGGTCCATGAACGAGAGAGGAAAATGATCTTTCATTGTATTTTTGTTCAACCTCATAAAATCAATACACATTCTCTACCCGGTCACCGTCCGGGTGGAGATTTCATCTCCTCCTTCACCCTTGATTATGATCATCCCACCCTTTTTTGGAACTACATGAACCGGGATAGCCCACTTGCTATCAGAGATAGCATAGATGATGCCCGCCTCACGTAGTTTCAAAATTTCTTTTTTGACAACTTCTTGGAGGTTGGGGTTCAACCTCCTTTGAGGTTTAATGGAGATGGAATGATCATCTTCAAGATGAATACGATGCATGCATAAAGAAGGGCTAATACCCTTGATATCATCAATGCTATAACCTATCACATCTTTATATTTTCTAAAAATATCAAGAAGTTTTTCCAAATTAAGACCATCTAGGGCAGCATTTAATCTAATAGGGTATTTTCCCTCTTTATCAAGATAAGCATATTTCAAAGAAGGGGGAAAGGGATTGAGTTCTACCTTGGGAGGAGGCTTAGAACTCTCCTCCAATTTCTCCTCCTTAGACTCAAGCTCGATCTCAACTTGTTGTTCAACCTCCTCCCTTGAGGATTCCTCCATTGCCATGACAAATTCTTTTGCCTCTTGAGAGTGGAACTCTTCCTTGCATGTAAGATATTATATCATTGGATCTTGAGGCTTCATCATGACCCTCCCCAAGAAATCTAACTCCTTATTCACAACATCAACTCTATAGCATTTTTCAACCATGGAGGTCTTGAGCAACTTAGAAAACTCAAAGATAATCTTCTCATCGGCCACCTCACATGTGATGGTGTTGTTCTTGCAATTGATGACCGCCCCCAAAGTTGTAAGAGATTCACGTCCCAAGATCAAAGGAGTGTTATCATCTTCCTCCATATCCATTACTACAAAGTCACAAGGCACGTATATGTGTCCCAATTGAATATGAACATCCTCAAGCTCTCCACAAGGTAATTTCACCGACCGATCAGCCAATTGAATCGTATTCCTTGTAGGGATCATCTCTATATTGAGTTTTTGAGCAATGGATAGAGGGATTAAACTAACACTTGCTCCAAGATCTGCTAAGGCGCCCCTAGCTTCCATGTTCTCGATTTTCACCGGCAAAGTGAAACTTCCCAGGTCTTTTTCCTTCTTGGGCATCTTATGTTAGACAAGAGCACTCACTTGATGTGGAAGGGTGATAAGATCATCATTGAGATTCCACTTATTGGTGAGAATATCTTTTAGGAATTTGGAGTAAGATGGCATTTGTGTCACAACTTCAATGAAAGGGAGGTTGATGTGCAAATTTTTTATCACACTAGGTCGTTTTCAGTATTAAGTGTCACGCCCACGGCTCTTGGCTCCGCGCCTGCGGCTCCTACGTGGCCAACTCCTTGAGCATCTCATTTCCCTTCCATAGCTCGACATACATCCATAGGTTCATCCAAAAGGGATAACAACCTAAAAACGACAAAGAAACAATAATAAAACCAAAGAAAAAGGGGAAAAAGGAAAGGAAACACGAGAATGGAAAAGAGAAAACAAAACTAAGGTAAAATTCTTAGAAAAGGCCCAAACAATTGTAAATGAGGGGAGAATCCTTAGAGAAATAAAAAGGATAAAAGAGTGGCATAAATGCCACTCATCAGCACCCTTAAAACGTTTCTCCCTCGGAGTAGTCGTGAGTCTAGGTAATCCGTAAAGCGACGACATCAAGAGGAGAGTATTTCTCGTGCTTTTTGCTCTTGGAGTGCACCAGGTGGTTGTGAGCTGCTTGTGAGTGTAAGGAGGGTGATCCCATCGTAACAGGTACTCTCTTTAAATGCCCATGGCCCTTTAAAATCCTAGGACTTTACACTTGTTAGGATGTATTAGGATTTGAATTCCTGACTTTTTGGGAGACCTTGAATTAGAAATGATTCTATCATACACGCTTTTTTTGTAAGGAACAAGTAGGAGTCGCAAATGAGTTTTAGGTAAACCCATAAACCTCGTTCATGTCTTTCTCCCAGGTAGAGTTCAAGGGATATTTAGCATGAATCATAAGTTTACCCATGCCTAAATTGGTCTACATAAACCAGAAATAAGTTCGGGAGCGAGGGTACCAAGATAACGTTCCCTTTAGAGAGGAATCGCGATCCTAGCCCTAGTGCGGCCTCTACTAGCTCTTCCTTTTGCATAATTTCATCACCAAACAATATATGCAACATGATACCTAAAACTAAGTTAGTTGATTTTATTTACATGCATTAATCATGTAGGAATTATATTGAAAAAGTCATTATTATTAATTGATCAAATTCGTGAAGAGAACAAGAAATAAACAATATTCGCCTTATCTTAAGTGATAAAACAACAATTAATTATTCAAATTCTAGTCTTGATCAACAAAAGAGTACTATATGAATTATTTAATTAAAGTTTTTTTAAAATGATCAAACAACACTAATTAATCAATAAGAGTTACTTAAACAATAAAAGAAAAGTGATTTATCTAAATGCATAGGAAACTAACCGTTCTTCTATTATGCTAAATCTCCGTCTTATGCGTTTATGGACTTTCTTTCTTCTTTGTGCCTTTAAGGGCTTCAATGGATGGATTAGGGTTGAAGGGTAATTGGGAAGAAAAAGGGAAAAGTAGTATGATTGTAAGAGGGTTTAAGAGATTAGGGATTTTAGAAATTTAGGGTTTTTAATTCTGATTTTCTCCCTATTTAGAGCTGTGCGAAGACCCCTTTTTATAGGCGTAGGAATCTCGGTTTAGGGTTTTAGAGTCGCGTCGTCAAGTGTCGCGCGCAACTCTCTATGTCACGTTGGTGTGCCGCACGCATCTCAATGAGTCGCACGCGCCAGTCGTGCGCAACTAATTGAGTTGCGCCGGTTTGCCTTATACGAAAACACGTTTTTAAAACTTCCATAAATTTTGATTGCAATGTCAGATTTAGGCGTGTGAGATATCATTGGAAAGTTCTAGAAGTCTAATTTCCAATGCCGTTATAATTAGGTTAAAATCTATTATGGATCAAAAGTTATGGCCGTTGGAGTGCAAGGTGTCGGTTTTGGGCCCGGTTTAGTGTTTTGATCATAACTTCTTCGTTTTGGCTTGGAATTGAGCTTATAATTAACCTTTTGAAAGCTCTTGAAAGGGCTATTCATCTGTATAGGCCTTGCACGAGAATTTGATGGTTGGTTTATTTGTTTGGGTCTGTTTTTCAACAATGTAGGTTCCATTGGATCCAATCATTGTATCTGACCCATTTGGGTCTGTTATTAATCAAGGTTAAACATGTATGAACACGTTTTAGGCCTAATTAGTAATTGGACAAGGATCTAAGAAAACTTGTTCTCAAAATGGGTTTTAAGTTACTTCATAATGCTTTTGGTAGTCCATAAACACTTCAATTTTGATCTAGCGTGAAGAACGGGTTTTTGTAACATCATCGCACTTTCTTTTCGGGACAAGAGGCCAAAAGTAGGTGTCTATAGTTAGCCCCCACTTTGATCAAGTCTAGAATAGACGATGATCAAAGTAGTCAAGGAAATAATTTCGAGACTCATTCTGCGAAGTTTTCTAAGGTTAGAGAATCTTTTAGTAATGTTTAAGGATGTCGAAACAGTCCTCGGTTTGCTAAGTGTTTGAAACAAGTAGTTATTAAAGCTAGAGAAAGTTTTCCCTAGTCTTAATGCGCTAAAGAATCTAGATTGATCCTTTTTAATTGTAGATTACTTTTACAAGTAAATGTATTCTGGGTGATGTCAAGTCATGAGAAGAGATCGGTTTTTAAAAAAGAATAAAATGGGATGATTTCCTCTCAATCATGTCATTGTTGGTCTAAAGTCCCTCAATATGTCATTGAAACTTTAGCCTGACTTTAACAAAGTAAAAATAATGAAAAGGGGTTTTCGATATTCTAACCGAAAAAGGTCTGGCATTCGAGCCGGGTGTGGTATTCGAACTGGATATCTACAAGATAGAAATACATGTCTCAGGACTGGAGGCATATATCCAAATATAGTGAGAGGGAAGAAATTCAGCAACTCTCTCAGCAGTTTTGTTCACAAGATGAGTAAACGCGTCTCAAGACTGGGGCACGTGAGTACATGGGTGCGACACTGTCTCGTCGCTCTTTATACAAGGGGTGGACGGAGACCCTAACTGTCCGGTAAGTTAGTAAGCTCACTAACTACCGTATTTGCTTCCATACAAGAAGTGCCTGTTTCTGAAGGTTCGGCGCGCCTGTCGACTCGTCAGCTAACGCCTACAGTAAATAATCTACCTTTTACTTCCGAGAGGTAGATCTCGCAAAGCTTGGGCTGAGGTGAAATTTTACGCAACACCTACGCCGTACAATTTTACGCTGTGCGATACACCATTTGCATTTTTACGCTGCATGAAAACGCCTTCCTTTTTGCTTCGGACGTGAAAAAAGAAGAAAACCCGTACATTTATAACGTCAGTACAGTAAAATGACAAACCTGTCTATGGGTGCTTTTATGTAAAACACTACCACGGAACGTCTTAAGGCACGCTTACGAAAAACGTTCAAAACGTATGCTTGGGGAAGGCACAAAGCACGGTGTTCATACAAAATGATGCAAAAAACTATCAAAGAATAAAATAAACTACATATGCAAAGCAATTAAAAAAGTATTTTGATAATTTGCGCGCCATTACGTCTAATAACGAGCAAAAACCGTAGAAAAAATGATGAAACGGATCAAAATCCAGATACCAGTCATTTTAGTGACCAGTATCCGCGCGCAACTCAGTAGGTCGCGCTGGCCAGGCGCGCGCATTATTCTGAGTTGCGCTGGTCTGTCACACGCAACTGATTCAGTTGCGCGCGACACTTAGTTCAGCAAAAAAGAAAATCACGGAGCGCGATTTTTTATTTTGTTCTCTCTCTCTCCTTCCTTCACGATTTTCGCTTCTTTCATTCTCTAAAGAGCTCGGATTCATTCTCTTTTGGCTGAATTTTGGGCGATTTTCGAACCATTAAACCCCAAATTTCAAATTTGGTGGTTTTTTTTATTCGGCTTATTTCCATAAAATTGTTCGCTCCATGTCGTTATGCTATGTTTAAGGAGCATTTTGCAACAAATTTCATGAAAAATAGTTCAGTATTGACCCTTCCATGAGCATTTCTTCGTTTAAATATGTTCTTGCTTTTTTCCTTCGAATCTGTTGTTTAACTTGCTCATTTTGGTTATATTTATTTATTATGAAGTAAATTATAGTATTGGAACCAATATTACATTCATAAATTATGTTTTGAAAATGGATTAAATGGCACGAAGTGTACTCTTAGCCTTTTTCTCTTTTTTTTTTTTATTTTTTTTATTTTTTTTTTTTTCCATGTTCAAACTTCAAAATTGATTGGTAGACGATAATTGTATTGGTGTTACTATTATTCGCCTAAGAGTAGCTGATTATTTGAGATTTTAGAATATAATCCCTTGAATGCTTAGTTGAAACTGGTATAGGATGGCTATTGTGGGTGTTAGAAGCCTCCGTTTACTGAGTTTAACTGCAGGTATCGTAACCTCCAAGTATAGGTGGCATGCGACTTGTTTTCATTCATGAATTTGTTTGTTTGTAATACAACAAATTTCATGCGAAGTTGTAAAGTATTGATCCTATATGAGCATATCAAGCATATATGTGTTTTTTTTGTTCTAATTTTGACTTTGTGCTTGAACTTTATTTCTCTTTTGTTTTGCTCACATAGACTATACTTGTTAATTTTAATGTAAAATGAAGTGTTTAGAACAATAAATGAAATTTTGAACTTTTATAATAGCATGAATTTGTTCTTGCGACTCATGTTTATTTATTTTTTTTCATGCGTAAGTTTCAAAATTGGTTTTATCAATGATAAAAATAACCGACGGTTATTATTATTCACTTATAAAACTATGATCTCAAGATTTGCACAAAACTAGTTAGTTTAGTAAATTCTTGAAGACATCATCGAACTAGAGTAGTTTGGCAATATTTCGGGCTTTTGAGCCCCCATTTTATGTTATCGAATATTGTAGCCCCCAATGTTGGTGACTTCGATGAATTGTTTGTTTTTAATAATTAGACCCTTTCATGTTGCTTGAAATGGGTCTAGAAATACTGTATTTCGTCTTATTATGATAACAACTAGGATCTTGAAAACGAATAAACTGGTGTGTTTAAATCGTTTTTTGACCATTCATAGTTTTAACAGAGTAATTTTCTAAGTATTGGTCATTCATTAGAACAAGTAAGAGGAAAAATGAAATGTTGTTCAAATTTTTCGTCTATTCTTGCTACTTTTGAATTCTTTCTTTTGAGTTTAAATTTTGTCACTGTTTTGAAGCTCGAGAAAGTATATGTTATCCTCCTTGCGAAGTTCCCATGGAGAATAATTTAGAATGAACACTCCTTAACTTAGAATTTAGGAGTCTTTTGTTTACATTCTAACTCATGAAATTGTTTGTCTTATGTTAATTATGTGTTTTGATACAATTTTCATGATGAATGATTGAGTACTAAACTTTCGTATGAGTAAGTAATTTTTATGTATCATGATTTTGTTTCTTTGCTCTTTACTAGTCATAGTCTGTAAACTCTAGAGTAAATTGAAGTATTGAAACAACAATTATGCACTAAGATTAGTTCTTGAAGTTTGAACTTGAAAATGGCTTGAATATGTAACTTGTTGCACGGCCAAGTTCAATTGTAAACTTAGTTTTCAAAGGAACAAAATGATTATTAAATCATTGTGATGCATTTGAAAATTGTAAGGCTCGAGTTCTACGTAAACCATTTGTAGTTTAGGCGATTCTCCAAAGTAGCTCGAAAGGTATGAATATCTCATTTTATTTTTTTGTTGATATTGAAGCCCCATGTGTCGGGTTACGCGCATTCTTGCTATTTCACAAGCCTTGGAGCCCCCACTTTGGGGTAGTTCTAATGACTTGCTATTGTTTAGGCCATTCATATAATCATGATATTGGGATGGACCTATGTATGTATCCTATTTTTTTTATAGATACTTAGGACAATGACATGTCTTTTGCATTTAAGTTAAAGTCATGTTCAAGAAAATCATGTTAGTTCTTTGCTTGTTTACAAACCAAAAACAGTTGTGTTTAAGGTTTAGTAATCTTACCTAAATTCCAAACGTTTGTAAAGATCATTGTGGTGATTTTATTCTCAAAGTTGATTCAGAACATCAAATATTTTCTTTGTTCTTATCAATCTTTGATTTTGGTCATGTAGGTAGTTCGTTTACCATCCCTTAGCCAATATTCGCAGGAGAACTAAGCGAGAACAAGTTCGAGTCAAGAAGAAGTCAAATCTTCATTCATTCCTTTTGGAAATATTTATGTATATACATGTATTATCCAACGGTTATTAAGAACCTGAAAAATTATTTATTTGGGAAAACAAAAATTAAGAAAAGGAAATTTTGAATACTATTTTTATTAGAAACATGTTGTTTCGAATTAGAATTCAAAATTTGAAAAGGGTCCAATAGTTAGTTTTGAAAAACAACTTTTTCTAGTAGGCAAAAATCATAATCATATTATTTTCAAAACTGGACCCAAAATGGAAAGAAAAGTCTAGCTCGTAATAGAGTATGACTTTCTTGTCCAAGATTGATGAAGGTAAGTTGTAATTTGCAACTTATTTCAACGAAGATATGAAAATGTGAGCAAACTTTTGTATATCCAATTTTGTCATCTCTCCCTTTTAAGTGTTTGTCATCATTATCATACTTGGATAATTGAAAGTGAAGTTCTTCCAATTAAAAAGTGTCGTAGTTTGAAAATGAATGCTTATCAAACTTAGGTTTGGTGGAGTGTTAGAACAATTCATAAAATTGTTCTAATCATTCTCCAAAATATGGTCTTATTTCAAAACGAGAATAGAGGTAAAACCTATATTTTTGTAGCCCCCAAGTGTAACCTTAGGTGGCTTTTGCAGTTCATGTATACATATGCTAGGGGATATTTCTCATGTTTTTTTTAAGCCCCAAGGTTTGTTTTTTTTTTTTTTTTAATTTGTGGAATATTGCATATGTTTATCCCGACTTACCCCTAAAAAAGAAATGAACAAAAAAGACGGATTTTTATAAAAAGGAAGGGGAATCCAACTTTCCCATAGAAGATTAAAGAAAGAAAATTATAAATGTTTTTTGAAAAGCAAGGATTATTGACTTAATATTTGAATCATCATGATGAATTGGCAGTGAGGTATACGTGTGATAGTGATAACGATCATTTTTTCATGTAGCGATCATGTTCAATCAATTTTCCTTGCTTAGAGAAGATGGAGATATCCCACGTAGGCGGACGTATAAGCAAGAAGACCAATTCTCAAGAGTTGTAAGAGACATCTAGAGTTGACGTCGAGGCTGTCGATATATCAAATTGTATTAACTCTTTTTCTTTCTAGGCAATGTATATAGAACTTGAATTACCTTGGTAATAAATAGCCCTATTATTAAAAGAAAATAAGATGATTGTTTTTTTTTAGAGTGATAGTCATCTCATTTTTTTTATACGATTTTGTAATCATAACTCAACACTTCATGCATTTTATATATGGGCATGACTACTCAATAGTAGGTCCATATGTGCAAAAGGCCTAAGGTTGGCCTTATTTTCATGGAATGATGATTTTGGTACATGGTTAAGGTTTACCTCAAGGAGGGCCTTTCCAAGGTTGTAACGTGGCTAAGCTTGGGGTTATGAAGAATGGACAGGCTCAAGTATACTTCCAAAATCCCTTACTTTTGGGGCTTCTCAGATTTAAACCTTTTCTGCTTTATGTGGCAACTTCCTACCTTAGGTGCCTTTTCCTTGTCGTCTCTCTCTCTCCTTTTTTTTTCTTTATTTTTTTTACGAGCTTTGTTTCGTGTTTAGAACGATTGTTTTCTTTCTTTTGCATTGGATCATTCCTTTTTGGGCTTAGAATAAATTTGTGTCCCCCTCTTATGTTTCGTTCCCCCAATTTTCTATTTATATCTGTTTGCACCATTCCTATCCCAAGGTATGGAATAATGTAGGCTGAATAACTAAGGCTTAACTAACAAGGCTCAAAAGGGCTGCCAAGAAGATGAATTTCCTCTAAGGTTAAAAACATGGGATTATCTTTGTGGAGTTTCAAGTTGCCTCCTGTGTTGGTGAAATCATCATATCCTTTTTCTGTGGGCCAAAGATGGGCCTCTTTTCATACAATAAATCTAGTGAGTCTGAACTCATCAAGATTATTAAAGTGTTGAGTATGTATACCTTTTGATATTGCCTGTTTGTATGTATACATTTTATTGAATGTGAGTCAATAAAGAAATTGAAAAGAGAACAAGATAGACGTACTTGAAAATATATATTTGTTTGTTCAATAATTAATTAGAGTACAAAATAAGTATATTCGACAGCATGAATATCTTAGTCCATCATAAATAATAAAGGAAAGAAACAAAACAAGACCTAGGGTGCTACATCTTGAATTTTTGGCAACTTCTTGAGATCGCGTCTTCGAGCTTTGTCCGTTTCTGACGTACGTGAAATCCTCTCTAAAAATCTAGTCCATCTATATGATTCATGGTTTCATTTATCAAGTCCCTTTCAATTATTGTTCCCACAGTATAGACCTTTTGAAATGTGTCTAAACCAAGGTATTGTAAATGGCACTTGTATGGTGGAGACATATTGTCTATGAACTTTGGAACAAGTTCATGATCCGGAGGTCTTTGTGAAAGTAAAGCAACCTTTGATCACCACTTGGAAAAGAAGTCAATGAAGCCTTCTTTTTCCCCTTGCTTAAGCAATTCAAGATCGCGTAAGGTAGTTGTGAGCTCGATGTTATCTCCATATTGGGTTAAAAACGCTTTTACAACGTCACTCCAAGTGGAAGTTTGTTTTGCATCGAGGTTATAAAACCATGATCTAGCAGTTGGGTCCAATGAAAGAGGAAAAGTACATGCATATAGGCTTTGCTCTACCCCTTTCAATGCTATAATTCCAATAAAGCTCATTAAGTGAGTCCTAGGATTGTCTGTAACCTTAAAGGTTGGCAAATCCGTAGTCAAGAAATTTTCTGGGAGAGTCTTGCCACTAGGTTGTGGTGCAAGCTCATAATTGAAGTACTTAGTCCATGAGCTAGCTAAAAGGACAAGTTTCTCCAAGGCCTCTAGCTTTTCGGCTCTTGCTTTTTCTTGTAGAATGTTTTCTTTTTCTTTCTCTGCTTTAATTTTAGCCTTTTCTGCTTTTTTATGAGCCTTTAATTGGGCTTCTTCTTCTCGTACAACCTTTAGGTTTTAGAGTTCCTGTCTAAGTTTCTCCAATGCTGCTTTGTCACCCATGATTGGAATAGTATGCGAATGTGGAATATGACCTAGTAATGTGTGTCACGAGAAATTGAGCGTGTTCACTTAAACCTTTTCTGCCAAGCATTCAAACAATGAACTAGAGGCCAAATGATTGTTTTACTCTTTTTTTTATCCTTGTAATACGAATTCACTTTAGGCAAGTTTGTTGATGAAGAATGTCAAAAAATTCACGAACAATCATTAATGGAATGTCATGATTTGTGTTGACTTCAACAAGGTAATCATCTAAGGATTTTACTCTAAATGAATTGTTTTCGAAAAAGGTAGAAGAGAAAGAGAAGAAAGTTGGATTGAAAGTGCGCATCAAATTCTTAGAAATATTAATCGAACCGAACACACTCCTTAAAATGATCTGATACTATTGTATTCGTTGATCACTTAGATTACAATAGAGATCAATATCATTTTTTTTTTTAATTATAATTCTCATATTGCTCATCTTTAAAGGATAATATGTTACTATTTTCTTAAAAAGTGATGGCCTCCGAATATAAAATCCAAGAAATAATCATTTTCTCGGTTTTTTATCATTCATTATTTTATTTTTTTTTTGGGAATATTTTTTTTATCATTCTCTTTTTTTTTTTAAGAACGACATATTATTTTTTTTTATTTATGTTTTTTTTTTTTTTGTGTGAGGCAATCATCCCGAGTAAAGTTCTCGGGATTTTCTTTTTAAACAATAGAAGAGGTAAATACTCTTAAATCAAAGTTGAACAATTACAACTAAAAAAATGATGAACACGAAAATAGGCACATTTAAGAATAAACATATTGATGACGTCCTATTAAGGGATGCGAACTTCTAATAAGGAACCTCATAAGAAGTAATGTCATTAGTTTGATTATAAACTACGTAAACGAATCATCAAAATCAAAATAGTATCGCGCGCAATTTTCCGTCTTGTGCTAAGGTGGAAAGTGAAACTTCTAGAATAGCATTGGCACATTTTTTTCATTTTTTTTATTTTTTTATTTTTTTTTTGCGTAAGCGCAAGGAGAACGATAAAAACATGTTTTTGGATTTTTCGAAAATAAAAAAGACAATCAAAATAAAATTTAGACAACGTTGTTAGCCAAAGAGTTATTTTTAGCACCTATTTAATGATTAACCTTGAAGCGATAGTATCGTTTTCTCCGTATGATATTGCTTGTAACGAGTCAAAGTCAAAGTTTAACAGTGGGCACGCACAAGACACAATGTTGTGCGGGGGTGCCGCGCGCAATTTCTGAACTTGGGCTTGGAGGGCCCTCGCAACTTTGACAATTGCGCGTGCCACCTGGTAGGTTCGACATTTTTTTTTTTAACGAACCACAATTTTTGCGATTTTTTTTTTATTATATCTCTAGGTAACAAGTTGGAATTAGTTAGATTAGACACGAAGCACATATTCATGTAGTCACATAAGCACATAAAAGGAACCGTCTAAGCATACAATGCCATTCAAAGGTCAAAAAAGGCTTGGGTGTCCAAGGTACCATATCTTAAGAAACGACGCACAAATCAATCACTCAACGAGTTGACTTATGACATCGCTCTCCCAACATTTTGTTGGCGATATGGGTGGGATGATTGTTATTGTTTTCGGGATAGAAGCCTAGTGATGGCAACCCCTAGTCAATGAGCCAATCCCCAATGTTTAAGTGTGCTATACTTATGCATGATGTAATGTTGCTTGTTTGGTTTTTACTTTTTGTGCAAAAGGAAGATATTATGCGTTCAAGTCTCGCTTTTAACTAGAGATCAGATTATCCAAATTAGTTCTCGTTACAATCCATAGGCAACCTGGTGTTGGAAACCTTGGATCATAACTACGAACTAATCATGTAACCTCTAAGTCCCCAATGGAGTCGCCACTGTAAGGAGGGTGATCCCATCGTAAGGGGTGCTCTCCTTAAATTCCCATGGCCCTTTAAATGTCTAGGACTTTACACTTGTTAGAGTGTATTAGGATTTGAATTCCTGACTGTTTGGGAGACCTTAAATTAGAAATGATTCTATCATACACGCTTTTTTGTAAGGAACAAGTAGGAGTCGCCAATAAGTTTTAGGAAAACCCATAAACCTCGTTCATGCCTTTCTCCCAAGTAGAGTTCAAGGGATATTTAGCATGAATCATAAGTTTACCCATGCACAATTGGTCTAAATAAACAAGAAATGAGTTCGGGAGCGAGGGTACCAAGATAACGTGCCCTTTTGAGGGGAATCGCGATCCTAGCCCTAGTGCGGCCTCTACTAGCTCTTCCTTTTGCACAATCTCATGACCAAACAATATACGCAACGTGATACCTAAAACTAAGTTAGTTGAATTTATTTACAAGCATTAATCATGTAGGAATTACATTGAAAAGGTCGTTATTCTTAATTAATCAAATTCGTGAAGAGAACAAGAAATAAACAATATTCGCCTTGTCTTAAGTGATAAAACAACAATTAATTATTCAAATTCTAGTCTTGATTAACGAAAGAGTACTATATGAATGAATTAATTAATTAAAAGTTTGTTTAAAACGATCAAACAACACTAATTAATCAATTAGAGTTATTTAAACAATAAAAGAAAATTGATTTATCTAAGAGCTAAGGAAATTAACCGTTGTTCTTTTATGCTAAATCTCCGACTTATGTGTTTATGGACTTTCTTTCTTCTTCGTACCTTCAAGAGCTTCAATGGATGGATTAGGGTTAAAGAGTAATTGGGAAGAAAGAGGGAAAAGTAGTATGATAGTAAGAGGGTTTAAGAGATTAGGGATTTCAGAAATTTAGGGTTTTTAATTCTGATTTTCTCCCTGTTTAAAGCTGTGCAAAGACCCCTTTTCATAGGCGTAGGAATCTTGGTTTAGGGTTTTAGAGCCGCGCCGTCAAGTGTCGCGCGCAACTCTCTGAGTAGCGCTAGAGTGCCGCGCGCATCTCAATGAGTTGCGCTGGTTTGTGGTTTGCCTTATACAAAAACGCGTTTTTAAAACTTCCATAACTTTTGATTGCTAAGTCAGATTTAGGCGTTTGAGATGTAATTGGAACGATTTGGAAGTATAATTTGCAATGCCATTAGAATTAGGTTAAAATCTGTTATGTATCAAATGTTATGGCCATTGGAGTGCAAGGGTGTCGATTTTGGGCCCGGTTTAGTGTTTTGACCATAACTTCTTCGTTTTGGCTCGGAATTGGGTTTATAATATACTGTTGGAAAGCTCTTTGATAGGGCTATCCATTTGTATAGGCCGGGCATGAGAATTTGATGTTTGGTTTATTTGTTTGGCTCGGTTTTTTAACAATGTAGGTTTCATTGGATCCAATCATTGTATTTGACGCATTTGGGTCCGTTATTAATCAAGTTTAAACATGTATGAACACGTTTTAGGCTTAATTAGTAATCGGACAGGGCTCTAAGACAAATTGGTCTCAAAATGGGTTTCAAGATAGTTCATAATGATTTTCGTAGTCCATAAACACTTCAATATTGATCTAGCATTAAGAACGGGTTTTTGTAACATCATCGCACTTCCTTTTCGGGACAATAGGCCAAAAGTAGGTGTCTACAGTGAGGGAAACTTTGGAAGAGGCTACTTTTACTTTGTCGGTGGTTGATGATGAGGACCTTGATTTGGATGAGCGTAATATCAAGCAAAGTCATAGAAAGATGTGTGATGGCCATTACACAGCTGCAGTCTGAGTTCTTTCTTCTTCAGGGTTTGCTCCATATAATGAGGCCACTCTTTTAGATTTACAATTAAAACACCCTTCTTTTTCAGCTCCATCCTTGCCTACTGATATACCTGTTGATCGACTTCATCTCGTTGCTACTTTTGTTGTTGTTTTTGGATCCGATTAGGAGTTTTCCGCGTGGTACTTTATGTGGTAGGGACGGTTTATGTGCTCAGCATCTTATGGATTGCTTGAGTGGTGCTGCTGTAGCTGTATTAGATGAGTTGGTTGACTATATTTCCGGGGTGGTTAATCACTTTATTGTTGGTAAATGTCCTATGGATCTAAGAAAGTATATTGCTAGTGCTATAGATGTGGGTATTGTTTGGCGGCGTTTTGTTTAGAAGGTCGGTGTTGTTATGGTTAGCCAGTCTTTAGGAAGTTACTTTGATGGTCTTCAATTTTACGTCGAGGTTCCTTCAGGTGGTGTAGGGAATATTTCAAGCATTACCCCAAACTTGAACCCCACTGTGATCATACACTTAAGTATGGTGGCGTCCAAAGGGAAAGAAGCTAGAGCAAAAGAGTCGCCAACAAGTTTTAGGAACTTATAAACCGTTCACAGGGTGAAGGTTACACCCCTTAACGATCCAGGTGATCGTCAACTCCAATAGGTCTGGAACCATGACTGGTAGTTCGAGGATGAAGGTACAGATCTAACCTAAAAGAGACTGAACCTGCCCTAATAATAGGCCTCTACTTTATTCTTCTCGTATTCATGTGCACTTTCTGACTAACATGCAATCATTAGGTTAACCAAAAAATTGTTTAATCTATGTAGGTTGAATATTAATGCACAAATAAAACTATATTGGCGATCACTTGAATTATTATCATATTAACCTAAATAAGATTATTAATAATCTTATTAAGCGTGATTACAAGTACAAATTTCCTTTAAACATGCATAAAAGGTGTGATCAAACAATAACAATAATAACAATCAAGCAACATAATAATAATCATCATAAAAATAACAATTATAATCAAAATAATCATCACAACAATAATTACAAAAATAATCTTGTTAAAAATAAAGCATAATAATAGCAAGATCCTAGGCATGATACTTACAAGATTAATAACAAACCCTAACATTTCACTAAGAAATAAAAATCAAAGCTTTAGCCCTAACATGATACTAACATGCTATTAAGAAAGAAAATAGGAAGCATCATATCAATCATAATTGATATAAGGAACTTATTCTTTACCCTAAACATCATACTTAGAAAAGCATCCTAACATGATATTAGGAATCAAAAAAACAACCTTAACATGATTTCTATATCATAATATCAATAAAACAATTAAAGCACTTACTTGGATGCCTCGTATCTCTTTCTAATAACAAAATACACACGTTAGTAACTTCAAGGAAAATATAAAATCAAACAATTAAATTAAATAATTGAAATAGAGATTTGGGACCAAACCCTCAGAAATATCAAACCTTTCACATCTAGGGCGAAGGCAACTTCGAATTTGGCTAGGTATGTCTAGTGCTAATGTGTGAGGAATTTTGTTTGTAAAAGGCTAGGCTAGAAAGAGAAAGAGAGAGAATAAGCTTTATCTTAGAGAGAGAGAGAGGAATTAGAGAATTCTGATTATTGAAAAACGGAGGTCTAGGGACCCTATATATATGAAAATAGTCCTGAATCAATAAAAACGAATCAGAGTTTGAAAAGGAATAAAACACGCCTCTGTCGCTAGGCGACAAAACTATCATTTGGCGCTTCAAGACAGTTTTTGTGGATTTTGTTTTTATCATATCTTTTGATCCAAAAGTCTAAAAAAGTCATATAATAATTGAAATTTTCGATGTGATAGTCTTCTGCAAGCTAGAGAATACTATCGAAGATTGCTTCGCTTGAAATGGGCTTCTACCGCCTTGTGACCATCTTCCGTAAGCCAGGGAACATGATCGAAGATTGCTCCGCCTTAAGCCATCCTCAGTTGTTGTGATAATATTCCGAAGAAAATTACCGAAAGACCACTGCTAGTTGATCCTTAATGCAGCTTGAATTTTGTTGTTGATGCTTTGGGTGATGAAAATCCTCTTTTCTTTGGGAATAGTTGCCAACATAACTCTTGTATGATGTATGAAAATCCAATTTAGGGAAAGTTGTCAATGCCACGTAACAATTCATCCCTGGAAATGTTTCCACGATGAAGCGACAATTCGTATCTCAAAAAATTTGCCAAAATCCAATGCTTCGTAACAATCTGTCATAAGAACTTTGCTACGATCGATAATCAACATCTTGGAATATAACTCTTGAAAGCAATAGACCTTGGAAATTTGCCAATGCTATGCGACAATCCTTTTAGGAAAATATTGCCACTATTGACAATCCGCGTCTTGGAACGTTTGTAAAAAAGAGTCGACTGACAATCCACCTCGGGAAATTTTGCCACTTACTGAAATAAATGACAATCCTCGTTGAGGAACCTTTTCCGAAATTTATGATGAATAGAGACCTACGGCAATCCTTTGGGAAATTTTTCCATAGGGAACTATGTGTATGACAATCCAACCTCGGAAAACTTGCCAGCGATGACAATCCAAACTTTGAAAAAATTTGCCAAACAAAGCAGGAGCACGACAATCCACGCTTGGAAACTTTGCCAAAGATGACAATCAAATCATGGAAAACTTGTTGTTTAAGAAGAATACGCGACAATCCATATTTGGAAAAATTATCGTTTAAGAAGAATGCGCGACAATCCGTTAACGTTGTCTCTCACAGTACAAGGATTGTAACATCTTAGACTATCCGAGTTGACTTAATAATGAAAGTATTTAGGTAACTTAGGCGCGGAGGCTAAGCACGTCATACTTTGTGATGTAACTACGATTGATGTTTGATGAGTGATGTTGATATGACAAGGCATGCTTCAACATTGTGTAAAGATTTCATGACAAAAGGTTCCTAAGGGAAGTATATTTGGTCATGTATCTGTGATGTGTGTGATGGTGACACTAAAGTTAGGCCGCAAGGGCTAAGTGTGTGGGAAAATATTATTTCAAGAAGAGTCAAATGATGGTGACTCTTTAGGATAGGTAAGCTAATAATGTAAGGATCAAGCCCCCAAGTCTAGCTCTACATGGATAAGGATGAGCATTGGATATCCCTTGATATGATCAATTATGAACATAAATATGAATGCATTTTAATTACGGCCGCTCCTCGATGTGAGTTTGCCTACGTATCCGTTAGGAATCAGGCCTGAACGTAGTTCTAGCCGAACCTCGCACAAGTGTCTGTATACCTCAAAGAGGTTTTTTAAGGGTTGTAACGTGGTTAGGCTAAAGGTTGAAGAAGAAAGGGATAAAGGCTCAAGACCATAGATAAGCTCCAAAGGTGTGCAACCTTGCTTTTGAAATCTTTATATTATTATGCGTGAGGTTTCTAACTTTTGAGTTCTTTTCTTTTTTATTTTTTTCACTCTTTTTTTTGCTTTTGCATTTTTTTTATTTTTATAAGTGTGGGAAATCCCGATCATGCGATCTATCACTCACTTTGCATTCATGTTTCTCAGCCACGGTATCGAGCACTCGCTATGAAACGCAATCTGAGACGTGTTCATGTCAAAGACATGTTCATGTCAATGACATTGGAACACTTGCCTTTTTGTACACTTTTGTTGTTTTTGCTCATTTTTTGGAATCATCAAGCTTTTTAAAGTTGCATAAGTTGCACACTGTCCCATCATAAGGTTAGGTAGATGTGGGTTGAAGAAAGAAAGGTCAATCGTTAGTTGAGGCTTAAAGTGGTTTATCAAGAAAGGATTGCATATTTGAAGGGTAAAAGATGATATATTGTGGCTACAAGGGGTGCCTCAAATCATTGGTATACCTTGTGCTTAGTTTGGCATGGATTTTTTTTTTATTTTTTTTTTAATGCAATGTAATGAAATGATCATATGCAAGAAAATAAATGCTCATTTTATTAAAAGGAAAAAGTAAAAGAAAGTCCTACAAAATGGATCTAAGGGAAAATGAAAGGTGCCTATGCTAGACTTATTGGAGGAAAGGATAGATAAAAGAAATAAAAAAACAGGTCATGAAATCTTGTTGTCGAAGCTCGCCTTGTGTCTTGTGCACATCATCACCCAGTCTTCTTGCAAGCTAGAGGCAATGGGATCTTGTTTGCTTCTAGGAGATCTTGAATGAGATTTTGAAACCGTTAGCATTCATTGGTCGTATGAACGTTTCCTTGATGGTACTTGCAATAAAAAATGGGATCCCATCTTGAAGATCGCGTTTCTGGCGCTGGATCCTCGGTAGGGCCAATAGGTTTTATTAATCCTCGATCATAGATACGATCGAAAGCAACATCATAGGTCATTCCAATGGGTGTGAACTCTCTTTTGGGTTTCTTTTTACATCCTTGATTATCCATAGCTAATACACCGTTATGGTCAAAGGTACTAATATTGTTACTAGAGTTGGCGTTTTTGGAAGAAGAAGGATTGTCATTCTTCTTTCTTTTCCAGCCACTATGGTTACTATTGTTAGTAGCGTTTTGCTTTGCGAGGCCATCTTCGATTTAAATACCGACATCATAGACGACCTTGAAAGTATTTAAGCTGTGTTGATATTTTAAATGCTTTGAATTCTTCTCTTGGAGATTCTTGATAAACATCCTTACAGATTCTCTTTCGGTGGGCAGCTCAATCATCTTAGAGGAAGTTTCCCTCCACTTATTAAAGAAAGAAGTAAAGCTTTCATTCTCTTTTTGTCTAAGAATCAAAAGTTGTCTTTAATCAGTATCGACTTGAATATTACATTTATATATATATCAATGAAATCATTTACAATAGCATCCCAAGTAGAGGTTTTCTCTTTATTAAGAGAAAAGAACCATTGTTGACAAACAATTTCTAAAGACATTGAGAATAACGAGTGAAAAATATTCTTATCAATCCCCTTAGTGTTCATTATGGTCTCGAATGCCCTTAAGTGAAGGTAAGGATTGTCTGTTTGCTGGAACTTAGGGATGTCAATGGTATTGAACTTCTGCGCAAGAAGCTCCTTGTCCACTGAGACCCCTTCACTAGTAGAAAAATTGAAAAAGGCACCGCTTAAAGGCCACCGGTTTTTGTAAACCGGTGGTTTAAAAAATGAGTGGGATTAGACGAATATTATTGCCACCGGTTCAAACCGAACCAGTGGAAATATGCTCAAGATCACCGATTTTGAACCGGTGGTAATATTCGAAATAAAAAAAGCTCTCCTTTTACCTTCTCTTTCCCCATTCTGTATTCATCACTTTCATTCGACCAAATTAACCACGAGCAGCACGCATTGTCTCTCCGCATCCATCAGTTCAAACCCTACCACCACAAACTCCACCAGTGACGCCACAGCCACCGCAGCACCCTCCACCACCACCGCACTCCCTCCACCACATGCGCACACCTCCGCACTCCCTCCACCACTGAGAACAAGCAGCAAGCAAGGAGAAGCAAGGTCCCTCCACCACCTGTTCCCCCAAGCTGCCGCGCCACTGTGCCCTGCCACCGGGGCCCTGACCGAGGTCCCTCCACCGACCGCCGTCCTCTACTGTCAATCTCTCTTCCCTTTCCACCTCCACCTAGGGTTATTATTAATTTATTTTGTATTTTGAATAATTTTTTAATTTCTTTTATATTATTATTATTATTATCAATTTGTTGTTGTTGCTTAATTTTTGGTTAATTATAGTATGAATTGAATTATTTTTGAGTTAGATTGAGGAGTAATCCGTTTTAGATTACATTACATAATTATTTTCCTAATGATTTTAGGAAATATATGGATTATGGAGTATAATTTGATATGTTGGAGTGGTGTTAAATTGATTGTTAGGTTTTATTAGGAAATTTTGAATAAATTAGAGATTATTAGTAACATTGTTACTTAATTAGTTGAATTTTGTAGTATGTTTTAATGTGCAATTTTAGGTTGTTTTATAGTTCTTGACAAAATTACTAACTTTTATTTTTTATTTTTGTAGATTCATATGTAGTGAAGCACAAGTTTATTAGCTATTCAAGTGGGAAGTTTGAGACATTACATCCATTGTACTTGCTATATTGGTATGAACTATAAACTTTATGGAGCTATATTTCTTTCTATTTATCCATTTTATAAAAGTTTGTTCATGATATTACAAGTTGTGTCTTGTTTAATTATAAATAATTACAATAATATGTTGAATGTTTGCATCATCATATGCCTAGATACCCTTTCAAGGCTTTCTCATTAGGAGAAAGTCTTGAATAGTCCCCAGTTTGGATTGTTCTTGAATGTTTACTCTCACTAAGGTGGTGAATGTATGTCTTTTTTTCGATTTTAAGGAACATCTTGGCTTTCCATTTCTTCACCATGTTCTCTGGGTACATATGTGGGTAAGTAATTATCTACATCTTGTACTTGGAGAACTGGGGGGAAGTGCTGCCGGATTTTCCTTAAAATTGGAAAGTTGACATACATTCACTAGTGAGAGTAGACATTCAAGGATGGGTTAGGTTGGCGTGATAAGGACACTTTGGAAACATGCACTTTTTCACTATATGAATGGTATATTCACGGTGTGTACTTGAAGTTGATTTACATAAAATATGTAGCAATTGTACATTATTCATAATATGTTGCTATATATGTTTAGAGACACTTTAGTAAATGGAGAAGTATCGTGGTTGGATGTATGGTAGACGTGATACATTGGAATTTTGGAATGGGGTTCAAGAGTTTTGCGAGACGGCTTTATCTTATCAGCGCAAAATTGGTGAGGAAGGCTTACACTGTCCTCGTGTTGATTGTAATAATGTGAAGGTGGTCAATAGTGTTGAAATCATTAGAGATCATGTACTTTGTCATGTGTTTAGACTTAAATACCATCACTAGCAGAAAATATCAAAAAGGCACCCCTTAATTGGCACCGGTTCAGTCCAAACCGGTGCCAAAAATGGGCTACAATATTGGTGGGAAGTTAAAGCAGAATAAAAGGCACCGGTTCAGTCCAAACCGGTGGCAAAAACATAAATGCCACCGGTTTGAACCAGTATTTTAACTATTAAAAAAAAAAAAGCGGCTGCTACTTAATTTTTCTTAACCCTAACCTAATTCATTCCTCTTTCTCTCTCCTCTCCTCTCCTCCTCTTTCTCTTTCTCTCTCCTCTCCTCTCCTCTCCTCTCCTCTCCTCCTCCTTCCTTCTCCTTCTCAACTGACCATCTTCTCGAGTAATTAGTTTTTCAGCCGCCATTTCACCACCACAACAACCACCGTCACAACCACCACCTCTGGCCCAGCCCAGCCCACAGAAATGTCGATCTCCTTTCTCTTTCTTTCTCGATCTCCTTCTCTTTCTTTCTCGATCTCCTTCATTCTTTCTATTGAAGACCACCACTTGCACCACCACATGCAACACCACCAAGACCACCACATGCATCACCAATTCGAGATTTTTTTTATTTATTTATTTATTTTCTAGGTTTGTTTTTTGTTAATCATTTGAATTCGGTTTTTTTATTTTTTTTATTTTCTGGGTTTGTTTTTTTTTAATCCAAGGTTTATTTTCTGGGTTCATTTTTGTTTTTTTTTTTCTGGTTTTTTGTCTTAATCAATTTTTTGATCGATTTTTTTTAATTCGTTTTTTTAAAAAAAAATTTCTGGGTTTTTTTTAATCGAATTTTTTTTTTAATTTATGCGATTTTATTTAGTTTTTGATTTTTATTTTCTGAGTTTTTTTTATCGATTTTTATTTTTTATTTTCTCGGTTTTAATGAGTTTTTGATTTTTATTTTAATCGGTTTTTTGTTTTTTTTTTCTGGGTTTATTCGATTTGTTTTTTTTTTCAGGGTTTATTCGATTTCAATTTTTTTTCGTTTTCTGGGTTTATTCGAATACTGGGTTTTCAAGTTTTTTTTCGATTTCAATTTTTTTCTGGGTTTGAATTTTTGGGATTAAATTTCTGGGTTTGAATTTTTGGGATTAAATTTCTGGGTTTTTTTTTTAAGCTTGATTATATTAATCGATTTTTTTTTATTCTAATTGGTGCAGATATGTTATTTAGATCTGAAATCGAAGAAACAAGTTACAAGAATATTGATTTAGATGTGAATGGGTTTTTTTTAATTTATATTGTAATATTTTTTTTAATTTATATTGTAATTTTTTGTTGGGGTTTGGTGAGTCCGACTTACAGCGGAAATGATCCCGACCCAAGGAACCACTCGTAATTAATAAAACCATAAAGCATAAATAAACACGAGAAAAGGAAGAACGAATCATACCATTGAAGCGAGCTTCGCCCTAACAAAACGGGCTCTTACTTGAAAGCCATGAGCACCACAAATGTCGTGCCTCCAACGGTATCCACCCACAAAGGACGAACACGACTTTTTAGTTAGCAAGGTCCGACCAAAACCCAAGTGTTAATGGAGTTTTAAGAGTTTTTCCAAAATATGGAATGCTCTTTCTAACTCCCACTCAAGCACTTTACTCCAAATCCCAAGGTTGGTATTTATAGAGGAAAGTATGAGTGGGAATTTCTATCCCATCAATGTGGGATTCATGAAATTCCACAAATTAATTTAAAGCTAAATTAAATTAAATATATAAGCAAGTAATAAATCAACAAGTTTCCTAGTTATATGTAAAGAGGAGTATGGACCACTTGGAGAGGAGGGGACCATACTTGCTCCCCACTCCTTCCTCTCCTTGTGACACTTGTCCACACCAAAAAGCAAGCATACTTACTAGCTTCCCCTTTCTACCCGACCTAGGCCCACGGCCCAAGCTAGCCTCGCACCATGCGGGCTGCTAGCTGATGCCAGCTCAGCCCAGCACGCCCACGCACATCAGTGCGGGCTGCTGATGCCGAGGGCGCTGCTAGCTAGCCATGCACATGTGCGGGCTGCTAACAGCAGCGCACGCCATCACGCCACGCAATACTTGCGGGCTGCTGGCCGTGATGTGCTAGCATGCCTCGCACATGGTGCGGGCTGCTAGCCACGCCTTGCTAGCATGCCTCGCACATGGTGCGGGCTGCTAGCTTGGCTAATCCCCTAGCACTCGGGATTCCGATGCTATGGGTATTTTGGTCATTGTTGATTTATTACTAATTTGTTGTCTCGTCTTTTTATTATTTTTGACTCGACTTCCGACGCTCGGTTTCAACGCTCTAAGCTCGAATTTCCGACGTCTAAATATTTAACACTCGGGCGACGAATTAATTTCTTCAGAATTAATTCGTCGAGTCGGTTCGTATATTTTGCTTGGGTGTGACCCGAAAGGTTCAGTCAAGATTAAGCTGTAATATTAATTATAATAATATTACTGATCGGAAGCGTCCTCCACCCAGGCATTCCGATCACTTGACCTTACTGAATATATTAGCTTTCTCATAATTCTGAACCCCCTATCATAATAATACACTTGTTCGAAGCACACCATTCCTTTCAATCTCCCACTTGTCCGGAAGGACAAGTGTGCATTTAGTGTATAGCCACTTTCGTATGTCTCTTCATGAACTACATAGTAAGATTACTCGTCATCTCTGTTACGTCCAGTAGTGTTTCTCGAAATCCGAGTTTGAATGTTAATAAGCAGATGATTTCTAAAATCCATCTTAGCACGACCATGCATTTTCACAGTCTCGCTCTTCGAGAGGCCTTGTAAACAACAAGACATGTTCCCTATTGTTAGTAGGGGGACATTTCCAGTCTTGTAATGTAGCTTCTCTTACTAAGAGGACCTAGCCGCCCGATATCTGTCGTCATAATCCCCAGTTACGGCAGACGTTTGGCGGATACCTAAGCGGACTAGTACTCAAACAAGAGACCTCCCACTACTCATGGTCAAGGAAAAGAGTTCCGATAGTAATAATGAGAAAAATACTTATGACGATTTTTAAATCTCTTAAAGTATTCTCATAGGTCGATCCAGTATGGTTCTAAACCAATACCTGTGCAAATGATTTATATCCTCATAGCACAAGAAAAGGGGCTATAAATCATACTACACACTAATCTCTAACGGTCATTAATCGTCCACAAATATATGACCTTGATTAGGGATAATTTTTCGATTAAAATATTCAATGTTTACTTAATAGGTCTTTCTTTATCCAAGCCATTGACTTGATACCCTATTTTGAATATGTATTAAAACCGAATGGATTCATTATTTAATTCTAAACCACAATTAAATAGTTTTGTGGAATATTTAGAAATATTTTATTCCACTATGAAACTTCACAATGTTTCATCTTATGATAAATGGTTTTTCCCAAATGTTTTAAGAGTAGTACTCTTCATGAAACATTCATAGAAATCACACTCATATTTGATATGCTTGATTTCTTTCATGCAATTATGAATGTTGTCGTTCACTTATTGCAAAGGTTTAGTTATAATTACTTTGCAAACCTTAGCATCTTCATTATCCACCATTTCCATAATAAGATGATAAAATTTTGAGAGTGTTAATGGATTACATGTGATTCAGGATTTATTGTCCAAGCAATGGCTCCCACTCATTTTCATGATTTGAGACCTTCTACTTGACAACCTACAATCATCAATGTTCAACAACGAACTTTTCCATTTAACATCTATCTTATTATTGCCTTTAAGGCAACAATATTCTCAACATATGTTTTAGTAGACTCTCCGATGATGCCTTGCATGGATTTCACTCCAAACGACTCACAGTAATTTGGAATACTCAAATTACTTACGATCATGGAAATTTATCTTAAATTTCCACACATTATACATGGATGCATATCCATGTTACCATTCTCAAGCCACGATACTTTTTGCCTCGTGCTTATAAATGGCTTCCTTGCTAAGGATCTAACCCTTGTTAAGGTTTGTGCTTGCAACATCAAAACTCAAGTTGTATTTGTTTCCATGCGTCAAGAACTCATCCAACTACTTATTTAAGTGCTATGGATGTTCTTGACTATAATCTAATGATCTAATACTTAGATTAATGTCGACTGGTATTATATATGTACTTCACATGCTCTAAGCAAGTAAGTCGTCTGACGATTCCATATCATAGCTTTACATGATGGATTTAATTCTAGAATGATTCTCAATTTTATACCATCCATGTGACATTTAGCTCATTCAGTTACACTGAGTCTTGACAAAATGTTCGCTATGTGATATGGTTGAAAGTCTCTTACTAGAGTCTTTCTTGGTTAACTTAGTATTTAGCCTAGCTTATACTTAGTTCAAACATTTACTTAGCTTCATACATATATGGGTCGAAAGCCTTTTAAAGTCCTTCATGTTTAACATGGTAAATTCCTTTACTCATTTAAACATTTAATTAAGTCTATACCATAGAACTTAATTCCCAACATGTACTAAGTATCGTCTTTAGCTTGGTCCATTGTCGAAAATACTTTCAAATCTAAGCATTTAGCATTTGATAGTTGTTTCACAATAGAGTTCGTAAACTTCTCGTTGGACCTTTACTTTTGCTCTCACTAAACTTCTTGTTCATCAGAATTTTCTATGTTTCTCAATAAGTCAATCCTCTTATTAACTTTATGAGAAAACACATTCCAATTCCTTCATGCAATGCTTCCTTTAATCCCATGATGGATTCCATGTGCTTGCTTTCAAATCTAGCATTATTTAGATTTTCAAAACCCTTAGACTATTCCATAGTCACATCCAAGATCCTATTTTGAGAAGGCGGTTGTATCTATTTTGCCATATTTCATATGTGCAATTTTGCTAGATCAATCACAAAAAGACTTAAGCATTCCGATTGGTGAATAGGTTTTTATTAAAATTAACTCCTTGAAATTAATTATATCCTTTTCAACCAATCTAGCTATGTATGCATATACATTTCCACATTTGTTAGTTTTCTCCTTGAAAACTTATTTGCAATTGATGGATCTTTCATCCTTCATGCAAATTAATCAAGTTTTGAACATGATTTTCAAACATGGAGTCTATTTCGGATTTTCATGGCCTCTAACCATCATTCGGAATTTGGATTTGTCGTAGCTATCTTACAAGACATTATTCCTTTGCTTGTAAGTCTTAGGTTTATTTCTAACTTAATAGAAAATTTATAAGATTCAATCCAAGCCTTTGGTGAATTCTATACCTATACGGGGTAATTGCATCAAACACTGAGTTTTAAGGCGCTTTCAAAGCCCTTTTATCATGTTGATCTTACTCCAACATTTTTAATGTTGTGTGAGTAATTAATTCTCTTTTAAGGCACTTGTAAAGTCCTTTTGAGTATTCTTGATCAAGCATTCTCATGAATTCTTTTAAGGTCTTCCGAGATTCTCAGTTCTAGTTTGTTGCTAAGCTCGATGGTCATCGACTTTATTTTCCTCCCACTTGTCGTTTTGGAAACGTGTTACTTTCTAGAAAGACACCACTTAGAGCAACAAACATTATTTTCTCAATTAGGATATGGAGGTAATGCCCGTAGTCTCAATTGAATGCTTACAAAGAGACATGTATATTGTCTTTGGGTAAAAGTTCAATGTGAAACAAACAGTTAGCTCCCACTTGAGCTATCTTTAGTCTTTATTGAGCCATTCAGCTCCCACTGAGACACCTAGCTCCCAGTGATCCACTTAGCTCCCACTGAGCTAGTGAACTCCCACTAAGACTAAGAGCCTTAGACATATACTTGAAAAGACTTTTAGAAGTTATTTCTATCCATAACTGAATATGGCGTCCTTTCTTAGCTTCGACATATTGTTTAGTGTAGCATTAGTCATTTGTGCAAATCTTTAAGAACTTTATAGGAAGGGTTGTGAACCATCATGGTTTGAGTCATTTTCCAATGACATCGATGTCTCCGTGAGGACACACTATGTTCTTTGTGGAGTTCTTTATGAAAATTTCCATTCATAACTTTGAGATGGTCACGCTTGGCTCAAGCAAACATTGCTCGATCTAATCTAGAAGTTTTGATATCTTGCCAAGTCGATTATGTACTTCACTGGACTCTTGAGCTACTCAGGTCAAGATTGTTCACATTTGATGAATATAGCCATATCCTTTCAAATTCTTTGTGAAACGTTGAAGTAATTGATTCCTCTTTAGCCTTCGGAGTCAATTGTCTATACCAAGAACAATATCTCTCGGCTTTGTCGGTTTCAACAACTAAGACTTGCTTGTCTTAGAATGATTCAAAATCGAGCAACTGTCAAGAGCCTATCTAATAGAATCTTGAGTACGTTCTTGTCGATATGACATTGCTAAAGATGTTTGGAACG
This sequence comes from Chenopodium album, assembly GCF_948465745.1. NCBI lineage: Eukaryota > Viridiplantae > Streptophyta > Magnoliopsida > Caryophyllales > Amaranthaceae > Chenopodium > Chenopodium album. The sequence continues at coordinate 31,372,574 of NC_137834.1, forward strand.
CAAATCAAGCCCATGACTTGAACTTAGTGAGTTAATCATGTTAGGGAAATGTCTGTTTATAATCAAGCATTCTTGACTCAACGCTTGGATAACCATGCCATTCAAATAAATCTCGCAACTATTGCTCATTACTTTGAATGTGAGTCTTTCCTTTTGTAAACGGATCAATTGCTAATTATGGAACATAATAACCATTATTTGTTCCAGCCTTTGGCTTAAAAGGTCTTTAAACAATACATACGACCTTACAAGTGATGTAGCTCTTCTTGCTTCATTCTAAGCTTGTAAGTCGATAAGTTAGCTTAACTTCAATAGTTTGAGGTCACTATCATAGTGGAACACTCAAGCAGTATCCGATACTTGTGAAGATAACGAATTGCTAAGTTAACTACAATAACATGAACTCATGAGTTGAAATGGAATCTAATTCCTTTTCTTTGTTCCTTCTTTCCTTAATTTCTTATCATACAATATCTCATAATCTTACTTTAAGAATTATTTCTTTAAGTACCTTAACTATTATACTTTGTTAGGCATAATCAAGCACCTAGTGCGCCGTAAAACAAAGTTCCATGTTTTCCATTAATTCTTACTCGAATTCCTACATCAATGAGTCCTACTCAATTATGTATGATGCGAAAAGATACATTGGTTGTCAAACATTGACAATCTTGAGTTTGCAACTCAATACCTCATGTTTTATCAAAAACTACCTAGTATTTTGAATACATGATGTCCAACCGTCCTTTCGAACATAGTTATAAAATTCATTTATGAGAATTGTATTTTAGAAATGCTTTTCCTGTCTGTGAGAACTATTCTCAAGGATTTCCTTTACCAATCATGGAAACAATATTATTTGATTTGGTATACTATAACTATAAGTGCAAAGTATAACCATTTATCAAGAACATTATAAGTTTGAAATTTAATAGCATTCATGCAAACTTCAATCTTAATAAACATCTTATTTACGCATAAAAATTGTCCCTATTTGGCGAAAATAAGGCGATTCCAAGATCCGAAGAAACAAAGAGTGGTTAAGCATGCTTTGGCTTGTCTTAACACTCAATCTTCTAAGGTAAGCATTGCCTTGCTAATGGCTCTAAGCCACTCTTGGTTAGATAATCGTCGCATCTAATGCATCTTTGACGATGTATCTCTTTTGCCACGGTATGTGAGGACTCCTCACTCATACCGATGAGTTCAACCAAAACCAACGTGCACACCCGGTGTTCCTTATGAGCCTTGGAGAAGTGATGGCACCTCGCTTTGGCGTAGTCTACCATCACCCTCGTTCGGTTGGTAAGTGTTGTTTTGGAAAGGAAAGTTTGACTCAATATTATTAGGGACCTAGGATTTCTATGTTGGTTGATTTAAGTGAACTTAACTAATCATCGTAACATAAAGAAAACCTAAGCATGCATCTAACGAATAATTCACATGCATATAAGCATAAAATATAAAGCGAAATTATAGATGCATATTGGCAACAAGCATGACCCCTTGAATTCTTCAAATCTTGAAAAGGTTTTCATTTGCAATTCAAGGCTTTGTCTTCCAAGATAAGCCATCTTCAAGACTTAACCAAACTATGCAAATACTAGTGTCTACGACTAGGAATAATCTAAATATTAAGCTACAAAAATACTTAACGGTGCGTAGACCGTATTTAGATTTAAAAAAAATACATAACGGCACGTAGTCCGTATTTTCTATTCTAATCAGGTCCCACTAGTTGCCATTTCATGAAACCTGTGAGAGAGAATAAACATTCCATTCATCCATTCACTATTTGTGAATGGCCCATGCAATTTACAATATCAAACAAGTAAAAAGCATTTAAACAACGCGCACACTAGTAACTAATCTAGGTGGTTAATCCGATTAACACGCCTAATTAAAACTAGTCAAAGTTGTTTAACCGATTATGTAATTGACGTCATTAATTAATAATTGAAGCTCCCACTAAATTCCGCATTTCCCTTAATTAATCCAATTAATTAAGTCGGTAGCACCCAAACTTGTCAAAATAAAATTTTACCAATGCCGCTCAAAACCGAGGCCTAGCCTCCCAAAATTTTAATTAAAATAAACAAAAGTAATTAAAATAAATAAAACGGCAAAATAAGCAATATTAAGCCAACCACATTTCAAGTGGCTTTCGCTTTAAGCGTTTTGCCAAGGAAACTCGAATAATCGCGGCTCATGCAAACCAAGCATACTACGACTATTCACCTCACCGCACCAAGCACATACACAAACAAAAGCTCCGCACACACGGCCTGGGGCTACTGCTGCGTGGCTGCTGTGGCCGTGTGCTGCTGCCGCGCATATGGCCGCATGCGTGCCATGGCCTCGGGATTTGATCCCATTTCGCGAGACATAATTAATTAATTCTAAATTAATTTTAGAACTAACTTAATGAGCAAAAATTCAAAAAAATTTAAACAAGTCAAACTTAATAAAATTTCAAAGTGCAAATAACCAAAATAATTCCAAGAACCATTCTTAATTAAATTGGTTTAGCTTGGTGCAATAACAAAGTTGAGGCAATTTCTCACTTTTAATTTAATCAATTTAAATTAAACTTGAGAATTTGACAAAGTAAGGGGAAGTTGGAAAAATATGAACTTTAATGTTCAAATGAAAATTCCAACATCTAAATTTTGTGAATCCTTGAAAATTATATCTTCCAACATGAAGATAACCAAATTTCTATCACAAAAATTGAAACTTTATGTTTCCAATCAACTCAAAATGATTAAAACAACAAAGTTTAATACAAAATAACATGGAATTTAGTGGTTTTTAAAGTTTCAATCACTTATCACAAATAAAGATTGAATCTTTAACACTTAAGAAGCCTCAAAACAAAAATTTTCACACTAAAAAGCAATTAGTTTGCAATTATGTGAAAATAAATCAACCTTTAAGCATCAAATACTACAAAGTAAGTGTGCTTTAAGGGGACTTAAAAAAGCAGAAAATAATGCAAATAATCAACCACATAATCAACAAGTTATGCCATTAATTTCAAGGTTAGAAAAGACTTAAAATTTTTCGTCAAAAACGAAAAATCCCTCGAAAAAGGCATTTCTGGTCAGAATTTGGCTAAAATCTCAGCCCCAAAGGGGTAAAACCTTTCCAGAACACCTTTTTTGCCCAAAATTCACTATTTTTGGGCGAAAATCTGGGTTCTAGGCCAAATTCGACATTAAAAACAGGAATAAAATAAATAAAACCGAGCTACTAATCTAATTAGCAACTTAAACCAGAAAAATAAGCCAAAATAAACCTTGAAAAACATGATTATAAAAATAAATGAGCGGGGCTTCGATTCCGCTGTTGGGGTTTGGAGAGTCCGACTCACCGCGGAAACGACCCCGACCCAAGGAACCACTCGTAATTAATTAAACCATAAAGTATAAATAAACACGAGAAAAGGAAGAACAAATCATACCCTTTAAGCGAGCTTCGCCCTCACAAAACGGGCTTTTACTTGAAAGGCATGAGCACCGCAAATGTCGTGCCTCCAACGGTATCCACCCACAAAGGACGAACACCACTTTTTAGGTCCGCTACCTTGGAGTTAGCAAGGTCCGACCAAAACCCAAGTGTTAATGGAGTTTAAGAGTTTTTCTAAAATATGGAATGCTCTTTCTAACTCTCACTCAAGCACTTTACTCCAAATCCCAAGGTTGGTATTTATAGAGGAAAATATGAGTGGGAATTTCTATCCCATCAATGTGGGATTCATGAAATTCCACAAATTAATTTAAAGTTAAATTAAATTAAATATATAAGCAAGTAATAAATCAACAAGTGTCCTACTCATATGTAAAGAGGAGTATGGACCACTTGGAGAGGAGGGGACCATACTTGCTCCCCACTCCTTCCTCTCCTTGTGACACTTGTCCACACCAAAAAGCAAGCATACTTACTAGCTTCCCCTTTCTACCCGACCTAGGCCCACGGCCCAGCTAGCCTCGCACCGTGCAGGCTGCTAGCTGCTGCCAGCTCGGCTTAGCACGCCCACGCACATCAGTGCGGGCTGCTGATGCCGAGGCCACGCACATGTGCGGGCTGCTAGCAGCAGCGCACGCCAGCACGCCACACACTGCTTGCGGGCTGCTGGCCGTGCTGTGCTAGCATGCCTCGCATATGGTGCGGGCTGCTAGCCACGCCTTGCTAGCATGTCTCGCACATGGTGCGGGCTGCTAGCTCGGCTAATCCCCTAGCACTCGGGATTCCGGTGCTAGGAGTATTTTGGTCGTTGTTAATTTATTACTAATTTGCCGTCTCGTCTTTTTATTATTTTTGACTCGACTTCCGACGCTCGGTTTCGACGCTCTAAGCTCGAATTTTCGACGTCTAAATATTTAATACTCGAGCGACGAATTAATTTCTTCCGAATTAATTCGTCGAGTCGGTTCGTATATTTTGCTTGGGTGTTACCCGAAGGGTTCAATCAAGATTAAGCTGTAATATTAATTATATTAATATTACTGATTGGAAGCGGCTTCCACCCAGGCATTTCGATCACTTGACCTTACTGAATATATTAGCTTTCTAATAATTCTTAACCCACTATCAGAATAATACACTTGTTCGAAGGACACCATTCCTTTCACTTTTTTTCATACTTATATGTTGTAATCAAACTATTTTATTGATGTATATTATAATTTTTTTTATCATATACTGTAAATATTCGATGATATTGGATTTATGTTTTGATGTGGTTTTTAATTTAGTCTATTTAACTTTTCAGTGGATAAAACGATAAAACAAAATAAAAAATAAAAAATAATAATTTTGGGGAACTTTTGGCACCGGTTAACCGGTGCCAAAAACAAGCAATTATTTTTATTTTGCCACTTTTAGCACCGGTTAACCGGTGCCAATTCTGAGTTTTGGCACCGGTTTGAATCGGTGCCTTTTTAAACCACTATTTGGCACCCCCTACATTGGCACCGGTTCAAATCGGTGCCTTAGGTCAGGTTTGAACCGGTGCCGAATTCATTTTTTCACGTAGTGCATTTGTGGATTTGGCATGGTGAAAGTGGAGAGTATAGTGGGGATATTGATGGGAATGATGTGCATGATAGAAGCAATGATATTCATGTGGACGAGGAATGCGAGAATGATGAATATGTTATTGATAGTGGTGAGGATAGAGCTGAGGATGATCTAGTGGATGAGGTCGAGGATGAAGACGTGGATGAGATGTTGCATAATGTCGAAGGTGATGTGTTTGAATTACTATCGGAGGCTTCCAAAAAGCCTTTGTACCCTAGGTGCAAAAAATACTCCAAACTTTCTGTCATGCTAACACTTTTTAACATTAAGTCGAAGCATGGGTGGACGGACGTTAGTTTTACTTCTTTTTTGACCGCATTAAGTGAGATGTTGCCTGATTGGAATGAAATTACTAAGTCTTACTATTATGCAAAGAAGCTTATGTGTCCATTTGGTTTGGAGTATAAGAAGATACATGCATGTCCTAATGATTGTATTTTGTATCGTAATGAGTATGAACAATTGGAGGAGTGTCCACGATGCAAGCAATCGCGCTACAAGCGCATGAGTTGCAATCCTGGTACGAAGGGACCTCTTGGTAAGGTGTTGTGGTATCTTCCTATTATTCCAAGGTTTAAGCGTCTATTCTCAACACCAAAAGACGCTAAAAACTTGAGGTGGCATGCCGAGGGAAGGAAGAAAAACATAATGCTGAAGCATCCGGCTGACTCACCGCAATGGAAGAACATTGATTTGAAGTGTCTGGAGTTTGGTAATGAAGTTAGAAATTTAAGACTTTGGTTGTGCACAGACGGGATGAATCCATTTGGCACTCTTAATACCTAACACAGCACTTGGCCGGTTCTTTTACTGATCTACAATTTGCCTCCTTGGTTATGTATGAAACGAAAGTATATAATGCTTTCACTGCTAATAACGGGGCCAAGGCAACCTGGAAATGAGATAGATGTTTACCTTGCGCCACTAATTGACGATTTGAGAAAGATGTGGGACGAAGGGGTTTCTTGTTTTGATGCTCATAAGAACGAGGTGTTCACATTGCATGCAACCCTTATGTGGACCATGAATGACTTTCCTGCATATGGCAACCTGTGTGGGTACAAGGTTAAAGGGAAAAGGCATGCCCCATATGTATTGATGACACATCAAGCATATACCTTAAGAATTCTCACAAAGATGTGTGTACCTAAGGACTCGAAGGTTCCTTAGGCGTGATCACCCGTACCGTAGGCAAAAAAAGACCTTCGATGGGACAGTGGAAGAGGAGACTGCGCCTAGGCCATTGACCGGTGTTGAGGTTTATGCTCGAGTTAAGGGTATACGAACGGTGTTTGGAAAATCTAAAAAGCTCCGGTCTCAACAGCTCTTTTTAAAAAAGAATCAATCTTGTGGAAGCTACCGTACTGGAAAGAACATGATGTTAGGCAGTGTCTTGATGTGATACATATAAAGAAGAATGTGTGTGATGCTCTTGTGGGAACTTTTTTTAATATTTCAGGCAAAACAAAGGATGGAAAGGGTGCACGGTTAGATTTGCAAGAGATCGGGATTCGTCCGGAATTGTGGCCTCAAGACAAGGTTACAAAGGGGAAGGATAGAAAGGGAAAGGAACCGAAACAGGAAAATGTTAATGTTTCGAAAAAAGGAAAGGGGAAGAGCAAGGGAAAGGGAAAGGTCGCGGATGCTTCAAAGAGTAGAGATGAGGGTAAAGGCAAGGTTGAGAAGAAGTATTTACCACCGGCTTGCTACACATTGTCAGGGTAGAAAAGCGGATCTTTTGTGCATGTCTTTACGGCATTAAGGTTCCATCTAGGTACGCATCTAACATGAAAAGATTTGTATCCTTAAGTGGAGAATTGAAGCTGACAAGTATGAAATCCCATGATTGTCACATGTTAATGCAAGTATTTCTACCGATTGCAATACGTGGTATTTTACCGAAGCACGTGAGGGAAGCTATTACAAGCCTATGTTCGTTTTTCAATACAATATGCAACAAAGTGCTCGATCCTTGTACACTTGATGCTTTGCAAACGGATATGGTTGTGACTTTGTGCAAATTTGAGATGTATTTCCCACCCTCATTTTTTTACATAATGGTGCATCTCATTCTTCATTTGGTGCATGAGATTAAGTTGTGCGGTCCAGTTTTCCTGAGGTGGTGCTATCCTTTTGAAAGACACATGGGCACATTGCAAGATAAATTAAGGAATCCGGCTCATCCGGAAGGAAGCATGATTCAAAGGACCGTGAATGAGGAGATTGGTAATTTTGTGGCCGACTATTTAGCCGTTACTGAACCTATTGGTCTTCCTACTTCTCGACATGAAGGGAGACTGGATGGTCATGGCACAATTGGGTTGAAACGAATGTCACCTGATCCAGATAAGTTCTTACAAGCACACCTTTATGTGTAGCACCATGTTACAGATGTTCACCCATATTTAGATGAGCACATTGCTAGTTTGCATGATGAATTTCCATCGAAAGGTGAAAGGGCACTAATGCAGTTGCATAATAAGGGGTTTGTGAGTGGGTTTAGTGATCAAGTGATGAGTCGTTTGGATGATAGTGTCACCGATATAGTAAGGTGGCTTGCTTATGGTCCTAGGGATGATGTTCGCTCATTTGAGGGATATGACATCAATAGGTACACTTTTTAGACAGAGGGCCGGGATTTGAAATCTTCGTCGACCCAAAACAGTGGAGTAACGCTTGTGACATCGTCGAGGGAGTTTGCAAGTGCTAAGGATAAATCACCTGTCGATGCAAAATTGTCATACTACGGTCGAATTCCAGAAATATGGGAGCTTGATTATTGTAACTTCACGGTTGCTCTTTTCAAGTCTAAGTGGGTTTATAATATCAGGCGTAATGTCAAGTATGATGACTTTACTCTTGTAGATATTGGCCACTTGAATGATAGTGCAGAACCATTCATCCTAGCATCTCAAGCTAAGCAAGTGTTCTATGTAACTAACCATGTCAATTCAAAATGGTCCATTGTGCTAGCTGGGAAAAGAAGGATCCTAGGCATTGGAGATGTTGAGGATGAGGAAGAATACAATGTGTTTGATGTGAAAGGAATGGTGTCCTTCGAACAAGTGTATTATTCTGATAGCGGGTTCAGAATTATTAGAAAGCTAATATATTTAGTAAAGTCAAGTGATCGGAATGCCTGGGTGGAGGCCGCTTCCGATCAGTAATATTAATATAATTAATACTACAGCTTAATCTTGACTGAACCCTTCGGGTCACACCCAAGCAAAATATAAGAACCGACTCGACGAATTAATTCGGAAGAAATTAATTCGTCGCCCGAGTGTTAAATATTTAGACGTCGATAATTCGAGCTTGGAACGTCGAAACCGATCGTCGGAAGTCGAGTAAAAAATAATAAAAAGACGAGACGCGCAAAATAATAATAAATCGACCATATTCCCAAAATACCCCTAGCATCGGACTGCCCCGAGCATCCGAATGCTAGGGGCAAAAATGTGCAAGCATAGGTGGCTAGCAAGCGCACCAAGCCGAGCCTAGCATGGCTGGCTAGGTGCGTGCTAGCGCACCGTGTTAGCAGCCACGCACAGCAGCAGCTAGCTGCCGCAAGCTAGGCGTGCTAGCAGCGCACGCACTAGCAGCCACGCACAGTAGCAAGCCCGCACCAAGTGCGTGGCTTGCGCGCACAGCAGCAGCCCGCATCTTGGTGCGGGGCTGGGCTCGTGGCTGGGCCATAGGGCCGGTCACTATGGGGAAGCTTGAGGAATATGGGAGCAAGTGGGTAAGGACATGTGGCACAAGGAGAGTATTGAGTGGGGAGCAAGTATGGTCCCCTACTCTCCATGTGGTCCTCACCAACCCATTTCACATGGTAATGCCACTTGTAGATTTATTATTAGTTTGGAATTTTAATTTAATTTAGCTTTAAATTAATTTGTGGAATTTCATGATCCCACGTTGATGGGATTGAAATTCCTACTCATACTTTCCTCTATAAATACCAACCTTGGGATTTGGAGTAAAGTGCTTGAGTGGGAGTTAGAAAGAGCATTCCATATTTTGGGAAAAACTCTTAAACTCCATTAACAATTGGGATTTGGTAGGACCTTGCTAACTCTAAGGTAGCGGACCTAAAAATTCGTGTTCGTCCTTTGTGGGTGGATACCGTTGGAGGCACGGCATTTGCGGTGCTCAAGGATTTCAAGTAAGAGCCCGTTTTGATAGGGTGAAGCTCGCTTCAAGGGTATGATTCGTTCTTCCTTTTTCTTGTGTTTATTTAATTATGCTTTATGGTTTTATTAATTACGAGTGGTTCCTTGGGTCGGGGTTGTTTCCGCGGTGAGTCGGAATCACCAAACCCCAACAGCGGTATCGGAGCCCCGCTCGTTTATTTTTATAATCATGTTTTTCAAGGTTTATTTTTGCTTATTTTTCTGGTTTAAGTTGCTAATTAGATTAGTAGCTCGGTTTTATTTACTTTACTCCCGTTTTTAATGTCGAATTTGGCCCGGAACCCAGATTTTCGCTCAAATAGTGAATTTCGCCCAAAATAGCTCGGGGCTGTGATTTTAGCCAAATTCTGACCAGAAATGCCTTTTTCGAGGGATTTTTCGTTTTTGACGAAAAATTTTAAGTCTTTTCTAACCTTGAAATTAATAGCATAACTTGTTGATTATGTGGTTGATTATTTGCATTATTTTCTGCTTTTTTAAAGTCCCCTTAAAGCACACTTACTTGGTAGTATTTGATGCTTAAAGGTTGATTTATTTTCACATAATTGCAAACTAATTGCTTTTTAGTGTGAAATTCTTTTTTTTTAGGCTGCCTAAGATTTAAAGATTAAATCTTTATTTGTGATAAGTGATTGAAACTTTAAAAACCATTAAATTCCATGTTATTTTGTATTAAACTTTGTTGTTTTAATCATTTTGAGTTGATTGAAAACATAAAGTTTCAATTTTTGTGATAGAAATTTGGTTATCCTCATGTTGGAAGATATATTTTTCAAGGATTCAAAAAATTTAGATGTTGGAATTTTCATTTGAACATTAAATTTCATATTTTTCTAACTTCCCCTTACTTTGTCAAATTCTCAAGTTTAATTTAAATTGATTAAATTAAAAGTGAGAAATTCCCTCAACTTTGTTATTGCACCAAGCTAAACCAATTTAATTAAGAATGGTTCTTGGAATTATTTTGGTTATTTGCACTTTGAAATTTTATTAAGTTAGACTAGTTTAAAATTTTTATTTTTTTGCTCATTAAGTTAGTTCTAAAATTAATTTAGAATTAATTAATTATGTCTCGCGTAATGGGATCAAATCCCGAGGCCATGGCACGCAAAACGAGGCAAAGAACCACCCTTGGCTAGCCGGGCTGCATAGCAGCCTGCATGTGGCTGCCGCGCCTTGCGTGGGGCCACACGCACGGCAGCAGCACACGTCCGCAGCAGCCACGCACCTGCAGCCATGGCTGTGCGTGCGCGTGCATGCGGCAGTGGCAGCAGCCCATGGCTTCTTGCCGCGGGCCGTGCATGCGGTGTTTTTTGTGTGTGCATATGCTTGGTGCGGTGAGGTGAATAGCCGTAGTATGCTTGGTTTGCATGAGCCGCGATTATTCGAGTTTCCTTGGCAAAACGCTTAAAGCGAAAGCCACTTGAAATGCGGTTGGCTTAATATTGCTTATTTTTCCGTTTTATTTGTTTTAATTAAAATTTTGGGAGACTAGGCTTCGGTTTTGAGCGGCATTGGCAAAAATTTTATTTTGACAAGTTTGGGTGCTACCGACTTAATTAATTGGATTAATTAAGGGAAATGCGGAATTTAGTGGGAGCTTCAATTAATTAATGACGTCAATTACATAATCGGTTAAACAACTTTGACTAGTTTTAATTAGGCGTGTTAATCGGATTAACCACCTAGATAAGTTAGTAGTGCGCGCGTTGTTTAAATGCATTTTACTTGTTTGATATTGTAAATTGCATGGGCCATTCACAAATAGTGAATGGATGAATGGAATGTATATTCTCTCTCACAGGTTTTATGAAAGGGCAACTAGTGGGACCCGATTAGGATAGAAAATACGGACTACGTGCCGTTATGTATTTTTGTAAATCTAAATACGGTCTACGCACCTTTAAGTATTTTGTACCTTAATATTTAGATTATTCCTAGTCGTAGACACTAGTATTTTCATAGTTTGGTTAAGTCTTGAAGACGACGTATCTTGGAAGACAAAGCCTTGAATAGCAAATGAAGACCTTTTGAAGATTTGAAGAATTCAAGGGGTCATGCTAGTTGCCAATATGCATCTATAATTTCTCTTTATATTTTATTCTTATATACATGTGAATTATTCATTAGATGCATGTTTAGGTTTTCTTTATGTTGCGATGATTAGTTAAGTTCACTTAAATCAACCAACATAGAAATCCTAGGTCCCTAATAATATTGAGTCAAACTTGCCTTTCCAAAACAACACTTACCAACCGAACGAGGGTGATGGTAGGCTACGCCAAAGCGAGGTGCCATCACTTCTCCAAGGCTCATAAGGCACACCGGGTGTGCACGTTGGTTTTGGTTTAACTCATCGGTATGAGTGAGGAGTCCTCACATACCGTGGAAAAAGAGATACATCGTCAAAGACGCATTAGATGCGACGATTGTCTAACCAAGAGTGGCTTAGAGCCATTAGCAAGGCAATGCTTACCCTAGAAGATTGAGTGTTAAGACAAGCCAAAGCATGCTTAACTACTCTTTGTTTCTTCGGATCTTGGAATCGCCTTATTTTCACAAAATAGGGACATTTTTACGTGTAAATAAGACGCTAAATAAGTATTGAAAATTTGTATGAATAAAATTAAATCTTATTTAAGTAATTTTGAATGGTTTTTCATTAAAATTCTTTCAATTGTAGAATCATGTCTTCAACTAATGACAACGACCTTATGTATCCGGAACTTCCTGAAAAGTTACCATTTTTGCTCAATTTGGTGAACTTTAAGGAATGGGAAGATGAACTCCAAAAGACACTCAGAAATTGCTACCTAGAGCATATCTTGGACACTCCGATCCCTAGTTTCTACTTGAAAGGGATCATGAGTGATGAAGGTCATGAAGAATGGAGCATGGATTGCAAGAGAGTTTCGAAACTCATGGCAAACTCCATCCCGGTTCAATGGAAGGAGATTTTCTCCTGCTATTTTCCAGACATGATGCTTAAAGCTCTTGAGGATGTAGTCAATTTGAGGGTCACCAAAAGTGCTAGGGGCAATTATGATGGTCACGTGGAGGATGTGACTAGCTCACTCTCCAAAATGAGGATCAAGCCACCGTAAGATGGTTGTCTCTCAAAAGAAAGACAAGAGGTGTGAGGAAAAGTCTACAATGCGAGACTTAGGCCCGGAATGCCACTTCAAGCTCATGTAATTAACATGACAAGGCTATTCAACCATCTGGAGCTAATTGGCAAACCAGTGGAAGACGAGCAAGCGGCTCACATGCTTCTTAGCTCTCTTCACTCGGGATATGTGGGGCTTAAAATGCGTCTCACCGCCAATAAGGATACACTGTCTTTAAGGGAAGTCATCCAAGAGCTCCAAAAGACCTATTCTTGCAAGAAGGCTAACTTTTCCCTTAGACCAAGGAAGAAGGAGTTCAAAGACAAGAGGAAGATGCGCTGCTTCTATTGTGGTAACCCCGGACACTACAAAAGAGAATGCAACAAGTATCTGGATGATGAGGCGAAGGGAAAAGTAACCTCAACCTCAGGTATCATCTTAAACACTTGAATATAAGCAATTTTAAAAGGTATTAGATACCGAAAAATTGACTCACAATACACTCCTTTTTCAGGAACCAAGTGAGCGGTGCTTTTTCATGTGGATATGAGTACATAAGTAGGATGAAGGTGATCTATCCAAGAAAACTTGTAATCTCATGTTTTGTCTAAAGAAGTAGAACTTATTTAGTTTTATGCACCATGCTTTTGATGTATTTCCGACGTTGGACGTCGTTTTCATCAACCAAGACTTTTGTTTTGATGTCTTGAATATATTTATGGAATGACACTTTCACGTGTTTTTAGACAAAATGTTTGATACCAATGCAAAGAAAGCTAAGAATACACCGTCTAGTCAAACTTACTTGTGGCACTGTCGTCTTGGCCACATTAACATCAAACGCATCAAGAAACTTCTTCAAGAAGGTATTCTTGACTCATTTGATTTAGAATCCTTTGAGAATTGCGAAGGATATTTATTAGGCAAGATGATAAAGCAACCATTCTCCAAGTTGGGAGAAAGGGCCGGTGACTTGTTGGGACTAATACACACCGATGTATGTGGGCCAATGAGTACACCCGCAAGGAGTGGTTATCGGTATTTCATAACCTTCACGGACGACTATAGTAGATATGGTTATGTCTATCTAATGTCGCACAAATCTGAATCGTTTGATAAATTCAAGGAATTTTAGAACGAAGTTGAAAACCAACTCGGCAAGAAAATCAAAGCGCTTCGATCGGATCGAGGTGACGAATATTTGAGCCAAGAATTCGATGACCATCTGAAAGAACATGGAATACTTTCAGAGTTGACACCTCCGGGAACTCCTCAATGGAATGGAGTATCTGAAAGGAGGAATCGAACCCTGTTAGACATGGTCCGATCGACTATGGGTCTTAGTGAACTTCCAATCTCTTTCTGGGGATATGCACTTTTAACTGCGGCACTTACACTGAATCGTGCTCCGTCAAAGGCAATGGAGAAGACTGCATATGAATTATGGACAAATAAACCTCCAAGGTTGTCTTTTCTCAAGATTTAGGGATGCGAAGCATATGTCAAGAGACTCATTTCTGACAAACTTCATCCGAAATCTGACAAGGTTTACTTTGTGGGTTATCCAAAAGAAACCAAAGGGTATTAATTCTACAACAAATCCGAGAACAAAGTGTTTGTTGCTCGTGATGGTGTCTTTTTGGAGAAGGAGCATCTCTCCAAAATGACAAGTGGGAGGAAAATCGAACTCGACGAAGTTCGAGAGGACGAGCAACAAGGACAAGTTGACAATCAAAGTGCTCACGAAGCATCTGTTGACATTGGTCAAAGTCAAAATATGCAAAGTCAAACCGACAATGCAAATGCTCAGTCCATTACCCTACGTAGGTCAACTCGGCCAAGATCTCAACCTGACAGATATCTCGGTGTTGTATTAACCGAAGATCAGGACATCCTAGTAGTGGATGGAGATGAGCCGGCAACCTACAAGCAAGCTATGACGAGCTCCTACTCTTCAAAATGGCAAGAGGCCATGAAATCTGAAATGGACTCCATGTTTGAAAATCAAGTATGGGACTTGGTTGATTTACCCGTAGGTTACACACCTATCGGATGTAAATGGATTTTCAAGATGAAAACCGACAAAGATGGAAATGTATTCATTTACAAAGCAAGGCTGGTAGCAAAAGGTTACAGGAAAATTCACGGCGTTGATTATTATGAAACCTTTTCTCCAGTAGCTATGCTTAAGTCCGTTCGAATTCTTCTAGCGATTGCTGCATATTACAATTATGAAATATAGCAGATGGACGACAAAACCGCCTTCCTCAATGGAATTTTGGAAGAAACTGTGTACATGACACAGCCTAAAGGTTTTTTCGACCAGAACAATCCTAAGAAGGTATGCAAGCTTAAGAAGTCCATTTATGGATTAAAGCAAGCAAACAGAAGTTGAAATCTGCGATTTGATGAAGCCATCAGTAAGTTTGGTTTTATCAAGAATCCAGATGAGTCTTGTGTTTACAAGAAGGTCAGTGGGAGTGACATCGCCTTCCTAGTCTTATATGTCGATGACATTTTGCTCATTGGAAATAGCATTCCGTTGTTAGAGTCTGTAAAGGCTTGGCTCGGGAAATGTTTTTCAATGAAAGACTTGGGAGAGGCTCAGTACATACTAGGCATCAAGATCTATAGGGATAGATCAAAGAGGATGATAGGAATGAGTCAAAGTACTTACATCGATAAGGTACTAGCTCGATTCCAAATGGAAGGAGCCAAGAGAGGGCACCTACCCATGTAACATGGCATAACCTTAAGCAAGAAGCAGTGTCCAAAGACACCTGATGAGCGAGAAAGGATGAGTCGTATTCCATATGCTTCGCTTATTGGATCGATCATGTATGCCATGATATGTACTAGGCCGGATGTATCGTATGCCTTGAGTGCTACGAGCCGATACCAATCAGACCCAGGAGAAGCGCATTGGACTGCGGCCAAGAATATTCTGAAGTACCTGAAAAGGAACAAGGATAAATTCCTGGTCTATGGGGGTAAAGATGAATTGGTTGTTGAGGGATATACCGACGTAAGCTTCCAGACAGACAGAGACGACTCAAGTCACAATCCAGATACATATTCTGTCTCAATGGAGGAGCGTTTAGTTGGAAGAGAGCAAAGCAAAGCACAACCGCTGATTCCACAACTGAAGCCGAGTACTTGGCAGCGTCTGAGGCAGCCAAGGAGGCAAATTGGATTCGCAAGTTCATTGATGAACTTGGTGTTGTACCCTCCATCAAGGGTCCAATAGACCTCCATTGTGACAACAATGGAGCTATTGCTCAGGCTAGAGAACCACGAGAACATCAGAAGGTCAAACATGTCAAGAGGCGATTTCACATGATTCGAGAATGGAAGACAGAGGGTGAAATCAGAATTTGCAAAGTGGGAACGGATGACAATGTAGCCGATCCACTTACTAAACCCTTGTCTCAAGTGAAGCACAACAAACACATAGAGGCAATGGGAATCAAGCATGTCGCGAACTGGCTTTGATTTCCATATTATAGTGTTTTAATTAAATTTTGGACAATGTTAATGTAAATCATTATGAAGAACCATTCAGTTTTTGGAGTAATTTAAATTTTTCATGCAATTTAATTCACTCCGTCTCTATTTAATTGTGGTTTAGAATTAAATAATGAGTCCATTCGATTTTTATAAATATTCAAAATAGGGTATCAAGTCAATGGCTTGGATAAAGAAACACCTATTAAGTGAACATTGAATATTTTAATCGAAAATTATCCCTAATCAAGGTCATATTTTTTGTGGACGATTAATGACCATTAGAGATTAGTGTGTAGTATGATTTATAGAACCGTTTCTTGTGCTATGAGGATATAAATCATTTGCACAGGTATTGGTTTAGAACCATACTATATCGACCTATGAGAATACTTTAAGAGATTTAAAATCGTCATAAGTATTTTTCCCATTATTACTATCGGAACTCTTTTCCTTGACCATGAGTAGTGGGAGGTCTCTTGTTTGAGTACTAGTCCGCTTTGGTATCCGCCAAACGTCTGCCGTAACTGGGGATTATAACGACAGATATCGGGCGGCTAGGTCCTCTTAGTAAGAGAAGCTACATTACAAGACTGGAAATGTCCCCCTACTAACAATAGGGAATATGTCTTGTTGTTTACAAGGCCTCTCGAAGAGCGAGACTGTGAAAACGCATGGCCGTGCTCAGATGGATTTTAGAAATCATCTGCTTATTGACATTCAAACTCTGATTTCGAGAAACACTTCTGGACGTAACAGAGATGACGAGTAATCTTACTATGTAGTTCATGAAGAGACATAGGAAAGGGGCTATACACTAAATGCACACTTGTCCGGAAAAACAAATGAGAGATTGAAAGGAATGGTGTCCTTCGAACAAGTGTATTATTCTGATAGCGGGTTCAGAATTATTAGAAAGCTAATATATTCAGTAAGTTCAAGTGATCGGAATGCCTGGGTGGAGGCCGCTTCCGATTAGTAATATTAATATAATTAATATTAAAGCTTAATCTTGACTAAACCCTTCGGCTCACACCCAAGCAAAATATACGAACCGACTCGATGAATTAATTTGGAAGATATTAATTCGTCGCCCGAGTGTTAAATATGTAGACGTCGGTAATTCGAGCTTGGAGCGTCGAAACCGATCGTCGGAAGTCGAGTCAAAAATAATAAAAAGACTAGACGCGCAAAATAATAATAAATCGACCATATTCCCAAAATACCCCTAGCATCGGAATGCCCCGAGCATCCGAATGCTAGGGGCAAAAATTTCCAAGCATAGGTGGCTAGCAAGCGCACCAAGCAGAGCCTAGCATGGCTGGCTAGGTGCGTGCTAGCGCACCGTGCTAGCAGCCACGCACAACAGCAGCTAGCAGCCGCGTGCACGTGGTGCGTGCATTATCTAGCTGCCGCAAGCTAGGTGTGCTAGCAGCGCACGCACTAGCAGCCACGCACAACAGCAAGCCCGCACCAAGTGCGTGGCTTGCGCGCACAGCAGCATCCCGCATCTTGGTGCGGGGCTGGGCTTGTGGCTGGGCCATAGGCCCGGTCACTATGGGGAAGCTTGAGGATATGGGAGCAAGTGGGTAAGGACAGGTGGCACAAGGAGAGTATTGAGTGGGGAGAAAGTATGGTCCCCTACTCTCCATGTGGTCCTCACCAACCCATTTCACATGGTAATGCCACTTGTAGATTTATTATTAGTTTGCAATTTTAATTTAATTTAGCTTTAAATTAATTTGTGGAATTTCATGATCCCACATTGATGGGATAGAAATTCCCACTCATATTTTCCTCTATAAATACCAACCTTGGGATTTGGAGTAAAGTGCTTGAGTGGGAGTTAGAAAGAGCATTCCATATTTTGGGAAAAACTCTTAAACTCCATTAACACTTGGGTTTTGGTCGGACCTTGCTAACTCCAAGGTAGTGGGCCTAAAAAGTCGTGTTCGTCCTATGTGGGTGGATACCGTTGGAGGCATGGTATTTGCGGTGCTCAAGGCTTTCAAGTAAGAGCCCGTTTTGAGGGGGCGAAGCTCGCTTCAAGGGTATGATTCGTTCTTCCTTTTTCTTGTGTTTATTTATTTATGCTTTATGGTTTCATTAATTACGAGTGGTTCCTTGGGCCGGGGTTGTTTCTGCGGTGAGTCGGACTCACCAAACCCCAACATGATGATTCAGCACCTTTCACTGTTCCTAGACCAATTGCATCAAATGACATAGACGACCAGACATGTTATATGCGGTCAGACCACAACGAAGGAATATTAGAATGAGGTACCATAACAGTTAATTTGAGATTGGAAGCATTTAAAAGTATTATTTAATCATAAGTTAGGTAATTTTATGAATAGTTTTGGGGAAAATGAATGATAGTGTTATCTTAGTTGCTAAATTTTTACAAGTTCTTGTTAATGAATGAAGTATATCTCAAATTGCGTCAAATATGATAGAATTTAATATTTTTATTGTTAACGGTACTAGAAAATAACAAGTTACGTAATTTATAGAGTCAATTTGATGAAAATAGAATAAAAATGATCTATATGTGAACTTACTTGCCTATTTTATATGCTAACATGTATTATGACCTAAATGTCAACATTTTTATCTCTTATGGACTTAATATCGTGTTATGTTTGTAATGACAGACGTTTATAACTCATGGAGGACGATTATGACCCACTAGTAGAGGATTTGGAGGATGATGATGATGGCTATGAGGGTGAGGATGAGGACAAGGACGAGCCATATGATGTCAACAAGGAGATTGATTTGGGTGAGCCAGAAGATCAGGAACAAGATGCTTTTGAGCACAGGCTTGAAGAATTCGAAATTTCAGCTGAATGTGCACCTCCTATTGATTCTACAATTGTTGAGATTGTTGGTGAGAACACTACTCCTCAAACTCAAAGCCAAGGACAGGAGCAATTGAACACAGTTGGTGGAGTGGGGGTAAAGGCACCAGCTAAGATAAAAGGTAGGGGTCCGACAACAAGTTTTAAGAAACCAACTTGTCCCATGGTCCTAAAGTATGACAAAAGAGGCCGAGCGTGAGGGTGGTATGGACTATGTCAATTATACTTAGTTTTAGGTGGAAATAAGGAAGATGTTGAGGAACAAGACCCACCGTGGAAAATATGGCCAAGCGTGACGGAGGACGAGTGGAAAGACTTTGTTATTCAAAAAAGTCGACCCAAAGTAATTGTAAGAACTACTAAATCTAATGAGAATTGTATAATATATTGACTCTTTTTGCAATAATGATGCTAACATTTCTATTTATGTAGGAACTTCGAGAGCAAAACAAGGCAAATGCATTGCAGAAGGAGTACCGCCCTCGTACGGGGGCCAAGACATTTGGTGAATGGAGGCAAACTTGGAAGAAGGAGGGTATATACCCCACTTTAATTCAAGGGTCATCCGAAGAACCCTCCAACTTTACGATCACTACGTTGGTTAGTCGTGCTGGCGATTTCATTTGTTCTCTACATTCCTTTGATAAGGAAACCGGAAAATGGGTCATCAAGGAACCGGAAAAAAAAGTGGTTGATAAACTTTTAAGCTATTTGAAACTTTTGCATAACTTTACCATACAAAAACATTATATGTATTCATGTTAACATTTTTTCTTATGCTACAGCTTGAGTACACTACAGAAGTTGTTGAAGGCAAGCTGGTCCCGACTATAGAGAAAGACCCTTTCACCTTGGCTTTGGGAAAGCCCTACCATCCAGGTCGGGTAGTAGGTATGGGAGGGACGTTGCTAGGATGGGAAAATGTGATGAGTTCAGAATACACAAAATTGGGAAGATCTCGAGCAAGTGTTAACTCACCGGAAGACTTGGATGCCAAGGTGGCATCCATCAAGGAACAAGTACGCAATGAGTTAATAGGTGAATTCAATGCTTGGGCGAAGCAAATGAACTTACCCTTGTCGTTCCCCCCGACTACACCGGTTGACTCAAGTAGTCACCCAAAAGGACAAGTAGAAGATGAGAGACATGGAGAAGATGAGATATATGAGGTAGTTTTCAATCTATTAGTTTTGGCATAGTGAGTTAAGTGAGATCTAATGTGGCATTATTGATTAACTATTGCAGGTTGTTACTCCCACACATGCGGACTCGAGGGAGGTTGATAATCTAACACCCCATGAATTTCCAGATTTATAGGTGAATTTAGGATTCGAGGGAGCGTGTTTGGTTTTAACATAGTGAATTTCGTTACATGATCAATTGTGTAGGAAAAGACCCTTTTTGATAATTTATGTTTTTACAAGTGAATTTCATCACTGGTGTAGGTAGAGACCGAGTGTACACTTCTATCCCCGGGGTTATCAAATGGAGGAGAGTTGCAGTTGGTGGCGTATGGTAGTGCACATGCGACGACCGGTGATACGGTCCATTTCCAATCGCTTAGGCCACAACATTACTCGGTCGAGATCAATTCTTACATTCCTGGGTTCGAAAACATCCCACTACCGGTGCCTATAGTGGATGATGGGATTACTCTTCTTTGGGAAGCAAAAGGTAGCTATGTGCAATGGCCACGTGCTTGGGTAAGGTTGATCAACGAGGTAATATCATTTTTGATGTTGTGCTAAATAACAAATCTGCATGCACTATCTTTTTCTCTTAACAAATCTGCCTTGGCTGTTGCGTACTTACTAGCTTAACCCCCGGCCAAAAATTTTTGAACTCTAATTATCTTTGTTTGATCAGATTTCGAAAAAAAGCCAAACATCAAAGAGAAGGATGGTGGAGTAGCCTAAAAGCGTTGATCAACCTACAAAGAAGATGAGTGAACAAGGGTCGAAGAGTGAACAAGTGTCGAAAAAGAATTCTTCGAAAGGTTCAGCCATGCAACCTACTCCACTTAATGGAGACAATGTCCTTCAATCGCTCACTAAGGATTTAACTTTTCTACCCAATCATTTTAGTCATTTGCCTGGTGACGATCCCATTGAAATTGCACTTCCTAAGGCAATGTTCCACTATGATGAGGATGCAAGTGCATGGTTAAACAAACAAGATGTGAAGGAATTTTTAAGAGGTTCAATGCTTAAAATTTCTCTCATTCAAATATTCGTGAGGTACGGGCATATGCCACTTAAATTAATTATGTTATTCATATTAGTGTTGTTTATCCTTCATATGTCAATTAATTATTCATTGTCCATGCATGTAGAGCACTACGGGAGCACTTAAGTGACACTAATTCCCCTGGTAAAGTTGGGTGGTTATGCCCCGAATAGACATCCGAGACTAGAATCTTACACAACTCCCCCGAGGTGATGTATTATGTTAATCATAATATTAAGGAATCAATGCGTGCGGGAGACAAGTTCATATTCGCCCCATGTTATGAGGAGTACGTTTAACCATGTGTAATTCAATTCTTTCTACATTTGAATTATATGTTGTACCCTAATTACTGATTTGTTTGTGTATTGTGAATTTATGTAGGTTTCATTGGTTCCACATGGTGATTTGTCCTGCTAATAACACAATCTTTCACCTTGGTTCAGCTTGATCAACAAAGAAATACCTCGTTATGTATGTACTACAAAAGTAAATATAGCTACCTAGTGTTGATTATCTTAACCTAACTCATTTAGTAGTCAAACTAATCAAATTTGAATTTACTTTCCTATAGTATTATGAAGAAGATACATGGTCGTGCTCCACGGGGTCCTACATGGAAATCACCTATGGTAATGCCACATCATATTGTGATTATCTTAATAAACATTGCTTAAATAATTGTGTATTTTATGTGATGTTTGATTCATTTGATTTGTTACTATGCTAGTACCCACAGCAAGATAATGGAGTTGATTGTGGATTATACGTGATGAGATTCATGCTTGAAATAGCGACTCATTGTACCAACACCATACATCTTGATGAGGTACGACCTAAAACGTAGTAAAATGCTCTTTTTCTGTGATTTAAAGGCTTAGCCACCAAAAACTAAATATAATTGACATTTTATGAGAAATAACTAGCTCATTAGTTTTAAAATGTAGAAAATGGGCAAAGTAGAAGTCATTAAGGCCTTATTTACGCTATTTAGGATGAAAATGCGTCCTTAAACTTAGTAAAATGCTCTTTTTCTGTGATTTCAACACTTATCCACCTAAAACTAAGTATAATTGACATGTTATGAGAAAGAACATGGTCATTAGTTAAAAAATGTAGTAAATGGGCAAAGTAGAAGTTATTTAGGCCTTATTTAAGCTATTTAGGATGAAAATGTGTCCTTAAAATTAGTAAAATGCTATTTTTCTGTGATTTCAAGGCTTAGCCACCTATAACTAAGTATAATTGACATGTTATGAGAAAGAACATAGTCATTAGATAAAAAATGTAGAAAATGGGCAAATTAGAAGTCATTTAGGCCTTATTTAGGCTTTTTAGGATGAAAATGTGTCCTTAAACTTAGTAAAATGCTCTTTTTCTGTGATTTCAAGGCTTAGCCACCTGTAACAAAGTATAATTGACACGTTATGAGGAAAAACTTGGTCATTAGTTAAAAAAATGTAGAAAATGGCCAAAGTAGAAGTCATTTAGGCCTTATTTAGGCTATTTAGGATGAAAATGCGGCCTTAAACTTAGTAAAATGCTCTTTTTCTTTGATTTCAAGGCTTAGCCACCTATAACTAAGTATAATTGACACGTTATGAGGAAGAACTTGGTCATTAGTTAAAAAAATGTAGAAAATGGCCAAAGTAGAAGTCATTTAGGCCTTATTTAGGCTATTTAGGATGAAAATGTGGCCTTAAACTTTGCAAAATGCTCTTTTTATGTGATTTCAAGGCTTAGCCACCTATAACTAAGTATAATTGACACGTTATGAGGAAGAACTTGGTCAATAGTTAAAAAAATGTAGAAAATGGCCAAAGTAGAAGTCATTTAGGCCTTATTTAGGCTATTTACGATGAAAATGCGGCTTTAAACTTAGTAAAATGTTCTTTTTCTGTGATTTCAAGGCTTAAACACCTGCTATAACTAATTATAATTGACATGTTATGAGAAAGAACATGGTCATTAGTTAAAAAATGTAGAAAATGGGCAAAGTAGAAGTCTTTTAGGCCTTCATTAGGCTATTTAGGATAAAAATACGTCCTTAAACTTAGTAAAATGCTCTTTTCTGTGATTTCAAGGCTTAGCCACCTAAAACTAAGTATAATTGACATGTTATGAGAAATAACTAGCTCATTGGTTAAAAAATGTAGAAAATGGGCAAAGTAGAAGTCATTTAGGCCTTATTTAGGCTATTTATGATGAAAATGCGTCCTTAAACTAAGTAAAATGCTCTTTTACTGTGATTTCAAGGCTTATCCACCTATAACTAAGTATAATTGAAATGTTATAAGAAATAACATGGTCTTTAGTTAAAAAATGTAGATAATGGGCAAAATAGAAGTCATTTAGGCCTTATTTAGGTTGTTTAGGATGAAAATGCGTCCTTAAACTTAGTAAAATGCTCTTTTTCTGTGATTTCAAGGCTTAGCCACCTATAACTAAGTATAATTGACTCGTTATGAGGAAGGATTTGGTCATTAGTTAAAAAAATGTAGAAAATGGCCAAAGTAGAAGTCATTTAGGCCTTGTTTAGGCTATTTAGGATGAAAATGCGGTCTTAAACTTAGTAAAATGCTCTTTTTCTGTGATTTCAAGGCTTAGCCAGCTGCTATAACTAAGTATAATTGACATGTTATGAGAAAGAACATGGTCATTAGTTAAAAAATGTAGAAAATGGGCAAAGTAAAAGTCTTTTAGGCCTTCATTAGGCTATTTGGGATGAAAATACGTCCTTAAACTTAGTAAAAGACTCTTTTTCTGTGATTTCAAGGCTTAGCCACATAAAAATAAGTATAATTGACATGTTATGAGAAAGAACTAGCTCAATGGTTAAAAAATGTAGAAAATGGGCAAAGTAGAAGTCATTTAGGCCTTATTTAGGCTATTTATGATGAAAATGCGTCCTTAAACTTAGTAAAAATGCTCTTTTTATGTGATTTCAAGGCTTATCCACCTATAACTAAGTATAATTGAAATGTTAAGAGAAATAACATGGTCATTAGTGAAAAAATGTAGATAATGGGCAAAGTAGAAGTCATTTAGGCCTTTATTAGTCTATTTAGGATGAAAATGCGTCCTAAAACTTAGTAAAATGCTATTTTTCTGTGATTTCAAGGCTTAGCCACCTATAACTAAGTACAATTGACATGTTATGAGAAATAACATGGTCATTAAATAAAAAATGTAGAAAATGGGCAAAGTAGAAGTCATTAAGGCCTTATATAGGCTATTTAGAATGAAAATGCGTCCTTAAACTTAGTAAAATGCCTATTTTTCTGTGATTTCAAGGCTTAGCCACCTATAAGTAAGTACAATTGACATGTTATGAGAAAGAACACGGTCATTAGTTAAAAAATGTAGAAATAGGCAAAGTAGAAGTCATTTAGGCCTTATTTAGGCTATTTAGGATGAAAATGCGTCCTTAAGCTTAGTAAAATGCTTTTTTTTTCTGTGATTTCAAGGCTTAGCCACCTATAACTAAGTATAATTGACATGTTATGAGAAAGAACATGATCATTAGTTAAAAAATGTAGAAAATGGGCAAAGTAAAAGTCATTTAGGCCTTATTTAGGCTATTTAGGATGAAAATGCGGCCTTAAACTTAGTAAAATGCTCTTTTTCTGTGATTTCAAGGCTTAGCCACCTATAAATAAGTGCAATTGACATGTTATGAGAAAGAACATGGTCATTAGTTAAAAAATGTAGATAATGGGCAAAGTAGAAGTCATTTAGGCCTTATTTAGGCTATTTAGGATGAAAATGCGTCCTTAAACTTATTAAAATGCTCTTTTTCTGTGACTTCAAGTCTTAGCCACCTATAACTATGTATATTTGACATGTTATGAGAAAGAACACGGTCATTAGTTAAAAAAATGCAGAAAATGGGCAAAGTAGAAGTCATTTAGGCCTTATTTATGCTATTTAGGATGAAAATGCGTCCTTAAACTTAGTAAAACGCTCTTTTTCTGTGATTTCAAGGCTTAGCCACCTATAAATAAGTATAATTGACATGTTATGAAAAATAACATGGTCATTAGTTAAAAAATGTAGAAAATGGGCAAATTATAAGTCTTTTAGGCCTTCTTTAGGCTATTTAGGATGAAAATGCGTCCTTAAACTTAGTAAAATGCTCTTTTTCTGTGATTTCAAGGCTTAGCAACCTATAACTAAGTATAATTGACATTTTATGAGAAAGAACATGGTCATTAGTTAAAAAATGTAGATAATGGGCAAAGTAGAAGTCATTTAGGCCTTATTTAGGCTATTTAGGATGAAAATATGTTCTTAAACTTAGTAAAATGCTCTTTTTCTGTGATTTCAAGTCTTAGCCACCTATAAATAAGTATAATTAACATGTTATGAGAAATTATGTTGTCATTAGTTAAAAAATGTAGAAATTGGGCAAAGTAGAAGTCTTTTAAGCCTTCTTTTAGACCGTTTGTATTTTAATTTTTTACATATTTATTTACACATGTTTAACTTAACTAATTTAATTAATTCTAACATAATTTATATATATTCCAAGTTTTGGAAGGTGGAAAAGGGAGATCCGTTATCAAGCAAGGACCTTAATGAAGTTCAAGACATGTTGGCATCTTTCATCACCTTCAATTTTTAAATGTCACATAATTTTGAATTTATACTTTGTTAATTAACTTTTAGACTACAATATTGACTAGTTAGTATTGTTTGTATTTATGTATATCACACTTTATTTATTGTATTGTATTTTGTTTTTAATTATTAATGTCTAAATATATATTTATAATTCTTGTTATGATTATTAATAATAATTATATTATGGCAGAATTTATAGCAATAATATGGCACAATATTATAGCAGGATCAGTTGCAGGAATAATTGCAGGCAAAACGAAAAAAAAAGAAAAAAAAATATATCCCGATTATTGCCACTGGTTAACCGGTGGCAAAAGTCAGTTTTCCACAAAAAAAAACGCGCATTTAAATTGCCGCCGGTTAACCGGTGGCCATAATTATTATTACCACCAGTTTTGAACCGGTGGCCTTGCTTGGGTTTATTTCCACCCCCCAAATGACCACCGGCTTAAAACCGGTGGCATTGGGGGGGGGGGGGGGGTTTGAACCGGTGGCCAATTCGTATTTTCGCCTAGTGCTTGTGAGCTAATGCCCTGGAATCTATAGTCATTGGATATTTTGCTCAACCTCTCTTGCATGAGCTCCATTTGTTGTTGTTTTATAGGGTCATTAATTTGAAGGGTTAAAGCCTTCAACACCTCAGTCACGTCAGCCATTTGCTTCTTAAGCTCATTGACTTCTTCTTGACTTGCCATTATCTTCTTAGCTTTTCTTTTTCGACCGACTAGTTTATCAAAAAGTTGAACTTGAACGAAGGTGTTGTCCTTGATTAATTGCCCTTGTCTTCTTGACTAAGTACTATGTAAAGGGAAATTAGGGATAATTTTTTTATTATTTATTTTGACTCAAGCTCTATTTAACATGGAAGAGAATGTGAAAGAGAATGGGAATAGATTGGACCCCCCACTCGAATGACGGAAAACGACTAATGCATGAACCTAAGACATGGTCATGGCAACATATACAAAGTGTGTGCTAAGACTAGTGAGTGTAGGTGACATGTTAACACTCGTTTCATGACCATGTGGTTAGACTATGTGACTTGACTCAAGCAAAGACTAAGTTAAGACCTCATGTATATGCATTAAACTGGAGAAACTGTGGTATTTTAGTCATAACTTTTGATCTATGACTCTGATTGGGATGAAACCAACGCCAAATTAAAGATAAAACTTGGGGCTACAGATCCATATGTTGTATGACTCGTAAATCTTTCTATAACTCCGGCTATGACCAAATCAAGTTGACGCTTGTGCAGTATACGGGAATAAAAATCTGGATTGACTTAAAGGAACTATGACTTGATTTTAGATATATTTTTTACCTTAATTAATTAATTAATTAAGCAAAGCCCTTTAGTCATTGGTTAGTTTATTCAGTCTTATTTATAAAAACAAGTAAAACCAAACGGTTAGTTTAGTTACATAATAAGTATGCACAAATAAGACAAGCACAAGTAGTCAAGTAGTCTCAAGTCTCACAACATGATGCAATGAGTTTGCAACCTACCCATGGCTCTAGTTCTCTAAAGTTCTGGATATGGGTTAGTAAAAGAGGGTCCATGGTCATGAGTCTGGATGCACCGCGCGGAAGTCTTACCTTTAGAAGGGTTGGCGCGTGTGGATGGGACCCCGCGAGTTAAACTTGCTTCCATGGTTTGGTGAATTCAACATTCTCCGTACCCTTTGTTGCTTAGAGCGTTCAATCAGGTAGATGGATCATGAATTCCCAGAAGGCTATGTCAATATGTAGAACGCATATGGGTTTTAAAGAAGAGAGAAAACTCAATCAGGAAGGAGAATCAAGCCAATAGTGCTAGAACTAGTCAAAACAAGAAGGCAGATTTCGGGCTCGGTATTGGAAGAACACGGCGCTTGACAACAGAGTCTGTCGCTAGACAACGAAGCCATTTTTCACGCGACGCACTCTGTTTTCTAGACGTTAGTTCCTACATGCCTCAGCAGCTTTCTGTGTTCTTAGAATTTTCCAGTTTTTGCAGTATCATTTCGATTCTAGTTGTGAAAGATATTTCTCAAATTTCCTTCGTGTAAAAGTCCTATGTTTTTTACTTATTACGGATGGTCTTTCCAATGAGAACCTTTTTATATTCTTATGCCAATAATGTCAATCAAAATTACGCACATGAAATACTTAGAACTTTTCGAGTCTCATCCACTCATTCTAAATCATTGCCAAAGTGAATTTTAGTAATTAAAATAGAAATCCTCCATAGTGGAGTCGCCAGAAACCTGTAGGGAATATCTCAAGCATTACCCTAAACTTAAACCCCACTGTGATCATACACTTAAACATGGTGGCGTCCGAAGGGAAGGAAGCTAGATTAAAAGAGTCGCCAACAAGTTTTAGGAACTTGTAAACCTTTCACGAGGTGAAGGTTAAACCCCTTAATGATCTAGGAGATCGTTAACTCCAATAGGTCTGGAACCAAGACTGGATGTTTGGGGATGAAGGTACAAATCCAACCTAAAAGAGACGAACCTTCCCAGGCCTTTACTTTATTCTTCTCGTATTCATGTGCGCTTTCTGACTAACATGCAATCATTAGGTTAACCCTAAACCTGTTTAATCTATGTTGGTTGAATATTAATGCATAAATAAAACAATTATTGGCGATCAATTGAATTATAATCATATTAACCTAAACAAGATAATTAATTATCTTATTAAGCGTGATTACAAGTACAAATTCCCTTTAAACATGCATAAAAGGTGTGATCAAGCAATAACAATAATAACAATCAAGCAACATAATAGTACTCATCATAATAATAGCAATTATAATCAAAATAATCATCACAACAATGATTACAAAAATAATCATGTTAAAAATAAAGCATAATAATAGCAAGATCCTAGGCATGATACTAACAAGATTAATAACAAACCCTAGCATTTTACTAAGCAATAAAAATCAAAGCTTTAGCCCTAATATGACACTAACATGCTATTAAGAAAGAAAATAGGAAGCATCATAATAATCATAATTGATATAAGGAACTTATTATTTACCCTTAACATCATATTAAGAAAAACATCCTAACATGATACTAAGAATCAAAATAACAACCTAAACATGATTTCTATATCATAATATCAATAAAAAATTAAGCACTTACTTGGATGCCCCGTATCTCTTTCTAATAACAAAATACACACGTTAGTAACTTCAAGGAAAATATAAAATCAAACAATTAAATTAGATAATTGAAATAGAGATTTGGGACCAAACCCTCAGAAATATGAAACATTTCACGTCTAGGGCGAAGGCAACTTTGAATTTAGCTAGGTGTGTCTAGTGCTAATGTGTTAGGAATTTTGTTTGTAAAAGGCTAGGCTAGAAAGAGAGAGAGAGAGAATAAGCTTTAGCTGAGAGAGAGAGATAGAAGAATTAGAGAATTTTGGTTATTGAAAAACAGAGGTCCAGGGACCCTATTTATAAGAAAATAGTCCAAAATCGATAAAAACGAATCAGAGTTTGAAAAAGAATAAAACATGCCTCTGTCGCCAATGACAGGACCTGTCTCCAGGCGACAGGATGTGTCGCCAGGCGATAAAACTGTCGTTTGGCGCTGCGAGAAAATTTTTGCAGATTTTGTTTTTATCATAACTATTGATCCAGAAGTCTAAATAAGGCATATATTATGTTGTTGGAAAGCTCTTGAAGTCTTCTTTCCAATTCAATTAGAATGAGATTAAAATCATTTGTAGATAAAAGGATATGGCCGAAATAGTGGAAGGGTGTCAGTTTTGGATAGAGTTTGGTATGTCATTCATATCTTTTTCGTTATAACTCAGAATTAATATTATAAAATATAATAGGAAAGATAATTTCAAGATCTATCCAACCATATAAGATTTGTATAAATATTATGTGGCACAAAAATAATATCTGAATATATTCCATTTCGTACAAAACAAGGATTCTCAAAAGGAGTAGTTTTATACAATTTCTAACTCTTTGAAACATAATTATCAATCCTATCTCCATTAGGATTTAAGAGAACCTTCTAGAGTATTCTAGAAGACTATAATCAATCCTAATAGATTTAGGAATGATAATTAATAATAGGCCCTCCACTAGATCATTAGGCCGTATGTAAGAACCAAACCGGTCCCAATTTAATATTTTGGCCATAACTTGCTCATTATTCATCGGAATTGGGCTTATAATACATCGTTGGAAAGCTCTTTTCGATCCCTACCCAACTACACTATTATTGGACCCTTATAATGGACCAAAATAAACTGGAATACACTTTTTTCATAAATAGGGTAAGAAAAGAAATATTTTCAAAAACAGAAAGAAGAGATATTTTAATAAAAACTTCCTCATCATTAGACTTTTCACACTTTCACCTTGTTCGATAATCAAATGACATGAAAGGTATTCATCACTGGGTTTGGTTTTGGGGAGACAAATTTGGGAGTCTATAGGTGGTGAGGCAATTCTTCATGTAGTGTATCAGTTGGTTGAGGATAATGGTTCTATGGTTGGCCTTTCAATGTTGTTGGTGGATTTTTAAAATGCCTTCAATCTAGTTGATCGTACGGTCATGTTACGTGAAGTCCTTCATCGTTGTCCGGGTATTTCGCAGTGGGTTGAATTCTACTACTCTAATCCAATCATATTGTATTATGGGACCACACCTTATGGTCGTCTCCGGGGGTGCAGCAGGGTGATCCCCTTGGTCCTCTCTTTTTTTCTTTGGTTTTAGAACTCTTGTGTGTAAAATCAAATATACTTTAGAGGTATGTCTTCAGGCATGGTATTTGGATGACGACACTATTATTGGCAACACTTTGGTGGTAGGAAAGGTTCTACAGTTGATTATAGAAGAAGAGCCTCATTTTGGGTTGCATCTCAATGTGGAAAAAATTGAAGTTTTCTGGCCTTCAAAAGACCCTCAAAGCAGGCTTGTGGGTATTTTTCCCCCTTCTATTGCTCGACCTTTGCATTGGTGTTAAGCTGGTTGGTGGTCCCGTTTGTTCTGATTCTATGTTTATTGGCGAGCTTGTGATGCAAAGGGTGACTAAGACCATTACGGTATTGGATAAGTTTGCTATGCTAGATGGTCCTCAGTTTGAGTTGTTGTTACTTAGGGCCTGTACTAGAGTTTCTAAACTCTACTTTACCTTGCGTACTAGTCCTCCAAGTGCTTTTAAGGCGGCTCAGCGCATATTTGACGAGGTTCTTCCGTCTTCCTTGGAGCGTATTATTATTGCTTCGGGGCCCGGGTTTGGTGATAAGTAGTCGCGGCTTGCCACCTTACCATTTGTGTTTGGTGGGCTTGGTGTTTATTCCGCAGGTGATGTTCGTCATTATGCTTTTTTGCTTCTTGGTTACAGTCTGCTTGCTGCAAACGAAGCATCTGCGTCGTACTGGTATTATCGGTCTTGGTCAAGCTTTTGAGGATGCGTTGAGTCTGTTTAACGGAACGGTGGAGTATGACATTTTAGATAATCTTTTCGAGGTCGCTGCCCCTAAACTCATGAGGAAATTGGCAGATATATATTTCACAAAAGTTACTGCTTCTGTAGAATCCACTTTTTCTTTTTCTCCTCATCAGTTGGCATTGTGGAAGTCGCAACAGGGAGATCACACCTTTGCTTAGCTTCGGGAAGTCTCTATTTCTGGGTTGGGTCAAATGATGAACGCAAAGACATACTAATGTGTGCTGTGCTACCAGTTGAGTATTCTTTTGTTCTCTGTCTTGACGCCGTGCTCTACTCGCTCTTGGGTTTTTACTAGGGATATTTTTGGCGACCACGCGGTGTTGTGTGCTGGTATTATAGGTATTAAACATCGGCATAATTTTGTTCGAGATACACTTGTTAATTTTTGCTACAGATCATTTGGGATTACAGCAAGAAAGAACGTTGACATAAGGTTACTTGGAGGGAATGACGGGGCCCTCAGACCTGCCGATATGTTCCTTTATTCATGGGATCGTGGTCGTGATGTATGTGTCGACATCACCGGGTCTTCTCCTTTGATACAGACAGGGCTATCTTACTTTTTTCCAAGACGGGTTGTGGCTGATGCGGTTCATCGGAAGTGGGTCAAGTATTAAGCTCGTGTTCGGGCGATTGGCTATCTGCGGAATCCTCTTTCTCCTTATCTTCGCATTAAGTTGCCTTATGGAAGTCCCAAAAGGGGGATCACTCTCCGTCCTGGTTGCGGACGGTCATGATATCGGGTTTGGGTCAGACTATAAATGGTAAGACTTACCGTAGTGTTCTTTGCTACCGGCTGAGTGTCCCTTTGTTCTCCGTTTCAACACCGTGTTCTGCTTGCTCAAGGGTTTTTTATTAGGATATTTATGGGGATCATGCGATGTCTTGTGCTGGGATTGTGGGTATTAAACATTGACGTTGTTCGTGACACCCTTGTTGATATTTGTTTTCGGTTTGGGATTTTAGCTCGAAAGGAGGTTAACGTTGGGTTGTCTGAGGGGACGACGGGGCTCTACGACCAGCAGATGTGCTGCTTTATTCCTGGGATAGAGGCCTTGATGTATGTGTTGATTTGACGGGGTCTTCACCTTTGACGCAATCGGGGTTGTTTGATTTCGTTCCTGGTCGTGTTGTGTCGGCAGCGGCTCAACGGAAGCGGGACAAGTATGGGGCACGTTGCAGGGCTATTGGTTATTGTTTTCTTCCTTTCTTCTTTCTTCGTTGGGGGAATTAAAGAAGGATGCTATTACGTTGCTGAAGCGGGTACATGTGTTCGCTACGACTCAAGATATTGGTGCTCGTGCAGCTGCTCACATTTTCAGCAGGATTGGGTTTGGTATAGCAAGAGTGGTGGGGGCCCAGATTGTATCTCGACTTCCTACCAATTTCTTGTAAATTGATTGACTTTGTAGGTTTTCTGTTAATAACAACAACAACAACAACAACAACAACAACAACAACAACAACAAGAACAACAACAACAACAACAACAACAACAACAAAAACAACAACAACAACAACAACAACAACAACAACAACAACAACAACAACAACAACAACAACAATAATAATAATAATAATAATAATAATGATGATGATGATGATGATGATAATAATAATATATCTAACTTTTTTCCAAGACGGGTTGTGGCTTATGAGGCTTATCGGAAGCGGGTTTAGTATGAAGCTCGTTGTCGGGCGATTGGCTACAGATTCATTCCGTTCTCCTTTTCTTCGCTTAGGGAATTAGAGAAGGAAGCGGTTGCGTTGCTGAAACGGATTCAGAGGTTCTTGACGATGCAAGACATTGGGGCTCGTGATGCAGCTCATATCTTCACAAGGGTAGACTTTGCTATAGCTAGAGGAGTGGGGGCCCAGATTGTATCTCGGCTTCCTACTAATTTATTATAGGTTGTATGAATTTTGTTTTTGAGATATAATAATAATAAATAATAATAATAATAATAATAATAATAATAATAATAATAATAATAATAATAATAATAATAATAATAATAAAAATAATAAAAATAATAATAATAATAATAATAATAATAATAATAATAATAAGAGGACATGGTGTTTATTCCGCAGGTGATATTCGTCATTATGCTTTTCTTACCTCTCGGTTACAGTCTGCTGGGTTGCAGAAAAAACTTCTACGGAATGCTGGCGTTGTTTGCCTTGGTTGAGCCTTTGCGGATGCGTTGAGTCTGGTTCATGGAACGGTTGGGTCTAAGATTTTGAATAATCTTAGTGAGGGTCGATGCCCCTAAATTAATGAAGAAATTGGCATATATATACTTTACCAAGGTTATTGCTTCTGTAGAATCCACCTTCTCTTTATCTCCTCGACAATCAGCATTGTGGAAATTGCAACAGGGAGATTACACCTCTACTTGGTTTCAGGCGGTTCCTATTTCAGGGTTGGATTCGACTATAAACGCAAAGACTTACTGATGTGTGTTATGCTACCGATTGGGTGTTCCATTGTTCTCTGTCTCAACACCGTGCACTACTTGTTCGAGGGTTTTTCCAAGTTATATTTTCGGTGATCACGCGGTGTCGTGTCCTAGTATCGTGGGTATTAAACATCAACACAATGTTGTTCAGAATACCCTAGTTGATGTTTGCTATCGTTCTTGGATTTCAGCAAAAAGGTTGACATTGGGTTGTCTAGAGGGAATGACGAAGCCCTCAGACCTGCAGATTTATTAATTTATTCCTAGGATCGTGGTCGCAATGTCTGTTTAGATTTGACAGGATTTTCTCCTTTGACACAGTCAGGCCTCTATGACTTTATACGTGGATGGGTTGTGGCTGATGCAGCTCATTGGAAGCGGGTTAAGTATGAAGCTCGTTGTTAGGAAATTGGGTATGGTTTCTTTGGACACCCAAATGTGTCTCCCCAAAAATAAAACCCACTAATGAATACCTTACACCTATTCAATTATTGAACGAAGTGAAAGTGTGAAAAGTCTAGTGATGTTGTTGTTTTTATTAAAATATCTCTTTTTGTTTTTGAAAATATGTCTGTTTATACTCTATTTATGAAAATAGCAAGTCTTATTTAGTTTTGTCCATGATAAGGGTCCAATAATAGTGTAGTTTGATTGGGCTCAAAAAGAGCTTTCCAACGATATATTATAAGCCCAATTGCGATTAATAACGAGGAAGTTATGGCTAAAATACTAAATTGGGCCCAAAAAGAATTTTTTGTGAGGCTCAATGATCTAGAGGATGGCCTATTAATTATTATTCTAAAGTAATTAGGATTGACTTTAATCTTCTAGAATAATATAGAAGGTTCTTTTAAATTCTAATGGGATTAGGATTGATAATTATATTTTTAAAGAGTTTTATTTAGAATAAAATAAGTGTTTTATGATAAATCTGATTTAAAGATGTTTAACGCAGAATTGGCTGCTTAATCATGTTAAGAAGATTCCGCGTGGAAAGCGCGTTTTAATTTTGACTCAGCGCAAGACGAAAAGTCTGTCGCCTGACGCTAATAGTTATCGCCTAGCGCTATCTTCTGTCGTTGGCGATAGGAGGTATTTTATTCCGAATAGGACTTCATTTGTTTCTAGACTTTTTCTTCTATAAATAGGGGTTGTATCTCCCCGTTTTTAATCATTCACAACCATCATCTCTCTTTATTCTCTCTTCTCTAAAGCTAGAAGCTTTCTCTCTCTCTCTATTCTTTCTCTAAACCTTTCCTCTTACAAAATTCCACATACATTAGTTCTAGACACACCTACTAGCCAAGTTCGAAGTTGCCTTCGCCCTAAACCTGAAAGGTTTATATTTTCTGAGGGTTTGGTCCCAAATCCCTATTTCAATTAATTTAATTATTTGATTTAATATTTTCCTTGAAGTTACTAACGTATGTATTTTGTTATTACAAAGAGATATATACGAGGAATCCAAGTAAGTAATTTAATTACTCTAATTATTATTTTGATATAGAAATCATGCTTTTATTATTTTAATTCCTAGTATCATGTTAGGATGTCTTTATGATTTCTAGTATCATGTTTAGGTTGCTTCCTGTTCTTTCCTTCTATCGTGTTAGTATCATGTTAGGGATGAAGCTTTAATTTTTATTGCTCAGTGACATGCTAGGGTTTGTTATTAATCATGTTACTACCATACCTAGGATCTTGCTATTATTGGAATGCTTTATTGTTAATATGGTTGTTATGGTTAATATTATGTTACTTGATGTTATATTATTATTGTTTGATCACGCCTTTTATGCATGTTTAAAGAGAATTTTATACTTGTAATCACGGTTAATAAGATAATTTATAATCTTGTTTAGGCTAATATTATTATAATTCAAGTGATTGCCAATAATAGATTTATTTCTACATTAATATTCAGCCAACATAGATTAAACAGGTTTAGGGTTAATCTATTGATTGTATGTTAGTCAGAAAGCGCACATGAATATGAGAAGATTAGAGTAGAGGCCTATTTTTAATGAAGATTTAATCTCTTTTAGGTTGAATTTGTACCTTCATCCCTGAATATCCAATCATGGGGGAGTCAGCAAGATCTTTTCCGGGTGGCACCCCTTCAACCTAAATGACTTAATCTTGGGGGAGTCAGCCGACGAGGATGCAGCCTCGTCCCTAGGATCAAATGAAGAGGAGTCAGGCGGTGAGGAGGCCGCTGAACGGTCCGGATCAGAAGCGTCGGACTCTAATCAAGGGGGTGTTACGGCTGAATATCAGCAGCCGCTTAAGGGACCAGTCTTGCTAGATCCTTTGGAAGCTGGAATGCTCCCTAAGGACATTGTTTTCGAGCATTCGCTGATGCACAACCCATAGGGGAAGGCTAGCGGATAGAGGTTCCGCCTTGGGAGGCAAAGATTGCTTGGAAGAATGACATTAATAACGCCAATAGTTGCTTCGGCTGCTCTGAGGCCATGATTAGAGTCGGTCTTCGCTTCTCTCTCCACAGGGGAATTAAAAAGTTTTTAAAGGGGTATGAGTTAGCCATCTGAAAACTCACCCCGAATTCATGGATAAATTTATTAAGTTATATCGCCGTCTGTAAGTAGAATTTTTACTGGATCACCTCCTCCAAGTTAGGACACAACCGGTTCTTATGCCGGTACAATAAGGACTCGACTTTGCTTGGAAAAAAGTGCGCCCTCCCTCACATTTTATCTAGGGCATACGAGCAAATATTGGAACCTGATTTCTTTGAAACTACAACTGAGCCCCTGGATGACGGAACCCATATAATCGTTCCTAAGAACTAGATACCCCATCCGGATTATTTAAAGAATGAGGCCTTCCTTTCCACCTGCGGTCTTAGCACAATGTTCCCACAGAGTAGATGCACTATACATCCGACAATCTGCCGCCTCTATTAATTCACTAATTGTTCTATTGGTTTATTAAACCAAAAGTTTTCTTGCTTTTTAAGACGCCTACTAAATCTGCTGCCCAGCTGAGGAAGGAGCAGTTGCTTGAGAAGAAAGCCACCTTTAAGGCCAAGGAGTCTAAGCCGCTTTAACTTAATTATTTGTCGGTAGTGACCTTTTTCTTTATTTGTAGATTGGGAATCGATCCATTCCACACTTCATTACAAAGTTATTCAAATTGCTGGGTGATGACCTGACAAAGACCCTGGCTAAGATAGTGAAGAAGAATCCTTCTTAATCAATCCCTTCATCCAACCTAAATCATCTTATAACCGGGGGTAAAAACCCGGCTATGCTAAAGGCTCTAAGCGAGAGCTCGGAGAGCGTTGCTGGGAAACTGTCGGATGCTTTTACGGCATCAAAGAATGACGAGCCACTCAATGTTGCATTCGGTGTTGCAACGGCTCAAGGGGGAGAGTCATCTCAGCCCAAGACCCAAGG
Source organism: Chenopodium album (assembly GCF_948465745.1). NCBI lineage: Eukaryota > Viridiplantae > Streptophyta > Magnoliopsida > Caryophyllales > Amaranthaceae > Chenopodium > Chenopodium album. The sequence goes on from NC_137834.1 coordinate 31,409,523, forward strand.
TAAGACTCGTATTGAACTCCCACGGCCGCTTGACTTCATGCAAGTCAAGACTCGAGTTAGCCCCTCCGGAGGTTCGACGAGCAGCCGATATAAATTGGATACTGCCTGTGCTGCTTTCTCACCAAGTACTTCTTTTGATGCAGATGCTATCTAAGGGCCACCAGATTTCCAGGTATTTTCTAAGAGGATGGTAAGGTCTCTGACTAGATTAGAGAAAAGCTCAATGGCTAATCTGCATGTGGTTGACTTTGACTGGATCCAGGGTTTGCTAGTTGAGGTAACTCAAAGTTGAATTTATACTTTATCCTTTATGCAATGCTAAGGGTAGACGGGCTAAGGGCCCCTTTCTGACGGAAACAAGAAGAGGTAAACGATGCTAAACAAAGGGCTAATGAAGCTCTCAACTAAGATGAATAAAGTAAAATAATGTGTGATGTAAAAATTAAAGTAGTTGAGTTGAAACCGGAGGAGCTGGTGAAGAGTTTGACGACTTCAGCTGACGCAACCAACGCCAAGGCCTCTAACCTTAATTTGGAGTTAAAGAATGCCAATTCTGACTTTGCAACGTTGGAGGAGGCAAAAAGGAGAACGCTCAGCTAAAGGAGGATGCCAGCCGGCTTAGGATAGAGATTGTTCAAATGAGGAAAAATCACCAAGAAGAGCTCTCCAAGGAGAAGAGCCGGCTGGTGGTAGAAAACGAGCAGGACACTGAGGCCCGACTGAAGCTTGCTTGGAAACTTCTCCACCCAGCTATGGACTTTGAGTACTTCAAACTGAGGTACGATTACAACACTGCGATGTATGATGCCGATCTCCTGAACGAGCATGCCCCACCTTCCATTAAAGAAGGAGCATGTCCTGAAGGGGGAGGACTAAGCTGACCAAATCCTCACTGAAGTCCTCTCTAAGCAAAATGAAGCAGGCCTCACTACTGGCCAAGACCAGCATGAGCATGCTTAACAGCCGTGATTCAGCCACCCTTGTAGTATTTTGTGACATTATGCCATCTTTCGTTTCTCCGGCTTGTGAACCATGAATTTCTGTATTAACCAACTAAGGGTTTAGAGTAACAATCTTAATATTTGTTTTTTCTCCAGATGTATATCCGATTAACAATATTACTCGGTCTTTTGGCCGATTTTGAATTAATGAAATTTTTGCACTTAAATTTCTCCAATTTGCCTAACTTTGTTAATAGCATGCGACATTTAATAAATTGGCTGCATTTGCCCCTAGTGGCTACATGGTTGGTTTTAGTACTTCTCTATTGATTGACTTGGGCACTTTTGATACTTTAAAGAGTGTGAGATGTTCCTAAGTCAATCAATCACAGTAGTGATTGCCCCAATCCAAGTACATAGCGATCCACACATTCAAGCAGGTAGTCGTCCGCCTTGGCGGAGAAGTAGTTACACTACAGTTCTTCTCCTCTGTCTGGGGTATTTGCAATCCAGTTGCACTCGATGTCCTTTAACAAGGCAGGAGGCAAATGGCCGCCTGACACTTCCAAAGTTAGAAGGCAAATGGCCGCGTTCAATATGGCCTCCCGACGGCCGAGGGACTCCTACAATCTATTTTTACTTCGTCCGTTTGCCACATTGGGTAGACTTGTACAATCTTGGAAAAATAATCTACGTTAGAACTTTGGACGATCGCCGGATGATGTTCTTAATCATCCGGCTTTCGTAGACTTTTTCGTTCTTTAGATTGTTCGAGTCAGACGACTATGAGTTGGTAGAGCACTTTGTTATCCTTTTTTAGATTCTACGACGATTCCACCCGAATGGGTGTCGACGGACGCCTTATTCATGTTGGAGCAAACGAATTTATAAAATAAGTACTATCCGGCCATTTGCTTCATTTTGAGAACATTATTTTGGCCACCATGTTTGTTACTTAGTTTAATTTTAATAATTGTCACCCGACCGTCAGTACATTACACAAGCGGTATTTTAACACTGCGCATATAAATATAAGAACAGGTTAAAAAAACAAAAATCAACGGTTTCATTGATAAGCTATTCATTTACAAAAATTTACATGTCTCTAAAGTAGTACTTTTTCAGGTTGTCTACATTACAAGTTCTTGGCATCCGCCAGCCGTTTGGAGTTTCAAGGCGGTAGGTGTCGTTTCTTACTTCTTCATAGATCTGGTAGGGGCCTTCCCAATTAGAAGTTAACTTTCCATGCTCATTGGCCCTACCGGTTACCTCCATTTTCCATAACACAAAGTCCCCAGTTTTTCAAGGACCCTTTGTGCACTCTTTTGTTGTAGGCACGGGTCATTCTCAGACGGTAATTCTCATGATGCAAGGCGCCATTTCCCCCGCGTTCCGAGAGTGAGTCCAATGTTAGTTTCATGGCCCCTTAGTTTACCTCTTCATCGTATAACGTGACTCGTAGAGTTGGCTCATAATGCTCGATTGGCAAGACGGCTTCATCGGCGTAAACCATGAGAAATGTGGTCTTACTAGTTGCCCCTTTTTTAGTTGTCCAGATGGCATATAGGATATGAATTAATTCTTCAGCTCATAAATCACCGACTCTTTGAATTTTCTTTTTTATGTTGTCTGAGATGAGTTTGTTGAAGGTTTCAACTTGGCCATTTGCTTTGCGTTGGCCGACTGATGCAAAGCAGTGTAAGATCCCTTGATCTACCAACCAAGTCTTGAGATGAGGCGTTTCAAGTTGTGGGCCATAATAAAAAAAACCATAGACATAGGTACCCCATACCGGGTGATGATGTTCTTCAAAATGAAAGAGATGGCATCCTTTGACTTGATTCGCTTTACGCCTCTTCTTCCACCCACTTGGTAAAATAATCCACAGCCACCAGAATATAGCACTTTCTGCCTCGTGGAGGCGTATAAGGACCTAGAATGTCCATGCCCCATTTAGCAAATGGGATTGGGCTGTGGATTGTTGTCAGGTCAGTTGCCGACTGATGGATGAGCTTGCCAAATCTCTGGAACTTGTCACATTTTTTTTACCATTTCCAGGGATTCTGACTCAAGAGTAGGCCAGACGTAACCTTGTCGCCTGGTCCTAACAGCCAGGGATTTACCGCCCATGTGGGAGGCGCAATATCCCGAGTGTTAATCATCAAGAACTTCTTTCCCCTTTTCTGGGGTAACACACTTCAACAACGGTTTTAAGAAAACCGCCTTGAAGAGCTCTCCATCTCTCATCTTGAAGTTTGCAACACGTTTCTTTAATACGGCCGCTTCCTAGGGTGAATTAGAAAGCGTATCGTAGGTCAGATATGCCTGGATGTCATCCATCCATGTAGAGCTTTGGTGAAGCACTCCAATGTGTTCTTCTTTAGATATACTCCGTTTTTTCATAACTTCCCAGAAGACTGACCGAGGCGGAGGATGCTAATTATGATAGAGCATCCGCCTGGTTGTTTTCAGACCAGGGCTCTTGACTTAGATGGAAATGTTCAAGAGTCCCAGCTTCAGTTTTGACCACCTGAAGGTATTTGATCATTGTCGGATTGGTGGCTTCATATTCATCATGGTATTGGCTAACGACTTATTGAGAATCGAAACAGGCGTCAATTTTGGTTGCCCTTGCCGCCTTGCACATGCGGACGCCGGCTAGCAAGGATTCATATTCTGCCTCATTGTTCGAGGCTTGGAACTTGAACCGTAGTGCATATTCATATTTATCTCCTTCCAAAGACTGACATATTATACCTGCACCACACCTGTTCATAGTACAACTCCCATCTAAATACAATTTCCAAACCTGATCACGGTTGTCCAGAGCAATCGGCCTTGTCATTTCGATAATGAAGTCGGCAAACGCCTGACCCTTCACTGCTTTTCTTTGGTCAGAGGTGATTTTAAGGCTTTACATTTCAATATCCCATTTTATCATCCGGCCGAATGACTCCAAGGTTGTCATTAGCCGCCTGAGGGGTTGATCGTTGTGGATCACAACTGGATGTGCAAAGAAGTAAGGCTTTAACTTCTTAACAACTATATAGACAGCAAGGCCAAATTTTTTCAATCATTGGGTACCGCAGTTCAGCATTTCTGAGAAGATGGCTAGTTAATAAAGTAGACTGGGAGCTAAATATCGTCCCTCTATGCAAGAAAAACGGCCCTGAGGGCATGATCGGAGATGGCCAAGTACATGTAAAGCTTCTGCTTTGGTAGAAGGCTAACAAGGCTTTGCAAAGAGTGTAAATGTTCTTTCAAGTTTTGAAAGGCCGCCTAAACATATTCCCCCCATTTAAATCTAGTATTCTTCCTGATTGCTTGGAAGAAGTAAAGATATTTGTCACCTGACCGAATGAGGAATCTCCCCAATGCCGCCAGGCAATCGGTGAGCTTTTGAACTTCCTTGACATTGCGGTTTTACTTCATGTCAAATACCGCATGTTCCTTCTCGGGGTTAGCCTTTATCCCCCTTTGATCAATCAAGAATCTGAAAAACTTCCCAGAATCAACACCAAAAACACATTTTTGGGATTTAACATGACCTTATACCGCATGAGTGTGGTGAAGGTTTCTTGGAGATCAACAAGATGATCTGTTTGTAGCTTGTATTTCATTATCATGTCAACAATGTGCGCCTCTACATTCCTCCCAATCTGATTGATGAAGACTGTATTAATTATCCGTTGGAAAGTAGCCGATGCATTCTTCAAGCCAAACGGCATCACCGTATAACAGAATAACCCCTAATCAGTGACGAAGGTCATCTTCTCTTGATCTTTTTTCCATAGGAGTATCTGGTGGAAACCTGAGTAGGCATCTATAAAACTCATCAAGGCATGCTCAACTATAGAGTCGACCTTTGGAAGCGCGTAACTTTCCTTTGGACATGCCTTATTCAAGTCAGTGTAATCTACACACATGCGCCAGGTACCATTCGGCTTCTATACAAGCACCACGTTCGCAACCCAATCAGGGAAGTTACATGGCCGAATAAACCCAGAGTCTAATAGATTTTTGACCTCGGCAGCTGCCGCCTGACTTATTTCCTCGCCGTGAATTCTTTTCTTTTGCCGGATGGGCTTATTTTTAGGATCCATGGTGAGTTTTGGGACAGCAAGATCCGCGCTTATGACTGGTATCTCTTCCACTTCAAAGGCAAAAATGTCTTTGAATTCTTTCAACAAGAAGTGCAAGTCAGGACCCAACCTTTTGAAGGTAGTCATCCCCACATTAACAGTTTGCTCTGTGCGGCTATTGCCCAGAGGAATATCAACATGATCACCAGCCAGCTAGGGCCGTAAATTGAGTTGAGCAGCTCGCGAGCAACTCGTTCTCGACTCGGTTGGAATTCGAATTCGACTCGACTCGAGATGTTAACGAGCACGAGTTGAGCAAGCTCTAACTCGACTCGATAAGCTCATGAGTAACTCGATAATATATTATTAATATAGAATATGCAAATAAAGTTACTATCTTTAAACAAATTTGACACTTATTAAACGTTAATTTAAATCATAATAAAAGAAAGAGTAAATTTTTAAAAATTATATATATAATAAATAAAACAATATAAATTGAACAAAAAATAAATAAAGGAATATAATATTTGAAGGACGAAAATTTTAACGCGCAGATTGTGAGCTACTCGACTCGACTCAAAACTTTAATGAGCACGAGTCGAGCAGACTTTATTTGCTCGAAACTTTAGTGAGCACGAATTGAGCACATGTAAAATTTTTTGCGTTTATCGAGCACCCCTTAGCTCGTGATCGACTCGCTCGATAAGCACTCCAAGTTTAACGTCTAAGAGGTAACACCCCCATGTTGTCTTCTAATCCCCGTTAAGGGAGCCAACAAGGCCATCATCCTTTTCATACTTGAGTAGCATGAGAGATGGGATGATGACGGCCTGTCACTCATTTTAGAGTGAGTCGGCCAAGAATGATGTTATAGGCAGTCAGCTCTTTAAACACCAAAAATCGAACAATCATATGTCTCCATTTTCCCTTCTGCCCAAGCCGGATAGGTAAATCAATTTGTCCGACTAGGTGCACGACTCGATCCGGTGTAGACTCGATCCTTGTCGGTGTCCGAGCTACTAGTACGTTGGGTAATTATGGACGATTATCCCAGATTCGTCTTGGCAGTCTGTTTGGACTTCAAGATATAGGACTTCAGCACGCCCTTATCAGCTAGACGGTCCAACGTCTACTTAAGACTATTGCAGTCGTTGGTGTCATGGCCGACATCCTCATGGAAGTGACAGTATTTATTCTTGTTCCGTGATTGGACGGAATTCGTCATTGGATTTGGTTTCTCAATGGGCAGCCGGTCTTTTATCTCCATGAGGATAGAGTGGCAGTCTTTATTAAACTCATAACTTAGGACGTACAATTTGAATTCTTTCTTTTTCTTTTTGGATGGCTGATCAGACTCATCAATCGCCCAAACTTCTTTTCTCTTTTTGCTCTCTTCAGCTTTCCGAGCCAGCTGAGCAGAAAGACTCTCTTTTTTTTTGTGAAACTTCTAAGAGTCTGACAGATGGCTGGACGAGCAGAGATCGGTAGCTTAAATGAAGCTCTCCGCCTTTATCAACGCCTCTTGGAGGGTGAAGACCCTCTTTCGGACAAGTGGAACTTAAAGGTTGACCCATCATTTAGACCCTTGAAGAAGTCTATATAGGCTACCTCGTTAGACAACCCTAAATCTGGATTTTCACCAGATTATACCGTTTGACATAGGAGCAAAGCCCTTCTATCTCTCCCTGCCTTATGGTTCTAAAGTCAAGACCTGTTTTCTTGGCAGGGATATTCATTGAGAAGTTGGAAGCAAACGAGAAAGCAAGCTTCCTGAAGCTATCAATGCACTCGGCTGGCAGGTTGTCGAACCGTTGTTAGGTTGTGCCCTTTAATGTAGCTGAGAAACATTGACACCATATAGCATCATCAAACCCTTGCATGTGCATAAGGTCGCAGTAGGCCATGAGGTGGTCCTCCGAGTTAGAGATACAATCATAGGCACCTACCAACACATTCTAAACCTTAGCCAAAAATTTCGCCTCGGTTATCTCTTTGGTGAATGTAGAAGTTTGATCATCAAGTTTGAGTAGATGGAGCTACTAGTCTAAAGGGTAGACATTGTATGCCGCTTGTCCTCCAAAAAAGGTCGGCTGTTGTAGGGAATATTTCAAGCGTTACCCCAAACTTGAACCCCATTGTGATCATACACTAAAGCATGGTGGCGTCCAAAGAGAAAGAAGATAGAGCAAAAGAGTCGCCAACAAGTTTTAGGAACTTGTAAACCATTCACGAGGTGAAGGTTACACCCCTTAACGATCCAGGAGATCGTCAACTCCAATAGGTCTTGAACCATGACTGGTAGTTCGGGGATAAAGTTACAAATCCAACCTAAAAGTGATTGAACCTACCCTAATAATAGGACTCTACTTTATTCTAATCGTATTCATGTGCGCTTTCTGACTAACATGCAATTAATAGGATTAACCCTAAACCTGTTTAATCTACGTTGGTTGAATATTAATGCACAAATAAATCTATTATTGGCGATCACTTGAGTTATAATCAAATTAACCCTAAATAAGATTATTAATAATAAAAGGTGTGATCAAGAAATAACAATAAATATAATCAAGCAACAAAATAATAATCAAAACAATAATCATCATAATAATAATCATGTTAAAGCATAATAATAGCAAGATCCTAGGCATGATATTAACAAGATTAATAACAAACCCTAGCATGTCACCAAATAATAAAAATCAAAGCTTTAACCCTAACATTAATATTAGGAAGAAAATAGGAAACATCATAAAAATCATAATAAGCATATTTGATATCATAACCTTTTCCCTAAACATGATACTAGGAATCATTGTTGTCATTCAAAACATCAAGCATCCTAACATGACATTAAATATCATAATAACAACCTAGACATGATTTCTATATCATAATATCAATAAATCAATTAAAGCACTTATTTGGATGCCTCATACCTCTTTCTAATAACAAAATACACACGTTAGTAACTTGAAGGAAAATAATAAACAAACAATTAAATTAAATAATTTAAAGAGAGATTTGGGACCAAACCCTCAGAAATTAAAACCTTTCACGTCTAGGGCGAAGGCAACTTCGAACATGGCTAGGTGTTTCTAAAACTTGTGAATGCGGAATTTCGTATGCAAAAAGCTAGAGAGAGAGAAATCTTGAAAAACTAGAGAAAATAAGAAAAAAAATTTATTGGTTATGATATTTTTATTATGGAAAACGGAGGTTTTAGGAGGCTATTTATAGAGAAAATCAGCCGGACGGATAAAAAAACAAATCAGAGTTTCGAAGAGAATAAAACAGATTAGCGCCAGGCGCTAAGGCTAGCGCCAGGCGCAAATCCTGTCGTCAGGCGCTAGAAAACAATTTCACGCGTTTTCTTAATTTTGATAAAATTCAGCCGTAAAAACACTTCTTTTATTATAATTAAAACTCCAAAAAGTCAACCAAAGTCAATTTATCAATGCTAATTAAATTAGGAATGAAAAGAACCTTCTAGAAAAATCTAGAAGACTAAAATCAATTCTAATTGCATTAGAAATGATAAATCAATTTTAGGCCCTCATGGGGTCGCACATACACATCAAACCGGGCCCAGTTTAGTAATTTGGCCATAACTTCCTCATTATTCATCGGAATTGGGCTTTTAATATATCGTTGGAAAGCTCTTTTCAAGCCCCATCCAACTATACCATTATTGGACCCTTGTTATTGATCAAACCAAACTGGATTGCCTTTTTTCTTAAAACACATTTTCAAAAATAAAGAGAAAGAAAAGAATTAAAAACTAACTGCAACACAAGACTTTCCACACTTTCACTTCATTCGATTATGATTCGACGTGAAAGGTACTCATCACTGGTTTTGGTTTTGGGGAGACACAAATGGGTGTCTACAGAAGCCCCCACTTTGACTGAGTTTGGAGAAACGCAATGTTTCGAAAACAAAAGTCAAAGTATCGATAGGGACGGAGAATGATTCAGAACGTTCTGCGATCCAAAATTATTCTTGTAACGCCGATACCTGCAAACTATCGTTAGTTAAACACATTAAAGAGTTAAGAAACGCGCATCTTGCACCGTCAAGCACACGTCTCTGTGGGTAACCGATTTGTTGCTGCATTACTGTTATATTTGTGATAACCTTCCACGAGCTAGGGAACGCCATCCCGCTGTTTGTTTTGACGATGTTCTGCAAGCAGAAGAATACCGCCTGAAGACTGCTACACTTGTAACTGCTTCCAACGTTGCCGTGATAGACTTCTGCAAACAAGAGAACCCCATCGAAGATTGCTTCGCCTAAAACGATCTTCGAGAACTTTGTGACCATCTTCCGCAAGCCAAGGAACACGATCGAAGATAACTTCGACTGAAATCACCTCCAGTTGTTTGTGACAACAATCCGCAAGCTAGGGAACGATGTCGAAGATATCCTCGCCTTAAGCTATCCTCATTTGTTGCGATAATATTCCGAGGAAAATCACCGAAGACCAAAGCCTGTCGATCTTTTGCTTTGATATGCCTGTACTTCGGCGCTTTTGCTGCTTTGAATTGTGTGCCAGTATGTCGGTCTTTTCTAAATTGGGAACCAGTATGTCGGTGCCTTTGCTTCGTGTGAACCATTATGTCGGTGCCTTTTGATGAGCCAATGCTTAGAAGCTTTAAGCTATGTGAGACGATCATTCATCAAGTCGATCACTTTATGCGATCATGTCAAATTTCTTGGAGGGGCTAAGTAGCATACCAAGGAACCCAAAACTGTTGTAAGAGGTCGAAATAACAATTCAGAGTGGCGGAGCGTTCTGTCGCTGCTGAAATATCGCTGGCGCCATAAATTCGGCTCTAGAGCCACGCGCTAAACCCTAGCGTCTGGCGCCAAAGCTTGTCGTTTGGCGCTAGAGTCGGGACTTCCGTATATGTCCCTTCTCTTCGTCATTTTCGTTGCTGCTGCTTGTTTGCTTTCGAAAATCGCCGCGGAGCTTCTCCTTGATCGTTCTTGCTCGTTTCTCAACCAAATTCGCTCAAATTTGTTGCAAATTGAAGTTTTTTTCATCTACTTTCTCGATCTATGTAAGTTTTCTTCAAACTCACTTCGGTTTTAATGAATTTTGCACATGTTTGTTCACAAATTTCTTGAAAATTAGAAACTTAAATTGCTTAATTTTCTTTGTTTGTCAAATTTTATGCCATGAAATTGCTTGATTATGTTTATATATTGCCTTGGGAGTAATTTTAGACTTGTTTGACTTAATTTGGTGAAGAAATGAACAAATCACCATTATTGGACCTCTTAAGGTTGAGAATACAATGTGGCTTGTTCTTGATGTTTTTGCTAGCAGTTCTTGTCCAATTTGTCACAATGATTACCATAGTATTGTAAGAACATGTTTGAATGCTTAAAAAATGCCATGTATGCTCAATTTGAAACTGTGCTCTATTTTAGTACTACGTACTCTGTTTTTTGCGAACCTTAGATACTATAGAACCTTAATTTATGTTGATTTTGCACAATGTAGTATGGCTAGACAGCGAGGTTCGGGTTCACGTTCCCGAGACACACGACGGGACCATGAGCCCATAGAGGAGGACACTGACCCGTCCACTTCTCTCGGTCCCCTCCCAGAGTGGAATGAGCGGACTTTGTACTTCTCCCCCGTCCACCACATTTCTGAGAGGGTGGGGCGTGGGATTACTTCTTGTAGGACGCGTTACCATGGCTCGGGCAGCGATACTCTGGGCAATTTGTATAGGATGCACATTAGCAACAACAGAGATGTGAGACTTCTCTTGGAGTCATGTGGGCTGACTGCGCTGTTCCAGGCCGCGAAGGCCATGATTGCTTCTTCTGACAGGGGTCACCGCGTGGCTCGCGCCCTGATGGAGTTCTTCTGGGACACCACCAACACTTTCCACTTTCCTTGGGGTAAGATGATGGCCAACCCGACCAACTTCAGTCTCATTACAGGAATTGAGTTTAGTTCCACTACGCTGCCATCTGATAGCAACATCAGCGTCTTCTCTCCTGAGGTTGAGGAGCTGTTGGGTCCGATTGCTGTTCGGGCTCGTGCTGAGGTAGAGGCGACTCAGTTCAGCGCTAAGGGTATTCGCCGATCGACTCTGACGGCGGCTTTTGAGGATGATGCGACCACCCGAGAGCAGCGGGTGCGCATCTTTGCACTTATCTTGCTGTCAGGGACGTTTTCCCCTAACAAAGGTAGTAGAGTGCTGCTTTACTACCTGCCTGCGGTCCGTGATCTTCACTTGATCGGGACTTATGACTGGGCCAGCTTGACCTATGCTGATTTTGTTCGAGCGTTGCGAGACTCGTGTCGACACCGGTCCTTCACGGGGAACGTCGCTCTGTCCGACTTCTGGAGAGTCGTAGAAGTATACTTTATCTCCCATAAAGTTTAGATCTATGTTTTGGTTAGCATTTGCTTATACTTTTTGTCTTTTGTAGATCTGGTTTTACGAGTACTTTCCTTCGGTTGCACCGGCGACACCGTCGCCACGCGGGTTTCAAGTGAGTGCCTGTTGGGGAGGCCTCCGCGTTGGGATGTCTACCACTTATGTTCATGATCATATTCTCTCGGTATGGTTCTTTGCATTGTTGAACACTTTCGTATTATCTTTGGTAGATTCTTATCTCATAGGCATTCTTTGCAAGAGCCTGATGTGCAGTACCGGTTGTGGAACGGCTTGGTTGTCCCGAGGTTAGCCGCGCAGTACACCGCTGAGCGTCGCTACTTCTTGCGGACGTATGGAACAGTTGCGTACCTTGGAGAAAGGGTTTCTTTTCAGCATTCCTCGGACACTTTCGTCGTTCCTGCACCTCCGTCGCGTCATATGTTCAATGGCGCGAGGCTGGTGAGCATGTCGGAGAGGGCTGACACCCCTTGGCGATCTCATGCGATCCCTGGGCAGTGCTATGAGGAGGAGCTGCTGCCGCTGTTAGCTCCAGCCCCTGTTCTGTCTGAGGAGGTGGCGGTATGATTTTCATATTTTACCTTTTGCTAAGTAGCCCCCAAGTGATATTTTAATCACTTTGATTTGCTTTTGCTAGGCTAGGCCTATTGAGTTCGTGCAACCTCGTATTTCTATCCATTACCAGGGGACATACGGGCCTATCGAGGAGATGATTCCTGCGGCACCTGAGGATCAGCGCTTGGTGGAGCGGTCGATTCCTCGCCACCTGTCTCCGGTAAGCTCATTTATTTGCAATTTGTTCATATATGTTATGCATTATTACTAACTTTAGTCCTTTGACAGTTCTCGCGCGAGGTGGTCACGGCAATGGCACGGTGTATAGACGCCTTTTAGAGCCAGCTGGTTCGGATGAGGAATGTGGCTACGTGTCGTCGCGACGACGCTGCTCAGGAGGTAGTTTTCCTTCTTATATTTTCATTATTATATATGCTTCTATTTTGATTGTTTCTTACTTGGTTTCTTCTTGCAGGGTCAGCCCATTACTTCTCATAACCAGACAAGACTTGAGGCCCGGAGAGACCCGGCGAGGTCTAGCTCGAGACGTCGCCGTACTGGCTCTAGCGGTCAAGGTGGTCGTTCTGAGGTGGTGGAGGGCTCGGGCTCTTCATCCGAGAGCGCACGTGCTGAGCCGGTAGGCGAGGGAAAGGCTCCTTCGGCTCTTAGAGGTGGTGGGATGTACGAGGTCGGCTCGTCATCACAGCATCCTCCGCAACCTCAGCCTCAGGGGGATCTTCGGTGGACGGGTCCTGTGTTGAGTTTTCCACCTCCCGAGGAGACTGGAGCTGGAGATGGTGGAGAGGTTACTCCTTGTACTGCGCAGTTTTATGACATGATGGGCGTCTCTCATCATCTGCGTCCTCCGGCACCGTAGTTTATACCTGTGCTTTTTTTATTTTGACTTGTACAGAACTTTGCTTAATTAACTCATTAATTAAACATATTTGTATATACATATTATTATGATATTATTTATTAACCATTTATTTTTCATTTTTATGTGCATATTTGTGTGTGCGAAGAATTGTGATAATTAATAAATTTTGCGCAAAAGTTTCGTCATTATTATTATAGATGGAGAGTATCCGACTTTCTCCCCTAAAAAAAAGAAGAAAATTAAAAATAAAAAATTGGACTTGTAAAAACTTAAAAATCCAAAAAAGAAATAAATATAATTAATATATTAATTAAAAGGGTATAAAAAAAGGATAAAGAATCGTAAAGCCATTGTTCAAATTCGAATCAGCAAAAAAAAAACGTGATTTTTGAAAAGCACGCTGATAAGACATGTCAGTGTCAGGTGGCGCCACGCGTTTTATGTTGGCGCCAGACGCTAATGCTGGCGCTTGGTGCCAGACTCTGGCGTTTGGTGCGAGACTCTAGCATATGGCGCTGGTGAACGCTGACTCCGAATCTTTTCCAAATTGAAACTGTGCCGAAGTTGTGTATAAATAGCCCCCTGGTCTATCGATTTTCTTCATAATTTCAGCAGATTAAACATAGTCTTAGCTTTTGAAAAAATAATCATGTCTTTAATTAATAAGAGTTTTACCAACTTCACTCATGAATGGTGTCGGTCTCTAACTGCCAAGGAGAGAAAAGAATTAGACTTTTTTCACATGGGGGGTATTTATGGTGTCAAGGGGGTTGATCTTGATATAGAATTCATTCATACTGCCTTAGAATATTGGGATGTGGATACTCATTGTTTTAGACTAGGGTGTGATGAAGTTAGCCCTTTACCGGAAGAATTCGGTGCTATCTTAGGCTTCCCCGCATTAGATCTTGCAGTAATCCCTAGATTAAATGAATATTATTATAAAGATTTTGAGCGCTTCTTTATTATAAGAGACAAAGATCTAACAAATATCGTAGATGGTAGCATAGTTAATTTGAAAGAATTTGCACGCCATTACTTTGATAGACCTTATCCTGAATCTTTTCATGTTTATAGAAGAAGGGCTTTTCTCTTTTGCATGCTTAAACAATATCTTCTCACTTGCGGTAGAACTAATGAGGGCCAAGCAATTATATCAACTGTTTTGGAGCAGATTGAATCTGGGAGAAATCCAATGCCACTAATTGTTTGAGAGACTATGCTTAGTCTTAATGAATTGAAGAGAAATCCAAAAGCACCTTTTCGGGGATCTCCAATTTTATTACATGTAGAAAAATAATATTTTAATTACAGAAATCAAAAACATATTTTTGTACAGTAATATTAATTTATTTGCATTGAATTTTTTTGCAGATGTGGCTAATGGAGAGACTAGAATTAATTAGTCCTCCCGACAATGCAGAAAAATACACTCCAAATTGTTTCGTGAGAAGAAAGAAACGCTTCTCTAACATGGGGCGTCATGAATGGAGAAAAGTCTTTGCCTCTTGCAACTTTGCCATCAAGTGGGCCATCCCTTGGTTGAAAAAAGAGAAGATGGTTGGTGCCAACAAGCAACCTTTATATCGTCTTCCAAGCTTAACCAAGATGACTTTTTATTATCCTGCAGGGTAAAAAGACAGTACATCATACTTCAAACATTTCCTTCTGGGGATCTTCGTCGTCCCTATGAATTCCCTGTTTCTCAAGAAGTAGAAAAATTTGATGAATATTGGAGTGCTAGACCTTTATGGGAAGTGATTACCCAAAAGGTTCCTCCTTCCTTCCACAATGATGTAAAGAGATGGCTTCTCAAGAAACCTTCAAAAGACATGAAGAAAAATCAGAGTAAAATTGATGTGAAGAGTCGTCTAGGTGACAAAGTAATTCCCGCTAAGGAACGCTTGGGTGAAAACGTCAAATTCAAAACACTTACGATGCCTGAGAAGAAGAGCTCTACAAAGGATAAAGGGAAAAGAAAAGCTGACACGTCAGAGAAGAAGGATTGGGTAGAGAAGAAACATGGAGTCCTAGCTAAGGGAGAAACTATTTACTCCAAAATTGAATATAGGTCCTCTAAAGGATTCCTACTAGGTAAAGCCATGGATGATGAAGAGGATGCAGACAAAAATTGGAAGAGAGCAAAGAAAGAGAAGAAAGATTGAAGCATTACTTAACTTTCAATTATTAGACTTAGTTATAAATTTAAAGTTAATTTGTTTTATTAAGCTTTATTTAAATTCCATCAATATTGTAATTTGTTAGTTTATTTTATTAATGAAATTTCAGCTTTTTAATTAAATCATCTCCTTTAAATTTAATTTATTAAAGCAATGAAAACAGAAAGTTTAATTTTTCGGAAATTTTTTCGAGTACGGAAGTCGAAAATTTTCCGAATAACACCGAAATATTCCAAGGTACTCCTAGAAGAAATGGCGTCGCTTCTTTACGACTGGCGCCGGCTGCGGCAGTCTGGCGTCAGACGACAGATGCTGTTGTCTGGTGCTAAGGCTCATCGGCCGGCGACGATAGTTTTTCCGTGACGCCGATGCTTCGTTGAATTTATGTCGAATTTATTTTTAAATCTTGAATTCGAGCTTTGCAGAAGATAAAGTGGCCGCACCATGTAAAGGGTTGCCTACGTATCCTTTCCTAAGGAATCAGGCCAAATGTAGCTCTCTTGAGTATTCTACTCAAATAATTATGGGTAGTACCTTTTAAGTTGGTCAAGATTTCTCATGTTCGAGAACTCATTGCCATACATATTGGTTAATTTTGCTGCACCTCATGATAGGATTGTTTTGACAATATGGGGTCCTGTAGACACCCATTTGTGTCTCCCCAAAACCAAACCCAGTGATGAGTACCTTTCATGTCGAATCATAATCGAATGAAGTGACAGTGTGAAAAGTTTAGTGTTGTGGATAGTTTTAATTTCTTTTCTCTTCTCTTTGTTTTTGAAAACTTATTTTAAGAAAACAGCCAATCAAGTTTGGTTGGTCCATGATATGGGTCCAATAGTAGTGTAGTTGGATGGGGCTTGACAAGAGCTTTCCAACGATATACTATAAGCCCAATTCCGATGAATATTGAGGAATTTATGGCCAATTTCCTAAACTGGGCCCGGTTTGAGCCTTATATGCGGCGCAATGATCTAGGGGAGGGCCTAATATGATTTATCATTCCTTATGCAATTAGGAATGGTTTTAGTCTGCTAGATTCTTCTAGAAGGTTCTTTTCATTCCTAATTCAATTAGCATTGATAAATTGACTTTTGTTGACTTTTCAGAGTTTTAATTAAAATCAAAGAGCATTTTTGAGGAAAATACAATTTCATCCTCCTGTACGGCAATTTTTTATCTGATTTTAAGAAAATGCGTGATTTTCCATATCAGTGCCAAACGCCAGCTGTAGCACTTGGCGCTAACGACGCCAACAACCAGCGTTGGCGCTAGTTCGGTTTTTTGTGCGCCAGACTCTGTTTTTGATATCTTATCTTTATGGCTGATTTTCTCTATAAATAACGTCGTAAAAACTCCGTTTTCATTCACCAACTCTCATCAAGTTCTCTTGATACTCTCTCTCTCTCTCTCTTTTTCTAAACTAGCTTTTTTACGTACAAAATTCCGCATTCGCATGATCTAGATACACCTAGCCATATTCGAAGTTGCCTTCGCCCTAGACGTGAAAGGTGTAATTTCTGAGGGTTTGGTCCCAAATCTCTCTTTTAATTATATAATTTAATTGTTTTGATTTTATTATTTTCCTTGAAGTGACTAACGTGTGTATTTTGTTATTAGAAAGAGGTACGAGGCATCAAAGTAAGTACTTTAATGGTTTAATTGATGTTATGATGTAGAAATCATGCTTAGGTTGTTATTATGATATTCCTAGTATCATGTCTAGGGTAATTTTAATATCAAGTATGATTGTTATGATGCTTCCTATTTTCTTCCTAATATATATTCATGTTAGTATCATGTTAGGGTTAAAGCTTTGATTTTTATTGTTTAGTGACATGCTAGGATTTGTACCTTCATCCCCGAACCCTAGGATCTTGCTATTGTTATGCTTTAACATAATTATTATGTTTATAATAATAATAATTATTATTATTTATGTTGCTTGATGATTATAATTATTATTATTATTTATTTTTATTATGTTTCTTAATGCTTTTTTATTTTTATTGCTTGATCACACCTTTTTATGCATGTTTAAAGGGAATTTGGTACTTTTAATCACGCTTAATAAGATAATTAATAATCTTGTTTAGGGTTAATATGATTATAATTCAAGTGATCGCCAATAATAGATTTATTTGTGCATTAAAATTAAACCAACATATATTAAACAGGTTTAGGGTTAATCCTATTGATTGCATGTTAATCAGAAAGCGCACATGAATACGATCAGAATAAAGTAGAGGCCTATTATTAGGGCAGGTTCAATATCTTTTAGGTTGGATTTGTACCTTCATCCCCGAACCCTATTTTGGTTCAAGACCTTACGGAGTTGACGATCTCTTGGATCGTTAAGGGGTGTAACCTTCACCCTGTGAACGGTTTACAAGTTCCTAAAACTTGTTGGCGACTCTTTTGCTCTATCTTCTTCCCTTTTGGACGCCACCGTAATTTAGTGTATGATCACAGTGGGGTTCAAGCAAGGGGGTTAACACTTGAAATTATTCCCCACAGGTCCAGACCAATAAGGCCTAAATTTACCCCTTGGATCTAAAACATTTTTCCTTAATGCTTTTAACACCAAGTCTCCTACTTTGATGTTTGTTGTCTAAACCTTCTTATTGAAATGCGTAGCCATACGAGTTTGATAGCATTGAGTATGATGTAGAGCTTCTAGTCGCTTTTCATCAAGTAGAATTAGCTCCTCATATCTCGCCCTAGTCCATTCAACTTCATCGAGTTTACTTTCTAATGCAATGCATACAGATGGTATTTCTAGCTCTACAGGTTGTACGACATCCATTCCATAAACCAAGGAGAATGGTGTATTTCCTATTGATGTGCGAATTGACGTGCGATAACCCCAAAGTGAGAAATGGAGTTTGTTAGGCCAATCCTTGTAATTTTCTGTCATTTTCTCGAAGATAGTCTTTAGATTTTTATTAGCTGCTTCGACTGCTCCGTTTTCTTGAGGTCCATAAGGAGAAGAATGATGGTGTTGAATGCCATATTTTTGTAACAATTTCTCAAACTCATCATTAAAGTGAGTTCCATAGTCACTTATCATTTCATGTGGGACTCCATATCGACAAATAATATTCCTTTCCATAAAGAGTGCTACATGTTTTGCAGTGAGTTTAGCATATGATTGTGCTTCAACCCACTTTGTGAAGTAATCAATTGCTACTAGGATGTATTCATGACATCCTGTTCCTGGAGGAGTAATTTTACCAATAATGTCAATTCCCCATGTAGAGAATGGCCATGGTGAAGTGTAGGTGTAGAGTAGATATGGAGGAACATGTTGTAAATTGGCGTAAATTTGGCATTTAGGGCATCTTTTTACATATTGATTACAATCCCTATTCATGGTAGTACAATAGTATCCTTCTCGCATTATCTTTTGAACTAGCATTTTGCCATTAACATGAGTTCCACAAATGCCTTTGTGGACTATTCTCATACCTCTTTGAACATCCTTTTTTCCTACACATAAGAGATCTCGACCCTTAGGTACCCTTTTATGTAACTCGTTGTCTATGAGTACGTATTGGGAAGCCAAGAGTCTTAATGCTCATTTTGCTCTTTTATCAGCATGAGGATGGTATTCTCCTTTGGTGACGTAGTTAAGTATATCCGTATACCATGGTTCTTCGTCTTCTTCTTCTTCATCTTGGATCACTTCATCATCTTCTATAGCTTGAATATAAGCCGGTTTATTCCTTTTTTTTCTATAGTTAGAGGCATTTGCTCAATTTCCGTAGGATTCCTAACCATTGAGGCTAGTCTTGCCAAGGCATCAGTAAATTGATTCTCTTCTCTAGGTAGATATGTGTATTCTACCTTTTCTAATTGATTAGTGAGAGTTTCCAAATAAGTTTGGTAAGGGGCTAGACTTTCTCTCCTTACTTTCCATCTTTTAGAAATCTGGTTGATGATCAAATAAGAGTCCCCGAATATTCATAATTTCTTCACTCTTAATGCCAAAGCTGTTTCAAGGCCTACCACGCATGCTTCGTACTCGGCAGCGTTGTTGGTAACGTCGAAATCTAGCTTTATGGAGATTGGAACATGCTCTTCCTTAGGTGATACTAATAATACTCCAACGCTACATCCTTTTTGGTTTGAGGCTCCATCAAAGTATAGGGTCCAAGTATCATCTTCTGTGACCATCAAGTCTTCGTCTGGAAATTCATTGTCGTGTATTGGTGTTGAATCTTCTATTAGAAAATCCGCTAGGAAATCTGAGACCACAAATCCGTTGATAGCTTTATGAGGCATTAATCTTACATCGAACTAGGCTAAGTTGATTATCCATCTTGATATGCGCCCATTGAGTGTAGATTTCTTGAATAAATATTTGAGTAGATCCATTCGAGAAACTATAAAGACTGTATGCACGAGCATGTACTGCCTTAACTTAGTTGTTGCCCACACCAATACGAGGCACAATTTCTCAAGTGGTGTATAGCGTATTTCATACTCGAGCATCTTTTTACTTAGATAGTAGATTGCATTTTCTTTACCTTCTACTTCTTGTGCAAGCATGGCTCTCATTGTTTCCTTGGTGACCGTTAGGTACAACTTGAGAGGTATTTCTAGAAGTGTTGGTGCTAATACGGGAGGATTTGCAAGATAGGCTTTGATCTTTTCAAAGGCTTTTTGACACTCATCATCCCACATTACTGGTACATTCTTTTTAAGCTTCTTGAATATTGGTTCACATATTGTTGTTAATTTGGATATGAACCTACTTATGTATTGCAACTGGCCAATAAATCCTCGAATTTGTTTCTCGTTTTTGGGCGGCGGCATTGACATGATTGCCTTGATCTTGGTTGGGTCTATCTCTATTCCTCTAGAGCTTATGACATAACTTAAAAGTTTGCCTGAGGTGACTACAAAGGCACACTTGGATGGATTCAACATCATGTTGTATTTCCTTAGCCTTTCAAAGAATTTTCTCAAGGCTACTTGATGGCTTGGGCGATCTTTTGACTTCACAATCATATCGTCCACATATACTTCAACTTCTTTGTGCATCATGTCGTGGAGTAAGGCAGTCGCTGCTCGTTGGTAAGTAGCACCCGCGTTTTTCAACCCGAATGGCATTACCATGTAGCAGTAAGTTCCCCATGGTGTTATGAAGGTTGTTTTCTCCATGTCTTCTTCTGCCATGAGAATTTGATTGTATCCTGCGTATCTGTCCATGAATGAGAAAAGTGCTTGATTCGTTGTATTATCTACCAAAATATCGATGTGTGGTAAAGGGAAGTCGTCCTTTGGACTTGCCTTATTTAGATCTCGATAGTCGACACACATTCTTACCCTTCCATCCTTTTTCGGGACTGGGACAACGTTGGCCACCCATTAGAGGTATTTGGATACCCTGATTAAACCTACAGTTATTTGTTTTTGAACTTCTTCTTTTATTTTAAGAGCTACATCGGGTTTCATTCGACGCAACTTTTGTTTTACAGGTTTCATTCCTGGAATTAGCGGTATAGTGTGTTGAGCTATTTCTCTATTAATGCCTGGCATATCTTCATATGACCAAGCAAATACATCGATAAATTCTTTAAGTAGATTGATTAAATCGGTTCTTTCTTGTTCATCAAGTGTTAATCCGATTTTAACTTCTCTTTTAATGGTTGAATCATTTGAGATATCAACCGTCTCAGTTTCCTCGATTATCGGTGTTTTATTTTCAAGTGTTTCCATTGCTTTAATAATTTCTTTGTCATTTTCATTGTTAGTTAAGTAATGCTCGTCATCTTGGATTAAAGAAAAGCACGAGGAGTAAGCGGAAGAAGACATATTATTGAATTCAGAAATGATTACATCAAAAAGAGAGATGTCCTCAGGGACTTGATAGCTAACTATCCTAGGCGAAGAGATATAATAAGGGGGTGCTACAACAAAGGACTTGGATGACTCTACAGGAAAAGACTCTGACTCTGACTCAGATGACTTTTCAAACATCGGTCCTTGCCCTGTTGTTATGGAGATTTTCCTTCCACTTGGAGTAGTCACCTTAACTGTCTTGCGCCACCCTTATATTGATCCTTCTGCTGGAGTGATGAGCTTTGAGGGGTCAAATTTCTCGTTTTATAGGACCGTTTGGATGAGCGAGGAGTTATCCTCTATGTACTTTGGCTCATCTTTTTCTCGCCCAAATAGTAATCCCATGAAATTAAAGTCAAAGCATGGGGGTGCTTTTCCTTATGGATAGGAGTTGGGATTTCATCTAGAAAATAGCAATCTAAGCAAATTTTCGAATCCCGGTTTCCTTATGCCATTTACAACAAAAGGTTCGGGAAATTCATAGCACGGATAGTTCTCTCCTTCTTTTATGAATTGTCCATTGAGGGTAAGAGGATACTGATCCATTGGGATTGCTTTCTTTTGGATGCGAGCGTTCCTACGCGCTTTAGACCTTTCCTGGGCTCGCTTGAGATCTTCCCGAGTCGGTTCGAAACAAAGTCTAAAAGTATGTAACTTAGGGAGGCCAGGTAATTCTAGCGGTTTTGTTATTCCTTTCTTTTTTCCTAGAGTCATTCCTGGAAAAT
Source organism: Chenopodium album (assembly GCF_948465745.1). Classification (NCBI taxonomy): domain Eukaryota; kingdom Viridiplantae; phylum Streptophyta; class Magnoliopsida; order Caryophyllales; family Amaranthaceae; genus Chenopodium; species Chenopodium album. The sequence goes on from NC_137834.1 coordinate 31,431,155, forward strand.
GCCCTTGTTTCTTAAGAATAGCGTTTACTATCATATTGGAGTGAGGGTCGTGGCAGAGAGGGGTCCTTTCATCCTCCTCGATTAAGGAGACCTCTTCATTAAAGCCCCACAAATCTTCATCATCTTCATCGTGCTCCACATTAATGATTGGGTTTTCTATAGCTTTAATCCTCATGGGTGAAGCATCGATCGTGATAGGAATTCCTCCAACTATGGCTTTTACCTGTTGGTGGAGAGATGAAGGGACGGCCTTTAGGTCATGAAGCCAAGGGCGTCCCAACAATAAGTTGAATGAAGCTTTGATATCTACCACTTGAAATGTAGTAGCATGTTCTATTGCTCCCGCCGTTGTATTCATGGTAATCTTACCAAGAGCTTGACGACGAGTGTTTTCATAAGCTCTTATTCCTTGTGTTGACGGGTTTAAGTCCTCATCCCTTATGCCTAGCATCCTCGCAGTTCTGAGTGGACATACATTAATTGTCGATCCATTGTCTACAAGAGTCATTGGGACGTTCATTTTCTTGCAAACTACTGTGAGGTTTAGTACCTTATAATGCTTGTCACCTTCTAGAGGTAAATCTTTGTGAGAAAAGGTGATCAAGTTGATAGGACTTGGGAGATCACTCGTAAGGAAGTTAGCCAACCCCTCAGGAGTGGTGTCAGAATCTATCCCTATCTTATCCAAGGCATTCATTTCTGCCAACCTATGTTCTCGTGATGTAGCTAAAAGCTTCCATACATTCATCTCAACCTTGGTCTTCTTGAACTGCTTGACAATATCATTGTCTTCTATGATAGGTATGGGAACTTGCTGCGTAGTCGGCATAGGTTGTGTTGAAATGGGAGGTTGCATTCTCCCTGATCTTGTGAGGACGTCTATAGATGAATCCTCTTCAACCCATAAATCATCTATTGAATATGACACTAAAGGTGGAGGTCCTTCCATGTCTTTTAGGTAGACATCTTCTTTATCACTGTCCCAAACTCCATTGATTCTTATGTCTTCTTCTTGTGGAATTTGGACTAGCTTTATATCATCAATCATTTTCTGAATTAAATCTTTAAATTTAAAACAGTTTTCAATAGTGTGACCCCCTGATTGATTGTATTGATAGAAGAACCCATTTGTCCTCTTTAGCAATTCAAATGGTCTCGGTTCGAGAGATTTGACCTTACCACTCTCGGAGAGCATTTTGAACATTTTGGCATATGAAGCCCCAATTGGAGTATAGAGTTTATTACTCTTCTTAGGTCCGTCAGTTACTCGTAGAGAGAAGGGTTTCTTCTTCGTGGGTGGAACCTTATCATGCTTTTTTTGAAGCTCTTCTACTTGTTTCTTTGCGACTTCGAGAGCTTCACGTAGCAAACTTGATCTCTCCTACATAGACCATATAAGCATCCGTACTTCTTCTTTGCTTGCTGGTTCAGGAAAGTCATCCATGGCATCGAAAAAGATCTCCTCCTCTTCTTTGATAGCATTAATTTCTTTAATAGGTTTGATGAGAGATGAGGGATCAACCTCATTTTCTTCATCAGAGATGGCCAAGGAATGAGCGAGAGCTGCATTGTCAATGCTTGGCTTCTTACTAGCAGGAGGCAACGACAATTTATTGTTATCAATTAAATCTTGGATAGCTTCCTTAAGCTTCCAACAATTTTCAGTAAGATGGCCCCTATCTTGGTGATATTTGCAATGTGCATTGGGATTCTAGTTAGCTGTCCTCTTCTCACTGGGTGGGTCCCCAAATGGTTACATAGGAGTCATAAGACCTTTTGCATTTAGTCGGTAAAATGCGGTGTCATAACTCATACCTATAGGAGTAAAGTTCCTCCTAAATGGTTTCTTTTGTCCTTGGTTTTTCATAGCAAGGACTTCACTCAAATTAAAGGTGCTAACATTGTTTGAGTGGGTGGATTTGGAAGAAGAAGGATTGTCATTCTTCTTGCCTTTCCAGCCACTGTTGAAGTTACTGTTAGCAGCTTTCAGCTTAGCCAGGTCGTCTTCAATATTAATTCCAATGTCATAGACGGCCTTGAAGTTATGGAGATTATTTTGGTATTTGAGATGCTTGGAGTATTTCTCTTGAAGGTTCTTGATGAAAAACCTCACAGATTCTATCTCACTCGGTACTTCAATCATCTTAGTAGAGGTTTCTCTCCATTTGTTAAAGAAAGAAGTGAAACCTTCATTCTCCTTCTACTTGAGTATTTCAAGTTCCCTATAATCAGCTTTAACTTGAATGTTGTACTTGCACCTATCAATGAAAGCGTTCACTATTGACTCCCAAGTAGAGTTTCTTTCTTTCTAAAGGGAGAAGAACCATTGTTGCCAAATGGTTTCAAGATATAGAGAAACAAAGAGGGAAACACTTTCTTATCAATACCCTTAATGCTCATTATTGTTTCAAAACCTGTTAGATGGAAGTAAGGGTTGTTAGTTACTTCGAATTTTGGGATGTCGTTGGCATTGAACTTCTATGGAAGAAGATCCTTGTCCACCGAGACCCCTTGTGAACTAGTGCCTTGAAACTTATAGTCACTAGACAGCTTGCTCAAACTTTCTTGCATGAGGTCCATTTGTTGTTGCTTCACAGGTTCATCGATTTTGAGGGTTAAAACCTTCAATGCCTCAGTCACAGTAATCAATTGATTCCTGAGTTCATTAACTTCCTCTTGAGTTGCCATTATCTTCTTAGCTTTCTTTTTTCGAGCGATTGGTTTGTCGAAAAGTTGAACTTGAATGAAAAGGTTGTCTTTAATCAAACGCCCTTCCTTTCTTGACCACGCGCTGTAAATCAAACCATTTTTGTTTTACTGACTTGACCAAAATTGACTTTGACCCTTAATCAAAAATAATTACCTAAATAATTAAAAATAATTTCCACTAATAAAAAATAATTACCTAAATCTCTAACTAAAGTAGATAGGGAAGTAGGGTCGAACTCCACAGGGAAACAGGTCTTTTTAATTCTAATTAATTATTATATTCTAAATTATCTAAGTAACTAATAATTTTAAGTAAGAATTCTATACTACGAAGAACAAGTTTAGGGGGAAAAGAATCAATAAAAAGGAAACCTAGGGTCAAAAGTTCACCAATAATTAATATTTCGGGATAGAACGAAGTAATTAATAATTAACAATGCATAGATAACATGATTAACAGGATCTCGCAATTTATTAATCAACATAGATCTAACAGGCTCTCGCAATTTACTAGACCTAAGTTCCTATTAAAAATAGCCTTTAATATTAAATCAACATCTGCTCGATTCATCAATTCAATATTGCTAAACATTCACAATCAAATTACATCTGCTCGATTCATAATCTAATTGCAAAGAATTAAAACAATTCAATAGGAAATTATCATGCAATATCAACAATCAATAATAACAAACTATCCCTTCATATTAATTATGGATCCCTATAAACCCTAGAATGGAACTACTCACTAATCATCATAACTAAACCAATCAAGTAAATAATTAAAAGCATAATCAAGAAAACAAATAAAATAGCTGAAATTAAAAAGGGAAGAAATTGTACCAAAATAAATCTGGAATTAAAGGAAGTATTAAGAACAAAAGTTTAGAGTGAATTTAAGAGAGAGAAAAATACTAAGTAGAGAGAGAAAGTCTAAGAAAAGAGGTAAGTAATTATTCCGTACAAAAAACGTATATAAACCTCTCCTAAAACAAGAATTAAAACTAAACTTAATCAGGTCCTAAGAAAACACGCGCCCGATCGGGCCCGCCTTTTTACAACGCCCACTGCTGGCATGCCGCGCTCGATCGAGCCTACGCTCACCCGATCGGGCGCGCTTCTTCCTTAAGGGTGCCTTTGCGCGCATCCGCCCGATCGGGCGTATGCTTGCCCGATCGGGCCCGGTCTTTTTCTTTGAGGCTTGGACTTCGATTGGGCTAGATTTCTCGGCCCAATTCGGATTTCCTCTCGGGTCTCGAATACTTGGTCCAAATGCCTCGTGATCCAAATTACCGAGCCCTTAATCACCGGCTCTCACCGATCTTGGGCTTCAAAAGTGGTCGTGTCCTTCTAGCTTCCGTAGTCGATCCAATAAAGCCCGGGAAAATGCTCCAAGAGTGCAATTTCCTGTAAAATACAACTAAAACTACAAAAACACTAGAACACATAAATTAGTAATAAAAGTGGCCCGAAAGAGCCAAAAATACTACTAATAACGACCACGGGACGGGGATAAAACACTATGTAAAATAGACATATCAAACACCACCAAGACAAACCTTTGCTTGTCCCTAAGCAAAGAGCTCATCAATGAACATATAAAACATACTTCACCCCAATAATCAAATCAAAAACCAACGATCCAAGGCAAAACTAGTGAACATGTTTCAACATCAATCAATCTTATTCATCTAATCACCCTTCCTCCCCAACAATTATCAAATAGAGAAAACCACAAGAGCATATAGAATTCAAGACTAGTGCTCACACACTCAACTCTCATTTATGTGGCGAGTAAAGAATGTACTCGATTGCTCTCCAACCAACCCCTTTAATGTGAACAATGCCCTCCTAACTCACACTCTCGTGTGTATAAAAACATTGAACGCTCATCCTACTAGTCGACTCGAAATATGCCAAGTCATAACTTGCATTGACAAACAACACTTTCGCATTTACATAACTTCTATGCACATAGTCGGAAGGTCTTTTAAGCTTGTAATGTAAGGCTAGGGTAATGGTAGGATAAATTTGGGATTATGTGAGAGAAAAGCTATGCATTAAGGGAGCCAAAACCTAAATAACCCATGATAAAAAATAATGATCATACACATCTCCAACATAACCAACTCCAAACAACAATCCACCAAATATACTCCAAACAATAAAAACAATCCCAACACTTACAATTTCACTCATAAAAATATGATAATATAGAACTTTGAGTGAAAAACAAACTTTGAACTTATTCTTTTTTTTTCCTCTTTTTTTTTCAAACTTGAATTTTTTTCTCTTTTTTTTTCTCTAGAACAACCTTCAAATAGAACATTTGAGCATTAATTTTTTTTCTTTTGCTCTTCGTTTTTCCTTTTCAACTCATATTGGAAATTTCAACTTTGAAACACAACATCAATATTTTCCAATAAAAAAAAATCAAAGAACAATAACTCTTCTTTTATTCCCACATTGTGCAAATTATATGCACACCACAACTCCCTCACCTCACCAACTAATAGCTCCCCCAAGCCAAGCTTGGGAATAGTAACCAATGGGGCTCATATAGGCTTGTAATGTGGCTAAATAAACAATAAAGGGGCACAAGCAACAACATGGGTAACAAGAAGGGAACAAATGTATCTAATACTCTGAAGGCTACCTAAAAGAATGAACGCCTTCGTCCTCCTCATGTGCATAATAATAAGTCATGAAACACTACTCATAGTTGCAAATCAATACTCAAATTCATTGACATACCAGGAATTATGGAACTATCACACACTTCCTAACCAAATCAACTAGTCAAGCACTATATTCACAAGTAGTTGGGCAAAATTGACGCATGTTTAGGAATCCAAACAATTAGACTTCAAATCATGACCAACAAATCCACAATATTCATCATCAAATACCAAGAATCAAAACAATTTTTCTCAAGTATGGGGCACAGGGAAGTATGATTCATAATTCATTGGAACGTGTTTTTGAATTTTTTTATTTTTGAATTTTTTTGTATTTTTCATATATAAGAAAGCAATAAAAAATACACTAGGAAAGCATATAAAAACTATACTAGAAAGCAAATAAAGAGAGAAAAGGAAGAGAATTACCAAGTGAAAGAACACCCCCCCAAGCCAAATCAAGAAATGCCCTCATTGACTTGGGAGAGTAGCCTACTCCTCATCCTCATCCATCCTCGAATAGCCCCCGCCGTGGCTAGAACCGGCTCCTCCATGGCTAGAGCCATCACCTCCATACCCCGAACCACCTGCATAGTAGTTAGGGTCCACATTCCCACCCATACCCCCAAAAGGAGCATCACCCCCATATCCGTGGACCGAAGAGTAGTCCACGTAAGTACCATACGCACTGGGGTGAGAATACCCTCCTTGGGGGTATTGGAACCAATCGGGAGTAAGTGAATCGGGAGGAATAGCCCCCCGACGGGCATAATCATCATACATGGGATAAAGGCCCCTCCCTAGGTTCCTCTCTATATGACCAACCCGCCCATCTAAGGTGCTTAACCTAGAGTCTAGGTTTTGCATCATACCCTCAACTCTCCCTTGCCCCGTCTCAATGCGGTCTAATTGGCTCCTAAAAGCCGAAAAGTCATATGGGGCATTGGGGTCGACGTTGTAATCGACCGAGGAAGTGGGCATGCCATAGGTGAAGGGTGGAGGTGGTTGGTAGTGTGGTGAGTGGTGAATGGGGGAATGGTGGGGTTGTGGTGAGGGGTGAGGTGGTTGAACCTCACCTTGACCATTTATCTCGAAAGTATAAGAGGGCTTCCCCCTCTCAAATTTGGTCAAGGCGGGGTTGGGTAAGGTAAAGGCTTGGTCTCTCCTACCCGATTGTCGGTGGACTATCCACCAAGTATCACTCCCCACCGGTTGCACCCAGTTCAAGCTCCCTTAATAGGGTAGGTCCATGAGGTTCGATCCCATAACTTTCCTATGCCCATCGGGGTTCCAACCTAGGTGGTTCCTAGCAATATGGGTCACTAACCCCCCAAAGTAAATAGGTGCTCTAGACCTACTAGCCTCGTCCGCATTGGCCGCCCTTTGGAAGTGATTGGCTATCCTATGGGGTATGTTCAATTTTTCAGCATTAGGAATGATATAGGATGCCAATAGTTCCAATTCATCTCTCCTAACATTTGCCGGTTCATGCCTCCCAAAAATAGTGAGGCCGGCAAATCTTTGCCAAAGTTTTGGGACGGGATGTTGAATCCACGTCTCTTTGGCATGCTGGAGGTTCACTAAATCCTCCCCAGTTAGCCTCTTATAGACCACGGCGGTGTGGTCTTGAGAGGGCTCAATAGGTTTATCCGATTTTAAATCAAACAACTTTCCAAATTCTTTAAGAGTTAGTCTCACATCGTTGTTTAATAATCGGAATTGTACATGAGTGATTAGTGCATTCATTTTAATAACATTAAAACTTGAGATAAATTCCAATGTTAAATAATCATATGTATCATGGCACATTTGAAAAAAACCACTCATGCCTATACCTTTGAATAATTTTTCCACATAAATATCTAGGCCTAACCTAACTAATGTGGGATGATGAATAAAACGGGTAGAGATTACCTGACGATCGATGAGGTTGACCATCCTAACCCGTTGCTCCTCCAAGGTAATGAAAACCTCCTCCCATCCCGGAATTTGAAGATCCGGTTTGTTTGTTGGTTGTGGTGCACTTGAGCTCTCACCCCTTTGGTTCCTTGAACGCTTTGAGGCCATTTTCTTGTAAAATAGTGGCAAATTGGAGGTTTCTCTCTCTTAGGGTTTGAGAAAATTTGAGATAAAATAGGGGAAAATTAGTGTATATTGTAGAGGAGGATGAGGGGAGATGGAATATGTAAGAATTTTTTAGTTTGGATGGAAGGGTTGGAGGAGATCTTGGATTGAAGTGAAGCTTTTTGGTTTGAAAATGGAGGTTTTAGAGAGAGAAAGTGAAATGAAGAAGATGAAATAAAGAGAAAGTGAGGAAAGAAAGAAGAGAAAAGAAAGTAAAAGGGGGACGGGCTGATGGCGCGCCCGATCGGGCGAAAGTGGGAATTTCCAGAACTGAAGTTGCGCGCCCGATCGGGCGAGCTCCGCCCGATCAGGCGCGAACGCGAAGAAATTTTCGCCCCTTGCTCGCCCGATCGGGCGAGCTTCGCCCGACATATCTTTTCCTTCTCACTCGATTTTCCAAAAAAAGCGCCCGATCGGGCAAGCTTCGCCCGATCGGGCGAAAATAGCCTCTGATTTCTAGCTTGCTTGCGCGCCCGATCGGGCTGCGTCGCCCGATCGGGCGAATTTGCTGCTGAATTCTGGGTTGCTTGCGCGCCCGATCAGGCCCAAGCAGCCCTTTTTCTCCGATTTCTTTTCTTCTTTGAATTTTTTCTAAGTCTTTATACCTGTCAAATTCATACCTGTACAACAACACTTAGAACTGGTGAAATATCACTCTACTCGCCTCTCTAAAAAAAACAAAAATAAGGAAAAAGGAAAACTAGCCTAGAAAGCATGAAATACGGGTTGCCTCCCGCAAAGCGCTGGTTTATCTAGGTCCCGCACGACCTTCTTACCACCTTGAAGCTCATGTTGGAAGTGGAGTTAGGAGAGTCTCCTCCACATCTCTAATGGTAGCACCTTCATGATACACTTTCAACCTTTGGCCATTTACCTTGAACTCTTCACCTTTGTCATTCACCAACTCCGCCGAACCAAATTTCTTCACCTTTGTGACAGTGAAGGGACCGGACCACCTAGACTTCAACTTTCCTGAGAAAATCTTCAATCTAGAATTAAATAGAAGAACCTTATCACCCGGTGCAAACTCTCTTGGTAAGATCCTCTTGTCATGCCACTTCTTGGTCTTCTCCTTGTAGATCCGCGCACTGTCATATGCCGACAATCTGAACTCATCCAACTCATTGAGTTGAAGAAGTCTCTTCTTGTCCGCGGCCTTAGAATCCATATTAAGCTCTTTGATCGCCCAAAAGGCTTTGTACTCTAATTCTACGGGAATATGACATGCCTTACCATAAACCAATCTATAAGGTGAAGTACCAATCGGTGTCTTAAATGTTGTTCGGTATGCCCAAAGTGTGTCATCAAGCTTCATGCTCCAATCTTTCCTTGACTTGGCTACTACCTTTTCTAGGATCGCCTTGATTTCCCTATTAGAGACCTCAACTTGACCACTAGTTTGAGGGTGGTAACTAAGCCCGGTTCTGTGATATACGCCATACTTCTTAAGGAGGTTATCCAATTGTTTTTCATGGAAGTGGGTACCCCCATCACTAATAATAGCTCGTGGAACACCAAACCTGGGAAATATGATCTTCTTGAAGAGCTTGATGACTACCTTAGAATCGTTTTTTGGTGAAGCTATGGCTTCTACCCACTTGGACACATAATCGACGGCTACAAGTATGTAACAATTCCCATTGGAAGATGGGAACGGCCCCATATAATCGATACCCCAAACATCAAATATTTCAACTTCGAGAATCCCAGTTTGGGGCATCTCATGCCTCCGCGAAATGTTGCCAGTCCTCTGGCAAGAGTCACAAGCGTGCACAAAGGTGTTAGCATCTTTAAACATAGTAGGCCAAAAGAAGCCTGACTCATTAATCTTAGCCACCGTTTTAGCGGGGCCATGATGTCCACCATAGGGTGAAGTATGACAACTGGTAAGGACGTCGTGAACCTCCCATTCAGGAACACACCTGCGAAATAATCCATCTGCACACTCACGAAACAAAAAAGGATCATCCCAAAAATAATGTTTAACATCATAAAGGAATTTCTTTTTCTGTTGGTAGGACAAGTCAGGAGGAAGGGTACCACCCACTAAATAATTAGCAAGATCAGCATACCAGGCGTGATGCTCTACAACTGCATACAGGTTGTTATCAGGGAAAGAATCATCTAGAGGTAAAGAATCCTTACCCTCATCATACCTGATACGTGACAAGTGGTCTGCCACTACGTTCTCCGCTCCCTTTTTATCTTTTATTTCTATGATGAAATCTTGGAGCAAGAGAACCCACCGGAGTAGCCTTGGCTTTGATTCCGCCTTGGCTATCAAATATTTTAGTGCTTCATGATCAGTAAAAACAATAACTTTAGAACCAACTAGATATGATCTAAATTTTTCTAAAGCATAAATAACAGCAAGAAACTCCTTTTCTGTGGTGGCATAGTTGACTTGGGCTTCATCCAAGGTTTTGCTAGCATAATAAATAGCATTCAAAACCTTGTCCTTCCTCTGTCCGCGCACGGCTCCTAGTGCAAAGTCACTTGCATCACACATGATCTCGAAAGGAAGGTTCCAATCGGGAGCACATATGATGGGTGCTGATATCAAATCCTGCTTAATCCTATTAAAAGCCTCAAGACACTCGTCAGTAAAAATAAATGGGGCATCCTTGAGCAAAAGCTGTGTCAGTGGTTTAGCAATTTTAGAAAAATCTTTGATAAAGCGGCGATAAAACCCCGCATGACCCAAGAAGCTTCTAACTCCCTTAACATTGACTGGGGGAGGTAATTGCTCAATCACTGATATTTTAGCAATGTCTACTTGTATGCCCTTATCAGATACAATATGGCCAAGGACTACTCCCTCTGTCACCATAAAGTGACATTTCTCCCAATTAAGGACCAAGTTGCACTCTTCACATGTTTTCAAAATTTTAGCGAGATTAATTAAGCATGAATCAAATGAAGAACCATATACGCTAAAATAATCCATAAAGACCTCCATGATAGACTCTCTGAAATCAAAAAAAATACTCATCATGCAACGTTGAAAGGTAGCGGGTGCATTACATAAACCAAAGGGCATTCTACGATATGCAAAAGTGCCATAAGGGCATGTAAAGGTAGTCTTTTCCTGATTTTCAGGGTGAATCGGAATTTGGAAAAATCCCGAATACCATTCCAAATAGCAAAAGAATTTGTGATTGGCTAACCTCTCAAGCATTTGATCTATAAAGGGAAGAGGGAAGTGATCCTTTTTAGTGGCGATATTTAATCTACGATAGTCTATGCACATACGCCACCCTGTTACAGTTCTAGTGGGAATTAATTCATTTTTTTCATTTGTTATCATAGTCATTCCACCCTTCTTCGGTACTACCTGCACAGGACTTACCCACTTGGAGTCAGAAATAGGATAGATAATACCTGCATCAAGTAGTTTCATCACCTCCTTCTTGACTACTTCCTGCATGTTGGGATTTAATCTTCGTTGGGGTTGAATGCAGGGCTTGTAATTTTCCTCTAGATGAATCCTGTGCATGCAAAAATCAGGGCTAATACCCTTGAGATCATCAATACTGTACCCTATAGCCTTCTTATGGGTTTTGAGGACCCCTAGAAGTTGGGAAGATTGTAGGTCAGTGAGTGCAGTACTGATGATCACGGGGTGTAGTTCCTGTTCATCGAGAAAAACATATTTTAAATGAGAAGGGAGAGGTTTTAGCTCAGGTTTCTTGACCTCTGCAGGTTTTGATTCCTGAACTAAATTTACTACCTTCATTGTCTCCTTGGGGCTTAACTCTTCTAAGGAAAGAGCCTTTTCAATATCCTGTACCTCATTACCCCAAACGCTTGCATTGTCGCTAGATAAATTTCCGCAGAGAACTTCCTCTAAGGGATCTTTCGCAAGAACCTGTGGCAAGCTATCATCACAAATATCGTCCATTATATCAATTGTATCAATGAAGCAACAATTTTCCTTTAACATAGGCCCTTTCAAAACCTTCCCTAAATTAAAGGTAACATTATCGTCACCTACAGAAAGGGTTAGTTTACCATTTTTCACATCAATAATCGCTCCTGCAGTGTGGAGGAAAGGCCTACCTAATATAATGGGTATTTGTGTGTCCTTTGCCATATCTAAAACAACAAAGTCAACAGGAATAAAAAATTTACCAACTCTGACAGGTACGTCCTCTAAAATACCTAAGGGGTATTTTACCGAACGATCTGCCATTTGCAAAGTTATATTAGTAATTTTTAATTCTCCCATATTTAATTTAGCGCAGATAGATGATGGCATGACACTGACACTAGCACCCAAATCTTACAGAGCTTTATCAATAAAAACATTCCCAATGTGACAAGGGATAGAAAAACTACCGGGATCCTTTAATTTAGGAGGGGATTTATTTTGCAAATAAGCGCTACACTCCTCTGTGAAAGCTACAGTTTTTACTTCATTAAAGGCCCTTTTCCTAGTCAGAATGTCTTTCATGAATTTAGCATAAGCAGGTACTTGAGTGATTAAATCAATGAAAGGAATTGTTACCTGCAGGTTTTTCACAACCTCTAAAAACTTACCGAATTGTTTATCAAGCTTACTCTTCAGTTGTCTATTAGGGAATGGAAGCTTGATAACTGGGCTCTGCACATATCCTCCCTTATCCTGCGATTTACCCTGCACAGAAACATTAGTAGGGTTAGTATCTATTTGTAGCCTTGCAGGGCTAGCAGGATTACCGTTTGGTATAGAGGAATCTAGATCAGGAACTGGTCTATCTTCCTTTGGCATAGGAGGTCCATCATAATGTGAACCACTCCTTAGAGTGATTGCATTAGCATGATCTGTAGGATGGATAGGTTGTGATGGTAGAGCTCCCTGCTGAAGGGATTGTAGGGTAGATGAAAGTTGTGCAATTTGATTGTCCATGATTTTATTATGGGCTAGAATAGAATCAATTTGCGCATCCCTACTCTCCATATGCTTTTGCATATTGGCAAGAATTGCTCTAATTTCTGTCATGGCAGGGTCGAGAAGATGATGAGGGTGATGCTTGGCTTTTCTGGCCGGCATTAGGATGATAATATTTTTGTTGTGGTGGTGTTTGCTGTTGTGGTTGTTGTGGAAGTGGAGGGTTTTTTACATTGGTACTCCGGTATGAAAGATAAGGATGATTTTTATAACCGGCATTGTAGGAATTGGAATAGGGGTTATTTTGCCTATAGGTTTGAAAGGCATTAACTTGTTCCATAGAGCTCCTACAATCTTGCTCCCAATGACCTACAATTCCAAAATTTTCACAAAAAGCTTCATGGTTAGCAACAGCAGAAACATTAGCTACAGAGTTAGGAGCAGCAGTAAGATTATCTAATTTTTTACAAATAGATGTTAATTGAGCTTGCAAAAAGGATACGGAATCGACATTATGTTTTCCTTTATTTGCAAACCCCCTCGGATTCCCATATTGGGAATTGTGTATTGCCATGTCTTCGATAACCTGTCCTGCATCATCCACATTTAAATTCATAAACCTCCCACTAGCTGCCGAATATAGTACTAATCTAGAAGAATTTCCAAGTCCATTATAAAATGCTGGGATCAATCGCCATTGTGCTAGATTGTGGTGGGGGCACTCTCTCTGTAGATCCTTGAACCTCTCCCAAGCCTCATATAGTGTTTCGTCGGCCTCTTGAGCGAAGTTCTGAATAGCACTCCTTAGCACCGCTGTTCTCTCTGCAGGATAATATTTATTATAGAAATTCAAAGCAAGAGTTTCCCAGTCAGTAATACCAAGTGAAATTCTATTCAAACCATTAAACCATAATTTTGCTTTGCCACATAATGAAAAGGGAAAAACAATCTCGCTGATTTGGTCTTGCGTGACCCCGGCTTGTCTAATGGTGTTACAATATTGGCAGAAATCTGCGATGTGAAGATTGGGATCTTCACCCTTAGCTCCGCTGAACTGCTTCCTTTCTATCATAGTGATAAATTGGGGCTTGATCTCAAATTGAACTCCATCTAGAGCCGGAGTGGGAGTAAGATGCGGGAAATCTGTGAGCTTCGGTTGCGAATAGTCACTGAGTTTCTTCTTGGTCGTCATCTTTGATTCTGAATCTGAAGGAATATCTGTATCACTAGAATCAGGGGGAGGATCTCTTCGATTGTTGTCCTCCTCAGAACCCGCCAGAATTTGTCTATAGAGTCTCCTTTGCCTATGAAAAGAACGCTCGATCTCAGGATCAAAAGGGATGTCACCTGATCTGGAACACCTGGGCATAAACAAAGAACTAAAGACAAATATGAGATTTGCCTCAAAGAACTAATGTTCTTTGAGGAAAAAGGGGGGAGAATCTAGACTACAAAAATATAATCAGAAAATAAAAATAAAATCGTTTCCCCAGCAACGGCGCCAAATTTTGACAGGGTAAAGTCGTATCCCCTAATCAAAAATAATTACCTAAATCTCTAACTAAAGTAGATAGGGAAGTAGGGTCAAACTCCACAGGGAAACAGGTCTTTTTAATTCTAATTAATTATTATACTCTAAATTATCTAAGTAACCAATAATTTTAAGTAAGAATTCTATACTACGAAGAACAATTTTAGGGGGAAAAGAATCAATAAAAAGGAAACCTAGGGTCACAGGTTCACCAATAATTAATATTCCGGGATAGAACGAAGTAATTAATAATTAACAATGCATAGATAACATGATTAACAGGCTCTCGCAATTTATTAATCAACATAGATCTAACAGGCTCTCGCAATTTACTAGACCTAAGTTCCTATTAAAAATAGCATTTAATATTAAATCAACATCTGCTCGATTCACCAATTCAATATTGCTAAACATTCAAAATCAAATTACATCTGCTCGATTCATAATCTAATTGCAAAAAATTAAAACAATTCAATAGGAATTATCATGCAATATCAACAATCAATAATAACAAACTATCCCTATATATTAATTATGGATCCCCATAAACCCTAGAATGGAACTACTCACTAATCATCATAACTAAACCAATCAAGTAAATAATTAAAAGCATAATCAAGAAAACAAATAAAATAGCTGAAATTAAAAAGGGAAGAAATTGTACCAAAATAAATCTGGAATTAAAGGAAGTATTAACAACAAAAGTTTAGAGAGAATTTAAGAGAGAGAAAAATACTAAGTAGAGAGAGAAAGTCTAAGAAAAGAGGTAAGTAATTATTCCGTACAAAAAAACGTATATAAACCTCTCCTAAAACAAGAATTAAAACTAAACTTAATCAGGTCCTAAGAAAACACGCGCCCGATCGGGCGAAGGGCCGCCCGATCGGGCCCGCCTTTTTACAACGCCCACTGCTGGGATGCCGCGCCCGATCGAGCCTACGCTCACCCGATCGGGCGCGCTTCTTCCTTAAGGGTGCCTTTGCGCGCATCCGCCCGATCGGGCGTATGCTTGCCCGATCGGGCCCGGTCTTTTTCTTCGAGGCTTGGACTTTGATTGGGCTAGATTTCTCGGCCCAATCCGAATTTCCTCTCGGGTCTCGAATACTTGGTCCAAATGCATCGTGATCCAAATTACCAAGCCCTTAATCACCGGCTCTCACCGATCTTGGGATCCAAAAGTGGTCGTGTCCTTCTAGCTTCCGTAGTCGATCCAATAAAGCCCGGGAAAATGCTCCAAGAGTGCAATTTCCTGTAAAATACAACTAAAACTACGAAAACACTAGAACACACAAATTAGTAATAAAAGTGGCCTGAAAGAGCCAAAAACACTACTAATAACGACCACGGGATGGGGATAAAACACTATATAAAATAGACATATCATGAGTGCAAGTGACATGTTTTGACTCTTGTGTAAGACCATGGGACTTAGTGCCTAGACTCGATTAAGGACTTAAAAAGGTATTATTATTAATAAACATTAATCGAATTGATTAGCAAACTGTTCAATTAGACAGAAAGTGATGACTGGAGCAATAAACCGAACTGTCGCCAAAACGACATGACTAGCGCCTCTTCTTGCAGTGTAGCGCCAGACGACAGAACTGTTGCCAGGCGCTGCACTCCACAGAGTGGCGCTGCAGTCTAAATCTCGGTGCCATTATTGGAACATTGATCTGGAACTGCATTCGGTATTATTACTCCACAGGTTATGCCTAAAGTCGTACTAAGTCAACTCTGATTAAATTATTAGACTTTGATTACTCAAATTAATTAATTAATTAATTAGGAAAAGCTCTTTTAGTCATTAATTAGTTTATTTAATCTTAACACAAGTCAAACAAACGGTTAGGAAAAAAATACATAGAGTATGCAAAACAAATAATGCACAATTAGTCAAATAGGCACAATATGATGCAATGAGTTTGCAACCTAACCATGGCTCTCGTCCTCCAAATTTTGGGATATGGGTTAGTCAAAGAGGGTCCATGGTTAATTGTCCAGATGCACCACGTGGAAGCCTAACCGTGAAGGGTTGGCACGAGTTGATGGGACACCGCGAGTTAAAAACTCGCTTCCATGGTTTGGTGAATTCAACATTCTAGGATGTACCTTTTGTTGTACAGGGCGTTCAATCAGGTAGATAGAGTATGAATTCCCATAGGGTTATCTCCATATGTAGAACATATATGGGTTTCAGAAAAGTGAGAAAAAATCAATCAGGAAGTAGGATCGAGCAAACAGTGCTAAAAACTATACAAATTAGAACGCATATTTCTGGCTCGGTATTGGAAGAACTTGGCGCCAGCAAACAGAGGCCGGCGCCTATATTTGGTTTTGGCGCCTGGTGACAGAAGCTGTCGCCTGGCGCCAGAGTTAAATCATCGGCGCTAGACTTTGTTTTCTGACGCTAGTTCCTACATGCCTCATCAGCTTTCTGTGCTCGATAAAATTTTCCAGTTTCACGCAGCATTACTACGATCCTAGTTGTGAAAGATATTCCTCAAATTTCCTACGTGTAAAAATCCTATGTTTTAACTCATTACGGACGGTCTTTCCAATGAGATCTTTTTTATGCATATGACAATAATGTTAATCAAAATTACGCACATGAAATACTTAGAACTTTTCGAGTCTCATCCACTCATTCTAAATCATTGCCAAAATAAATTTCAGGAATTAAAATAGAAGTCCTCCCCAGTGGAGTCGCCAAAAACTATAGGGAATATTTCAAGCGTTACCCCAAACTTGAACCCCACTGTGATCACACAATAAAGCATGGTGGCGTCCAAAGGGAAAGAAGATAGAGCAAAAGAGTCGCCAACAAGTTTTAGGAACTTGTTAACCGTTCACGAGGTGAAGGTTACACCCCTTAACGATCCAGGAGATCGTCAACTCCAATAAGTCTGGAACTATGACTGTTAGTTCGGGGATGAAGGTACAAATCCAACCTAAAAGAGATTGAACCTGCCCTAATAATAGGCCTCTACTTTATTCTGAGCGTATTCATGTGCGCTTTCTGACTAATATGCAATCAATAGGATTAACCCTAAACCTATTTAATCTACATTGGTTGAATATTAATGCACAAATAAATTTATTATTGGCGATCACTTGAATTATAATCAAATTAACCCTAAATAAGATTATTAATTATCTTATTAAGCGTGATTACAAGTACCAATTCCCTTTAAACATGCATAAAAGGTGTGATCAAGCAATAACAATAAATGTATATCAAGCAACATACTAATCATAAATCATCATAATAATCATCAAAACAATAATCATCATAATAAATATAATCAAGCAACATAATAATAATCAAAACAATAATCATCATAATAATAATCATTTTAAAGCATAATAATAGCAAGATCCTAGGCATGATACTAACAAGATTAATAACAAACCCTAGCATGTCACTAAACGATAAAAATCAAAGCTTTAACCCTAACATGATACTAAAATGAATATTAGGAAGAAAATAGGAAGCATCATAAAAATCATAATAAGCATATTTGATATTATAACCTTTTCCCTAAACATGATACTAGGAATCATTGTTGTCATTCAAAACATCAAGCATCCTAACATGACATTAGAAATCATAATAACAGACATGATTTCTATATCATAATATCAATAAATCAATTAAATCACTTACTTGGATGCCTCGTACCTCTTTCTAATAACAAAATACACACGTTAGTAACTTCAAGGAATATAATAAACAAACAATTAAATTAAATTAAATAATTGAAAGAGAGATTTGGGACCAACCCTCGGAAATTAAAACCTTTCACGTCTACGTCGAAGGCAACTTCGAACTTGGCTAGGTGTTTCTAAATCTTGTGAATGCGGAATTTTGTATGCAAAAAGCTAGAGAGAGTGAAATCTTGAAAAACTAGAGAGAATAAGAAAACATAATTGTTGTTGATGATATTTTTATTATGGAAAACGGAGGTTTTAGGAGGCTATTTATAGAGAAAATCAGCCGGACGGATAGAAAAACAAATCAGAGTTCGAAGATAATAAAATAGATTAGCGCCAGACGCCAGGCATTAGCGCCAGGCGCTAGAAAACACTTTCACGTGTTTTCTAAATTTTGATAAAATTTCGCCGTACAGAAGGGCAAAATCGTATTTTCCTTAAAAACACTTCTTTTATTCTGATTAAAACTCCAAAAAGTCAACCAAAGTCAATTTATCAATGCTAATTAAAATTAAGAATGAAAAGAACTTTCTAAAATAATCTAGAAGACTAAAATCAATTATAATTGCATTAGGAATGATAATTCAATTTTAGGCCCTCCGCTAGATCATTGGGCCGCACATAAACATCAAACTGGCCCAGTTTAGTGATTTGGCCATAACTTCCTCATTATTCATCGGAATTGGGCTTATAATATATCGTTGGAAAGCTCTTTTCAAGCCCCATCCAACTTTACCATTATTGGACCCTTTCTATGGACCAAACAAAACTGGATTTGCTGTTTTCTTAAAAGCGGTTTACAAAAACAGAGAGAAAGAAAAGAGTTAAAAACTAACCGCAACATTAGACTTTCCACACTTTCACTTCATTCGATTATGATTCAATGTGAAAGGTACTCATCACTGGGTTTGGTTTTGGGGAGACACATAGGTGTCCAAGCAGACTTGTTAGCACCAGCTTCATTTTTTTCTCGTTCCAACTTATCTCCGGAACGGATGTGCTTGGCAATGAGTGACTTGTCAGAGGCCACATATGTTTTGACGTCCACATCGTGGTCGTCTTCATGGTCTTTAAAAGACCTCCCCATCTCTCCTCACAGACAGCACCAAATGTTTTGGGTGTTTTTGTCCCTCGGGAGAGTTACAACTTGAAGACTAGTTCGACAATGCCTTTACCTACAAAATAACGGAGACTCCGGGTGGTTGGAGCTCCACCTCCGACGATCAAGTTAGAACATGTTGGAGAATGTGAAAAGGTGAGGAAAGTAAAGTGAGATCTTCTTGCATTCCGAGATCAGGTGTTTTTGTTGATGAGAGAATATAGGTAGTGTAATAAATGATTGAATGTGTCCCCAAAATGGGGGATATCTCCTTATTTATAGGGTCATTGGGAAATATGCCCTCTCTTAGGTCACTCTGACCTAGATTTGGTGGGATGCGCCATTTTGCGACTTTCTCGGGAATTGGGACTTAAAGGCCGCAATTCCAGCTGATATCTGAGGCCAACACGTGTCAACTGGTGAATGGCCCATGTGGAACTGTCCAACCTTGACACGTGTCCCTCTCTGATTTTTCCACGTGTCTAGGGTATTTTTACCCTAAATAGGTACCCTCCATAAAAATGACGAAAATTGTTTTCTTTTCTGCATTTTGTGTCACACAAGCACATTACAATACAATGCACACACGAGTCATGTATGTTAAGTTATGTCATGTCATGTCACATCGAGTTGAGTCTACACACACGTGTCAAAACACATCGAGTCAACCTCTAGTCAAAGAAATCATTCAATTCTTAGGTCAACCCTAAGAAAAACACCAGCAAAGTCTTTTGGAAATCTTTTGATTTTACAAGATACAACTATTCAGCAAAGCTCATGTTCGCTGCCAACCAAACAATCTCAACAAACATTCTATCATTCAAAGCTCTTTGTTTAGAGACGCGCAAACATTTAGATCAAGGTCTTTTTGCTCAGAGACGCGTAGGCATCCTACCAAAGCTCTTTGTTCAGAGACGCGTGGACATTTCAATCAAGCTTTTTTGCTCAGAGACGCGTGGGCATCCTATCAAAGGTCTGTTGTTCAAAGACGAGTAAAAATCCCTCATTAAAAGCTCTTTTGTTCATAGACGCGGGACATATCATCAAGCTCTTTTGTTAGAAGACACGTGGACATATCATTCGAAGCTCCATTTTTTAGAGACGAGTGAGCATCAACAGTAGCGAGATATCACTTCAAAAATAAAACTGAACATTGTTACAAGCAGAATGATCTTCAATGACATTCCCTAGCATGTGGAGGGTTGTTACAAAACAACTAAAGATGTCTACAAGCAAAGTTATCTTCGACGATATTCCCTAGATTACTAAAGATGGTCATAAAACAATAGAAGATCGCTATAAGCAGAGCAATATTTGATGGTGTTCCTTAGGATATGGAGGACTGTCACAACAAAAATTAAAGACAGCTACAAGCGGAGAGGTCTTCGACGATGTCCCCTAGCTTGTGCAGATCGTCACAACAAAATGTATCAACAAAAGCGGTTACTTAGAGACGTTTGCTCGACTGTGTAAGATATGCATTTTTTTAACTCTTTTATCTATTTAACTAACGCTAGTTTGCAGGTATTGGCGTTACAAGAATTATTTAGGATCGGAGAACGATCTGAATCACTCTCTTTCCCTATCGATACTTTGACTTTTGTTTTCGAAACATGCGTTTCTCGAAACTCAGTCAAAGTGGGGGCTTCTATAGACACCTAATTGTGTCTCCACAAAAACCAAAACTAGTGATGAATACCTTTTGCGTCATTGATTATCGCAGGAAGTGAAAGTGTGAAAAAGTCTTGTGATGCAGTTATTTTAATACAAATATCTTTATTCTGTTTTCGAAACGTACTCTATTTATGAAAATATCCAGTCCAATTTAGTTTGTTCCATGATAAGGGTCCAATAATGGTGTAGCTGGATGAGGCTTGAAAAGAGATTGCTAACGATATATTATAAGCCCAATTCTGATGAATAATAAGGAAGTTATGACCAAAATACTAAATTGGGCCTGAAATGGTTTTATATGGCCCGATGATCTAGTAGAGGGACCATTAGTTAATATTCCTAAAGTTATTAGGATTGATTTTAATATTCTACAGAAATCTAAAAGGTTCTTTTGAGTTCTAGCGGAATTAGGACTAATAATTATGTTTTTAGAAAATAAAGAATTATATTTGGATTAAAACAAGTGTTTCAAAGAGATTGAATATGATTTTAAAAGATAAGTATGGAGTTCAATTAATCTAACTTGATTAGATTAAGGATTCATTATGGATTTTAGAAAATGATTAAACGATCGCGAAACAACAAAACTAGTGCGCTGTGACGAAGCTGGCGCACCACGACAAAGTTGTCGCGCCGCGCTGGACCCTTTTGTACCACGACAGAGGTAGTTTTGTTCCAGGTTGTATTCGGTATTTTGATGATAGTTTCTGGACTATTGTTCTTATAAATTGAGTCGTATTTCCCTGTATTTAATCATTCACAATCAACAACATTCATCTAATTCTAATTCTCTTCTCTCTCTCAAGCTAGAAGCTTATTTTTTCTCCCTCTTTCTAAGCCTTCCCTGTTCAATTAAAAATACCGCATTCACGAGTTCGAAACACACCTATCCAAGATCGAAGCCTTCGCCCTAGACATGAAAGTTTGATAATTTCTGAGGGTTTGGTCCCAAATCCCTATGTAAATTATTTAAATTAATTTTTTATTTAATATTTTCCTTGAAGTTACTAACGTGTGAATTGTTTTGATAAAAAGAGATACGAGACAACAAAGTAAGTAGTTTTATTGCTTTATATCTTTAGAAAACATGTTTAAATTATATTTATTCCTAGTATCATGTTAGGATGCTTTTATTGCTTTCGAGTACCATATTTAGGTTGCTTCCTATTTCTTCTATCATGTTAATATCATGTTAGGGTTAAAGCTTTAATCTTTATTGTTTAAAGACATGCTAGGATTTGTTATTAATAATGTTAGTATCATGCCTAGGATCTTGCTAATAATATTATGCTTCACTAAGATTATTATTGATGATTATGATGATTTTTTGTATCAATATTATTATTGTTGCTTAATATTATTGTTATTTCTTGATCACGCCCTCTCTTGCATGTTTAAAGGGAATTTGTATTTTTAATCACGTTTAATAAGATAATTAATAATTTTACTTAGGCGAATATGATTATAATTCAAGTTATCGCAAATAATAGATTTTTTTGTGCATTAATATTCAACCAACATAGATTTAACAGGTTTAGGGTTAGCCTAATGATTGTATGTTAGTCAGAAAGCACACATGAATATGAGAAGAATAAAGCAAAGGCCTTTTATAGGGTAGGTTCAATCTCTTTTAGGTTGGATTTGTATCTTCATCCCCAAAATCCAGTCATAGTTCCAGACCACTATGGAGTTAGCAATCTCATGGATCATGAAAGGGTCTAACCTTCACCCTGTGAGCGGTTTACGAGTTCTTAAAAATTGTTGGCGACTCTTTTGCTCTAGCTTCCTTCCCTTTGGACGCCACCATACTTAAATGAATGATCACAGTGGGGCTCAAGTGTGGGATGCTTGAAATATTCCCTACACTAGTATTTGCATTATTTTGGTTATGTCTTGAAGACGGAGGTTCTTGGAAGACGAAGCCATGAATTTGCAAAAGAAGACCCTTGAAGACTTGAACACTCAAGGGGTCATGCTGGTATCCAAATGCATCATTTACTTATATTTTAGATATATATTTATGTTATATATATATGAATAATATGATAGATGCATGTTTAGGATTTTGAATGTTGCGATGATTTATTAAGTTCACTTAAATCAACCAACATAGAAACCCTAGGTCCCTAAAATATTGAGTAAAATTTTCTATTCCAAAACAACACTTACCGACCTATTGAGAGTAGTGATGGGCTACGCCAAAGCGAGGAATCACTATTTCTCCTAGGAAACGTAAGGCATACCGGTATGCATGTTGGTTTTGGTTATACTCAACGATATAAGTGATGGAGTT
The DNA here is from genome assembly GCF_948465745.1 of Chenopodium album. Taxonomy (NCBI): domain Eukaryota; kingdom Viridiplantae; phylum Streptophyta; class Magnoliopsida; order Caryophyllales; family Amaranthaceae; genus Chenopodium; species Chenopodium album. The sequence continues at coordinate 31,453,847 of NC_137834.1, forward strand.
CTTGTTAGGGTTTAGTGAGTCCGACTCACCGCGGAAACAAACCCAAAAACAAGACCGCAATCGTAATAAATAAAACCATAAACATAATTATATTAATCACAAGATTAAGCTAATTACCTTTGACGCGTGCTTCGCTCCAAAATGAGCTCTTACTTGAAAGCTTCAAGTCCCGCTCACACGGAGACCTCCAACGAAGTCCACCCGCACCAACAAAACCGACTAGGTCCAGTGTCTTGGGGTTAGCAAGACCCGACCAATAAAACCCGAGTAAATATATTGAGTTCAAAGGTTTTCACTAATTGTGAAGCCTTTTTCAACTCTTACTCAAGCTTCATTCCTAATGCCCATACTTGGGTATTTATAGGAAATGATGGGAGTATCATTTACCCTCCCATCAATGTGGGATAGTATGATTTTTCCATTTTATTTTAAAGCTAAAATAAAATTAATAACCAAGCTAGTAATAAATCAACAAGTGGCAAGCTCATGTGAGTGGTTAGGTGAGGACCACTTGGACAAGGGGGGACCAAACTTGCTCCCCACTCCCTCTCCCATAATCGGCCACCTCACTCAACACATACTCAAGGACCACAAGCCACATGGCATCCACCCTTGGGCACCAAGGCAGCCAAGGTGGGCTGCCATGTGCTGCTGTCCGTGGCATCCACGCCCAGCAAGCCCAGCAGGCCCAGCACTCGCATGCGAGCTGCCAGGCGTTGCTGGCCAGCAAGCCCAGCATGCTTGTGCGGGCTGCTGCTGGCCTTGTGCCTTGGCCAGCGCTGCTAGGCAGCAAGCAATGGCCTAGCCATGCTGCTACTAGCTGTGGCGAGCTGGGGCGCCTAGCGTGCTAGCTGCTGCAGCTTGTTGCGGCATGGCTTGCTAGCCATTGCGCGCACAAGGCTGTGCCTAGCATGCTAGCACGCACTAGGCAGTGTCTAGCCTTGCGATGCTAGCATGAGTGCGCTAGCACGCACCAGCCAGCCTAGGCTCGGCTTGGTGCGCATGCTAGCCACCATGCTAGGCCATACTCCCTTAGCACTCGGTTTGCTTGGGCATTCCGATGCTAGGGGTATTTTGGTCTTTTGTTGATTTATTACTATTTCTCGTCTCGTCTTTCACTATTTTTCGACTCGACTTCCGACGCTCGGTTTCGACGCTCTAAGCTCTAATTTCCGACGTCTAAATAAATATTACTCGGTCGACTCATTAATTCCTTCCAAATTAATTCGTCGTTTCAGTTTGTTGAATGCTTGGGTGTGACCCGAAAGGTTCAGTCAAGATTAAGCTGTAATATTAATTATTCATTAATTTTACTGATCGGAAGCGGCCTCCACCCAGGCATTCCGATCACTTGACCTCACTGAATATATTAGCTTTCTAATAATTCTGAACCCACTAACGAAATAGTACACTTGTTCGAAGGACACCATTCCTTTCAATCTCCCACTTGTCCTTCCGGACAAGTGCGCATTTTTTGTACAACCTTTTTCCTATGTCGCTTAATGTCTCTTCATGAACTATAAGGTAAGATTTATTTTGTCATCCTTATTACATCCAGAAGTGTTTCCCGATTCTGAGTCCGACTGTCAATAAACAGATGATTTCTAAAATCCATCCGAGCACAGCCATGCATTTTACAGTCTCGCTCTACGAGAGGCCTTGTATACAACAAAGACATCTTCCCTATTTTATTAGGGGGACATTCCCAGTCTCTTAATGTAGCTCCTCTTACTGAGAGGACCTAGTCGCCCGAGTGTTGCCGTTATAATCCCCTATTACGGCAGACGTTTGACAACATCAAAGCGAACTAGTACTCAAACAAGAGAACTCACAATACTCATGGTCGTGGAAATAGGTTCCGATAACCATAATGAGAAGTATACTTATGACAAATTTCTTTAATTTCTTAAAGTATTCTCATAGGTCGATCCAGTATGGTTCTATTCCAATACCTGTGCAAATGATTTATGAAAATCATGTCCTCGTAGCACATGAAACGGTGCTATAAATCAAACTACACACTAAATCAAACTACTAAGCCTCTCCCAAGTCTTTCATTGAGAAGCACTTTCCAAGCCAGGCCTTTACAGACTCTAACAACGGAATGCTGTTTCCAATGAGCAATATGTCATCGACATATAAGACTAGGAAGGCGATGTCAC